>NC_136913.1:57397239-58597239 GCF_949752795.1 Hyperoodon ampullatus
TAGGCAGTTAAACATATAGTCTAAAATCCTCACTTCAACCTTAGGAGGTAGGACCTATTATTACCCCCATTTCTGAGAAAAGAAAATTGAGGCCATGAGAGGTTAAGACATTTCCCAAGATGTCACAGTTAAGAAGTTGCAGAGGTTTTCAAAAAATGGTGTGGAGCAATTGGACACCCATAGGTCAAAAAAACCCAAAAAAATAAAAATAAAAGCTCAAGTTAAACCTTGCACCTTATACAAAAATAAACTCAAAATAGATCATAGATCTAAATGTAAAACCAAAAAATTATAAAACTTCTACAAGAAAACATAAGATAACATCTTAGTGACATAGGGTTATGTGACATCTTCTTACACATGACTCCATAAGCATGATCCATAAAGAAAAAGTAAATAAATTGGACTACATAAAAGTAAAAACTTTTGCTCTGTCAAAGACCCTAATAAGAGGATTTTTAAAAAGATAAGCTACAGACTGGAAGAAAATATTTGCAAATTACCTATCCAACAAAGGACTCATATCCAGAATACATAAAGGATTCACTAAGCCAAAAAGTAAGAAAACAAACAACCCAATAGATAATGGGCAAAATATTTGATCAGATACTTGACCAAAGAAAATATACAGATGTAAAATAAACACATGAAAAGTTGTTCAACCTCATTAGCCATTAAGGAAAAGCAAATTAAGGTCCAGATGAGATACCACTACACACTTATTAGCATGGTTACAATAAAATATAGTTAACAGTACCCAGTTCTGGCAAGGATATAGAGAAACTGGAATTATCATACATTGCTAGTGGGAATATAAATTGGAACAGCCACACTGGAAAATGGCTAGGCATTTTCTTACAAAATTGAACACGTATATATATGAGCCCACAGTCCCTACCTGGGCATTTATCCTCTAGAAAAGAAAACTTCTGTTCATAAGAAAACTTGTATTATAACGATTAAAGCAGCTGTATTTGTAATCACTAAAAATTAGAAACAATCCAAACATCCCTCAGTTGGAGAATGAATAAACGAACTGGTACATCCTTACAAGGTAACACTAATCAGCAATAAAAAGGAATAAACTATTGCTACACTTGGATCAATCGAAAGGGCATTTAAAAAAAAAGTGGAAAAAAAAGCCAATCTCAAAAAGTCACATACTGCATGATTCCATCTATATAATATTCTCTAATTTAGAGATAGAGAATAGATCAGTGGCTGTCTGGGGTGAAAGGTTTTGAAATTGAGACCTGTCTAAGGAAAACCTAGAAATATGCTTGTAGCTATATGCACAAAGATAACAGGAATTCTTTTCTGAGTGAACTACTGAGACTTTTACAAGAAACTCTTAGTAGAGATGCTAATATGATGTGTGACTACAATCTTAAAATGTCAAGGACTTTCTCCAGGAAAATCTTTTAAAACATGAAGGAAAGGCCCCTGAAGGCATCACACAGCAAGTTTTATCCAACTCTGCGTTAGTACCTAGAACATGGCAGGCACTCAGGAATTGTTTGCTTTCAGTAATATTGAAATTAAAGAGATCATCGGCCTTATCCCAAACTGCCTTATCCATGATATGCCTGATTATCTGATTCAGGTAAAAAGAGCTAATGTTTACAGAGTGCTTATTATGTTCCAGGATCTGTCTTAAGCATTTTATATATATATATATGATTCATGTAATTCTCAGAACAACTCTGTGAGGTAGGGACTATTATGATCTTCATTTTATAGACGAGAAAATTGAGACAGAGAGAGATGAAAGAACTTGCTTCCAGGTCCCACCTCTAGCAGGTGAAGGAGATACAGTGTAGTCTGGCTCTAGAATTATGTTCTGATCACTGTTATATAGCCTTAATACTATATTCTACAGCATTTCTCTGATATGCGTTTCAGTTATTAAGCCTTTGATTTATGTATAAATTCATTAAAGACGTATAAATATAGAGAAAGAGATCAAGATGGCAGAGTAGGAAGACGCTGAGCTCACCCCCTCCCATGGGAACCAAAATTACAACTACTTACAGAAAAACTATCTGTGAGAATGACCTGAACACAAGGAGAAACTATTTTCCCCAACTAAAGTTATAAAGAAGGAAACACAATATGAATAGGAGGGGTGGAGACGTGGTCTACTCTGGATCCACAATCTCGGTGCAGCAACCCAAGAGAGAGAGGGATATCACAAACTGTGGAGGACCTCTCTGAGGAGGGAGGGATCTGAGCCCCATATTGGGCTCCCTAGCCCAGAGGTTCTGTACAGGGAAGATGAGTTCCCAGAACATCTCACTTTGAAAACCAGTGGTGCTTATGTCTGGGAAAGCTGGAAAGCTGTAGGAAAACTGAGACTCCACTCTTAAAGGGCCACCCAAAATCTCACATGCTCCAACTCCCAACACAGAGGCAGCAGTTTGAAAGGCACCTGGGTCAGAACAACTTGCTGATTTGGGGGAGCCTCCCAAAGAGGCAAGAGGCAGCTGCTACTATCCTTGGGGACTAAGATGCTGGCAGCAGCCATTTTTTGATCTCATTCTACCATAGTGGCACTGGTGGGCACTATTTAGGAATCCTCTCTAATCTATTAGAACTGGGGGCCTGCCTCACCCACCAGCATGCCTGCAACAATCACACACTGCTGGGACTCACAACCAGGAGCACCAAGGGTCTACCCTGCCCACCAGTGCACAAAAAGTAGTTGCAAACAGGCCACACAATCAGCTGTACTGGGGGCTTGCTCCACCTACCGAGCACACCCACAACATGCACGCACCACCAGGCTGCATAACTAGATACGCTAGAAGTGTAGCCCACCAAATGGCATGCCTGTGTCACTCATGCACCACCAGGTCATGCAACCAGCTGCACTAGGGGCCTTCCTTACCCACCAGCACACCCATGAGAGTTGTGTGCCACCACGCATCATATTCAGTCATGCCAGGGGCCTGCAACACCCACCAACATGCCTGCAGCAACTGTGCAAAGGAAGGCCTCACAACCCTCGGCCAGAGGCCAGCCCCACCTATCAGCATACCTGCAGCAGTCAGCCTCACCACAACAGAAGGGCACACACAGCCAACACAGGGGCTATGGCTCTGGTGGCCAGAAGGAAGTATGCTGCTGGGCCCCACATGACGTCTCCTATATAAGGCCACGTCTACAAGATCGAGAGATATAACAGACCTACCAGGTACATAAAAATAAACACAGAGAATTAGGAAAATGAGGAGACAGAGGAATATGTTTCAAGCGAAAGAACTAGACAAAATCTCAGAAAAAGACCTAAACAAATTGAAGAAGATAAATCTACCTGATAAAAAGTTTAACATAATGATCATAAAGATGTTCACCAAATTCAGGAGAAGGCATGAACACAGTGAAAACTTCAAAAATGAGTTATAATACGTCAAAAAGAATCATAGTTGAAGAATACAATAACTGAAAAAGAAAAATAAACTAGGGGAACCAAAGGTAGATTAGATAATACAGAAAGCAAATAAGCCATCTAGAAGAGAAAGTAGTGCAAATCACCCAAGCTAAACCCTAAGTGACATCTGAGCAGGGAGGAGGAGGGCAATACTGGCTATTGCACACGTAGGACATCAGAGGCAGAACAGATTTCTGACGATGGCCAGAGTGCCACAGCATGTGCCCTGACCCATGGTGAATACCCACACCAGCCCCTCTTGCTCCACTGCTGCTCCCATCTGGGGCAAGGGTGCCAATGCTGGAAAGGGGAAGGGCATACACTTGAAGGGAGCTGAGCCAGCTCAGGCCAGACCATTTAGGGCTTCTGCTCTAGCAACTTAGGACCTTACTCTGCCCCTATAGGGTAGCAATGGCCCCTGAGAAGAGGGGAAGCCCTGGCTCACACCTGGCACTGGCACTGGCAATATACCCTCTATCTCCATCAGCCACATATAAAGTTCTAGGAAGGTTAAAAGACAAATGTAGTGAAATGATCTATATCTACAATATGAGTTAAGGGATAAAAAAAATAAGATATAAAATATGATGTCAGTAATTGTTGAGGGGAGGAGAGTAAAAATGTAGGGTTGTTAAAATGCATTTGAACTTAAGAGATCATCAACTTAAAATAATCATGTATGTACATATGATTATATATACATATATACAAGTATAAACACTGCTATATATAAACCTCAAAAGACAACCTACTAAATGGGAGAAAATATTTACAAATAATGTAACCAGAAAGGGGTTAATATCTAAAATATATAAACAGCTCATACAACTTAATATCAACAAAACAAAAAACCCAATCAAAAAATGGACAAAAGACCTGAATAGACATTTTTCCAAATAAGACATACAGATGGCTAACAGGCACATGAAAAGGTGCTCATCACTAATTGATGCTGAACATCACTAATTATTAGAGAAATGCAAATCAGAACAACAATGAGATACCACCTCACCCCTGTCAGAATGGCTATTCTGACAAACAGTCTACAAAAAACAAATGTTTGCAAGGATGTAAAGAAAAGGGAACCCTTGTACACTGTTGGTAGGAACGTAAATTAGTGCAGCCACTACAGAAAACAGTATGGAGGTTCTCCAAAGAACTAAAAATAGAACTACCATATGACCCAGAAATTCCACGTCTAGGTACATATCAAGAAAAATGTGGGAGATCAGCTCGGTGCTTTGTGAACGACTGGAGGGGTGGGATAGGGAGGGTGGGAGGGAGGGAGACGAAAGAGGGAAGCGATATGGGAACAGATGTATATGTATAACTGATTCACTTTGTTATAAAGCAGAAACTAATAGAGCATTGTGAAGCAATTATTCTCCAATAAAGTTGTAAAAAAAATGTGGAAAAGATATATGCACCCCAATGTTCATAGTAGCATTATTTGTTGGGTTGGCCAAAAAGTTCATTCGGGTTTTTCATACCATCTTACAGGAAACCCAAACGAACATTTTCGCCAACCCAATACAATTGCCAAGATATGGAAGCAACCTAACTGTCCATCAACAGATGCATGGATAAAGAAGATACGGTATATGTATACAATGGAATATTACTCGGCCATGAAAAAAGAATGAAATATTGCCATTTGCAACAACATGGATCGACCTAGAGGGTATTATGCTAAGTGAATAAAATAAGTCAGGCAGAGATACACAAATACCATTTGATTTCACTTACATGTGCAATCTAAAAAGCAAAACAAAACAAAAACAGAAGCAGACACACTGATACAGCGAAAAAATTGGTGGTCATCAGAGGGGAAGGGGGCAAGAGGGTGTGTGAAGGGGATTAACAGGTACAAACTTCCAGTTATAAAATAAATAAGTTGCAGGAACATAATGTACAGGATAGGGAATACAGTCACTAATATTAGAATAATTTGTATGGTGTATGGCTAGTTGACTTTTTGTAGTTATCAATTTGTAATTTATATAAATATCAAATCTCTATGTTGAACATCTGAAACTAATATAATATTGTATTCAATTAAAATAAAAAAGACTGATAATAACAAGTGTAAATTTGAAGATGTGGAGCAACTCTAATTCCCATATATTTTTCGTGGAAATATAAAATAATACAACCACTTTGGAAACGTTTTTTAAAACACAGACCTCTTGAAGGATTTCCTAGGTCAGGTTTAAGTATCTATATAGTTATGATTCAGTCAGTAAGCATTTCCTTAATGTTACTCCCAGTACTAAGCACCAGCGACCCAGAGAGAGACAAAGCATAATCCTGGCTTCAAAGATATCATTCTGGTAATGGACACTCACATGGAACAACTACAATTCAGTGCAGTAACTGACAGTGAGAAAGACATCAGTGAAGTCTTTCTAGAGGAGGAGAGACAAGAGTTGAGGATGTGGAATTAGAGTCTGTCAGGAAAATATGGAAGGGCACTTCAAGCAGAAGGAAATATATGTGCAAATGAATGAGTGAGACAGACAGAGAGAGACAAATACTGAGAGACAGAGACTGAAAGGGATATTAGGGTTCAGTGATACACAGTTTAGTGTGTGGTGGGAGGGCTGGTTGCTATACAGGGCAAGGTTGCAGGAGAAATGTGGCCAGTTCTACATGTAGTACCTCCTCCACAAGCAAGTTTCCCTTCTTTCATGCTGGCAGTCTTGAACAAAGCAGAAAGAAAACTTTCTGGGGTAAACGCAGTTGTGATTACCACTGCACTCCCAGTGTCTAGCACAGTACCTCTTATAGAATGCCTGGCACAAACTGTACTTTGTTATTTTAAATTCTAATTTATGATTTAGTTGACACAAAAAATTAAATTGCTATCAGAATCCTGGAATGGCTGAAAAGAACAGAAATGCAGTTTTCACAGGCACTATCCATAATAGTAACTCTTCACATATGTAAAGTATTATACAACTAACAAAGTTTTCATTCATATTACCTCAAGTAATCCTAATAACACTCTTGTTAGTTAGATATTTCTGTCCCTAAAATACCGAAGAGGAAAAAAGCTTAGAAAAGTGAAGTGACCTAAGGTTACCAGCAGAGTCTAAACCATATGGAATATAAGGCCAGAAACTATCGAACTCTTAGAGGAAAACATAGGCAGAACACTCTATGATATAAATCACAGCAAGATCCTTTTTGACCCACCTCCTAGAGAAATGGAAATAAAAACAAAAATAAACAAATGGAACTTAATGAAACTTCAAAGCTTTTGCATAGCAAAGGAAACCATAAACAAGACCAAAAGACAACCCTCAGAATGGGAGAAAATATTTGCTAATGAAGCAACTGACAAAGGATTAATCTCCAAAATTTACAAGCAGCACATGCAGCTCAATAACAAAAAAAAAAAACCCAATCCAAAAATGCGCAGAATACCTAAATAGACATTTCTACAAAGAAGATATACAGACTGCCAACAAATACATGAAAGGATGCTCAACATCATTGAGCATTAGAGAAATGCAAATCAAAACTACAATGAGGTATCATCTCACACCGGTCAGAATGGCCATCATCAAAAAATCTAGAAACAATAAATGCTGGAGAGGGTGTGGAGAAAAGGGAACACTCTTGCACTGCTGGTGGGAATGTAAATTGATACAGCCACTATGGAGAACAGTATGGAGGTTCCTTAAAAAACTACAACCCAGAAATCCCACTACTGGGCATATACCCTGAGAAAACTATAATTCAAGAAGAGTCATGTACCAATATGATCATTGAAGCTCTATTTACAATAGCCAGGACATGGAAGCAACCTAAGTGTCCATCATCGGATGAATGGATAAAGAAGATGTGGCACATATATACAATGGAATATTACTCAGCCATAAAAATAAATGAAATTGAGTTATTTGTGGTGAGGTGGATGGACCTAGAGTCTGTCATACAGAGTGAAGTAAGTCAGAAAGAGAAAAATAAACACTGTATGCTAACACATATATAAGGAATCTAAGAAGAAAAAAAAAAGTCATGAAGAACCCAGGGGTAAGAAGGGAATAAAGACACAGACCTACTAGAGAATGGACTTGAGGATATGGGGAGGGGGAAGGGTAAGCTGTGACAAAGTGAGAGAGTGGCATGGACATATATACACTACCAAACGTAAAATAGATAGCTAGTGGGAAGCAGCCACATAGCACAGGGTGATCAGCTCGGTGCTTTGTGACCACCTGGATGGGTGGGATAGGGAGGGTGGGAGGGAGGGAGATGCAAGAGGGAAGAGATATGGGAATATATGCATATTTATAACTGATTCACTTTGTTATAAAGCAGAAACTAACACGCCATTGTAAAGCAATTATACCCTAATAAAGATGTTAAATAAATAAATGAATGAATGAATGAATAAATAAATAAACCATATGGATCTAAATCCAGTGCTTTTTCCACTATTCCACAGCTGCTGGACTCAGAGAAGTCAGGCCTAGCTCCCACTTGCCTTTGACATTCCTACCTGCCTCCAGGCCTCTCACATCTCACTTCTAAAGCACTCTTCTCTTAGGCAATCCCAAGGATAAACGCCATGCCAAAATATGAGGTGTGAAGTTTGTCAATGGTTGCTTGCTACCTAAAGGAAAAAGTTCAAACTCTTTAAATCTGAAGCCACTGTCCACTATACCTGACACTCCCTATCCCCCTTTCTTTGATTGATCACACCATCTGGTCATAAAACTGACTCGTTTTTCATCTACTTCCCCAAATAGAGTTCAAGTTCTTTGAGGACAGGGATTTTTGTCTTTTGCTCACTGCTCTACCCTCAGTGTCTATATGAGTGCTTGGTAAGTAATAAGTGCTCAGAAACCTCTGTTAAATAAATGATTAACTCTTTGCCTGACATACAAGGCCCTTCATAATCTGACTTCTACAATGGTCTCCCCATCCTCCCCCATCTCCAACCTATCTCAAGGTCCTCCCAACATGCTTCATGGCATTCCCAACCCTATGCCTTTGATCTTATTCCCATCCAGATTCAGCTAGAACCTACTTCTTTCTGGAAGTCTTCTTTAATCATTCCAGTCCACATTAATATCTCCTTCCACTGAGCTTAACAATATCGACCATCTGTGGTGCATATATGGCATCTCTCAAGTGTGGCCCTACGTTATAAAAACAGTCAAGCTTCTAGAGGACACAATCTCTTAGTCCTCTCTGCATGCCACATTGCTTCTGTCACAGTGCCTACTAAATAAATAATGAATCACTCACCTGTTTATGACAGAACATCTCAAATCATAGCTCATATTGATGAAAAGGAGGGAGAACTGTGCTTGGTCCTATCACATGACCAAAACGTTACAGTGTGATGAGCTGTTAAAAGCTGTGCAGTCAGGACTTCCCTGGTGGTGCAGTGGTTAAAAATCTGCCTACCAATGCAAGGAACATGGGTTCGAGCCCTGGTCCACGATGATCCCACATGCTGTGGAGCAACTAAGCTCATGTGCCACAACTACTGCAGCTTGCGCACCTAGACCCCCACCACAATGAGAAGCCCGTGCAGCACAACAAGGAGTAGCCCCTGCTCGCCAGAAAGCCCACGCACAGCAATGAAGACACAACACAGACATTAATTAATTAATTAATTAATTAATTAATGTTTTTAAAAAGCTATGGAGTCAGATAGCCTGGGTTTGAATCCTTATAAACTTTTATTTTTTAATTTTTTTATTAGTTTATGCTTTATAACAAAGTGAATCAGTTATACATATACATCTGTTCCCATATCCCTTCCCTCTTGCATCTCACTCCCTCCCACCCTCCCTATCCCACCCCTCCAGACGGTCACAAAGCACCGAGCTGATCTCCCTGTGTTATGCGGCTGCTTCCCACTATCTATCTACCTTACGTTTGGTAGTGTATATATGTCCATGTCTCTCTCTTGCTTTCTCACAGCTTACCCTTGCCCCTCCCCATATCCTCAAGTCCATTCTCAAGTAGGTCTGTGTCTTTATTCCTGTTTTACCCCTAGGTTCTTCATGACATTTTTTTTTCTTAAATTCCATATATATATGTTAGCATACGGTATTTGTCTTTCTCTTTCTGACTTACTTCACTCTGTATGACAGACTCTAGGTCTATCCACCTCATTACAAATAGCTCAATTTCATTTCTTTTTATGGCTGAGTAATATTCCATTGTATATATGTGCCACATCTTCTTTATCCATTCATCCGATGATGGACACTTAGGTTGTTTCCATCTCCGGGCTATTGTGAATAGAGCTGCAAGGAACATTTTGGTACATGTCTCTTTTTGAATTATGGTTTTCTCAGGGTATATGCTCAGTAGTGGGATTGCTGGGTCATATGGTAGTTCTATTTGTAGTTTTTTAAGGAACCTCCATACTGTTCTCCATAGTGGCTGTACCAATTCATATTCCTACCAGCTGTGCAAGAGTGTTCCCTTTTCTCCACACCCTCTCCAGCATTTATTGTTTCTAGATTTTTTGATGATGGCCACTCTGACTGGTGTAAGATGATATCTCATTGTAGTTTTGATTTGCATTTCTCTAATGATTAATGATGTTGAGCATTCTTTCATGTGTTTGTTGGCAGTCTGTATATCTTCTTTGGAGAAATGTCTATTTAGGTGTTCTGCCCATTTTTGGATTGGGTTGTTTGGTTTTTTTTGCTACTGAGCTGCATGAGCTCCTTATAAATTTTGGAGATTAATCCTTTGTCAGTTGCTTCATTAGCAAATATTTTCTCCCATTCTGAGGGTTGTCTTTTGGTCTTGTTTATGGTTTCCTTTGCTATGCAAAAGCTTTGAAGTTTCATTTGGTCCCATTTGTTTATTTTTGTTTTTATTTCCATTTCTCTAGGAGGTGGGTTCAAAAGGATCTTGCTGTGATTTATGTCACAGAGTGTTCTGCCTATGTTTTCCTCTAAGAGTTTGATAGTTTCTGGCCTTACATTTAGGTCTTTAATCCATTTTGAGCTTATTTTTGTGTATGGTGTTAGGGAGTGATCTAATCTCATACTTTTACATGTCCCTGTCCAGTTTTCCCAGCACCACTTATTGAAGAGGCTGTCCTTTCTCCACTGCATATTCCTGCCTCCTTTATCAAAGATAAGTTGACCATATGTGTGTGGGTTTATCTCTGGGCTTTCTATCCTGTTCCATTGATCTATCTTTCTCTTTTTGTGCCAGTACCATACTATCTTGATTACTGTAGCTTTGTAGTATAGTCTGAAGTCAGGGAGCCTGATTCCTCCAGCTCCGTTTTTCGTTCTCAAGATTGCTTTGGCTATTCAGGGTCTTTTGTGTGTCAAGTATTAAATGAAATAACACATGCACGTACTCAGCCCAGTGCACAGAATAAGCTCTCACCAAATATTAGCTATTACTATTGACACTCACCTAGGTTAAAAAGCAGGCCTTTGTAATGCGTACAAAGTTTCTTTTTGGACAGGTGAAAATATTTTAAGATTAGTGATGGTTGCACAACTCTATGAATATACTAAAAGCCACTGAATGGTACATGATAAGTAGGTGAATTATATGATATGTGAATTATATCTAAATAAAGCTATTTCAAAATTAACCCCCCAAAAAGAATAGGCCTTGGAGCTATTGATGGGATGGAACAGAAGGTAGAACATAAAAAGGTCTCTCCTCAAAATCAAGTTATTAACACTATTTGCTCAAAGCCTATAGAATCCATGAGGTTTACTTTCCTTTCTCGTGGCAGGCAAGATCGTTGTAGTGTTTGGCCCACCTAGGAAGAGGGAGAGTTATCATACTAAGTATGGAACTTACATTGAAAATGCTCCTGAATGGGATCAGAGATGAAGGGGGAGAAACACAGATCACCTTTCATCTCAGACCAAATACAGACTGCCTAAGTCCACTCAGGAAAAGTTTCAGCATGATCAGAAATGAATTAAACAGGAAGTGTTAGAGAAAAATCCTCCAAAGGGAAGCTCAACATGGAAAACAAGGAAAAAAGAAACAGAAAAACAGCAGGCTGTCCAGAAGAGGATAAGTCCCCAGGGATCCTCAGAAAGCTCCAACTTGTACTTTCAATTCTTTCTCTCCTCCATGAGAGATCTAAACACATTTAATAATCTCAGGCAGAAACCTCATGATACAGAAGATTGTTCTGTGTTTACTTCTGTGCCTCAGTTTTTTTTCCTTTGTTTCTTTGTTTTGTTTTTTGGCTGTGTTGGGTTTTCGTTGCTGCATGTGGGCTTTCTCTAGTTGTGGCGAGTGGGGGCTAATTTTCGTTGTGGTGCATGGGCTCTCTCACTGTGGTGGCTTCTTTCTTGTTGCAGAGCATGGGCTCTAGGAGTGCAGGCTTCAGTAGTTGCAGCATGCGGGCTCAGTAGTTGCAAAGTGCAGGCTCTAGGGCATGCAGGCTTCAGTAGTTGTGGTGCTGGGCTTAGTTGCTCCACAGCATGTGGGATCTTCCCAGGCCAGGGATCAAACCTGTGTCCCTTGCATTGGCAGGCAGATTCTTAACCACTGAGCCACCAGGGACGTCCTTTTGCCTCAGTTTTACTGGTGAAAAAGCCAGGACCCAGAAGCCACAGTCTTTGCCAGGCACCTGATCAGTCCACACTCTGACCTGGACTAAATAACTAGTAAATGAGGAGAAATCTGTACATCATCTACAACTTATGGGGGAGGAATAACTGAAGAAAAAATGCTAGTGATTCCTAGTGAATACTGGGAAGGGCCTATGGAGAGGAAAGGAGAAAATGGATTGTAAGCATTTCATTGCATATTAACTTAAAATAGATCACCATCTAGATGCTTCAGGAATTTTCTTCATATCACCATCCCTTCCCATTTATATTATTTCAAGAGTAGAGACTTATGAGAGGTACCATTTTTCCAAACTGTCACACAACAGACATGTACAAAATTTCTCTTATGAATAAAATTAGACTATATTATTATTTAATTAAACTCCAGATTCTACTGTCCTTTGACAATATGTAGGCCTAGGAATACCTTACCACCAGTCAAAAATTCCCTAAAACCACTAAAGGCATCAGCATGAAAGTATTCAAATGAGCCCTTCAAAATATATTGCAAGAAAGGACACTAGGCGAGGATTCAGGGGAGCTGGGTTTCAGTCCAGTTTTGTCAATAGCTGTATACCTTAAGCAGGTCTCTCTGGTCCTCAGTCTCCTCCTCTGAAATATGAGGGGTTTAAAGTAGAGCAGTAGTTCTCAATCTCAAGGTAGCATTACTCCCAGGGGGTATCTGGAAAGGTGTGGAGGTGATTTGGTTTGGCATCATGACTCAGAGAACACTACTGGCATTTTTTGCAGGGGAGGGAGGGGAAGCTAGGATACTAGACAGCTGGCAATGTACAGAATACAGACAAACACAATGAAGAACTATGCTGTCCAAAATATCAAGAGTATATTACTCACCCCTCCCAGAAATAACTGGATAAAATAATTAAGATCTCATCAACCCCTAAAATCCTTTGTCCCATTGGCCAAGGTAACAAAGAATACCACTACATTTTGATTGTCCTATTAAGTCTGAAGAATGGGGAAACATCAGTCATCTTTTGCTTGGTAAAGAAGAAGAAAAGAAAAAGAAAATTTTACTCTGCATTTCATCATGCTCTAAAATGTGTAACTAACAAAACCTTTTCTAGAACCCAGTGCAATGAGAAGATCTGAGTCTGGCAATGAAATGAACCTTACAACTGGAGACATATTACACACACACACATACACAAGGAACTTTATTAACTGTAACCAGATGTTCCTTAACAACCATTTGTTTAAAAAAACACAAACAGTGAATTCCATTAGACTGTTGTTCACATTTGAAATCCAAGTGAGTCTGAGTTAGGGGCAAGTAAGAGAAGTTTGGAAAAGTATTCATAGAACAGCAAAATGTTCATCCTGCTGGATCCATGTGTTTCAGTCCAATTTCAAAAAAAAAAGTGTGAGTGGTTGTTTATCAGCTTCATCCCAAGAGTCAAGAGGGTGGAGTTGAAGAGGCTTTGCTTATTAATATAATTTACTATTTTTAATGACTGCTCTGAAATTCTTCCCACAGATCTGCATAGTGTACTCTGCCTTATGGATTAGAAACAATGAACTCTTTGTGTCTCATTCTTATCAATCTGAAAGTAAATCAGTTGGAATAAAAATTCTAATCCCAGGATCTTAACTACAAACTGTTGTAAACTGGCAATTAACTCACTGATACAATACCAGCAGCCAGAGAGAGAACATCAAAGCCTCTCACACCCCAAAAGAAGGGCCAACTGCTAAATAGAATCTTTTGAGAAGATGCTTTGAGAAAAAATAGGTCTTCTGATTTTTCTGGACACAAATTGTAATAACTCCATCCAAACCCATTACTTATCTAAGCCAAATTTAACCCCTTCCTGAAACTAGCCAAGAGGTTATAGTGAAAAAATCCATCCTTTCCTTTTAAGGATGTATTTCAAAAAGCAGTTATTTTCTGTGGTAGAAAAATCAGACCTCTGTGGCCAGCCCCACCTTGGCAGCAGTCTCCTAGAATATAGCCTCGAGTCCCAGAAATTTAAAACTCCTGAGTCTGTGCTAGTAGTTTTTGCCAGTGGCCTCACTGGGCTGGTATCCAAACTCTAGGGTCTAATGTTTCAAATAAGGCCAAACTCAATACTGGACAATCATCATTACTGTTAGCAGTGTCTAACTTCTAAGAATATTTTGCTACCAGTAAATTCTCATCTATACTGGGGGAACTATATAATACCCATATTTGACTCTGACAATTCAGCTATTTTCCTTGCCACACACCAGTTAACCTATCCTAGTTAATTCTATCCACATGTTATTAACCTTCACAGACCTATTGATACATAGCCTTTGTTAAAGGCTAGTTGTGAGGGTCAGGTTATTTTGTAAACCGAATAAGGAAGGGGAGGGGCAAACAACATCTTGTCTCCATTTAATATTTGCAAAGGGTACAATATAAGAAAAACCTAGGTAAACTCTAGCAACTTTCATGCCTCAGCAAACTGATTTTTAACTGTCAATATGCTTACTTCGCTCACCTCTGCTCCCACAAATCAGAGAACAATAAGCAAAGGGGAATGAAGTTTTGCTCATGCTACACAGCTGACAGAAATTTTAGACTGACAAAAGGTAACATTGTTTTATTCATTTCAAATAGCCATCTCAAATTTTGAAACAGAACTCTCAATATCTCTTCTCTCTCTCCCTTTCTCTCTCAAACACACACACACACACACACACACACACACACACACAATACAGGTGCTCAAGCCAAATAAACTTATGACATCCTTGATTCCCCTCCCCCTCCCCCACCCCCTCCCCACCCCCTCCCCTCCCCCTCCCCCTCCCCTCCCCCTCCCCCTCCCCTCCCCCTCCCCCTCCCCTCCCCCTCCCCTTCCCCCCACCGTCCGACCTAATACATTGGCAAGTAATAAGCAATGATGGCTCCACTTTCTAAGTACATCCTGAATCCCGAGGCGCTTCTCACCACCTCTACCAGCATTTTAGTCCAGGCCGTCATCACCTCCTGTCCAGATTATTTCAATAGCCTTGGAACTGATTTCCCTGCTTCCATTCTTACTCCTATAATCCATTAAACTCTCAGAAGCCAGAATTATCTTTTAAAAATATAAAATATAGGGGCTTCCCTGGTGGCGCAGTGGTTGAGAGTCCGCCTACCGATACAGGGGACACGGGTTCGTGCCCCGGTCTGGAAAGATCCCACATGCCGCAGAGCAGCTAGGCCCGTGAGCCATGGCCGCTGAGCCTGCGCGTCTGGAGCCTGTGCTCCGCAACGGGAGAGGCCACAACAGTGAGAGGCCTGCATACCGCAAGAAAAAAAAAAAACTGGTAAAAATAAAAAAAACATTAAAAAATATAAAATATATCATATTCTCTATCCCATTATCCTGTTGTATTTTCTTCATAGAACTAATAACTATCAGAAAATATCTTAATTTTTTACAAGTGTGTTTTATGTCTCTCCCCTTTAAAATTCAAGCTCCATAGAGAAAGGACTTCGTCTGTCTCTTTCACCACTGTATCTACAACACCTACAACAGTGCCTGGCATACAGGAGATGTTCAATAAATATTTTCAGTATGAATGAATAAATGATTATTCTATAAACTGTCAGTGAACAGTTATCTGACAAAACTGTGCTACATCATCAAAGGGTCTGGGAACAGTGGATGCTGGAGAGGGAGTGGAGAGGGGGGGACACTCTTGCACTGCTAGTGGGAATGCGAGTTGGTGCAGCTGCTGTGGAGAACAGTATGGAGGTTCCTTACGGAACTACAAATGGAACTGCCATGCGGCCCAGCGGTCCCACTACTGGGCATGTACCCTGGGAGAACCGTAATTCAAGAAGAGTCATGTACCAAGATGTTCATTGCAGCTCTATTTACGGTGGCCCGGAGATGGAGACAACCATCGTCGGATGAATGGATGGAGAGGATGTGGTGCATGTGTGCAGTGGAATATTGCTCAGCCATGGAAGGAAGCGAAATTGAGCTATTTGTAATGAGGTGGATAGACCTGGAGTCTGTCATGCAGAGTGAAGTGAGTCAGAAAGAGGAGGACAGATACCATATGCTAGCACATATATATGGAATTTAAGAAAAAAAAAGTCATGAAGAACCTAGGGGTAAGACAGGAATAGAGACACAGACCTACTAGAGAATGGACTTGAGGATATGGGGAGGGGGAAGGGTAAGCTGTGACAAAGTGAGAGAGAGGCATGGACATATATACACTACGAAACGTAAGGTAGATAGCTAGTGGGAAGCAGCCGCAGAGCACAGGGAGATCAGATCGGTGCTTTGATGGCCTGGAGGGGTGGGAGAGGGAGGGTTGAAGGGAGGGAGGGAGACACAAGAGGGAAGGGATATGGGAACAGATGTATATGTATAGCTGATTCACTTTGTTATAGAGCAGAAACTAACACACCATTGTGAAGCAATTATACTCCAATAAAGTTGTAAAAAAAAAAAAAGTAGGAGAAAGAAGCAGCAGGACAGAGAAGAAAATAGTGAAAAGAAGGGTTTCATGATCGAAAAATGATATGATAATAGTTAGCTCTTATAATGCTCTTTTAACGTGCTTCAATTCCTATTATATGTGACTCTACTACATATGATCACATTTGATCTTTACAATAATCCAATGAAGTATTATCATCTTCCTTCTACATATGAGAAAAATGAAGCACTGAGATGCTAAGTGAATTAACTAAAGCCATACATTTAAACAGTGACAGATTGGAATTTCAGCCAAGGACTGCTTCTAAACTCATTCTCTTAAATCTTATGTTATACTATCACACTGTCAAAAAAAAAAAAAAAAAACACTTTCGTGATGTAAGGCATATACGAAAACTTTATTTCTTATTCCTAAAGTAAAATGTAAAATGATAACTTACTATTATTAAAAAACAAATTATCAGCAGTGATTATTTTAGAATAGTAAGATTACAGGTAATTTTTAATTTTAATTTATCTGCATTTGGTAAATTTCCTATAGTAATCATGTATTCACTTTGAAATAAGAAAAAGTAAGATTTTCTTAAAGCAAGTATATCACAGAATTCTTATAGTTCATAGTCCCTAATAAATACATATTACCTTCCAAAAATATTGAGACTTAATGGAAAAACACTTCTTTAATAAAATATATTTTCCACAAGAAAAAAAAAGTCTTTGCTAATTTAATAAAGTAAAAAGTTATCTCACTTTAACTCATCTTTCTTTGATTAGTAATAAGTTAGTTTGTTTACATGTTTATAAGCCATGGATAAGTCTTCTTAAAATTGTCTCATATCATATGCTCATTTATTTATATACTGTGATGTTACTATTTTTCTTATTTATTTATAGAGGCTTTTTATGTATTATGGAAAATGAACCATTGTTAGTCATACTTGTTTAGATATTTCTCTACTGTGTCATTTGAAATATGTACATTTAAAATTTTTTGGATAATCAGTTAAAAAAAAAAACAAAACTTCTACGTGCTATGTGTGATGGAGACAAAGAAGACATGGTCCATGACCTGGAGGAGCTCATAGGAGGGACATAGACATTAAATAATTACAATACAATGCTGTGAATGCAATAAAAAAAGGATAGATCACTGGAAGGCACTGGAAGAATATAGAGTAGTCTCCTGACTGTGTTTGGGTGAGATGCAGAAAGCTACACAGGTGAGAATAAACTTGAGCTGTAACTTGAAGAGTGAGTGCATTTTCCAGACTGAGAAAATGTGTGATGTGGCATGACAGGAAAAGAGAACAGCACAGGCAAAGAATGGAGTCTTAAGCAAGGATATGGGGCACAAGTATTCTAGCTATGTTCAGGAAACAGTAAATAGTTTGGTAGGTGGAATAGAAAATATATAGAAAGAGATGAGAAAATGATAGGAAAAGAAGTTTGAAGATGTGGGCTGCAGTCAGATTATAAAGGGTCTTACATGTCTTATTAAAAAGTTTGGTATTAATTCTTATAGACAATGGGGAGTCAATTACAAGCAAAGAGTAAAAGGGATTCATCCATTCAAGAAATATCTATTGAGGGTCTGATCAGATTTGTTTTTTAGGAAGATAACCCAGGCAACAGGGGCAAGAGTGCACTAAAGTAGGGAAGAAACTAGAGGTAGGCAGAACAATTGAAAACTGCTACCAATTCAGTTGCGAGATTTTTTTAAACACCATAGAATTCTAGCTCCACCCCAGAACTATTGAATCTAAACCTCTCAGAATATAGGTCAAAAAAACTATCTTTTAGTTTTGTTTTGTTTTTTTACTTTGAAAGCAATACATGTTCATGGGGGAAAAAATATTCAACCTGTACAGAAGGGTATGAGTTAAAAGCATGTCTCTCTTCCCATCTCCTCCATCAAGAACTACAACCACTCCCCAACTACCTCCCACCACCCTGCCCTCAACTATGTCCCTTTGCTCCAGAATGCCCAAGGTTGAGAATCACTGCACTGCTAAGCTCCATCACCTAGGCAGTTTTTCCAAAATTTCACAGAAAATAGGAATTGCCTGCAGTGCTTTTTAAAATGTTTTAAAAGAGAGTTTTGCAGGCTCCTCCCCTCCAGAATCTGATTCAGTGAATCTTATCTTGGCCTGGGAAACAATTACCCCCGATGAGTCTTATCGGGTAATCTGAGACACCTGTCACAATCCTAATAAACACCAGCATCCCAAACTTTAATATGCATAGAAGTCACCTGGGGATTTTGTTTAAATTGCTGATTCTGACTCAGTAGGTGTGGGGTGGGGCCCAATATTCTACATTTCTAATAAGCTCCCATGTTATGTCAACGCAACTGGAACAGAGATCACACTCTGCTGAGCACTGGTTATCAACCCTGGCTGCCTATTAGAATCACATGGGGAGCTTTTAAAATGCTCATTGACCAATCCGTTTTAAGCTCTTCAAAAAACAGAAAAGGAGACAGCACTTCCTAACTGATTTTATGAGGCCAACATTAACCTGATACCAAACTCAGATAAAAGCACTACAAGAAAACTACAGGCCAATATCCTTTATGAATATTGATGCAAAACTCCTCAACAAAACACAAGCAAACCAAATTCAACAGCATATTAGAAGGATTATACACCATGATCAAATAAGTTTTATTCCTGGAATGCAAGGATATCTAAACACACACAAAAATCAATCAGTGCAATGCACCACATTAACAGAATGAAGAAATAAACACATGATCATCTCAATTGATGCAAAAAGTTTGACAAAATTCAACACCCTTTCATAATAAAAATACTCAAAGAACTAGGAGTAGATAAAAACTTCCTCATCACAATAAAGGGCATATATGAAAAGCCCACAGCTAATGTCACACTCAGTCATGAAACACTGAAAGCTTTTCCTCTAAGATCAGGAACAAGACCAGGATGTCTCCTTTCACCACTTCCATTCAAAGTAATGCTGGAAGCTCTAGCCAGAGCATTTAGAGAATAAAAAGAAATTAAAAGCATCCAAATTGGAAAATGAAGAATTAAAATTATCTTTGTTCACAGATGGCATGATCTTATATCTAGAGAATCCTAAGATTCCACGCAAGAAAATGTTAGACCTAATAAACAAATTCATCAAAGTTGCAGGATACAAAATCTACATGCAAAAATCAGTTGCATTTCTAAATACTAGTGATGAACAACATGAAAAGGAAATTAAGAAAACAATTCCACTTACAATAACATCAAAAAAATCAAATACTTAGGAATAAACCTAACCAAGGAGGTAAAATACTTCTACAATGAAAACTATAAAACCTTGTTGAAAGAGATTAAAGAAGACCAATAAGTCTTATGGTGAAAGATGTAGTGTTGCTAAGATAGCAATACTAGCCAAAGCAATCTACAGATTCAAGGCAAGCCCTATCAAAATCCCAATAGTATTTTTTTGCGGAAACATAAAAACCCCATAACAGATCTGAATGGCCTCAATTTGGAACCCAAAATGGCCAAATAATCCTTGAAAGAGAAGAATAAATGTGGAGGACTCATAATTACTGTTTCCAAAACGTACTACAAAGGTATAGTAATCAAAACCATCTGGTACATGCATAAGGACAAAGATATGGACAGGCCAATGGAACAGAATACAGATCCCAGAAAGAAACCTTTGCATATATGGTCAACTGATTTTCGATATAAATGCCAAGAGCATTAAATGGGGAAAGAACAGTCTTTTCAACATATGGTGCTGGGTAAACTGGATATCCACATACAAAAGAATGAAGATAGATCCTTACCTTACACTATATACAAAAATTATATCAAAATGGATCAAAGACCTAAAGGTAAGAACTTAAATCATAAAATTCTTAGAAGAAAACACAGGGGGAAATCTTTATGACACTAGATTTGGCAACAATTTCCTGCATATGACACAGAAAGTACAGGCAACAAAAGAAAAAATAGATAAAATGGAGTTCATCAAACTTTAAAACTTTTGTATATTAAAAGACACTATCAAGTTATTGAAAAGGCAACCCATAAAATGAAAGAAACTTTTTGCAAATCATTTATGTGATAAGTGATTAATATCCAGAATATATTAAAAGCTCCTACAATTTAATGACAAGAAGAAAAACAACAACAACAACAACAAAAACACAAGTGGAATTTATCCCAGGGATGCAAGGATTCTTCAACTATGCAAATCAATCAACGTGATAAACCATATTAACAAATTGAAGAATAAAAACCATATGATCATCTCAATAGATGGAGAAAAAGGTTTTGACAAAATTCAACACCGATTTATGATAAAAAAAACTCTCCAGAAAGTGGGCATACAGGGAACCTACCTCAACATAATAAAGGTCATATATGACAAACCCACAGCAAACATCATTCTCAATGGTGAAAATCTGAAAGCATTTCTTCTAAGATCAGGAACAAGACAAGGATGTCCATTCTCACCACTATTATTCAACATGGTTTTGGAAGTCCTAGCCATGGCAGTCAGAGAAGAAAAAGAAATTTTAAAAAAATCCAAATTGGAAAAGAAGAAGTAAAAATTGTCACTGTTTGCAGATGACATGATACTACACATACAAAATCATAAAGATGCTACCAGAAAACTACTAGAGCTCATCAATGAATTTGGTAAAGTTGCAGGATACAAAATTAATACACAGAAATCTCTTGCATACTATACACTAAAAACGAAAGATGAGAAATTAAGGAAACGATCCCATTTACCATCTCATCAAAAAGAATAAAATACCTAGGAATAAACCTACCTAAGGAGGAAAAAGACCTGTAATCAGAAAACTATACAACACTGATGAAAGAAATCAAAGGTGACCAAACACATGGAGAAACATACCATGTTCCTGGATTAGAAGAATCAATACTTGGAAAATGACTATACTACCCAAAGCAATCTACAGATTCAGTGAAATCAAATTACCAATGACGTTTTTCACAGAATTAGAACAAAAAATGTTTACAACTTTATGGAAACATGAAAGACCCAGGAGAGCCAAAGCAATCATGAGAAAGAAAAACAGAGCTGGAGGAATCAGGCTCCTGACTTAAGACTACACTACAAAGCTACAGTAATCAAGACAGTATGGTACTGTCACAAAAACAGAACTATAGGTCAATGGAACAGGATAGAAAGCCCAGAGATAAACCCACACATCTATGGCCACCTAATCTATGACAAAGGAGGCAAGAATATAAAATGGAGAAAAGACATCCTCTTCAATAAGTGGTGCTGGGAAAACTGGATATCTACATGTAACAGAATGAAACTACAACACTCCCTAACACCATACACAAAAATAAACTCAAAATGGATTAAAGACCTAAATGTAAAGCCAGACACTGTATAACTCTTAGAGGAAAACATAGGCAGAACATTCTTTGACATAAATTGCAGCAAGATCTTTTATTACCCAACTCCCAGAGTAATGAAAATAAAAACAAAAATAAATAAATGGGACCTATTGAAACTTAAAAGCTTCTGAACAGTAAAGGAAACCATAAACAAGACGAAAAGACAGCCCTCAGAATGGGGGAAAATATTTGCAAATGAAGCAACTGACAAAGGATTAATCTCCAAAATATACAAGCAGCTTATGCAGCTCAATATCGGAAAAACAAACAACCCAATCAAAAAATGGGCAGAAGACCTAAATAGACATTTCTCCAAAGAAGACATACAGAAGGCCAACAAACACAAGAAAAGATGCTCAACATCACTAATTATTAGAGAAATGCAAATCAAACCTACAGTGAGGTATCACCTCACACCAGTCAGAATGGCCATCATCAAAAAGTCAACAAACAATAAATGCTGGAGAGGGTGTAGAGAAAACGGAACTCTCTTACACTGTTGGTGGGAATGTAAATTGATACAGCCACTATGGAAAACAGTATGGAGGTTCCTTCAAAAACTAAAAATAGAACTATCATATGACCTAGCAATCCCACTTCTAGCCATATACCTGGAGAAAACCATAAAAAGACACATGCACCCCAATGTTCATTGCAGCACTATTTACAATAACCAGGACATGGAAGCAACCTTAATCTCTATCAACAGGGGAATGGATAAAGAAGATGTGGTACATGTATGCAATGGAATATTATTCAGTCATGGAAAAGAAAAAAATAATGCCATTTGCAGCAACATGGATGGACCTAGAGATTGTCATACTGAGTGAAGTAAGTCAGATACAGAACAACAAATATCATGTGTTATCACTTATATGTGGAATCTAAAAAAAGGGTACAAATGAACATTTTTTATAAAACAGAAGTAGCATCACAGATGTAGAAAACAAACTTATGGTTATGAGGAGATAAGGAGGGAAGGGATAAATTGGGAGACTGGGATTGACATATACACAGTGCTATATATAAAATAGATAACTAATAAAAACCTACTGTATAGTACAGGGAACTCCACTGAATACTATGTAATGGTGTATATGGGAAAATAATCTTAAAAAAGAGTGGATATATGTATATGTATAACTGATTCACTTTGTTGTACACCTGAAACTAACACATTGTAAACCAACTATATTCCAATAAATTTTTTTAAAAACATAACAGTCCAATTCATAAATGGGTCCAGGACTTGAACAGATATTTCTTCAAAATGATATAGGAAATAGCTAATAACTAAATGAAAAGACTCTGAACATCACTAGCCATTTATGGAAATACAAATCAAAACCAGATATACCACCTCATACCCATTAAGATGGCTACTATCAAAAAAAGAAAAGAAAAGAACAAGCATTGCCAGGGATGTGGAGAAATTGGAACTCTGTGTATTACTGGTGGGAAAATTAAATGGTGCAGTCATTATAGAAAACAGGATGACAGTTCCTCAAAAAACTAAACATTGAATTACCATATGATCCAGCAATTCCACTCTGGGTTCATACTCAAAAGAACTGAAAGCAGGAATTCAAGCAGATAACTGTACACCAATATTCAAAGAAGCATTATTCACAATAACTAAAATGCAGAAAACATTTAAATGTCCATCAACAGACGAACAGATATACAAAATGTGGTGATACATAAATGAAATATTACTCATCCTCAAAAAGGAATGAAATTCTGATGCATGCTACAATGTGAATGAACCTTGAAAATATTATGCTAAGTGAAACAAGCCTAACACGAACAGACAAATACTGTATGATTCCAGTTTATATTAGATACCTAAAATAGGCAAATTCATAGAGACAAAAAGAATAATGGTGATTGCAAGGGGCTGAGGCGACAGGGAAACAAGGAGTTATTATTTGATGGGTACAGAGTTTCTGTTTGAGATAATGAAAAGTTCTGGAAATGTGGGTTGGTGATGGTTGCATGACATTGTGAATATACTAAATGCCACTGAATTGCACACTTAAATATGGTTAAAATGATACATTTTATGTTATGTATATTCTACCAAAATTAGAAAAAATTCTCAGTGCCAGGTCCCCATCCTAGACCAATTCCATCAGAATCTCTGGGAGTGGCTCAGTCATCAGTACCTTGAAAGTACCTCAGGTATTTCCAATGTTCAGCCAAGTTTAAGAACTGTAGATCTGGACTTTTTCCCCTCTTGTAATACACAGAATTTTCATTTGCAGATCACTGATGATGGACATCCAGCTGTGCTTTTCCCAACCCAAGTGAGATCATTAGCTCTACTCATTTTCCAGGTTGTCTCTGAATACTCATTTCTAGGGTAACTTAAATTAGTAAGCTACTAGGATACTATCACTATAATTGTATAGTAAAAAAAAAAAACTGTTTAATGCTAAAGTATTTACAGATGAAATGACAGTCTCCAAATCTGATTCAAAGTAATCCAGGCCTGGGGGAAAGTACGGGGTGAGGATTATAGATAAAATAGATAGGCCAGGGCTTCCCTGGTGGGCGCAGCTGTTGAGAGTCCACCTGCCGATGCAGGGGACACGGGTTCGTGCCCCGGTCCTGGAGGATTCCACATGCTGCAGAGCGGCTGGACCCATGGGCCATGGCCGCTGGGCCTGCGCGTCCGGAGCCTGTGCTCTGCAATGGGAGAGGCCACAACAGTGAGAGGCTCGCATACCGCAAAAAAAAAAAAAAAAAAAAAAATGGATAGGCCATATGTTAGTAATCATTGAAGCTGATTGATGGGTACATAGGTGTTCTTTATGTTATCTTCTCTACTTTTGTGTATATTAAAAATTTTCCGCTCACGGATACACCAGAAATACAGCTACACGTGGAACAACTCCTACAGAACACATACTGAACGCTGGCAGAAGACCCCAGACCTCCCAAAAGGCAAGAAACTCCCCACATACCTGGGTAGGGCAAAGCGGAGAGATTCCCGCACAGAGGATCGGTGCCGAGCGGCACTCACCAGCCCGAGAGGCTTGTCTGCTCGCCCGCCGGGGCGGGCGGCGCTGGAAGCTGAGGCTCGGGCTTCGGTCAGAGCGCAGGGAGAGGACTGGGGCTGGCGGCGAGAACTCAGCCTGAAGGGGGCTAATGTGCCACAGCTAGCCGGGAGGGAGTCCGGGAAAACTCTGGAGCTGCCGAAGAGGCAAGAGACTTGTTCTTCCCTCTTGGTTTCCTGCTGCGCGAGGAGAGGGGATTAAGAGCGCTGCTTAAAGGGGCTCCACAGACGGGCGCGAGTCGCGACTGAAAGCGCGGAGCCCAGTGACGGGCGTGGGACGCTGGGGCTGCTGCTGCCGCCGCCAAGAAGCCCGTGTGCGAGCGCAGGTCACTGTCCACACCGCCCTTCCGGGAGCCTGAGCAGCCCGCCACTGCCGGGGTCCCGGGATCCAGGGGCGGCTTCCCTGGGAGAACGCACGGCGCGCCTCGGGCTGGTGCAACGTCACGCCGACCTCTGCCGCTGCAGGCTCGCCCCGCACTCCGTGCCCCTCCCTCCCGCCCGGCCTGAGTGAGCCAGAGTTCCCGAAGAGGCTGCTCCTTTAACCCTTTCCTGTCTGAGCGAAGAACAGACGCCCTCCGGCGACCTACACGCAGAGGCGGGGCCAAATCCAAAGCTGAGACCCGGGAGCTGTGAGAACAAAGAAGAGAAAGGGAAACCTCTCCCAGCAGCCTCAGAAGCAGCGGATTAAAGCTCCACAATCAACTTGATGTACCCTGCATCTGTGGAATACATGAATAGACAACAAATCATCCCAAATTGAGGAGCCAGGAGTCAGTACTGTGCCTCTGAGGTGGGAGAGCCAACTTCAGGACACTGGTCCACAAGAGACCTCCCAGCTCCACATAATATCAAACGGCGAAAATCTTCCAGAGATCTCCATCTCAACACCAGCACCCAGCTTCACTCAACGACCAGCAAGCTACAGTGCTGGACACCCTATGCCAAACAACTAGCAAGACAGGAACACAACGCCACCCATTAGCAGAGAGGTGGCCTAAAATCATAAAAAGTCTGCAGACACCCCAAAACACACCACCAGACGTGGACCTGCCCACCAGAAAGACAAGATCCAGCCTCATCCACCAGAACACAGGCACTAGTCCCCTCGACCAGGAAACCTACACAACCCACTAAACCAACCTTAGCCACTGGGGACAGACACCAAAAACAACAGGAACTACGAACCTGCAGCCGGCAAAAAGGAGACCCCAAACACAGTAACATAAGCAAAATGAGAAGACAGAAAAACACACAGCAGGAGAAGGAGCAAGATAAAAACCCACCAGACCTAACAAATGAAGAGGTAATAGGCAGTCTATCTGAAAAAGAATTCAGAATAATGATAGTAAAGATGATCCAAAATCTTGGAAATAGAATAGACAAAATGCAAGAAACAGTTAACAAGGACCTAGTAGAACTAAAGATGAATCAAGCATCGATTAAAAACACAATAAATGAAATGAAAAATACTCTAGATGGGATCAATAGCAGAATAACTGAGGCAGAAGAACGGATAAGTGAGGTGGAAGATAAAATAGTGGAAATAACTAATGCAGAGCAAAATAAAGAGAAAAGAATGAAAAGAACAGAGGACAATATCAGAGACCTCTGGGACAACATTAAACGCACCAACATTCGAATTATAGGGGTTCCAGAAGAAGAAGAGAAAAAGAAAGGGACTGAGAAAATATTTGAAGAGATTATAGTTGAAAACTTCCCTAATATGGGAAAGGAAATAGTTAATCAAGTCCAAGAAGCACAGAGAGTCCCATACAGAATAAATCCAAGGAGAAATACGCCAAGACACATATTAATCAAACTGTCAAAAATTAAACACAAAGAAATCATATTAAAAGCAGCAAGGCAAAAACAACAAATAACACACAAGGGAATCCCCATCAGGATAACAGCTGATCTCTCAGCAGAAACTCTACAAGCCAGAAGGGAGTGGCAGGACATAATTAAAGTGATGAAGGAGAGAAACCTGCAACCAAGATTACTCTACCCAGCAAGGATCTCATTCAGATTTGATGGAGAAATTAAAACGTTTACAGACAAGCAAAAGCTGAGAGAGTTCAGCACCACCAAACCAGCTTTACAACAAATGCTAAAGGAACTTCTCTAGGCAAGAAACACAACAGAAGGAAAAGACCTACAATAACGAACCCAAAACAATTAAGAAAATGGGAATAGGAACATACATATCGATAATTACCTTAAATGTAAATGGACTAAACGCTCCCACCAAAAGACACAGATTGGCTGAATGGATACAAAAACAAGACCCATATATATGCTGTCTACAAGAGACCCACTTCAGACCTAGAGACACATACAGACTGAAAGTAAGGGGATGGAAAAAGATATTCCATGCAAATGGAAACCAAAAGAAAGCTGGAGTAGCAATTCTCATATCAGACAAAATAGACTTTAAAATAAAGACTACTAGAAGAGACAAAGAAGGACACTACATAATGATCAAGGGATCGATCCAAGAAGAAGATATAACAATTGTAAATATTTATGCACCCAACATAGGAGCACCTCAATACATAAGGCAAACACTAACAGCCATAAAAGGAGAAATCGACAGTAACACAATCATAGTAGGGGACTTTAACACCCCACTTTCACCAATGGACAGATCATCCAAAATGAAAATAAATAAGGAAACACAAGCTTTAAATGATACATTAAACAAGATGGACTTAATTGATATTTATAGGACATTCCATCCAAAAACAACAGAATACACATTTTTCTCAAGTGCTCATGGAACATTCTCCAGGATAGATCATATCTTGGGTCACAAATCAAGCCTTGGTAAATTTAAGAAAATTGAAATTGTATCAAGTATCTTTTCCGACCACAATGCTATGAGACTAGATATCAATTACAGGAAAAGAGCTATAAAAAATACAAACACATGGAGGCTAAACAATACATTACTTAATAACGAAGTGATCACTGAAGAAATCAAAGAGGAAATAAAAAAATACCTAGAAACAAATGACAATGGAGACACGACGACCCAAAACCTATGGGATGCAGCAAAAGCAGTTCTAAGAGGGAAGTTTATAGCAATACAATCCCACCTTAAGAAACAGGAAATATCTCGACTAAACAACCTAACCTTGCACCTAAAGCAATTACAGAAAGAAGAACAAAAACATCCCAAAGTTAGCAGAAGGAAAGAAATCATAAAAATCAGATCAGAAATAAATGAAAAAGAAATGAAGGAAACAATAGCAAAGATCAATAAAACTAAAAGCTGGTTCTTTGAGAAGATAAACAAAATTGATAAACCATTAGCCAGACTCATCAAGAAAAAAAGGGAGAAGACTCAAATCAATAGAATTAGAAATGAAAAAGGAGAAGTAACAACTGACACTGCAGAAATACAAAAGATCGTGAGAGATTACTATAAGCAACTCTATGCCAATAAAATGGACAACCTGGAAGAAATGGACAAATTCTTAGAAATGCACAACCTGCCAAGACTGAATCAGGAAGAAATAGAACATATGAACAGACCAATCACAAGCACTGAAATTGAAACTGTGATAAAAAATCTTCCAACAAACAAAAGCCCAGGACCAGATGGCTTCACAGGCGAATTCTATCAAGCATTTAGAGAAGAGCTAACGCCTATCCTTCTCAAACTCTTCCAAAATATAGCAGAGGGAGGAACACTCCCAAACTCATTCTACGAGGCCACCATCACCTTGATACCAAAACCAGACAAGGATGTCACAAAGAAAGAAAACTACAGGCCAATATCACTGATGAACATAGATGCAAAAATTCTCAACAAAATACTAGCAAACAGAATCCAACAGCACATTAAAAGGATCATACACCATGATCAAGTGGGGTTTATCCCAGGAATGCAAGGATTCTTCAATATACGCAAATCAATCAACGTGATACACCATATTAACAAATTGAAGGAGAAAAACCATATGATCATCTCAATAGATGCAGAGAAAGCTTTCGACAAAATTCAACACCCATTCATGATAAAAACCCTGCAGAAAGTAGGCATAGAGGGAACTTTCCTCAACATAATAAAGGCCATATATGACAAACCCACAGCCAGCATCGTCCTCAATGGTGAAAAACTGAAACCATTTCCACTAAGATCAGGAACAAGACAAGGTTGCCCACTCTCACCACTCTTATTCAACATAGTTTTGGAAGTTTTAGCCACAGCAATCAGAGAAGAAAAGCAAATAAAAGGAATCCAAATTGGAAAAGAAGAAGTAAAGCTGTCACTGTTTGCAGATGACATGATACTATACATAGAGAATCCTAAAGATGCTACCAGAAAACTACTAGAGCTAATCAATGAATTTGGTAAAGTTGCAGGATACAAAATTAATGCACAGAAATCTCTGGCATTCCTATATACTAATGATGAAAAATCTGAAAGTGAAATCAAGGAAACACTCCCATTTACCATTGCAACAAAAAGAATAAAATATCTAGGAATAAACCTACCTAAGGAGACAAAAGACCTGTATGCAGAAAATTATAAGACACTGATGAAAGAAATTAAAGATGATACAAATAGATGGAGAGATGTACCATGTTCTTGGATTGGAAGAATCAACATTGTGAAAATGACTCTACTACCCAAAGCAATCTACAGATTCAATGCAATCCCTATCAAAATACCACTGGCATTTTTCACAGAACTAGAACAAAAAATTTCACAATTTGTATGGAAACACAAAAGACCCCGAATAGCCAAAGCAATCTTGAGAACGAAAAATGGAGCTGGAGGAATCAGGCTCCCTGACTTCAGACTATACTACAAAGCTGCAGTAATCAAGACAGTATGGTACTGGCACAGAAACAGAAAGATAGATCAATGGAACAGGATAGAAAGCCCAGAGATAAACCCACGGACATATGGTCACCTTATCTTTGATAAAGGAGGCAGGAATGTACAGTGGAGAAAGGACAGTCTCTTCAATAAGTGGTGTTGGGAAAACTGGAGAGGGACATGTAAAAGTATGAGATTCGATCACTCCCTAACACCATACACAAAAATAAGCTCAAAATGGATTAAAGACCTAAATGTAAGGCCAGACACTATCAAACTCTTAGAGGACAACATAGGCAGAACACTCTATGACATAAATCACAGCAAGATCCTTTTTGACCCACCTCCTAGAGAAATGGAAATAAAGACAAAAATAAACACATGGGACCTAATGAAACTTAAAAGCTTTTGCACAGCAAAGGAAACCATAAACAAGACCAAAAGACAACCCTCAGAATGGGAGAAAATATTTGCAAATGAAGCAACTGACAAAGGATTAATCTCCAAAATTTATAAGCAGCTCATGCAGCTCAATAACAAAAAAACAAACAACCCAATCCAAAAATGGGCAGAAGACCTAAATAGACATTTCTCCACAGAAGATATACAGACTGCCAACAAACACATGAAAGGATGCTCAACATCTTTACTAATTAGAGAAATGCAAATCAAAACTACAATGAGATATCATCTCACACCAGTCAGAATGGCCATCATCAAAAAATCTAGAAACAATAAATGCTGGAGAGGGTGTGGAAAAAAGGGAACACTCTTGCACTGCTGGTGGGAATGTGAATTGGTACAGCCACTATGGAGAACGGTATGGAGGTTCCTTAAAAAACTACAAATAGAACTACCATATGACCCTGCAATCCCACTACTGGGCATATACCCTGAGAAAACCATAATTCAAAAAGAGACATGTACCAAAATGTTCATAGCAGCCCTATTTACAATAGCCCGGAGATGGAAACAACCTAAGTGTCCATCATCGGATGAATGGGTAAAGAAGATGTGGCACATACATACAATGGAATATTACTCAGCCATAAAAAGAAATGAAATTGAACTATTTGTAATGAGGTGGATGGACCTAGAGTCTGTCATACAGAGTGAAGTAAGTCAGAAAGAGAAAGACAAATACTGTATGCTGACACATATATATGGAATTTAAGAAAAAAAAAGGTCATGAAGAACATAGGGGTAAGACAGGAATAAAGACACAGACCTACTAGAGAATGGACTTGAGGATATGGGGAGGGGGAAGGGTAAGCTGTGACAAAGTGAAAGAGCGGCATGGACATATATACACTACCAAATGTAAGGTAGATAGCTAGTGGGAAGCAGCCGCATAGCACAGGGAGATCAGCTCGGTGCTTTGTGACCGCCTGGAGGGGTGGGATAGGGAGGGTGGGAGGGAGACGCAAAAGGGAGGGGATATGGGAACATATGTATACATATAACTGATTAAATTTGTGATAAAGCAAAAAAAAAAAAAAAAAAAACAATCCGTATAACACTCTTAACAAAAAAAAAAAAAAAAAAAAAAAAAAAAAAAAAAAATTTTCCGTGTTAAAACTGGAAACAAATGTAATTACATTTGCAATGGAAAAATCTAAAATATTTAGTAATAAGATCTTGGACCTATAAACTATAGTAGATACATACAATGGAATATTAAGTAACATTTTTACATGATGGTAAAAATTTTGTAATGATATGGGGAGATATTTATGATGTGTAATTTAGTAAAAAAGCAAGTTATGAAAATGAGCATATACAGTATGATCCAATTTTTTGTACAGGCTGTAGGATGGAGCAATCAATAGCGCTAGATCTGGAATCTGACAGAACTAGGTTTCTGCCACTTACTAACTATGTGACCCATGACAAGGGAGAGAATAATAGCGTCTACCCCCATGAAGTTCTGTAAAGATTAAGTTGAAATAAAATAATTAAAGCACTTAAGAGATTAATAGTAATAGTAGTAGTAGTAGTAGTAGTAGTAGTAGTATCAGCTGTATTTGGCAAGAGCTACTTAAAAAAAGCAAAACATTGGAAAAATATCTAATATCTTAATATCTAAAATAATGTTAAGATATGACAAATTCATTGACTTATTAAATGAACAGCTATTAAGGGCCCACTGTGGAAAAGACAGTGGAACTATAATGCTGATCAAGACATAAACAGAAGGCAGCTGTGTGCGCCACTACATAAAAGTCAGGTTACATCTCTATACACTAACAATGAACTACTGAAAAAGAAATAAAGAAAACAATCCCATTTACAATAGCATCAAAAGGAATGAAATAATTGGGAATAAATTTACCCAAGAAGATGAAAGACCTCTACACTAAAATTATAGACACTGATGAAAAAACTGACAAACACAAATAAATGGAAATATATCTCCTGTTGATGGATTGGAAGAATTAGTATTATTAAAATGTCCATACTACATAAAGTCATAAACAGAGTCATAGAAAAAAACAATCCTAAAATTGTTTTTTAGGATATGGAACAACAGAAGACCCCCATAACCAAAGCAACCTGAGATAAAAGAAAAAAGCTAGAGACATCACAATACCTGATTTCAAACTTTATTACAAAGATATAGTAATCAGAACAGAATGGTACTGGCATAAAAACAGACACATAGACCAATGGAACAGAATTGAGAGCCCAGAAATAAACCCATGCATATATGTGGTCAACTAATATTTGACAACCCATGCATATATGTGGTCAACTAATATTTGACAACTAATATTTGACAAAGGAGCCAAGAATACTCAATGGGGAAAGGATAGTCTCTTCAATAAATGGTGTTGGGAAAACAACATATACATGCAAAGGAATGAAATTAGGCCCCTATCTGATACCACTCACAAAAATTAACTCAAAATGGCTTAAAGACTTGAATGTAAACTTGAAACTGTAAAACTACTAGAAGTAAACAGAGGGGAAAACCTCCTTGACATTGGTCTTAAAAACATTTTTTGATATGACAATAAAACTGAAAGCAAAAAAAGCAAACTAGACAAATGTGACTTGAATCAAACTAAAAAAGTTTTGCAAAGCAAAAGCAAGGGAAACAATCAAAAGAGTGAAGAGACAACCTATAGCATGGGAGAAAATATCTGCAAACTATACATCTGGTAAGTTAATATCCAAAATGTATAATGAATTCAAACAACTCAATTGGCAAAAAATGTTACCTGATTAAAAAAATTAGCAAAGGACCTGAACAGATATTTTTCCAAAGAAGACATACAAATACCCAACATGTTCATGAAAAACCTGCTTAATATCTCTAATCATGGAATGTAATCAAAACCACAATAAAATATTACCTCATGCTTATTAGAATGGCCATTATAAAAAAGACAAAATACAACAAGTGTTGGAGAGGATGTAGAGAAAAGGGAACCCCTGTGCACTGTTTGTGGGAATGTAAATTAGTGCTGCAACCTAGGAAAACATTATTTAATTCCTCAAAATATTAGAAATAGAACTACCATACAATTCGACTCCTGGGTATTTTTCCAAAGGAAATGAAATCACTATCTCCAAGAGATATCTGCACCCCCATGTTCATTTCATTCACAATAGCCAAGACATGGAAACAACCTAATGTTGCCTGGATAAATATAATGTAATACTAATCAGCCATTTAAAAAGAATGAAATCCTGCATTTTACAGCAATATTGATGGACCTTGAAGGCATTATGCTAAGTGAAATAAGTCAGAAAGAGTAAGACAAATACTATATACTCTCACTTATATGCTGAATCTAAAAAAGGCAAACTCAGAAATAGAGAGTAAGGGAGAGAGATCAAGATGGCTGAGCAGGAGGAGGCTGAGCTCACCTCCCCTCACAAACACATCCAAAATACAACTACATGTGAAATTGACCTGGGTACTGGCAGAACAACTTTTCTACAACCAAGACTGTAAAGGAAGATCCATACAGGTAGAAAGGGAAGAAAAGTGATCTGGTCAGGACATGCACCCATGGTGGAAGACACAGAAGAGGAAGGGGATATCACAGGCTCTGTGATCCTCCCTGGGAAGTGAGGGGTTTGGGCCACATATTAGCCACCGCAGCCCTGGGATACAACATTGGGAAGGTGAGCCCCCTTAGCTGGTTTGAAAACCAGCGAGGCTTACTAAAAGGCTGGAAGAAACTAAGACTCTACTCTTGAAGAACGTGCACACACAGGCAGCAGATTGAAAACTGCCTGGGGCTCTGGCAGCTTGTCAGGACTGTCCCACTACACACACCCAGCCCACACTAGGATCCTGTCCCAGCCCTCTTTCTCCGATGTTGCTACCAACTAAGGCAGAGGCTGCCTTTGCGAATGAGTGTGCACACACTTAAAGGGAATGCAGCCAGCTTAGACCCCAGCCTTGCCTCTAACCAAGGCAGAGGCAGCCACTGCCAGTGCACGTGTCCCTACCAAGATTACAGAGAAACAAACCTAGCTCCAGGGTAGAGACCGCCATCTTCAGCAGGAGGGAAACCAGCTCATTAGTATGGCACCAACTCCTCTGGCACCAACTCAGTCTCTAACCAAGGCACACACACCAGAGAAAAAGTGAAACCAGCACAAAAGTGCAGCCCCAAGCCCTCAAGCCCCAACCAGGACCTCAACCAAGGCAGAGACTACCAGCACACCCAGGAGAAACCCAACTCCCTCAGGGCTCCTGTTCCAGCCTCTCAGGTCCGGCCACTTTCCCCAATATGGCAATAATGGCCATTGAGAATAAGAGAAGCTCTGACTCACACCTGGCTCTGCCTCTGGCTCTGGCTGCTCCAACTCCAGCCATAGCTGCTGCCAGCACACCCCAGGAAAAGAGGCAGCTGTGCCCACTTAAGATCCAGCTCTCCCACCAAAGCCACTGGGCACATGTAGACTACATAGGGATGCTCCCACAAAAGAACACCTTTCAAGACTAGGATAAGTAACTGTTTCATCTAACATCATGGAGACAGAGAAAGTTAAACAAAATGAAAAGACAGAGGAATAATTTCAGACATAAGAACAAGAAAATACCTGAAAAAAAACTAATGAAACAGATACATAATTTACCTGATAAAGAGTCCAAAGCAATAGTAATAAGAATGCTAACTGAACTGAGGAAAAGAATAGATGAACACAGTGAGAATTTTAACAAAGCATTAGAAAATATAAAAACAACCAGTCAGAGCTGAAGAATACAACAACTGAATTAAAAAATTCACAAGAAGGAATTAACAGCAGATTAGGTAATAGTGAAGAATGCATAAGTGAACTGGAAGATAGAATATTTGAAATGACCCAATCAAAACAGCAAAACAAAAATAAATTTTTGAAGAAGAATAGTTTAAGGGACCTCTGGGACAACATCAAGCACACAAACATTCGTATTATAGAAGTCCCAAAAGAAGATGAGAGAAAGGGATAGAAAATGTATTTAATGAAATTAAGGCTGGATACTTCCCAAACATGAAGAAGGAAACAGATATCCAGGTACAGGAAGCACAGACAGTCCAAAACAAGATGAACCCAAAGAGACCCACACCAAGACATATCATAATTTAAATGGCAAAAGATAAAGATACAGAGAGAATTTTAAAGGCAGCAAGAAAAAAACAGAAAGTCACATACAAGGGAACCCACATAAGGCTATCAGCTGAATTTTCAGCAGAAACTTTGCAGACCATAAGGGAGTGCATGATATATTTAAAGTGCTAAATGGAAAAAAAAAAAACCATACAACCTAGGATAATCTACCCAGCAAGATTATGATTTAGAATTGAAAAAGAGATAAAGAGCTTCTCAGACAAGCAAAAATCAAAAGAGTTCATCAACACTAAATCACCTCACAAGAAGTGTTAAAGGGTCTTCTTTAAGTGAAAAACAAAAGGTTACAAGAAACAAATTATAAGAAAGGAAAAAACCCACAGGTAAAGGCAAATACATAGTAAAAACTGTGGATCGATCACTTAAACAAGCTAGTACAAAGTTAAAACACAAAAATTGTAAAATCAACTATAACTACAATAAACAGTTAAGGGATAGACATGAGGATGTAAAATATGGCATTAAAAACACAAAATGTGGGGCAGGACTAAAAAATGTAGATCTTTTGGAAAGTGCTTGAACTTAAAGGATTTTCAGTTTAAAACCCCATGGTAACCACAAATCAAAAATGTACAATAGATACACAAAAACTAGAGAGGAAGGAACACAAACATAACACAGAAGAAAATCATCAAGCCACAAGGGATAGACACTAAAAGAAGAAGAACAAAACAAAGAAGAACTACAAAAACAACAAGAAAATAAGTAACAAAATAGCAATAAGTACATGCCTATCTCAATGAAACAACCTAACCTACCATCCAAAATAATTAACAAAGAAGAACAAAGCTCAAAGTCAGCAGAAGAAAGGCAATAACAACAGAGTGGAAATAAATAAAAGAGACCAAAAGAACAAAAAAAGAAAATAAATAAATAAATAAAGCTTTCTTTCCTGCTTTCTTTCTTTCTTTCTTTCTTTCTTTCTTTCTTTCTTTTTTTCTTGCATTCTACTTCTACTAATTATTTCTTTCTACTTCTTCTCCCTTTTATTCTGAGCCATGTGCATGAAACGCTTTGCTGCTGCAGCCAGGAGTCAGTGCTGTGCCTCTGAGGTGGGAGAGCCAACTTCAGGACACTGGTTCACAAGAGACCTCCCAGTTCCACATAATATCAAATGGCAAAAATCTCCCAGAGATCTCCATCTCAACACCAGCACCCAGCTTCAATCAACGACCAGCAAGTGACAGAGCTGGACACCCTATGCCAAATAACAAGCAAGACAGGGACACAACTCCACCAATTAGCAGAGAGGCTGCCTAAAATCATGATAAGGCCACAGACACCCCAAAACACAACAACAGACGTGGACCTGAACACCAGAGACACAAGATCCAGGCTCATCCACCAGAACACAGGTACTAGTCCCCTCCACCAGGAAGCCTACACAACCCACTGAACCAACTTTAGCCACTGGGGACACACACCAAAAACAACGGGAACTACGAACCTGCAGCCTGCCAAAAGAAGACCCCAAACACAGTAAGATAAGCAAAATGAGAAGACAGAAAAACACAAAGCAGGAGAAGGAGCAAGATAAAAATGCACCAGACCTAACAAATGAAGAGGAAATAGGCAGTCTACCAGAAAAAGAATTCATAATAATGATAGTAAAGATGATCCAAAATCTTGGAAATAGAATAGACAAAATGCAAGAAACAATAAACAAGGACCTAGAAGAACTAAAGATGAATCAAGCAACAATGAGCAACACAATAAATGAAATTAAAAATACTCTAAATGGGAGCAATAGCAGAATAACTGAGGCAGAAGAACGGATAAGTAACGTGGAAGGTAAAATAGTGGAAATAACTGCTGCAGAGCAGAATAAACAAAAAAGAATGAAAAGAACTGAGGACAGTCTCAGAGACTTCTGGGACAACATTAAACGCTCCAACATTCGAATTATAGGGGTACCAGAGGAAGAAGAGAAAAAGAAAGGGACTGAGAAAATATTTGGAGAGATTATAGTTGAAAACTTCCCTAATATGGGAAAGGAAATAGTGAATCAAGTCCAGGAGGCACAGAGAGTCCAATACAGAAGAAATCAAAGGAGAAATACACCAAGACACATATTAGTCAAACTGTCAAAAATTAAAGAAAAAGAAAGCATATTAAAAGCAGCAAGGGAAAAACAACAAATAACACAAAAGTGAATCCCCATAAGGTTAAAAAGTGATCTTTCAGCAGAAACTCTTCAAGCCAGAAGGGATTGGAAGGACATATCTAAAGTGATGAAGGAGAAAAACCTGCAACCAAGATTACTCTACCCAGCAAGGATCTCATTCAGATTTGATGGAGAAATTAAAACCTTTACAGACAAGCAAAAGTTGAAAGAGTTCAGCAACATCAAACCAGCTTTACAACAAATGCTAAAGGAAATTTTCTAGTCAAGAAACACAACAAAAGGAAAATACCTACAATAACAAACACAAAGCAATTAAGAAAATGGGAATAGGAACATACATATCGATAATTACCTTAAATGTAAATGGACTAAATACTCCCACCAAAAGACACAGATTGGCTGAATGGATACAAAAACAAGACCCATATATATGCTGTCTACAAGAAACCCACTTCAGACCTAGAGGCACATATAGACTGAAAGTAAGGAGATGGAAAAAGATATTCCATGCAAATGGAAATCAGAAGAAAGCTAGAGTAGCAATTCTCATATCAGACAAAATAGACTTTAAAATGAAGACTATTAGAAGAGGCAACGAAGGACACTACATAATGATCAAGGGATTGATCCAAGAAGAAGATATAACAATTATAAATATTTATGCACCCAACATAGGAGCACCTCAATACATAAGGCAAATACTAACAGCCATAAAAGGGGAAATCGACAGTAACACATTCATAGTAGGGGACTTCAACACCCCACTTTCACCAAAGGACAGATCATCCAGAATGAAAATAAATAAGGAAACACAAGCTTTAAATGATACATTAAACAAGATGGACTTCATTGATATTTATAGTACATTCCATCCAAAAACAACAGAATACACACTTTTCTCAAGTGCTCATGGAACATTCTCCAGGATAGATCATATCTTGGGTCACAAATCAAGCCTTGGTAAATTTAAGAGAATTGAAATTGTATCAAGTATCTTTTTCGACAACAACGCTATGAGACTAGATATCAATTACAGGAAAAGATCTGTAAAAAATACAAACACATGGAGGCTAAACAATACACTATTTAATAACGAAGTGATCACTGAAGAAATCAAAGAGGAAATTTAAAAAAAATACCTAGAGGGCTTCCCTGGTGGCGCAGTGGTTGACAGTCTGCCTGCCAGTGCAGGGCACATGGGTTCGAGCCCTGGTCTGGGAAGATCCCACATGCTGCGGAGTGGCTAGACCCGTGAGCTACACTACTGAGCCTGCATGCCTGGAGCCTGTGCTCCGCAACGGGAGAGGCCGCGACGGTGAGAGGCCCGTGCACCGCAGTGAAGAGTGGCCCCCACTCGCCGCAACTGGAGAAAGCCCTCGCACAGAAATGAAGATCCAACACAGCCATAAATAAAAAAAAAAAATACCTAGAAACAAATGACAATGGAGACATGACGACCCAAAACCTATGGGATGCAGCAAAAGCAGGTCTAAAAGGGAAGTTTATAGCAATAAAATCCCACCTTAAGAAACAGGAAACATCTCGAGTAAACAACCTGACCTTGCACCTAAAGCAATTAGAGAAAGAAGAACAAAAAACCCCAAAGTTAGCAGAAGGAAAGAAATCATAAAAATCAGATCAGAAATAAATGAAAAAGAAATGAAGGCAATGATAGGAAAATCAATAAAATTAAAAGCTGGTTCTTTCAGAAGATAAACAAAATTGAAAAACACCTAGCCAGAGTAATGGAGAAAAAAAGAGAGAAGACTCGAATCAATAGAATCGGAAATGAAAAAGGAGAAGTAACAACTGACACTGCAGAAATACAAAGGATCATGAGAGATTACTACAGGCGACTCTATGCCAATAAAATGGACAACTTGGAAGAAATGGACAAATTCTTAGAAATGCACAACCTTCAAAGACTGAATCAGGAAGAAATAGAAAATATGAACAGACCAATCACAAGCACTGAAATTGAAACTGTGATTAAAAATCTTCCAACAAACAAAAGCCCAGGACCAGATGGCTTCACAGGTGAATTCTATCAAACACTTAGAGAAGAGCTAACACCTATCCTTCTCAAACTCTTCCAAAATATAGCAGAGGGAGGAGCACTCCCAAACTCATTCTACGAGATCACCATCACCTTGATACCAAAACCAGACAAGGATGTCACAAAGAAAGAAAACTACAGGCCAGTATCACTGATGAACATACATGCAAAAATCCTCAACAAAATACTAGCAAACAGAATCCAACAGCACATTAAAAGGATCATACACCATGATCAAGTGGGGTTTATTCCAGGAATGCAAGGATTCTTCAATATACACAAATCAATCAACGTGATACACCATGTTAACAAATTGAAGGAGAAAAACCATATGATCATCTCAATAAATGCAGAGAAAGCTTTCAACAAAACTCAAGACCCATTTATGATTAAAACCATGCAGAAAGTAGGCATAAAGGGAACTTTCCTCAACATAATAAAGGCCATATATGACAAACCCACAGCAAATATTGTCCTCAATGGTAAAAAACTGAAACCATTTTCACTAAGATCAGGAACAAAACTAGGCTGCCCACTCTCACCACTCTTATTCAACATAGTTTTGGAAGTTTTAGCCACAGCATTCAGAGAAGAAAAGGAAATAAAAGGAATCCATCAGAAAAGAAGAAGTAAAGCTGTCACTGTTTGCAGATGACATGATACTATACATAGAGAATCCTAAAGATGCTACCAGAAAACTACTAGAGCTAATCAATGAATTTAGTAAAGTAGCAGGGTACAAAATTAATGCACAGAAATCTCTGGCATTCCTGTATACTAATGATGAAAAATCTGAAAGTGAAATCAAGAAAACACTCCCATTTACCACTACAACAAAAAGAATAAAATATCTAGGAATAAACGTACCTAAGGAGACAGAAGACCTACATGCAGAAAATTATAAGACACTGATGAAAGAAATTAAAGATGATACAAATAGATGAAGAGATATACCATGTTCCTGGATTGGAAGAATCAATATTATGAACATGACTCTACTACCCAAGGCAATCTACAGATTCAATGCAATCCCTATCAAACTACCACTGGCATTTTTCACAGAACTAGAACAAAAAATTTCACAATTTGTATGGAAACACAAAGGACCCCAAATAGCTAAAGAAATCTTGAGAACGGAAAACGAAGCTGGAGGAATCAGGCTCCCTGACTTCAGACTATACTACAAAGCTACAGTAATCAAGACAGTATGTTACTGGCACAAAAAGCGAAAGATAGATCAATGGAACAGGATAGAAAGCCCAGAGATAAACCCACGCACATATGCTCACCTTATCTTTGATAAAGGAGGCAGGAATGTACAGTGGAGAAAGGACAGCCTCTTCAGTAAGTGGTGCTGGGAAAACTGGACAGGTACGTGTAAAAGTATGAGATTAGGTCACCCCCTAACACCATACACAAAAATAAGCTCAAAATGGATTAAAGACCTACATGTAAGGCCAGAAACTATCAAACTCTTAGAGGGAAACATAGGCAGAACACTCTATGACATAAATCACAGCAAGATCCTTTTGGACCCACCTCCTAGAGAAATGGAAATAAAAACAAAAATAAACAAATGGGACCTAATGAAACTTCAAAGCTTTTGCACAGCAAAGGAAACCATAAAGAAGACCAACAGACAACCCTCAGAATGGGATAAACTCTTTGCAAATGAAGCAACAGACAAAGGATTAATCTCCAAAATTTATAAGCAGCTCATGCAGCTCAATAACAAAAAAACAAACAACCCAATCCAAAAATGGGCAGAAGACCTAAATAGACATTTCTCCAAAGAAGATATACAGACTGCCAACAAACACATGAAAGAATTGCTCAACATCATTAATCATTAGAGAAATGCAAATCAAAACTATAATGAGATATCATCTCACACCAGTCAGAATGGCCATCATCAAAAAATCTAGAAACAATAAATGCTGGAGAGGGTGTGGAGAAAAGGGAACACTCTTGCACTGCTGGTGGGAATGTGAATTGGTATAGCCTCTATGGAGAACAGTATGGAGGTTCCTTAAAAATCTATAAATAGAACTACCATATGACCCAGCAATCCCACTACTGGTCATATACCCTGAGAAAACCATAATTGAAAAATAGTCATGTATGAAAATGTTCATTGTAGCTCTATTTACAATCGCCCGGAGACGGAAACAACCTAAGTGTCCATCATTGGATGAATGGATAAAGAAGATGTGGCACATATATACAATGGAATATTACTCAGCCATAAAAAGAAACGAAATTGAGCTATTTGTAATGAGGTGGATAGACCTAGAGTCTGTCATACAGAGTGAAGTAAGTCAGAAAGAGAAAGACAAATACCACATGCTATCACATATATAAGGAATTTAAGGGAAAAAAAATGTCATGAAGAACCTAGGGGTAAAACAGGAATAAAGACGCAGAGCTGGGCCTCCCTGGTGGCGCAGTGGTTGAGAGTCCGCCTGCCGATGCAGGGGATACGGGTTCGTGCCCTGGTCCGGGAGCATCCTATATGCCGCGGAGCAGCTGGGCCCGTGAGCCATGGCCACTGAGCCTGCGCATCCGGAGCCTGTGCTCCGCAACGGGAGAGGCCACAACAGTGAGAGGCCCGCGTACCGCAGGAAAAAAAAAAAAAAAAAAGATGCAGAGCTACTAGAGAATGGACTTGAGGATATGGGGAGGGGGAAGGGTAAGCTGTGACAAAGTGAGAGAGTGGCATGGACATATATACACTACCAAACGTCAAATAGATAGCTAGTTGGAAGCAGCCGTATAGCACAGAGAGATCAGCTCGGTGCTTTGTGACCACATAGAGGGGTGGGATAGGGAGGGTGGGAGGGAGGGAGATGCAAGAGGGAAGGGATATGGGAACATATGTATATATATATGTATATATATATTCACTTTGTTATAAAGCAGAAACTAATATACCATTGTGAAGCAATTAAACTCCAATAAAGTTGTAAAAATAAAAAAAGAACGTATTTATTGGATTTGATTAAGTTGGAATCTCATTTGTACAATTTAATCAAATATTTTAAAGAAGGTTCAATTTTTCTCGAGTCAGCAGTTATATTACTAAGCTGGTCCCTCAATATATATATTTTTTAAAAGCTGGTTTTAAAAAAAAAACTGATAAGCTTTTCACTAGCCTCATTGAGAAAAAAAGAGAGAGAAACCAAATAAACAAAATAATAAATGGAAGAGGAGAAATTACAACAGATATCACAGAAATACAAACAATCATAAGAGAATACTATGAAGTTATATGCCAACAAATGGGACAACCTACAAGATATGGATAAATTCCTAGAAACATACCATCCTCCAAAACTGAATCAAAAAGAAAGACATAACTGAACAGGCCAATTTCTAGGATTGAAATTGAATCAGTAATGAAAAAAAATTCCCAAAAACAAAAGTCCAGGACCAGAAGTCTTCATAGGGGAATTCTACCAAGCATATAAAGAAAACATAATACCTCTCCTTCTTAAAGTATTGCAAAAAAATTGAAGAGGAAACACTCCTAAATTCATTTTATGAGGCCACTATTACCGTGACACCAAAACCAAACAAAGACATTACCAGAAAAGAAAATTAAAGGCCAATATCTCTGATAAATATAGCAGTAAAAATCTTCACAAAATATTAGCAAACCAAATTCAACAATATACAAAAAGGATCATACACCATGATCATGTGGGATTTATTCCAGGGACACAAGGATATTTCAATATTCTCAAATCAATCAATGTGATACACCACATTAACAAAAGGAAGGATAAAAATCACATGATAATCTCAATAAATGCAGAAAAAGCACATGACAAAATTCAACATCCATTCATGATAAAAACTCTCAACAAAAGTGGTAAAAGAGGGAACATATCTCAACATACTGAAGACCATTTATGACAAACCCACAGCTAGCATCATATTCAATGGTGACAAGGTGAAAGCTTTTCCTCTAAAATCACGAACAAGATAAGGATGCCCACTTTCACCACTTCTATTCAATATAGTATTGGAAGCCCTAGCCACAGCAATCAGACAAGTAAAAGAAATAAAAGGCATCTACATTGGAAAGGAAGAAGTAAAACTGTCACTACTTGCAAAGGACATGATACTATATATATATATATATATATATATATATAACCCTAAAGTGTCCACCAAAAAAAACTATTAGAACTAATAAACCAATTCAGTAGAGTTGTGGGATACAAGATTAATATACATAAATCTGTTGTTTTCCTATACACTAATAATGAACTATAAGAAAGAGAAAGCAAGAAAACAATCCCATTTAAAATCACAACAAAAGAATAAAATACCTACAAAAGATCAATGGAACAGAATAGGCAGCCCATAAATATACCCACATATATATGATCAATTAATCTATGACAAAGGAGGCAAAAATATACAATAGGGAAAAGGCATTTTCTTCAATAAATGTTGTTCAGAAAACTGGACAGTTATATGTAAAAGAATCAAATTAGAATATTTTCTCACACCATATACAAAATAAATTGAAAATGGATTAAAGACCTAAATGTAAGACCAGAAACCATAAAACTCATAGAAGAAAACATAGGCAGCACACTCTTTGACATTAAGTCTTAGCAATATTTTTTTTGGATCTGTCTCCTCAGTCAATTCAAACATAAGTAAATAGAACCTAATGAACTTAAAAGCATTTGCATAGTGAAGGAACCATCAACAAATGAAAAGACAACCTACTGAATGGGAGAAAATATTTACAAATGATATGTCTAATAAGTGGTCAATATCCAAAATATATAAAGAACTCGTACAACTCAATATCAAAAAACAAACAACACAATTAAAACATGGGCAGAGGACCTGAATAGATATTTCTGTGAAGAATAAATACAGATGGCTAACAAGCACATGAAAAGATGCTCAACATCACTGATCATCAGGAAAATGCAAATCAATACCACAATGAGATATCACCTCACATCTGTCAGAATGGCTATTATCAAAAAGACAACAAACAATAAATGTTGGCAAGGATGTGGAGAAAAGGGAACCCTAGTACACTGTTGGTGGGAATGTAAATTAGTACAGCAACTGTGGAAAACAGTATGGAGGTTCCTCAAAAATCTAAAAGTACCATATGATCCAGCAATTCTACTCCTGGGTATATATCCAAAGAAAATGAAAACACAAATTTAAAAAGATATATGCACCCCAGTGTTCATAGCAGCATTATTTACAATAGCCAAGATATGGAAGCAAACTAAGTGTCCATCAACAGTCGAATGAATAAGGAAGATGTGATGCACACACACACACACAGTGGAATAGTACTCAGCCATAAAAAATAAAATTTTGCCATCTTCAACAACATTGATGGACCTGCACGGTATTATGCTTAACAAAGTAAGTCAGACAGAGAAAGACAAACACTTTGTTTTCACTTATAGGTGGAACATAAAAAAATAAAACGAATGAATACAACAGAACAGAAACAGACTCACAAATATAGAGAACAAACTAATGGTTACCAGTGGGTTTAGGTGTGAGGGGAGGGACAAAATAGGGGAAAGGGTTTAAGAGGTACAAACTACTAGGTATAAAAAAAGTGTCAGAATATGAATTCACCTGTTACTGACTTAATACAGCTGGATGTGTCACTTTAAAAAAGGATGAGAGAGTAGATTGGTGGTCACTAGGGGTTAGGAGTTGGGGGCAGTGAGGACATGTTGGTCAAAGACTACAAACTTCCAGATATAAGATGAATAAACACTGGGGATCTAATGGACAGCCTGGTGACTGTAATTAACAGTACTATATTATATACTTGAAAGCTGTGAGCAGAGTAGATCTTAAATGTTATCACCACACACACAAAAAATATTTGAGAAGATGGAGGTGTTAACTAACCTTATTGTGGTAATCATTTCACAATATATACATGTATCAAATCATCATGTTGTACACCTTAAACATACATATATGTCAATAATATCTCAATAAAGCTGGGGGAAAAGACATAAATGGTCCTTGCCCTTGTATAACTTATAGTCTAGAAAAGAAGGCTAATAAATAAATAAGTAATAACATTAAAGGAGTCATTATAGTGTGCACAAAAAACTTTAAAGCATGTGGGGAAATGCTTATCATTTCAAGAGGTCAGAAGTCCAAGAATCCAGTCCTTCCATTTTTCATCTACTAAAGGCTGTGCACATTCCTTGGCTCCTGGATGCATAACTGGATCACTGGTTCCCTTTACACATCACCTTCTCTCCCTCTCTTACCCTCCTGCCCCCACCCTTATAAGGATCCTTGTGATTACATTAAGCCCACCCAGATAATCCAGGAGTGTCTCCCTACCTCACAATCCCTACTTACGACCACAAAAGTCCTTTTTGCCATGTGTAGCAGCATATTCACAGATTCTGGAGATTAAGGCTTGGACATCTTTGGGAAGCCATTTATTCTGTTTACCACAGACATAATTATGAATAGAAAAAAATGATAGAAGCAAATATACCAAAAATATTAACAGTTGTTCAGCCTGTATGGTTGGATTATGATTAATATTTTATGCTTTTCTCTTTTTTGCAATTTCTACAATGAGCATATGTCACTTTTTTAAAAATAGAGAATACAAATACATAAACACAAAAAGTACAAGGGGTATGCAGTAAAGTGTCTTTGTCTCACTCTTGTCCCTCAGCCCCCAGGTTTCTCTCTCCAAAAGGCATTTATCATTAGCAATTTCTTCTTCTTCTAGAGATAGGGTATGCAAGAACATGTCTATGGTAGGTTGAATAACGTTCCCTCAAAGATGTTCATGTCCTAATCCCCAGAACCTATTAATATCTTAACTTACATGCCAAAAGGGACTTTGCAGATGTGATTAATTCAATGATCTGGGGACGGGGCATTTATCACTGATTGTCACTGATTGATGAGCCCAGATATAATCAGAAGGATCTTTTTAAGAGGGAGGCAGGAGGGTTAATGGGAGAGAAGGCAGCGATGTGACAACAGAAGTAGAGAATGGAGTGATGCTCTTTAAAGATGGAGGTAGGGCCCACAAGCCAAGGAATACAGGCATCCATTAGAAGCTGAAAAAGGCAAGGAAACAGACTCTCCCCTTAGAGTCTCCAAAAAGTTCCAGCCCTGCTCATGCCTTGACTTTAGCCCAGTGAAACTAATTTTGGATGTATGACCTCCAGAACTATGAGAGAATAAATCTGTGTTGTTTTAGGCCACTAAATTTGTGGTAATTTGTTACAGTGGCAATGGAGATGATCTTTGCATATATATTTTTTTGCACATGTATGGATATATTGGGTATAGCTATAGAATAAAATCAAATAAGTAGAATTCCTGGGTTAAGGTATGTGCATTTTAAATTTTGACTTAAACTGCCAAACTCTCTGCCCAGAGGTTGTGCCAATTTCTACTGCAGCAACGTATGAATGACATTTCAATTTTGACTTTACTCATAATGCTCTTTTTCCATACAGAAGTTTGAGTTTCATGCACTCAGAGATATCTTTTCCTTTTATTGCTTCTTAATTTTATAACATATTTTTAAAATCCTTCCCCACTCTAAAATTAATTTTAACCATTCCCATGTTTTATAGTTTTGTTTTTTTTTTTTTTTTTGCGGTATGTGGGCCTCTCACTGTTGTGGCCTCTCCCGTTGCGGAGCACAGGCTCCGGACACGCAGGCTCAATGGCCATGGCTCATGGGCCAAGCCGCTCCGCGGCATGTGGGATCCTCCCAGACTGGGGCACGAACCCGTGTCCCCTGCATCGGCAGGCGGACTCTCAACCACTGCGCCACCAGGGAAGCCCCTTTTTTTTTTTTTTTTGCAGCCTCTCCCGTTGTGGGGCACAGGCTCCGGACACGCAGGCTCAGCGGCCATGGCTCACGGGCCTAGCCGCTCCGCGGCATGTGGGATTCTCCCAGACCGGGGCACGAACCTGTGTCCCCTGCATCGGCAGGCGGACTCTCAACCACTGCGCCACCAGGGAAGCCTTATAGTTTTATGGCACTATATTTCACATTTAATTATTTGATTTATCTGTAACTTACTTGCGTGTTAAGTATGAGGTATGGAAATAACTCTTCTTCCCAAATGTCTACCAAGGTGTCCCAACAACCTTTGTTAAATAATTCATTTTTTTCCCCACTAATCTGAAATGCCATCTTTATCAGATGTACCAGTACCACACTGTTTTAACTATTGCAGTTAATGACATTTTATTCTTAATCTCTGATAAAACTAATTTCCCCTAACTACTCCCCTGTTCCTAATTTCTCTAGGTTTTCATGCTTGCTTGTTTTTACGTATGAATTTTACAACCATATTAACAGAAATATGTATCTTTATTTTAACTGAGTTTAATTTATCCTATTTACTTAAGTGAATTGATATTTTTATATTATCTTTCCATTTAAGAATATGATGTGTCTTTCTATTAGTCTAAGTCTTCTTTGGTGTTCCTCACTAATATTTTTTTCCTTCATGTAGAACTTGTATATTGTTTGTTAAGTTTATTCTTAGGTATTTTCTCCTGTCTGTTGCTAATTAAATGGGGTCTTTCCTTCCATTATATGTTCTGATTGTTACTATTTTATATGAAGGCAATTTCAGGATGATTTCAGGATACCTGAGGAGTCTAGGGTCCTTCTTTGAAGGCATTTCAAGGATTCAAACCAAAAGATTACTGAGGGTGGAGGTTGGCTGGTAGGACCCTCTGCCATTCCTCCCTGAGACAGAATAAGGCAGGACTTCCCTGTACAGCCAATAAGCATCAAGGCTGGGGAGGCTAGGTAAATCCACATGCCTTCTCCTCATATCTAGGGCTTGAGACTTTGTGTGAGGGACTGCTAGGGAGTTCCTGACTCTGAATACTAATGAACACCCTTGTCTTGCAGGTTGAGCATCCGGTCAATAGTAACTGACTAGAAGGTTACCCATCACTCACCACCTTCTCAGGGGAACTTTCCCCCAGAAGCAAGTAACTGTCTCTAGACCGAAGGGCTCATGGAAATTGCAAATAACTCGATCCTGTGGTTAATCTTCTCTGTGTGGCTAGTGAAAACTATCTTCCCATTGTGAGTAGCTCTCACCTTGGGCACAATACCAAGACTGCTTAGCAAAAGCTGTGTTGGAACAGCCTCCAGCACAGTTCACCCAGATTTCTTTAATCTTCTCTCTACCTGTAATGCAAGTTCTATTTAGACAAAATCATAGCAAGGTTAACAACCTTCATTTTTGGGTTTTTTTCTTCTAACTTCTAATTGGCTGTAAACTAGGGACCACAGGTTTTTGCTAAAGGATTCCCAACAAGTTTACAAAATAGGCTTCCCCCAGTGCCCCAGGCCTTTTTATCAGTGAAGCCAATTACATTTCACTGCAAATCTGCAGATTTTCAGGTAACCTGACGAATTTCCACACTGTGGCCTCGACACAGCCTGAGAGCCTGTTTCTTTTGGCTTTTTATTTTTCTATGTTAGGTTAACTAGTTAACCCTTTCATAATTCCCAGGGCTTTTTTTTTTATCACCACCATCTTTCTTTTAGCACTGGTATATCCAACATTGTTCTTCCTTGCTACTTTTTTTTTTCTTCTTCTCAGATCAGGCTCCTTCTATCCTGTAACATTAACAAAAATATAATTCAATGATTTTGCTTGGGGTTGCAGGGGGAGGGCGGCATCTGAAAAAAGACTGAGAAGCCAGCTGTTTCCAGACTATAGCATGTGCACGAAAATTACCAGATTGGGGCACAAGGTACTGCAAAGAAACTGGAGCTGACTTTGATCTTATGTTGTCTCCTGCCTTTTCTCTCCATCTCCATTTATTAGCTTTTATTTGCTATTATTTTTAGGAGATAATTTTATAGTTGCTCATGATTGCATGTGTATACATTTTCCTCAACTTATGCTCTATCCAATGGGAGAAAGGTCCACCTAAAGATCACCCTCTTCAACAGGGCCCCAGGGCTTGAACAATCTTTAGATGTTTTGGATTTTCATCTGCTGCTCCATTAATTGATGTCAGCTGCAGCTATAATAACCTTATGGAATGGTTTCCAAATACTTCAAGCCAAAACATTTTTCACTTGAAATTTTCAAACCCACAAAAATGTTCTCCAACTCTTCCTATGTGTTCCATTCCTGTGGTGACGATGCATTTAATGGTAGAGAAGAAACCACATAGGAACATAGGGCTGCCAGGCTTGTAAAGACATAACTTGCTCTGGTACCCCTGCCTTGAATGAGGGTAACGTTTATGCAGTACCAGAGAGCTACAGTGCTAACCAAGAGACAGTGTGCTGCCTCAGACTGTGATTTGGGAAGACTCCTCAATATATATAAAATCAAATGTCCAATCTTCCCCACAAAACTGGTCCTCTCCAGGAATCCCTCATCTCATAGTATGGCCCCACCATCCATCTAGAAACCAGGTAGTCATCCATGATATCTCCCTCTCCCTCACCTTCCATATCCAATCCATCACCAAATCCCATTGATTTAAACTCATAAATATACCTCTAATACACTTTTCATTTCCACCCTAATCTAAGACATCATCATCTCTCATACGTACTACTGCAACTACCACCTGATAATCAGTCTCCCCTCATCCATTCTTGCCCATCCTGAAGTTACTCTCCACAGTACAACCAGAGTAAGCTCAAAATATAAATCACGGGCTTCCCTGGTGGTGCAGTGGTTGAGAGTCTGCCTGCCGAGGCAAGGGACACGGGTTCGTGCCCCGGTCCAGGAAGAACCCACATGCCGCGGAGTGGCTGGGCCCGTGAGCCATGGCCGCTGAGCCTGTGTGTCCAGAGCCTGTGCTCCACAATGGGAGAGGCCACAACAGTGAGAGGCCCGCGTACCGCAAAAAAAAAAATATATATATATATATATATATACACACACACACATATATATATATATCACATCACTTGAATATTCCTGCTTTAAACCCTCTGATGGGATCATACTGTATCTCCCTACCTGGCCTACCCTTCCAACCATACTGTTTTTCTTTTAGTATCTTGAAGAGGAAAAAACCCAAGCTCTTTGCAGCCTCAGAGTCTCTGCATACACTGTTCCCTCTGTTTGGAATGTTCTTCCTAATACCCTGCCCAGATCTTTGTGTGGTTGGTGCCTTCTTATCATTCATTTCTCAACGTAAGCATCACCTCTTCTGAATGGACTTGAGGATGCAGGGAGGGGGAAGGATAAGCTGGGACAAAGTGAGAGAGTGGCATGGACATATATACACTACCAAATGTAAAATAGATAGCTAGTGGGAAGCAGCCGCATAGCACAGGGAGATCAGCTCGGTGCTTTGTGACCACCTAGAGGGGTGGGATAGAGAGGGTGGGAGGGAGGGAGACGCAAGAGGGAGGAGATATGGGGATATATGTATATGTATAACTGATTCACTTTGTTATACAGCAGAAGCTAACACAACATTGTAAAGCAATTATACTCCAATAAAGATGTTTAAAAAAGAGAGAAAAACAAAGGTTAAAATAGACAAAATTTTAAAATAAATAAATATATTTTTAAAAAAATACATCACCTCTTCTAAGATGCCTTCCCTGACCACACTATGAAAAGAAAGCCTCCCTCTGTTATTCTCTCAGGCTTTGTTTATTCCCCTCACAATTTTACCACAACTTACCATTATTTTATTTGTTTGCTTACTTGTTGTTTACCTGCCTCTGGAATATACATTCCCTGAAGGCAGAGACCATGTTAGTCTTGTTCACCACACTATCCAGCGCCTAGTATATAAAAGGTGCTCGATAAGTACTTCTTAAGGACTTAGTTCTGACTGGGCTAAACAATTCTTATCTGTCTCCCCTGCCTTTCCCAAGCATCCTGAATTAGGTTTTCGTGATATTCCTTTCATGAAGTTATTACCATATGTGGTAGATATTACTGCTAGTCACCAAATATTGCTGATTCCTCCATCAAGGCATCTGCTAGGGTTGCACTTCCCCACCTCCTATGAAGGTAGCTATGGCCATGTGACTTACTTTGGCCAATGAAATATGAGAAGTGATATGTGTCATTTCTAGTAGAAGCTTTAAGAGCCACAAAGCAAACCCTCATGTTCTTTTTCCCCTGCCCCAGTAATCATGAAAACATGTATAAAAATGGAGCTCCATCAGTCTCAGTCCCTGATAAGCAGAGTGCCCAGCCAAACCTCCAAGGACATGCATCATGATAAAATAAATAAATAAATAAACGTTTGGGAAAATTGATCAAGATGGCAGAGTAGGAAGACATGGAACTCACCTCCTTCCACAAACACATCAAAAAATACATCTGCATGTGGAACAATTCTCACTGAAAACTAACTGGAAATTGGCAGAAGGACTCCTGTACAACCAAGGCTGCAAGAAAAATCCACACATAATTGGGTAGGAAGAGAAGAAAAGCGATCAAGTTGACACCTGTGCTCTGTCTGAAAGGGACTCAGAGGAAAAGGGAGATTACACGGGCAGAGACATGCCCTGGAGTGTGACTGGTTCGAGCCACAAATTGGGTGCCCCGGTCCTGTGGTCCCACACAGGGGAGATGAGCTCCCTTGGCTGGTTGGAGGGCCACCGGGACTACCAGAAGGGCTGTGGAAGGCAGGACTGCACTTGTGAGGAGCATAAACGTGCTAGCTTTCCCCCTGGGAAAGCAGGGAAGAAAGGGCAGATTGAAGACTGCTCTAGTGGCTGCCAGGGTACCTGTGACTGCCTCGGAGCACACCCCAGCAAACACCCCAGTCCTGCTTACTTAACAACACAGCACAGCACTGGATCTAGGACTGCAATGACCAAGGAAAAATCTCAGTTGTGGAACACAGAAGTGACTCAGTACTGGGGCAGCATCTGGGTGAGGAGGCAGCCGCCGTTGTTGGCACACACTCAAGCAGAGCTAACAACAGCCCAGAACACTGATGGTGGCCGGTCACCACAGTTCATGACCCATTATATGCCGAGAGTCCACGTGGGGCCCACCTACCTTGTGGTTCGGCTCCAAAACATGGCAGGGATGGCAGAGGCTGGGGGGATTGATTGGCTGTGAGGGACAAAGGTGACTTGGACACAAGGCTGCACCTGAACAGAGTGAGGGAAACAACTGCTGGCACCTGTACAGGCAGCACATCAGAGACAGCTCGGAACTCTGTCTACAGCCAATATGAGTGGAGAGCCCACATGGGCCACCTTTGCTTCAGCACTACTCACTCTGGGGCAAGGGTCACAGTGCTGGGAGAGGGGAAAGTACACACTTAAAGGAAACTAAGCCAGCTCGGCCCTGGCCCTCAGGACTGCTGCTCCAGCAACTTGGGATCAGATTACACCCTGACAGGGTGGTGATGGCCACTGAGAAGAGGGGAAGTCCCACCTCACACCTAGATCCAGCTACAGCCCCTCCATCTTCAGCCCCATCCCCTACAAAGGTGATAGCTGCGAGCACACCCTGAAGAAAGACATGACTTATGTCCACATCAAATCCAGCTCTCCCACCAAAGGCACTGGGCACATGCAGTCTGCACAGGGATGCTCCCACCTAAGGACAAACCATCAAGACTACAATAGGTAACTGTTTCACCTAAATTCATTGGTCACAAGAATACCTATGTTGAAAAGAAACATGAGAACAAAATAGAAACTTTAAGAAAATTGTATTGAGTTACTCAATTCAACTAAGTCACTGAATGTTTTCTGTGAGCCAGGTACTGTGCTAAGTGGCATGAGATATACAAAAATTAGTCAGAACCACCCACCCCCAGGAAGGTAGGGAAGATATTCACAAATATGGCTAACAAGATAGATGACTGTATAAACAACATATAAGTGACCATCAAGGGGGGAGTAGTAATTCTAACTGGGAAGATGGTATTGGGGACTGGTCTACAAAGACTCGAGATAGACTATTGAAACAATAAAGAAAACTCTACTCAGTTGCACAAATAATTTCTGAAAGCTGGACATATGCAAGGTCTAGGCCTCATATTGTTCCGTAATACAAAGATTATTAAGAAACGACTCTTGTCTTCCAAGGATAGTAACCAATGTAGCAATGAAGATGAGTATATAAATACCTAACATCAAGGCTCACACAAGCATCATGTGACACAGATAGTCAATTCAAATGAGGAAAAAAATCACATCCAGTTGGGAGTACCTGGGAGGAATACAAAAAGGTGAGATTTGAGATGGACCTTGCAAGATAGAAGGATTACAACAGAGATGGATGGAGGTAACAGCATTCCAGGAAAAATAAATGGCCTGAGCAAAAAGGACTGAAGTGGAACACAGCTGAGCACAGGTTTGTAGAACACGGAGGAGTCCAATTTAGCTTGAAAGCAAAGGATAGAAATGGAAGTAGCAGATGAGGCTGAAAAAGACAGTTGAGTGCATAATCTGGAAAACCCTGAACATTCTTTTTTTCTAAAAAAATAAAAAAATAAAAAGAAGTTCACAGAATGAGAAGACATTTAACATATCTGCACAGGAAATGTCATGATGTGTGCTTTGGTTTGAAATTATTCATCTGGAACTGCTATAGGATGAACTAAATGAAAAAGAGGTAAACAGCTGGGGACCAGTTTTTGCTCAGGCAAAAAGAAAAAGGGGTTCGAAATGTGGTGTGAGGGGGAAGGCAAGAGAAAGGTGGAGATAAATGCAAAAGACACTGCTGAAAATAAACCTCCCAGGCTTTGCCATTTATTGGATGTGAGGTTCATGGGAGAAAGAAACAGCAGCTGTCTAAAGTTTCAAATCTGGCCAACTCGCAGGATTGGGGATTCCATGAACCAAAATAAGGAAGTCAGCAGGATGTGGGGAAAATGCATAGCTGGGTTTTGACTCAAAGTAAATGATGAGTAAATGTCAGCATAAATCAGAACGTTAAACCCCAGGTATAAATAAATCCTGTTGCATACCTCACGTCGACAGGCATCATGATCTGTTCTCTTCAAACAGCCCAATAAGAGTTATAGATAGTGCTACATCAAGAACTAGAGACCAAAGAAATAAGCCCTGATAAGATATTCAGATGAGTTCTTATAAGATCAAGTTTGCAAATAATTCCACACATTTTCATAATGAAAAGGGCCAAGATAGGCTCCACATATAGCCAGTGGTGTGGGGGTGGGGGTTAGTATTATGGTTCTTTCTTCCAGTTTTATTGAGGTATAATTGATATTCAGCCCTGGATAATTTTAAGGGGTACAGTGTAATGATTTGACATATACATCATGAAATGATAACCATAATAAGTTTAATGAATATCGATCATCTCATACAGATAGAAAATTAAAGAAATGGAAAAAAGTATTTTTCCTTGCGATAACTATTAGGATTTACTCTCTTAACTTTCATATATAACAAACAGCCATGTTAACTATATTTCTCATTCAGTATATTACATCCCTAGTACTTACTAATCTTTTAACTGGAAGTTTGTACCTTTTGACTACCTTCATCTAATTCCCCCTCCCCCTCATCCCACCCCTGGTAGTCAAAAATCTGATCTCTTTTCTATGAGTTTGTTTGTTTGTTTTTGAACTATAATTGACCTACAACAATATGTTAGTTCCTGTTACACAACATAGTGATTTGATATTTCTATACATTTCAAAATAATCACCATGATAAGTCTAGTTACCATCTGTCACCATACAAAGATATTCCAATTATGATTGACTATAGTCCCTATGTTGTACATTTCACGCCTGTGACTCATTTATTTTGTAACAGAAAGTTTGTACCTCTTAACCTCCCTCGCCTACTTACCTCCTCTACCATCCTGCTCCCCTCTGGCTACCATCAGTTTGTTTTCTGTTTCTGTTTTGTTATGCTTGTTCAGCTCTTTTGTTTTTTTAAATTTCACATGTAAGTGAAATCACATGGTATTTGCCTTTCTCTGTCTGACTTATTTCATTAAGCATAATTCCCTCTAGGTCCATCCATGTTGTCAAAAATAGCAAGATTTCATTGTTTTTTATAGCTAAGTAACACTCCATTGTATACATTTATCACATCTTCTTTTTCTTAATCCTTTTTTTTTTCTTTGCTTTTGGCCACACCGTGCATCTTGCGGGATCTTAGTTCCCCAACCAGGGATTGAACCCAGGCCCTGAGCAGTGAAAGCATGGACTCCTAGCCACTGGACCACCAGGGAATTCCCTATCACATCTTTTCTATCCATCTGTCTATCACTGAGCACTTATGTTGCTTCCATATCTTGGCTACTGTAAATAATGCTGCAAGGAAAATAGGAGTGCATATATCTTTTCCAATTAGTGTTTTTTGTTTTCTTTGGGAAAAATACTCAGAAGTGTAATTGCTGGATAGTATGGTAGTTCATTTTCAATTTTCTGATGAATCTCCATATTCTTTTCTATAATTGCTGTAACAATTTACATTCCCACCAAATGATCATGAGGGTTCTCTTTTAATCACATCCTTGCCAACATTTGATTTTTGTTTTCTTTTTGATGATAGCCATTCTAACAGGTGTGAGGTGATATCTCATTGTGCTTTTGATTTCCATTTCCCTGATAATTAGTGATGTTAAGCATATTTTCATGTATTTGTTGACGATATGTATGTCTTCTATGGGATAATGTCCATTCAATTCTTGCATTCTTACTGCCCCCCCCAACCATGTTTAATGTTTTTGACATCATATTTCACATCTTTTTGTTTTATGAATCCCTTAACTACTTATTGTGGATATAGATGACTTTACCACTTTTGTCTTTTAACCTTCCTTCTAGCTTTACAAGTGGTTGATGTCCTACCTTTACTGTATATTTGCCTTTACCAAGAAGATTTTTCCTTTCATAATTTTCATATTTCTCATTGTGGCCTGTTCATTTCTGCTTAGAGAAATTTCTTTAACATTTCTTATAAAGCTGGTTTTGTGGTACTGACCTTTTAAAATTTTTGCTTGCCTGTAAAACTCTTGATCTCTCCTTCAAATGTGAATGTAAGCCTTGCCAGGTACATATTCTTGGTTGTAGGTTTTTTTCCTCTCATCACTTTACATATATCATACCACTCCCTTCTGAATATGGCCAGTAGTTTTTAAACTTTGGAAATTGATTGAACACTATAGACTTGCTCCCTGAGAAAAACATACACTAGCACATACTCACTCATTAAAATATAAAATTGGAGGATTTCCACAAAATTCTAAAGATTCAACATTTTGATAGCCTGCCTAGAAAAATGACTGTTTCCTAGAAGATGGAACTTGAACAGGCCAGCATGAAGTGGGCGAGGTGGAAAGATGATGAAGAAAACAAAGTCTAGGACAGAGAATTAAGATACAATCCAAGCTGCCAACTGTTCCTGTGTGCTGAATAGGAAAAGGAGCACAGCACCAAATGTTTCAAGTTTGCGGACTCCAGTAGGACAGTTTATTCAGGAATCTATGACTCAGAGGTCTTATCTCAGAAGCTTTCACACCACTGCCTCAGAGCCCAGATACAGAACCAGTGTCAAGTGCCTTTAACCTTAGCACAATAGGTTACTGAGATGATCCTTATAGAAGGAGAAAAAGGCACCAAATAAAATGAAAACCAAATCTAAAATACTCAAATCAGGGAGACACAACTCCTCATAGGAAGCATTCTCAGAGAGAAGGATAGTGGTTATTATTACAGTTGAAATATAAAAATAATTTGCTTTTTTTTTTCAAACTGTCACTCTTCCCTACAGATCAGCAATCATTTTGCATGAATGTAGACATAAGATATTTTTGGAGGAACTGATGTTGAAATGATATCTGCTTTAAATCTGCAGAAATCTAAGGGGAGACTCAGTGCTCAGCATCTAAATCAAAGACCAATTGTGCCTTTCAACTCTCAAAAAGGAAAACTCCCTATTGCTGAAAAAGCTATGCCAATTGGCTGCTTCCTTATATATGCCCTGTACGCAATCCCAGGCTCAAGAGCGCAAGGCAAAGGAGCAGTGATGAATCTCAACTGAGGCAGCATTCTGACCTCTACAAAGTCAGGAACTGTACCAGCCACAATGCCTGACGGGTGGGGCACTTCTTGAGCAAAGGGTACAGCTGTGCCACGTAGGATCAAGGAAAATTCTGAAAGGGGAGTGCCATAATCACATCTCAAGAGCACTGGAGGGATGGCACAAGCAGGGGACTAATAATGAGGAAATGAGATACTGAATGCAGAGTCAGAAGACCTGGATTTAAGTTTCAGCTCCACCACTGAGTAACTGTGTATATTTAAGTCATTTCGATTCTTTATCTGTACAACAGGGTTAATGATAACAACCCTACCTATTTCAGAGAATTGGTATGAGATGCAAACATGATCATAAAAGTAATACATATTATTTACTTTGAAATAATAAAGTTGTACATAAATGAATAGTATTTGCTTATCCACCATCTATCCCCCTATCGCACTCATTACAGTCTCTGAGATTCTTTTCTTTCTTCTCTATCTTGGCACAGCCATACTCCTATATTATAGCTGAGATCACAACTGTACATGCCTGGGATTTCCTAGATGTCATCAGAAGAGCTGGGAGGGGCCCAAATCCCGACCTTGTTGAAAGCAGAGGCTGCTGTAGAATAACTGATCTCTATCTTCATCAGATCTAGATGGTAGGTGAGGTTTCACAGAGGATGCAAGCAACCTGAGGTGAGTGCATGAGTGCAAAGGAAAGAGTGTCCACATTCCCATCTTTGTCCTTTAATTCATTTTATGTACGTCTTTCACCCAAGAAATTTTTCCTAAACTTTTAGGACATGATGGGCTAAGGGAAGCAACAAGATATTATATAAAGAATAACAATCCAGTGATAAATAAATGCAATTCATAATCCTGGACTGGGTCCTGGACCAGAAACCAAATAGCCATAAAGGACATTATTAGGACAATTAAGAGAAATTTGAGTATGGACTTTAGATTAGATAACAGTATTATATCAGTGTTAAATATCCTGATTTTAATAAGTATACTGTGGGTATGTAATAAATGTCCTTGTTATTAGGAAATACATGCTGAAGGGTTCAAGGGAAAGGGTCATGATGCATGCAACTTACTCTCAAATAGTTCAGAAAAAATAATAATATGAAAATATACAGAGACAGAATTAGCAACATGTTAACAATCAGTGAATCTGAGTGAATGATATACTGAAGTTCTTGTCCTATTTTGAAACTTCCCTGTAAGTTTGAAAATAATTCAAAATAAACTATTTTTTTAACTACTTAATGGCCCAGAAATCAGTAGACCTGGATTCTAGCCATCATGTGACCCTTGGGCAATTCACATGGCATCTTTCCATTCAATCTCCTCAGATTGAGAGTAATGAGAGTAATGATGCCTATAAGCCCTACTTCCTTTCCAGAAGTGTTCTAAAATACAAAGCATAAAGATGGTACACATGGGGAACACCTGGTGAAAACAAATGCTACAGAGTCAAAAGACAAGATTTAAATCCAGTGCTTTACCACTTATACGATCAGATTGCTTTGATCTTATAAGGCTCAGTATTCCCATTTGTAAAATGGGAGTAACAATACGTACCTCAGTGGATTGCTGTGGAGGTAAAATGAGACTATGACTGTAGGAAAGCCCTATACAATTTATAGAGTTTGGTAACATACCATTAGAGATAAGAACCATGTGTTCCTCTATAAATGATGCTATAAATTTGGCATAACAATACCTTGTCAATGTCCTCTACCTATACATTAGGTAAAATGATACAAAACTATCCAACTGTGAGAAATAAAAATACTTTTATAATATAATGGTTAATAAAATATTAGTACAGTGATATCCTATTTATTCAGCATTATGAGATAATAAACCATTAAAGAAAATTAATTTTCAAATTGAATAAAGCTTATCCTTTTAAGCACTGAGAATTTTTTTTAGTTTAACCACTTTAATGGAAAGCTAACATTTAATACTCTCCTACTTTCTTAAATGACTTTTGGATAACTCAATTTCATCAAATGACACCATCAATTAATCTGAGGTTGTCATATACTTGTTGAATGTTCAGGTATGTAGAACTACTGACTCCTAAACAAAATGGGCCCAAAGCACAATGCTTCATAGACTTTATATCTGTTTTTCAGGTATTTCCAGTCTCCTCCCTAACTTCACTTCAATTGCCAATCATTTTTCATATCAAAGTTCTATTTCTAGACTTCCTCCCAGTTTGCCTTCACATCCCTGGTTTCTGCTTCTAGATTTCTCAGGGGTAGGAAACCACATCCTCTACCATGGAGTAGAGTGCCAATTGAAAACCACTTTAGCTATTTGAGACCTTTTTGGGCTAACCTCTGTAGAGTCCCAGTTATATTCTGGATGTTGAGGTTAGAAAAATGACCTTCAGGTGCATAGTACTATTACTGTAATGAGGCAATGAGCAGTGTTATGCATAATAAATTTGTTATTCTAATTAGCAACTGGTCCATGGGCTTATAAATAAGAATAAATTAAGCCAGGAAAGCAAAATTATTTGATACACCCTACAGTATTTAAGTCTCAATTAATCAACATTTCCTACAAGCATACAGCACTTAATAAGAAAATACTTTATCTTCTATGATCTCACTTGATTCTCAGAATAATCTTGAGGGGTGAACAGTGCAAGTGTTCTAAATCCCGTCCCACATATAAGGAAACTGAGGCTCTAAAAGATTAGCTGTACCTAAAATCTGGTTAGCAAAGATTTGGGACTTGAATCCCAGTTCTAGGAATCCCAGGCCAGTGTTCATGCTGCTGATTCTTATAAATGCACTGGAGCATCTCTGTAAGTGCAGTATCTCTGAAGAACATTTTGTCAGCTACAATCATGGAGGGGAGGAGGTATGGACACTTTACCCCAAAGTACAAGCCAAACAAAATGGTGATCATCACCAGGCAGAGGATTATAAACTTTACAGACCAAAATCTCCTCCCTAGGCTTTGGCAATGAGCTGGAATGCTAAGGACAATGTTCAGAATGTCATATGAGAGCTGGAGAGGATCCAGAAAGAGGACAAAACTGGCCAAGCAACTAATTATGTTTTAAAATGAGGTGCTAATAGAAAACTTACAATTCTTTTGTCTGAAAAGATATGGGCTGATGGCTGAAAATTGAAATCTTTAGAGTCACACAAGGTAAGGAAATGTTAATACCTGTGTCTTAGCAGGTCTAAAAACCCAAAAGTTAAGGAGGTATCCTCTTGAAGTTTCAAATAATCAATTTATGGACTAATTAAAGAATGTCATATCAATATATTCATGTGGTAGACTTAGGGAACTGTTTACTCCAAGTTATGTGGAATGCAATTATAAGAAAAAATTAATGTGGGATAAAGACATAGAGAAATTAGATTTTTTTAGTATGTAACAACTGTGAGGTGATGTCATTCCTCCCATAAACCATCTCTTAATGCCCAAAACAAATGTCCAATGTCCAGAAACCTCTGGCTGAACAGATCATGGGTCTGAATCAAAGTAGTGTTACTAATGCTTTTATGACTCAGTTCATGAAAATATTATGGATCCTGAAGAAAAAATTTAAGTTATTTATCAGGTTCCTCAAAAAAAATAAAAATAGAATTACCATATAATACTGAAATCCCACTTTTGGGTATATAACCAAAAGAACTGAAAGTGGGGTCTCTAAGAGATATCTGCATATCTATATTCATAGCAGTGTTATTCACAATAGTCAAATGTTGGTAGCAAGCTAAAGGAGTTCATCACCACTAAACTGGCCTTACAGGAAATTTTAAAGGAACTTCTTTAGGAGGAAAAAAAGGGTGCTAATTACTAACAAGAAAATATATGAAAATATAAATCTCTCTGGTAAAGATAAGCATGGTCATGGTAGTGGATTAATCATTTATAAAGCCAGTATGAAGCTTAAAGGGCAAAAGTAGTAAAAATATCAATAACTATAAGTACAATAAATAGTTAAAGGATACACAAGATAAAAAGATGTAAACTCTGACATCACAAAATGTTAGAGGAGTAAACACATAGTTTTAGAATGTGTTCAAACTTAATGTTATAAACTTAAGACAGACTGTTATAAAAATAGATTGTTCTATGTAAGCTTCCTGATAACCACAAAGCAAAAACCTATAGTATATATATATAAAAAAAATGAGAAAGGAATCTAAGCATACCACTAAAGAAAGTCATCAAACCACAAAGGAAGGGAGCAAGAAAAGAACAAAATAAAAGAAAGGAACTACAAAATAGCCAGGAAACACTACACAAAATGGTAATAAGTACATACAGATCAATAATTAATTTAAGTGTAAATGAACTAAACCCTTTAATCAAGAGACAGAGTGGCTGAATAGATACAAAAAACAAGACCCATCTATATGCTGCTTACAAAAGACTCACTTCAGATGTAAGGACACACACAGACTGAAGTAAAGGGATGGAAAAAAGATATTCCATGCAAATGGAAACCAAAAGAAAGGTGGGGTCACGATACATATATCAGACAAAATAGACTTCAGAACAAAGACTGTAACAAGAGACAAGGAGCAGGGCTTTCCTGGTAGCACAGTGGTTGAGAATCTGCCTGCCAATGCAGGGGACATGGGTTCGAGCCCTGGTCTGGGAAGATCCCATATGCCACGGAGAAACTGGGCCCGTGAGCAACAACTACTGAGCCTGCGCATCTGGAGCCTGTGCTCCGCAACAAGAGAGGCCACGACAGTGAGAGGCCCGAGCACCGCAATGAAGACTGGCCCCCGCTCCCGCAACTAGACAAAGCCCTCGCAAAGAAACGAAGACCCAACACAGCCAAAAATTAATTAATTAATTAATTAATTTAAAAATAAAAGAGACAAGGAGGGACATTAGATAATGATAAAAGCATCAATCCAAGAAGAAAATATAACAATTGTAATTATATATGCACCCAACACAGGAGCACCTAAATATATAAAACAAATATTAACACACCTAAAGGGAGAAAGAGACAATAACACAATAACAGTAGGGGACTTTAATACCCCACTAACGTCAATGGGTAGATCATCCAGTCAGAAAATCTATAAGGGAGATAATGGTGGGTGGGGCTATAGTTGCAACAAGATTGGCCATGGGATGGTGAGGTGATAATTGTTGCAGAAACTGCCAGACTGTTTTCTACAGCAGCTGCACCATTTGCACCGCGATCAGCTGTGCACCAGGTTCCAGTTTCTGCAAACTGGAGAAACACTAGAAATACATTACACGTGGAACAACTCCTACAGAACACCTACTGAACGCTGGCAGAAGACCTCAGACCTCCCAAAAGGCAAGAAACTTCTCATGTACCTGGGTAGGGAAAAAGAAAAAAGAATAAACAGAGACAAAAGAATAGGGACGGGACCTGCACCAGTGGGAGGGAGCTGTGAAGGAGGAAAAGTATCCACACACTAGGAAGCCCCTTTCCGGGCGTAGCCTGCAGATGGCGGAGGTGTGAAGCTTCTGTGCTGCAGAGGAGAGCACAGCAACAGGGGTGTGGAGGGCAAAGCGGAGAGATTCCCACACAGAGGATTGATGCCGACCAACACTTACCAGCCCGAGAGGATTGTCTGCTCACCCGCTGGGGCAGGCAGGGCTAGGAGCTGAGGTTCGGGGTTTGGGCAGAGGACAGCGAGAGGACTGGGTTTGGCGGCGTGAACACAGCCTGCAGGGGGTTAGTGCACCACGACTAGCCGGGAGGAAGTCCGGGGAAACGTCTGGACCTGCCGAAGAGGCAAGAGACTTTTTCTTCCCTCTTTGTTTCCTGGTGCGCGAGGAGAGGGGATTGAGAGCGCTGCTTGAAGGAGCTCCAGAGACGGGCGTGAGCCGCAGCTGACAGCACAGACCCCAGGGACGGACATGAGAGGCTAGGGCTACTACTGCCACCACCAAGAGGCCTGTGTGTGAGCACAGATCACTATCCACACCTCCCTTCCAGGGAGCCTGTGCAGCCCGCCCCTGTCAGGGTCCGGGGATCCAGGGACAACTTCCCCGGGAGAACGCACAGCGCGCCTCAGGCTGGTGCAACATCCTGCCAGCCTCTACCGCCTCAGAATCGCCCTGCATTCGCACCCCACCCGCGCCCCGGCTTCAGTGAGCCAGAGCCCCCGAGTCACCTGCTCCTTTAACCCCGTCCTGTCTGAGCGAAGAACAGATGACCTCCGGCGACCTACATGCAGAGGCGGGGCCAAATCCCAAGCTGAGCCCCGGGAGCTGTGAGAACAAAGAAGAGAAAGGGAAATCTCTCCCAGCAGCCTCAGAAGCAGCAGATTAAATCTCCACAATCAACTTGATGTAACCAGCAATGGTGGAATACATGAATAGACAACGAATCACCCAAATAGAGGAGGTGGACGTTGAGAGCAAGATTTATTATTTTTTCCCCTCTTACTCTTTTTATTACTGTGTATGTGTATGCTGCTGTGTGAGATTTTGTCTGTATAGCTTTCCTTTCATCATTGGTCCTAGGGTTCTATCTGTCCAGTTTCTCTTTGTTTCTTTCTCTTTTTGTTTTACTTTTTTTTACTTAAAAAAATTTTTTTCTTAAAAATTATTTTTTACTTTAAGAACTTTATTTTATTTTATCTTACTTTATTTTATTTTATTTTATCCTCTTTCTTACTTTCTTTCTACATTTTCTTCCTTTTATTCTGAGCCGTGTGAATAAAAGGCTCCTGGTGCTGCAGCCAGGAGTCAGTGCTGTGCCTGTGAGGTTGGGAGAGCCAACTTCAGGACACTTGTCCACAAGAGACCTCCAAGCTCCATGTAATATCAAACAGCGAAAATCTCCCAAAGACCTCCATCTCAACACCAGCACCCAGCGTCACTCAACGACCAGCAAGCTACAGTGCTGGACACCCTATGCCAAACAACTAGTAAGACAGGAACACAACACCACCCATTAGCAGAAAGGCTGCCTAAAATCATAATAAGGCCACAGACACCCCAAAACACAACACCAGACATGGACCTGCCCACTAGAAAGTCAAGATACAGGCTCAACCACCAGAACACGGGCACTAGTCACCTCCATCAGGAAGCCTACACAACCCTCTGAACCAAAGTTAGCCACTGGGGACACACACCAAAAACAATGGGAACTACAAACCTGCAGCCTGCAAAAAGGAGACACCATACACAGGACGATAAGCAAAATGAGAAGACAGAAAAACACACAGCAGATGAAGGAGCAAGATAAAAACCCTCCAGACCTAACAAATGAAGAGGAAATAGGCAGTCTACCTGAAAAGAATTCAGAATAATGTTAGTAGAGACGATCCAAAATCTTGGAAATATAATAGAGAAAATTCAAGAATCATTTAACAAGGACCTAGAACAACTAAAGATGAAACAAGCAATGATGAACAACACAATAAATGAAATTAAAAATACTCTAGATGGGATCAATAGCAGAATAACTGAGGCAGAAGAACGGATAAGTGACCTGGAAGATAAAATAGTGGAAATAACTACTGCAGAGCAGAATAAAGAGAAAAGAATGAAAAGAACTGAGGACAGTCTCAGAGACCACTGGGACAATATTAAATGCACTAACATTTGAATTATAGGGGTTCCAGAAGAAGAAGAGAAAAAGAAAGGGACTGAGAAAATATTTGAAGAGATTATAGTTGAAAACTTCCATAATATGGAAAAGGAAATAGTTAATCGAGTCCAGGAAGAACAGAGAGTCCCATACAGGACAAATCCAAGGAGAAACACGCCAAGACACATATTAATCAAACTGTCAAAAATTAAATACAAAGAAAACATATTAAAAGCAGCAAGGGAAAAACAACAAATAACACACAAGGGAATCCCCATAAGGTTCACAGCTGATCATTCAGCAAAAACTCTGCAAGCCAGGAGGGAGTGGCAGGACATATTTAAAGTAATGAAGGAGAAAAACCTACAAACAAGGTTATTCTACACAGCAAGGATCTCATTCAGATTTGATGGAGAAATTAAAACCTTTACAGACAAGCAAAAGCTGAGAGAGTTCAGCAACAGCAAACCAGCTTTACAACAAATGCTAAAGGAACTTCTCTAGGCAAGAAACACAAAAGAAGGAAAAGACCTACAATAACAAACCCAAAACAATTAAGAAAATGGGAATAGGAACATACATATCAATAACTAACTTAAATTTAAATGGATCAAATGCTCCCACCAAAAGACACAGACTGGCTGAATAGATACAAAAACAAGACCCATGTATATGCTGTCTACAAGAAACCCACTTCAGACCTAGAGGCACATATAGACTGAAAGTAAGGGGATGCAAAAAGATACTCCATGCAAGTGCAAACCAAAAGAAAGCTGGAGTAGCAATTCTCATATCAGACAAAATAGACTTTAAAATAAACATTATTAGAAGAGACAAAGAAGAACACTACATAATGATCAAGGGATTGATCTAAGAAGAAGATGTAACAAAAGTAAATATTTATGCACCAAACATAGGAGCACCTCAATACATAAGGCAAATACGAACAGCCATAAAAGGGGAAATCGACAGTAACACATTCATAGTAGGGAACTTCAACACGCCACTTTCACCAATAGACAGATCATCCAGAATGAAAATAAATAAGGAAACACAAGCTTTAAATGATACATTAAACAAGATGGACTTCATTGATATTTATAGTACATTCCATCCAAAAACAACAGAATACACATTTTTCTCAAGTGCTCATGGAACATTCTCCAGGATAGATCATATCTTGGGTCACAAGTCAAACCTTGGTAAATTTAAGAAAATTGAATTTGTATCAAGTATCTTCTCTGACCACAATGCTATGAGACTAGATATCAATTACAGGAAAAGATTTGTAAAAAAATACAAACACCTGGAGGCTAAACAATACACTACTTAATACCGAAGTGATCACTGAAGAAATCAAAGAGGAAATTTAAAAAAATACAAACAAAGGACAAGGGAGACACGATGACCCCAAACCTATAGGATGCAGCAAAAGCAGTTCTAAGAGGGAAGTTTATCGCAATACAGTCCTACCTTAAGAAACAGGAAACATCTCGATTAAACAACCTAAACTTGCACCTAAAGCAATTAGAGAAAGAAGAACGAAACCCCCGAAAGATAGCAGAAGGAAAGAAATTATAAAGATCAGATCAGAAATAAATGAAAAAGAAATGAAGGAAACAACAGCAAAGATCAATAAAACTAAAAGCCAGTTCTCTGAGAAGATAAACAAAATTGATAAACCATTAGCCAGACTCATCAAGAAAAAAAGGGAGAAGACCCAAATCAATAGAATTATAAATGAAGGAGGAGAAGAAACAACTGACACTGCAGAAATACAAAAGATCATGAGAGATTACTACAAGCAACTCTATGCCAATAAAATGGACAATGTGGAAGAAATGGACAAATTCTTAGAAATGCATAAACTTCCAACACTGAATCAGGAAGAAATAGAAAATATGAACAGACCAATCACAAGCACTGAAATTGAAACTGTGATTAAAAATCTTCCAACAAACAAAAGCCCAGGACCAGATGGCTTCACAGGTGAATTCTGTCAAACATTTAGAGAAGAGTTAACACCTATCCTTCTCAAACTCTTCCAAAATATAGTAGAGGGAGGAACACTCCCAAACTCATTCTACGAGGCCGCCATCACCTTGATACCAAAACCAGACAAGGATGTCACAAAAAAAGAAAACTACAGGCCAATATCACTGATGAACATACATGCAAAAATCCTCAACAAAATACTAGCAAACAGAATCCAACAGCACATTAAAATGATAATACACCATGCTCAAGTGGGGTTTATTCCAGGAATGCAAGGATACTTCAGTATATGCAAATCAATCAACGTAATACACCACATTAACAAACTGAAGGAGAAAAACCATATGATAATATCAATAGATGCAGAGAAAGCTTTAGACAAAATTCAACACCATTTATGATTAAAACCCTGCAGAAATTAGGCATAGAGGGAACTTTCCTCAACATAATAAAGGCCATATATGACAAACCCACAGCCAACATCATCTTCAATGGTGAAAAACTGAAAGCATTTCCACTAAGATCAGGAACAAGACAAGGTTGCCCACTCTCACCTCTCTTATTCAACATAGTTTTGGAAGTTTTAGCCCCAGCAATCAGAGAAGAAAAGGAAATAAAAGAATCCAAATAGGAAAAGAAGAAGTAAAGCTGTCACTGTTTGCAGATGACATGATACTATACATAGAGAATCCTAAAGATGCTACCAGAAAACTACTAGAGCTAATCAATGAATTTGGTAAAGTAGCAGGATAAAAAATTAATGCACAGAAATCTCTGGCATTCCTATACACTAATGATGAAAAATCTGAAAGTGAAATCAAGAAAACACTCCCATTTACCATTGCAACAAAAAGAATAAAATATCTAGGAATAAACCTACGTGAGGAGAAAAAAGACCTGTAGGCAGAAAATTATAAGATACTGATGAAAGAAATTAAAGATGATACAAATAGATGGAGGGATATACCATGTTCTTGGATTGGAAGAATCCACATGGTGAAAATGACTCTACTACTCAAAGCAATCTACAGATTCAATGCAATCCCTATCAAACTACCACTGGCATTTTTGACAAAACTAGAACAAAAAATTTCACAATTTGTACGGAAACACAAAAGACCCCGAATAGCCAAAGCAATCTTGAGAAGGAAAAGCGGAGCTGGAGGAATAAGGCTCCCTGACTTCAAACTATACTAGAAAGCTACAGTAATCAAGAGAGTATGGTACTGGCACAAAAACAGGAATATAGATGAATGGAACAGGATAGAAAGCCCAGAGATAAACCCACGCACATCTCCTTATCTTTGACAAAGGAGGCAGGAATGTACAGTGGAGAAAGGACAGCATCTTCAATAAGTGGTGCTGGGAAAGCTGGACAGGTATGTGTAAAAGTATGAGATTATATCACTCCTTAACACTATACACAAAAATAAGCTCAAAATTTATTAAAGACCTAAATGTAAGGTCAGAAACTATCAAACTCTTAGAGGAAAACTTAGGCAGAATACTCTATGACATAAATCACAGAAAGATCCTTTTTGACCCACCTCCTAGATAAATGGAAATAAAAACAAAAATAACAAATGTGACCTAATGAAACTTCAAAGCTTTTGCACAGCAAAGGAAACCATAAACAAGTACAAAAGACAACCCTCAGAATGGGAGAAAATTTTTGCTAATGAAGCAACTGACAAAGGATTAATCTCCAAAATTTATAAGCAGCTCATGCAGCTCAATAACAGAAAAGCAAACAACCCAATCCAAAAATGGGCAGAAGACCTAAATAGACATTTCTCCAAGGAAGATATGCAGATTGCCAACAAACACATGAAAGAATGCTCAACATCATTAATCATTAGAGAAATGCAAATCAAAACTACAATGAGATATCATCTCACACCAGTCAGAATGGACATTATCAAAAAATCTAGAAACAATAAATGCTGGAGAGGGTGTGGAGAAAAGGGAACACTCTTGCACTGCTGGTGGGAATGTGAATTGGTACAGCCACTGTGGAGAACAATATGTAGGTTCCTTAAAAAACTATAAATAGAACAACCATATGACCCAGCAATTCCACTACTGGGCATATACACTGAGAAAACCATAATTCAAAAAGAGTCATGTACCAAATTGTTCATTGCATCTCTATTTGCAATAGCCAGGAGATGGAAACAACCTAAGTGTCCATCATCGGATGAATGGATAAAGAACATGTGGCACATATATACAATGGAATATTACTCAGCCATAAAAAGAAATGAAATTGAGTTATTTGTAATGAGGTGGATGGACCTAGAGTCTGTTATACGAGTGAAGTAAGTCAGAAATAGAAAGACAAATACCATATCCTATCACATATATATGGTGTCTAAGAAAAAAATGTCATGAAGAACATAGGGGTAAGATGGGAATACAGACACAGACCTACTAGAGAATGGACCTGAGGATATGGGGAGGGGTCAGGGTAAGCTATGACAAAGTGCGAGAGTGGCATGGACATATATACACTACCAAATGTAAAATAGATAGCTAGTGGGAAGCAGGCGCATAGCACAGGGAGATCAGCTCGGTGCTTTGTGACCACCTAGAGGGGTGGGATAGGGAGGGTGGGAGGGAGGGAGACACAAGAAGGAAGAGATATGGGAACATATGTATATGTATAACTTATTCACTTTGTTATAAAGCAGAAACTAACACACCATTGTAAAGCAATTATACTCCAATAAAGATGTAAAAATAATGAGAGACAAAAGCCAGCCACAAAAAAAAAAAGAAAAGAAAAAAAGAAAATCTATAAGGAAACATTGGCCTTAAACACCACATTAACCATATGGATTTAAGAGATGTGTACAGTACATTCCATCCAAAAACAGCAGAATACAAATTCTTTTCAAATGCACCTCCAAGACAGATCACATGCTAAGCCACAAAACAAGTCTCAATAAAATTTTAGAAGAGTAAAATCTTACCAAGCATCCTTTCCAACCACAACAGTATGAAGCTAGAAATTAATTAAAAGAAGAGAAATGGAAAAAATACAAACATGCAGAGCTAAACAAAATGCTAATAAACAACCAATGTGTCAACAAGGAAATCAAAAAATACCTTGAGAATAGTGAAAATGGAAATACAGTATATGAAATTTTATGGGATACAACAAAAGCAGTTCTAAGAAGGAAGTTCATAGAGATACATGCCTACCTCAAGAAGTAAGAAAAAATCTCAATTAAACAGCCTAACTTTACACCTCAGGGAATTAGGAAAAGAATAATAAGCAAAACCCAAAGTCAGTAGAAGAAAGGAAATAACAAAGAACAGAGTGGAAATAAATGAAATACATACTAAAAAGACAACAGGAAATATCTATGATACTGAGACCCGAAAAGATAAACAAAATTGACAAAACTTTGTCTAGACTCAGCAAGAAAAATGAGAGGGCTCAAATAAATAAAATCAGAAATGAAAACGGAGACATTAAAACTGACACCACAGACATACACAGATCATAAGAGGCTACTATAAACAATTATATGCCAAAAAATTGGACAACCCAAAAGAAGTGTCTTAAGTTCCTAGACACAGAGGACCTTCCAGGACTGAATCTTGAAGAAGCAGAAAATCTAAATAGATTGATTACTAGTAAGGAGATTGAATCAGCAATCAAAAACCTCCCAGGAAACAAAAGTGCAGGACTAAATGGCTTCACTGGTAAATTCTACCGAACATCTAAAGAAGAGACAATACCAGTCCTTCTCAAACTCTTCCAAAATATTGAAGAGAAGGGAACACTTCCAAACTCATTTTATGAGGCCAGCATTACCCTGATACCAAAACCAGACTAGGACACCACAAGCCAATTACTACAAGAAAATTACAGGCCAATATCCCTGATGAACATAGATGCAAAAATCCTCAACAAAATATTAGCAAAATGAATTCAACAATATATTGAAAGGATCACACACCATGATCAAGTGGGATTTATTCCAGGGATGTAAGGATGGTGCAACACCTGCAAATCAATGAACCTGATATAACACATTAATAGAATAAGGGATAAAAATCATATGATCCTATTGATAGATGCATAATAAAGCATTTGACAAAATTTAATACCCTTTCATGATAAATGCTCTTAACAAATTTGGCATAGAAGAAACATATCTCAACACAATAAAGGCCATATATGACAAACCTACAGGAAACATCATACTCAGTGGTGAAAAGCTGAAGAAAGTATTTCATCTAAAATCAAAAATAAGACAAGGATGATCACCCTTGTCACTTTTATTCAATGTAGTATTGGAAGTCCTATCAATCAGACACAGCAGTCAGACAAGAAAAAGAAAAGGAATCCAAACTGGAAAGGAAGAAGTAAAACTGTCTCCGTTTGCAGATGACACCATACCTTACACAGAAAATCCTAAATATATCACAAAAAAAACTACTAGAACTCATCAACGAACTTGGTAAAGCTGCAGCATACAAAATTAATATACAGAAATCTATTGAATTTCTATATACTAATAACAAATTATCAGAAAGAGAAATTAAGAAATCAATCCCATTTACAATTGCATCAAAAAGAATAAAATACCGAGGAATAAATTTAACCAAGGAGGTGATGTTTGGAAACATTTAAATAATAGTAAAAAGCAGAAATATATAAATTAGATTATGTCACAATTCTTTTTTACTGTTTCTAATTCTTTACATAAAAAGAATAAGTTTGTATAAACAACAAGGACCTACTGTATAGAAGAGGGAACTATATTAAATATCTTGTAATAACCTATAATGGAAAAGAATCTGAAAACGAATACATACTTAAATGTATAACTGAATCACCTTGCTGTACACCTGAAGAAACATTGTAAATCAACTATACTTCAAGAAAAAAAAATTTAACCAAGGAGGCAAAAGTCCTGTACTCTGAAAACTATAAGACATTGATGAAAGAAATTAAAGAAGATACAAAGAAATGGAAATATATCCCATGCACATGGACTGGAAGGATTAATATTGTTAATATGTCCATACTACCCAAAGCAATCTACAGATTCAATGTGATCCCTATCAAAATACTAATCGCATTTTTCAAAGAACTGGAACAAATAATCCTAAAATTTGTATGGAACCACAAAAGAAAACTTGAATAGCCAAAGTTATCTTGAGAAAGAAGAACAAACTGGAGGAATCACTTCAAACTGTACTACAAAGTTGTAATAATGAAAACACTATGGTACTGGCACAAAAACAGACACATAGACCAGTGGGACAGAATGGAGAGCCCAAAATTACACCCACACACATATGGTCAATCTATGACAAAGGAGACAAGAATATACAATGGTGAAAGGCAGTCTCTTCAATAAATGGTGTTGGGAAAAATGGACAGCTACATGCAAAAGAATGAATCTGGACCACTGTCTTACAGCATACACAAAATAAAACTTTACAAAAATAAACGCAAAATGGATTAAAAACTTAAGACCTGAGACCATAAAACTAGAAGAAAGCATGGGCAGCTTCGTTACATCATTCTTAGCAGTATTTTTTTAGATCTGTTTCCTCAAGCAAGGGCAACAAAAACAAAAATAAACACATGGGGCTACATCGAACTAAAAGGCTTTTGCACAGTGAAGGAAACAACAAAATGAAAAGGCCATCTAGTGAATGAGAGAAGATATCTGAAAATAATATACCTGATAGGGGTTAATATCCAAAATAAATAAATAAGTCATACAACTCAACATCAAAACTACAAACAACACAATTAAAAAGTGGGCAGAGGATCTGAAAAGACATTTTTCCAAAGAAGACATACAGATTGCCAACAGACGCATGTAAAGATGCTCAACATCACTAATCATCAGAGAAATGCAATTCAACACCACAATGAGATATCACCTCACACCTGTCAGAATGGCTACTGTCAAAAAGACAACAAATAAGTGTTGGAGAGGATGTGGAGAAAAAGGAATCCCCATGCACTTTTGGTGGGAATGTAAATTGGTGCAGCCACTGTGGAAAATAATATGAAGGGTCCTCGAAAAATTAAAAATGCACTACCATACTATACATAAATTCCACTTCTCAGTATTTTTCCAAAAAAAAAACAGAACACTGATTTCAAAAGCTATATGCACCCCTATGTTTATCGCAGCATTATGTACAATAGCCAAGATGTGGAAGCAACCAAGTGCCTATCAACAGACAAATGGATAAAAAAGATGTGTAATATATATACAGTGGAGTATTACTCACTCATAAAAATGAATGAAATCTCGCCATCTGCAAAAACATGGATGGACCTAGAGGGTAGTATACTAAGTGGAATAAGTTAGACAGAGATAGACAAATGCCATATGATTTCACCTATATGTGGAATCTAAATAAAATAAAACAACTAATGAACAAATATAATAAAACAAAAGGCTAATAGATACATGGAACAAACTGGTAGTTGACAGAGGAGAGTGGGGTGGGGGGATGAATGAAATAGGTGAGGGAAATTAAGAAGCAGAACTTCCACTTATAAAATAAATAAGTCACAGAGATGTAATTAATGTATGGCATAGGGAATATAGTCAATAACATTGTGATAACTTTCTATGGTCACAGATGGCAACTAGACTTACTGTGGTGATGATTTTGTAATGTGTAAAAATATCGAACCACCGTGCTATATACCTGAAACAAATATAATATTATAATTCAATTATACTTCAATTAAAAAAGAAAGGGAATTCTTATCCATGTTACAACATGGAAAAACCTTAAAGACATTGTGCTAAGTGAAATAAGCCAGTCACAAAAAGACAAATACTGTGTAAGTCCATAATATGAAGTACCTGGAATAGTCAAATTCATAGAGACAGAAAGTAGAATGGTGGTTGCCAGGGGCTGAGGCAATGAGGAATGGGAGTTACTATTTAATAGGTATAGACCTTCAGTTTTGGAAGATGAAAAGAATTCTGGAGATGGATGGTGGTGATGGCTGCACAACAATGTGAATTTATTTAATACCACTGAACTGTATCCTTAAAATGGTTACAATGGTAAATTTTATGTTATATATATTTTACCACAATTAAAAATAATTTTCAAATTATTTTTCAGACTCTGTTGAACATACCTCTTTCCTGACCTCATAAGGATATTGATAATCAGAAGGAAATTTTATAAACAGAGAAGAACTTGTCTAAAACAGTACATAGAAAGAAAGATAATAAGCCCATCTCAGCTGTGCACTTGGGACCTGAAAAGGGGAGAAAACAACTACGCAACTAAAGCTGGCTTTTCATGTGGAAGTGTTTATTTTTTGTCTAGTATTAATCTTAAAAGCATTTCTTCATTTATACAAGTTCCAGAAGCATTCTAAAGGTAGTCCATATGTCAGATCAGGAATCAAAATACCTGGGCTCTATTCCCTCCTTGGCCAAGGCTCCCTACAATCATAAAGAGCTGTTGCAGTGACTCAACGCCAGGCAGGAAGCAAAAGGAGAGGAAAGACAAACAAGCCAAACAGCCTGTCATTAAATGTGAAATTATTCCTCTCCAACTTGTTTAAGCCCAGTGTGTAATAGACCTTGTTTACGTATTTCTTCTGGGGTTTCTAAATTACTTCTGCAACAACTGGGGCATAGTGAGAAGTTCAAACAGAGGCCAGCTTTCTAGAGACAGAGGATGTCTGTATATTCAGGGAGAGATTTCTACACACAGCTCCATTAATGTACATTAGCCTTGCCCCGTGACTTTCTCTATCAGAATAATGAACTTTATTAATCAATGTGAAGTCCCTGGGGAATGTAATCAGATTCAAAGATTCAGGCTGTAGAAGGAGATATACTCTCTATACCCACACCCACACATCACTGTTAGTTTGATTTTCTTCCAAGCCAACACCATCTGCCTATAAAATTTATGCCATGGCCACCCATCCTTCCCCACACCCCAACCCAAGCCCCTTTGTTCAGCTTCAGCTCTGATGAAACAGACAAAAAAAAGAGTCCTCCCTATTTGTTGTAATTTCAACAACTATTGAAATCCTAGATAAAATATTTGAATTGCCATATGGCACTCTCACTGCATTTTTAACCCACTCTCCTAATTTAGGTAGAAGCATATCACCAGCTGGTAAGAGGGAAGGAAGTCTTTACATTACACTGCACAATATGCTTGGAGCAAGAGAAAGGCGGGAAAGGGAAGGATTTGTGTTAAGAACCCAAGGCAGGAGACCAGGTCCCATATGGACAAGGCCACAAGGTTAATCCCTGGATAAGCCACTTAACTGTTCTGTGTCTCTATTTATATGCTATAAAATAAGATCTCATTATTCAATTCAAATAAAATACTTAGAGAATACTGAGGGCCAGACACTGTGTTAGGCACTTTGACCAGACCTAACTAGTATTCCCTTTCTCAGTGCTAGTAGAATCAAAGCAAAGATACAACATCACACTCAAGGACACAACAAATAACAATGCTAATCTTTCTCAAAAGGTTATTATAGAAAAAGAGACCAAGACCAGGCACACCGATATTTTCTTTGTGAGTGAAATTGCTTTCATAAGCCAGCTTAGAAGGCTTTCTGATCAGTCCCTACTTTACTCTCATTAGAGTATCTGCAGAGCTGTATAACAGAAAGCAATTTTGATGCATTCTTTGCTCTTCTCTTTGTAAAACGTATTCTTGAATTCTCAAGAAATCACCCACATTGAAACTCCAAACAAGTTGCTGATTACTACTGATAAAATTTATTTATGGCACAAGTATTGCCATAAATATGTTTTTTTAACTGTGTAGCACAGAGAACGATACTTAGTATTTTGCAGTAACCTATAAGGGAAAAGAATCTGAAAAGGAATATATATATGTATATATGTGTGCGTGTGTGTACATGTGTGTATGTATGTGTGTGTGTATATATATATATATATATATATATATTTAAAAAACCAAATTGCTGTGCTTTACCCCTGAAACTAACATGATATTGTAAATCAACTATACTTTAATAAAAATATGTTTTTTTAAGAAAACTCTTAGATAACAGAGACTTATTAAAGGCATGTTACTTTTAAATATGTTATTTTATTAATACACTCAATGACCAATGTTGGTATTATTGTCTCCAATTATAGTTGAGGAAACTGAGACTTTAAGAGGCTGGTAGCTTGCCAAATGTCACCCAACTAGGCAATGGCAGATATGGAATTCAAAACCAGGTCTGTATTCCTCCAATGACAACACTTATTCCCACAGCAGCAACCACTGTGCTACCTCACCATATTGCCTTGCTGATGAGCTCTCCTTCCTAGATAGAGAATATGCTGAAACCTAAACTCAGTAACATAGCTTCAACCAAGACTGTATCTTTAACCTCTTAGTCCCAAGTGTCATGTAGGTTAGACTGAAAACAAAAAAAATAGGAGACTTAATTAAAGCCCTGGGGTCCAAATGTTATATTTTCCCTAACTAGTTACTAGTGCTCCCAAACGACAGACGTTAATGATGAAAAACATCCCCAAGGCAACAACCTAATACCATTCTTCCTCTAGTTCTTACCTATCTTGGCTGGTTTAGATGGCTGGAAAACAAAGCAGTTGACTCCATGAACTCCCAGACCCCCTCTAACACTATAGTTCTTATTCTCTTTGCCCTACTTATATAGGAGAACCTGTAAAACTATAAAACTAGGTTTTAGATGCCAAATTCATCCATTTTAGTAAAAGTACCACCAATAACATGAAATTGCATCTAACAACTGCCACGTTTTAAAAATTCCTTTTAAGTCACACCAAAATAATCATAGTAAAATACCAGAATCATACCAATCAATCACAAGGAATAAATAAGAACCAGGAAAGCTGAGAGGTACTCCTGTTCATAACATTTCATTTCTTTAGACCTCAGTGAAATATCTGACCAGTTGGAGAAAGCCTGACTAGACAACATGGCCTGTTGTGACTTTTGTGGTTCCTGTCCTGTGGCCTTCACCACTTGGTATATTACATCATTGTTAACTATAAAGGGAAATGCTGGTCTGGCCCCTTTAATGAACCAGAAGTTCCCAAATCTGGCAGAGAGAAAGAGATTCCTGTTATCTTATTTATCTCTTATGATAAATAATACATCAGAAATCATGGGTTTCCCTTCCAACAGAGCCATACATTACTCATGTATTACTTAGTTGTACCATATACCTTAGGGCTTAATATACCAGTTCAAAATTCAAAATCAACAAATGCTTATAAACTATTCAGGGGCTTTGTAAAAAATCCCAATGACTGTCTATAATTATAGGGAAAGAAACAGGGGTTCATGACCAAATATAAAAAGATAATCAAAAAGGGCAAACTGTTTCTACACTGGAAAAGCAGTGTGTTTCTGACTGGACACTGGGGAAAGCACAACCCCTGGATGATAGCTTCTTGATACCAGAGCTGAGATTGTGTCAGGCCCTGGGGTACGTACTAGGGATGCAACACTGGTAATGGAGACTTTGCCCATTCAAACAGGAAAACACCTAGTAGCACCATATGGATTCTAAAATCTTCATTATGTATGAGGAAGTAGGCTATTTCCAAAACCACTTCCTTGCATACCTCTCTACACACACTCAGCTGAAGCTGGACAACAAGAAGGTCCAAGGAACACTCAGGGAACTCAATGTCCTGCTGTACTCAACAATAGCCAATTAATGAACAGCCTAGTTTAGTATTTAAGGGCTATACTCGCCCTCAACTCCTCCATTTTAGGGCAAAAGCAGCTGTAGACAATATATAAACAAGTAGGTGTGGGTAGGTTCCAATAAAATGTTATTTACAAAAACAGACATTACTTACAGAAACAGGTGGTGGGCAGGATTTGGCCCATGAGCCCTAGTATGCTGACCCCTGCTTTAGTTCATATAAAGCAAGGACACCCCTTTGAGAAATCAAGTTACTATTCCTTTTGCCCTCGCCCTTCTGCCCAGGACCCCTGAGAAGGAGCAAAGAGCAAAGGTGCAAGGCTAGAAAGTTTCCTTCAATCAGTTATTCTCAAAATTAGAGGCTACAAAACACTTCAAAGTAAACAAGACCTGTGAATATCCATTCTACTTACTTGTACTTGTCACCATTAGAAAATAAAAATCTTCACTCATCCAGTGGAGAGATCAGAGATACCTTCTCTGGTGTGCCAGTGGGATGACACATGGTTTTTATTAAACATCATGCTATTAATCCCTGCCTGGTGCAGAAACTCAGGCAGCATCCCATAAAAAACATCAAAGCCACAATTGGCCAGCAGCCTTCAGAACACCTAGAAGCTCCTGGAGGGCCACACTTTGGGAAAGTCAGTGCTGAAGGGGGCTACTAACTCCTTGAGGGTGAGACCACTACCAAAAGAAAAGAATTCTCTCTGGAGAGACTTGCCAAGCAAGTGCCTCCTTACCCAGTGGTTGGTTCAAGGCTTCAATCAGCCAGATCCTGCTGGACTTGTTAGACCGGACAAAACAACAGCAATAGCTTTGGTAATAATGCCAGATAGGGACTAGGGCAAAATTGCCTGCTGTAAAGGAAATCTATATAATGGGCTCTGCCTAAGAAACATGACAATTATCTCCATACTGGCAGGGGAGCAGAAGCTGATTAAAGGCACAGGGGTAAGAGAAAGGCAAACGGATTGGTCCTAAATATCGCCATGGCACACCAATATTTATGAGCTCTTTTGAATGGGGGCTGCCTAACACACGGCATGAGGGAGTCCAAAAGAATTTAAATCACAATTTGGAGAATGGCAGGTGAGTCATCAGAGCAAGGACAGGTGACCACGCAAAAAAACAAGGCACATTAAGGCAAGGTCTCTGAGAGGGAGGGAGAAGGAGATGGCAACAGGCAACACTGAGGGTTTTACAGAGAGTGAGCTGCATAGGAGATGGTGTTAGGAGGAAAGGCACAAGGAGCAGAAGAGGGCTAAGTGCAAAGCCAGGTCAGAGCTGAGACAGACATTGGGAAGAATCAGGTAACTACCACAGGAAGGGACCATACAGGAAAGCCCAGAGGCCCAGACTTCCCATACTCACCCTGCAAGGCATAAGCACTGACCCCCTTCAACAGAGCATACATCAGAATACAGTAGAAAATTTGCTGCCCTTAGGAGCCAGAAGATCTGGGTTTTGACCCCTATTTGCCACACACTGCTGAGTAACTCTGAGCAAATCACTTAACTTCTGATTTTCAATTTCCTCACCTGTAAAACTGTGAAACCATTATCTGCCCTTTGTTACTTCACCTACATAAGAGGAACACTAATAGTACCCTGCCTGATTGGCTCATAGGGTTGTTGTTAAAGAACAAATTGAGATCGTAGGTCAAACTGTTTGGTGAACTGAAAAATACTAAGAAAGATGTTATACTTTCATTATTTTTATGAAGCAGTATTATGTATGGCATCAGTTCACACACATAACTCCATCTAAGAATGAAACTGGTTTTAAACAAGATGTGTATTAGCCCCAAAATTCAACATTCACGGATAACTTGGGCTAAATAATGTCTGTACCACCTATGAAACTTTCAGAATCAAAAACCAAGCAGCCTATTAAAATATGCCCCTATTTTTCTTCCTTGTTAACTAATTTACAATTTTTAGGTTTATTTTCCATCCTAAAGATGTAGTTAAAAAGGCCTAGGGTCACCCTCTCCCTCATCACAATATGAAGCTTCCCTAATTCCTTTTAACCACCTCCGTTGGCTTCAGAAAATTCTGCTTTTAAGGCTTCTACCTTGGTCTAGAGAGTCTTCTCCACAGGAGCTCACAGAATAGCCCAAGATTGATGACGCCAGAAACTCTACCACAAGCTCTGGTGTATCGGTCCTGTTAGCTACCCACTCCTCTACTGCTGTTCTCCAGCTTTCACACCTTTCCTAATGTCCACTTCCTGTGGAGATGCATACTAATGGCTGTTCCCATTTCTCTACAGAAGGCCCCATATCTCTTCTTCATTAACTCTACTTTCTGAACTACCTGTTCCTCTGAACAGCACTTATATTCTCTTTCATCATTAAAGGAAATAAAATCAAAGGGGAACAGTGGAAATATTCAGAAAATCTAAGTCCTAGCTCTACTATTGACTAGTAGCATGAAAGTTCTTAAACTCTGTAAGCCTTAGTTTCCTCATCTATAAAATAGAGATAACAGTTTTCTTCCCAGATTAAGTTATATAATGTATGTGAAAGTGCCTTGTATATTATAAAGTGCTCTGTAAATATTAGCTTATGCCCATATCTATATCTATGCCCACATCCAGGTAATTGGTCAACCTGAGTGAGATCACGTTCACAAATCCCACCCTCGCTGTTGCCCAGCACAAACATTACCAAACCTAAATCTCAACTCAATTTGTATTAGAGTTGTTTCTTCCTCATTCATAATTTCATTCTCTAAATTCCACATATCTAGGGGTAAGTGTTCTATTATAGAAGGTCTGTCTCTTGATGTTCTATTTCATCAAGTTCCTACTAGGCCAACCAGAAAAAGTACAGCAGTGACTTAGATTTCCTGACCTTCCCCTACTCCATTCCTGCAGGTCTGTGAAACGCTTGGCTGCCTTCAGACCAACACTGGAGGTGCATTCTTGGCCAGAGGCAGTGAAGAGAAAACAATTCTTTTCTTTCACAAGCTGTAAGTGATTCTGAAAAAAATCACTGGGTCAGCAAAAAGAGATTGGTGAAGGGTAGAGACTGTTTTCGTAAGGCACGGTGACATTGCACAGAGCCCAAGAGTGGGACTGATTACTGGGTTCCCGTACTGACTCTGTGATTAACTGTCTCAGTGACCTTGGACAAGGAACACCCCCTCTTAGGTTTGTTTCCTCATCTGAAATATGGAAGAGTTAAACAAAATGTTCTCTTAAGTCCCTTAGAACTCTATGAGTCCATTCCCAGCAAGATACTGCCCATTAATCAAAAAGAAAAGGGAACAGTTAAACTGCATCTGCTTTTCACAAAGGAAACACAAACAAAATGCCAAGAAACCCCAGCTTTCCCTCCCCTTTCATTCTGCTGGTGCAGCCATATACTCCCTGGCTGAGCTGTTACCCAATTAGCACACTGGTACCCCTTCCAAAAACCCTGAAACACTGGGCTTGGATTCTAGAAGACAAATCAGTCCAGATAAACCAAATATGGAAAGATATCAATATTCCCCATGTTAAGAACAAGAGAAATTCAGCATGGTGATAATGGTGACAGAGACAGTCTCTTCAGAACTCTCTTTCCAGTTTTTTTTTTTCCTGCTTTAAGCAAAAGTTGTAAGGGGCAGCTATAAAACACCTCGCTGGCTTGTTACCCACCCTCCTCCCCCCACCTAATGAATTCAGGATGGATGAATTCAGGATTAGTCTCCATCTGTCAACTGCCACATGCATAATACATACTTTTCCAATCACAGGGAAAGGCTTTTCCACAAGAGCCTGGCGCTGGAGAGTTGGAAGCTGAAATGTGGCCCTCCTGCTTCTGGGAAGTCCTTAATGAAAACCTCTTGCAAATAACTGCCTTGAAGTCCCTAATATGGTACTATAGTGCTGGGCCTACTGCTTGCCACTAGTGAGAAATTTCATGGTGCCTAGGGATAAAAATAATATGGGGGGAGGACTTTGTCACCCTTTAGTAACGCCACATATTTCCCAATATACACTATCCGCTATGTGAAAAGCAGCTGCATTTGCCGTAAGAAGTCAACAGGTGAGCAGAGAAGAGGGGAGGCCTCTGGAACTGCCCAACCAGCTGGTGTAGGTTCTTGGAGCAGGAAACAAAGAGGACAGGTGGCACACCACCAAGATGTAATATACTGTCATTCTTCTGTGACAAAAATAAAATATAACCAGGCCCTAATTAAAATGGGGCTAGATTGCTCAACATGGAAACCACCTGATCCCAGCCATGATAATGGAGGAAAGAGAATGAAAGGAAACTTTCTACTAGCACAGTTCTTCACTGCCAACTGGGTCACTTCAAACAAAAGAACCCCCAGCCCCAGTAAAAAACATCCACACGGTTTTAATGCAAGGTACCTGCTTTAGAGTACAGTGCAGAAAGAGCTTTGGAATGGGAAAACAGAAAATCTGATTCTGGTCCCAATTCAGGCTCTAGCTCTAGATCCCTGGAAGAGTCAGTTCTCTCTCTTGGCTTCCTTTCCCTGGATATAAACCCAACAGAGTGGATGTGAAGCTTTCTAAACAACTTCCCAGTTCTGTTGTTCTATAAGGAAGAGCCAAAGGAAGGTATCAGTACATAAACCAAGCACCTCTGTTTCTCCAAGCACAATCATACCATAAAATTCACTTATTAAAGTGTACAATTAAGTTGTTTTTAGTATACTCACAGAGTTGTGCAACTAACATCACAATCTAATTTTAGAAAAATTTTACAACCCCAAAAAGAAATCCTTTGCCCATTAGTAGTCACAACATGCCCTGATCCTCTCCCCCAGCCTTAGACAATCACTAACCTGACATACCTAGTTCCTTTAGTGTTTTTAGCACAATAAAGTAGTGGACTTTTTAAAATATCTGCATCTATTGATATAATAATTTTTTCCCTTATTCTAGTTATTTGGTATATTATACTATTACACTGACAGATTTTTAGATGTTAAACTAACTTTGCATTCCTGGAATAAATTCCACTTGGTTATGGTGTATAACTCTTTTTATATGTTGCTGGATTTGGTTTTGCTAGTATTTTGTTGAGGATTTTTACATCTACATTCTTAAGGGAATTTAGTCAAGAGTTTACTTGTGATATCTTTGGTTTTGGTATCAGGATACTACTGGCCTCCGAAAATGTGTTAAGAAGTGTTCTCTTCTAACTTTTGGAAGTTTGAGAAGGATGGGTATTAATTTTTCTTTAAAGGTTGGAAGAATTCACCAGTGAAGCCATCTAGGCCTGGGCTTTTCTTTGTAGGTAGTATTTTGATTACTAATTCAATGCCTTTATTTGTTATAGGTCTACACAGACTTTCCATTTATTGTGGAGTCAATTTTGGTAGTTTGTGTCTTCCTAGATATTTGTCCATTTCATCTAAATTATATAATTTATCAGCATACAGTTTTCACAGTATTCCCATTTATTCATTTTTCATTTTTGTAAGTTTGGTAGTAGTGTCTCCTCCTTCATTCATACATTTAATATTTTGAGTCTTTTCTCTCTTGTCTTTGTCAGTCTAGCTAATGGTTTTTCAATGTTGTTATTTTTAAAAACCAAATCTTGATTTTTTTTTAATTTTCTCTATTTTAAATAGAGAAAATAGATTTTCCTATTCTTTATTTCATTTAGTTCTACTCTAACTTTATCATTTCTTTCCTTCTATTTGCTTTGGGATTCGTTTGTTCTTTTTCTAGTTTCTTAATGTGGATAGTCAGCGTATTGAATTATGATCTTCTTTTCTAACGTAGGTGTTTAAAGCTATAAATTTTCCCCTAAGCACTGCTTTTGCTGCATCCCATCAGTTTTGGCACATTGTGTTTTCATTTTTATTCATTTCAAAGTATTTTCTAATTTCCCTTGTGATTTCTTCTTTGACCCACTGGTTACTTAGGAGTGTGATATTTAATTTCCACATATTTATGAACTGCCTAAATATCCTTCTGCTATTGATTTGTAATTTCATCCCACTGTGGCTACAGAATATAATTTGCATAAATAAATATATTCAGGCAAGTTGTGTGGCCTATCAGAGGGTCTGTCTTGGAAAATGTTCCATGTGCACTTAAGAATGTGTATTCTGCTGTTGTGTAGAGTGTTCTACAGATGTCTGTAGAAGATCTACTTGGTTTATAGTGTTGTTCAATTCCTCTATTTACTTACTGAGCTCTGTCTAGTAGTTCTACCCATTATTGAAAGTACAGTATTGAAGTCTCCAACTATTACTGTTATATTACCTTCAATCTGTTATATCTCCCTTCAATTCTGTCCACTTTTGCTTCATGTATTTTGGGGCACTGTTGTTAGGTGCATATGTTTATAACTTGATATCTTGCTGATATATTGACAGTTTTACCATTATAAAATGTTTTTGTTTGAATGTCATAAAAAATTTATCTTAAAATATATTTTGTCTGATGTTTATATAGCCATCCTAAGTCTCTTTGGTTACTATTTGCCTGGTATATTTTTCCATCCTTTTACTTTCAACCTATTTGTGTGTTTGAACACAAAATGTGGCTCTTAAAAGACAGCATATATTTCAATCAATTAATCCATTTTTGATCAATTTATACACTTTGTCAATCTCTGCCTTTCTACTGAAGTGTGTATTCCATTTACATTTACTATTACTGATAAGATAGGATTTATGTCTGCCATTTACTTTGTTTTCTAGCTGTCATATTTCCCTCTATTTTTCCATTACTACCTTTTGTGTTAAATAGATATTGTCTAATGTACTATTTTGATTCTCATGTTATTTCTTTCACTATATATTTTTTAGTTATTTTCTTAGTGGCTGACTTCAAGATTAAAATTACAATATGGTTCAGATTAATTTTAACTTAACTTAGAAAGCATACAGAAACATTGTTACAATATAATTGCTTCCTCCACATCCTTTGTACTGTATTGCATGCATATTGCATTTTTATATATCATAAGATCAACAGTTCTATAACTATTACACAACACAGCTGTCATTTAAACCAAATAGAGAAGAAATGAGTTACTAAAAAACAGACAGTTACAGTGTCTTTCATATATACCTATGTAGTTACATTTACTGGTGCAGATTTAAATTACCATACATCGTTCTTTCATTTCATCCTGAAGGACTCTCATTAGTAGTTCCTGTAAGGCAGTTCTGCTAGTGACCAATTCTCAGGGGGTTTTTTGGGGTTTTTTGTTTGTTTGTTTATTAATTAATTAATTTATTTTTGCTGTGTTGGGTGTTCGTTTCTGTGCGAGGGCTTTCTCTAGTTGTGGCAAGCAGGGGCCACTCTTCATCACGGTGCGTGGGCCTCTCACTATTGTGGCCTCTCTTGTTGCGGAGCACAGTCTCCAGAAGCACAGGCTCAGTAGTTGTGGCTCACGGGCCTAGTTGCTCCGCAGCATGTGGGATTCTCCCAGACCAGGGTTTGAACCCGTGTCCGTGCATTAGTAGGCAGATTCTCAACCACTGCGCCACCAGGGAAGCCCCAATTCTCAGTTTTGTTTTGTTTTAATTCTGAGAATGTCTTAATTCTCCCTTTTTTAAAAATATTTATTTATTTACTTATTTGGCTGTGCCAGGTCTTAGTTGCAGCATGCGGGATATTCATTGTGGCATGTGGGATCTTTTGTAGTTGTGACATGTGGGATCTCTAGTTGCAGCATGTGGGATCTTTTCAGTTGTGGTATGCAGGAACTTTTAGTTGTAGCATGAGGGATCTTCAGTTGCAGCATGCAGAATCTTTAGTTGCAGCATGCAGGATCTTTTAGTTGCAGCATGCAGGCTCTTAGCTGTGGGCATGCAGGATCTAGTTCCCTGACCAGGGATTGAACCCGGTCCCCCTGCATTGGGAGCATGGAGTCTTAACCGCTGAACCACCAGGGAAGTCCCTCCCTTGTTTTAAAAGAATAGTTTTGATGAATAAAGAATTCTTGATTGACATTATTTTTCTTTCAGCACTTTGAATATGTCAGTCCACTGCCTCCCAGTCTCCATGGTTTCTTATGGGAAATCAGCTCTTAATCCTATTGAGGGTTCTGTTCACCTGATGAGTTGTTTTTCTCTTCCTTCTTTCAAGATTCTCTCTTTGTCTTTGGTTTTCATCAGTTTGACTATAATGTATCTAGGTATGAATCTTCTTCAGTTTATCCTACTTGGAGTTTTTTGAGCTTCTTGGATCTGGAGATTAGTATTGCACATCAAATTGGGGGAGTTTTGGCCATTATTTCTTCAAATATTCTATCTGCTTTTTTCTATCTTTCTTCTCCTTCTGGGACTCTCATTACGCATATGTTGATACACTTGATGGTTTCACACAATTTCTGGGATTCTGTTCATTTTTCTTCATTTTTTTCTTCCTTTTGCTTATATTGGATAATCCCAGACTGGATTATCTTAAAGTTCTATGACTCTTCTGCTAGCTCAAATCTGCTGTTGAACCTCTCTAATGGATTTTTCATTTTAGTTATTTTATTTTTCAACTCTAGAATTTCTATCTGGCTCTTCTTTATAATTTTTATCTCTTTATATTGTCTCTTTGGTGAAACATTGTTCTCAGGTTTTCCTTGTCTTTTAGGTGAAATATTGTTCTCAGGCTTTCCTTTAAATCTTTAGACATGGTTTCCTTTAGTTCTTTGAATATATTTATATTAGCTGATTTAATTTTTTGTCTAAATTCCAACATTTAGGCTCCATCAGGGACAGTTTCTACTGACAGCTTTTTTTCTTGTGTATGAACCATACTTTTCTGTCTCTTTGCATATCTGATCATTTTTTGTAGAAAATGGGACATTTTAGACAATGTAATGTAGTATATCTACTGTACTTCTGGAAATCAGACTCTCCCAGATTCTATTGTTATTGTTGTTTTTGTCATTGGTTCTGTTGCTGTTTGTTTGTTTATCATATTTCTTGGACAAATTCTGTAATGTCTGTATTCCTTGTAGTGTGTGGCCCCAAAAGTCTCTGCTTGGTTAGTTTAGTAGCCAGCTGGTAACCGTTCAGAGATCTCCTTAAATGTCTTGAACCATTAAGTCTTCCACTTTTTTCTGAGGGGTTCTGTGTGCATGTTGGGTCATTTCTTCAACACTCAGCTAAGCAGTTTATAACTCTGCCTCAAGTTCAGCCTTCGGAGAGAAATTGGGGCCCTCTCAGGTATTTTCTAGGCACATGCACAGCCCTGGGCGTGCACATGGCCTTCTAGATCTGCTGGAATATGTCAGAGCTTTTCAAAGCCCCAAGTAGACATCTCATTCCCCTTTTATGTTTTTGGCCAGGCTTTTGCTTGCCCTGACTGGTCCCAGTTAGTCTAAGCCACCTGTGATGTTAAACACCTCGGGGCTAGAACTTTTCCCACTGGGCTAACTCTAAATCAGATGAAGTAATGAGAAGCTGTGTGAATGGGGCTTTTCTAGGTAGCTTTGAGACAGGTTAGATAGTGACAAGACTATAGGTCTGAGTGTTTGAGGAGCTACAAACCCATTCTTCTCCCTTAGATGCTAAAGGCTACTGGTTTCCACAGCTACTATGGTTATGGGGCTGTGGGTTTTCAAGGTTACCACAAAGCTCTGGAGAAGGGAATGGGAGGCAGGGTAAGTTAAAATGCCACAAAACCTGCTGTTACAAAGGTTCAACATGTTTCCATCAATAAACATTCTTCAGATTGTTGCAAGCCTTTTGGTTAATTTACAGAGTTCTGAAAAAGTTGATTTTGACAATTTTTGCCAGTGTCCTTTTTGCTTTTATGGAGGAGCTGATTTTATGAGGTCTTTAATTTACCATTCGCTCCAAGTACTATCCTAAAGAAATATTTCCCCTGTGTGGCTGAGAATTTGCCCACAATGAACACATTCCTGTGGAAGCAGAAGCTGAAAAAAGCACCAGGAAAAGTCTTTTTAAAAGATAAGCAAAAAGTTGCCAGTTGTTGCCTCTAGTGTGAAGAACTGGGGAACTGGGACACAGGAGGAGGACCTTTTGAATTTTGTACCATGTTCATGTGTTACTTACTCAAAAAACATTTTTAATATACTTATAAAAGAAGAAGGAGGGGAGTTCCCTGGTGGCCTAGTGGTTAGATTCTGGGCTTTCACTGCTGTGGCCTGGATTCAGTCCCTGATTGGGGAACTGAGATCCCGCAAGCTGCACAGCACAGCCAAAGACCCCAGGAGATATACTACACCCTATTTCTGACAAACTCTCCGTTCACTTAAAGAATCTTGCTCATTATCAGGGCCATTAACTACCACAGTAGTAAAACAGATAGCTTTGACTTAGGAACTCTTCCTTCTCAGTTTTGTTTTGTTTTGTTTTCCTATGGACAGTTGCATCCCCACAGTCTAGCTCAGTTTTCCCCCACAAAGACCCACTTTATAACATGTGATAGAATATATATCATATCCTGAACTTCTTCATAGCTCTTCTCACAACTGTAATTCAATTATTTAAGTGGGTAATCAGATGTTTAACGTACACTCCAAGAGGGAAGAGCCCATATAACCCTTATTCACCATTATATCTCCAGTTGCCCAGTTGTCTGACACATAGTGGGTGCTTCGTAAATCCTTGTTGAATTAAAATTAATTATTTTTATATCATGTAAGGCTTTAGCACTTGATACAAGCCCAATAATGTATCATGAGGGCCCTCCACCTCACTAGAAAAAAAATCAGCTCAAGATTTCCAAGATACTCTCCTGGAAAAGCATGTATCTTTCCAGATCATCGTGGGCTTTTAGGAAATTTCTATAGTTACTGATTAGAGAAGCAGGTGCCAGATTAAACAGAAGTTTTGGGTTATGCTTTTAAAAAATGATGCTATAAAAAATGAAGCTGCAAAGTAATTTTCCTTCATAACTCTTAACTCTGAAAAACGTTTCTTAATAAGAAGATCAAGCCATAATCTTCCCTACCCTACCCCTATACCATTCACCATCCATAAAAAAAAAAAAAAGAAAGAAAGAAAGAAAGAAAAAACCTACCAGCTTCTTGTAAATGGTCACACTGAAAGGCTGGCTTGGTTCAATTTTCCACCCTAGTCCCCACAGCACTCCAGTCCTGCTACTCTGGAATCTGGTCTTCTGAGGACCTTCTATGAATATGGTAATATTGCCTCCACCAAATTCCACTTGACACTGCTTCATATCTACTAACAGCAGTACCATATGACATACTCATTACATTGATCTGAGCGACTCTACAGAATATCTAAAATACAGTCTTCCCTCATTATGTGTGGGGAATTAGTTCCAAGACCCCTGCGGATACCAAAATCCACAAATATTCAAGTCCTTTATATAAAATGGTGTAGTATTTGCATATAACCTACCCACATCCTCCTATTACTTATAATACCTAATATAATGTAAATGCTATGTAAACAGTTGCTAGCATGTGGTAAATCAAGTTTTGCTTTGGGAACTTTCTGGAATTTTCGATCCCCCATTGGTTAAATCCAGAGGTGCAGAACCTGCAGATACAGAGAGCCGATTGCAACTCCATGTCCTCCAAGTCACTGATTAACTATCACCAGGATAATGACAGGATATCTGCTGACTGAGAATGTATATTACATCACCAACTCCTCCCTGCACACCACAGCACTACATTCAGTCCAAAGGGATTAAAAACTTTGGTCTCCCTCACTATAGAGCTATTCAGGACAGAACTGAAGGGCACTAGGTTGGCACCTCTCAAGAAGCATTCACCAAGCAGATAATCAAATAGGCTAGCATGATTCAACTCATCTACTCACACTGGACATATCAGTTGGATTTTCCCTTTGCCTGCTCTCCCAGAGTAAAGATGAACTGACTCCAAACTTTACGATGGAATCAATTTAGGTTGCTTGACTATTTGTGCAAGACAGTGGCAGCCCAGAAAACAGAATGAGAAAGCCAGGAGGAACCCTAAAGCTCACTGACCAAACTTCTAATTTTAGAAATGGGAAAACTTAGGTTTGCAAAACTAAAGACTTACTCAGAGTCATACAGCTAGGAAGTGGCGCAGTTGGAACTAGTACACAGGTTCCCTGTGTGCAAAGCTAGAGATGGCTCCACTAAGTATATTCAATATCAAATTTGCCTCAAAGATGGAATTGACCCATCCTTTCAGGAAAGCAATTACTTACCAAACAGGTGCCCCGGTTGCCAAAGCAAGAGATGAAAAGGTACCCTAAAAAGTAACCTTAATGTAAACATCTAAAACTCTTGTCTTTAAAAGTATAGAATGTAAGAAAGTGACATTTTTGCATTCTTTTAAGACATAAGTTTTCATTAGTCCAAGACAGCTTGTGTATTTGTGGTTGTGCATGTGTATGTGTGGGCTTAATGATAAAATTCCTTTTTTCTGACATCTGTTTTATACATATAAACATACATACATATAAAGTATGTTATCCTTGGTTTTTGAAAGTCTATTTTAAAATTTTGTTTAAATTTTTATATTAATTAATACTGTCAATATACTAATATAATATAAAAATTTATGTAGGTATAAATTAAGATCCTATAATGAGGTTACTCATTCCTTTCCCAAATGGTTAAACTACAATATGCATGAAAAAGAATCATGGAATGTTAGACCTGAAAGTGGGCTTATAGATCCCCTACCCACCCTCACCTTTGGGCCCCTCACCAAGGGCCCCAGCAAATGACTTACCAAGGTCACAGACCCCATTAGTAGCAGAACCATCACCATACCCATCATGTCTAGGGTTTTTTCCCACTATACCATCATTCTGCCTCTGTTCATTTGCAGCGTCTAGTGTGCTTCCCCAGAGAACTCTCTGTCTGGAGACTATCACCTTCCATTTTCCTAGCCCATTAGAATCCAAGACTCCTAGACTGTTAGAAGTAGATCATCTAGCTCAGGAGTTGCAACCTGATTGAATCCAGGCTGTAAATATATTTCATTTAGCTATCACATTTTTAAAGAAAGCAAAGGCTTTTTTTACATGGGATGAGGCTGCTGTATTTTACCCCAATCACTCCAGTCCTATTAACCCACTTCCAATAGCTTCATGCTTTTCTGTTTTCTCCTTGGCCACTGACTGCATTTGGGCCTGCAAACACTGAATCCAGAACAGGCATAAGTAGCAGCACACCAAAGTAAAATTAGTTGATGGAAAATGTGAAATACGGCATTATGTTTTAGCAATAACTATATTCACTGCCTTACCAATAAAAAAATCCATTTAGGTTAACTACTCATATCAGAGGTCTGCAAACTACAACCAATGAATCAAACCCAGCCCACAGCCATTTCTGTATGCCCCCGCCCCATATGAGCTGAGAATGGTTTTTATATTTATAAAAAGTTGAAAAATTCAAAGGAAGAACAATATTTTTGTGACGTGAAAATTATGTGAAATTCACTTTTCAATGTCAATAAATAAAGTTTTATTAGAACACAGCCACTCTCATTTCACGTACGTATTACCTGTGGCTGCTTTCTCACAACAATGGCAGTTAAGTAATCGCCACAGAGACTGAATGGCCCTCAAAGCCTAAAATATTGCCCTTTACAGAAGAGGTCTGCTGACCCCTGAGCTATATCAAAGAAAATTTAAAGTTTCTAATAAACTGCGAAAAAGTCACAAATATTTGTTTAGAATTGGAACATCTTACACATCACTCTCAGATGAATCTTCCTAAAACACAGCTCAGACCATGTCTCTCTCCTATCAAAAATGTTTTTAATACTCCCTGCCTATAAAGAAAAGTCTGAAGTACTTAACAGGTCCTGCACAGTCAAGATCTCAACCTTCCATTCCAACCTTATCTCCCAAACTTCTCTTCCTGCACCATATATCCCAGATGACTTGAATTATTTGCTATCCTTTTACATGCTCTATGTCATTCCTACTACATGAAATGCCCTGTCCTGAATACAGTGCAATGCAGTAAAATAAGCAGGGCTTTTAGAGTCAGGTCTCGGCTCTAATTCACTCTTGCCCTTATCAGTTGAGAAAGTTACTTAACGCCTCTGAACTTCAGTTTTTTTCATATATAAAGTGGGAATAATAATCCTTGCCTCATAAGGCTCTTACAAGATTTTAATTCCTGGCATATAGGAACAACTAAACAAGTGATAAGTGTTATTAATTCTGTCCAGTTACAATGCTACTTCCTCCTTTGCTTTTCCTTGTCCTTCCATAGGGAAATGACCTCTCCCTCTAATGTCGCATACCACGGTGTCCACCTGTCTCACTCTATGGCTCTGATCCATACCTACTCCCTTATATGATGGTGAGCTCTACTTATATCTTACCTCCCCTACTAGTCTGGGACCTCCTTGAGGGCAGGATCCCATCTGTGACTTACTCTGTCACATCTGTGACAGCCCTGAGAACAATGGCTTGAATTTAGTATGTGCACAAGTATTTATGGAATGAATGATATGTGTTCACTGAACTAGATAACATTTATTAGGTGTATCATGTTGTATTGGGATATAAGCAGAGGCTATATCACTTGTTCTAAATAATACCTAGCCTAAGTGCGTAGAAAATATTCAAACAACACCAGGGACCAAAGCTGCCTATATAAAAACAAAGAACAAACAGAAAAGTGTGCAGTATATTCGCCTTTCAGAGTGCCAGTGTTTTTATTTTTCACTGGCTTAAGTTATAATCACCATTTTGTACTCCAACAATTATGAATAGATCACATTTAAGGGGGGGAGGGAATGAATCACTTTCCCAAGGAAGACATATTGAATATCATTCATAACATCAATTACCTCTGAGCACAGATCTATCTAAGAAAATCTAAATATCCAAACAGGACCTATATTTATAAATTAATCATCATACACAGTTGTGACTAAAACCTTATCTAGAGCTCTGTACAAAATCAGACACAAGCACGAAATCAAGTTCCAACTAGCTTAACAACTTTAACAAAAACTGCAGCTGGTTTTTGTGGCATGATGCACTAGGTTTCACTGGTTCCTAGAAACACTAGCCAGTTGATTTGATGGTCAATTTAATAAGTTAAATAAAAAGGTGCCAATAATTCTTCTTTACTTTTAATACCAGACTCCAAATGACAAAATGAATCCACACACATGTACACAAAATTAATTGCTGAGACACACCAATGTCGGGAATGACATTTTCCAACAGGATGACAGCAAAAAATATGTTTCCAATTACTTCTGCTTATGTATTTTCCTTTAGAAATCTACCAAAAAGTACACATTCACCAGCAGATATATTATTAACCTGAAGATGTATTATCAACAACTTACAATATTTAGCTGTTTCCATTTACAAAATACTTTCATAATCCATTAACTCTTTTGAGCCTCAAAGCAACTCTGTGAGGTGCGTATAATTACCCCCATTTTATATATGAAGTAAATGATTTATGCCTTCTTATCCCAAAATAGTGAAGCCAAGATTGTAGCCCAGGTCTTCTAAATCCACTTCCAGTGTTCTGTCTTCCTTTTTCCTCCACACAAAGCAAGAGTATACCTTTGTTTTGCGTCAACCTCACTTACTCTCAAAAAGTTGCCCAGCTAGCACAGTGTGAGGAAACAGAGTGGGAGTATAAACATTACTGTGGTCAAGACAGTGGGAAACATCCCACCTTTGCCTCTAGCTAATCACATTTTTAGAATCATGCAACTTAAAGGAAAGAAATGGAGTGTGGGTTAGCTGCTGGGTTTTATTTCCTAACTGTCCTATTTTTGGCTTTCTATGTATACTCAGAAAGGGAAAACCACCATAAATATCAAGAAGCCCCCTGAACCAAAATAACTCTTGGATCTTTTGCCCATATGCAAAGGTTTAAGCCTGCATAACTGTTGACTCTTACCACGTTTAATCTCAGAAAAGGAAAGAATAAAAACCGCAACTTGCCCCTCGCTTAGAAAACTTTTGCCCATCCTCAAACATTTTATTGAACTGTTTATTTTCTCCTAAGAATCTTAATCTCTCTGATACTCCTCAGCTGCTCATTTTTTAGCACAAACACTTTCAGCTTACCCTACACTTCACAAAGCCAGTCCCTTCCAGGGGCTTAGATGAGCTTCATTTGACTATGAATACTGCACCAAGCAGTTTACTGAAACAAGTAAATAAAAAGAAAATCCAAACATTCCCCCTTTTCCTTTCAGGAACCCCCACCTTTCTAACTACTTTTGTGGCACAACCTGCATATCTTTAACCTCTCAATGAACTCTATTAAGTGGCAACACACCCCAAAGCCTGGCCTAAAGTTTCTAAGGATCAGCATTTCAAATACCCCATCTTTAAGGTGCTGCCAAGAGTTTACTCTTGTTCAGACTGCAATAGGACAAACCATTATATGATCGAATTCAACCAAACAACCAGCAGGAACTTGGAAAACTTCTATTCTGACCAAAGTGGGCAGACAACATATGCAGGGAAAGCACAGACTCCAAGGGGCAAATCAGGAGAGCTGCACAACAAATACCCCTGCGCTGCGGCTCCCAAGCCTTTCTCCCTATTCTTGGTTGGCTGCATTTGCCTTAAGGTCCCCATGCTGCACCAGACACAGTATTTGTGGGATAGATCCACTCAGAAAAAAGTTATAGGCATACAGAATATATTTGCCAGTGACTTTGACTTTATTTCTCATAATCATCTTTCAACCAAGAAGAGAAAAAATGAATTATATCCACCCATTCACTAACCTCCATTCTTCTGGGTATATACTTTGGCACAATGGATTGGTTTGCCTGCACTCTTGTTGGGGATGTTTATTATTCTTTCTCCTACTCCAAGCCTTCTGCCAACTAGCAGAAATAAAAACTCCATACACAGTGGGGAAGCAGGGGAGGGTCCCACAGCTGTTAACCGTGACCACTGGGAAAGCCAAGCTAGGTGAGGTTCCTTCAGCCAGATGACTCCCAACCTGAGCTCTCTACTATGCTCCCAGGGGGCTGGGTTCCTCCTGCCAGGGACTAGGCAGGTCTTTGTTCCACCCTTGAGGAGAATTCAGTGGCATGTGAGGTCATTCAATAATTCTGAACTTACACCGACCTTGACCAGAACCATAACTCAGTAACTTAAAGAAAAAATCACTGGGGCAAAGGCGCTTTCCTTAGAAAATAACTTGCCATCTGAAATTTTTTTACTGCCCCCATACTTACCTATAGCAACCAGAGGCCAGGAAGGAACAAAACCCTGACTCAAGCTGCTGGCCTGAATTCCCAATTCTTTAGGAGGTACTAGGGCAGTTCCTCAGTCAGCTTGGATGTCCCTTTGCCTCATACATGGGTAGAAACATGTCCGACAGTACAAGCAGACTGTCCCTTCGGAACAACAGTCTGACAAGAAAGGATAGTTGCAGAATAAGACGGTCCCTGGGACAGCTACAGATCCTGTCTTATAAAGCCAAGGACACTAAAGGGAAAAGCCCCAATTCTAGTTGCAGCCACCACCTTCCACTTCTACTGACCCCACTCCAAAGTGTCCGGAAACCCATTCGCCTCAGACACCTGGGCTGGGAATCACCCTAAATCCCCACTTTCCCCGTGGTGTGGAAGAGCTCAAAGGCCAGAGCCACCGGCTCGAGGAAACTGCTCATCGAAGCCTTCCACTTACTTCTCATTGCGCTGATAAGCGCGTTGCCGTCTTTGATCACGTCTTTGATGAATTTATTGGTCCTCTCCAGTTCCTGCTCATAACACTTGAGCCTCTCGCGGAAATCAGGGCTGTCCAGGTAGCAGTCGCTGAACTCCAGCGGGGGGTGCCCCATGGTTCTGATGGCGGGGATTGGAAGGAGAGAGGAAAGACACAAAGACCAAGAGCATCAGTGGCACAGTACAGGGAGAAGATGAGGTGCGCAGACTGCAGGACTCCCTCAGGAAGCTGTAGCCTCCCTCCCTTTGGAGGACAGGTACCTGTTCAGATGAGATTCCTGGGGACAGCTGGCTGGTCTGTACCGGAAACGAGGGGCCTGGTGATTGCTTCAGGTGACTGGGAGAGCTAACTAACGCAGTCGGATCCCGGCGGGGTGCTGCCTAGCAAGCAGCTGGCCCCCTAGTCATCGTCCCCCTGACAGGCGACAGAAACTGCAGCTCAGCTCTCCTCCGGAGACTGGCCGGATCCTTCCTGAGCAATTGCAAACGTGACACTTTAGCCCGCCCAGGGTGTGGGCGGGGGTGAGCGCCGGGGGTGGGAGGTGCCTCTCCTTGCTCCCAGCTGCGGAGCCTGCTGAAGATTTCCTTTGCCGAACTCCGCGGGCAACCCTAATTGCACTGTCCCCTCCCCCTTCTTAAAGCCAGCGCCTCCACCCTGCCCCGGTGAAGCCCTCGTACCGAGCCTGGGGACTCGGGTTCCTTCAGCTGTATCTTACTTGCACCCTAGCGTCTCGTTACCAGAGTCCTCCGTCTCCCAAAATTCTTCCTGGTCCAAGGGAGCCGGCCTGCTGTCCTGTTAAGCTCCGGAAGGGTTAAGCCGGGGCGGCAATGAAACGTAGCCTTCCTCCAAAGACGCCCAAGCGGGAAGAGGAGGGCAACAGCGCGACGCACAATAGCTGCAGTAGCCCGACGCTTCCCTACGGAAACTGGGGAGCAGTCAGCGCCTTAGACTCCAGCTGGAAAGCGTGGCGGCCTGGGAGATGTAGTCTTTCCGTTTCACGCCCGGTGACTCCTCCCTGCGATCTCCCCACCACTCCGCCAGGGCGGTGGCTCTCGCCGAAAGGCAATCCCAGCCCTCCCCAGCTAATAGCTGTCCCGGCCCAGCCTCAAGGGGCAGGTGCACCGCACTAGAGTCTACCTGGAAAACTTCCAAAACTGGAACGAGCAAGAACCCGGGAGGGATCGATTGTGGGAGGCTCTCTCTCACTTCTTATTGTTTGGCTGGATTGTTTGTGGTTTTTCCTTCCTCTCTTTCCAGACTCCCTCTTACCAACCCACTTCTTTTCCTCTTCCCTTTCCCATGTCTACGGGTCCTAGAGCTCTAATTCCCATGGGCCTTCTACCTGAAGGGTTGGTTGACTCCTGCCCTTGGATCTCCATGTTAAGCTCAGAACCTCCTGCCAGAGAAAAGGAGGCCATAACTAGGAGTTCATTTTTCCCTGAATAGGACCTCAAAGCGTGGTTTTGTGACCCAACTCATCGCATCGGCTGTTGATTAAAGCACATGATTTTCCATATGTAAGTGAAAAAGCTATGAAAAGGATGTTATAAATTGTCTTGCAGCTTCCCTGAGAGACCTCTTCTCCATTGTCTATTGTAGAACTGGGGCTACTTTTACAGGTGCCTGCCTTGAGATTAAGAGTAGCTAGGGGCTGGAAAATAGTGTGTACACGGGCAAAAAGATTCATTTTAATTTTGGAGAAGTGTTTAGATTACATTGCCCTGTGAAGAAAGCCAAGAAAAGCCAGAACTGAAGGGGAATGTAAACAGAGTAATAATGGCTACCCCACCTGTGTTAGTATCCTACTGCTGCTGTAACAAATTACCATAACCTTGATGACTTGAAATAGCACAAATGTATTATCTTACAGTGCTGGAAGTCAGAAATTAAAAATAGACCTCTGTAGGCCAAAATCAAGGTGTCAAAAGGGCTGTGTTCCTTTCTGGAAGCTCTAGGGGAAAACCGATTTCCCTGCCTTTTCCAGCTTCAGGAAGTTGTCCAAATCCCCTGGCACATAGCCCCCTTCCTCCATCTTCAAAGCCAGCAATGGCCTATCAAGTCTCTCTCCCACTGCATCACTTTGACACTGACTCTCCCGCCTCCCTCTTTCTCTCATAAGGACCCACCGAATAACCCAGGATATTCTTCCCCATCTCAAGATCCTTAACTTATATCTTCAAAGTCCTTCTGTCATGTAAGATAACAGAGTCACAGGTTCTATGGATTAGGACATGGACAACTATGGGAGTAACATTCTTTACCTTCCACACAATCTATAATCCCATAACCCACCTCACTATTCCTCAAAACAATCTTATCAGGTTAGTATTATTATTATTATATCCATTTAAAGATGAGATAGCTGAGTTGAAGAGAGGTTAAGTGACTTGCCCGAGGATACACAGCTAGTTTGAACTTGAGCCAACCCTGCTCTTAAAGACTACACTATATCGCAGTAATGGTCAAGAGTCCAATGAGGAAACACTCTCTGAGCATTAATAGGTAGCCACATACCAGGAAAGGATTTTATTTCCTACTCTTTTATCTTTAAGAGAAAAAGTCCATTTTCTTTATAAACACCAATGCAGGTACTAAGGGAAGATGCCCAATGAATGGGTACATGGTCTTTCGTTCTAGGAAAGTTCCCTATAGCATTCATTAACTAATTCAACAAACATTTGTTGAACACCTGCTATATGCCTTGACTTATACAGCCTATGCCTATATTTTCATCATCATGAACATTATCACTGACATTATTGGTGTTAGGTATCATCTACCTCCCTATACTCAAAGTGTTTTACAGTCATCCGTGTTATCCTTTATCTAGACAATGAAACTAAAATGCAGAAGAATACATGTGCCCTGGACCAAATACCAAGGAAGAAAGAGGATTAAAATTAGAACTCAGTCCTTCAGATAATAGCAGCATTAATTGAGTGTTATTCTAGATAATTTGCACACGTTATACCCAACACCTGACAACATGATAGGACTGGGGTCTTCAAATTTTTATTCACATAACTCCTAAAATTTTTTGAGAAGCTATGTACTCCCTCACATGTTAAGTTGACATCTAGATTTTTTTCATCTTGTTTAAACAGTTGCAAGAGGTATAATTTCTAGCATACTATACATATTGACAACTTAAAATAAAACTTATATTACATGTTTAAAGATATTCATTGGATTCTAGAAACCAAGGCAATTTGATGCCCACCATCAAACATTAAACACAAAAGTGTAAACTTTTCTTTAACCTTCAGAAAATATGCATTGTTTCTTTCTTCATCTCTAAATCAAATATCCATTACATTCTCCCTACAGAATCATAGTCTATAATATTTTTATACTTGAAAGTCCTCTATTGATCTCCATATTGAATTTCTCTGCAACAAAATATGTCCATAAATAGAAATTGAATTATTTTTATTTCCGCGTGACCATAAGTCTCCAAGTATAAAAAGTCCTCTGGATTGAGTTATAGTTGCAATTATTATGCATACATAATCGGTAAAAATAGCATGAAGATATTATACATTGTGATTATTATTAAACATAAAACATAAAATTTTATTTGAAATACATCTGTTAGCGAAATGGATGAAGAAGAAGTAGGTTAGAGGGCCTTTAGTTAAAGAATATTTCTGGACATGAATATTTGAAATTGTTGCTTTATTTAGACCCAAGGATTTTTACAGGCTGGGTCAAAGCATCACAGTAGGATTCCTGACCTTTGAAAAGTATGTTTTTCTTTTTAGAGACTGGGAAAAAGAGGTGGGAAAGGCAAATCATTTTTAGCAAATAGTACTAAAGGAATTTGATGATTTGGAAACTGGTTCTCTTTCAGCTTTATTCATAATTACCAAAACTTGGAAGGAACCAAGATATCCTTCAGTAGGTGAATGGATAAATAAACTGTGGTACATCCATGGAATGGAATATCATTCAGCACTAAAAAGAAATAAGCTATCATGATACCGCTTATATGTGGAATCTAAAAAAAAAAAAATGGTACAAATGAACTTATTTCCAAAACAGAAATAGAGTCACAGATGTAGAAAACAAACTTATGCTTACCACGGGGGAAATGCGGGGAAGGTTAAATTGGGATATTGGGATTGACATATACACACTACTCTATATAAAATAGATAACTAATAAGGACCTACTGTATAGCACAGGGAACTCTACTTAATACTCTGTAATGACCTATATGGGAAAAGAATCTAAAAACGAGTGGATATATGTATATGTATAACTGATTCACTTTGCTGTACAGCAGAAACTAACACAACACTGTAAATCAACTATACTCCCATAAAATTTTTTTAAAAAAGAAATGAGCTATCAAGACATGAAAAAACATGGAGGAAACTTAAATGCACATATTACTAAGTGAAAGAAGCCAATCTGAAAAGACTACATACTGTGTGATGCCAACAATGTGATAGTCTGAAAAAGGCAAAACTACAGACACAGTAAAATGATCAGTGGTTGCCAATGTTCATTGCAGCTCTATGTACAATAGCCAGGACATGGAAGCAACTTAAGTGTCCATCAGCAGATAAATGGATAAAGAAGATGTGGCATATATATACAATGGAATATTACTCAGCCATAAAAGGAAATGAAATTGAGTTATTTGTAGTGAGGTGGATGGACCTAGAGTCCGTCATACAGAGTGAAGTAAGTCAGAAAGAGAAAAACATACACTGGATGCTAACACATATATATGGAATCTAAAAAAAAAATGGTTATGAAGAACCTACAGGCAGGACAGGAATAAAGATGCAGACGTAGAGGATGGACTTGAGGACATGGGGAGGGGGAAGTGTAAGTTGGGACGAAGTGAGAGAGTAACACTGACATATATACACTACCAAATGTAAAATAGATTGCTAGTGGGAAGCAGCCGCATAGCACAGGGAGATCAGCTTGGTGTTTTGTGACCACCTAGAGGGGTGGGATAGGGAGGGTGGGAGGGAGGGAGATGCAAGAGGGAGGGGATATGGGGATATATGTATATGTATAGCTGATTCACTTTGTTATAAAGCAGAAACTAACATACCATTGTAAAGCAATTATACTCCAATAAAGACGTTTAAAAAAAAAAGATCAGTGGTTGCCAGGGTTGTGGGGAGGGGAGAGAGAAATGAATAAGTGGAGTCCCAGAGGATTTTTACGGCAGTGAAAATGCTCTGTATGATATTATAATGGTGGATATATTTCATTATACATTTGTCCAACCCATAGAATGTACAACACCAATAGTGAACCCTAATGTAAACTATGGACTTTGAGTGATTATGATGTAGTTTCAGTGTAGGTCATCAAATGTGCCACTCTGGTGGGGGATCTTGATAATGAGATGAAGTTATGCATGTGTTGGAGGCAGAGGTATATGGGAAATCTCTGTACCTCCCTCTCAATTTTTGTAACCCTAAAACTACTCTAAAAATAAGGACTTTAAAATTTTGTGGGGGGAAGAAATTCTATTTGCCTTGCTTCTTGTATGTCAAGGTAACACCACCTCCACAGTCTTAATTCAGGACAAATATCTCTTCCGTAAAGAATCATTCTATTTAAGCTGTGATGCTGTGGAAAGAATACTGAGTTTGAAGAAATACAGGTAATACAGACCTGAAGTTGAGTCTGACTCCACCCTTTAGAAGCTCTGTGACCTGGAGCAAGTCATGTAAACTCTCCTTGGATAGTGTCTTCTTCACAATTTTTTCTAAAGATTAACCATAGATGATGTATGTGGAAGTGTCTGGCACATAATAACTCCTCAATAAATGTTGGTTGAATCTAATGCTTTTTCATTGTGCTTGTTCTGATGGACAGCACCAGACGCACGGAGGAGTCAGATTACTCGCAATGATATTCCTAGAAAAGCATTACTATGTATATGATAGCAGAACTTGATCCCTGTTCATTATCATCATAGGAAACTAAAAAGCCATGTTCAGAGTAATTTACTTTTTTTAAAATAAATTTATTGCTTTTATTTATTTATTTTTGGCTGTGTTGGGTCTTTGTTGCTGCACGTGGGCTTTCTCCACTTGCGGCGAGCGGGGGCTACGCTTTGTTGCGCTGTGCAGGCTTCTCATTGCGGTGGCTTCTCTTGTTGCGGAGCATGGACTCTAGACACGTGGGCTTCAGTAGGTGTGGCACGAGGGCTCAGTAGTTGTGGCTTGCAGGCTCTAGAACGCAGGCTGAGTAGTGGCGCATGGGCTCTGTGACATGTGGGATCTTCCCCGACCTGGGGTCGAACCCGTGTCCCCTGCATTGGCAGGCAGATTCTTAACCACTGCACCACCAGGAAAGTCCCAAGAGTAATTTACATTTCAACTCACATAGAAACTCTAGTCTAGTTTGTTGTATAGTTAACATGCTATCTCAACTTTCAGGCCACTCATGGGGTCTGCAGCTTTGCAACATGGCCAAGACTCTCAGGGTTTAAGAACTAGACCCTGAAATTCCGGAGTTAATCATTTTAGTGGGTTACTCCAAGGTGGAGTTGCAGGATAGCTGAAAGTCTCAACAGTGTTCAGCTCAGGTCATCCAGGATAGGAGCTTATCAGCTTCATGTGTCTGTCTGTCCATCCTTCATGCTAGAATCAGGACCAGAGGGAATCAGAAGTGAGGGAAAGTAAAGAAACCAGATGTTATAGATTTTTAGGAAAGGCAATGTACTTGCCCAAGAAAACCAAATAACTATCCAATATTAACTTAATATGCTGGTTTCTGTTTCATCTCTCCCATCTGAGACCACAGCTAGCTTCATTAAAACATTTCTTTACAGTGCTCATTAATCATTTGCTCTTCTCCACACATGAAAAAGTAAAATGAGTTCTTTTTAAAAGGGTCTGGGAGCCTGTAAAGAAAGGTAATTTTCCAAATCGCGTTTTTTTAGGCTTTAGTAATTTACGAGATGTGTTTAAAAAGAGTTTTATCCTAAAGACACAAAGTAATATATTATAACCCCTGTGTTTCTTATAACAAATCCTGAAGGTTTTTGTTCTAAGATGTTACAATCCTTCTTTTACAAAAAACTAGAGAAGATACAGAAGTTAATTGGCCTATGTCAGTAACAAGAAGAGAGACTGAGGGGAAATAAGGATGAGAAGTGGAGGGAGAGGGGGCAGCATTGATGGATGATTTCTCTTAAATCAGGCATGTTACATACATGATCTTGCTTACTTTGTATAACAACTCAGTGAGGAAGGTTCTACTGTCACCTTCATTTTACAGACGAGGCAACTGAAACTCAGAGAAGGTAAGCTGCTTGGCTAAGGTCACCCAGAAAATATATGATATCCCAGAGATTTAAATCCAGGTCTGAATCTGAAGCCATTTTTGCCATTGCATTATAATGCCTTCCAGTCTAATACATCAATATCTAATGTCTATTCCCTCCTGCTTATGTGACTGGATGTACTTAGTACCACAATACGGAAAAAGTAGTTCAGGGTCATTGATAATTGCAGCAAATTATTTTAAGTTATCCCAGGTTTAATGTTAACAAGGGCATTATGTTTAACGTCTCTGAAGAGCTAGCTGTCACTTCTGGCTCTCATGCTATATATGTCCAACCCTCTAGGATTTCCAGATTTGCAATGCATAGAACATAAGACAATGTGCAAATCAGCTCCCCCCAACCCCACCACATGGCTAGCCTTGCCCCTAGTTCTAGCCTCGCCTAAATCCTGTACTATTATTGGCCCCATTCCCAGCCCCAGTCTTGACTCTGGCCCTTTCTCTGCTTTGACTAGACTTGGCCTAGTTTCTTTCCTTAGCCTAAGCCAAGATTTTAGGAGCTATAAGTGACAAATGGTTGAAGGAAGGGAAAATTCTTTTTCATAGTTTCTGTACATGCAACTCTCCACTTATCCTCCCCATTCAGGTCTCCCTTTATGATGTTTTTGGTGGAAAAAATTCATCAGTTTTAGCTTTAATAATGTAATCTATTTTAATCTATGTGATTATCCACCAAAACGTTTTATTCATAGGATTCACTGTTTTCATCACACTTTCATATTAGCAAGTCCATGTCAAAGCTGTCTGTTGGTAAGAACCTGGGGATTTTCTCCTTGTGGCCATTTTCTGTGTCCATTTTGATTCCCAATTAGCTACATTATAAGGATGGTGAAAGCATGGCTGAATAATTTTATACTCCCGGAAACTTCTATACTTTTACTTTTATACTGCCATCCCAGTACAGCCTGCTGTACATCCCATTTTCCAGCATCTTAGAAGGTAGTATGATCTTCTGAGGGGCCAGAAACTTACCAACCATTCCTGGAAGCTCCTACTGAATAGTAGAACCTAAATCATAATGTTCTACTAATGATCCTTGAATTTTGGTTTGCCTAAGAATCACCTAAGGTGCTTGTTGAAAATGTAGATTCTCCTACACCCGTCTCTCACAGTGAGTCTGATGATATGATATGGATTCAGGTATGGGCTGAGGCCAGGTAATATGGACTGAGGCCTAGAAATAATAAGGAATAAGAAAATGTGGGTAAGGGGAACTTAGGTGAGTCCTTGGGAAATCTTAATTTTAAACAAGTATCACACATGATTCTGATGAAGGGAGTCCACAACCCAGTCATCCAGTCTTATGCGTTGATATAGGGTTTTATCTATTAAACACTGGTTGAGAAATGAGAGTCCTCATGCAACAATGATTTTGATTAATAACATGAGTAGAAGTTTCCACTCCTCATTTTGGCAACAGTTAGGCTTTTTGGTTTCCATACTAGTTCATCTTACATCTGATTCTAAGCTAATACTTAAATTAACGTGATTAAATAATTGTGGCATTTGTGTAACTTTTTCTGTGTGTGTAACATTTTATATGTGGTCATTTTTACTCATAGCACATATTACGTTACATACTTTTTAACAGAATTGCTAGAATGATAAGTTGAGAAAAATGAAACAATCAAAATATTTTCCAACAGGTTTCAGGTCTCGAGGGTGATAAACCATGAAGAAGCCTTCAGACAATTGAGCCTAGCAAAGTTCTTTTAGTTTCTCTCTAAGTAAACAACATGAGATAAAACACACAATTCTTTTGAATCTTTAAATGTCTTCCTTTTTTTCATCAATAAAAGAAGCAGTAGACAAATGTTCAGAATAACATGTCACTGACTGCAAATGAATATGCATTCATACTTAAAGTAAAATATTAAGATATAAAATATTTTAATAAAGTACTCTAGAACAATGTAAATTTGTTCTTTTTCCAAAATTAGGAGTAATTTAGCGTTAGTAATTTTATAAATGGACACAGCACACAATGGACACCAAGGTTGTTGTCTAAAGAAGGCAACAGTATGGTGACAATACTCAGCAAGGACCCAGTACATGCCAATCATTCATTTTCTCTCTGTTAAACCAACATTACCACAGGAAGGAAAGTGGTTTCAGAAAATTACTAAAAATGAATTGTGGGTGAATTCATATTTCAACCTTCAAAAGTCTTGATTAGGCTACTACGTTACTCTATTTCTTAGTCTTAAGAAGAACAACTTTGAATTTTAAGTTAATGTTAAATACTGAAAGGTAGAGAAAACATTAACATATACTGTGTCCAAGACACCTACTTAACCATTCTAACTACAATCATCCCTTGAGGCAGGAATGCCATTCCTCATTCTTCAGATGAGGAAACTGAAGCTTAGAAAGATGAAGTAATTTGTCCAAAGTCACACAGCTTGGAAGTGGTTGAGCTGGGAATCAAACCTAGCTGCTGGGACCCCAGCATCTCACTCTTAATGTTAGCCTGCCTCTGTGCTGATATATCATTTTCATTACATTGGACAAACTTTAAAATCTTGCTAAACACTCATGTTGACAAGGAGAAACAGGCGTTCTTGTAGACAGATTGTGGGAATGGAAACTGGTATGAACGTTTTGGAAGGCAATTTGGAAAGATCTACAAGAATTTTAAATGCATATTCCCCTTGACCCAACTGTTCTACTTTTAGGAATTTGTGCTATAGATTTCACCACAGAAGCATGAAAAGATATGGACAAGCATATTCACTATAGCATTATTTTGTAGTAGACAATCTGGAAATCCCTGAAATGACCATTATGGAACTGGATATACAAATAATGTACACCCATGCAGTGGGAGATTATGCACACATAAAGAGAATGAATTAGTATGGTCCAAGGTATGTAAGTGAATAAAACTGATTGAAAACTAGTTTCACATTAGTATCTAGAGTATGATCATTTTGTGTGTTTTATATTATATATTATAATTTGTAATATATAAAAATTGTATCAATAAAAATGGCAATGGGTACATTTGTATATGTATTTATTCACAAATAATTTTAATGGTCTTGATTTGGGGAAGTGGAAATGGGATTGGGGGGGTGGGACTTTTCATTTTACACCCTTCTGAACAGTTTGAATTGTTACTATGAGCATATCTTATTAAGAACGAAATTAAGATAAAAAACAAAAGCAAAAACTCAAGAAGCATCATTTAATTCAGTACCATTAGAACTTCTTAGACCATGAACATAGTAAGAAATACAGTACATCATAGACCAGAACATACCTATAAATAACTAAAAAGTTTCACAAAATACTGCATACACTGTGCTCTACTATTTTCTATTCTACTTTATTTCATTTTTTAAAAAATCTTTCATCACTACCCACTAAAATGATTTCATATCCCAAAGTAAACCTCGACTTGTCCTGCGGACATGGGCACAGACCCCATTAAGCACCATAATCCAGATGGGGGCCTACTTATACAAACAGACCATCTCCAGCCAGCCCAGTATTTACCTAACCCACAAACTCAGATACTCCCAGCCAATCAACACCACTCAGAGATTTTGCTTTCCTAAAATAGGACAGATACAACCTATGATTTTTTGACTTTAAAAGATTTATACCATTCTTCCTATTCCCAGCCTCATATCCCAGAACCTACCTAGACTACACTGAATTGGGTTCCCTGCTTGGCAGTAAAACTTTTTCACTCAATTTTTGCTCTTTATTTTTTAATTTAACAAACCAGTAATTATTTATGACCTGTAGTTTGACAAAAACTAATCTAATTCACTAGGGAACTAAAAAAATTAAAAAGTTGGGTCTCTTGCTCATTCGTTTTAATACAATTTTTCTGTTTTATTCCCAATGAACTACCTTATTTGCCCTACTCAAACAATAATTTTCATATTCCTGATTTATTTATTTTGAGTGTGTAAAGCAAAACCAAGCTTTCCTGTAGCCTGCAATAACATTAAAAATAAACTCACTGAACCCAAAGATGTGGGGAGAGTTTGGCTGATCAGGAAATTTAGGAAGAGGCATTAGACTATTTAAGTTGAACCAAATATAAAATTTTACACCTGGAGGGGTGGGATGGGGAGGGTGGGAGGGAGGGAGATGCATGAGGGAAGGGATGTGGGAACAGATGTATATGTATGACTGATTCACTTTGTTATAAAGCAGAAACTAATAAAAAAAATTAAAAATTAAAAAAAAAAAATTTTTACACCATGTGTTTAAGAAAATTCTTACTACATTTTGTCGTTGATGTGAGCTTATGTAAAACTGCCTTGTTAAACTATATTAGCAAAACAAAAATAAATCAATAAAACGTTAAGAAAAATATAAAACATTGACATTTAATGTTTTTATCCTGCTTTTATCAATAAGCAGTAAATTGGAACAATTTAACTTTAAACAAATATGAAACAGTGCATTCTTCGGATCTTTAAATAACCATTTTGAGATAACTGAAAACTTCTGTCATTCTCATGTCTAACCAATACTTTGCTGCAACAACCCTAGGCTTTTTTTTATGTAACAACTTTATTGATGTATAGCTCACATACCATACATTTACAATGTAAAATTCAATGTTTTTTAGTATATTCACATAATTGAGCAACTATCACCACAATAATTTTTAGAATATTTTCATCACCTCAAAAAAATTACCCTGTACTCATTAGCAGTCATTCTCCATTTTCCTCTAAACCTACCACCTCCCAGCTTCTGTCAACCATAAATCTACTGTGCCTCTATAGATTTGCCTATACTGGACATTGCCTATAAGTAAAATCATATAATATGTGACCTTTTCTGTCTGGCCTCTTTCACATAGCATAGTGTTTTCAAGGTTCATCTATTTTATAGTATGAATCAGTACTTCATTCCTTTTTACTGCCAAATAAAATCCATTGTATAGACATATCATATTTTGTTTATCCATTCATCAGTTAATGGTCATTTGGATTGTTTCCTCTTTGGGGTTATTATGAGTAATGCTGCTATGAAAATTCATGCACTAAAATTAGAAATTAATTTTAAAAGATAGCAAATAGCTTCATATATATTTGGGAATAAAATTACATATTAATAAAAAACCCCTTTGTTTAAAAAGGAAACAAATAAAATTAAGAAATGCTAGAATAGAATGATAATAAAACTGTACATGCCAAAATTTGGGGGCCACACCTGAAAATGTTATATAGGTATATAGGTCAAAATTTATGGTATTAAATTATTTGATCAGGAAACAAGAAATGTTAAAAACAAAAAAAGTTGAACATTCAACTCACAAACTGGAAAAAAGTGCAGAAAGAAAATATAAAGAAAGAATAATAAGAATAAAAATAATGAAATAGAGAAAAAAACAACATATAAGATTTACAAAATGAAAATTGGTTCTTAAAAAAGAAGACAGAAATTGGCAAAACTAATTTTTTAAAGAATTAGGCTCAAGTAAATAAAATGAAGATTAAATAAGATACAACAGAGACTAAAAACAATAAAAATGTACTGTGAACAATTACATGCTAATAGATTTGAAAACACAAATGAAATAGATAAGTGCATAGAAATCTATAAAATGCCAAAATAGGCACAAAAAGAAAGATAACTAACACATACAAAACTGAAGTGGTAGTAAAAATTTTCCCTCTCATAAATCTCCAGGTCCATATTGTTTTACAAGCAAGTTCCACCAAGCTTTGTAGATCTCTAAATTCCTATTATATACAAGTTGTTCCACTAAAAAGGAGCAAAATCTGCCCAGTTCATTTTATAAGACACTAATATTATAGATTCCAAAACTATAGCCAAAGTAAGAAAAAGTGTTAGCCCAATTCACTGAGTATAGATGCAAAATTTTTAAATAAATTATTAATTAACCAACCAGAGTATATATTTTAAAAATCATTCACTATGATCAACTATGAGTTTTCCCAGGAATAGAAGGATGATTCAATATCATGAAATCTGTCTATATAATTTAACATATTAATAGTTTAAATGAGTTAACTCATATGACTCTAATAATACATTTAATAAAGTTTTAGACTAATTTATGTTTTAAATAACTGCCAGCAAACAAGTAATAAAAGAGAAAAACACAAATCCAAATTTTGTTTTTTAAACAAACTAACCAAGAATATAAACTTTTTGAAAAAATAAAGATTAAAAAGGAGACATGAAGAAATAATAACATGAATGAGAAAGGGGATTAGCTACAGATAAATTTGAAAACTCACATGAAATGGAACACTTTTTAGAAATTAATGGAACTCACTCTAGAAAAAAACAGAAATTCCAACTAGATCTATAAAACTATTTAAAATTTGAAGCAGGAATTTAAAATCATCCCACAAAGAAAACACAAAACCAGGTAGTTTTATAGGACAGTTCTTCCTAACATTTAAGGAAAATATCATTCCAATTTTATGCAAAATCTTCCAGTTTCTCATTTTATGAGACTAGAATAGTTTTGATATCACAACCACAATGGAACAGTACAAGAAAGGAAAAGCAAAAGCCTATTTAACTTATTAATATAGATACATCAAGTCTAAACGAAATTTTAGAAAACTAAATCTTACAGTGTCTAAAAGTACAATATGCCATTGGCAAGCAGGGCTTATTCCAGCAATGCAAAGATAAACTCATAATAAGAAATCTCTCAATGGCATTTACTACATGTTAGAATAAATGAGAAAAGTCATAAGATTATAAATACAAGAGTATTTGATAAAAATTCAGCACATTATTTTTACTTGAAAACTTCTAGCAAACCAGGAATAGAAGGGAACTTTCCTAATTTGAAAAAAGGGAATCAACAAAAATCATGCAACAAACAGTGTCTTAAAAGGAGAAATGTTGGGAGTATTGCCTCTAAAATTAGAAAAATGCCAATGAGGCCCACAATCACCACTTCCTATTTATAGTTCGAACCAGCAAAAGAAGATAAGAAAAATCAATGAATTGCTAAGGATTACAAAAGAATACATAAAACTGTTATTATTTGCAGATGATTTGTCTCTATAAAAAAACTTAGAAGTATCTACTGACCAGTTATTAGAAATACAGGAGAGTTTTGTAAGGTATCTTTTTTTAAAATTATAGTTAATTTACAATGTTGTCTTACTTTCAAGTGTACAACAGAGATTCAGTTATACATATATATATACATATATATATAAATTATTTTTCAGATTCTTTTCCATTATAGGCTGTTACAAGATATTGAGCATAGCTCCCTGTGCTATACAGTGGGTTCTTACTGTTTACCTATTTTATATATGGTAGTGTGTATATGCTAATCCCAAACTCCTAATTTATCTCTCCCCCGTTTCTGCTATCCCCTTTGGTAACCATAAATTTGTTTTCTATACCTGGGAGTCTATTTCTGTTTTGTAAATAAGTTCATTTGTATCATTTTTTAGATTCCACATATAAGTGATATCATATGATAGTTGTCTTTGTCTGGCTTACTTCACTTAGTATGATAATCTCTAGGTCCATCCATGTTGCTGAAAATGGCATTATTTCATTCTTTTTTATGGCTGAGTAGTATTACACCGTGTATATATACCACATCTTCTTTATCCATTCATCTGTCAATGGACATTTAAGTGGCTTCCATGTCTTGGCTACTGTAAATAGTGCTGCTCTAAACATTGGGATGCATGAATCTTTTTGAATTAGATTTTTCATCTTTTCTGGATATATGCCCAGGAATGGGATTGTTGGATCATATGGTAACTCTATTTTCAGTTTTTTAATCATTAGTAGTGGAACAAATCAAAATCAAGTGACCCCTGATAGGACTGAATAAGAATATAACATTATCTCTGTGATATTACTGCCAAAGATGCATAATAAACATCTAATCATGAAAAAAATAGAAAACCCCAAATCAGGGAACATTCTATACCATAACCATTCATTAATCTTCAAACTTATCAAGCTTATGAAAGTCAAGGAGAGACTGGGAAACTGTTCCAGACTGAAAAAAAAAAAAGAGAAACAAATAGTGCAGCACATGATTCTGCACTGAATCATTTAGCCCTAAGGAACAATATTAGGAAACTGGAGAAACTTGAAATGTGTCTGGGGATTAGATGGTAGTAACGTATCAATGATGATTTCTGCATTTTAATAGTTATACTATGGTTGTGTAAGAGAATGTCCTTGTTTTTATGAAAACACACTAAAACACTGAGAGCTGGTTGAGCATCTTATTGGCAACTTGACCTCAAATAGGTCAGAAAAAACAGCTTTGTACAGTAATTTCAACTTTTATATAAGATTGAGATTGTTACAAAATAAAAGGGAAAGGGAAAAAATAACTCAGTGAACAGGTTTAATAACGGATTAAGGAGTTAAGAAAAAAAGTCAGTAATCTGGAAGCAAATTAGAAGAAACTATACAGAAAGTGGCACATAGGGCTTCCCTGGTGGCACAGTCGTTGAGAATCTGCCTGCCATTGCAGGGGACAGAGGTTCGATCCCTGGTCCGGGAAGATCCCATATGCCGTGGACCAACTAAGCCCATGCACCACAACTACTAAGCCTGTGCTCTAGAGCCCGTGAACCACAACTACTGAGCCCGTGTGCTGCAACTACTGAAGCCCGCGCACCTAGAGGCCGTGCTTCACAATGACAGAAGCCACCACAATGAGAAGCCTGCACACTGCAATGAAGAGTAGCCCCCGCTTGCGGCAACTAGAGAAAGCCTATGCACAGCAATGAAGACCCAACACAGCCAAAAATAAAATAAATAAATAAATAAATAAAAATAAAAGAAAGTGGTACATAAAGATCAGGCAGAAGGGAAAGTGAGAGACATGGAGAACTCAGTGTTGTCAAATTAGCTTATGCTTAATTTGACGACAAATGGGGATGACACGGAGAGACTGGGACTATAAAGACATAATAGTTGAGATCTTCCAGAATTGATGAGTATGTCAATGAACAGATTCAAGAGACCTCACAAATGCCAAATAGGGAAAGTAAATAAATACCTAACAAGAGCCATCATAGTGAGAATACAGAAGTGTCATCAAAATATATTAGAAAATTAAAAAACAAGCCACAGAGTGGGAAAAAATATATACAAAACCTATATCTTCCAAAGTAATGATGCCTGGAATATATGAGGAGTAATAACCTCAATAATAAAGGAAAAACTTAACTTAAAATGTACAAAATATTTTAACAGATAACTTATAAATGCAGATATAGAAATGGGAGATAAGCACATCAAAAAGCACACAGCGGTGGGGGGGGGACTGGAAGATGGCGGAAGAGTAAGACGCAGAGATCACCTTCCTCCCCACAGATACACCAGAAATTCATCTACACGTGGAACAACTCCCACAGAACACCTACTGAACACTGGCAGAAGACCTCAGACCCCCCAAAAGGCAAGAAATCCCCACATACCTGGGTAGGGCAAAAGAAAAAAGAATAAACAGAGACAAAAGGATAGGGACGTGACCTGCACCAGTGGAAGGGAGCCGTGAAGAAGGAAAGGTTTCCACACACTAGGAAGCCCCTTGGCGGTCGGAGACTGCGGGTGGCGGAGGGGAAAAGCTTCAGAATAGCGGAGGAGAGCACAGCAACAGGGGTGCGGGGGGCAAAGCGGAGAGATTCCCAAACAGAGAGGATTGGTGCCGACCAGCACTCACCAGCCCGAGAGGCTTGTCTGCTCACCCGTGGGGGTGGGCGGGGCTGGGAGCTGAGGGTATGGCTTCAGTCGGATCACAGGGAGAGGACTGGGGTTGGCGGCGTGAACACAGCCTGAAGGGGGCTGGTGCACCACGGCTGGCCAGGCGGGAGTCCCGGAAAAAGTCTAGACCTGCCAAAGAGGCAAGAGACTTTTTCTTCCCTCTTTGTTTCCTGGTGCACAAGGAGAGTGATTAAGAGCACTGCTTAAAGGAGCTCCAGAGACGGGCGCGAGCCGCGGCTTAAAGCACGGACCCCAGAGACAGACGTGGGACGCTGGGGCTGCTGCTGCCATCGCCAAGAGGACTGTGTGCGAGCGCAGGTCACTGACCACGCCCCCTTTCCGGGGAGCCTGTGCAGCCTGCCACTGCCGGGGTCCCGGGATCCAGGGACAGCTTCCCCGAGAGAGCACACAGTGCGCCTCGGGCTGGGGCAATGTCATGCTGGCCTCTGCCGCCGCAGGCTCGCCCCTCACTCCGTACCCCTCCCTCCCCCCGGCCTGAGTGAGCCAGATTCCCCGAAGCAGCTGCTCCTTTAACCCCGTCCTGTCTGAGCGAAAACAGACGCCCTCTGGCGACCTACATGCAGAGGCAGGGCCAAATCAAAAGCTGAGACCCGGGAGCTGTGAGAATAAAGAAGAGAAAGGGATCTCTCCCAGCAGTCTCAGAAGCAGCGGTTTAAAGCTCCAAAATCAATTTGATGTACGCTGCATCTGTGGAATACATGAACAGACAATGAAACATCCCAAATTGAGGAGGTGGACTTTGAGAGCAAGATTTATGATTTTTTCCCCTTTTCCTCTTTTTGTGAATGTGTATGTGTATGCTTCTGTGTGAGATTTTGTCTGTATACCTTTGCTTCCACCATCTGTCCCAGAGTTCTATCCGTCTGCTTTTTTCTAATAATTATATTTTATTTTAATAACTTTATTATATTTTATCATACTTTACTCTATTTTACTTTATCTTATCTCTTTCTTTTTTTCCTACCTTCCATCCTTCCTCCCTCCCTCCCTCCATCCTTTCTTTCTTTCCTTCTTTCTTGCTTTCTTTCTTTCTACTTCTACTAATTATTTCATTCTATTTTTTCTCCCTTTTATTCAGAGCCATGTGGATGAAAGGCTTTTGGTGCTGTAGCCAGGAGTCAGTGCTGTGCCTCTGAGGTGGGAGAGCCAACTTCAGGGCACTGGTCTACAAGAGACCTCCCACCCCCCCATAATACCAAATGGCGAAAAGTTCCCAGAGATCTCCATCTCAACACCAGCACCCAGCTACAATCAACGACCAGCAAGCTACACTGCTGGACACCCTATGCCAAACAACTAGCAAGACAGGAAAACAAACCCACACATTAGCAGAGAGGCTGCCTAAAATCATGATAAGGCCAAAGACACCCCAAAACACATCACCAGACGTGGACCTGTCCACCAGAAAGAAAAGATCGAGTCTCATCCACCAGAACACAGGCAAGAGTCCTCTCCACCAGGAAGCCTACACAACCCACTGAACCAACCTTAGCCACTGGGGACAGACACAAAAAACAATGGGAACTACGAACCTGCAGCCTGCAAAAAGAAGACCCCAAACACAGTAAGATAAGCAAAATGAGAAGACAGAAGAGCACACAACAGGTGAAGGAGCAAGATAAAAACCTACCAGACCTAACAAATGAAGACGAGATAGGCAGTCTACCTGAAAAAGAATTCAGAAAAATGATAATAAAGATGATCCAAAATCTTGGAAATAGAATAGACAAAATGAAAGAAACAGTTAACAAGGACATAGAAGAACAAAAGATGAATCAAGCAAAGATGAACAACACAATAAATGAAATTAAAAATACTCTAGATGGGATCAATAGCAGAATAACTGAGGCAGAAGAACGGATAAGTGACCTGGAAGATAAAATAGTGGAAATAACTGCTGCAGAGCAGAGTAAAGAAAAAAGAATGAAAAGAACTGAGGACATTCTCAGAGACCTCTGGGGCAACATTAAACGCACCAACATTTGAATTATAGGGGTTCCAGAAGAAGAAGAGAAAAAGAAAGGGATTGAGAAATTATTTGAAGAGATTATAGTTGAAAACTTCCCTAATATGGGAAAGGAAATAGTTAATCAAGTCCAGGAGGCACAGAGAGTCCCATACAGAATAAATCCAAGGAGAAACACGCCAAGACACATATTAATCAAACTGTCAAAAATTAAACACAAAGAAAACATATTAAAAGCAGCAAGGGAAAAACAACAAATAACACAAAATGGAATCTCCATAAGGTTAACAGCTGATCTTTCAGCAGAAACTCTGTAAGCCAGAAGGGACTGGCAGGACATATTTCAAGTGATGAAGGAGAAAAAACTGCAACCAAGATTACTCTACCCAGCAAGGATATCATTCAGATTTGATGGAGAAATGAAAATCTTTACTGAGCAGCAAAAACTGAGAGAGTTCTGCACCACGAAACCAGCTTTACAACAAATGCTAAAGAAACTTCTCTAGGCAAGAAACACAACAGAAGGAAAATACCTAAAATAACGAACCCAAAACAATTAAGAAAATGGGAAGAGGAAGATACATATTGATAATTACCTTAAATGTAAATGGATTAATGCTCCCACCAAAAGACACAGATTGGCTGAACGGATACAAAAACAAGACACATATATATTCTGTCTACAAGAGACCCACTTCAGACCTAGAGACACATACAGACTGAAAGTTAAAGGGATGGAAAAAGATACTCCATGCAAATGAAAATCAAAAGAAATTTGGAATAGCAATTCTCATATCAGACAAAATGACTTTAAAATAAAGACTATTAGAAGTGACAAAGGACACTACATAATGATCAAGGGATCTATCCAAGGAGAAGATATAACAATTTTAAATATTTATGAACCCAACATAAGAGCACCTCAATACATAAGGCAAATGCTAACAGCCATAAAAGGGGAAATCGACAGTAACACACTCATAGTAGGGGACTTCAACACCCCACATTTACCAATGGACAGATCACCCAAAATGAAAATAAAGAAGGAAGCACAGCTTTACATGATACATTAAACAGGATGGACTTAATTGGTATTTATAGGACACTCCATCCAAAAACAACAGAATACACATTTTTCTCAAGTGCTCATGGAACATTCTCCAGGATAGATCATATCTTGGGTCAGAAATCAAGCCTTGGTAAATTTAAGAAAATTGAAGTTGTATCAAGTATCTTTTGCAACAAAAATGCTATTACACTAGAAATCAATTACGTGAAAAGATCTGTAAAAAATACAAACACATGAAGGCTAAACAATACACTACTTAATAACGAAGTGATCACTGAAGAAATCAAAGAGGAAATCAAAAAAATACCTAGAAACAAATGACAATGGAGACACGACAATCCAAAACTTATGGGATGCAGCACAAGCAATTCTAAGAGGGAAGTTTATAACAATACAATCCCACCTTAAGGAACAGGAAACATCTTGAGTAAACAACGTGACCTTGCACCTAAAGCAATTAGAGAAAGAAGAACAAAAAAAACCCAAAGTAGGAAGGAGGAAAGAAATCATAAAACTCAGATGAGAAAAAAATGAAAAAGAAATGAAGGAAACAATAACAAAGATCAATAAAACTAAAAGCTGCTTTTTGAGAAGATAAACAAAATTGATAAACCATTAGCCACACTTATCAAGAAAAAAGGGAGAAGACTTAAATCGATAGAATTAGAAATGAAAAAGTAGAAGTAACAAATGACACTGCAGAAATACAAAAGATCATGAGAGATTACTACAGCAACTCTATGCCAATAAAATGGACAACCTGGAAGAAATGGACAAATTCTTAGAAATGCACAACCTGCCAAGACTGAATCAGGAAGAAATAGAAAATATGAATAGACCAATCACAAGCACTGAAATTGAAACTGTGATTAAAAATCTTCCAACAAACAAAAGCCCAGGACCAGATGGCTTCACAGGCAAATTCTATCAAACATTTAGAGAAGAGCTAACACCTATCCTTCTTAAAATCTTCCAAAATATAGCAGAGGGAGGAACACTCCCAAACTCATTCTACAAGTCCACCATCACCTTGATACCAACACCAGACAAGGATGTCACAAAGAAAGGAAACTACAGGCCAATATCACTGATGAACATAGATGCAAAAATCCTCAACAAAATACTAGCAAGCAGAATCCAACAGCACATTAAAAGGATCATACACCATGACCAAGTGAGGTTATTTCCAGATATGCAAGGATTCTTCAATATACACAAATCAATCAACGTGATACACAGTATTCAGAAATTGAAAGAGAAAAACCATATGATTATCTCAATAGATGCAGAGAAAGCTTTTGACAAAATTCAACACCAATTTATGATAAAAACCCTGCAGAAAGTAGGCATAGAGGGAACTTTCCTCAACATAATTAAGGCCATATATGACAAACCACAGCCAACATCGTCCTCAAGCGTGAAAAATTGAAACCATTTCCACTAATATCAGGAAGAAAACAAAGCTGCCCACTCCCACCACTCTTATTCAACATAATTTTGGAAGTTTTAGCCACAGCAATCACAGAAGAAAAGGAAATAAAAGGAATCCAAATTGGAAAAGAAGAAGTAAAGCTGTCACTGTTTGCAGATGACATGATACTATACATAGAGAATCCTAAAGATGCTACCAGAAAACTACTAGAGCTAATCAATGAATTTGGTAAAGTAGCAGGATACAAAATTAATGCACAGGAATCTCTGGCATGCCTGTAAACTAATGATTAAAAATCTGAAAGTGAATTCAAGAAAACACTGCCATTTACCATTGCAACAAAAAGAATAAAAGATTTAGGAATACACCTACCAAAGGAGAAAAAAGACCTGTATGCAGAAAATTATAAGACACTGATGAAAGAAATTAAAGATGATACAAACAGATGGAGAGATATACCATGTTCGTGGATTGGAAGAATCAATATTGTGAAAATGACTCTACTACCCAAAGCAATCTACAGATTCAACGCAATCCCTATCAAACTACCACTGGCATTTTTCACAGAACTAGAACAAAAAAGTTCAAAATTTCTATGGAAACACAAAAGACCCAGAATAGCCAAAGCAAACTTGAGAACGAAAAACGGATCAGGATGAATCAGGCTCCCTGACTTCAGACTATATTACAAAGCTACAGTCATCAAGACAGTATGGTACTGGCACAAAAAGAGAAAGATTGATCAATGGAACAGGATAGAAAGCCCAGAGATAAACCCACGCACATATGCTCACCTTATCTTTGATAAAGGAGGCAGGAATGTACAGTGAAGAAAGGACAGCCTCTTCAATAAGTGGTGCTGGGAAAACTGGACAGGTACATGTAAATGTATAATATTAGATCACTCCCTAACACCATACACAAAAACAAGCTCAAAATGGATTAAAGACCTCAATGTAAGGCCAGAAACTATCAAACTCTTAGAGGAAAACATAGGCAGAACACTCTATGACATAAATCACAGCAAGATCCTTTTGGACCCACCTCCTAGAGAAATGGAAATGAAAACAAAAATAAACAAATGGGACCTGATGAAACTTCAAAGCTTTTGCACAGCAAAGGAAACCATAAACAAGACCAAAAGACAACCCTCAGAATGGGAGAAAATATTTGCAAATGAAGCAACTGACAAAGGATTAATCTCCAAAATTTATAAGCAGCTCCTGCAGCTCTATAATAAAAAAAACAAACATCCCAATCCAAAAATTAGCAGAAGACTTAAATAGACATTTCTCCAAAGAAGATATACAGACTGCCAACAAACACATGAAAGAATGCTCAACATCATTAATCTTTAGAGAAATTCAAATCAAAACTATAATGAGATATCATCTCACACCAGTCAGTATGGCCATCTTCAAAAAATCTAGAAACAATAAATGCTCGAGATGGTGTGGAGAAAAGGGAAAACTCTTGCACTGCTGTTGGCAATGTGAATTGGTACAGCCACTATGGAGAACAGTATGGAGGTTCCTTAAAAAAAACTACAAATAGAACTACCATATGACCCAGCAATCCCACTACTGGGCATATACCCTGAGAAAACCATAATTCAAAAAGAGTCATGTACCACCATTTTCATTGCAGCTCTATTTACAATAGCCCAGAGATGGAAACAACCTAAGTGTCCATCATCTGATGAATGGGTAAAGAAGATGTGGCACATATATACAATGGAATATTACTCAGCCATAAAAAGAAACGAAAGTGTGATGTTTGTAATGAGGTGGATAGACCTAGATTCTGTCATACAGATTGAAGTAAGTCAGAAACAGAAAGACCAATACTGTATGCTAACACATATATATGGAATTTAAGGGAAAAAATATCATGAAGATCCTAGGCGTAAAACAGGAATAAAGACACAGACCTACTAGAGCATGGACTTGAGGATATGGAGAGGGGGAAGCGTAAGCTCTGACAAAGTGAGAAAGTGGTATGGACATATATACACTACCAAACGTAAAATAGATTGCTAGTGGGTAGCAGCTGCATAGCCCAGGGAGATCAGATCAGCTTGGTGTTTTGTGACCACATAGAATGGTGGGATAGGGATAGTGGGAGGGAGGGAGAGGCCAGAGGGCAGAGATATGGGAACATATGTATATGTATAACTGATTCAGTTAGTTACAAAGCAGAAACTAACACACCATTGTAAAGCAAATATACTCCAATAAAGATGTAAAAAATAGGGCCTCCCTGGTGGCGCAGTGGTTGAGAGTCCGCCTGCCGATGCAGGGGACATGGGTTCGTGCCCCGGTCTGGGAGGATCCCATATGCCGCGGAGCGGCTGGGCCCGTGAGCCATGGCCGCTGAGCCTGCGCGTCCGGAGCCTGTGCTCCGCAACAGGAGAGGCCACAACAGTGAGAGGCCCGCGTACCACAAAAAAAAAAAAAAAAAAAGATGTAAAAAATAATCAGAGAGGAAATAAATAGGGACCAAAAAAATAACCCCAATACAAAAATTAATGAAACCAAGAGCAGCTTTTTGAAACAATAAACAAAGTTGATAAAACTTTATCCAGGCTTATCAAGAAGAAGTGAAATGGGACCCAAATAAACAAAATAAGAAATGAAAGAAGAGATAAATAACAACTGATACCACAGATAAGAAAGTCATAAGAGAATACTATGAACAGTTATATGCCAACAAATTAGACAACTTATATGAAATAGACAAATTTCTAGAAGCATAAAACCTGCCAAGGCAGAATTATGAAAAAACAGGCAATCTGAACAGACTGATCACTAGTAGTGAAATTTAATTTTAATTAAAAAAAACTCTAAGTAAACAAAAGTCCAGGACCAGAAGTCCTCACAGGTAAATTCTACCATACATATAAAGAAAATATAATACCCAGCAATCTCAAACTATTCCAAAAAACTGAAAATGGGACACTCTCCAATTCATTCTATGAGTCTGTAATTACCCTGATATTAAAGCTAGAATAAGATACTACAAAAATAAAAAATACAGACCGGTATCTTTGATAATATGGATGCAAATATCTTCAACAAAATATTAGCAAACAAAATCCAGCCATATGTAAAAGGAATCATACATCATGATCAAATGGGATTTATTCCAGGGACTTTAGGATCACTCAGTATTTGCAAATCAATCAATGTTATACAGCACACTAAAAATAAGAAGGATAAAAATCACATGATCATCTCAACAGATGCAGAAAAAGCATCTGAGAAATTCCACATCCATTCATGAAAAACTCTCAACAAAGATGGTATAGGGGGAACATATCTCAACCTAAATAAAGGTAATTTATGACACACCCACAGCTTACATCATACTTAATGGTGAAAATCTGAAAACTTTCCCTTTAGAATCAGAAACAAGACACAGATGCCCACTCTCACCCCTTCTATCTAACATAGTATTGGAAGTACTAACCACAGGTGTCAGAGAAGAAAAAGAAACAAAAAGCATCCAAATTGAAAGGGAATTAGTAAAACTAACACTATTCACAGATGGCATGATACCATATATAGAAAACCCTAAAGTCTCCACCAAAAACTGTTAGAACTAATAAATGAATTCAGTAAAGTTTCAGGATACAAGATTTATATACAGAAATCTGTTGCTTTATTATACATTAGCAATGAGATATCAGAAAGAAAAAGCAAGAAAACACATCATAAAGAATTAAATACCTAAGAATAAACTTAACCAAGGAGGTGAAAGATCTATACTCCGAAAACTATAAAACATTGATGAAATGGAAAGATATCCCATGTTCTTGGAGTGGAAGAACTAATATTTTTAAAATGTCTATACTACCCAAAACAATCTACAGATTTAATGCACTCCATATCAAAATACCTATGAAATTCCTCACAGAACAAAAACAAATAATTCTAAACTTTTTATGAAATCTCAAAAGGCTCCAAATAGCCAAAGCAATCTTGAGCAAAAAGAGCATAGCTGAAATTATCACCCTCCCTGACTTCAGACTGTAACATAAAGCTACAGTAATCAAAACAGCATGGTACTGGCACAAAAACAGACAAATAAATCAGGGGAATAGAATAGAGAGCCCAGAAATAAGCCAACACTTCCAAATAGTCTATGACAAAGGAGGCAAGAATATACAATGGGAAAAAGACTGTCTCTTCTGTAAGTGGTGCTGTGAAAACTGGACAGCTACATGTAAAAGAACGAGATTAGAACATTTCCTCACACCATATAAAAAAACAACCCCATGGGCTTCCCTGGTGGCGCAGTGGTTGAGAGTCCGCCTGCCGATGCAGGGGACGCGGGTTCGTGCTCCGGTCTGGGAGGATCCCACATGCCGCGGAGCGGCTGGGCCCGTGAGCCATGGCCGCTGAGCCTGCGCATCCGGAGCCTGTGCTCCGCAACGGGAGAGGCCTCAACAGTGAGAGGCCCGTGTATCGAAAAAAAAAAAAAAAAAAAAACAAAAAACCCCAAAACGAATTAAAGACCTAAATGTAAGGCCTGAAATCATAAAACTCCTAGAAGAGAACATAGGCAGAACATTCTTTGACATAAATTGTAGCAATGTATTTTTTGGATCTGTCTCCTAAAGCAAAAGGAATAAAAGCAAAAATAAACAAATGAGATCTAATTAAACTTAGAAGCTTTTGCACAACAAAGGAAACCAATGACAAAATCAGAAGACAACCTATTGAATAAGAGAAAATATTTGCAAATGATATGACTGATAAGGGGTTAATATCAAAAATATATAAAAAGCTCTTATAAATAAATATCAGGGAAAAAAAACCAACCTGATTAAAAAATGAGCAGAATACCTGAATAGACATTTTCCAAAGAAGACAGATGGCTAACAGGCACGTGAAAAGATGCTCAACATTGCTAAGTAATACAGAAATGCAAATCAAAACACAATGAGATATTGTAAATAATGCTGCTATATATGTGTATTATATATATATGTGTATGTATATGCATATTTTATATATAAAATGGAATATTATTCAGCCATAAAAAGAATAAAATTCTGCCATTTGCAACAATGTGGATGGAGCTAGAGAGTATTACACTTAATGAAATCAATCAGACAAGAAGACAAATACTGTATTTTATCACTTATATGTGGTATCTAAAAAATAAAACGAACAAGTGCATAATAAAACAGAAACAGACTCATGGATATAGAAAAACAACTAGTGGATACAAGTGGGGAGAGGGAAGGAGAGAGGGGCAAGATAGGGGTATGGGATTAAGAAGTAGAAACTGGTGTATAAAATAGATAAGCAACAAGGATATATTGTATAATACAGGGAAATATAGCCATTATTTTGTAATAGCTTTAAATGGAGTATAATCTATAAAAATATTTAATCACTATGCAGTACACCTGAAATTAATATATTTAAATCAGTTATACTTTAATACAAAAATAAACAAATGCAAATCAAAACCACAAGGAGATATCTCCTCAAGCCTGTCAGAATGACTATCGTCAATAAGACAAAAATAGCAAATGTTTGCAAGGTTGTGGGGAAAAAGGAACTCATGTTCACTCTTGGTGGAATGTAAATTGGTGCAGTTACTATGGAAAACGTTATGGAGGTTCCTCAAATGATTAAAAATAGAAATAGTGTATGATCCAGCAGTTCCACTTCTTGGTGTTTACCCAATGAAAATGAAAACACTAATTCAAAAAGATATATGTGCCCCTTTGTTCACTGCAGCATTATTTACAATAGTCAAGATATGGAAACAACCAAAGTGTCCATTGATACAAGAATGGATAAAGATATGTATATACATATATTACTCATGGGATATTACTCAGCCATAAAAATGAATGAAATCTTGCCACTTGAAATAACATGGATGGACCTAAGGGTATGTGCTAAGTGAAATAAGTCAGACAGAGAAACACAAATACCATATGATTTCACTTATATGTGGAATCTGAGGAGGAAATCAAATGAACAAACAGAAGTAAAAAGAAACAGATTAATAGATACAGGGAACAAACTGGTGGGTGCCAGAGAGGAGGGGAGTTGGGGGATTGGAGAAGTAGGTGAAGGGGATTAAAAGGCACAATCTTCCAGTTATAAAATAAATGTCATGGGAATATACTATACAGAATATGGAATATTGCCAACAATATCATAATAACTTTAAATGGTGACAGATGGTAATTAGGCTTATCCTGGTGATCATTTCATAATGCATATAAATGTCCAATCACTATGTCACACAAATGACACTAATATAACATTGTATATCAATTATACTTCAATTTTTAAAAATCTATGAATGGGATGTAATGTATAAAACCATGATTATATCTAATGCTTTGTATGATATATATGAAAGTTGTTTAAACTGTAAATTTTGAGTTCTCATCACAAGGGAACTTTTTTTCTTTTCCTCTTTTTGGCATCTATATGGGAATATGGATGCTAAATAAACTTATTGAGGTAATTATTTCACTGCATATGTAAGTCAAATTATTATGCTGTACACCTTACACTTATACAGTGATGTATCTCAATTTTATGTCAATAAAACTGGAAAAGAAAACTGAAGAAAAAAGCTTATTATAAATATGAATCATAATATATCCAAATAAAAAGAAAGTAAAATTTAAAAAGTACACAGCATTATTAATTATCAAAAATGCAAATCAAAACTTCAGTGAGATACTGCTACATACCCACAAGAGTGGAAAAAGTCTAATAAAAATTTAAAAGCTATTAGAATAATAATTCACATGAATGAATTTAGTAAGGTCATAGAATACAAGAATAATAGAAAAAATTAATTGTATTCTATATAATAACAAATTGAAAGTGAAAGTTTTTATCAAAATGCAAATATATTAAATATTTAATGGCTAGGAACAAATCTAATAAAAGACTTCTAATATATGTACAGTAGAAACTTTAAAATATTGATAAGATAAATTAAAGAAGATCTAAATATGATATTCATGGATTAGAAGATTCAATATTGTTAAGGTGGTAAGTCTTCCCAAATTAATCTATAAATTTTGTGAGATCCCAATCAAAAATTTCACAGGCTTTTTATTTTTTACAAATTCATACCACAATTCTAAAATTTATATGGAAATGCAAAACACTTAGAATAACCAAACACATTTTTAAAAAGGACAAAGTTGGTGGACTTACCTGTAATGTTTTCAAGATTAAATATAAACATACAGTACTAAAAACAGTTGCTACTGATTAAAAAATAGACACATAAATAGAACAAAATAGAGAGCACAGAAATAGATCCATACATCTTTGGTCAATGGTCTTTTACTAAGGTGCATGGTGATTCAATGGGAAAAGGCAGAACTTAACAAATCGTTTAGATAAATGAGATTTAAATGTGGAAAAATAAATATCTACATCATGCAGAGAATTTAACTTAAAATAGATCATAGTACTAAAAGTAAGAGCTAAAACTATAAAATTGTTAAAGGTAAATATAAAAGCATATCTTCCTGACTTTGGGTTAGCTATGACACAAAATTCACAAACAAAAAAAAGATAAAATATAAATCAGATGTTATCAAAATATAAACATTTTGTACATCAAATAGTATTATCAAGAAAGTGAAAGGACAACCCACAGAATAGGAGAAAATATTTGCAAATCATACCTTTGATAGGGAACATGTATCAATAATATATGGGGATTTCACTGGTGGTCCAGTGGTTAAGATTCCACACTGCCAATGCAGGGGGCATGGGTTTGATCCCAGGTCAGGGAACTAAGATCCTGCATGCCACGCAGTGCAGCCAAAAACAAACAAACAAACAAACAACAACAACAACAAAATATATATATATATAAAAAACACAACTCAACAATAAAAATTACAAATAACTTATTTTTAAATGGGCCAAGGATTTGGTTTTGGGGTTTTTTTAAATTTTTATTGGAGTATAATTGCTTTACAGTGGTGTGTTAGTTTCTGCTTTATAACAAAGTGAATCAGTTATACATATACATACGTCTCCATATCTCTTCTTGCAAACAACTCCCTCCCTCCCACCCTCCCTATCCCACCCACCTAGGTGGTCACAAAGCACCAAGCTGATCTCCCTGTGCTATGCAGCTGCTTCCCATTAGCTAGCTATTTTATGTTTGGTAGTGTATATATGCCCATGCCACACTCTCACGTTGTCCCAGCTTACACTTCCCCCTCCCCGTATCCTCAGGTCCATTCTCTAGTATGTCTGCAACTTTATTTCCATCTTGCCCCAAGGTTCTCCTGACCACATTTTTATTATTTTTTTAGATTCCATATATATGTGTTAGCATACGGTATTTGTTTTTCTCCTTCTGACTTACTTCACGCAGTATGACAGTCTTTAGGTCCATCCACCTCACTACAAATAACTCAGTTTCATCCCTTTTTATGGCTGAGTAATATTCAATTGTATATATGTGACACATCTTCTTTATCCATTCATCTGTTGATGGACACTTAGGTTGCTTCCATATCCTGGTTATTGTAAATAGAGCTGCAATGAACATTTTGGTACATCAATTTTTTTTTTCGGTACGCGGGCCTCTCACTGTTGTGGCCTCTCCCGCTGCGGAGCACAGGCTCCGGACACGCATGCTCAGCGGCCATGGCTCATGGGCCCAGCCGCTCCACGGCATGTGGGATCTTCCCGGACTGGGGCACGAACCTGCGTCCCCTGCATCGGCAGGCGGACTCTCAACCACTGCACCACCAGGGAAGCCCAGGTACATGAATTTTTGAATTATGGTTTTCTCAGGGTATATGCCCACTAGTGGGATTGCTGGGTCAATTGTAGTTCTATTTTTAGTTTTTTAAGGAACCTCCAGACTGTTCTCCATAGTGGCTGTATCAATTTACATTCCCACCAACAGCGCAAGAAGGTTCCCTTTTCTCCACACACTCTCCAGCATTTATTGTTTGTAGATTTTTATTTATTTTTTATTTTTTTTGCAGTACACTGGCCTCTCACTCTTGTGGCCTCTCCCATTGTGGAGCACAGCCTCCAGATGAGCAGGTTCAGCGGCCATGGCTCACAGGACCAGCCGCTCCGCGGCATGTGGGATCTTCCCAGACTGGGGCACGAACCCATGTCCCCTGCACTGGCAGACAGACTCTCAACCACTGTGCCACCAGGGAAGCCCTGTTTGTAGATTTTTTGATGATGCCCATCCTGACCATTGTCAGAAGATATCTCATTATAGTTTTGATTTGAATTTCTCTAATGATAATTGACGTCAAGCATTCTTTCATGTGTTTCTTGGCAATCTGTATATCTTCTTTGGAGAAATGTATAATTAGGTCTTCTGCCCATTTTTGGATTGGTTGTTTGTTTTTTTGATATTGAGCTGCATGAGCTGCATGGGCTGCTTATAAATTTTGGAGATTAATCCTTTGTCAGTTGCTTCATTTGCAAATATTTTCTCCCATTCTGAGGGTTGTCTTTTGGTCTTGTTTATGGTTTCCTTTGCTGTGCAAAGGCTTTGAAGTTTCATCAGGTCCCATTTGTTTATTTTTGTTTTTATTTCCATTTCTCTAGGAGGTGGGTCAAAAAGGACCTTGCTGGGATTTATGCCATAGAGTGTTCTGCCTATGTTTTCCTCTAAGAGTTTGATAGTTTCTGGCCTTACATTGAGGTCTTTAATCCATTTTGAGTTTATCTTTGTGTACAGTTTTAAGGATTGTAATAATTTCATTCTTTTACATGTACCTGTCCAGTTTTCCCATCATCACCTACTGAAGAGACTATCTTTTCTCCACTGTATATTCTTGCCTCCTTTATCAAAGGTAAGGTGACCATATGTGCATGTGTTTACCTCATAGTATTCTATCCTGTTTCATTTATCTATATTTCTGTTTTTGTGCCAGTACCATACTCTCTTGATTATGGTAGCTTTGTAATATAGTCTGAAGTCAGGGAGCCGGATAACTCCAGCTCTGTTTTTCTTTCTCAAGATTGCTTTAGTTATTCATGGTCTTTTGTGTCTCTGTACAAATTGTGAAATATTTTGTTTTAGTTCTGTGAAAAATGCCAGTGGTAATTTGATAGGGATTGCATTGAATCTGTAGATTGCTTTGGGTAGTAGAGTCATTTTCACAATTTGATTCTTCCAATGCAAGAACATGGTATATCTCTCCATCTATTTGTATCATCTTCAATTTCTTTCATCAGTGTCTTATAATTTTCTTCAAACAGTTCTTTTTTCTCCTTAGGTAGGTTTATTCCTAGATATTCTATTCTTTGTGTTGCAGTGGTAAATGAGAGTGTTTTCTTTATTTCACTTTCAGATTTTTCATCATTAGTGTATAAGAATGCCAGAGATTTCTGTGCATTAATTTTGTGTCCTGCTACTTTACCAAATTCATTGATTAGCTCTAATAGTTTTCTGGTAGCATCGTTAGGATTCTCTATGTAGTGTATCATGTCATCTGCAAACAGTGACAGCTTTACTTCTTTTCTGATTTGCATTCCTTTTATTTCTTTTTCTTCTCTGATTGCTGTGGCTAAAACTTCCAAAACTATGTTAAATAAAAGTGGTGAGAATGGGCAACCTTGTATTTTTCCTGATCTTAGTGGAAATGGTTTCAATTTTTCACCATTGAGGACGATGTTGGCTGTGGGTTTGGCATATATGGCCTTTATTATGTTGAGGAAAGTTCCCTCTATGCCTACTTTCTGGAGGGTTTTTATCATAAATGGGTGATGAATTTTGTCAAAAGCTTTCTCTGTGTCTATTGAGATGATCATAAGGTTTTTCTCCTTCAATTTGTTAATATGGTGTATCACGTTGATTGATTTGTGTATATTGAAGAACCCTTGAATTCCTGGGATAAACCCCACTTGATCATAGTGTATGATCCTTTTAATGTGCTGTTGGATTCTGTTTGCTAGTTGTTTGTTGAGGATTTTTGCATCTATGTTCATCAGTGATATTGGCCTGTAGTTTTCTTTCCTTGTGACATTTTCGCCTGGTTTTGGTATTAGGGTGATGGTGGCCTCGTAGAGTGAGTTTGGGAGTATTCCTCCCTCTGCTATATCTTGGAAGAGTTTGAGAAGGATAGGTGTTAGCTCTTCTCTAAATGTTTGACAGAATTCACCTCTGAAGCCATCTGGTCTGGTGCGTTTGTTTGTTGGAAGATTTACAATCACAGTTTTATTTCAGTGCTTGTGATTGGTCTGTTCATATTTTCTATTTCTTCCTGGTTCAGGCTCAGAAGGTTGTGCATTTCTAAGAATTTGTCCACTTCTTCCAGGTTGTCCATTTTATTGGCATAGAGTTTCTTATAGTAATCTCTCATGATCCTTTGTATTTCTGCTGTGGCAGTTGTTATTTCTCCTTTTTCATTTCTAGTTCTATTGATTTGAATCTTCTCGCTTTTTTCTTGATAAGTCTGGCTTATGGTTTATCAACTTTGTTTATCTTCTCAAAGAACCAGCTTTAAGTTTTACAGACCTTTTGTATCGTTTCCTTCAGTTCTCTTTCATTTATTTCTGATCTGTTCTTTTTTTGTGTGTGTGTATGCTCTAAAGAATTTATTCAGTCAGTATTCTTATATCCTGTATAATATTTATCAGTGGTAAGTGACAACTGTTTATAAGCTCCTAAACTCACTTCTATGTGTCACAATACATTTAATTATGGTAACAGGCCAGGAAAGTAGCAGAACTATTTGTGTCACATTTAAATGGCAGTGCTAATTTAACTTTAAAAATTACTATATAATATTATAGCCTAAACAGTCATTGACATTAATTTCAGATTATACTTCAAATTAAGAATAGAAAAATTAAATAGTAATAATATAATAATTAGAAAACACTTTAGCACGTCACTTAAGACATGTTTTTTCCAATTTTACATATGCCATATAAAAGTACTCAGAAGAAGATTTTTTTACATCTTTATTGGAGTATAATTGCTCCACAATGGCGTGTTAGTTTCTGCTTTATAACAAAGTGAATCAGTTATACATATACATATGTTCCCATATCTCCTCCCTCTTGCATCTCCCTCCCTCCCACCCTCCCTATCCCACCCATCCAGTTGGTCACAAAGCACCGAGCTGATATCCCTATGCTATGCAGCTGCTTCACACTATCTATTTTACGTTTCGTAGTGTATATATGTCCATGCCACTCTCTCACTTTGTCACAGCTTACCCTTCCCCCTCCCTATATCCTCAAGTCCATTCTCTGGTAGGTCTGTGTCTTTATTCCCGTCTTACCCCTATGTTCTTCATGACATTTTTTTTCTTATATTCCATATATATGTGTTAGTATATGGTATTTGTCTTTCTCTTTCTCACTTACTTCATTCTGTATGACAGACTCTAAGTCCATCCACCTCAGTACAAATAACTCAGTTTCGTTTCTTTTTATGGCTGAGTAATATTCCATTGTATATATGTGCCACATCTTCTTTATCCGTTTATCTGTTGATGGAGACCTAGGTTGCTTCCATGTCCTGGGTACTGTAATAGAGCTGCAGTGAACATTGTGGTACATGACACTTTTTGAATTATGGTTTTCTCAGGGTATATGCTCAGTAGTGGGATTGCTGGGTCATATGCTAATTCTATTTGTAGTTTTTTTAAGGAACCTCTATACTGTTCTCTGTAGTGCCTGTACCAATTCACATTCCCACCAGCAATTTAAGAGTGTTCCCTTTTCTCCACACCCTCTCTAGCATTTATTGTTTCTAGATTTTTTAATTATGGCCATTCAGACTGGTGTGGGATGGTATCTCATTGTAGTTTTGATTTGCATTTCTCTAATGATTAATGATGTTGAGCATTCTTTCATGTGTTTGTTGGAAATCTGTATATCTTCTTTGGAGAAATATCTATTTAGGTCTTTTGCCCATTTTTGGATTGGGTTGTTTGTTTTTTTGTTATTGAGCTGCATGAGCTTCTGATCTGATCTTTATGATTTCTTTCCTTCTGCTAACTTTGGGGTTTTTTTTTTGTTCTTCTGTATTTAATTGCTTTAGGTGTAAGGTTAAGTTGTTTATTTGAGATGTTTCTTGTTTCTTAAGGTAGTATTGTATTGCTATAAACTTCCCACTTAGAACTGCTCTTGCTGCATCCCATACGTTTTGAGTTGTTATGTTTTCATTATCATTTGTTTCTAGGTATTTTATTATTTCCTCTTTGATTTCTTCAGCAATGTATTGGTTATCCAGTAGTGTGTTGTTTAACCTCCATGTGTTTGTATTTCTTACAGATTGTTTCCTGTAATTGCTATCTAGTCTCATAGCGTTGTGGTCGCAAAAGATACTTGATATGATTTCAATTTTGTTAAATTTACCAAGGCTCGTTTTTTGACACAAGGCATGAGTGATCTTGGAGAATGTTCCATGAACATCTGCGAATAATGTGTATTCTGCTTTTTTTGGATGGAATGTCCTTTAAATATCAATTAAGTCCATCTTGTTTTATGTATCATTTAAAGCTTGTGTTTCCTTATTTATTTTCATTTTGAATGATCTGTCCTTTGGTGAAATTGGGGTGTTAAAATCCTCTACTATGATTGTGTTACTGTCGATTTCCCCTTTTATGGCTGTTAGTATTTGCCTTATGTATTGAGGTGCTCCTATGTTGGGTGCATAAATATTTACAATTGTTATATCTTCTTCTTGGATCGATCCCTTGTTCATTATGTAGTGTCCTTCTTTGTTTCTTGTAATAGTCTTTATTTTTAAGTCTATTTTGTCTGAGATGAGAATTGCTACTCCAGTTTTCTTTGATTTCCATTTGCGTAGAATATCTTTTTCCATCCCCTTACTTTCAGTCTGTATGTGTCCCTAGGTCTGACGTGGGTCTCTTGTAGACAGCATATATATGGGTCTTCTTTTTGTATCCAATCAGCCAGTCTATGTGTTTTGGTTGGAGCATTTAATCCAATTACAGTTAAGGTAATTATCGATATGTATGTTCCTATTACCATTTTCCTACTTGTGTTGGGTTTATTATTGTAGGTCTTTTCCTTCTCTTGTGTTTCCTGTCTAGAGAAGTTCCTTTAGCATTTGTTGTAAAGCTGGTTTGGTGGTGCTGAACTCTCTTAACTTTTACTTTCTCCGTCAAATCTGAATGAGATCCTTGCTGGGTAGAGTAATCTTTGTTGTAGGTTTTTCTCCTTCATCACTTTAAATATGTCCTGCCACTCCTTTCTGGCTTGCAGAGTTTCTGCTGAAAGATCAGGTATTAACCTTATGGGGATTCCCTTATGTGTTATTTGTTGTTTTTCCCTTGCTGCTTTTAATTGTTCTATTTATTTAATTTTTGATAATTTGATAAATATGTTTCTTGGCATGTTTCTCCTTGGATTTATCCTGTATGGGACTTTCTGTGCTTCCTGGACTTGATTAACTATTTCCTTTCCCATATTAGGGAACTTTACAACTATAATCTCTTCAAATAATTTCTCAATCCCTTTCTTTTTCTCTTCTTCTTCTGGGACCACTATAATTTGAATGTTGGTGCATTTAATATTGTCCGAGATGTCTCTGAAACTGTCCTCAAGTCTTCTCATTCTTTTTCCTTTATTCTGCTCTGCAGTAGTTATTTCCACTTTTTTATCTTCCAGGTCACTTATCCGTTCTTTTGTCTCAGTTATTCTGCTATTGATCCCTTCTAGAGATGTTTTAATTTCATTTATTGTGTTGTTCATCATTGTTTGTTTGCTCTTTCATTCTTCTAGGTCCTTGTTAAACATTTCTTGAATTTTCTCCACTCTATTTCCAAGATTTTGGATCATATTTATTATCATTACTCTGAATTCTTTCTCAGATAGACTGTCTATTTCCTCTTCATTTGTTAAGTCTGTTGGGGTTTGCCTTGCTCCTTCATCTGCTGTGTGTTTCCCCATCTTCTCATTTTGCTTAACTTACTGTGTTTGGGGTCTCCTTTTCGCAGGCTTCAGGTTCTTAGTTACCTTTGTTTTTGGTGTCTGTCCCCAGTGGCTGAGGATGGTTCAGTGGGTTGTGTTGGCTTCCTGGTGGAGGGGACTGGTGCCTGTGTTCTGGTGGATGAGGCTGGATCTTGTCTTTCTGGTGGGCAGATCCACGTCTGGTGGTGTGTTTTGGGGTGTCAGTGCCCTTATTATGATTTTAGGTAGCCTCTGTCCTAATGGATGGGGTTGTGGTCCTGTCTTGTTAATTGCTTGGCATAGGATGTCCTGCACTGTAGCTTGCTGGTCATTGAGTGGAACTGGGTCTTGGCGTTGAGATGGAGATCTATGGGGGATTTTCGCTGTTTGATATTACGTGTATCTGGTACGTCTCTTGTGGACCAGTGTCCTGAACTTGGCTCTCCCACCTCAGTGACACAGCCCTGATGCCTAGCTGGAGCACCAAGACCCTGTCCTCCACACAGCTCAGAATAAAAGGGTGAATATAAAGAAAGAAAGAAAGAAAGAAAGAAAGAAGATAAAATAAAATAAAATAATGTAAAATAAAATAAAATTAATTATTATAATAATTATTAAGAAAAAATGTTTGTCTAAATAATGAAAACAAAACAAACAAAACAAAAATGGACAGACAGAACCCAAGGACAAATGGTAAAAGCAAAGCTATACAGACAAAATCACACACAGAAGCATACACATACACACTCACGAAATGAGAAAAAGGGAAAAAAAAAAAAAAAATATATATATATATTATTGCTCCCAAAGTCTACCTCCTCAATTTGGGATGATTCTTTGTATATTCAGGTATTCCACAGATGAAGGGTACACCAAGTTGATTGTGGAGATTTAATCCACTGCTCCTGAGGCTGCTGGGAGAAATTTCCCTTTCTCTTCTTTGTTTGCACAGCTCCTGGGGTTCAGCTTTGCATTTTTGCCCTCCTCTGTGTGTAGGTCGCCTGAGGGCAACTGTTCTTCTCTCAGACAGGACGGGGTTAAAGGAGCAGCTGATTCGGGGACTCTGGCTCACTCAAGTCGGGGGGAGAGATGGGTACGGATGCCGGGCGAGCCTACAGCGGTAGAGGCCAGTGTGATGCTGCACCAGCCTGAGGCACACCGTGCGTTCTCCTGGGGAAGTTTCCCTGGATCAGGGGACCCTGGCATTGGCGGGCTGCACAGGCTCCCAGGAGGGGAGGTGTGGATAGTGACCTGTGCTTGCTCACTGGCTTCTTGGTTGCTGCAGCAGCAGCCTTAGCATCTCATGCCCGTCTCTAGTGTCCACACTGATAGCCGCATCTCCCGCCCATCTCTGGAGCTCCTTTAAGCAATGGTCTTAATCCCCTCTCCTCACGCACCAGCGAACAAAGAGGCAAGAAAATGTCTCTTGTCTCTTCGGCAGCTCCAGACTTTTTCCCGGACTCCCTCTCCACTACCTGTGGTGCACTAGTCCCTTTCAGTTTGTGTTCATGCAGCCAACGCCAGTCCTCTCCCTGGGATCTGACCAAAGCTCAAGGCTCAGCTCCCAGCCCTGACCCATCCCGGCAGATGAGCACACAAGCCTCTCGGGCTGGTGAGTGCTGGTCGGCACCAATCCTCTGTGTGGGAATCTCTCTGCTTTGCCCTCCGCACCCCTGTTGCTGTGCTCTCATCCGTGCCTACGAAGCTTCCCTCCTCCGCCACCTGCACTCTCCGCCCAGGAAGGGTCTTCCTAGTGTGTGGAATCCTTTCCTCCTTCACAACTACCTCCAACTGGTGGAGGTTCCATCCCTATTCTTTTGTCTCTGTTTTTTCTTTTTCTTTTTTGCCCTACCCAAGTACGTGGGTAGTTTCTTGCCTTTTGGGAGGTCTGAGGTCTTCTGCCAGCGTTCAGTAGGTGTTTTGTAGGAGTTGTTCCACATGTAGATGTATTTCTGATCTATTTATTGGGAGGAAGCTGATCTCCGTGTCTTACTCTTCCACCATCTTGAAGCTCCTCCTGGATGAAGGATTTGAATAGACATTTCTCCAAAGGAGATATGTAAATGGCCAATGAGAGAAATGAAAAGATTTTCAACATCAATAATTGTTAAGGAAATACAAATCAAATCCAAAATTAGGTGTCAGATCATACCCACTAGGATGGCTATTATATATAATATAAAAACTATACATATATACCCACAGACACAGGAACAATTGAAGAAGTGTCTGCAAGGATGTGGAAAATTTCAAACCTTCATAAGTTTTTGGTGGTAATTTTTGCCAAAATGGTGCAGCCATTTTGGCAAATAGCCTGGTAGTTCCTCAAAAGTTAATACATAGAGTTTTCATATGATCCAGCAATTCCACTCTTATGTATATATCCAAGAGAAATGAAAACTCATGTCTACATTCCGACTTGTATGCAAACGTTCATAACAGCATTATCCATAATAGCTAAAAAAAGAAAACAACCCCAATGTCCATGAACTAAAGGGTGCAGAATTTATGTTTGGGGTCATCAAAGTGTTATAAAATTGATTGTGGTGATAAATGCATAACTCTGTGAATATACTAAAAGTCAATAAATTATATATTTTTAATGGGTGAATTATAGGATATGTGATTTATATCTCAGTAGACTGTTTCAAACCCTCTTGAAGTTTTAATAATGATATATTCAGGCAAAAAACAGCTGAAATAATTTATCATCGGTAGACCCACATTACAAGAAATATTAAAGAAATTCCTTAAAATGGTAGACAAATTTTACCAGTTGAAAACTTTGATCTGCACCAAGGAATGAAGAACACCAGAAAAAGTAACTACATGTGTGAATATGAAAACTTTTCTTTCCTATTATTTACATATCTTTAAAGATAGCTGTTTAAAGAAAATATAACAACAATGTATGACAGAGTTTATTACATATGTACATGTAAAATATATGAAAACAAGGTGACAAATGGGAGTGAGAAAATGGAGAATGCTGTTATAAGGTTCTCATACTGTAAATAAAGCAGTATAAATCACTTGTAGGTAGACTGTGATATATTACAGATGTTTAATACAAACCCAGTAGCAACCACTAAACTAACATAGCAAAGAGTTATAGCTAGTAAGTCAAAAAAGGATAAAACATGGAATAATACAAAATTCAATCAGAAAGAAGTTGGAGAAAAGAGGAAAAGGGAAACAAAAATCATATGGAACCAATATAAAACAAATTGCAAGATGATGTATATGTAACTTCAACCATATCAATAATCACTTTAAACATAAATGGATAATAAAGCATAAATAAAAATATCCAACTATATGCTGTCTCTAAGAAAGTTACCTTAAATATAAAAATCTATTATGTTAGAAGTAAAAAAGATAGAAAATGAAATACCATGCAAACACTAAGCAAAAGAAGGCTGGAGTGCCTATATTAACTTGAGAAAAAGTAGACTCCAGACCAAGGAATATTATCAAAAATAAAGAGAGATATTACATAATGATAAAAGGGTCAGTTCTCCAAGAAGACATAAAATTCTACATGTGTATGCACCTTCAAAATATATTAGGCAAAAACAGATCTGAAAGAAGCAATAGATAAACTCATGAGTATAGTTGGATATTTCAACACTCCTTTCTTAGTAATTGATAGAACAAGTAAACATGATATCTGTAAAGAAGATAGATGGCATATGCAACATGATCAATCAACTTGACCTAACTGATATTTATAGAACTCTCTACTCAATAACAGCAGAAGAGACATTCTTTCCACTTGAAATATTCACCAACATATACCATGTTCTAAGTCATAAAACAAATCTTAATAAATTAAAATAATACAAATATACAAAATGAGTTCTTAAGCCACAATGGTATTAAATTAAAAATTGATAACAAAATTACATCTTGAAAAGTGTCCAAATATTTGGAAATTAAACAATATACTTCTTAAGCAATTATACTCCAATAAAGATGTAAAATAAATAAATAAATAAAATAAAAATTTATATATATTTATAAAATTTAAAAAAATAAATAAATCCATGGAGGAGGTAAAAAAAAACGTACTTCTAAATCACTGGTGCATCAAAGACAGTCTCAAGGGAAATTTTTAAATATTTTGAAGTAAATGAAAATGAAAATAAAACATACCACATTTTTTAGGATACAGCTATAAAAGTGCTTTGAGAGAACATTATAGCATTAAATTCTTAAGTTAGAAAAGAAGATCTTAAATTGGTAAATTAAGTCTCCAAATTAAGAAATTAGAGAAAAAGAGAGCAGAAGAGAACTGAACCTAAAATAAACAGAAGGAAGAAAATAATATAGATTAAAGAAGAAATGAATGAAATTGAAAACAGAAAAAAAGGAAAATAAATGGTTCTTTGAAAAAGATTAATACAATTGAGAAACCTTGAGCAAGTCTGACCAAGAAAAAAAAAAGGAAGACAAATTACCAACACCAGAAATTAAAGAGGTCTGTACTGATTTCACAGATATTAAGAGAATAGTAAAGAATTACTACAAACAACTCTATGTCCATAATTAAACAACTTAGATGAAATGGACCAATTCCTTAGAAGACACAAATTGTCAAAAATAACTCTAGAAGAAATAGTAAAAAAATGAATTTGCAGTATTAAAAAAAAACCTTCCAAAAAAGAAAAATCCAGCCTCAGATTGCATTACTGGTGAATTTTACCAAATGTTTAAGAAGAAATAATACCAATTCTGTGCACTTCCTTTCAGAAAATAGGAGGCTGCACACTTCCTACCTCACTCTGTGAGGTCAGCATTCTTCTAATACCAAAAGAAAACAAAGATATTAAAAGAAAACTACAGAGCAAAATCCTTCTGAACATACATATGAAAATCCTCAGCAAAATATTAACTAACCAAATCCATCAATATATAAAAAGGGTAGTACAATACCACCAATTGGGTTCATCCTATGATAGCAAGATAGGTTCAGCATTTGAAAATCAATCAGTGTATTTCACCATTTTAACATAAAAAATAAGAAAATCCACATGATCATGTCAATTGATGCAGAAAAATATTCAACAAAATTCAACATTTGTTCCTGATAAAAACTCTCAGCAAACTAGAAATAGACAGGAACTTCCATAACCTAATAAAGAGCATCAGTGAAAAATCTACAACTAACATCATACTTACCTAGGTTAAGAACAAAGCAAGGGTGTGCTCTCTCACACACCTATTCAACATCATAGTGGAAGTCCTATCACGTGCAAAAAGACAAGAAAAAGAAATGAGGCATCTAGACAGGAAAGGAAGAAATAAAATTGTCTTCATTCACAGATACTATGTTTGTGCACCCAGAAATCCCAATGAATCCACAAAAAAGCTCCTAGAACTATTAAATGAGTTTAGCAAGATTGCAGGATAAAAGGTCAATATATATACTGAAAGCAAGCAGGTGGAATTTGAAATTTTAAAAATACTATGTACAATAGCACTGGAAATAAAATAAAATGCTTAAGTATAAATCTAAAAAAAACTATATACATTTTGCTGAAAACTGTGAAACACTGATGAAAGAAATCAAAGATGTAAATAACTAGAGAGATATACTCTATATTCATGTGTTGGAAGCTGCAGTATCATTAAAGTGTCAGTCCTTCCCAAATTGATCTATAGTAATTGCAATTCCAGTCAAAATCCCAGCAGGATTTTTTATATATGTAGACAAGTTACTATCATAACAAAAACAAAATGAAGCAAAGCAATTCTTTAATATCATTTAATATCATTAAATATCTTTAATATCATTAAACATTTCTTTAATATCATTCAAATTATCCAGATTGTCTCAAATTTTTTTCAACTGTTTGCCTTTTTTGATGAGGATCCAAATAAAATTCATACACTGCAATTGATTTTTTGCCCTTGAAATTTACTGTGAAAACTTCTCCCTTGTAATTTATTTGCAAAGTCAGGACTGGAGAGGAAATGTTGACGTTTAGAGGGTATGCCAGAAACATGGTTGTTTGTAGTTTAGTTTCTCTCAGCGTGGATTTTGCTGATTGCATCTCCATGGTGTCATTGAACATGTTCCTCTGTCTTCTGTATTTCTTGTAAACTGGTAGCTAGATGTAGAGCAGGGACTGACAAACTACATCCTGCAAGCGAAATGCAGCCTGTCCCTGTATTGACCCTGAGTTAAGAAAGTTTTCTATTGATACATGCTATGTTCTGAATGTTTGTGTCACCCCCAAATTCACACGTTGAAATCCTAATCCCAAAGGTGATGGTATTAGTTGGTGGAGCCTTTAGGAGGTGATTAGTTCATGAGGATAGAGCCCTCATGTATGGATCAGTGCTCTTAGAAAAGAGATTCCACTGAGCTCTCCAGCCCCTTCCAACATGGAAGTACACAGTGAGAAGGCACAAGCTTTGAACCAGAGAGAAGCTCTTACCAGAGAATGCAACCATGTTGATGCCTAGATCTTGGACTTCTAGACTTCAGAACTGTGAGAAATAAATTTCTATTGTTTATAAGATACCCAGTCTATTGTATTTTGTTAAACCAGTCCAAATGGACTAAGACACTACATTTTTCTTTTTTTAACATCGTTATTGGAGTATAATTGCTTTACAATGGTGTGTTAGTTTCTGCTTTATAACAAAGTGAATCAGTTATACATATACATATGTTCCCACATCTCTTCCCTCTTGCATCTCCCTCCCTCCCACCATCCCTATCCCATCCCTCTAGGTGGTCACAAACCACCTAACTGATCTCCCTGTGCTATGTGGCTGCTTCGCACTAGCTATCTATTTTACATTTGGTAGTGTATATATGTCCATGCCACTCTCTCACTTTGTCACAGCTTACCCTTCCCCCTCCCCATATCCTCAAGTTCATTCTCTAGTAGGTCTGTGTCTTTATTCCCGACTTACACCTAGGTTCTTCATGACTTTTTTTTCTTAGATTCCATATATATGTGTTAGAATACGATATTTGTTTTTCTCTTTCTGACTTACTTCACTCTGTATGACAGACTCTAGGTCCATCCACCTCACTACTACAATGAGATATCATCTCACACTGGTCATAATGGCCATCATCAAAAAATCTAGAGACAATAAATGCTGGAGAGGGTGTGGAGAAAAGGGAACAATCTTGCACTGCTGGTGGGAATGTGAATTGGTACAGCCACTATGGAGAACAGTATGGAGGTTCCTTAAAAAACTACAAATAGAACTACCATACGACCCAGAAATCCCACTACTGGGCATATACCCTGAGAAAATTGTAATTCAAAAAGAGTCATGTACCAATATGTTCATTGCAGCTCTATTTACAATAGCCAGGACATGGAAGCAGCCTAAGTGTCCATCAACAGATGAATGGATAAAGAAGATGTGGCACATATATACAATGGAATATTACTCAGCCATAAAAAGAAACGAAATTGAGTTACATTTTTACAGGACTGTACAAAAAGGAAAACAAACCAAAACACAACAAAACAAAAAAGAATATGCAAGAGAGAAAATATGTGGCCCACAAAGTCTAAAATATTTCTATCTGTTCTCTAACAGAAAACATTTCTTAACCTCTAATTTCTCTGATAGTTTAAAATGTGTTTTTATATAGCTGTTCTAATGAGGTTTTCTAAATACTCCTGCATCAGTTTTGATAATTTATATTTACCTAAGAATTTGTCCATCTCCTTGATGTTTTCAAACGTGTTTGCATAGATTCGTACATAGTACCATCATGTAAAATAAAACTTTTTTCTCCATTATTACTCTTAGCCTAAATTTTAATCCCAGCTTTACCAGTAACAAAATTTCTGGGCAATTTGGAGCAAGTCACTTAGCTCATTTGAGGCTCATTTTCTTATAAAATGGGGATAATAATAAAACCTACTTCACAAAATTTTTGTGAGGATCCAATGCAATAATGTATGTGAAATGGGTTTGTAAAATAGTAGAACTCATGCAGATGCTAGTTATTTTTAACCTGCTAAGCCATTTTAATATCAAGTCATTTTATTTAGGTGGACTTTTCCTTTTTGTGTGTGTGTGTGTGTGTGTGTGTGTGTGTGTGTGTGTGTGTGTGTGTGGTACGCAGGCCTCTGACTGTTGTGGCCTCTCCTATTGAGGAGCACAGGCTCCGGACACGCAGACTCAGCGGCCATGGCTCATGAGCCTCGCCACTCCACGGCCTGTGGGATCTTCCTGGACCAGGGCATGAACCCGCGTCCCCTGCATCGGCAGGCGGACTCTCAACCACTGCACCACCAGGGAAGCCCAGACTTTTCCTTTTAATCTGACGTTTCTTGAGATAGGGGTCGGGATCTAGTACACAGGTGATGGGGTTCTCCTTAGATAGTAAAGACAGTTGTGAGGAGCATAGGCAGAGAATGAGGTTACAGATGCTCACAAGAGGGTAGATATGGCAGTGAAAGCCGGAAGCCCTGTTTTGATTTCTTTTATGTACTCAGTCACATAGAAGGCAAAGATGTCATCTGAAATTCAGGATGAAAGAAGAAATGTTGATGTCTTTTTCTTTTTTTCTTTAACGTATTTAAGTAGCTCAGTATATACCAATTTCTTTTTTTAAATTTTATTTATTTTTTATACAGCAAGTTCTTATTAGTTATGCAATTTATACGCATTAGTGTATATATGTCAATCCCAATCTCCCAGTTCATCACACCACACCAACCCCCTTTGGGGGTTTCCCCCCTTTGTGTCCATATGTTTTTTTTCTCTACATCTGTGTCTCTATGTCTGCCCTGCAAACCGGTTCATATGTAACATTTTTCTGTTTCCAAATATATGCGTTAATATACGACATTTATTTTTCTCTTTCTGACTTACTTCACTCTGTATGACAGTCTCTAGATCCATCCACGCCTCTACAAACGAACCAATTTCATTCTTTTTATGGCTGAGTAATATTCCATTGTATATATGTACCAAAACTTCTTTATCCATTGGTCTGTAGATGGGCATTTAGATTGCTTCCATGACCTGGATATTGTAAATAGTGCAGCAATGAACACTGGGGTGCATGTGTCTTTTTGAATTATGGTTTTCTCTGGGTATATGGCCAGTAGTGGGATCACTGGATCATATGGTAATTGTATTTTTAGTTTTTTAAGGAACCTCCATACTGTTCTCCATAGTGGCTGTATCAATTTATATTCCCAACAACATTGCAAGAGGGTTTCCTTTTCTCCACACCCTCTCCAGCATTTGTTGTTTGTAGATTTTCTGATGATGCCCATTCTAACAGGTGTGAAGCGATACCTCATTGGAGGTTTGATTTGCATTTCTCTAGTAATTAGTGATGTTGAGCAGCTTTTAATGTGCTTCTTGGCCATCTATATGTCTTCTTTGGATAAAAGCCTATTTAGGTCCTCTGCCCATTTTTTGATTGGGTTGTTTGTTTTTTTAATATTGAGCTGCATGAGCTGTTTAAATATTTTGGAGATTCATCCTTTGTCCATTGATTCATTTGCAAATATTTTCTCCCATTCTGAGGGTTGTCTTTTCGTCTTGTTTAAGGTTTCCTTTCATTTGCAAAAGCTTTTAAGTTCCATTAGGTCCCATTTGTTTATTTTTGTTTTTATTTCCATTACTCTAGGAGGTGATTCAAAAAATATCTTGCTGTGATTTATGACAAAGAATGTTCTTCCTATGTTATCCTCTAAGAGTTTTAAACTGTCCGGTCTTACATTTAGGTCTCATGTCCATTTTGAGCTTATTTCTGGGTAAGGTGTTAGGGAGTGTTCTAATTTCATTCTTTTCCATGTAGCTGTCCAGTTGTCCCAGCACCACTTATTGAAGACACTGTCTTTTCTCCATTGTGTATCCTTGCCTACTTTTTCATAGATTAGTTGACCATAGGTGCATGGGTTTATCTCTGGGCTTTCTATCCTCTTCCATTGATCTATATTTCTGTTTTTGTGCCAGTACCATACTGTCTCGATTACTGTAGCTTTGTAGTATAGTCTGAAGTCAGGGACTCTGATTCCTCAGATCTCTTTTCTTCCCTCAAGACTGCTTTGGCTATTCAGGGTCATTTGTCTCTCCATACAAATCTTAAGATTTTTCTTCTACTTCTGTTAAAATGCCACTGGTAATTTGATACGGACTGCATTGAATCTGTAGATTGCTTTGGGTAGTAGAATCATTTTCACAATTTGATTCTTCCAATCCAAGAACATGGTATATCTCTCCATCTATTTGTATCATCTTGAATTTCTTTCATTGGTGTCATAATATTCTGCATACAGGTCTTTTGTCTCCTTAGGTAGGTTTATTCCAGATATTTTATTCTTTTTGTTGCAATGGTAAATGGGAGTGTTTTCTTAAATTCACTTTCATCATTAATGTATAGGAATGCAAGAGATTTCTGTGCATTAATTTTGTATCTGGCTACTTTACCAAATTCATTGATTAGCTGTAGAAGTTTTCTGGTAGCATCTTTAGGATTCTCTATGTATAGTATCACGTCAACTGCAAACAGTGACAGCTTTACTTCTTGTTTTCTGATTTGGATTCCTTTTATGTCTTTTTCTTCTCTGATTGCTGTGGTTAAGACTTCCAAAACTATGTTGAATAATAGTGGTGAGAGTGGGCAACCTTGTCTTGTTCCTGATCTTAGTGGAAATGGTTTCAGTTTTTCACCATTGAGGACGATGTTGGCTGGGATTGTCATATATGGCCTTTAGTATGCTGAGGTAAGTTAACTCTATGCCTACTTTCTGCAGGGTTTTTATCATAAATGGGTGTTGAATTTTGTAAAATGCTTTCTCGGCATCAATTGAAATGATCATATGTTTTTTCTACTTCAATCTGTTAATATGGTGTGTCACATTGATTGATTTGCATATATTGAAGAATGCTTGCATTCCTGGGATAAACCCCACTTGATCATGGTGTATGATCCTTTTAATGTGCTGCTGGATTCTGTTTGTTAGTATTTTGTTGAGGATTTTTGCATCTATCTTCATCAGTGATATTGGACTGTAGTTTTCTTTCTTTGTGACATCTTTGCCTGGTGTTGGTATCAGGGTAATGGTGGCCTCGTAGAATGAGTATGGGAGCATTCCTCCCTCTGCTATATTTTGGAAGATTTTGAAAATGATAGGTGTTAACTCTTCTCTAAATGTTTGATAGAATTCTCCTGTGAAGCCATCTGGTCCTGTGCTTCTGTTTATTTGAAGATTTTTAATCACAGTTTAAATTTCATTACTTGTGATTGGTCTGTTTATATTTTCAATTTCTTCCTGGTTCAGTCATGGAAGGTTATACTTTTCTAAGAATTTGTCCCTTTCTTCCAGGTTGTTCATTTTATTGGCATATAGCTGCTTGTACTAATCTCTCATGATACTTTCTATTTCTGTAATATCAGTTATTACTTCTTCTTTTGCATTTCTAATTGTATTGATTTGAGTCTTCTCCCTTTTATCCTTGATGAATCTGCCTAATGGTTTATCAATTTTGTTTATCTTCTCAAAGAACCAGCTTGTAGTTTTATTGATCTTTGCTGTCGTTTTCTTGATTTCTTTTTCATTTATTTCTGATCTGAGCTTTATGATTTCTTTCCTTCTGCTAACTTTGGGGAGATTTTGTTCTTCTTTCTCTAATTCTTTTAGGTGTAAGATAAGGTTGTTTATTTGGGATGTTTCTTGTTTCTTAAGGTAGAATTGTATTGCTATAGACTTCCCTCTTAGAACTGCTTTTGCTGCATGCCATAGGTTTCGGTTCATTGTGTTTTCATTGTCATTTGTTTCTAGGTATTTTTTTATTTCCTCTTTGATTTCTTCAGTGATCTCTTAGTTATTAAGTAGTGTATTGTTTAGCCTGCATGTGTTTTTATTTTTTACAGATTTTTTCCTGTAATTGATATCTAGTCTCTGAGCGTTGTGGTCAGAAAAGTTACTTGACACAATTTCAATTTTCTTAAATTTACCAAGGCTTGATTTGTGACCCAAGGTATGGTCTATCCTGGAGAATGTTTCATGAGCAGTTGAGAATAAAGTGTATTTTGTTGTTTTTGGATGGAATGTCTTTTAAATATCAATTAAGTCTATATTGTTTAATGTATCATTTAAAGCTTGTGTTTCCTTATTTATTTTCCTTTTGGATGATCTGTCCATTGGTGAAAGTGGGGTGTTAAAGTCCCCTAATACGATTGTGTTACTGTTGATTTCCCCCTTTATGGCTCTTAGTATTTGCCTTATGTATTGAGGTCTTCCTTTGTTGGGTGCATAAATATTTGCAATTGTTATATCTTCTTTTTGGATTTATCCCTTGATCATTATGTAGTGTCCTTCTTTTTCTCTTGTAATAGTGTTTGTTTTGAAGTCTATTTTGTCTGATATGAGAATTGCTACCCCAGCTTTCTTTTGATTTCCATTTGCATGGACTATCTTTTTCCATCCCCTCAATTTCAGTCTGTATGTATCCCTAGGTCTGAAGTAGGTCTCTTGTAGACAGCATATATATGGATCTTGCTTTTGCAGCCGTTCAGCCAGTCTATGTCTTTTGGTTGGAGCATTTAATTCATTTAAATTTGAGGTTATTATTGATATGTATGTTCCTATTACCATTTTCTTAATTGTTTTTGGTTTGTTATTGTAGGTCTTTTCCTTCTCTTGTGTTTCCTGCCTAGAGAAGTTCCTTTAGCATTTGTTGTAAAGCTGGTTTGGTGGTGCTGAATTCTCTTAACTTTTGCTTGTCTGTTAATGTTTTACTTTCTCCGTCAAATCTGAATGAGATCCTTGCTGGGTAGAGTAATCTTGGTTGTAGATTTTTCTCCCTCATCACTTTAAATATGTCCTGCCACTCCTTTCTGGCTTGTAGAGTTTCTGCTGAAAGATCAGCTGTTAACCTTATGGGGATTCCCTTGCATGTTATTTGTTGTTTTTCTCTTGTTGCTTGTAATATTTTTTCTTTGTATTTAATTTTTGATAGTTTGATTAATATGTGTCCTGGTGTGTTTCTCCTTGGATTTATGCTGTATGGGAATCTCTGTGCTTCCTGGAGTTGATTAACTATTTCCTTTCCCATATTAGGGAAGTTTTCAACTATAATCTCTTCAAATATTTTCTCAGACCATTTCTTTTTCTCTTCTTCTTCTGGGACCACTATAATTCGAATGTTGGTGCATTTAATATTGTCCTAGAGGTCTCTCAGACTGTGCTCAATTCTTTTCATTCCTTTTTCTTTATTCTGCTCTGCAGTAGTTATTTCCACTATTTTATCTTCCAGGTCACTTATCCATTCTTTTGCCTCAGTATTCTGCTATTGATCCCTTCTAGAGAATTTATAATTTCATTTATTGTGTTGTTCATAATTGTTTGTTTGCTCTTTAGTTCTTCTAGGTCCTTGTTAAACGTTTCTTGTATTTTCTCCATTCTATTTCCAAGATTTTGGATCATCTTTACTATCATTATTCTGAATTCTTTTTCAGGTAGACTGCCTATTTCCTCTTCATTTTTTTGGTCTTCTAGGTTTTTTCCTTGCTCCTTCATCTTCTGTGTACTTTTTTTTTTCTCATTTTGCTTAAATTACTGTGTTTGGTGGTCTCCTTTTCGCAGGCTGCAGGTTCGTAGTTCCTGTTATTTTTGGTGTGTACCTGAATTGGCTTTGGTTGGTTCAGTGGGTTCTGTAGGCTTCCTGGTGGAGGGGACTAGTGCCTGTGTTCTGGTGGATGAGGCTGAATCTTTTTCTGTTGGGCATGTCCATGTCTCGTAGTGTGTTTTTGGTGTCTGTTGCCTTATTATGATTTTAGGCAGCCTCTGTACTAATTGGTGGCGTTGCATTCCTGTCTTGCTCATTGTTTGGCATAGGGTGTGCAGCAGTGTACACTGGTGGTTGTTGAGTGGACCTGGGTCTTGGGGTTGAGATGGAGATCTCTGGGAGATTTTCGCTGTTTGATATTATGTAGAGCTGGGAGATCTCTGGTGGACCAATGTCCTGAACTTGGCTTTCCCACCACAGAGGCACAGCCCTGACCCCTGGGTGAAGCATGAAGAGCCTGTTATTCACACGGCTCTGAATAAAAGGGAGAAAAAATAAAGAATGAAAGAAAAAGTTAAAAAAATAAAATTTAATAAAATTAAATAAGGTTATTAAAGTAAAAATAATTATTTAAAAAATTAAAAAGTAATAAAAAAAGAAAGAAGAGAGCAACCAAATCAAAAAAGAAATCCACCAATGATAACAAGCACTAAAAACTGTACTACAAAAAAAAAAAAGGGAAAGACAGAAACCTAGGACAAATGGTAAAAGCAAAGCTATATAGACAAAATCACACACAGAAGCATACACATACACACTCACAAAAAGAGAAAAAGGGAAAAAAATATATATATCATTGCTCCCAAAGTCCACCTCCCCAATTTGTGATGATTTATTGTCTATTCAGGTATTCCAGAGATGCAGGGTACATCAAGTTGATTGTGGAGATTTCATCTGCTGCTCCTGAGGCTCCTGGGAGAGATTTCCCTTTCTCTACCTTGTTTGCCCAGCTCCTGTGGTTCAGCTTTGGATTTGGCCCCACCTCTGTGTGTAGGTCACCTGAGGGTGTCTGTTCTTCGCTCAGGCAGGACAGGGTTAAAGGAGCAGCTCATTCAAGGGCTCTGGCTCACTCAAGCCGGGGGGAGGGAGGGGTACAGAGTGCTGGGAGAGCCTGCAGAGGCAGAGGCCAGCGTGTCATTTCACTAGCCTGAGGAGCGCCACGTTTTCTCCTCGGGAAGTTGTCCCTGGATCACGGGACCCTGGCAGCAGCGGGCCACACAGGCTCCTGGGAGGGGAGGTGTGGATAGTGACCTGTGCTTGCTCACCGGCTTCTTGGTGGCTGCAGCAGCAGCCTTAGTGTCTCACGTCCGTCTCTGGGGTCCTCGCTGATAGCCGTGACTCACGCCCATCTCTGAAGCTCCTTTAAGTGGCACTGTTAATCCCCTCTCCTTGAGTACCATGAAATGAGTAGGCAAGAAAAAGTCTCTTGCCTCTTTGACAGGTCCAGACATTTTCCTGGACTCCCTCCTGGTTACCTGTGGCGTACTAGGCCCCTTCAGGCTGTGTTCACTCAGACAACCCCAGTCCTTTCCCTGGGATCTGACCTCTGAAGCCTGAGCCTCAGCTCCCAGCTACCACCCGTCCTGGTGGGTGAGCAGACAAGCCTCTCAGGCTGGTGAGTGCTGGTCAGCTCTGATCCTCTGTGCTGGAATCTCTCCCCTTTGCCCTCTGCACCCCTGCTGCTGCACTCTGCTCCGTGGCTATGAAGCTTCTCCTCTCTGCCACCCACAGTCTCTTCCTGCAAAGGGCATCCTAGTGTGTGAAAACTTTTCCTCCTTCACAGCTCCCTCCCAGAGGTGCAGGTCCTGTCCCTATTCTTTTGTCTCTGTTTTTTCTTTTTTCTTTTGCCCTACCGAGGTACATGGGGAGTTTCTTGTCTTTTGTGAGGTCTGAAGTCTTCTGCCAGCATTCAGTAGGTGTTCTGTAGGGGTTGTTCCACGTGTAGATGTATTTCTGATGTATTTGTGGGGAGGAAGGTGATGTCCACGTCTTACTCTTCCAACATCTTGAAGCTCCCCCCTCTGCTGGAAAATTTTTAATCACAGTTTCAATTTCATTACTTGTGATGGGCCTGTTCATATTTTCTCTTTCTTCCCGGTTCAGTCTTGGAAGGTTATAACTTTCTAGGAATTTGTGCATATCTTCCTGGTTGTCCAATTTATTGGCATAGAGTTGCCTGTAGTAGTCTCTTAGGATGCTTTGTATTTCTGCAGTGTTTGTTGTAACTTCTCCTTTTTCATTTCTAATTTTATTGATTTGAGTCCTCTCCTTCGTTTTCTTGACGAGTCTGGCTAATGGTTTATCAACTTTGTTTATCTTCTCTAAGAACCAGATTTTAGTTTTACTGATCTTTGCTATTGTTTCCTTCATTTCTTTTTCATTTATTTCTGATCTGATCTTTATGATTTCTTTCCTTCTGCTAACTTTGGGGTTTTTTGTTCTTTCTCTAATTGCTTTAGGTGTAAGGTTAGGTTGTTTATTTGAGATGTTTCTTGTTTCTTAAGGTAGGATTGTGTTGCTCTAAACTTCCCTCTTAAAACTGGCTTTGCTGCATCCCATAGGTTTTGGGTCATTTTGCTTTCATTGTCATTTATTTCTAGGCAGTTTTTTATTTCCTCTTTGATTTCTTCAGTGATCTCTTGGTTATTTAGTAATGTATTGTTGAGCTTCCATGTGTTTGTGTTTTTTATGTTTTTTCCCTATAATTGATTTCTAATCTCATACCATTGTGGTCAGATAAGATGCTTGATATGATTTCAATTTTCTTAAATTTACTGTGGCTTGATTTGTGACCCAAGATATCATCTATCCTGGAGAATGTTCCGTGTGCACTTGAGAAGAAAATGTAATCTGCTGTTTTTGGATGGAATGTCCTATAAATATCAATTAAATCTATCTGGTCCATTGTGTCATTTAAAGCTTGTGTTTCCTTATTAACTTTCTATATGGATGATCCGTCCATTGGTGTAAGTGAGGTGTTACAGTCCCCTGCTTATATTGTGTTACTGTTGGTTTTCTCTTTTATAGCTGTTAGCAGTTGCCTTATATATTGAGGCGCTTGTATGTTAGGTGCTTATATGTTTCTAATTGTTGTAGCTTCTTCTTGGATTGATCCCTTGATATTTATGTAGTTCCGTCCTTGTCTCTTGTAACATTCTTTATTTTAAAGTCTATGTTATCTGATATGAGAATTTGCTACTCCAGCTTTCTTTTGATTTCTGTTTGCATGGAATATTTTTTTCCATCCCCTCACTTTCAGTCTGTATTTGTCCATAGGTCTGAAGTCAGTCTCTTGTAGACAGCATATTTGTGGGTCTTGTTTTTGTATCCATTCAGTGAGCCTGAGTCTTTCATTGTAGCATTTAATCCATTCACGTTTAAGGTAGTTATCAATATGTATGTTCCTATTACCATTTTCTTAATTGTTATGTGTTTGTTTTTGTAGGCCCTTTTCTCCTCTTATGTTTTCCACTTAGAGAAGTTCCTTTAGCATTTGTTGTAGAGCTCATTTGGTGTTGTTGAATTCTCTTAGCTTTTGCTTGTCTGTAAAGCTTTTGATTTCTCCCTGGAATCCGAATGATATCCTTGCCAGGTACAGTAATCTTGGCTGTAGGGTCTTCCCTTGCATCACTTTAAATATATCATGCCACTCCCTTCTGGCCTGTAGAATTTCTGCTGAGAAATCTGCTGTTAGCCTTATAGGAGTTCCCTTGTATGTTATTTGTTGTTTTTTCGTTGTTGCTTTTAATAATTTTTCTTTGTCTTCAATTTTTGTCAGTTTGATTACTATGTGTCTCAGTGTGTTTCTCCTTGGTTTTATCTTGCCTGGGACTCTCTGTGCTTCCTGGACTTGGGTGGTTAGTTCCTTTCCCATGTTAGGGATTTTTTCAACTATAATCTCTTCAAATATTTTCTCGGGTGCTTTCTCTCTCTCTTCTCCTTCTGGGACCTCATAACACAAATATTGTTGCATTTGATGTTGTCCCAGAGGTCTCTTAGGCTGTCTTCATTTCTTTTCATTCTTTTTTCTTTATTCTGTTCCATGGCAGTGAATTCCACCAGTCTGTCTTCCAGGTCACTTATCCATCCTTCTGCCTCCGTTATTCTGATATTGATTCCATCTAGTGTGTTTTTAATTTCAGTAATTTTATTGTTCATCTGTGTTTGTTTGTTCTTTAATTCTTCTAGGTGTTTGTTCTTTAATTCTTCTAGGTCTTTGTTAAACATTTCTTACATCTTCCGGATCTTTGCCTACATTCTTTTTCTGAGGTCCTGGATCATCTTCACTATCATTATTCTGAATTCTTTTTTTGGAAGGTTTCCTATCTCCACTTCATTTAGTTGTTTTTCTGGGGTTTTATCTTGTTCCTTCATCTAGTACATAGCCCTCTGCCTTTTCATGTTGTCTATCTTTCTGTGAATGTGGTTTTTGTTCCACAGGCTGCAGGATTGTAGTTCTTCTTGTTTCTCGAATTGTTGAAGTTTTAAGGAGAAAGAAAGTATGATCTAGGCGAGTGGGTTGGTGAATGGACATAAGAAATATGTGTGATCACCAGGTAGCCTTAAGGGTCCCTGAAGCTTTGTAGCCATTTAAAGTGAGACCAGGCCACATAGTTACGCTTGTGTCAGTCACATTTAGCTGACTGTGCAGGCGTTGGGTTTAACCAGGATTGGACTTTTGCCAAGTAAGTGTCATAAAGCAGAAGTGAGGCAAAGGACTTGAGAGTGTTGCGAAGGAGTGACTGTAGCAATTATCAATGGAACTTAAACTGAATAAGGAGGGAAGAGAGGACATCAGTTGGATGAAGGACAGTAAAATATTGATATATCAATGATTTGTAGTTCCCAACACGGTCAAAGGATAGGAGAAATGAGCTGGTCTTGTTTCTCCCTTAGCTTTAATTTCTTGCTCATTTCATATACATTGGGGAAGTGACCTTTTATAATAATTCACACAAAAACAGAGGTAGGAAATAATTTGGAGGGCAGAAGTGAAGAATTAACTATATTTTAAATTTACATACAATAGGTCAGATATTAGTGAATCATGTATTCATCTTAAGGGACAACAAAGTCTATGAAAAACAGTGGCCACTGTCCCCCTTTGTTATGTGCACTAACACCACTCTCTTTTCCCAACCTTGTTATAGAGGAAAACTACTTTAAAATGATTCCTATATGGTGTTTTTCATATTGTGGTTTACTTAAAGTAAGAGAAGAGGTTCTGCTTCATACTCCTCAGTGTATCCTTTTCTTTTCTTCCTCCTTCTTTCCTTATTCACAATCTTCCTTTCTGAGAAAGAGATGTTGGGGAAATGTGGGAAGAAATGCATAGTCCTACATGCATATTTCTTTTTGTTCTGTTGTAATTTAATGGGCAATCTAATTGCTTAGGTTTTGTTTTCTTTTCAAAAGTGCATTTTTCAGATGAACTTATTCAGAGCAAACATTGACTAGACATCCTACTTTTTTTAGTTCTTTTTGTCAACTGAGCCAAAAATTCTTCCACAGTAGCCCTACGTTCTCTATTGTCCTAGTTACAAAAGAGGAGGTATTGCTGCTAAGAAGCAAGATAGTGAAGCACCAGAAAAAGAGGCAGAAGTAATAACAGAAGGAGGTAAGGTAAGGAACATCTCCCCTTGGGTAGCTAGATACTAACATTCACCACTTGATTTGTCTGAGTTCCATTTCACTCCTCAGCTTCCCTTAACCTCTTGACCTTACTTTGCTGACAGAATAGCTTTATGTCCCCTTCCAACTGTGTGAGCCCAAAGCTTCCCATCTCAATATCCCTTTCATGGGTCTTTCTCTCCAACCCCTCACTGGCAGTGTGGGTTTATTTTCTTTTATTTGAAAACAAAAGCGTTCTAACAGATAAAGGAGAGAACTTTGTGTTCTATATATCTATATATTCTGATTCTTTATAACAAAACTGTATTTCTATTATAAATATTAGTAGCTAACATTTAACTTGTTTAGTCCTCACAACTCTATAAGGTAACTAGTGTTATTGTATCCACTTTACAGATGATGAAACAGAGGCACAGAGAAGTTTTGTAACTTGATAAAAGTCAAGTGAAAAGTAAATGTTGGAGCTGAATTTCATACCCAGGTATGCTGGTTCCAGAGTTTGTGTGCCTATTTACTTCACAAAGTTGCCTCTCTTTGTATAAATGAAAATATTAAAACTAAAGAAAAATGAAAGCAAAATTTCTTCCTTGGCACTGTTACTGCCACCACTATTTTCCAGATATCTATCATCTTGTGTGTGAACTGGGCATCAAACACCTTTCATGCCCCACCTCACATCCTCTCAACCCTAACATTCTTCAAGCAGGTTGAACCTGGCATCACTTGTCTACACTGTGATATATCTCACTTTCTGTCATAGGCCTGTAGGAATCTGTTCTGCCATTTTGAAGCATGCATAAATTTGGAAGTGCAAGGGGGTGAGCACTCCATGTAGTGACCCTTGACCAATGGGATATGGGAGTGGTAGAGAAACTTTCCACTCTCATGTCCCTCCAAAGGACGATTCTGCATGTACATTCTATGTGGCTCCTCGGTGGGATCTACCCCCAGTTTTGCAGCTTGAAAACATACCCTTCTAATAACTTTCCTTCCATTTCTGCTTCATTCTTCCCAGTATCCTACTCCTGTTGCCTGGGATCACTTTCCATCATCAACATGTATATGAAAGTCCTTGTCTCAGGCTCTGCTTTCTCAGGATAAGACAGACTACTAATCCAATAAGATGTATTTAACTTTATTTTTCACACTTTGCTACTTTCTCACACACTTCCTCATTTAAGCCTCCAAAATTTGCTTTGAATTAAGTAAGTGCTGATATTGTATCCCCATTTTAAAGAAGATATTCTTGTTCATATATTACAATAAAACATGTGAATGATTGCTTTAAAAATATTACAAAGAATATGAGAAGACCATCCTTAGTTCATGGGCTTTTGTCCTCATCTTTCTCTTCTCATGGTTGCAAGATGTTTGTTGCACCTCCACATATGATGTCTACATTCAAGGCAAGAAGATTGGTGGGAAGGGGCAAGCCATGCAAGCTGAATTTGTCTCTTTTATCTAATCAAGCAAACACTTTCCAAGAAGCCTCCCTGGATGACTTCGTTTTTGTTCTCATTAGCCATATGGCCATCCCTGTAAGGAAAGAAGCTGGAAAATTAGAAAATAAGATTGCCGTGATTGACTTGAATCAGTTATAATGCAATACTTGGGCCTGGGCACATTGCCGCACTGAACAAAACTGGGGTCCTGATAAGAAGGAATAAGGTGTAAATGTATATTGTTTAGGCAATTAAATTCTTATGTCTACATAATACTTACATTTAACATAAATGGTGTTTTTTATAATCTGCTTTTTTTCATTTACTATAACATGGACATCTTTATATGTCAGTACAGAAATATCTATCTTATCCTTTCAAAACTGTAAGCTGAAATGTTTAGGCATGAAGTATACTAATATCTGAAACTTACTTTGAAACATATAAAAAACAAAACAAATGATGCATGAATGGACATATGGATAGAGATGTGATAAAGCAGAAACAGCAAAATGTGAATTGTAGAATCCAGGTTGTGTGTATATGGTTGCTCACTGCCCTATTTTCTCACACTTTAGTCTACTATGCTTTGAACATTTTTATATATTTGAACATATTCATAGTAAAATGCTGGCGAAAGTATTAGTCAAATTGAATAATATGTACAAATGTGCAAGTATGAAAAAATAAATTGAAAATAACATCTTTTGCTATAAAATTACAATTAGGACACATACTAAGTGTCTGAATGTAATTTTATGGATTAAAGAAGCAAATATCAACTGCTCTACTGAAAATATCATGGTTTCAAACAGAATAATTAATGTAGGTATACACGTTTATAAATGTTGCTGGATATATTTCTAACTGAAGAAAGATATCATGGCAATTACTATTCTGTAAGTTTGCTCATGTCTTCACATTTTTTATCTTAAGAGTAAGTTTGGAGATTTTAAGGATCACCTATCCAAAAATATAAAGCACTCTAGTTCGTCTTATACCAATCTTCTACCCTGTTTGTTAAACAGGGAACAGGTGTGTGTAGCCTGAAAGGGCCTCCAGGTAAGCTGAATACTGACTGAATCTACAATTGCATTATAACCTGACCTCTCCCTAGCCCATTGTCAGAAGCTCTGAGAAAACCCAGGGATAAAGTACATGGTGGAGGAGTTAGAGAGATAACTTATTTTGGAGACTGGTGTAGTGATAAAAGTTATAAAAACCTCAGGGAAGTGGGAGAGGATTAGAGAATGGAATAAGGGATGGGCTGGGCCAGGGCAACAACAGGTAAAGAGGTAGAGGTAAATAGAGAGGTTAAGGAGGGGTTTATCACTAATTCTTTACAACATGAGAAGAGAGAAACTATGTTTACATCAGGAAGGATGGAATGTTTATACAGAGAAATGCTATACTTTGGGAGAGGCAAGTGCCAAGAAAGGGAAATATTGAAAGTGGGAAACATGCCTGAATTTTATACAGCTGGAAGGTTGCTTGTATATTAGAGAGAGAGGGTTAAGATGGGGTTAATGGGTGAGGATATCCAGGGGGACCAATGGCCTCAGAGAGAATGAGCAAGGCTGGCCTTAGCCCCAAAGGGAGGAAATGCTTAATTGCATTGTCTAGCACTTCCAAAAGAATGTCGAATAATGGTGATAATAAGCATTCTTCTCCTGTTCTTGGGTTTAATGGGAATGCCAGGTATAGCGTGAGGTTGGCTTCTGGTTTGATACAGATTTCTTTATCATGTTAAGTAAGTACACTTATATTCACACTTTATTAATATACTTATTTTGTAAACAAAAAAATATTGCCCACCATTCGAGTTCTACAAGGATCAAGTCATTAGCTGTTGCAGTGGCTGACCTACAGCACACACTGAAAGGAATTAAGGATGAAGCATTCCTTGTTTTGAATGGGCCCCTAGACAGTTAAATGCATATCTAAGGAAGAATTTCAATGACCCCAGATTCTTGCATCTTCCCATAGTTAGAGAAGCACTAAAATCATTAACTGAGATGTCTGATGCTCCTGACTAGCAGTAACACTTTACCAAGATGTATGCTTGACTACATGTATTTCTCAGTGCCCCCCCCCCCATCATATATATATTGGTTCCTCCCCTACCTCTTTGGAGCAGTTCCTTACAGCTATCTGGAAGGCTGTCTCCCAGGCTATAGTCCTCAGTAAGTCCCAAAATAAAACTGAAACTTACCGTTCTCACATTGTTCAGGGGTTTTTTGTTGTTGACAGTTTTGGCAAACATGAAGGGATCCAGAGCAGATTTCTCTCCTTCACCTGAACTCTGTGAGGACTTGGAGCCTTGGTCCTGTGTCCATCTTCCTCATTAGCAAGTCCAGATGAATTTGAGTAAGTGTCTCTTGGTCTCAGATCTTCCAATTATTGGTTGACAATCCTGAGTTTTATTTGGCTGTGGATAAAAAGGTACCTGACTCCTCAGTTGAGAGACACTGAGGAGGATTTTCCCAGGTGAGAGACACTGGGAAGATTTGCTCAGTTGAAAGACACTGAGTGGTTTGGACTGGGTGATTAGGTAGGAGACTGGCCTGATGTCTTTTCTCAATTTGGCTACCTTAACAGAATTTGTCAGAATAACAGTGAAGATACCATATGAGAGTTCTCTGCTCCAAAGAAAAAGGACACAACTTCTCCTGGCCAGTTATGGCTTTCTCAGACAACTGAGAAATTTATGGGAGTGGTGAAGGCAAGTCCTCATACCATGCAGTGGTCCAATAGGGACATCCACTCATTAATTAAAAACTTGCTCGCCCAGGGACACACAATATAAGTGTTGGCCAAGCAGTACTCTGAGCACCCATGTGAGTTTAGATTGACAGAGGGAGAAGCTGAGACACATAAAAGAGCTGAAATGACTCTAGGGTGACACCTAGAGGACTTAAGCTCACAAACAGCACATGGGTCCACCACATAATTTCACTAGCAATTTCATTCCAACAAACCAACTTTAAACTGGGGAAGAGTTTCCCAAACAGAGAAATGAGGGGAGTCAGAAAACTTCTGACTTAGCACCCCAGCTGAGTTTATGTATATTTGGAACTTATACTTGCAAGTCTTTTTAAATTGTGAATTAAAGGAACTCTTGCCCTGAAATGGCCAAGATGGGCCTCTTTTGACATTCCAAAAGTGGTTTCTGTGCATGCAGTTGGAGAAACTTCTCAGAAGGTAAGAATACTTACCATGTCAGTCAGTTTCCTTGATCTCTGCCTGCAGGGTCTGCTGGAAATTAGAGTGGTAAGAGTTTTTCTCTTTTCTAAAATTAGATTAGTGGGAATAAATTTCTGTAGGGCTAGCTCCTTGGACTCAGTGACTTTTGGTTTGAAATTTGGAAGAGTATTCTAGATTTGTTAATCCTTTTCCACCCAGAAATGGTCACTGATTTTTGTTGTTGTTGTTTCTGTTTTTTGTGTCTTTGGTCATAAGGAGGAAAACCAGTCTTCCTTGGTCTGGTTAGGGTTTCCTTTAGTCTTGTTAGGTATCCTGAGAACTTGACTTGTTGATCAATGGGAATATTCTTTCTGGTCTCCACCATACAGAAGGTGCATATACTGGCGTACATTTGGCAGTCAGTCAGATAAACTGAGTGTTCTTTGTCTGAGAGTGTCAGCTCTCAGGGGAGTTTGTCATAAGGGATCTCAGTCCATAAGGGGCCTTGGTCATCTCAAACTTTGTTGCTTCCATGTGTACAATGAAGGTCTCTACTTCTTTAGAATGTCCTTGGGAGTGAAATTTCTGCATCTTGTGAGGGCTGCACCCTTTGCATTCTCTTGAAGGATGCCTTTTACATACTTGGTTTAACCATAAAAAGGTTTATTGGTTTGAGTCACTATTAAGATCCTACTCATCAATAGACAAATGATGAGCCCTCTGAATTGGAAAGACTTCAAAATTGTTAAAATTTTAGAAAGCATTCATCTTAAACACTTGTACCTATTTTAATTGGTATGCAAAACAACCAAAGTCTTCTAATTTCCAAAATAGCTTAATTGACGGATTTGTTGTAGAAGGCTAATGAAAGATTAAAGATATAAAAGGTACCTAAAACAAAAGACTATAAGATTGACATAGATCCTACTGCTCCCCTCTATCTTGCTTTATTTGAGTACTCATTCTTGTAATCCTCTGTATGAATTGCTTTTCCACTCTGAAGAGACTATTAAACAGTTACCTTTAGAAATGGGACCACTTGAGGCTGTAGGCAATCCTCTTCAGGTCAAAGGCTGAACTGAGGGCCATAGTTAAAGAATTTCTTGAACCCAGAGAGGATCCTCAAAAGTTTTTGTAAATGGATTACCAAGATGGGAGGCCATTGGTCTGACTAAACAAGTGACCATAACTGATATTCAGAACCTGGTAGGAATTTTTTTGGCTTTCTCCCCCAATCTAAATATACCCAGAGGGAAGAAAAACATTCCAACATAGGTGGATCAGTATGTCCATCCTTTGATATCATTTATGTGGCTACCCAATTCCTTGAGGAATTAAAAACAGCAGTCTACTCTTTCCAGGACCAGAGATGTAGCTCCAGAAACAACTCAAAGCCCATCAATCTTTTTTTCCACTCCCCGAAACCTCCCCCTATTTATCTTAAGAGGCTTGTAAGTATTGAAAAAAAATTCTGGCCTTATGGGAACAAAAGTCCTCCTAGAAGGCAGTTGCATTTCTCTCCCTGAGCCTTTGACATGTAAATGTTCTACCTAGTCTTCTTGAGGAACTCTTATCTAGGCCATCTTTTTAAAATGCAAATTTCAGGAAGAAGAAGGCTTTTAAGAGCTGGCTTTGAAGGCTTTTAAGAGTTGAGAACTAATTAAAATATGTAATTAAAACCACTAAAAATTAATAAGGAAAACATCTTTGTATGCAAGGAGAAAGAAGGTATAACGAATGGAAATACACACTTAGTTCAGGGAAGAGAAAGTAATTTTTTCCTAAAGATAGCTTTAAAAGAGAGAGAGAATGATGGCTTCTGCAACACATATACTAAAATTGGAACGACACAGAGAAGATTAGCATGACTCCTGTGCAAGAATGACACACAAATTTGTGAAGTGTTCTATATTTTTATTAGCAGATGCAAACTATTATATATAGAATGGATAAACAACAAGGTCCTACTATCTAGTGCAGGGAACTATATGCAATATCCTCTGATAAACCATAATGGAAAAGAATATGAAAAAGACTATACATAAAGCTGAATCACTTTGTTGTTTAGCAGAAATTAACACAACACTGTAAATCAACTATACTTGAATACAATAAATTTTTTAAAATAAAAAAATTAAAGTAAAATGAAATCTTATAAAAGAGAGAGAGAGAGAAAAGGAAAACATAGGACAAAAATCTAAAGGTTAAAAAAAAGTAAGTTATAGAAGTTTTGTGGAAGAGAAACCTTGAGAATAGAGTTTTGTATGTGATCAAGACTGGCTAAGATTAGAATAAATTGTAAGATGGTGCAAAACCTGAATTTGGTTTTCTCTCTGTTAAGAGCATGAAGTTTTAATGGGATATTGATATGCTCTTGATAACAGATAGTAAAGATTTTTTACCTTTTAAGTAAACTGTTGTAACTTTTTGTATTTTGCCTTTGAAATCTTTTGTCACTTTGCTTGGGTGGATAACTAAGTACTCTTACATATAGTGACCTATGATCCTATTTGACCAAGTGTTTCAAACCCTTTTTAATATATTTGACAAACTTCCCCCAAATCAAATTCTAAATGAAATTCTTTTGACCTGTAGATAACATTGAGGTTTTCCAGAATGCCTCCGGAGCACCTCAAGATTTGTTTTCTCTCCTTATCAAAGAAAGACATTAAACTAATTAGGCTTATTTGGTATGTTAAATTACATGGGAAGCATTGTTAAATGAGTGGTGATAAACCTTCTTAGGTTGTATAGTATAGATAAATGTCATTAATAGAAATGTTCTAGAAATTACGTGAAATTTCTAAAATTTAAATGTGTCCTCGTGTAATATCATCAGTTATAATTCTAATTATTGTTTTAATATTGTATGCCACTAAAACAACAAATTTCTTTGACAATCGCTTTGTAAACAGGTCTTTAACCTTGCTTTTTAAGTCTTTTGTCTTTTATAAACAGTTATTTTTGTACTCTGGTGCTTCTGTAAAAATGCTTCATCTTCCAGAAGATTCATAGAAAGGACCTTTTGACACATACAGGTTTCTGGTAACTTTCAGCTCATACCAGTGAACTGGTTAAGAAATTAAAGAATTCTCCAGCATTTATTGTTTGTAGATTTTTTGATGATGACTATTCTGACTGGTGTGAGGTGATACCTCATTGTAGTTCTGATTTGCATTTCTCTAATAATTAGTGATGTTGAGCATCTTTTACATAGATGGTAGCATACGATATAAACTGCTCTGCACCTTGCTTTTTATATATTGTTTTCTTCCAAAATTTTGTCCTAACGAAATACCCTGCTTCTTTTTGAGTTAATTTTGACCATTTCTCCAGGAAACTGCCTGTTTCCTCAATATTTTCCAGTTGTTTTCAGAGTTGTACGTTATATTGTCTTGTAATTTAGAACAACTAACAAAGTTCTTCATACCTATTGGTCTAAATGTTAATCCCTCTTCTAACACTTACAAACTTTCTAAGCAATTTTGGGCAAGTCCCGTGAGTCATGCTGTGTGGTAAATGTTCATAGTCTAACAGAGGGTAATGATTGTAGTGTATTAAAGAATGACGAGTGAGTTTGGCAATTTTCTGAGATATACTTGCAACTAAAAACATAAAATAATTACTATCTTAGGAGCTTAGCCCTATGCCATCCCTTCCTCTATAACCTTCCTTCCTGAGTTTCTCTTCATAACATATTAACTCACACTCAACCTGTACCCTATTAGTTAAATAAGGAAAACTGGCATTTTTAGACTGAAATAATGCCTAGGTAGGCCAAATACTGCCTGCCTCAACAATTGTTTTATGGCCTGTCCTCCTCTGAAACCAGCATCAAGGCCATCTTGAAATGAGTGGTAAAGAGGCCAAGAGATGACGCTGGGTGGTATAAGTTGTGGTTTTCAGTTGGGGAGAGATAACTAATTTTGGAGGTTGACAAGGAAATAGAAGAGGTTATTAATGGCCTCAGGGAAGCCGGAACGGATTTGGTAATCTGATAATGAGTGCTGAGGTCAGGACAGGGGTAGGGGGGGCACTGAGGGTGGGAATGGTAGTGGGAGAGGTGGAGCAGGTGTGTGAAGCTGAGGCTGGGCCTGGGGAATTGTATTCAATACATAATAATCTCTTGTAACATTAAAAAATGTTTCATATCTACTGGCCTAAATGTTAATATTATTCCCATCAGTATTTGCACAAGTACTGAAACTGTGCTTGGTCTGAGAAGGAGAATTATAAGAATATTTAAACAAAACAGAACAACAAACACACACACACACACATCTCATTAGTTTGGGAATTTTTTCACACTACAGCCACATTCTTTCTTCTTAAGTTTACTACTTGTGTGCTTTCCTAGATTGCCCATCCAAAAAAATAAGGCTAGTTCACATCATCCCCTACCCTGTTTGTTAAAAGTGGAAAACTGGTAATTACTTGCCCCAGTGGGCACTCAGTACCCTGCATATTGCTTGCATCAATAATGGATGTATTGCCTGAGCTCATTTTAGCCTGAGGTGAGGTGAACTGGAGTCTGAAACACAGAGAAAGTCCCGAGATAGGACAGGAAAACGAGATAGGGACATGCAGGAGTTTTCTTTAAAAAGTTATTCTTACAATAATCTCCCTCTTTCAGCCTTGAACATCTTCAGTACTTGCCCTAAATCGCTTAGCAACTTTGTAAACTGTGGTAAATTGTGGTGGGATTAAAATGTTGGCCAACGTATACAGAGAAGTTCCCCCCCACCCCGACCCCAAGGGGGTGAGGGAGAAAAGCAATTTTGGAGGTCGGTGTGGAGACAGTATGAAAGCTTGTAACAGTCCAGTAAGTGGGAAGCTGCTAAGTAGTGGAATGAGAAGCGCAGGTAATCATCCAGGCGAGAGCGACAGTGGAGGGAACAGTTGTTAAGGTGGGCTTCATCCCTTTATTCAGCAACTGGGAAAGAAAGTCTCTCGGCCGCTGGGGGAGGGGCAGGCTTTTTCCCTAAGGTGCAGTGCTGGTGTGGGAGGCGGCACACCGAGCCTCCTCCAGAGAGCCGGAAGCAGACGCGGGCGGGGGCGGGGGGGGGGCGCGAAGAGGTGGGAGGGGGAGAGAAGGAAGCGGCGGCCCCGCGGCGGACGGGAGTGCGCTGAGAATCGGGGTGGAGTGTTAAAAAGGGAGCGTGTCTAGCGAGACCCGTGGCCCGGAAGAAGGGAAGCGAGGCGACGCTAACCCCTGCCCACCACCCAGAGGACGAGGGAGGAGGGCCGAGGGCCGGGGCCGCTAGCAGCTGCTAGGCGCTTTTCGCTGACGCGGCCGCCACGCGCACACGCGCTGACGGGCCGCGGCCTCCACGTCTCAGGTTCCGCAAAGGACTGTGGGAGCGACCCGGGAGAAGGAGGGCCAGGATGGCGGAAGCGGCGGAGTCTCCCGGAGACCCAGGGACAGCAACGCCCAGGCCCCTGGTGAGCTTGGGTTCTGTGACAGAAGGGACCGAGGGTGAGGCAGATGCCCCTTAAGGAAGTCGGGCGACGGGCTCGTGGCGTGAAAGAGCCGGAATCCCTTCCTCACGGCAGGTCCTTTCTGTACCCGATGCCGGAACAGGTCCCAACACTGCACCTGTTCTTTGGGCTAACCGCTTCCCCCCACCCGCGTTGTTTCCACGCCTTCTTGTGAAACTTTCATTCACTTTCCTTTTCATCCTCGTCCCCTGCATTTTGTTAAATGCTGAGCTTTAGGCGATTTAAGTATCTTTGCATCTGCTGTCCCCTCATTTTATGGAGACTTGTCGCTAGCCCTTGTTGGAGTAGCAGCATTCTGGGATTTAATGAGAGATTACTTCCCATGGGACGTTATAACTTGACTGTTGATTTGCTCAGTGACCCCCAGTAGTCTTGGTTTTATCCCTGCCCTCCCTGTCGCAGCTCCTTGCAGTCCTCTTCATGATGCTCTCTTGCTCCTGTCTCTGCAGAGGATAGGATTTCTACTGCAAATACTACAATTCCAAAGCCTGGACAAGTATTTAAGAACACAGGCTTTGGAGTTAAAGTTAACTTGGAGGTAAAGTTATCACCCACTCTGCCGCTTGTGTGAATTTGGGCAAGTCATTTCATGGAGAGTGTTTTGTCATCTGTAAAATGGAGATAAAAATACCTGCCTCAAAGAGTTTTTACAAAGTTGAAATGACAAATTATGTTAAGTGTCTAATACAATGTGAAGTGTCTAATACAGTCAGTGCCATAACTGAGTGTAGTCAGCTCAACATTCTGCCCCCCAATCCCTCCTCCCAAACAACGTTTAGTTATATACCAAATAGTGTTTAGTTATATAGTAGTTGCTCAATAAATGGTACATCCCTTTTCTCTGTTTTAAATTGGCAACTTAACATAGTAGAGGACTGACCTGGGAGTCAGGTGAAACTGATTCTAGTTTTGGTTCTGCTTACTAGCTCTGTTTGTTCATCAATTCATTCATTTGACAGATATTTATTGAGTATCCACTGTGTTCCAGGCACTCTTAGGCACTGAAGATACAACGGTGAAAGAGAGTGAGTAGGTCCAAGTTCTCATGGAAGACTTCTGACCTTGAGGAAGTCACTCTGAACCCGTTTCCTCATTTGGAAAATGAGGATAGTAAGTCACCACAGAATTAGAGTACTAAATGAACTAATATATTCATAGTGCCTGGTATGACGTAGTTACAGGTGCTTAGGTGTTTTTAGTTCCTGTCTTTCATCTAAACTGACCCACTCCTCTTTTATGAAGCTTTCCTCCAATTAATTTTAGTGGTTCTGGTTACTCATTACTCAGTATCCAGTCCACTTCTATTCAACAATGTTTATTGAACTCCCACAGTGTGTAAATACACTATGCTAGTTGCTTTAGGAAATACAAATGGCCTGTCCTTATGGTGCTTACAGTCTAATTTGTAGGGATAAGACAAATGTATAACGCTAAAATAAGACACCATATAAGAAAGTTACACATAAAATATTAACAAAACTTAAAAGAAGATGCTGTCATGTCTAGTTGGGGTGATGAAGCAAGCTACATGGTAGAAGTTATATTTGAGGGGGCTTCAGAGGATGGGTAGGATTTGAATTGCAGGTGAGCATAAGAGCTATCAGTGATTGACCACCTGCTATGTGCCAGGATTATACTAAACATCGTCTGCATATTTTCTAAACTTCACAGCAACTATTTCAGTTAGGTGATTTTTGAACTATGTTTTACTTGCAGGTGAGGAGATGAGACTCAGAGAGATTTGATGATTTCCCTAGGGTGGCTAGGCTGAAAATTGAACTTAGGTCTGCTTCTGAAACCAAGACTATTTCCAGTAACGCTACACAGCCTCTCATTGGTGAAGGTACAGAGTTTAGGAGGTGCTAATGCATTTGCAGAACAACAGAGAGATTACTTTGGCTGAAGCACAGGGAAGTATTAGGAGGTAAACCTTAAAAGATAAGGCTACTAAATTAGGGAGGCAGTATGGAACAGTGGTTATGGATGTGTGCTTTGGGGTCAAGTTGTCTAGGTTTGGTTCTATGCTCTGTCATTTAATAACTGCGGGATATTGGGGAAATTACCAAACGCCTCCATGCCTCAGTTTCCCTGTCTGTAAAGTGGAGATAAAGTAATACTTACAGGGTTGTTTGGTGGATTAAATGAGTTAAAACACATAAAACACTTGGTAGAGTGCCTGGCACATAATTATCATGTAGTGTTCTTTCTTCTTATTGACTACTATGCCGGGAGGTTTAATAGGCAACAAGGAGCCACTGGAAATTTTTGAGGAGGGAAGGGTTTTAAATCATGAATTTGACAACATAACAGAGGAGTTATCATGGGGAGTATCTGGAATCTAGGATACCAGTGCAACTGTTGCGGTAGTTCCAGGAAGAATTGATGACTGTCTGGACTACAGCAGTGGCAGATGTGAAGATTTGAGTAAGGCGGAGTCCTCGAGGGTTTGCAGTGCTAGGGAGAATGTGTCTTACATAGTGCTTTTCAAACTTTAACGTGCATAGCAGTCATCTGGGGTATTTTGTTAAATTGCAGATTCTGATTTAGTAGGTCTGGGATGAGGCCTAAGATTCTGCATTTCTAATAAGCTGTCAGGTGGTGCTGCTGCTGCTCCTCCCAGTATCACATTTTGAAAAACAAGGCTATAGACAAATGGGAGGAAGTGATACCCTGAATAGAAATACAGAAGAGGAGAATGAGGGCCCTAAAAGTTGATTAATTCACTTTTAGAAATGTTTAGTTTGAGATATTGGCAGGCCATCCAATAGATATCCAACAGGTAGTTGGACACTGAAATATGGACTTCAGGGCTCACAAGAGGTCAGGACTAGGAAGGTTGATTTAGGAGTCATCTGCATAGAGTTGAAAATACAGAATCTTGGGTAATGCCTGTCTATTGCCTGCCTGTTTAAGGAGCAGGAAAAAGAGCCATAATAATCACTGTAGCCTGGGGTCTGGAAGGAAGCTGGTCCCAGAGGAAGGTGCTGGCTAGAGACCATGCCACTAAGCCCCCACCCCCACATCTTGGACTGAACTGTTTCCTGCTTGATCCACCCCACCCCTCCCTCCACCTTGTTGACTCCTTTCTCTCTTTAGGATTTTGGTCAATAGTATGAGCCATCTGCTCCCAGCCACTTTCTTAAGGCTGCAGTCCCTGCTTTTACTGCGTGTTTTTGGCCCTGCCTCTACCTCCTCCCCTCATTGGCCCAAGCCAGGCAGCAAAGTGTGCACATGTGTTTATGTGCACACATGTGTATGTATGTGCACAAGGCTGCCTGCACAGAGGAAGGGGTGGGACATGGGGTCCAAGTCACCTTTCATCCCCACTGAGGGGATAGTCAGAGAGCAGGGTCCACTAGCTGAGGTCCTGGTGGTATTGTCTCATATCTGGGGCTAGAGAGCCACAGATCCTGGCTCAGTTCGCTGAGCAATGTCACTAATTCTCTGGAGAAGAGATACTGAGGAAGGGTTGGGATGGGGGATGAGTGGGAATCACATGGCACTTTAGTGACTGCAGTGACTTCTGAAACCAAGTAGCTGGAGTTAGGCCAGACTTCCCCAGTTAAGGGCACAGTCTTCCATAAGAATGTCCTCACTTCAGATACCAGCTGCAGGACCAGGACCACCCTCACTTCTGACCTACTGGCTATAAATTCAGGAGTTCCCGTGATCCCCTCAGGCTCTGTAATTCCCTAGAATGACTCACAGAACTCAGGACAATGCTGTACTTAAAATTACACTTTTATTATAGCAAAAAGATACAACAGAAACCAACAAAAGGGGGAGATGTGTAGGTTGAGGTCTGAGATGGTCCCTAACACAAAGCGTCCTTGTCTTCTCTCTGTGGAGTCAGGACAGGACCCTGTTACCCTCCTGATACATTGATGTTGACAATATGCAGAATATTGCCAACCAGGGAAGCTCACCCACATATTTAGAGTTTTTATTGAGGTTTCATTATGTAGGTGTGGTTGACTGGATCATTGCCTCCTCCGCTTCCAAGAGGCCAGGTTTATATCACAGGACTCAAACCGCCCAATCCTCTAATCTTGTGTTTGGTATTTTAGCAGTGGTTAGCCACCATGCTGTCATCTCGTTAACATAAACTAGCTGTCTACCAGGGCTCACCTGTTAGCTAAACTATTAGGGCCCACTATGAATAACAAAAATATTACTATCATTTAGGAAATCCCAGGAGTTTAGAGGCTACCTCCCAGGAACAGATGACAAAGGCTAGCCAAATACGTTCTACTTTCTACAGCACTGACAGAACCTGAATTGACTCCCTGGGAATCTTGAACCTGAACTCTTGACATGTATCTTTCCCCTTCTGTGAGCCTGCTACTAAGTGGTTTACTTGTATTAATATATTTCTTCCTCAGGACAACCCTGTGATGATAGTACCATTATCTCAGTTTTACAGATGAGGAAACTGGGGCACAGAGAGGAAAAGGAACCTGCTCATTGTCACACAGGTAGTAAATGATGGAGCTAGGATTTGAACTCAGGCTGCCTGCCTCCAGGAGCTTGCACTCTTAACCAAGGCTCTCCAGATACCACATGTTGAGCATTGACTATGTGCTAGGTGACATGCAGGTGTTATCTAATTCTTGTAGCAGTGTTGTTTCCAAGGGAGGGCAAAGGCCTGTTTGGCTTCAAAGCCCATTCCTTCTGCACTGCCCTGTCTACCCTAGCAGTAGCAGGCAGCAAGAAAGCTCAAAACAAGCAATCCTGGAGCTTGAAAGGGCAGTGTTGTAGTAGTAAAGGGAGAATAATGACTTCAAAACAGGTTGGTTTACACATTAAGTGCCGATGGATATTCAAAGGGTGAAACTGAGGAAGGATTCTTGTATTTCTTTTGTTTTTCTTTTGTTTGCTTGCAGGTTTTCTTTCATTTATTTAATTTTTAGTTTTTTGGCCATGCCCCGTGGCATGTGGGATCTTAGTTCCCCCACCAGGGATCGAACCTGCACCCCCTGCATTGGAAGCACGGAGTCTTAACCACTGGACTGCCAGGGAAGTCCCCAGATTCTTGTATTTCTTGATTATGAGGTCACTATTAGCACTGTCAGTAAAGTTGTGGGAAGACTAGTGTAGACTACAAAGGATTAAGAGAGTGGGAGAGTGAAGAGCAGTTTGATCAGAGAAAAGGAGAGGAAGGAGAGTAGTTTGAGGGAATGGCAGAAGCAAGGAAGTGATATATTTTACCATTTTACTACGGAAGCTTTCAAATATGTAAATAAAATAAAGAGTAGTATAACAAATCCCATATACCTATCAACATTCTGCTCTTCTTATTTCATTTATTTCCCCACCATATTTTTTTCTGGAGTATTATTTTAACCTTTTTATTTTGAACTAATTTTAGACATACAGAAAAGTTGCAAAAATGGTACAGAGAGTTCCTGTAAACCCCTCACCCAGCTTCCTCTAGTGTTAACATTGTATATAACCATAGTACAGTGATCAGAACCAGGAAGTTAACGTTGGTACAACACTATTAAACTACAGATCTTATTTGAATTTTATCAGGATTTCCACGGATGTCCTTTTTTGTTCCAGGATCTTATCCAGGATCTCACATTGCATATAGCTGTTATTTTTCCGTAGTTTCCTTCAGTTTGTAATCGTTCTTCAGTCTTTCCTTGTCTTTCATGATCTTTTGTGAGTGTTTTAAAGCAAATCCCAGACGTATCACTTTACCCATAATACTTCAGTATGTTTCCCTAATAGGTAAGGACTTTTTTTGTTGTTATCACACATAACATAATAATAATCACTCCTTAATATCATCTAATCTCTGTTCACCTCCCAATTTTCTAAAAGAAAAATGTGTTTTTACAATTTGTCCAAATCAGGATCCAAACAAGGTCAACAAATTGCATTTGGTTAGTAAGTCTCTCTTTTTTGTAAAGGAACATTTCTTTTCCTTTGTTTGTTTGTTTTAATTTATTTTATTTTTGGCTGTGTTGGGTTTTTGTTGCTGCGTGCAGGCTTTAGTTGCGGCGAGCAGGGGCTACTCTTTGTTGCAGTACGCAGGCTTCTTATTGTGGTGGCTTCTTTTGTTGTGGAGCATGGGCTCTAGGCACGTGGGCTTCAGTAGTTGTGGTGCATGGGCTTAGTTGATCTGTGGCATGTGGGATCTTCCCAGACCAGGGCTCAAACCCGTGTCCCTTGTGTTGGCAGGCAGATTCTTAACCACTGAGCCCCCAGGAAAGTCCCAATAAGTCTCTTTTAATATATGTGTTCTCCTCTTTTTAATGTAATTTATTTGTTTAAATTCAGTCATTTCTCTTGTAGAATTCTCCACTTTCTGTATTTGGCTGATTGTATCCTTGTGGTATTTTTAGTATGTGCCTCTGTCCACATATTTCCTGTAAACTTTAAGATCTAGAGGCTTGATTATATTTAGATTCATTTTGGCTTGGGGAGGGGAGGCAAAAAGGGAAAAGAACTTAGATGGTCCCTAAAATTAGGAATTTTTTGTTCATTTTTTAACTTTTTATTAAGAAAAATTTCAAATACACAAAAGTAGAATGGTAAAGTGGACCCTCAGGTACCCAACCTTCAATAATAATTACCAGTTTATGGCCAATCTTCTTTCTTCTATAGCCCTACCCACTTTCCTCTATACTATTTTTTTTGTGTGTGTGTGGTACGCGGGCCTCTCACTGTTGTGGCCTCTCCCTTTGCGGAGCACAGGCTCCGGACGCGCAGGCTCAGTGGCCATGGCTCACGGGCCCAGCCGCTCCGCGGCATGTGGGATCTTCCCGGACCGGGGCACGAACCCATGTCCCCTGCATCGGCAGGAGGACTCTCAACCACTGCGCCACCTGGGAAGCCCCCTCTATACTATTTTGAAGCAAATCCCCAGCATCATTACATTAGTAAATATTTGATATGTATCTCTAAAAGATAAGGATTCTGTTTTTAAAGAACATAACCACAATATCATTAGTACATCTAAAAAATCAATATTCCCTAATATCAAATATCTTATCAGTGTTCAAATTTCCAGTTATCTCCTAAATGTTATATATTTTTAATTTAAAGTCTGGCCCACTACCTATTTTTGAAAATAAGGTTTCATTGGAACACAGCCAAACATAATTTTTTTTTGTGGTATGCGGGCCTCCCACTGCCGTGGCCCCTCCTGCCACGGAGCACAGGCTCCGGACGCGCAGGCCCAGCCACTCCGCGTCACGTGGGATCCTCCCGGACTGGGGCACGAACCTGTGCCGCCCGCATCGGCAGGTGGACCCCAACCACTGTGCCACCAGGGAAGCCCCCCAAACATAATTTTTTATGTATTGTCTTTGATTGCTTTCATGCTAGAGTGGCAGAGTTGAGCAATTGCAACAGAAACCATTTGTCTCTCAAAACCTAAAATATTTACTATTTGGGTCCTTCACAGAAGAAGTTTGGTGACCTCTGCTTTAGGCAATCACCTTTTAGAATAATTTAAAATAAAAATTTTTTTATATTTACCTTCATTTAAACCACTTCTGGTTATCTTCATTTCCTTGTGTAAATCCAAATCTCCTTCTGATATCATATTCCTTTCTGAAGATCATCCTTTAACATTTCTTGTAGTGCATGTTTCAGCTTTTGCTCATCTGAAAAAAGTCATTGTTTTGCCTTCATTTTTAGTAGCTATTTTTGCTGGGTTTAGAATTCTGGGTTGACAGTTTTGTTTGTTCAGCACTCTAAAGGTGTGTCCATTTTCTTCTGCCTTGTGTAGTTTTGGGTGAGATGTCTGTTACCTGTTTCCTCTGATTGCAATGTCTTTTTTCTCTGGCTGCCTTTAAGGTTTTCCTCTTTATCTTTGGTTTCCAGTAGTATGAATGTGTCTAGGTTTGTGGATTTTTGCTTTTGTCTTTAGGTATTTATCTCTTTTTAAAAATTTTTTATTCTTAAAAATTTTATTTATTTATTTATTTGGCTGTGTTGGGTCTTCGTTTCTGTGCGAGGGCTTTCTCTAGTTGTGGCAAGCGGGGGCCACTCTTCATCATGGTGCGCGGGCCTCTCACTGTCGTGGCCTCTCTTGTTGTGGGGCACAGGCTCCAGATGCGCAGGCTCAGTAGTTGTGGCTCACGGGCCCAGTTGCTCCGCAGCATGTGGGATCTTCCCAGACCAGGGCTCGAACCCGTGTCCCCTGCATCGGCAGGCAGACTCTCAACCACTGCGCCACCAGGGAAGCCCCAATACAATGATTTGATGTGTGTAATTTTTTTGTTTTCTAACTCTTCTTTTTTTGTTTTTGTTTAGATAATTTTCACTGACCTATCACTGATTTCTTTATTTGGCTCTGTTGAGTCTGCTGATAAGGCTGTCAAAGGCATTCTTCATCTGTTACTATATTCACTTACTTCTAGCATTACCATTTGACTCTTACAGTTTCTATCTCTTGGCAGAAATTCACCATCATTCATGCATATATCTTTTCTACTAGAGCCTTTTTAACGTATTAATTGTATTCATGGTAAATTTTTCTTCTGAAATTCTAACATCTGGGTCACCTCAGAGTCTGGTTTAATTGCTTTGTCTTCTCACAGAAGGTTGTTTCCCCGTGTATGTGTGTGTGTGTGTGTGTGTGTGCATGTGTGTGTTTATGGGGAAGGGGTAATTTTTTTATTGATCGCTGGCCATCATATATAACAGTAGAGACTGCCTGGAAATGGCACATCTTTTCTGCTAAGTTGTTACTATGGAGGTTAAGTCAATATAGTAAGAAGTTGAACTGTATTTGGGTTTTGTACTTGATATGGGAACCTTCAATGCATCATCAGCTTCAAATTCCTCTCCTATTACCTTGTGCTTAGGGTGGGCACTAGGTTTTCCCGGTGTTTTTCTTTTCTTTTTTTTTTTTTTTTTTGCGGTACGCGGGCCTCTCACTGTTGTGGCCTCTCCCATTGCAGAGCACAGGCTCCAGACGCGCAGGCTCAGCGGCCATGGCTCACGGGCCTAGCCGCTCTGCAGCATGTGGGATCTTCCCAGACCGGGGCACGAACCCGTGTCCCCTGCATCGGCAGGCGGACTCTCAACCACTGCGCCACCAGGGAAGCCCCAATGTTTTTCTTAATGTTCCTCCTCTATGCTTAGTTTTCTGCATTCCCTTTGCCCCTGCATAAAATAGTGAGTTTCTCTCCAAGCTCTAGTCCCTTCCTTAGCACTAGACTGCTATTTCTTGTTACTGCATACTTGCTAGCCTTGTGGTGGGTACCTGGGAGGTGGAGATTCTTTGTTGTTTTGGTCCAGCCTCTGCCTTAGGTAGGTCATGTGTCCCTGAGTCTTCCTGGGTGAGACTTTCTCAGTGATCCTGTCTTCCCCAGCTGAAGGGAGACTCTAATAGTCTGGCCTCAGGATGATTTCCCACCCCTCCTCCAGGAGTAGTGAGGTTTGTCTTTTCCCTTTCCCCAGCCACAGTGGGTTTTCTCCTGTGCTCTGGAGACAACAGAGTTTGCTGATCTTCCCCCAGCAGCTTTAAGGCTCTTTTTTCTGTAGGGGAGAAGGGTCTGAGCCAGTCTCTGTGCTTTTCTCAGAAGAGGCAGCTACTCCCCTCACACCTGGACCAATGGAAGTCTGTGGAGAAGAGCCTGAAAGTGGGTGTGAATGCCTCCTGTGTCTAATGCTTCCAGGGACGCTGTACTCTCACACCAGTCAACACTTGGTCTTTAGCAATTCATTTTAAATTTTAGCTGAATTCTTAACCATCTGTGTGATGCCCAGTGTTGTTGTCTTCTCTTGCTTCGCTACAGATGAGCCAGTGCTCATGTCCCATCTCTTCTTGGAAGTAAGTGCCTGTCTTTCCTTAGATTTCATTCATGCTACTTGGTTGCCCCACAACCTCAGCTCTCTGATGGGTTCAAGGAAAGTTATGATTTTGTAGTTAATCTAGCTTTTTCTCATTGTTCTAGTGGATGGGATGCTCATTCCAGCTTTCTACATCCTAATTGGAAGTCAAATTACAGTGTTGTAAAGTCACTTGAAATAGTTGCTCTCTGTGTGGTTGTGTATTTAATTCAGTAGGTTCATTTGTTTCATTTTTCTTTCAGTTTTTGGGACTGCTTTTAAATTTTAATTTTGTCTCATAATTCTGTGAAGTATTTATATGATTTCAAGTTATATATACAGAACAATGTGTGTTCCAAGAAGACTAACTTCTCTACTTGTTTCCTCCACCTTATTCCCTCCTTTCCTAATTAGGAAGCCTCTTTTAAAAAAAAATCTATGACATTTCTTACATTACATGTGACAGGTCACATTACATGACTTATTTCTTACATTTAAAAGATATTCAGATATGTATATATATTTGTATCCCCTCTTTTCTCAGATAAATAGTAGCATGTATACACACTTTGCTCCACATTATTTTTTAATTTAACACTCCATAATAGTTCTTTAGAGATATCCACATTCCTTCTTACAGCTGCATAGCACTCCATTATGTGGACATACCATGCTTTATTCAACTGGTTCTCTGCTGATGGGCATTTGGGCTACTCTCAGGTTTTTTGCTTTTACAGGTAGTGTTGTAATGAAGAGCCTTTGTGTGTGTGTGTGTGTGTGTATATATGTCTTTTTGTATTTTTACCAGTTTAGACTCCTAAAAGTGGTGAGCAATCCATATATAAATTTACTAGATATTGCCAGATTCTTCTTCAATAGGGCCTAGTACCATTTTGTCTCCCCAGCAGCAGTGTGTGAGTGCTTTTACCCCTCAGCTTCACTTGCAGAATGTGTTGTCAGACTTGGATTTTTGCCGGTCTAACAGGTGAAGAATTTTCAAGTAGCTTTAATTTGCATTTCCTTATTAAGAGTGTGATTGACAAGCTGCTTTTCATAATTTCTTTGAACAACCTTATTCTTCCTAAAATTTTAGTATACTGTCTTGTATTTCATTTACCTGTAACTATTGCCCACTAAACATTGGGCCAAAAACCATATGAGAAGGGATTGCTTCTGTTTTCTTAGGAACTTGAAGATTCTAGAGTTTCAGTCACAGTAATCAAATTTGGCATATGAACGTAAGAGTTTAAAAGTTTGCAATCTTGCAGTTCACTTTGGAAATGTTATTTGATCTGTGGTTGCCAGTAATCTGGTAAAAAGAGTATAAATAATGATGTGTTTTGCTATTTCCATGTTCTTCCCAGTTTCCCTTTAGATTTCACATAATGCTCCTTTTTAGCCAGCAGAGGCCACTGGAGCCCACTAAGGAGCAGAAGTGCAACAGAATTGTGGCTGTGCTAAGATGTGATCACTGAAAGGTCACTAAAAGTTCTGCAATCTTACTAGCTTATATCCTGTTAAGATTTCATGCTTGACAGCTCATGTAGCTCAATATCAAAAAAACAAATAACCCAATCCAAAAATGGGCAGAAGACCTAAATAGACATTTTTCCAAAGAAGACATATAGATTGCCAACAAACACATGAAAAGATGCTCAACATCACTAATCATTAGAAAAATGCAAATCAAAACCACAGTGAGGTATCACCTCATACTGGTCAGAATGACCATTATCAACAAATCTAGAAACAATAAATGCTGGAGAGGGTGTGCAGAAAAGGGAACCCTCCTGCACTGTTGGTGGGAATGTAAATTGATACAGCCACTGTGGAAAACAGTATAGAGGTTCCTTAAAAAACTAAAAATAGAATTACCATATGACCCAGCAATCCCACTACTGGGCATATACCCTGAGAAAACCATAATTCAAAAAGAGACATGCACCCCAATGTTCATTGCAGCACTACTTACAGTAGCCAGGACATGGAAGGAACCAAAATGTCCATCGACAGATGAATGGATAAAGGAGATGTGACACATATATACAATGGAATATTACTCAGCCATAAAAAGGAGTGAAATTGAGTTATTTGTAATGAGGTGGATGGACCTAGAGTCTGTCATACAGAGTGAAGTAAGAAAGAGAAAAACAAATACCATATGCTAACATATATATGGAATATAAAAAAATGGTACTGATGAACCTAGTGGCAGGGTGGGAATAAAGACACAGACATAGAGAATGGACTTGAGGACACGGGTGTGGGGGATGGGGAATCTGGGACAAAGTGAAAGAGTAACATCGACGTATATACACTACCAAATATAAAATAGATAGCTAGTGGGATGCTGCTGTATAGCACAGGGAGATCAGCTTGATGCTTTGTGATGACCTAGAGGGGTGGGATAGGAGGGTGGGAGAGAGGCTTAAGAGGGAGGGGATATGAGGATATATGTATACATATAGCTGATTCACTTTGCTGTACAGCAGAAACTAACACAACATTGTAAAGCAGTTATACTCCGATAAAGACATAAAAAAAGATTTCTTGCTTGAAAGAAACCAAATATTTGAGGGCAAGAAAGTCTCTGCCATTTACTTTATAATTTTTTCCATTGTTTGCCATCTCCTTCTTTAAGTTAAAAGAAATAAGCATTTGAGAATTTTAGCTAACTGCATTGTTCGATGTCTGGTGAGCTAACACCTTATTTTAAAAACTGTATAAAACCCTACAAAAAGACATGGTCCTGCTCTCTGGGAAATGATGATGTCTTTGGGGGAATCCTACAGTTTATTACAGGCTTTAAATTTTTGTCCCTAACTCTTCTCAGTTTGCAGGCCTTTCAGATATATCTATCTCACAAGACATCCCTGTGGAAGGAGAAATCACCATTCCCATGAGATCTCGCATTCGGGAATTTGACAGCTCCACATTGAATGAATCTGTTCAGAATACCATTGTAAGTTAGACAAGTTGAGAGAACTTCTATTCAGTGTCATGGGGCTAAATAGCTAATAGCGCTTTGTAATATTTTTGTTTGGTTCACTGGTTTTCAGTGTATTTTATTTATTGAAATTTAAGGTTCTCCCCTAGAGAATACTTTGGTACAGCCTTTTTGGAAAGCATTTTGGCTGTAATGGATATTAAGGAACTTAAAATGTCCAATCTTTTTGAGGTGATAATTCTGCTTCTCTAGGTATAGTATAAGGAAAAAAAAATTTTTAATACAAAAGTATTTTTAAAAATACAGAAAAATGTTTATACAAAGATGTTTGTTACAGCAATATTTATAATGGGGGAAGTTGCAAAGAAGAGTAATCGGTTAAGTAAATTATGTTACATCTTTGTGGTAGAATGGTAAACAATCATTAAAAGTCATGTTTACAAAGAACTATTAATGACATGAAGAAATTTCTAGGTTGAAAAAATTAGGACAGAATTACCTCAACTATATTTTGAGAGGTTATATTTATATGACTGTACCCTTCTTTAAATGTCTTGATTTTTTTAAATCTGGCTTCTAGGATTCATTTACCAGAATGTATGGGAATGTTGAAAATTAACTGACTTTACATATTGTGAAGAATGTGTTAGTTTGGGAGCAGGCTGATTACCCCTTGTGACCTCATCATGTATGAACTGAAAGTTAGGTACTGTGTTTTGCAGAGCAGATTTTATTAGTGCTATTATTTTCGTTTCTTTAAGTAACAGGAGGGCTATGTTTCTCTTTTGTGGAGTTTAAAAAATCAGAACAGAACTGATGAATGTGGTAAAGAGTTAGATGTTGGCTTAAGGAGTTAATAGGAAAAGTTAATAGAAAAAGGAGTTAATAGAAAAACCCCACCTCTCTGGTTTGTTTGTATAGTGAAGGAATTAAAGTGGAGTTATAGCTCCAAAATTCAATGAAGGGCTCCCAGGAGAATGAAATAAAAGAAATTTTAGCAAATTAAGTGAGGGGGCTGCTTGGCAACCTTGGTCTTCACAGTACAAGTTGTTTATGTCTTTCAGATGCGTGATCTAAAAGCTGTTGGGAAAAAATTCATGCATGTTTTGTACCCAAGGAAAAGCAATACTCTTTTGAGAGATTGTAAGTATATAAGGATTTTGAGGCTTTGCTGTTTCTCATCATACCTTATCATAAGTATTTTATAAGGCAAAGGCTCTGTGGTAATAAAACTGATGTCATTTTGCAGGATGGAAAAGTATATAAATGAAGTTTTCGAAAAAAGTTAAAAAGTTAGGATGGAATTTCAGAGATTGGAAGATTTTGCTGAATATATTGTCCTCATCAATAAATATAGACTGTATATTCTCACCTGCTATAATAGACACTGCAAAGAATATTTCTGGAAGTGGCAAAGACATAGGGACTTTGTTCAACCAAAGAGCTAATGATTTCCAAGGGAAAGGCAAAATGTGTAAATGTTAAATTAGAATAATAGCTAATACCCATTAAAGGTTTAACAAATTAATAGTACTTTATTGACATTTCTATTTTCAGAATGATCATTTAGTCTGTTGACTGCTTTCTTTAGGAGCTCCGAAACAGTGTTTGCAGAAAATTATGCTGTTATTTAGAATTTATTCTTAAAATTGTTAGACCTTTTCTTTTCAAGCATTCTTGGTTTTTCTTAGTACCCTTTGTCAGAAAAAAATTGAATCTGTTGTTTGAGAGTAGTAACAATGATGTACATGAGTGTACCTTCTATTTTGGCAGCATTTCAGCTGTAATATAAGGATGTCAAATATGTGGCAAATGTGCCATCACTGTGTGGCAATTGGATGCAGTGTCAGAATCTTTTTCAACATAGTACATTGTGGGTTGAAGCTGACACATGGTTGCTACAGCTCGTATATAGTGGAAAGAGCATGGGCAAATCAGTGTTTGAATAGTGTGTGATCTTGGATAAGACAGTTAACTTTTCTGAGGTTGAGGTTTCTTCCTCAGAAAATCTGTCTTATCCAATGAGATACCAATTTAGATCCATTAGGATGGCTATTGTCAAAGAAAGAGAAAATAACAAGTGTTGGTGAGGATGCGGAGAAATTGGAACCCTTGTGCATCGCTGGTGGGAATGTAAAATGGTACAGCCACTGTGGAAAACAACATGGTGGTTCCTCAAAAAATTACCACATAATTTTATAGTATATAAAATTTATAGTATAGAACTACCACATGATTCAGCACATCTCCTTCTGGGTATATACCCAAAAGAATTGAAAGCACAGACTCAAACAGGTATTTGCACACCCGTGTTCATAGCAGCAGGTGAAAACAACTCTTACCTCTATCAGTGGATGGATGGGTAAACGAAGTGTGTTATATACACCATGGTATATGCCATATATTAATGGGTTATTATTCATCCTTAAAAAGGAGTGAAATTCTTGATACATGCTACAACATGGATGAACCTTGAAGACATTATGCTAAGTAAAATAAGCCAGACACAAAAGGACATATATGATTCTACTTATGTTAGGTACCTAGAGTAGTCAGATTTATAGAGACAGAAAGTTAAATGATGGTTGTCAGGGACTGAGGGAGTATTGAGGAGTTATTGTTTAATGGGTTGGAGTTTCAGTTTGGGAGATGAAAAAGTTTTGGAGATGGATAGTGTGGTGCTTGCACAACAATGAATATACTCCGTGCCTGTACAGTTAAAAGTGACTAAAATGGTAAATTTTGTGTTTTATGTATTTCACAAGAATAAGAATAGTTATAAAATACTGTTATGAATCTTTTACAAATTAAAAACAGTCTTCACTGCATTAAAAAAAGCGTATTAATGTCAATTGTACTTGAATTCAGCTTTTCAGTTGATAAATTTTAACAATTTATTGCTTATTTAATAAACAATAGTTTATTAGAGTGTTAGGATTATGGTTTTTCTTTTTTTACATCTTTAACAAACTTTCCACAGTGGTGTCAAAATTACTTATTTAAAGAAAAAGATGTAAGTATGTCCATATGCACACTTCTTTCAAGTAAAGTTATGTACAAGTGAGGTTAAAGTTAGAAGTGGTATATGTACCTTTTTTCATATTACTTGAGGAAGATAATTGTGCTTTAAGCTGTATGTTACCGAACTGTTGGTTTATTAATCACCCAACAGCTATTGATTGAGAACCACAGTTATTAGACCTAATGTTGACAGAGCCTTTATAGTTTTCAAAAAGTTTTCATGTTGTTTGTTAACATTTAACCCTATGAAATTACCAGTGTTGGGCTGTTTTTTCACCTATAAGAACAGAAATTCTCTGCTAGTTCAGTGTAGTAATTATGAAAGGGAAACAGTATTGCAGAGTGGAAAGGACTTTGTAGTAGGAATCAGAAGATTCTGGTTTTGGTTCTAGGTTCTGGTCCCACCCCCACACTTAATTATTTTTGGAAACTTGGGAACATCACTTCTTCCCAGCTTTGTTTTTCATATTTGTGAGGTGAACCTGATTATACTTTCCTTGTCTAATGTAGTCTCAGATAGGTAAAGTGACTTGGCTTTAGTCTTCTTTTTGATGGTGCAGGGTAGGGCACTTAAGTCTTTTGACTCCTTGCTCATTGGTCTTTAACTGTAGCATGCTGGAATGTGGCTTAGTAGGTGGGGAGAGGGTTGATTTGTGGGATGTGAAGTGAACAAAATTTAAAGGATATATGAAGAAAGGCATTCAGAATTGGGGAGCAGGGAGGGTCAGCAGAGGGATAGCAGAGGTGGGAAGGCTTGGGCAGACAGGGAGAGCCTTGATGTCTGAATTCTAAGAGTGGGAGAGGTACATATTGGAATAAAGACAGAAAACACTACATGGTTGTGTGTTAACAGTCTTCTGTCTTTTCTTGTAGGGGATTTATGGGGCCCTTTGATCCTTTGTGTGACACTTGCATTGTAAGTACTTATATTTCCTTTCTTTGTCATTTGAGATAGATTAGATTTTTTTCATGGAGTTTCAAAATTGAAGGGGATTTTGACTGAATATTTCGTTTAGGACTTCTGTGACATATTGTACTCCTTATGTATTTAAATCTAAAAAGTCAAGTAGTTTTCTAGATCAATTCAAAGAGTGATGGACTTTAAAGATGTGAAAATTATGCCCACCTTCATTTACCAATGACTTCTTATCCTGTTTTAGCCATTTCTGTTCAACATTTATTCACACTCATGTACCTCATTAAGCTAAGCGAATTAATTAAGTATCTGTAGGTTTAAGCACTGTTTATTTGCAAACATAATTCTTTTAAAATTTACTAAAAGTATAAGTGAGAATACATTAGAGTAGAAGTGGTAGAGTTCAAAGCAAGATCATGTTTCAAAGTGTTACGTTTTCCATATGCATTGTATGTAAAGGGAAAGGACAGAAAGAAAGCAAAGTTCTGCTGGAGAGGGGAATATAACCACAGGTGGAGTGGAAAAAATACTGCACTAGGATTCAGTTCTGAGTTCTCATCCTAACTGTGCTATCAGCAGAGTGACTTTCGGCCACTAATAACCGAAATTTGTATAATGATTTTTCTCAGCTTACAGAAAACTTTTAAATACCTTCTCTTATCCTCATAACAAGAAATGAATATTTTTCCTCTCTTGACAAACAAGCTCACGTTCAAAGAGATTGAGGACTGAACCAAGGTCACATATTCAGTGGTAGACCTGGAATTCAACCTCAGGTTTCCTTGACTGCCCATCCTCTACCTCTGCAATTATTACGCATCTCTTCCCACCTAACCTCTCTGGGTCTCCTTTTCCATATCTATAAAAGGAGATGGTTGAGGGTCCTTTCCAGGCCGAACCTTTTATGATTTTAAATTCAAGTTTCTTACTGGCTTCTTTACCCATTTTTAAATGTAAGTCAAGCACATGGTAATTTAGGTAAAACCGTGGAGTGCTCTATCTTATGCCTTTAATAACCATATCAAGGGAAACAATTCAGTGCCTTGATGAAAGGGTTTATATTAGAAGCTCTGAGCATATACTTTTTTAGTTTTGAAAGATTAACCTTAGAGATTATAGAGTTTAATCCCACTTATTTCAGAGAAGAAAATTGGAGTCCCAGGACATCAAGTGATCTGCTCCAGTTTCCATATCTAGTGACAGAATTAGGATCAATATCTGAGTCTCCTGCCTTCCAGGCCAGTTAATGTTCTTTCCGTCATACCATGCTGAAGCAATAGGAGTTCCAGACAACAAGTGATGAGGGCCAGCATTCTTTGCACTGGATTGTCAGGACTTGGAATGGAGTATGCAGAACCATAGAATACAAAAGCCTGTACTGGCACATAGCATAGCAGGACAAGACTTACTGTGTGACTTCTCTATACTTTGTAATAAGAAGAGGTTGTGAGTTTGATGTTACTTATTCTGTTACTGGAAAAAATGACACAGAGTACAAGTGTTCTGAGTCCAAAATTCAAAACAGTTTACATCTGTAAAATTTTCAGAGAGGATATAAGTGACTGTTCAGTTACTCAGTTTCGAAGCAAAGCCTTTTCGTGATAATCTGTATGTTTTGATTTTAAAAAATCAACAACTAAATAGGTTTATAGACTGTTTCCATTTTTAAATGCCAGAACTAGAACCTTAACCCAAGGATTACAAATTCAAATGTGTACATGCATGCATTGCGAATTGATTACCAGAAGCCCTTGCGAAGGGATCTGCTGCTGTGTGAACTGCACCTGATTGTTGCCATGTACGAATGCAGGTCCAGTGTTACAAACTCTTATGATTTTTCAAGAAAATCCAGAAATACCTCCCAATTTTAAAATAACATCAACTTGAATTTAAGACCATTTTAAGTATTGTATGGACCAACAACCTCATGTCTGTGAGCCACATTTAGCCCTTCAGTTTATACCCTCTGCTTAACCAAAAAAGGTCTTCGGTAATCCATTTAAGCATTCCCATGAGGTCAAATGGAGCACGTCTTGTAGTCCTGAGGCATTTGGAATTTGAAATAAGGGAGCCTTGCCATATACTTCAGGCATTTTCCTTTTGTACAGCCTACATAGTATAGATCTTCAGGTGAGGTTTAGGGCAGCTCCCTGATTCAAAGTTTGAGAACCCATGCCGTAACTTTGTTGCTCTAAATAAAAGATTAAGCAATTCTCATGCCATTTCCTTGTCACAGAATGCTTCAGAGAGGCTCTGTAGATAGCGAAAAAGATGGAGGGCCCCAGTTTGCAGAAGTGTTTGTCATTGTCTGGTTTGGTGCAGTTACCATCACCCTCAACTCAAAACTTCTTGGAGGAAACATGTGAGTATTATTAAAATGCATCCTTTTTCCCTTGCCAGGTTATGTATCTTAGATTTTTAAGGAAGTCTGGCTAGTTATATATTTTTCAAAAAGAAAAATCAAAATAAATGAGAGCCAAAAAGAAAGTTCTCTTAAAACCACTGAACAGAGATAACCTAGTTGAATTAAATTACCTTAAATTATCTGGGATCCTTTGATAAGCTTCAGTGCTCTCGCTCCAGCCCCTGAAATCATAGGCAGAATTTTTTGTGTTAGAAGATTATGTCTGTCTTTGGGAACAGATGGCCCATAGTTTTCAACAAATTCTGAAATAGGTCTGTAAACCAGAAAAGATTAAGAAACACCATTCTTAGAGGTTCAGTGGGAGAAGGAGGTCTCTAGGAATTAGAGCAGATCACCTAGATCCTAGATGGCTGACTCTTAAGGAGTTTAAGCAGAGAGGAGGAGAGTATGGGTAGAGCAAAACTAAAGCACATGTTTAATACAGAGGCCTATCCTCATAAAATCAACATTAGGGTATAGGTATTATGTATCTGAAGGAAGGTAACGATCCATGATACATAGAAATCTGTGTAATAAGCTGTATCATGATACAGATCAGCTATATTTATGACCTTTATGGATGTATGTTGTTTTTTAGATCTTTTTTTCAGAGCCTCTGTGTGCTGGGTTACTGTATACTTCCCCTGACGGTGGCAATGCTGGTTTGCCGGCTGGTACTTTTGACTGAGCCAGGACCAATAAACTTCATGGTCCGGCTTTTTGTGGTGATCGTGATGTTTGCCTGGTCTATAGTAGGTAAGAACGTACTTATCTCTACAGTAACAGAGCAGACCAAAACATGAGTCAGAGATGAAGATCAGATGAGGAGCAGTGTAACTTATAAGTTACATATGAGTGATATGGTTGCCAGTGTCATCCATAGAACCGTCTTCTCTCAGTAGGGATAATGTTCATCTTATCTGAGTTGGCTATCTGGACTTCCGAGATGTGGAGAGTCACGTCTTTTTTTTTTTTTTTTTTTTCAATCCTTAAATAATGGATAGGGTTGAAAAAGGAGATTACACTAGACCTAGCTTAGTCCTGGCATATAGGAGGCATAGGTGACTTGAGAAATGACTTGAGCCTTTTCCTGACAAATGAATCATAATAATAGCCAGCATTTACCAATTGCTTACTGTAGGCCAGGCACTGTCCTAAGTACTTCACATATATTATCTCATTTAACCCTCACAACAACCCTAATAAATAAAAACAGTTATTATTGGTCCCATTTTTATAGATGAGGAACAGACCCAGAGAGGTTAAGCAACTTGCCCTGGGACACATAACTAGTGAATAGGGGAATCAAGTTTCAAACCCAACCAGATCACACACCTGTTTAGAAATGTACTATACTACCTCCCAGTATAGGTTGTTAAGTATCATAGTACTTGTCTGCTTCAGCAGAAAATTCTGCTAAAGATTAGTGAGCGCCTGTAGCAGTGGCAATGAATGCTATTTGCTCATTGTTTTTACTTTCCTAAAATTCTCTTAAAATTCCACCTTAAACTGGAAGTGTTCACTAGCTTCTTTTTAATGGGATAGACAGACTGCCTAATATTTTTATGTGCAATAACATCTCTTTGCTCTGGAACATGGTTAAAAGCCAAGAAATAATCCAAAAGTAAGGTCTGAGAATGCCAGAATTGATATTCCAAGGATTGTATTAAGCTTGGGTGCTTTAACTACCCATGGAAGAGCCCCTCATTCCCTCACTTAGAGTCTGATAATTTACCGTACATGTAGTTCTGAATAGCTTAGTCATCAAGTGTCCAGGCCAACAGTGGTTCAGCAAGTAGAATCTTAGATGAGAGAGAAGTTCCTGTAATGCAGCAAATAGGTATTAAGCACATACTGTGTGTCAGGCATGGTGCTAGGCATGGTCTCTATCCTCTGAGTTCACAACCTAGGCATGTAAACACTTAAGGGCAATAAAATTTTCCAGGTGGGCAATGGAAGTCTATGCAGGGTATAGTGGGGACACAGAAGAGGTAAGTGGGCAGTTCTACCTGGGGTGGCAGGATACCAGATGGTTGTTCAGGAAAGATTTCCTTGAAGGGTGATTATTGATGAGTAAAAAGATGAGTATATGTTTCCTGGATGGACAAGAGAATTGGCATCTAAAAGAGCTGATAACTTATTAAGAACAAGTACTCAAAAAGCACAGCAGTGTGAGGCCATTTGCAATAGGAGTTTTGTAAGCCTATTTAGCACAGTTCAGTAACTTCTCAGAAAAGGGTAAGAAACCCCTTTTAGAAAGGTTTCCATCTTAAATGGTTGAAACCTTTCAAAGCTTTCATACTTGAAACAGGTAGCCCTCAGCTGTCTGGAAAACTATGCTGCCAAATGCCTTTTTCTCTGAGGATCACAAATGTAACTGAACTTATAGTGTATAATTCTGTGTCCCAGACTATGCCAGGCCCCTTCAAGTTTAGTAAATGTTAGTAGTTGTGACAGTCTTATTGTATTAAATACTCCTTTTTGTTGTCTTGTTTTGCTTTGTTTAGCCTCTACAGCTTTCCTTGCTGATAGCCAGCCTCCAAACCGCAAAGCCCTTGCTGTTTATCCTGTTTTCTTGTTTTACTTTGTCATCAGTTGGATGATTCTCACCTTCACTCCTCAGTAAATCAGGAAATGGAAATTGAAAACCAGGGAATTCAAAGCTCATTTCAAAGATGCAATTCACCGTGGAGTTTTGCCTTTGGCCCTCTTTTGTCTAATTTTGGAGGTATTTGGTAACTGGGTATATGAGGAGATTAAAAGGGAACCATAAAGCACCGTCACCATTTATGTAAGGAACTGATGTTTGAAAGGCCGTCCTTTCCTTCTTAATGTTATTTCTTTAAAATATGTGTGCATAGTACACACAGTATAATGCCTCCTTAAGGCATGATGGGGTCACTGTGGTCCATTTGGGTGACAACCAATGACTCGGGAAGCACATGGATACATCCTGCAAGTTGAATGGAGTTGGCAACTATATTTTCAGTTTTGAGAATACCAGTTCAGGTGCAGCTCTTAAACATATTGCCTTATGACTATTAGAATATGCCTCTCTTTTCATAAATAGTAAGGGATAGTCTATTTTACTTCTCTTAAGCTTAAAAAGACAATGACAGTGGTTGGGAAAGGGGTACATAGAGGTGGGAGGAGAAAACATCTAAGCAAAATTCAGATTTTGATTAGAGCAAATTCTGCACTTGTTGCTTAAAAAAAAGCAAAGGACATCTAAAACATAGGCTTTTTTAGTCTTTCTGTATAGTCACCTTTCTGCCATGCTTAATAGCAGCTCAGTGAGACTCTTAATTTTTTAAACATCTTTATTGGAGTATAATTGCTTTACAATGGTGTGTTAGTTTCTGCTTTATGACAAAGTGAATCAGTTATACATATACATATGTTCCCATATCTCTTCCCTCTTGCGTCTCCCTCCCTCCCACCCTCCCTATCCCACCCCTCTAGGTGGTCACAAACCACCGAGCTGATCTCCCTGTGCTATGCGGCTGCTTCCCACTAGCTATCTATTTTACATTTGGTAGTGTATATATGTCCATGCCACTCTCTCACTTTGTCACAGCTTACCCTTCCCCCTCCCCATATCCTCAAGTCCATTCTATAGTAGATCTGTGTCTTTATTCCCATCTTACCCCTAGTTTCTTCATGACCTTTTTTTTTTCTTGGATTCCATATATATGTGTTAGCATACAGTATTTGTTTTTCTCTTTCTGACTTACTTCACTCTGTATGACAGACTCTAGGTCCATCCACCTCACTACAAATAACTCAATTTCGTTTCTTTTTATGGCTGAACACTCTTAATTTTTAATCTTACTCCCCAGTTATGCATATGCAAGCTAAGGTGTTAGCAGTCAACTTGTAATCTTCCTTTGACTGAAGCTCTCAGTGGACCAATGCTTGAACTTACCCAAGTAGAAGACCTCAGAAATTTAGATTGGTAGGTCCCTAATGCATATTATCATGTGGGCACCTTCCCTTAAGGGTAGAATGAGGCAGTTTGGATACAGCATAGCTGTAAGGAATTTCTTGCTATTCTGTGTAGTCTGGCCTCTAACTAAAAAGTAAAGCTAAATCAAAGGCTGCATTTAACCATGTAAACATGGAGGGATTTAGTGTTCTAATGGCTGATTTCACAGAACAACTAGATGCTTAAGAGCATGAGGTAGGATGAGTTGAGTTTACAGCTGCCGCCTTTTCATAGTGGGCTTAGCAGTTTTTTCATTAGGTGTGTTTTTCGGGTTGGGGATAGCAATTTATTTTCTTGGTTTTAGACTTTATTTGTAAAGCCAATTAGCTCTCCTTTAGAGAAGTACTTTTTTGCACATGTGCACCTACTTGTATTCTCATCTATTTATGCACACAAGTATGAAGGATTTTCAGGGAGCAGAGTGTCTGGGACAGGCTGATTCTGAGCTAATCAGGGTTCTTTTAAGGTGATATGAAGTGCTGCCTTCTATAAGTTGCACGGTGAAAAACTCTTAATAGACAAAGATTAGGAGTCAGGCAGAAAACATTCATTGTAAATATAGTTACTTATAAAGATAGGAATTTCTTATTCCACATTTTTTCTTTATCATGGAGTTTAAATATTTATTCCCTGGTATTTAAAGATGACCTACACATAGATATATAATTTTTAAAATATACTTTCTCTATCCCCAGATTAACCAAACGAACAATACTAGGACAAATGAGTACTTGGAATGATATTCAATTACAGAGCATTACAAAATTGGTCCCCTATGTCCCAGCATTGTCTAGATATTTTGGTTATGTATTTGTATTTGTTTCAATTTCCTTTTTAAATTTCAAAATAAACCCTATTAGGACAAAGCCAGTGTTTCAGTCTTTTTTTTTTTTTTTTTTTTTTTGTGGCATGCGGGCCTCTCACTGTTGTGGCCTTTCCCACTGCGGAGCACAGGCTCCGGACGCGCAGGCTCAGCGGCCATGGCTCACGGGCCCAGCCGCTCCGCGGCATATGGGATCCTCCCGGACCGGGGCACGAACCCGTATCCCCTGCATCGGCAGGCGGACTCTCAACCACTGCGCCACCAGGGAGGCCCCAGTGTTTCAGTCTTGATAAAGAAAATACTTTGAAACTGGTTTTGAGTTTAAAATTGGTCCTAAATGATCATCCATTTCCATTGTCTGAAATTTTCTAACTTCCCACTAAAAACATCTCTCTTCCAAAGTTGTTTTGTAATCTATCCCAATGATTATAATGTAAAATTAAAGAAATCATCATGCTTCTCAAAAGGGAATTAAATCTTCACTGAATTTTACTCAGGCTAAATATTTGGTCAGAAATTCCTAAGGCCACAACTTTGGTGGGGTTTATGTGTGTGTGAGGGGGGTATTATACATATTGGGTGTTAAGGCAACTTGTTCTGTGTTTTAATCTGTTGCTTTTGGGTTACTTAGGGAATGGTTTTATTTTATTTAAATGAAGGTGGGTAAAATGGAGATTTAATTATCTTTCTGAAAATGAGGGGTCAATTTGAGGGTATACATAAATATTTTCTTAATATATGCAAAAAAGTACATAGCTTTCTGTCACAGAAGACCTGAGTATCTGGAAGTTGTAACCCTCTACACAGCTTTCCCTGATTTGCTGCAGAGGCACGTGGCTAATTCTAGAAAGGAAGACTAGAAGGGAAGGGGACTCCAACAAAGGAAACCCTGTTCCGGGAATTGGAAGGTTTCACGCTTTAGATGAAATTCAAGCATGTGATGTGCATTACTGCCATCGTGGCTTATCACTTGCTGCTCCTGCTTCTGAGATTGAGACTCCGTTGTCATATTCTTTAGCAATAGGAAAGGTGAAGACTGGATTTAATTGTTCAGATTATAAATACTCAATTGATGTGGACATCTTTTTGCAGTGTAGTCTTAAAAGTCAATCATTAATCGTCAAGTCTTTTGCCTCTTAAGTGGTTTATTACATGAGTTGAGTTGTATCTTTTCATTGTGGGGATTTTCTTGTGGGCAAGGTGAGGGGGGGTCAAAGGGCATGGGGGTAGTAAGCATTTTACTGTTTACTGTATTTGTCTTTTTATAAAGTGTCCCCTAAAATATGATTAGAAGGCTAACAAGCCTATATTTGAAGGTTTAATTGTGTACGTTATATAATCTAAGTACGTACTGTATTTGAACTTCCTGTTTATTCCTGGAGATGAAAATGAAAATCTCCCATCATTTCCAATTCTTGTATAACATCAAGTCATTGGAATTTATCTAAAGCCTATCATGATATGATCAGACATCCATTGCATGCAGTTGTTTTATTCCAGAGTAAAATACTGAAATTGTGCTTCTTAATTGAACTGTTCATTTCTGAGACAATTTGGATAGAAATAAATGTGTGGATGTTAATGCATATATGTAAATTAGAAATACTTTTTTAGATTCCGTGGGCTTTTATTAAAAATAAAGAATTTCTAGGGATTTACTTAGTCATAAGATGGCTAAATAATAATGTGACAATAATATTACTACAAATAATAGCTAACATTTATTGGGCACTTACTGTGTGCCAGACACTACTCTATTTTTTTAAGAATTTTTTGTAACAGCTTTATTGGGATACACTTTACCATAAAATTCACCCTTTTAAAGTAATATACAATTCAGTGATTTTTCAGTATATTCACATAATTGTGCAACTATCACCACTGTCTCATTTTAGAACATTCCCATCACTCCACAAAGAAACCCCAAAGCCATTAGCAGTCATCCCCCTTTTCCCTTTTCCCCAGCCCCTGGCAACCATCAGTCTGCTTTCTGTCTCTATGGATTTGTCCAGGCACTATTCTTAAGTGCTTTTCATGCATCTCCTCCAATCTTCAACATAAAGTGGTACAATCCTCATTTCACTGGTAGAAAATTGAGGCACAGAAAGGTTAAGTAAATTGTCCAAGGTTACACAGTGAATTGATTTAAAATAGGAAAACACATTAGCTGAGATCATAGTAGGACACAGTTTTGAATTGCATTGTTATATGCATGAAATGAATACACCTCCTCCCCAGGCTATGTTCCCTGTTACTAGCCATTACAACGTACAGCTCACTGGAGGTCAATAACTCGTTTTTTTCTGAGTACTAGAATACTATATTAGTAGCATCTGAGAAAGACACAGAGCGGTTATACATTGGGAAAAGTTAAGTTTGCTGCCCTCACTCCTCCTTGAGCCCCTTTTCTTTCCCCTCCTCCCACTACCAGACACATACACCCCTCCCCTTTTTCTCAGTCTTAAGAATCAAGCAGCTTCTGCCTCTTTCGTTTTAATTCTCCCAGAGGGATGGTTAACACATCAAGACTTAACGCGCCTATTCAGGTGTTTATAGTCAAGGGATGCCTCTGGTCACATGTAGTACCAGCTGTATTCCTAAGACCTCAGAGAGCAGTAGTGTGAAAATAGAATGCCTTTCTATTTGGGTTAAACTAGGTGGGGTGAAGAAATAACACAGTAACTAAAGGCTTTGCCTTAATGAAGTCAGTGTTCCAGCCTGGTAGGAAGTGGCTACATGCTGCTCTTGTTCACTCTGTTCTCTTTTAGAGCCTTTGTATTCTGCACCATCTCTGCTGGTAATTTCTTGGTCCTCTTCGATGCTCTGTTTTAATCCTGATCTTTCCTATAAATAAAGAACCTGTGAAAAGAATAAATCTGTAAAATGATTTGTGAATATTAAATGTGCAAATAAAAAACACTGGAAAAGGAGAATTTGCATGTGCCTGTTCTTGTGCTGAAAGGCATGGGGATATTTCCTGCATACTGTTTTCAGATATATTGTCATCAGAAAATATTGAATGCTGTGTAGGATTGCACAGGTAGCAAGTTAGGAAGTCACATTTACTGAGCAAATAATATTTACCAGATGCTATAATAGCCGTTTTATAAACAGTACTGTTCCCTGTGAATTTAAGGTTCTTGCCTTCTCGTGAAAGAATTCGGAGACAAGCAGGGAGTTAAGAAAGTAAAGTGAGTATTTATTTAAGCAAGAATACGCTCTCAGAGGGAGAGCAGACAGACAGGTGAGGAGCTGCTGCCCTGGGTTTCTCTGGCGAGCCGGTTATGAGGGGCATACAAATGAAGGGGCAGAATATTCACGGGGGAAGGAGGGGTTTGGGGGTCGTATTCCCTGATTTTCATCCCAGCTCCATCTTCCCGAGGGTAGGAGGGATTTCTGTTCTTATTTGGCTTAGACCAGAAGTATCATGGTGTCAGTGCATGATGGGTACTTCTCATCTGTAAGGCTAATTTTATTGTAATGAGAGCATAATGAGCAACAGGTCACATTCGGACATAGGAGATTCCTGTCTTTCCCCAACTTTCTTTGTCTGCTTCCAGGACACTTATCACCCAAAACGTGTGGTTTCCTGTCAGTCTGGAGGTTCCTGCTTTTTTTTTTTTTTTTAACATCTTTATTGGAGTATAATTGCTCCACATTGGTGTGTTTCTGCTGTACAACAAAGTGAATCAGCTATACATATACATATATCCCCATATCTCTTCCCTCTTGCGTCTCCCTCCCTCCCACCCTTCCTATCCCACCCCTCTAGGTGGTCACAAAGCACCGAGCTGATCTCCCTCTGCTATGTGGCTGCTTCCCACTAGCTAGCTATTTTACATTTGGTAGTATTTATAAGTCCATGCCACTCTCTCACTTCGTCCCAGCTTACCCTTCCCCCTCCCCGTGTCCTCAAGTCCATTCTCTACGTCTGCATCTTTATTCCTGTCCTGCCCCTAGATTCTTTGGAACTATTTTTTTTTATTCCATATATATGTGTTAGCATACGGTATTTGTTTTTCTCTTTCTGACGTACTTCACTCTATGACAGACTCTAGGTCCATCCACCTCACTACAAATAACTCAATTTCGTTTCTTTTTATGGCTGAGTAATATTCCATTGTATATATGTGCCACATCTTCTTTATCCATTCATCTGTGGATGAACACTTAGGTTGCTTCCATGTCCTGGCTATTGTAAATAGAGCTGCAATGAACATTGTGGTACATGACTCTTTTTGAATTATGGTTTTCTCAGGGTATATGCCCAGTAGTGGGATTGCTGGGTCGTATGGTAGTTCTAGTTCTATTTTTAGTTTTTTAAGGAAACTCCATACTGTTCTCCATAGTGGCTGTATCAATTCACATTCCCACCAACAGTGCAAGAGGGTTCCCTTTTCTCCACACCCCCTCCAGCATTTGTTTGTAGATATTTTGATGGTAGCCATTCTGAGTGGTGTGAGGTGATACCTCATTGTAGTTTTGATTTGCATTTATCTAATGATTAGTGATGTTGAGCATTCTTTCATGTGTTTGTTGGCAATCTGTATATCTTCTTTGGAGAAATGTCTATGTAGGTCTTTGCCCATTTTTGGATTGGGTTGTTTGTTTTCTTCATATTGAGCTGCATGAGCTGCTTGTAGATGTTGGAGTTTAATCCTTTGTCAGTTGCTTCATTTGCAAATATTTTCTTCCATTCTGAGGGTTGTCTTTTCGTCTTGTTTATGGTTTCCTTTGCTGTGCAAAAGCTTTTAAGTTTCATTAGGTCCCATTTGTTTAATTTTATTTTTATTTCCATTTCTCTAGGAGATGGGTCAAAAAGGATCTTGCTGTGATTTATGTCATAGAGTGTTCTGCCTATGTTTTCCTCTAAGAGTTTGATAGTGTCTGGCCTTACATTTAGGTCTTTAATCCATTTTGAGTTTATTTTTGTGTATGATGTTAGGGAGTATTCTAATTTCATTCTTGTCCATGTAGCTGTCCAGTTTTCCCAGCACCAGTTATTGAAGAGGCTGTCTTTTTGCCATTGTATATTCTTGTGATGTCTGCCCATGGACCCTCACTGTTTACAAGATGTGTGATTTCCTGCCATCAGGCCCCTGTCTCCATTTCTCTGCTCATATCTAGCTACTGCCTGCTGTAACATTCCCCTCTCAAGGAGTCTGGGAACCTTAAAATCTTTTAAGAGGCAGAGGAACCAACGGTCCATCTTATGTAACTGCTTCAAGCTGAGCTTGGGTGTTGTCCCTACCTGTGGGTCCAGATCTCCTTACTCTCTGTCAGACATAGGGGTCTTGGGGTTGTTGACAGAGGTGGAGAGTGGGGAGTAGAAGGAAGCAACAACCTTGTCCAGCAGGTGTTGATGGTCCCCTTTGTCAGGTGGGATGGGTTGAAATCCCTGGTGTAGCATCATCTGAAGCTGGAGTTGTTGCATTCTTGGATCTGTGATGTTTCTTTGTCCTTTTTGAATAAAAGCTTCAGGTCCTAAAGAGGCTTGATCATCCATCTGGACTTGTTGCAGGAAGGGGGACCCCTTCCAGGGCCTGAGAGTGGGCTCGTCTAACACTCCGAAGTGAATTGTCCAAGGAGACACTGTGCTGAAAAAGCAGGAGACTTTATTGGGAAAGGGCACTTGGGTGGAGACCAGGAAGGCAAGGGAACCCAGGAGGACTGCTCTTCCATGTGGTTCACAGTCTCAGGTTTTATGATGGTGGGGTTAGTTTTCAGGTTGTCTCTGGCCAATCTTTCTGACTCAGGGTCCTTCCTGGTGGCACACACATCAGTCAGCCAAGCTGAATTCCAGTGAGGAGGATTCTGGGAGGTTGGTAGGACATATGGACTGGTGTCTCCTTTTGACGTTTCCCGAATTCTTCCTATTGGTGGTGGCTTGTTAGTTCCATGTTCCTTACCAGGACCTCCTGTCATAAAATAACTCATGCAAATGGTTATTGTAGTGCTGGTCAGGGTGGGCAGTTTCAGTCAGTGTTTCCTCTAACAATTCCCGCCTGAGACTTCATACTCAAGATACTTCTTGGGAATCGGGGTGGAGGTCTGTTTCTTCTGTAACTACTTCCTGCTGAGAGTGGGCATAGTCCTGCCTAGTAGAGTAGAAGTCTCTCTCCACCTGATCTAAATCGAGGTATTCTGTGCCCAAAACCAGGGAAACCGGCATTCACCCTTGTAGTAACAATTTAGCTTGAAACTGTTGGACCCTGTTGGAGATGAATCTTGTAAGCAGTTGAAAGAGACAGGGGCCAAACAAGAGGCCTAACAGGATGGTCATCACCAGGCCCAGAAAAGGAAGGCAAAATTTGGGATGTGGACTGCAGGGTGTGTGACTTTCTTCTGATTGGTTTGTGTCATGGTAACAGGGTGGTGCTCCAGGAATCTTGTCCTCAGCCTGAAGTTACCATCCTCCACTTGAGTGGGGGCCCCAGTTCTGCAGAAGAACTCAAAGGTATTGTTATGCATATTCCTTGAGGAGGAACCAGGACCCTGCCCCAAGGCTGTACCACCATTTGACTGCTCCTCCCGTTTCTGCATCCCTTCCCTTCCCTGATTAGAAACTGTTTGAATCTGCCTTTTGGAACTCAGGGAAGGTCTAGGAGGCTGAATGAAGTCTATATCCTACAAACAGGAAACAGGGGACACAGAAAGGGTTTGTACTCTGGAGCCCCACAAAGTCCTGCTCGGTTTTAATTCAGGGAACTGGGCAACGACGGCTCTGGCATCTTCCTGTTAAAATGGGGCATAGTGCTGCCTCAGTTTGGAGAATAGACACTGAATTGGAAATATTTCTGAGTTCCAAGTCCTGGATCTTAGTCTCGTATGATTAAAATCTCGGTCACTTGGTCTGCCCTTTTGGTTAACAGACCAAATTAAAAGTAGTTGGAGGAGTGACAACTGGAATTTTAATAGACAAAATAAATCTCATTTCTTTTCAGGAGAATAAGCCTGAAACCCAGTCTGGACCTGGTGCTTTGGGGAGCCTTGTAGCCAGGTGACCAGTTGCCTAGTTTTATCTAAGTAGGTTTTAACTTTTAATGTGGTATTTACACATAGATAACAGGTGCTATTGGTCATCATACATGTTTCTTCTTTTTGTTAATATATGATCTAAAGCAATTTCATTGTCTAAAAATGTAATAGTTACAAGAGGACACCTTTAAAGTAAGGTTGCAGTTACCAACTGCCAGCAGACATTGTTTTGAGATTGGCTGGTGGCATCCAAGTCTGACACAGCTCAGAAAACTCAAGTTCTTAGCAATACAAGGACTTGACTTGTCTGAAATCACACCCATAGTGTCACCTAGTTATTTCCTTGGATGTCTGAACCACAGCTACTCCATTTTGACTTTCAGTTGCATTTCTCTCCTTAATGGCCAAAGCAGATGTCACCGTTAATGATTTTAGTGCTTTTTTAGATATGAGAAGATGCAATAACTTGGGGTCATAAAAGCTTCTCCTGAAAATATCTAACTATCTGAAGACCTGTTCTGCCAGTTTTTCCCAGAGCACAGAGTGCCTCATTCCTGATCTCCACCCTGAGCTCCTTTCAGGGGGTGTTGAAGGTCAGTGGCTGCTGTGCCCATTGACCTAATCCTTGCAGAAGCAGATGGCAAGTGTCAATTTTCAGTTGGCAGAGCCCCTTCAGGGTCATAAATATGACCATGGTTTGGGGGGCATTTCATGACCATTTCATCCCATGGTGCCAGGAATGCTCATTCCCAGGTCTGGCGAAGACTTCACTGCTGGGTCACTCAATGCGCTATTACTAGACTAAGCCTTATTCACAGTAGCCAAAAGTCTCTGGACCACCTGTCTTACTAGTCTCTTATGGTCCAGGAAAATATTCGCTGTTGTTGCTTCTTCCCATATCTAGATTTACATCATTACCATCATTGATCTTACATGAAACTATATATCATCATTTTATCAGAGGCTCAGTCACACATTTGGTAATGTAAGAAGCAACAATTTTGTAAAACAGGCAATATAAAACACAATATAGCTAGCAGATTAGTAAGGTCATAAGTAACAATATAAGTCGAGAACTTACATTAGGTGCAACCCAGTATATCCCAGGTCGTCTGACTTACTCTGTTCTGTACCGATCCTTATCTTTAGGGGAAATTATGTATTGGCATTGTCCATAAGGCACCCAGCCCAGTTTCCTAGTGTTACTAGGCTGGTTATCCCTAGTATGGATTTAATTGTCCCCAATATAGAGGAGCCTTTAAACTTAAATTACGATAACCTGGTGTTAACTACATAAATCCATGCTATAATTGTGGGAGGTATTATTCCTTGGCTGAAATTTTGGTTGTTGCTCTGATTGAGCCTGAGTAATGAGGAAAATTCATATTTATGGCCAGAGTTGGAGCAGGTATTATTAATTGGCTAGGTGAGGGGATCCCACCTAGTAATATCACTAGTGGCCTAAACAGGACTATAATTTCTTTCTTCTAGAATAAATTTTCTAAGAACCAACCAATTAGAGCCTTCAAGTGGAGAAATCCAAGGTAACACAGAAGTACTAGGCACAGGTAATTGGCCACAAACCCAACAATTGGATTGATTTTTTAAAGCAAGCAAAGGATCCTGCCCATGATGGGAAAACATTTGATTCATATGCAAGGGTCCAAGAAGTCAAGAAAACATTATAAATGATCATATGAGTCAGGTCCAAGATCTTGGGCAACCTGTCTACTTCTGCTGTTGTCTTCTTCTCATCCTGGTATGAGTGTAGTTTCTCCTTTGTTTGAGCATTGTTTTAAGGTGATTTTGAGGTCAGCCGCACTCTCCGTAGGCTAGTCCAGTGCAGGGGCCCTTTGTGAGTGGAAATTAATGCAAGAGTCAATTCCCTTCAGTTTCACTGTGCATGAGCTAGTTAAGAGTACCTGATAAGGGTCCTTCCGTCCAGGTTGGAGATAGTCCTTTAACTTATGTCTTTTCCAGTATGCACATTCTCCTGGTTGCAGGTCATGGGACATTTGATTTTTATTGAAAGATAGGTTACTGAGATAAGCTTCAGAAACAAACTTAGAGTGTCCTTTTAATAGTTCAATTAAACTTTACAACGATATAATATAACAGCAAGGAACTATCTGAGAAGTGAATCTTAGTGAATACAGACAAAATTAGATTTTGATGTCCACTGAAACATCTCTTTCTTTCTAAAATTACCGTCATTGACACAAATGTAGAGAACAAATGTATGGACACCAAGGGGGGAAAGCCACGGGGGGGTGGGGATGGTGGTGTGCTGAACTGGGCGATTGGGATTGACATGTATACACTGATGTGTGTAAAATTGATGACTAATAAGAATCTGCTGTATAAAAAATAAATAAAGTTAAATTTAAAAATAAAAAATAAAATAAAATTACCCTCATTATATTAAATATAGTCAAATCAAGATTAATTTGTCTGCAAAGTAAGTCTGATTAATTCATAAAAGGCTTCCCTGGACCAGGAAAGCCATGCCAAGGGCTTGTCACAGATTCTGCCTTACAGATTTAAGTGATTTCCTCCCTTTTTTGAGGTCCACAAAATACCTTCAGATTCCTGCACCTGTTAGGAGGGGGCCTTCCTAATTTATCTGGTAAAGCAGCTGGGAATCTAAGAGTTTCCAATCTCTGGAGGGGTCAGGTAGAGAGAAAAGAGAAATATTTCAGTTCTGCTTATAAAGGTGTAATTTACCAAATTGCTGTAAGTCATAACTAGTTTGAGGGGAAGGGATTCTTTATATCTGGAAAACACAGGTTATAAAGCTAGTAATGTTTCAGATAGAAACCATAAAAGTTATAACCATATTCACCAGTTCACTCAGTAACTAATCCTCTTGTTAACTTTTTATGAAGCCATCAGGTTTTTCATTAAGATTCTTTAATTTCTTACCCAATTCAGCATTATGGTCTGAAAGTCAGAAACTTGTATTTATCCAAAAGTCCTTTCTATAAATCTTCTTGAAGAGGAAGCATTTTTACAAAGGCATCAGAGTGAAACCATAACTGTCTACAATGACAAAACACTTAAGAAGGCACGTTTAAATCTGATTACAATGCAATTGACAAAGTAACTTGGTTACTGCTGTGACATACAACACTTTCAGATAATAACTAGAATTATGACTAATAACATTTTACCAGGACATATCAGATTTTTAGGAACTCCGTATAATTTCTAGACTATATTAGTAACATTTACCATATAATATTTTTAAAAGGTTTATTATCACTCATGTAATAATGCTCTGCATGTAATTTAACATACTAATTAAATATTTCTCTCTGAGATGCCTCATGGGCCTTCTAAAGCATCTCAAAGTTAGCTGGAGGTCAAAGGAACTGTAATTAAAATTTGATATTTGGGAAATTTGTCAGAAAAATATCAAAAGGGTTTAGAACACTCAGTCTGATAGGATCATAGGTCACTGTGAAACAATATTTATTCTACTTAGCCAAAGTAACAATAAGAGATTTCAAAGGCAAATGCAGAACAGATTACTTTAAAGAAACTTAAAATCTGTTATCAAAGGCAGTTCAACATTTTAAGAAAACTTGTCCTCTTAATAGAAAGAAAAGCCAAATTCAGGTTTGTTTTTTTTTTTAAGCAGAGGTCTTTTTAGAAGCCCGTATGATTTAAATTTATTTATTTATTTATTTATGGCTGTGTTGGGTCTTCGTTTCTGTGCGAGGGCTTTCTCTAGTTGTGGCAAGCGGGGGCCACTCTTCATCGCGGTGCGTGGGCCTCTCACTATCGCGGCCTCTCTAGTTGCCGAGCACAGGCTCCAGACACGCAGGCTCAGTAATTGTGGCTCACGGGCCCAGTTGCTCCGTGGCATGTGGGATCTTCCCAGACCAGGGCTCGAACCCGTGTCCCCTGCATTGGCAGGCAGATTCTCAGATTCTCAACCACTGCGCCACCAGGGAAGCCCCAAATTCAAGTTTTGTACCAGTTTACTTTTAAAATTCATTTACTCAATTAAATTTATTCTAAACTTATCCAGTTCTGACCATGCACAAAACTCTTTTCTTGGGGTCCACTTTCCACAAACCTTCCATCACTTAACTTCTTTTAGCACAATTCTAACTTTCAAATTGTCAAATATCTGGAGAGATTAATTTTAGATAGACAATTCCTAAAACATAATTATTCCTAAAAAGTTCACCCAAAGCTCTTCTCTCATTTGCATTTTCTTTCCTTAGACGTTTCTTCACATTGAGTTACTTTCCTTGCTGACAAGTTTATAACAGATATAACAAGATTTTATTTAGCTTATATTAAACCTAGGCACAATAAAGGTATTACAGTTAATGTTGATGACTCTATAAAGACATGTCTATATTAATTAGATCAACAAACTTAAACATTAATACCAGGTATTAATTTATTGCTGAATATTTTCCAGTTCACGTGAACCTGAAATTAATTCTGGCCAGTTATATTCTATTTTTTTCAGAATTTATATAAGCACTTAACTTCCTCTAAGCCAATTAAGTAGAGCTCACTGACAAATTTTGATAATACCATCCTAAAGGTATTATCAAAGGTATTTGATAATACCTTACCATAAGGTAAGGACATATATATAATGCACACAGACATACAAACACAACCAGAGATCTCATAGCTTAACAGAACCAGAATTTCCCATTTCACAAGGCAGAATGGCCACCACAAATCACAACACAGAACACAAAGTATAAAACACACACAGCCCTGGCTGTCCTAATCAGGCACTCCCTTAAATACCAGATTGCAGTTTCTCAGAAAACCTCCTACAGAGACACAAAACTTCAGATCTGAGTACTAACAGAGTAAACAGAAATATCTCAGGTCTTCAAAGCTTTCAAAGGGAGGAAACGAGGCCAGGTTGAAAGAAGAGGGGAAGGAGGAGAGGAACAAAAGGGGTGGCCTTACGGACGTCTCCTGCCACCTGCAGATGCCCAGGCACTACGGGGACATTTTCCTGGGCTTCCAGGAAGGGAGGATGGGAACTCGGCCCTACCAGAAACCAGAAACCAGATACCAGATACCAGAGCAGAATTAGAATTCTCTGCTCACTGGAGGTGATCAGGCTCTGACCCTCAGATCAGGCTGAGGCCCTTCAACCAGACTCCTGTGTCCAGGACTAGGACAGAAGAAAAAAAGGTAAGACAGGAGGGGTTGAAAAGAGGAAAGAGAGAGGGAATGGGAAAGAGGTCAATGAAGTCTCTTGTTCCTTACCCAGTCGGGGCACTCTGGCCAGTCGTCCGCATCAGGAGGAGACCAGGGACAAAAGGGTCTTGGTTGCAGCCGCTGAGGTCTGGTCTACTGGCAGGTGAGCTGGCCCCCAAGCACCCTGAGTGGTAAGACTCTTCTGGCTGTCCAAGGTCCTCTGTGCCCTGTGAAGACTCAGGGGGATGGGGTAGGTTTAATTCTAGAAAGGTTTACCCAACTAGTGATCCCCTGTAGTTTTACTGAAGTAGTAGTGCTGAGAAGGACCTGGTAAGGCCCCTTCCACTTAGGCAGTAATTGATCAGAGGGGGACCCTTCCCTCCGTGTTTTCAGAGGACACATCTCCTGGCCGAACCTGAATGGGGCCCGTTTTCTGGCTGGAGGCCAGCAAAACCTGATTTCCATATTCTGCAATTGCCTTTTGGACTAGTCCCAGATTAATTAGGTACTTAATAAGCTCACTGTTTTCGGTGTCCACCAGAATATCAAAGGATAAAAAGGGCCTGCCATAAGTCATTTCAAAGGGGCTGAGCTTTATTCCTGTTTTAGGTGCCACCCTGATTCTCAGGAGGGCTATGGGTAAAAGCTTTGTCCAAGGTTCTGATGTCTCTTGACAAAGCTTAGCCAGAATTCTTTTTAAAGTTTGCTTTGCCCTTTCTACTTTTCCTGATGATTGAGGCCTCTGGGCAGCGTGGAGATGGTAACAAATGCCTAGGGCAGTAGAGATTTGTCGTGTTATCTTAGCCACAAAAGAGGGGCCATTATCACTTTGTAAGACCATGGAAGCCCAAACTGAGGGTTTATTTCTTTTAATAATGCCTTTATTACTTCCTGAGCTCTCTCAGTCCTTGTTGGAAAGGTTTCTCCCCACCTGGTGAAAGTGTCTATAAAAACCAGGAGGTATTTATGTCCCTGGGAGGATGGTATCTGGGTAAAGCCTTTTTGCCAGTCTTCTCCCGGACAAGTTCCTCTTTTTTGGATGGGCTGAAGGAGGGGTGGGGGCCTAAGTTTTTCCCTTGGGTTGTTATGGTAGCATATATTACAAGCATTTGTGACTTCTAAGATAGTTTGAGAAAGGCCTATGCCAGAAAAAACTTTTTCCACCAGGCTAGTCAAAGCATCTCTCCCCAGATGAGAAGAGTCATGGAGTGATTTTAAACTTTTCCATTGTAATGCTCTGGGCAGTGTTACTGTTTGTTCTTTAATCCACCATCCAGTGGGGCCCTTTCGGTATCCCTTAGTTTTAGCCCACTTTACTTCTTTGTTTGTATACTGGGGTGGCGAAAGCAGGCTGGGGGTTGGTACCTGGGGAAGAAAGGCAGCCTGAGTTGAAGGGGTTTTAAGAGCTGCACTCTTTGCTGTTTTGTTGGCCAGGTTATTTCCTTTTACTATGTCCACATTCCCCTTCTGATGTTCCTTACAGTGGATAACTGCCACGTCCTTAGGGTCTTGTACTGTCTCTAGGAGTTCTAAGATCTCCTGGCAGTGCTGGATTGGGGAGCCCTGTGCTGTCATGAGTCCCCTATGTTTCCAAATGGCAGCATGTGCATGTAACACCAAAAATGCATACTTAGAATACATATAGATATTGATCCTCTTGTCTTTTCCTAGCCTTAAAACTCGAGCTAGGGCTATAAGCTCAGCTTTTAGTGCCAAGGTCTGGGGAGGCAGGGCACCAGCCTCTATGATCCCATGTAAATCTACTATGGCATACCCTGCTTTCCGGTTGCCGTCATGGATGTAACTACTTCTGTCTGTAAACCGGACAGCATCAGCTTCCTCGAGGGGCTGGTCCCTAAGGTCAGGTCTGCTAAGAGTATACCTGTTCGATAGTCTCAGTACAAGAATGAGCTAATACCTCTGGGTTTTCTATTGGCATAAGGGTGGCTGGATTTAAGGTTTGACATACTTTAACGGTTACTTCAGGAGAGTTGAGAAGGAGGGCCTGATATTTTGTGAGGTGGCCTCCAGTCAGCCATTGATGTCCCTTAATTTCTAATAACACCTGTACCTGGTGTGGGGTTAATATTTCCAGGCGTTGACCCATGATGAGTTTTGTGGCCTCTTCAACTAGCAGGGCTGTGGCTGCCACAGCTCTCAGACAGTCTGGCCATCCTGAGGCCACTGAGTCCAGTTGCTTTGAGAGACATGCCAGTGGCCATGGAATTGGCCCTACTTTTTGGATGAGAACTCCCAGGGCTATTCCCTGTTTTCCTGAGGTGAATAGAGTAAAGGGCTTGTTAAGACCTGGGATCCCTACGGCTGGGGTGCTAGTCAGAGCAGTCTTAATCTGATCACATGCTCTTTGTAAATTTCCTGTCCAACCTAGAGGTTCCATGTCTGGTCCCTTCAAAGCCTCATACAATGGTTTTGCCATGAGACCAAATGCGGTGATCCAAATCCTGCAAAACCCAGCCATTCCTAAGAAGGTTCTGAGCTGTTTCTTTGTACGTGTTGGTTGTAAATGGAGGATTGCTTGCTTATGCTGAGTTGCAAGGTTGCACTTCCCTGGGCTTAGAACGTGTCCCACATAAGTGACTCGCTGGGAGGAAATTTGGGCTTTCCATGGGGATACTTTCTATCCCCTTGAGCCCAGGAAGTTAAGGATCTGTACAGTGTTTTGGTCTGAGGCTTCCTTTGAGGGGCTTCAGATAAGGAAGTCATCTACATATTGTAATAATGCCCATCTCTAATTTTAGTTCCCTTAGTTCCTTAGCTAGGGCATTGCCAAACAGGTGTGGGCTGTCCCGGAATGCCTGAGGAAGGACAGCCCAGGTATATTATTTGGTTTCATTAGTGTCTGGGTCAGTCCATTCAAAAGCAAAAAAAAATTGAGAATCAAAGTGAACACTTATACAGAAGAAATCATCTTTAAGATCAAGGACTGTAAACCAGGCTGTGTCCTCAGGAATCTGAGTAAGGTTTGTGTAAAGATTGTAAGGATTGGGAACAATTGGATGAAGGAGAATTACAGCTTTATTTATGATTTGAAGATCTTGGACCATTCAATATTCCACACTTGGTTTGAGGACAGGTAGGATTGGAGTATTACAGGGAGATTGTCATGGCACCAAAAGCGCTTATTTAAATGAATTTTGAGATTAGGGGTTGGAGACTTTATCGAGCCTCTGGTTTTATGGGATATTGGCACCTGGAAGGGAAGTTGTTAGTTTCCTTTAAGGTGATTTTATAAGAGTGACAAACTTTGCCTTCCCTGGGATTCCTTGACCCCAGACCTGCGGATCTATAAGTTTTTCAATTTCTGGGGGAATATTTTGGGTTGGACTGTCCATGTCTTATATAATACATAGTTCAGCCAAAAACACTCCTTGGCTTTGGTCTTCAGGGAGAGTAAGAGTTGCCCCCAAGACTGAGAGAAAATCCCTTTCGAATAATGGGCTGGGGCATTCAGGCATGACAAGAAACTTGTGAGTCATACGAGTCTTTCCCCAGGTGCAAGTTAGAGAGGTGGTGAAATGTTTGTATTTCGGCTTTCCTTTGACCCCGACAATAGAGCAGGTTTCAGGGGCAAGGGGCCCAGCATGAGAAGTCAGGACAGAGTAAGTGGCTCCCGTGTCCACTAGAAATTAGACAAGCTTACCTGCCATGTCAGTGGTCACCTGCGGTTCCTCCCGTGTGATGATAACTGTCTTCTCAGGAGCCTTGGGACGCCCGGGGTCCTTTCAGTCAGCCACTGCCATGACTGGCATAGGGGAATTTCCTTGCTCCCTTCAGAGCTGGGGGCATTACTTCTTCCAGTGGCCCATCTTCTTGCAGAGTGGGCATGGTGTTTTGGGTGTAGGCTGGGACCTGTTTCCTGAGTATTCCTTGCTCCAGTGGTTGGGACTCCCACAGCTGAAACAGGCTCCCTTCCCTGGTGGAGGTGTGGGAGTACTTTTGGAGTGACGAGGAGGTGGGTTAGGTCTTGTCATGACAGCTGCCAAGAGCCTGGCTTACCCTCGTTCCTTCCTTAAGTCATGCTGTTCCTTCTTTTCCTCCTCAGCCTGGTATCTATTGTTAAAAACACTGAAGGCTGTGTCAGTGAGAAGGTTGAGAGGGGTTTGGGGCCCCTTGGCATGCTTTTGAAGCTTCCAATGAATGTCAGGGGCTGATTGGCTAATACAGTGGGTTGCAAATACAATATGTCCCTTGAAAGTATTTGGGTCTATTTTCATATATTTTCTGAGGGCATCTACCAATCAGGCCTGAAATAGGGCTGGCTTCTCATCTAGGCCTTGGGTGATCTCTTTAACCTTATCATATTTAACAGGTTTAATCATGCATCGTTTTATCCATTCAATGAGGCAAAGGATAATGTGATCCTTACTAGTGATACCAGGCTGGCCTGGTTGATAGTCCTAATTGGGATCCATTAGAGGCACTTCTGTCAGGCCCACAAGGTATCAATGTGTTTGGGCAACATGTAATCCATCAGCATATGTTTGAGCCTGTGCTCAAATATGGGGCTTTTCCTCACTGGCGCAGCAGTGAGAAATGACAATATTTACATCCTTCCAGGTAAGGTCAAAGGAAAGAGTCGGTACCTAGAATTCTTTGGTGAACTGGCTAGGGTCCTCCGAGAATCTGCCTAAGCAGGTGCAGCATTGTCAGACAAGGAAAAAGGGGTGTGGACTCTGGTAATTCCCTAAGGCCCACCTACTACTTCCTGAAGGGGGCAAAGAGGCTCTGGCTGCATTTCTGGTAAGGAAGGGTAAAGAGGCTTATAGGGCGGGGGAGAGGCTGAAGATGGTGGAAGAGTGTTGGGGCTTGTGTCTTCTGTCTGGGGCTCCTGTTCTTTCAGGGGTGGCACTAGAGAGGGGCTTCTGTGCAGCCCGAATGGGTCCCAGCCAGCAAGTTTCCCTAACATAGGACTTGCGTAGCTCCAAGTTTTCTCTTAGGACCATAAAAGCCTGTACATAAGGAACTTCTGTCCATTTCCCCTGCCTTTTGCAAAAGATGTCTAACTATAGTTGAGGCTCCCATTTTCTGTCCAGGCCTCATTGTCCTCAAGTTTATCCTGGGGCCAGGCTTCGTTACAAAAGAAAATGAGCATTTTTCGTTTTAAAGAATCTAGAGAAAACTTGTCCCAGTGACTCAAAAGGTACCCAATGGGTGAGTCCTTGGGGATGGAGGAGGTGTTTCCCATCATTCCTTCAGGGAGAGGATGCTCCTGTAACAGAGAGGAGCACTAGCATTAGGAGGCCCTGTGGGGGCTCTCGAAGACAGGACTGGTTCCAGGCATCCCTGTCCACCTAGCCCTGTCGACTTTATCCACAATGGGGGTTAGCTACTCCCCCATGTGGCAGTCCTGTTGGCTCCAGCGTTGTGGGGCCTGTGTCCTATCCTGGCATCCGTGGTATCCAGGATGAGTGACCTTCCTGAAGGTTTCTCTATAGATTAACCCCTGTGTTCCTGGATATGTTCCCCTGGAACGGACATCCTCATGGTTCTAGGACCTATCTAAGTCCCAGCCTTTTTCTCTAAAAAGGTGGTAAGTTTCAGAAAACAGGCACTGGCCATTAAGGGAGATGGTTTGTGAAAAAGAAAAAAAATAAAAACCTCTCTTTACCCTTCCTTTTTGTGGGTGGCACCCCTGGGGCCTTGGTGCCATTCTCACCCTCACCCCTTCCCACACATGCTCCGGCCAGTGGGCAGTGGGGCTGGGTGCAGGGGTGGATATGGCAGCTGAGGTGGAGGCACCATGACTGTAGTTAGGGGGATGGAGGGCCCCGCGACTCTGGAAGGACACTCCCAATTGCGTGACCCTGGCGGAGGCATGCACAGCAAATGGAGGTCATTGCTCGGGCATGTGTCCCCAGGGCACGGCCACATGCATGACCCACCCAGTTTGAGTTGCCTGCCCTTCCCTAACAGGGCAGGATGGGAGTGGGGTCAGGGCAGACCCTGGAGGGGGCTGGTCAAACACCAGGAGGCGGATGGTGAACAATGGTCCCACCACCATGAGTCCCAACCACATGACACAGGACCATGCCCCTCCTAACACCCGGGGGTATGTGCACAGACCACCTACAATGTGAGGGAGCTCCCAAAGAGAGTGCAGCCACCATAACCATGGTACAAACTCTAAGTAAGGCTGTATTTCATATTTTTACACAATTGGGTCTGTTGGCAGTTAATTAAATGGTGGATAAGGCAAACCCAGAGGGCAAAGATCCTATGGTTCAGGTCCCTAGCTGCCTGTGAGGATGGCTGGAAACTTTCCCTGACATGCCCTGCGCATATGTAACAGTAAGAAGTGGAAGACCTAGCAGCAAGGTTGGAAAATGCCTGGCAGATTTCTTTTTCCCCATTTCCAGCCGAATAAGGCATGAGATAAGAGTGGAAAGTAAGAGTGAAGTACGGATGCAGAGTTGAGACAAGGATGGATAGGCATAGGTGGACCAAGCCTATGAGGGTAGCAGCGAAGAGGAGGTGGTGTTATGCTTTTAACTGTGTGCCTGAAATCATTGCGTGGAAATTGCCTTGAGGTGCGCAGGCAGACGTAGCATCTCTCTAGTCTGTTCCACGACCCACTTTTCCTCTCACAGGAGATTTCTTTTTCATAGCGAGCACCCTGATGGCTTTTAACTACTCGTCTTGCACCCACATTTTTGCAGCAATAGGTCTGAAAATGAGACAAACTATAAGAAAGAGACGGAGAGAGACAGAGAGGGGAAGAGAGATGGAGATGCCTGGAGGTAAGGCCATGCCTCTCCCTCTTGAGAGTAACAGGGGAAGTAAGGCAGTGTCTTTCAAGCCCAAGGGAGACAAGAGGCTAAGTCTGAAAAGGCAACAGAGAGTAAGAAAGCAAAAGGGAAAGAGAGTAAGGGAGCGAGTAGGAGAGAGTGGGAGAGTAATGGTGGGAAGTAAGTTAATGCCTCTCAAGCACAAGGGAGGAAAGAGGCCAAGGCTTACCAAATTCTCCTGGCTGGCTCGCTAATATATTCCTGGTGAATTTAAGGTTCTTGCCTCGTTGTGAAAGAATTTGGAGATGAAGCAGGAAGGTTAAGAAAGTAAAGTGAGAATTTATTTAAGCAAGAATATGCTCTCAGAGGGAGAGAGGGCACACAGGTGAGAAGCTGCTGTCCTGGGTTTCTCTGGTGAGCTGGTTATGAGGGGCATACAAATGAAGGGGCAGAATATTCACGGGGGAAGGAGGGGTTTGGGGGTCGTATTCCCTGATTTTCGTCCCAGCTTCATCTTCCCGAGGGTAGGAGGGATTTTTGTCCTTATTTAGCTTAGGTCAGAAGTATCATGGTGTCAATGTATGATGGGTACTTCTTACCTGTAAGGCTTATTTTTTTTTTTTTTTTTTTTTTTTTTTTTTTTTTTTTTTGTGGTATGTGGGCCTCTCACTGTTGTGGCCTCTCCCATTGCGGAGCACAGGCTCCGGACGCACAGGCCCAGCGGCCATGGCTCACGGGCCCAGCCGCTCCGCGGCATGTGGGATCTTCCCAGACCGGGGCACGAACCCGTTTCCCCTGCATCGGCAGGCGGACTCTCAACCACTGCGCCACCAGGGAAGCCCTGTAAGGCTTATTTTATTGTAATGAGAGCATAAAGAGCAACAGGCCACATTCAGACACAGGAGATTCCTGTCTTTCCCCAACTTTCTTTGTCTGCTTCCAGGACACTTATCACCTAAAAGGTGTGGTTTCCTGTCAGTCTGGAGGTTCCTGCTTTTCTTTGTCTGCCCATGGACGCTCGCTGTTAAAAAGATGTGTGACTTCCTGCCACCTGGCCACTGCCCCCATTTCTCTGCTCATATCTAGCTACCTGCCTGCGGTAACAGTATCCCTAATCAGAGCAGCTTTTTAAGGTTGGTGGTATTATCCTTATCTCACAGTCAAGTAACCTGAGACTCAGGGAGGTTAAAAAAATTGCTCAAAGTGACATAGTAGTTCAACCAGGATTGAAACTCAGGTTCTATGACTCCATAGTCTCCTATATCAGTTTTTTGTCCAATTAAAAATATGTCTACCCACACAGATGGAATTAAGCCAGGTGAATCAGGCAGCTTAAGAGTATGGTGGGAAACTGCGTTTTCAGCTTTGTGCTGGAGACTACCTATTTCCACTCTCAGTTTACAATCTACATGGAGATACCATATTCCCTACTCCCCTGACACACAGAAGAGTTGAAATACATTGTGGTTCTTTTTTTATCTTTTATTAAAAACAATTTTTTTTACATCTTTATTGGAGTATAATTGCTTTAAAATAGAGTGTTAGTTTCTGCTTTATAACAAAGTGAATCAGGTATACATATACATATGTTCCCATATCTCTTCTCCCTTGCATCTCCCTCCCTCCCACTCTCCCTATCCCACCCCTCCAGGTGGTCACAAAGCACCGTCCTGATCTCCCTGTGCTATGCGGCTGCTTCAACCTAGCTAACTATTTTATGTTTGGTAGTGTATATATGCCCATGCCATTCTCTTACTTTGTCACAGCTTACCCTTCCCCTCCCCATATCCTCAAGTCCATTCTCTAGTAGGTCTACGTCTTTATTCCTATCTTACCCCTAGGATCTCCATGACATTTTTTTTTCTTAAATGCCATATATATGTGTGAGTATACGGTATTTGTCTTACTCTTTCTGACTTACTTCACTATGTATGACAGACTCTAGGTCCAACCACGTCATTACAAATAGCTCGATTTCATTTCTTTTTATGGCTGAGTAATATTCCATTGTATATATTTGCCATATCTTCATTATCCATTCATCCGATGATGGACACTTAGGTTGTTTCCATCTCCTGGCTATTGTAAATAGAACTGCAATGAACATTTTGGTACATGACTCTTTTTGAATTATAGTTTTATCAGGGTATATGCACAGTAGTGGGATTGCTGGGTCATATGACACTTCTATTTGTAGCTTTATAAGGAACCTCCATACTGTTCTCCATAGTGGCTGTACCAATTCACATTCCCACCAGCAGTGCAAGAGTGTTCCCTTTTCTCCACACCCTCTCCAGCATTTATTGTTTCTAGATTTCTTGATGATGGCCATTCTGACTGGTGTGAGATGATATCTCATTGGAGTTTTGATTTGCATTTCTCTAATGATTAATGATGTTGAGCATTCTTTCATGTGTTTGTTGGCAGTCTGTATATCTTCTTTGGAGAAATGCCTATTTAAGTCTTCTGCCCATTTTTGGATTGGGTTGTTTGTTTTTTTGCTATTGAGCTGCATGAGCTGCTTATAAATTTTGGAGATTAATCCTTTGTCTGTTGCTTCATTTGCAAATATTTTCTCCCATTCTGAGGGTTGTCCTTTGGTCTTCTTTATGGTTTTCTTAGCTGTGCAAAAGCTTTGAAGTTTCATTAGGTCCCATTTGTTTATCTTTGTTTTTATTTCCATTTCTCTAGGAGGTGGGTCAAAAAGGATCTTGCTGTGATTTATGTCATAGAGTGTTCTGCCTATGTTTTCCTCTAAGAGTTTGATAATTTCTGGCCTTACATGTAGGTCTTTAATCCATTTTGAGCTTATTTTTGTGTATGGTGTTAGGGATGATCTAAACTCATACGTTTACATGTATCTGTCCAGTTATTCCAGCACCACTTATTGAAGAGGCTGTCCTTTCTCCACTGTACATTCCTGCCTCCTTTATCACAGATAAGCCTTTCTCCACTGTACATTCCTGCCTCCTTTATCAAAGATAACATGACCATATGTTCGTGGGTTTATCTCTGGAATTTCTATCCTGTTCCATTGTTCTATCTTTCTGTTTTTGTGCCAGTACCATACTGTCTTGATTACTGTAGCTTTGTAGTATAGTCTGAAGTCAGGGAGCTTGATTCCTCCAGCTCCGTATTTCTTTCTCAAGATTGCTTTGGCTATTCGGGGTCTTTTGTGTTTCCATAGAAATTTTGAACTTTTTTGTTCTAGTTCTGTGAAAAATGCCAGTGGTAGTTTGATAGGGATTGCATTGAATCTGTAGATTGCTTTGGGTAGTAGAGTCATTTTCACAATGTTGATTCTTCCAATCCAAGAACATGGTATATCTCTCCATCAATTTTTATCATTTTTAATTTCTTTCATCCGTGTCTTATAATTTTCTGCTTAGAGGTCTTTTGTCTCCTTAGGTAGGTTTATTCCTAGATATATTATTCTTTTTGTTGCAATGGTAAATGGCAGTGTTTTCTTGATTTCACTTTCAGAGTTGTCATCATTAGTGTACAGGAATGCCAGAGATTTCTATGCATTAATTTCATAACCTGCTACTTTACCAAATTCATTGATTATCTCTAGTAGTTTTCTGGTAGCATCTTTAGGATAATCTATGTATAGTATCATGTCATCTGCAAACAGTGACAGGTTTATTTCTCCTTTTCCAATTTGGATTCCTTTTATTTCCTTTTCTTCTCTGATTGCTGTGGCTAAAACTTCCAAAATTATGTTGAGTAAGAGTGGTGAGAGTGGGCAAACTTGTCTTGTTTCTGATCTTAGTGGAAATGCTTTCAATGTTTCACCCTTGAGAACGAAGTTGGCTGTAGGTTTGTCATATATGGCCTTTATTATGTTGAGGAAAGTTCCCTCTGTGCCTACTTTCTGGAGGGTTTTTATCATAAATGGGTGTTGAATTTTGTCAAAAGCTTTCTCTGCATCTACTGAGATGACCATATGTTTTTTCTCCTTCAATTTGTTAATATGGTGTATCACATTGTTTGATTTGTGTATATTGAAGAATACTTCCATTCCTGAGGTAAACCCCACTTGATCATGGTGTACGATCCTTTTAATGTGCTGTTGGATTCTGTTTGCTGGTATTTTGTTGAGGATTTTTGCATGTATGTTCATCAGTGATATTGTCCTCTAGTTTTCTTCCGTTGTGACATCCTTGACTGGTTTTGGTATCAGGGTGATGGTGGCCTGGTAGAATGAGTTTGGGAGTGTTCCTCTCTCTGCTATATTTTGGAAGATTTTGAGAAGCATAGGTATTAGCTCTCCTCTAAATGTTTGATAGAATTCGCCTGTGAAGCCATCTGGTCCTGGGCTTTTGTTTGTTGGAAGATTTTTAATTACAGTTTCAATTTCAGTGATTGTGATTGTTCTGTCCATATTTTCTATTTCTTCCTCGTTCAATATTGGCAGATTGTGCAGTTCTAATAGTTTGTCCATTTCTTCCAGGTGGTCCATTTTATGTTTTTTTTATTATTATTTTATTTTAGATTTTTATTTATTTATTTATTTATTTGCTTTACAACAAATTTAATCAGTTATACATATACATATGTTCCCATATCCCCTCCCTTTTGCGTCTCCCTCCCACCCTCCCTATCCCACCCCTCCAGGCGGTCACAAAGCACCGAGCTCATCTCCCTGTGCTATGCGGCTGCTTCCCACTAGCTATCTACCTTACGTTTGGTAGTGTATATATGTCCATGTCTCTCTCTTGCTTTCTCACAGCTTACCCTTCCCCCTCCCCATATCCTCAAGTCCATTCTCTAGTAGGTCTGTGTCTTTATTCCTGTCTTACCCCTATGTTCTTCATGACATTTTTTTTCTTAAATTCCATATATATGTGTCAGCATACGGTATTTGTCTTTCTCTTTCTGACTTACTTCACTCTGTATGACAGGCTCTAGGTCCATCCACCTCATTACAAATAGCTCAATTTCGTTTCTATTTATGGCTGAGTAATATTCCATTGTATATATGTGCCACATCTTCTTTACCCATTCATCTGATGATGGACACTTAGGTTGTTTCCATCTCCGGGCTATTGTAAATAGGGCTGCTATGAACATTTTGGTACATGTCTCTTTTTGAATTATGGTTTTCTCAGGGTATATGCCCAGTAGTGGGATTGCTGGGTCATATGGTAGTTCTATTTGTAGTTTTTTAAGGAACCTCCATACTGTTCTCCATAGTGGCTGTACCAATTCACATTCCCACCAGCAGTGCAAGAGTGTTCCCTTTTCTCCACACCCTCTCCAGCATTTATTGTTTCTAGATTTTTTGATGATGGCCATTCTGACTGGTGTGAGATGATATCTCATTGTAGTTTTGATTTGCATTTCTCTAATGAGTAAAGATATTGAGCATCCTTTCATGTGTTTGTTGGCAGTCTGTATATCTTCTGTGGAGAAATGTCTATTTAGGTCTTCTGCCCATTTTTAGATTGGGTTGTTTGTTTTTTTGTTATTGAGCTGCATGAGCTGCTTATAAATTTTGGAGATTAATCCTTTGTCTGTTGCTTCATTTGCAAAGAGTTTATCCCATTCTGAGGGTTGTCTTTTGGTCTTGTTTTTGGTTTCCTTTGCTGTGCAAAAGCTTTTAAGTTTCATTAGGTCCCATGTGTTTATTTTTGTCTTTATTTCCATTTCTCTAGGAGGTGGGTCAAAAAGGATCTTGCTGTGATTTATGTCATAGAGTGTTCTGCCTATGTTTTCCTCTAAGAGTTTGATAGTGTCTGGCCTTACATTTAGGTTTTTAATCCATTTTGAGCTTATTTTTGTGTATGGTGTTAGGGAGTCATCTAATCTCATACTTTTACATGTCCCTATCCAGTTTTCCCAGCACCACTTATTGAAGAGACTGTCCTTTCTCCACTGTACATTCCTGCCTCCTTTATCAAAGATAAGGTGACCATATGTGCGTGGGTTTATCTCTGGGCTTTCTATCCTGTTCCATTGATCTATCTTTCTGTTTTTGTGCCAGTACCATACTGTCTTGATTACTGTAGCTTTGTAATATGGTCTGAAGTCAGGGAGCCTGATTCCTCCAGCTCCGTTTTTCTTTCTCAAGATTGCTTTGGCTATTCGGGGTCTTTTGTGTTTCCATACAAATTGTGAAATTTTTTGTTCTAGTTCTGTGAAAAATGCCAGTGGTAGTTTGATAGGGATTGCATTGAATCTGTAGATTGCTTTGGGTAGTAGAGTCATTTTCACAATGTTGATTCTTCCAATCCAAGAACATGGTACATCTCTCCATCTATTTGTATCATCTTTAATTTCTTTCATCAGTGTCTTATAATTTTCTGCATACAGGTCTTTTGTCTCCTTAGGTAGGTTTATTCCTAGATATTTTATTCTATTTGTTGCAATGGTAAATGGCAGTGTTTTCTTGATTTCACTTTCAGCGTTGTCATCATTAGTATATAGGAATGCCAGATTTCTGTGCATTAATTTTGTATCCTGCAACTTTACCAAATTCATTGATTAGCTCTAGTAGTTTTCTGGTGGCATCTTTAGGATTCTCTATGTATAGTATCATGTCATCTGCAAACAGTGACAGCTTTACTTCTTCTTTTCCAATTTGGATTCCTTTTATTTCCTTTTCTTCTCTGACTGCTGTGGCTAAAACTTCCAAAACTAGGTTGAATAAGAGTGGTGAGAGTGGGCAACCTTGTCTTGTTCCTGATCTTAGTGGAAACGGTTTCAGTTTTTCACCATTGAGGACGATGCTGGCTGTGGGTTTGTCATATATGGCCTTTATTATGTTGAGGAAAGTTCCCTCTATGCCTACTTTCTGCAGGGTTTTTATCATAAATGGGTGTTGAATTTTGTCGAAAGCTTTCTCTGCATCTATTGAGATGATCATATGGTTTTTCTCCTTCAATTTGTTAATATGGTGTATCACGTTGATTGATTTGCGTATATTGAAGAATCCTTGCATTCCTGGAATAAACCCCACTTGATCATGGTGTATGATCCTTTTAATGTGCTGTTGGATTCTGTTTGCTAATATCTTGTTGAGGATTTTTGCATCTATGTTCATCAGTGATATTGGCCTGTAGTTTTCTTTCTTTGTGACATCCTTGTCTGGTTTTGGTATCAAGGTGATGGTGTCCTCGTAGAATGAGTTTGGGAGTGTTCCTCCCTCTGCTATATTTTGGAAGAGTTTGAGAAGGATAGGTGTTATCTCTTCTCTAAATGCTTGATAGAATTCGCCTGTGAAGCCATCTGGTCCTGGGCTTTTGTTTGTTGGAAGATTTTTTATCACAGTTTCAATTTCAGTGCTTGTGATTGGTCGGTTCATATTTTCTATTTCTTCCTAATTCAGTCTTGGCAGGTTGTGCACTTCTAAGAATTTGTCCATTTCTTCCAGGTTGTCCATTTTATTGGCATAGAGTTGCTTGTAGTAATCTCTCATGATCTTTTGTATTTCTGCAGTGTCAGTTGTTACTTCTTTTTCATTTCTAATTCTATTGATTTGAGTCTTCTCCCTTTTTTTCTTGATGAGTCTGGCTAATGGTTTATCAATTTTGTTTATCTTCTCAAAGAACCAGCTTTTAGTTTTATTGATCTTTGCTATCATTTCCTTCATTTCTTTTTCATTTATTTCTGATCTGATTTTTATGATTTCTTTCCTTCTGCTAACTTTGGGATGTTTTTGTTCTTCTTTCTCTAATTGCTTTAGGTGCAAGGTTAGGTTGTTTATTCGAGATGTTTCCTGTTTCTTAAGGTGGGATTGTATTGCTATAAACTTCCCTCTTAGAACTGCTTTTGCTGCATCCCATAGGTTTTGGGTCATCATGTCTCCATTGTCATTTGTTTCTAGGTATTTTTTAATTTCCTCTTTGATTTCTTCAGTGATCACTTCGTTATTAAGTAGTGTATTGTTTAGCCTCCATGTGTTTGTATTTTTTACAGCTCTTTTCCTGTAATTGATATCTAGTCTCATAGCATTGTGGTCGGAAAAGATACTTGATACAATTTCAATTTTCTTAAATTTACCAAGGCTTGATTTGTGACCCAAGATATGATCTATCCTGGAGAATGTTCCATGAGCACTTGAAAAAAATGTGTATTCTGTTGTTTTTGGATGGAATGTCCTATAAATATCAATTAAGTCCATCTTGTTTAATGTATCATTTAAAGCTTGTGTTTCCTTATTTATATTCATTTTGGATGATCTGTCCATTGGTGAAAGTGGAGTGTTAAAGTCCCCTACTATGATTGTGTTACTGTCGATTTCTCCTTTTATGGCTGTTAGTATTTGCCTTATGTATTGATGTGCTCCTATGTTAGGTGCATAAATATTTACAGTTGTTATATCTTCTGCTTGGATCGATCCCTTGATCATTATGTAGTGTCCTTCTTTGTCTCTTCTAGTAGTCTTTATTTTAAAGTTTATTTTGTCTGATATGAGAATTGCTACTCCAGCTTTCTTTTGGTTTCCATTTGCATGGAATATCTTTTTCCATCCCCTTACTTTCAGTCTGTATGTGTCTCTAGGTCTGAAGTGGGTCTCTTGTAGACAGTATATATATGGGTCTTGTTTTTGTATCCATTCAGCCAATCTGTGTCTTTTGGTGGGAGCAATTATTCCATTTACATTTAAGGTAATTATCGATATGTATGTTCCTATTCCCATTTTCTTAATTGTTTTGGGTTCGTTATTGTAGGTATAGTCCTTCTGTTGTGTTTCTTGCCTAGAGAAGTTCCTTTAGCATTTGTTGTAAAACTGGTTTGGTGGTGCTGAACTCTCTCCGCTTTTGCTTGTCTGTAAACGTTTTAATTTCTCCATCAAATCTGAATGAGATCCTTTCTGGGTAGAGTAATCTTGGTTGCGGGTTTTTCTCCTTCATCACTTTAATTATGTCCTGCCACTCCCTTCTGGCTTGTAGAGTTTCTGCTGAGAGATCAGCTGTTATCCTGATGGGGATTCCCTTGTGTGTTATTTGTTGTTTTTGCCTTGCTGCTTTTAATATGATTTCTTTGTGTTTAATTTTTGACAGTTTGATTAATATGTGTCTTGGGGTATTTCTCCTTGGATTTATTCCGTATGGGACTCTCTGTGCCTCCTGGACTTGATTAACTATTTGCTTTCCCATATTAGGGAAGTTTTCAACTATAATCTCTTCAAATATTTTCTCAGTCCCTTTCTTTTTCTCTTCTTCTTCTGGAACCCCTATAATTCGAATGTTGGTGCGTTTAATGTTGTCCCAGAGGTCTCTGAGACTGTCCTCTGTTCTTTTCATTCTTTTTTCTTTAGTTTGCTCTGCAGCAGTTATTTCCACTATTTTATCTTCCACCTCACTTATCCGTTCTTCTGCCTCAGTTATTCTGCTATTGATCCCATCTAGAGTATTATTTATTTCACTTATTGTGTTTTTAATCAATGCTTGATTCATCTTTATTTCTTCTAGGTCCTTGTTAACTGTTTCTTGCATTTTGTCTATTCTATTTCCAAGATTTTGGATCTTGGAAATAGAATCTTGGATCATCTTTACCATCATTATTCTGAATTCTTTTTCACGTAGACTGCCTATTACCTCTTCATTTGTTAGGTCTGGTGGGTTTTTATCTTGCTCCTTCTCCTGCTGTGTGTTTTTCTGCCTTCTCATTTTGCTTATGTTACTGTGTTTGGGGTCTCCTTTTTGCAGGCTGCAGGTTCGTAGTTCCCGTTGTTTTTGGTGTCTGTCCCCAGTGGCTAAGGTTGGTTTAGTGGGTTGTGTAGGCTTCCTGGTGGAGGGGACTAGTGCCTGTGTTCTGGTGGATGAGGCTGGATCTTGTCTTTCTGGTGGGCAGGTCCACGTCTGTTGGTGTGTTTTGGGGTGTCTGCAGACTTTTTATGATTTTAGGCCACCTCTCTGCTAATGGGTGGCGTTGTGTTCCTGTCTTGCTATTTGTTTGGCATACGGTGTTCAGCACTGTAGCTTGCTGGTCGTTGAGTGAAGCTGGGTGCTGGTGTTGAGATGGAGATCTCTGGAAGATTTTCGCCGTTTGATATTATGTGGAACTGGGAGGTCTCTTGTGGACCAGTGTCCGGAAGTTGGCTCTCCCACCTCAGAGGCACAGCACTGACTCCTGGCTCCTCAATTTGGGATGATTTGTTGTCTATTCATGTATTCCACAGATGCAGGGTACATCAAGTTGATTGTGGAGCTTTAATCCGCTGCTTCTGAGGCTGCTGGGAGAGGTTTCCCTTTCTCTTCTTTGTTCTCACAGCTCCTGGGTCTCAGCTTTGGATTTGGCCCCGCCTCTGCGTGTAGGTCGCCGGAGGGCATCTGTTCTTCGCTCAGACAGGACAGGGTTAAAGGAGCAGCCTCTCAGGGGACTCTGGCTCACTCACGCCGGGCGGGAGGGAGGGGCATGGAGTGCGGGGCGAGCCTGCAGCGGCAGAGTCCGGCGTGATGTTGCACCAGCCCGAGGCGCGCCGTGCATTCTCCCAGGGAAGCCGCCCCTGGATCCCGGGACCCCGGCAGTGGCGGGCTGCACAGGCTCCCGGAAGGGCGGTGTGGACAGTGACCTGCGCTCGCACACAGGCCCCCTGGTGGCGGCAGCAGCAGCCCCAGCGTCCCACGCCCGTCACTGGGCTCCGCGCTTTCAGCCACGACTCGCGCCCGTCTGTGGAGCTCCCCCAAGCAGCGCTCTCAATCCCCTCTCCCCGCACACCAGGAAACCAAGAGGGAAGAAAAAGTCTCTTGCCTCTTCGGCAGCTCCAGAGCCCCCCTGGACTCCCTCCCGGCCAGCTGTGGCACACTAGCCCCCTTCAGGCTGAGTTCTCGCCGCCAGCCCCAGTCCTCTCCCTGCGCTCTGAGCGAAGCCCGAGCCTCAGCTTCCAGCGCCGCCCGCCCCGGCGGGCAAGCAGACAAGCCTCTCGGGCTGGTGAGTGCTGCTCGGCACCGATCCTCTGTGCGGGAATCTCTCCTCTTTGCCCTACCCAGGTATGTGGGGAGTTTCTTGCCTTTTGGGAGGTCTGGGGTCTTCTGCCAGCGTTCAGTAGGTGTTCTGTAGGAGTTGTTCCACGTGTAGCTGTATTTCTGGTGTATCCGTGGGGAGGAAGGTGATCTCCGCCAGGTTGTCCATTTTATTGGCATAGAGTTGCTTGTAGTAATCTCTCATGATCTTTTGTATTTCTGCAGTGTCAGTTGCTACTTCTCCTTTTTCATTTCTAATTCTATTGATTTGAGTCTTGTCCCTTTTTTTCTTGATGAGTCTGGCTAATGGTTTGTCAATTTTGTTTATCTTCTCAAAGAACCAGGTTTTAGTTTTATTAATCTTTGCTATCATTTCCTTCATTTCTTTTTCATTTATTTCTAATCTGATCTTTATGATTTCGTTCCTTCTGCTAATTTTGGGGTTTTTTTATGTTCTTCTTTCTCTAATTGCCTTAGGTGCAAGTTTAGGTTGTTTATTCGAGATGCTTCCTGTTTCTTAAGGTAGGATTCTATTGCTATAAACTTCCCTCTTAGAACTGCTTTTGCTGCATCTCATAGGTTTTGGGTCTTTGTGTCTCCCTTGTCATTTGTTTCTAGGTTGTTTTTGATTTCCTCTTTGATTTCTTCAGTGATCAGTTCGTTATTAAGTAGTGTATAGTTTAGCCTCCATGTGTTTGTATTTTTTACAGATATTTTCCTGTAATTGATATCTAGTCTCATAGTGTTGTTGTTGGAAAAGATACTTAATATAATTTCAATTCTCTTAAATTTACCAAGGCTTTATTTGTGACCCAAGATATGATCTGTCATGGAGAATGTTCCCTGAGCACTTGAGTAAAATGTGTATTCTGTTTTTTTTGGTTGGAATGTCCTATAAATATCAATTTAGTCCATCTGGTTTAATGCATCATTTAAAGCTTGTGTTTCCTTATCTATTTTCCTTTTGGATGATCTGTCCATTTGTGAAAGTGGGCTGTTAAAGTCCCCTAGTATGTATGTGTTACCGTCGATTTCCCCTTTTATGGCTGTTAGCATTTGCCTTATGTGTTGAGGTGCTCCTATGTTGGGTGCATAAATATTTACAATTGTTATATCTTCTTGGATCGATCCCTTGATCATTTTGTAGGGTCCTTCTTTGTCTGTTCTAATAGTCTTTATTTTAAAGGCTATTTCTTGTGATATGAGAATTGCTACTCCAGCTTTCTTTTGTTTGCTATTTGCATGGAATATCTTTTTGCATCCCCTCACTTTCAGTCTGTATGTGTCTCTAGGTCTGAAGTGGGTCTCTTGTAGACAGCATATATATGGGTCTTGTTTTTGTATCCATTCAGCCAGTCTGTGTCTTTTGGTGGGAGCATTTATTGCATGACGTTTAAGGTAATTATCGATATGTATGTTCCTCTTCCCTTTTTCCTAATTGTTTTAGGTTTGTTATTATAGGTCTTTTCCTTCTCTTGTGTTTCTTGCCTAGAGAAGTTCCTTTAGCATTTGTTGCAAAGCTGGTTTGGTGGTGCTGAACTCTCTCAGCTTTTGCTTTTCTATAAAGATTTTAATTTCACCATCAAAATTGAATGAGATCCTTGCTGGGTAGAGTAATCTTGGTTGTAGTTTTTCTCCTCATCACTTTAAATATGTCCTGCCAGTCCCTTCTGGCTTACAGAGTTTCTGCTGAAAGATCAGCTATTAAACTAATGGGGATTCCCTTGTGTGTTATTTGTTGTTTTTCCCTTGCTGCTTTTAATATGTTTTCTTTGTATTTAGTTTTTGATAGTTTGATTAATATGTGTTTTTGCATGTTTCTCCTTGGATTTATCCTGTATGGCACTCTGTGTGCTTCCTGGGCTTGATTAACTATTTCCTTTCCCATATTAGGGAAGTTTTCAACTATAATCTCTTCAAATATTTTCTCAGTCCCTTTGTTTTCCTCTTTTTCTTCTGGAACCCCTATAATTCGAATGTTGGTGCACTTAATATTGTCCTGGAGGTCTCTGAGACTGTCCTCAGCTCTTTTCATTCTTTTTTATTTATTCTGCTCTGCTGTAGTTATTTCCACTATTTTATCTTCCAGGTCACTTATCCCTTCTTCTGCCTCAGTTATTCTGCTATTGATCCCTTTTAGAGTATTTTTAATTTCATTTATTGTGTCATTCATCGTTACTTGTTTCATCTTTAGTTCTTCTAGGTCCTTCTTAAATGTTTTTTGCATTTTCTCTGTTCTATTTCCAAGATTTTCGATCATCTTTACTATCATTATTCTGAATTCTCTTTCAGGTAGACTGCCTATTTCCTCTTCATTTGTTAGGTCTGATGGGTTTTTTATCTTGCTCCTTCATCTGCTGTGTGTTTTTATGTCTTCTCATTTTGCTTATCTTACTGTGTTTGGTGTTTCATTTTTTCAGGCTGCAGGTCTGTAGTTCCCGTTGTTTTTGGTGTCTGTCCCCAGTGGCTAAGGTTGGTTCAGTGGTTTGTGTAGGCTTCCTTGTGGAGGGGACTAGTACCTGTGTTCTGGTGGATGAGGCTGGATCTTTTCTTTCTGGTTGGCAGGTTCACGTCTCGTGGTGTGTTTTGGGGTGTCTGTGGACTTATTAAGATTTTAGGCAGCCTCTCTCCTAATGGGTGAGGTTGTGTTCCTGTCTTGGTAGTTGTTAAGCATAGGGTGTCCAGCACTGTAGCTTACTGGTGGTTGAGTGAACCTGGGTGTTGGTGTTGAGATGGAGATCTCTGTGAGATTTTCACCGTTTGATATTACATGGGGCTGGGAGGTCTCTTGTGGACCAGTGTCCTGAAGTTGGCTCTCCCACCTCAGAGGCACAGCACTGACTCCTGGCTGCAGCAGCAAGAGCCTTTCATCCACGTGGCTCAGAATAAAAGGGAGAAAAAGTAGAAAGAAAGAATTAGTAGAAGTAGAAAGACAGAAAAATAGAAAGAAAGAAAGGAAGGAGGGAGGGAGGGAGGAAGGAACGATGGATGGAAGGAAGGAAGGAAGGAAAAAAGAAACAAAGAAGTTAAAGTAAAATAAAATAAAGTAAGATAAAATATAATAAAGTTATTAAGATAAAAAATAATGATAAAAAAACAGATGGATAGAACCCTAGGACAAATGGTGGAAGCAAAGCTATACACTGAAAATCTCACACAGAAGCATACACATACACACTCCCAAAAAGAGGAAAAGGGGAAAAAAATCATAAATCTTGCTCTCAAAGTCCACCTCCTCAATTTGGGATGATTTGTTGTCTATTCATGTATTCCACAGATGCAGGGTACATCAAGTTGATTGTGGAGCTTTAATCCACTGCTTCTGAGGCTGCTGGGAGAGGCTTCCCTTTCTCTTCTTTGTTCCCACAGCTCCCGGGGCTCAGCTTTGGATTTGGCCCCGCCTCTGCGTGTAGATCGCCAGAGGGCATCTGTTTTTCACTCAGACAGGACGGGGTTAAAGGAGCAGCCTCTTCAGGGACTCTGGCTCACTCAGGCCGGGGGGAGGGAGGTGTACAGAGTGCGGTGCGAGCCTGCGGCGGCAGAGGCCAACATGACGTACCAGCCTGAGGTGCACCGTGTGTTCTTCCACAGAAGTTGTCCCTGGATCCCGGGACCCTGGCAGTGGTGGGCTGCACAGGCTCCCTGGAAGGGGGATGTGGATAGTGACCTGCGCTCGCACGTAGGCTTCTTGGTAGCAGCAGCAGCAGCCTTAGCATCTTATGCCCGTCTCTGGGGTCTGTGCTGTTAGCCATGGCTCGCGCCCGTCTCTGGAGCTCCTTTAAGCTGCTCTCTTAATCCCCTCTCCTCGTGCACCAGGAAACAGAGGGAAGAAAAAGTCTCTTGCCTCTTCGGCAGGTCCAGACTTTTCCCGGATTCCCTCCCGGCTAGCTGTGACGAACTAACCCCCTTCAGTCTGTGTTCACGCCGCCAACCCCAGCCCTCTCCCTGTGCTCCAACCAAAGCCCGAGCCTCAGCTCCCAGCCCCGCCCGCCCCGGTGGTTGAGCAGACAAGCCTCTCGCGCTGGTGAGTGCTGGTCGGCACCAATCCTCTGTGTGGTAATATCTCCACCTTGCCCTCTGCACCCCTGTGGCTGTGCTCTCCTCCGTGGCTCCAAATCTTTCCCGCTCTGCCACCCACAGTCTCCGCCTGTGAAGGGGCTTCCTAGTACATGGAAACCTTTCCTCCTTCACAGCTCCCTCCCACTGGTGCAGGTCCCATCCCTATCCTTTTGTCTCTGTTTATTCTTTTTTTTTTTTAAGATGTTGGGGGTAGGAGTTTATTAATTAATTTATTTATTTTTGCTGTCTTGGGTCTTCGTTTCTGTTTGACGGCTTTCTCTTTTCTCTTTTCTCTTCATCGCGGTGCACGGGCTTCTCACTATCACGGCCTCTGTTGTTGTGGAGCACAGGTTTCAGATGTGCAGGCTCAGTAGTTGTGGCTCACAGGCCTAGTTGCTCCACGGCATTTGGGGTCCTCCCAGACAGGGTTTGAACCCATGTCCCCTTTATTAGCAGGCAGATTCTCAACCACTGCACCACCGGGGAAGCCCTCTGTTTATTCTTTTTTCTTTTGCCCTACCCAGGTACGTGAGGAATTTCTTGCCTTTTGGGAGGTCTGAGGTCTTCTGCCAGCGTTCAGTAGGCGTTCTGTAGGCGTTGTTACATGTGTAGATGTATTTCTGGTGTATCTGTGGGGAGGAAGGTGATCTCCGCGTCTTACTCTTCCGCCATCTTCCCCTGGTCTCTCATTACATCTCTGGAGTTCCTCTTAGTAGAAGGCAGAAACTCTGTTTCTAGGTGGGCCTCATGGTTCATTTTGCCTAATAAAATGTGGCAAAGAGACAGGAGAAGATGGCGGAAGAGTAGGACGTGGAGATCACCTTCTTCCCCACAGATACATCAGAAATACATCTATATGTGGAGCTGCTCCTATAGAACACCCACTGAATGCTGGCAGAAGCCCTCAGACCTCCCAACAGGCAAGAAACTCCCCATGTACCTGGGTAGGGCAAAAGAAAAAAGAATAAACAGAACCAAAAGAATAGGGACGGGACCTGCACCAGTGGGAGGGAGCTGTGAAGTAGGGAAGGTTTCCACACACTAGAAGCTCCTTTGCAGGTGGAGACTGCAGGTGGCAGAGGGGGGAAGCTTCAGAGCCACAGAGGACAGTGCAGCAACAGGGGTGTTGAGGGCAAAGCGGAGAGATTCCCACACAGAAGATCGGCGCCGACCACCACTCACCAGCCCGAGAGGCTTTTCTGCTCACCCGCGGTGACGGGCGGGGACTGAGAGCTGAGGCTCAGGCTTCGGAGCTTAGATCCCAGGGAGAGGACTGGGGTTGGTGGCGTGATCACAGCCTGAAGGGGTTAGTGCACCACAGCTAGCCGGGAGGGAGTCCCGGAACAGTCTGCAGCTGCCGAAGAGACAAGAGACTTTTTCTTTCTTTTTTTTTTTTTTGTGGTACATGGGCCTCTCACTGTTGTGGCCTCTCCCGTTTGTGGAGCACAGGCTCTGGACATGCAGGCTCAGCAGCCATGGCTCACGGGCCCAGCTGCTCCACGGCATGTGGAATCCTCCCAGACCGGGGCACGAACCCGTGTCCCCTGCATCGGCAGGTGGACTCTCAACCACTGTGCACCAGGGAAGCCCAAGAGACTTTTTCTTGCCTCTTTGTTTCCTGGTGCATGAGGAGAAGGGATTAAGAGCGCTGCTTAAAGGAACTCCAGAGGCAGGCGCGAGCCACGGCGATCGGTGTGGATCCCAGAGACGGGCATAAGACCCTAAGGCTGCTGTTGCAGCCACCAAGAAGCCTGTGTGCGAGAACAGGTCACTATTCCCACCTCACCTCCCAGGAGCCTGTGCAGCCTGCCACTGCCAGGGTCACATGATCCAGGGACAACTTCCCCGGGAGAACACACGGCGCGCATCAGGCTGGTGCGACCTCATGCCAGGCTTTGCCGCCGCAGGCTCACCCCGCATCCGTACCCCTCCCTCCCCACGGCCTGAGTGAGTCAGAGCCCCCGAATCAGCGGCCCCTTTAACCCCGTCCTGTCTGAGCAAAGAACAGGTGACATACAGGCAGAAGCAGGGCCAAGTACAAATCTGAACCCCAGGAACAGTGCGAGCAAAGAAGAGAAGGGGAAATTACTCCCAGCAGTCTCAGAAGAAGCGATTAAAGCTCGATAATCAACTTGATGTATCCTGCATATGTGGAATACCTGTATAGACAACAAATCATACCAAATTGAGGAGGTGGACATTGGGAGAAAGATAGATTATTTTTTCCTCTTTTTGTGAGTGTGTATGTGTATGCTTTTGTGGGAGATTTTGTCTGTATAGCTTTGCTTTCACCATTTGTCCTAGGGTTCTGTCCACCCGTTTTTTTTGTTGTTGTTTTTTTTGTTTGTTTGTTTTTTTGGTTTTTTTTTCGGTACACGGGCCTCTCACTGTTGTGGCCTCTCCCGTTGTGGAGTACAGGCTCCGGACGCGCAGGCTCAGCAGCCATGGCTCACGGGCATAGCTGCTCCGCGGCATGTGGGATCTTCCCAGACCGGGGCATGAACTCATATCCCCCTCATCGGCAGGCGGACTCTCAACCACTGCGCCACCAGGGAAGCCCCCCCCCCCGTTTTTTTTTTTTACATTAAAAATTGTTTTCTAAATAATTATTTTTCATTTTAATAACTTTATTTTATTTTATCATACTTTATTTTATGTTATCCCCTTTCTTTCTTTCCTTATGTCTTTCTATTTTTTCTCCCTTTTATTGTGAGCCATGTGGAGGACAGGCTCTCGGTGCTCCAGCCAGGCTTCAGGTCTGTGCCACTAAGATGGAAGAGCCAACTTCAGGACACTGATCCACAAGGGACCTCCCAGCTCCACATAATATCAAATGGCGAAAACCTCACAGAGATCACCATCTCAACACCAACGCCCAGCTTCACTCAACGACAAGCAAGCTACAGTGCTGGACACCCTATGCCAAAAAACTAGCAAGACACGAACACAGCCACATCCATTAGCAGAGAGGCTGCCTAAAATCATAATAAGGCCACAGACACCCCAAACCACATCACAAGACGTGGACCTGCCCACCAGAAAAACAAGTTCCAACCTCATCCAACAGAACACAGGAACTAGTTCCCTCGACCAGGAAACCTACACAACCCACTGAACCAACCTTAGCCACTGGGGAAAGACACCAAAAACAATGGGAACTATGAACCTGCAGCCTGCGAAAAGGAGACCCCAAACACAGTAAGATAAGCAAAATGAAAAGACAGAAAAACACACAGCAGATGAAGGAGCAAGGTAAAAACCCACCAGACCAAACAAATGAGGAGGAACTAGGCAGTCTACCTGAAAGAGAATTCAGAATAATGATAGTAAAGATGATACAAAATCTTGGAAATAAAATTGAGAAAATGCAAGAAACATTTAACAAGGATCTAGAAGAACTAAAGAGGAAACAAGCAATGATGAAGAACACAATAAGTGAAATTAAAAATACTCTAGAAGGGATCAATAGTAGAATAACTGAGGCAGAAGAATGGATAAGTGACATGGAAGATAAAATAGTGGAAATAACTACAGCAGAGCAGAATAAAGAAAAAAGAATGGAAAGAGCTGAAGGCAGTCACAGAGACCTCTGGGACAACAGTAAAGGCACCAACATTCGAATTATAGGGGTTCCAGAAGAAAAAGAGAAAAAGAAAGGGACTGAGAAAATATTTGAAGAGATTATAGTTGAAAACTTCCCTAATATGGGAAATGAAATAGTTAATCAAATACAGGAAGCACAGAGAGTCCCATACAGGATAAATCCATGGATAAACACGCCAAGATGGATATTAATCAAACTATGAAAAATTAAATACAAAGAAAACATATTAAAAGCAGCAAGGGAAAAACAACAAATAACACACAGGGGAATCCCCATAAGGTTAACAGGTGATCTTTCTGCAGAAACTCTGCAAGCCAGAAGGGACTGGCAGGACATATTTAAAGTGATGAAGGAGAAAAACCTACAACCAAGATTACCCAGCAGGGATTTCATTCAGATTTGATGGAGAAATTAAAACATTTACGGACAAGCAAAAGCTGAGAGGGTTCAGCACCACCAAACCAGCTTTACAACAAATGCTAAAGGAACTTCAGTAGGAAAGAAACACAAGACAAGAAAAAGACGTACAATAACAAATCCAAAGCAATTAAGAAAATGGAAATAGGAACATACATATCAATAATTACCTTAAATGTAAATGGATTAAATGCTCCCACCAAAAGACACAGGCTTGCTGAATGGATAAAAAAACAAGACCCATATATATGCTGTCTACGAGAGACCCACTTCAGACCTAGGGACACACACACACTGAAAGTGAGGGGTAGGAAAAAGATATTCCATGCAAATGGAAATCAGAAGAACCTGGAGTAAAAATTCTCATATCAGACAAAATGGATTTTAAAATAAAGACTATAGGAAGAGACAAAGAAGGACACTACATAATGATCAAGGGATCAATCCAAGCAGAAGATATAACAATTGTAAATATTTATGCACCCAACATAGGAGCACCTCAATACATAAGGCAAATACTAACAGCCATAAAAGGGGAAATTGACAGTAACACAATCATAGTAGGGGACTTTAACACCACACTTTCACCAATGGACAGATCATCCAAAATGAAAATAAATAAAGAAACACAAGCTTTAAATGATACATTAAACCAAATGGACTTAATTGATATTTATAGGACATGCCATCAAAAAACAACAGAATACACATTTTTCTCAAGTGCTCATGGAACATTCTCCAGGATAGGTTATAGCTTGTGTCACAAATCAAGCCTTAATAAATTTAAGAAAATTGAAATCGTATCAGTTATCTTTTCCGACCACAACACTATGAGACTAGATATCAATTACAGGAAAAAATCTGTAAAAAATACAAACACATGGAGGCTAAACAATACACTACTTAATAACGAAGTGATCACTGAACAAGTCAAAGAGGAAATCACAAAATACCTAGACACAAATGACAATGGAGGCACAATGACCCCAAACCTATGGGAGACAGCAGAAGTAGTTCCAAGAGGGAAGATTATAGCAATAGAATCTTACCTTAAGAAACAGGAAACATTTCAAATAAACAACCTAATCTTGCACCTAAAGCAATTAGAGAAAGAAGAACAAAAAAACCCCAAAATAAGCAGAAGGAAAGTAATCATAAAGATCAGATCAGAAATAAATGAAAAAGAAATGAAGGAAACAATAGCAAAGATCAATAAAACTAAAAGCTGGTTCTTTGAGAAGATAGACAAAGTTGATAAACCATTAGCTAGACTCATCAAGAAAAATAGGGAGAAGACTGAAATCAATAGAATTAGAAATGAAAAAAGAGAAGTAACAACTGACACTGCAGAAATACAAAAGATCATGAGAGATTACTACAAGCAACTCTATGCCAATAAATGGACAACCTGGAAGAAATGGACAAATTCTTAGAAATGCACAACCTTCCAAGACTGAACCATGAAGAAATAGAAAATATGAACAGAACAATCACAAGCACTGAAATTGAAACTGTGATTAAAAATCTTCCAACAAACAAAAGCCCAGGGACAGATGGCTTCACAGGTGAATTCTATCAAACATTTAGAGAAGAGCTAACACCTATCCTCCTCAAACACTTCCAAAATATAGCAGAGGGCAGAACACTCCCAAACTAATTCTATGAGGCCACCATCACCCTGATACCAAAACTGGAGAAATATGTCACAAAGAAAGAAACCTACTGAACAATATCACTGATGAACATAGGTGCAATAATCCTCAACAAAATACTAGCAAACAGAATCCAACAGCACATTAAAAGGATCATACACCATGATCAAGTGGGGTTTATTCCAGGAATGCAAGGATTCTTCAGTATACACACATCAATCAGTGTGATACCCATATTAAAAAATTGAAGGGGAAAAACCATATGATCATCTCAATAGATGCAGAGAAAGCTTTTGACAAAATTCAACACCCATTTATGATAAAAACCCTGCAGAAAGTAGGCATAGAGGGAACATTGCTCAACACAATAAAGGCCATATATGACAAACCCACAGCAAACATCTTCCTCAATGGTGACAAACTGAAACCATTTCCACTAAGATCAGGAATAAGACAAGGTTGCCCACTCTCACCCATATTATTCAATATATTTTCGAAGTTTCAGCTACAGCAGTCAGAGAAGAAAAAGAAATAAAAAGAATCCAAATGGGAAATGAAGAAGTAAAGCTGTCACTGTTTGCAGATGACATGATACTATACATAGAGAATCCTAAAGATGGTACCAGAAAACTCCTGGAGCTAATCAATATATTTTGTATAGTAGCAGGACACAAATTTAACGCACAGAAATCTTTAGCATTACTATACACTAATGATGAAAAATCTAAAAGTGAAATTAAGAAAACACTCTCATTTACCATTGCAATGTAAAGAATGAAATGTCTAGGAATAAACCTACCTAGGGAGACAAAAGACCTGCATGCAGAAAATTATAAGACACTGATGAAATAAATTAAAGATGATACAAATAGATGGAGAGATATACCATGTTCCTGGATTGGAAGAATCAACATTGTGAAAATGACTCTACTACCCAAAGCAATCTACAGATTCAATGCAATCCCTATCAAACTACCACTGGCATTTTTCACAGAACTAGAACAAAAAATTTCACAATTTGTGTGGAAACGAAAAAGACCCTGAATAGCCAAAGCAATCTTGAGAAAGAAAACGGAGCTTGAGGATTCAGGCTCCCTGCCTTCAGACTATACTACAAAGCTACAGTAATCAAGAGAGTGTGGTACTGGCACAAAAACAAAAATGTAGATCAGTGGAACAGGATAGAAAGCCCAGAGATAAACCCATGCACATATGGTCACCTTATCTTTGATAGAGGAGGCAAGAATATACAGTGGAGTAAAAACAGCCTCTTCAATAAGTGGTGTTGGGAAAACTGGACAGGTACATGTAAAAGTATGAAATTAGAACACACCATACAAAAAAATAAACTCAAAATCGATTAAAGACCTAAATGTAAGACCAGACACTATCAAACTCTTAGAGGAAAACATAGGCAGAACACTCTATGACATAAATGACAGCAAGATCCTTTTTGACCCACCTCCTAGAGAACTGTAAATAAAACAACGATACACAATTGGACCTAATGAAATTTAAAAGCTTTTGTACAGCAAAGGAAACCATAAAGAAGACCAAAGTCAATGCTCAGAATGGGAGAAAATATTTGGAAATGGAGCAACTGACAAAGGATTAATCTCCAAAATGTACAAGCAGCACATGCAGCTCAATATCAATAAAACAAACAAGCCAATCCAAAAATGTGAAGAAGACCTACACAGACATTTATCCAAAGAAGACATACAGGTTGCCGACAAACACATGAAAGAATGCTCAATATCATTAATCATTAGAGAAATGCAAATCAAATCTACTATGAGATATCATCTCACACCGGTCAGAATGTCCATCATCAAAAAATCTAGAAACAATAAATACTGGAGAGGGTGTGGAGAAAAGGGAACACTCTTTCACTGTTGGTGGGAATGTAAATTGATACAGCCACTATGGAGAACAGTCTGGAGTTTCCTTAAAAAACTAAAAATAGAACTACCATATGACCCAGCAATCCCACTACTGGGCATATACCCTGAGAAAACCATAATTCAAAAAGTGTCATGTACCAAAATGTTCATTGCAGCTCTATTTACAATAGCCAGGACATGGAAGCAACCTAAGTGTCCATCAACAGATGAATGGATAAAGAAGATGTGGCACATATATACAATGGAATATTACTCAGCCATAAAAAGAAATGAAATTGAATTATTTGTAATGAGGGGGATGGACCTAGAGTCTGTCATACAGAGTGAAGTAAGTCAGAAAGAGAAAAACAAATACCGTATGCTAACACATATATATGGAATCTAAGAAAAAAAAAAAAGGTCTTGAAGAACCTAAGGGTAAGACGGGAAAAAAGACGCAGACCTACTGGAGAATGTACTTGAGGATATGGGGAGGGGGAAGGGTAAGCTGTGACAAAGTGAGAGAGTGTTATGGACATATATACACTCCCAAACGTAAAATAGATAGCTAGTGGGAAGCAGCCGCATAGCACAGGGAGATCAGCTATGTGGTTTTTGACCACCTAGAGGGGTGGGACTGGGAGGGTGGTAGGGAGGGAAGTGTAAGAGAGAAGTTATATGGGAACATATGTATATGTATAACTGATTCACTTTGTTATAAAGCAGGAACTAAGACACCATTGTAAAGCAATTATACTCCAATAAAGATGTTAAGTTAAAAACAAAAAAAACCTACAATGAGATATCTCACAACAGTCAGAATGGCCATCATCAAAAAATCTACAAACCATAAATGTTGGAGAGGGTGTGCAGAAAAGGGAACACTCTTGCACTGTTGGTGGGAATGTAAATTGATACAGCCACTATAGAGAACAGTATGGAAGTTCCTTAAAAGACTAAAAATAGAACTACCATATGACCCAGCAATCCCAGTACTTGGCATATACCCTGAGAAAACCATAATTCAAAAAGAGTCATGGACAAAAATGTTCATTGCAGCTCTATTTACAATAGCCAGAACATGGAAGCAACCTAAGTGTCCAGCAACAGATGAATAGATAAAGAAGATATGGCACATATATACAATGGAATATTACTCAGCCATAAAAAGAAATGACATTGAGTTATTTGTAGTGAGGTGGATCGACCTAGGGTCTGTCATACAGAGTGAAGTAAGTCAGGAAGAGAAAAAGAAATTCCGTATGCTAGCACATATATATGGAGTCTAAGAAAAAAAAGTTCATGAAGAACCTAGGGTCAAGACGGGAATAAAGACACAGACCTACTAGAGAATGGACTTGAGGATATGGGCATGGTGTAGGGTAAGCTGTGACAAAGTGAGAGAGTGGCATGGACATATATACACTACCATATATAAAATAGGTAGCTAGTGGGAAGCAGCCACATAGCTCACAGAGATCAGCTTGGTGCTTTGTGACCATCTAGAGGGTTGTGATAGGGAGGGTGGGAGTGAGGGAGATGCAAGAGGGAAGAGATATGGGAACATATGTATATGTATATCTGATTCACTTTATTATAAAGCAGAAACTAACACACCATTGTAAAGCAATTATACTCCAATAAAGATGTTAAAAAAGACACAATAAGAGTTTTAACAAGGAACTAGAATGTTTAAAAAAGAACTGCTCTGAACTGAAGAATACAAAAAATGAGAAATACACTTGGAAGGAATTAACAGCAGACTAGGTGAAAGAGAGGAATGAAGAAGTGATCTGAAAGATAGAATAATGGGAATCACCCTATCAGAACAGGAAAAAGAAAAACAAATTTTAAAAAATAAGGATACTTTAAGGAACTTCTAGGACAACATCAGGCATACCAACATTCATACTATAAGGGTCCTGGAAGAAGAAGAAGAAGAGAGAGAAAGAGACCAAAGAATATTTGATTAAATTGTGACTGAAAACTTCCTGAAGCTAAAGAAGGAAACAGATTTCCAGGTACAGAATGCCAAACAAGATAAACCAAAAGAGATCCATACCAAGATATATCATAATTAAAATGGCAAAAGTTAAAGAGAATTTTAAAGGCAGTAAGAGAAAAACAAAGAGTCACAAACAAAGGAATCCCCATAAAGCAATCAGGTGATTTTTCTGCAGAAACTTTGCTGGCCAAAAAGGACTGGCATGATATACTTAATAAGCAGCCATTAAGGTAAGCAGTATGTGGGTTCCTCAAAAATTAGTAATAGAACTACCATATGATCCAGCAATTCCGCTCCTGGGTATATATCCAGAGAAAATGAAAACACTAATTTGAAAAGCTACCTGTACCCCAAAGTTCATAACAATATTACTTACGATAGTCAAGATATGGAAATAACCTAAGTGTCCATCAAACAGATGAATGCATAAAGAAGAAATATATATACAATGGAATATTACTCAGCCATAAAAATGAATGACATTTAACCACTTGCAGCAACATGGATGAATCTGGAGGGTATTATGCTTAGTGAAATAATTCAGACAGAGAAAGACAAATAATGTTTGGTATCAATTATATGTGAAATCTAAAAATTATAGTAAATGAATAAATGTAACAAAGCAGAAATTGACTCACAGTTATAGAGAACAAACTAGCGGGTATCAGTGGGAAGAGGTTGAGGGGAAAGACCAGATATGAGTAGGGGATTGAGAGGTACAAACTACTATGTATAAAATAAATAAACTACAAGAATATATTGTATAGCCAATATTTTATAATAACTTTAAATGGAGTATAATCTTTAAAAATATTGAATCTGTTGTATTATATATCTGAAACTAATAAAATATATAAATCATCTATACTTTAATTTTTAAAAAAGGATCTAAGAAAGTGAATACATGTTCATTGGAATGGGTGGCTAAATAATTAGAGCCAAAAAAAAAAAAAAAGAAATTTACCCTTTAAATGGAGCTAGGGATTCTACTGTGGAAACTAGAGCACCGGAATAAAGACTTCCTTATGTTGGCACCTAGAAAGACTCCAATGTGTCTGCTTGCTCTTTACCTGCAAAAGGTGAAACCTCACACATATACATAGAACTTAGATTTCTCTCCCATTCAAGAGAGGTGTTTGGAGGATTGTAACCTAGTTAACTCTGCTCGCTTTTTCTTTGTGTGTGTGTGTGTGTGTGTGTGTGTTTTCTTTTTTTTTTTTTTTTGCGGTACACGGGCCTCTCACTGTTGTGGCTCTCCTGCTGTGGAGCACAGGATCCAGACGCACAGGCCCAGCGGCCATAGCCCACGGGCCCAGCTGCTCCACGGCATGTGGGATCCTCCCAGACCGGGGCACGAACCCGTGTCCCCTGCATCAGCAGGTGGACTCCCAACCACTGCGCCACCAGGGAAGACCTCTGCTCTCTATTTTAATCACCTTAGATCTTCAGTCAGAAATATGAATGGACAACCAAGGATTACCTGATAGTTAAGGAAAAAAATCAACACAAAATAGAAGTTCTCAAATGAGAAAAAAGAACAAATGGGGGGGGAGTGAGGGGGGGGGAATGAGCATTCAGGGAACATAACATTTATAACCTTCTAATTTGTACACTCATAGATTCAGGAGTATATTAACTTGATAAAGCGAGAACAAGCTGACACAACAAAAGAGCAAATATGGATGAGACAGACTTCTTGGACATTAAAAAATAATTATATAAATATTTATTATTTATATTATAAATTTAAAGCATAAGGAACACAGAGCAAAACCACAAAAAGCTAAAAAATAGGAGAAAAAATTAGGACATGGAGAATCAATCCAGTAGATTCAAACTTTTTAATTTTTTTTAATTTTTAAATTTTATTTTATTCATTTTCTTATGCAGCAGGTTCTTATTAGCTAACCATTTTATACATATTAGTGTATATATGTCAATCCCAATCTCCCAGTTTATCACACCGCCTGCCCCACCACTTTCCCACCTTCGTGTCCATATGTTTGTTCTCTACATCTATGTCTCTATTTCTGCCCTGAAAAGCGGTTCATCTGTACCATTTTTCTAGGTTCCACATATATGCATTAATATACAATATTTGGGGCTTCCCTGGTGGTGCAGTGGTTGAGAGCCCGCCTGCCGATGCAGGGGACACGGGTTCGTGGCCCGGTCTGGGAAGATCACACATGCCGTGGAGTGGCTGGGCCCGTGAGCCATGGCTGCTGAGCCTGTGCGTCCAGAGCCTGTGCTCCACAACGGGAGAGGCCACAACAGTGAGAAGCCCGTGTACCGCCAAATATATATATATATATATATATATATATATATATATATATACAATATTTGTTTACCTGTTTCTGACTTACTTCACTCTGTATGACAGTCTCTAGATCCATCCACGTCTCTACAAATGACCCAATTTCATTCCATTTTATGTCTGAGTAGTATTCCATTGTATATATGTACCACATCTTCTTTATCCATTGGTCTGTCAATAGGCATTTAGGTTGCTTCCATGAACTGGCTATTGTAAATAGTGCTGCAATGAACATTGCGGTGCATGTGTCTTTTTGAATTATGGTTTTCTCTGGGTATATGCCCAGTAGTGGGATTGCTGAGTCATAGGGTAGTTCTATTTTTAGTTTTTAAGGACCCTCCATACTGTTCTTCATAGTGGCTGTATCAATTTACATTCACATCAACAGTGCAAGAGGATTCCCTTTTCTCCACACCCTCTCTAGCATTTGCTCTTTGTAGATATTTCTGATGATGCCCATTCTAACAGGTGTGAAGTGATACCTCATCGTAGTTTTGATTTGCATTTCTGTAATAATTAGTGATGTTGAGCAGCTTTTCATGTGCTTCTTGGCCATCTGTATGTCTTCTTTGGAGAAATGTCTACATAGGTCTTCTGCCAATTTTTTTTTTTTTTTTTTTTTTTGCAGTATGTGGGCCTCTCACTGTTGTGGCCTCTCCCGTTGCGGAGCACAGGCTCCGGACGCTCAGGCTCAGCGGCCATGGCTCACGGGCCCAGCAGCTCCGTGGCATGTGGGATCTTCCCAGACTGGGGCACGAACCCGTGTCCCCTGCATCGGCAGGCGGACTCTCAACCACTGCGCCACCAGGGAAGCCCTTCTGCCAATTTTTGATTGGGTTGTTTGTTTTCTTAATATTGAGCTGCATGAGCTGTATATATATTTTGGAGATTAATCCTGTGTCCGTTCATTTGTTTGCAAATATTTTCTCCCATTCTGAGGGCTGCCGTTTTGTGTTCTTTGTAGCTTCCTTTGCTTTGCAAAAGGTTTTAAGTTTCATTAGGTCCCATTTGTTTATTTTTGTTTCTATTTGCATTACTCTAGGAGGTGGATCAAAAAAGATCTTCCTGTGCTTTATGTCAAAGAGTGTTCTTCCTATGTTTTCCTCTAAGAGTATTATAGTGTCCAGTCTTACATTTAGGTCTCAAATAAATTTTTAGTTATTTTTGTGTATGGTGTTCTAATTTCATTCTTTTCCAGGGAGCTGTCCAGATTTCCCAGCACCAGTTATTGAAGAGAGTGTCTTTTCTCCATTGTATATCCTTGCCTCCTTTGTCATAGATTATTTGACCATAAGTGCGTGGGTTTATCTCTGGGCTTTCTATCTTGTTCCATTGATTTATATTTCTGTTTCTGGGCCAGTACCATACTGTCTTGATTACTGTAGCTTTGTAGTATAGTCTGAGGTCAGGGAGCCTGATTCCTCCAGCTCCATTTTTTTCCCTCAAGACTGCTTTGGCTATTCGGGGTCTTTTGTGTCTCCATACAAATTTTAAGATTTTTTGTTCTACTAATGTAAAAAATGCCATTGGTAATTTGATAAGTATTGCATTGAATCTGTAGATTGCTTTGGGTAGTATAGTCATTTTCACAAAATTGATTCTTCCAATCCAAGAACATGGTATATCGCTCCAACTGTTTTTATCATCTTTAATTTCTTTCATCTGTGTCTCATAGTTTTCTGCATACAGGTTTTTTGTCTCCCTAGGTAGGTTTATTCCTAGCTATTTTATTCTTTGTGTTGCAATGGTAAATGGGAGTGTTTCCTTAATTTCTCTTTCAGATTTTTCATCATTAGTGTATAGGAATGCAAGAGATTTCTGTGCATTAATTTTGTATCCTGCAACTTTACCAAATTCACTGATTAGCTCTACTAGCTTTCTCGTGGCATCTTTAGGATTATCAACATATATCAACATATATCAATATATATCATCTACAAACAGTGACAGTTTAACTTCTTATTTTGCAATTTGGGTTCCTTTTGTTTCTTTTCCTTTTTTAAAAAACATATTTATTGGAATATAATGGCTTTACAATGGTGTGTTAGTTTCTGCTTTATAACAAAGTGATTCACTTATACATATACATATGTTCCCATATCTCTTCCCTCTTGTGTCTCCCTCCCTCCCACTCTCCCTATCCCACCCCTGTAGATGGTCACAAAGCACGGAGCTGATCTCCCTGTGCTATGTGGCTGCTTCCCACTAGCTATCTATTTTACATTTGGTAGTGTATATATGTCCATGCCACTCTCTCACTTTGTCACAGCTTACCCTTCCCCCTCCCCATATCCTCAAGTCCATTCTCCAGTAGGTCTGTGCCTTTATTCCCATCTTGCCTCTAGGTTATTCATGACCATTTTTTTTTGGTTTAGATTCCATATATATGTGTTAGCATATGGTATTTGTTTTTCTCTTTCTGACTTACTTCACACGGTATGACACTCTAGATCGATCCACCTCACTACATATAACTCAGTTTTGTTTCATTTTACGGCTGAGTAATATTCATTGTGTATATGAGCCACATCTTCTTTATCCATTCATCTGTTGATGGACACTTAGGTTGCTTCCATGTCCTGGCTATTGAAAATAGAGCTGCAGTGAATATTTTGGTACATGACTCTTTTTGAATTATGGTTTTCTCAGGGTATATGCCCAGTAGTGGGATTCCTGGGTTGTATTGTAGTTCTCTTTGTAGTTTTTTAAGGAACCTCCATACTGTTCTCCATAGTGGCTGTATCAATTTACATTACCACCAACAGTGCAAGAGGGTTCCATCTTCTCCGTACCCTCTCCAGCATTGATTGTTTGTAGAATTTTGGATGATGTCCATTCTGAGCGGTGTGAGATGCAATCTAATTGTAGCTTTGATTTGCATTTCTCTAATGATTAATGATGTTGAGTATTCTTTCATGTGTTTCTTGGGAATCTGTATATCTTCTTTGGAGAAATGTCTATGTAGGTCTTCTGCCCATATTTGGATTGGGTTGTTTCTTTTTGTTTCATATTGAGCTGCATGAGCTGCTTGTAAATTTTGGAGATTATTACATTGTCAGTTGCTTCATTTGCAAATATTTTTTCCCATTCTGAGGGTTGTCTTTTGGTCTTGTTTATGGTTTCCCTTGCTGTCAAAAGCTTTTAAGTTTCATTACGTCCTATTTGTTTATTTTTGTTTTTTTCCATTTCTCTAGGAGGTGGGTCAAAGAGGATCTTGCTGTGATTTATGTCATAGAGTGTTCTGCCTGTGTTTTGCTCTAAGAGGTTGATAGTGTCTGGCCTTACATTTGTGTCTTTAATCCATTTTGAGTTTATTTTTGAGCATGGTGTTAGGGAGTGTTCTAATTTCATACTTTTACATGTACCTGTCCAGTACTTTTACATGTACCTGTCCAGTTTTCCCAGCACCACTTATTGGAGAGGCTGCTTTATCACCACTGTATATTCTTGGCTCCTTTATCAAAGATAAGGGGACCATATGTGTGTGGGTTTATCTCTGAGCTTTCAATCCTGTTCCATTGATCTATATTTTTGTTTTTGTGCCATTGCCATACTGTCTTGACTACTGTAGCTTTGTAGTATAATCTGAGGTCAGGGGGCCTGATTACTCCAGCTCCATTTTTCTTTCTCAAGATTGCTTTGTCTATTCGGGGTCTTTTTTGTTTCCATACAAATTGTGAAATATTTTGTTCTAATTCTATTAAAAATTCCAGTGGTAGTTTGATAGGGATTCCGTTGAATCTGTAGATTGCTTTGGGTAGTAGAGTCACTTTCACAAAATTGATTCTTCCAATCCAAGAATAGGGTATATCTCTCCATTTGTTTGTATCATCTTTAATTTCTTTCATTAGTGTTATAATTTTCCGCATACTGGTCTTTTGTCCTCTTAGGTAGGTTTATTCCTAGATATTTTATTCTTTTTGTTGCAATGATAAATGGGAGTGTTTTCTTAATTTCTCTTTCAGGTTTTTCATCATTAGTGTGTAGGAATGCTAAAGATTTCTGTGCATTAATTTTGTATCCTGCTACTTTACCAAATTCCTTGATTAGCTCTAGTCGTTTTTTTGTAGCATATTTAGGATTCTCTATGTATCGAATCATGTCATCTGCAAACAGTGACAGCTGTACTTCTCTTTTTCCAGTCTGTATTCCTTTTATTTCATTTTCTTCTCTGATTGCTGTGGCTAAATCTTCAAAAACTATGTTGAATAAGAGTGGTGAGAGTGGGCAACCTTGTCTTTTTCCTGATCTTAGTGGGAATGGTTTCAGTTTTTCACCATTGAGGACGATGTTGTCTGTAGGTTTGTCATATATGGCCTTTATTACATTGAGGAAAATTACCTCTATGCCTACTTTCTGGATGCTTTTTTTCATAAGTTGGTGTTGAATTTTGTCAAAAGCTTTCTCTGCATTTATTGAGATGATCATATGCTTTTTCTCCTTTAATTTTTAATATGGTGTATTACATTGATTGATTTGCATATATTAAAGAATCCTTGCATTCTAGGGATAAACGCCACTTGATCATGTTGTATGATCCTTTTTTTTTTTTTTTTTTTTTTTTTTTTGCGGTACGTGGGCCTCTCACTGTTGTGGCCTCTCCCGTTGTGGAGCACAGGCTCCAGACGCGCAGTCCCAGCGGTCATGGCTCACCGGCCCAGCCACTCCACGGCATGTGGGATCTTCCCGGACCAGGGCACGAACCCGTGTCCCCTGCATTTGCAGGCAGACTCTCAACCACTGCGCCACCAGGGAAGCCCTTGTATGATCCTTTTAATGTGCTGTTAGATTCTGTTTGCTAGTGTTTTGTTGAGGATTTTTGCACCTATGTTCATCAGTGATATTGACCTGTAGTTTTCTTTCTTTGTGACATCTTTGTCTGGTTTTGGTATCAGGGTGATTGTGGCCTCATAGAATGAATTTGACAGTGTTCCTCCCTCTGCTATATTTTGGAAGAGTTTGAGAAGGATGGGTGTTAGCTCTTCTCTAAATGTTTGATAGAATTAGCCTGTGAAGCCATTTGGTCCTGGGCTTTTGTTTGTTGAAAGATTTTTAATCACAGTTTCAATTTCAGTGCTCGTGATTTGTCTGTTCATATTTTCTATTTCTTCCTGGTTCAGTCTCAGAAGGTTGTGCTTTTGTAAGATTTGTCCATTTCTTCCAGGTTATCCATTTTTTTGGTGTAGATTTTTTTGTGGTAATCTCTCATGATCCTTTGTATTTCTGCAGTGTCAGTTACTTCTCATTTTTCATTTCTAACTCTATTGATTTGAGTCTTCTCCCTTTTTTCTTGATGAGTCTGGCTAAGGGTTTATCAATTTTGTTTATCTTCTCAAAGAACCAGCTTTAAGTTTTATTGATCTTTGCTATCATTTCCTTCACTTCTTTTTCATTTATTCCTGATCTGATCTTTTTGATTTCTTTCCTTCTGCTAACTTTGGGGGTTTTTTTTGTTGTTGTTCTTATTCTTCTTTCTCTACTTGCCTTAGGTGCAAAGTTAGGTTGTTTATTTGAGATGTTTCTTGTTTCTTAATGTAGGCTTGTATTGCTATAAACTTCCATCTTAGAACTGCTTTTGCTGCATGCTGTATGTTGTGAAGCATCGTGTTTTCTTTGTCATTTGTTTCTAGGTATTTTTTGATTTTGTCTTTGTTTTCATCAGTAATCTCTTGGTTATTAAGTAATGTATTGTTTAGCCTCCATGTGTTTGTATGTTTTAAGGTTTTTTTTTCCTGTAATTGATATCTATTCTACATGCGTTTTGGTCAGAAATCCTACTTGATACTATTTCAAATTCTTAAATTTACCAAGGCACGATTTGTGACCCAAGATGTGATCTATCCTGGAGAATGTTCCATGAGCACTTGAGAAGAATCTGTATTCTGTTGTTTTTGGATGGAATTTCCTATAAATATCAATTAAGTCCATCTTGTCTAATGTATAATTTAAAGCTTGTGTTTCCTTATTTATTTTCATTTTTCATGATCTGTCCATTGGTGCAAGTAGGGTTTTATAGTCCCCTAGTATTATTGTGTTACTGTCAATTTCCCCTTTTATGGCTGTTAGTAATTGCCTTGTGTATTGAGGTAATCCTATGTTGGGTGCATAAATATTTACGATTTTTATATCTTCTTGGATTGATCCCTTTATCATTATGTAGTGTCCTTGTCTCTTCTAATAGTCTTAATTTAAAGTCAATTTTGTCTTATATGAGAATTCCTACTCCAGCTTTCTTTTGATTTCCATTTGCATGGAATATCTTTTTCCATCCCCTCACTTTCAGTCTATATGTGTCCCTAGGTCTGAAATGGGTCTCTTGTAGACAGCATATATATGGGTCTTGTTTTTGTATCCATTCAGCCAGTCTATGTCTTTTGGTTGGAGCATTTAATGCATTTACATTTGATGTAATTATCGATATGTATGTCCCTATTACCATTTTCTTAATTGTTTTGGGTTGTTATTGTAGGTCTTTTCTTTCTCTTGTGTTTCCTGCCTCAAGAAGTTTCTTTAGCATTTGTTGTAAAGTTGCTTTTTTGGTGCTGAATTCTCTTAGCTTTTGCTTGTCTGTAAAGGTTTTAATTTCTCTTTCAAAGCTGAATGATATTCTTGCTCAGTAGAGTAATCTTGGTTTTAGGTTTTTCTCCTTCATCACCTTCAATATGTCCTTCCACTCCCTTCTGGCTTGCAGAGTTTCTGCTGAAAGATCAGCTGTTAACCTCATGGGGAGTCCCTTGTGTGTTTTTTGTTGTTTTTCCCTTGCTGTTTTTAATATTTTTTCTTTGTATTTAATTTTTGATAGATAGTTTGATTAATATGTGTCTTGGCATATTTCTCCTTGGATTTATCCTGTATGGGACTCTCTGTGGTTCCTGGACTTGATTAATTATTTCCTTTCCCATATTAGGGAAGTTTTCAACTATAAACTCTTCAAATATTTTTTCAGTCCCTTTCTTTTTCTCTTCTTCTTCTGGGACCCTTATAATTCGAATGTTGTTGTATTTAATGTTGTCCCAGGGATCTTTGAGACTGTCCTCAATTCTTTTCATTCTTTTTTCTTTATTCTGCTTTGCAGTAGTTATTTCCACTATTTTATCTTCCATGTCACTTATCCATTCTTCTGCCTCAGTTATTCTGCTATTGATCCCTCCTAGAGAATTTTTTATTTCATTTATTGTGTTGTTCATCACTGTTTGTTTGGTCTTTAGCTGTTCCAGATCCTTGTTGATCGTTTCTTGTATTTTCTCTATTCTATTTCCAAGATTTTGGATCAGCTTTACTATCATTATTCTGAGTTCTTTTCCAGGTACACTGACTATTTCCTTTTCATCTGTTAGGTCTGGTTGGTCTTTGCCTTGCTCCTTCACCTTCTGTGTGTTTTTCTGTCTTTTCATTTTGCTTATCTTACTGTGTTTGGGGTCTCCTTTTCGCAGGCTTCAGGTTCTTAGTTGCTGTTGTTTTTGGTGTCTGTCCCCACTGGCTACGTTTGGTTCAGTGGGTTGTGTAGCCTTCCTGGTGGAAGGGTCTAGTGCCTGTGTTCTGTTGGATGAGGCTGGATCTTGTCTTGCTGATGGGTAGATCCATGTCTGGTGGTGTGTTTTGGGGTGGCTGTGGCCCTATTATGATTTAGGCAGCCTCCCTGCTAATGGATGGGGTTGTGTTCCAGTCTTGCTAGTTGTTTGGCATAGGGTGTCCAGCACTGTAGCTTGCTGCTCGTTGAGTGTAGCTGGGTGTTGGTGTTGAGATGGAGATCTCTGGGAGATTTTTGCCATTTGATATTATGTGGAGCTGGGAGTTCCCTTGTGGACCAGTGTCCTGAAGTTGGCTCTCCCACCTCAGAGGCACAGCCCTGAAGCCTGGCTGGAGGACTAAGAGACCTTCATCCTCACGGCTCTGAATAAAAGGGAGAAAAAAACGAAAGAAAGAATGAAGAAAAAATAAAATAAAATAAAGTAAAATAAAATAAATTTATTAAAATAAAAAATAATTAAGAAAAGATTTTTAAAAAGTAAAAAAACAACAACAAAAGAAAACGGACAGACAGAACCCTAGGACAAATGGTAAAAGCAAAGCTATACAGACAATATCAAACACAGAAGCATACACATACACATTCACAAAAAGAGAAAAGGGGAAAAAAATATATATATATATGTCTGCTCCCAAAATCCACCTCCTGAATTTGGGATGATTTGTTGTCTATTCAGGTATTCCACAGATGCAGGGTACATCAAGTTGATAGTGGAGATTTAATCCACCGCTCCTGAGGCTGCTGGGAGAAATTTCCCTTTGTCTTCTTTGGGTTTTAGCTTTGGATTTGGACCCACCTCTGTGTGTAGGTCGCCTGAGGGCGTCTGTTCTTCGCTCAGACAGGACAAGGTTAAAGGAGCAGCTGATTTGGGGGCTCTTGCTCTCTCAGGCCGGGGGGAGGGAGGGGTGCAGAGTGCGGGGCGAGACTGCGGCCGCAGAGGCCACCATAACATTACACCAGCCTGAGGCACACTGTGTGTTTTCCCAGGGAAGTTGTCCCTGGATCACGGGACACTGGCAGTGGCGGGATTCACAGGCTTCCGGGAAAGGAGGTGTGGATAATGACCTGTGCTTGCACGCAGGCTTCTTGGTGGCTGCAGCAGCAGCCTTAGCATCTCATGCCCATCTCTGGGGCCCACACTAATATCCGCGGCTAGCGCCTGTCTCTGGAACTCCTTAAAATGGCTCTGTTAATCTCTCCTCAGGCACCAGGAAACAAAGAGGAAAGAAAAAGTCTCTTGCCTCTTTGGCACCTGCAGACTTTTGCCCGGACTCTCTCCTTGCTATTTGTGACGCACTAGCCCACTTCAGGCTGTGTTCACGCAGGCAATGCCAGTCCTGTCCTTGGGATCCGACCTCCGAAGCTGGAGCCTCAGCTCCCATCCCCTGCCCGCCCCAGCGGGTGAGCAGAGAAGCCTCTCGGGCTAGTGAGTGCTGGTTGACTCTGATCATCTGTGCGGCAGTCTCTCTGCTTTGCCCTCTGCACCCCTGTTGCTGCGCTGTCCTCTGTGGCCCTGAAGCTCCCCCCCCTCTGCCCCCGACAGTCTCCGCCCACGAAGGGGTTCCTAGTGTGTGGAAACCTTCCCTCCTTCACAGCTCCCTCCCAGAGGGGAAGGCCCCATCCCTATTCTTTTGTCTCTGGTCTTTCTTTTTTTGTTTTGTCCGACGTGGGGAGTACCTGTGGAATTTCTTGCCTTTTGGGAGGTCTGAGGTCTTCTGCCAGTGTTCAGTAGGTGTTCTGTAGGAGCTGTTCCACATGTAGATGTATTTCTGATGTATTTGTGGAGAGGAAGCTGATCTCCGCGTCTTATTCTTGTGCCATCTTGAAGCTCCTCCCCCCTTTTCTTTCTTTTTCTTCTCTGATTGTCATGGCTAGGACTTCCAAATGTATGTTGAATAAGAGTGGTGAGAGTGGACATCCTTGTCTTCTTTTTGGTCTTAGAGGAAATGCTTTCAGTTTTTCATCACTGAGAATGATGTTTGGTGTGGGTTTGTCATATATGGCCTTTATTATGTTGAGGTAGGTTCCCTCTATCCCCACTTTCTGGAGAATTTTTTATTATAAATCGGTGTTGAATTTTTCAAAAGCTTTTTCTTCATCTATTGAGATGGTCATATGGGTTTTATTCTTCAGTTTGTTAATGCGGTGTATCACATTGATTGATTTGCGTATATTGAAGAATCCTTGCATCCCTGGGATAAATCCCACTTGATCATGGTGTATGATCCTTTTAATGTGTTGTTGGATTCTGTTTGCTAGTATTTTGTTGTATATTTTTGCATCTATATTCATCAGTGATATCTGCCTGTAATTTTCTTTTTTTGTAGTATCTTTGTCTGGTTTTGGTATCAGGGTGATTGTGACCTGATAGAATGAATTTGAGAGTTTTCCTTCCCTTGCAATTTTTTTTGAAGAGTTTGAGAAGGATTGGTGTTAGCTCTTCTCTAAATGTTTGATTGAATTGACTGGTGAAGCCATGTGGTCCTGGACTTTTGTTTGTTGGAAGATTTTTTATTTTTGTTTTTATTTTTTTTGCGGTACTCGGGCCTCTCACTGTTGTGGCCTCTCCCGTTGCGTAGCACAGGCTCTGGATGTGCAGGTTCAGCGGCCATGGCTCATGGGCCCAGCCACTCCACAGCATGTGGGATCTTCCCAGACCGGGGCATGAACCCAGGTCCCCTGCATCGGCAGGCGGACTCTCAACCACTGTGCTACCAGGGAAGCCCTGTTGGAAGATTTTTAATCACAGTTTCAATTTCAGTACTTGTTATTGGTCTGTTCATATTTTCTATTTCTTCCTGGTTCAAACTTGGGAGGTCATACCTTTCTAAGAACTTTTCCATTTCTTCCAGGTTGTCCATTTTATTGGCATAGAGTTGCTTGTAGTAGTCTCTTAGGATGCTTTGTATCTCTGCAGTGTCTGTTGTAACTTCTCCTTTTTCATTTCTAATTTTATTGATTTGGGTCCTCTCTCTCTTTTTCTTGACGAGTCTGGCTAATGGTTTATCAATTTTGTTTATCTTCTCAAAGAAACAGCTTTTAATTTTATTGATCTTTGCTATTATTTTCTTTGTTTCTATTTCATTTATTTCTACTCTGATCTTTATGATTTCTTTCCTTCTACTAACTTTGGGTTTTGTTTGTTCTTCTTCCTCTAGTTCCTTTAGGTGTTAGGTTAGATTGTTTATTTGAGTTTTTTCTTGTTTCTTGAGGTAGGCTTTTTTTTTTTTTTTTTTTTTTTTTGCGGTAAGCGGGCCTCTCACTGTTGTGGCCTCTCCCGTTGTGGAGCACAGGCTTCAGACGCTCAGGCTAAGCGGCCATGACTCCGCGGCATGTGGGATCTTCCCAGACTGGGGCACGAACTCGTGTCCCCTGCATTGGCAGGCGGACTCTCAACCACTACGCCACCAGGGAAGCCCGAGGTAGGCTTTTATTGCTGTATACTTCCCTCTTAGAACTGCTTTTCCTCCATCTCACAGGTTTTGGATCATCGTGTTTTCATTGTCATTTGTCTCCAGGTAGTTTTTGATTTTCTCTTTGGTTTCTTCAGTGATCTCTTGGTTATTTAGTAAAGTATTATTTAGCATCTATGTGTTTGTGTGTGTGTGTGTTTTTTTCCCCCTGTAATTGATTTCTAATCTCATAGCGTTGTGGTCAGAAAAGATTCTTGATGTTTTCAATTTTCTTAAATTTACTGAGGCTTGATTTGTGACCCAAGGTGTTATCTATCTTGGAGAATGTTCCATGCACACTTGAGAAGAAATTGTAATCTGCTGTTTTTGGATGGAATGTCCTATAAATATCAATTAAATCTATCTGGTCTATTGTATCATTTAAAGCTCGTGTTTCCTTATTAATTTTCTGTTTGGATGATCTGTCCATTGGTGTAAATGAGTTGTTAAAGTCCCCCACTATTATTGTATTACTGTCAATTTCCTCTTTTATAGCTGTTAGCAGTTGCCTTATGTATTGAGGTGCTCCTATGGGTTCAAACTTTTTAAAATAGTGATTCCTAAAAATGAAGACAGATAAAATGGATGTGATGCAATAACTTTAAAAAGAAGAGAATTTCTCAGAAATGAAGAAAGACATGAATATTTAAGTTGAAAGTTATTGCCAATTCAGAATAAATTGAATGAAAAAAAGATCAACATTTATATCAGAAAGCAAACTACAAGTCTAGGTGATTTTGAATTTTATCAAACATTTCAGAAAGAAATAACACCAATATTACACAAACTCTTTCAGAGAATAAGGGAGGGAGGAACAACTATTTAATTGTTTTATGAGATTGCATAACCCTAATACGAAAATCAGGTAAAAGTATTGCAAGAAAATTAGATGCGAATCTCACTCATGATCATAGATGCAAAAATACTTAAAGTACTAGCAAATCAGCAGGGCAGGTGTTCACCTTCACCTGGTTTTGCCAGCAGTGTGCACAGTTTCGGAGCCAGAGGAGGTGGCCTTGAGCAATGGCCCATGTTACCCTCCAAGTGTTAGTTTTGCCATTTTCCATGTCCTTTTGACAGTCCCGGGCATTGGTGCTAGCATTTGTACTGCCAGTTCAGACACTGGGAAATGTGGTGGGAACTGAGTGAGGCAGGTAGCTGCAGCAGCTTGGAGGTGCTTGGGGTGCAGAGGAGCCATGTTGAATTCATGGGCAGAACTATGGAAGAATTGGAAAGTCTCAACAAAGTAATGGAGTCAGTCAAGACTGAAGTTGAAGAAAAGCAGAAGAGGCTCTCCAGGTTTACTTTAGCACTTGAAGAGTTATTGCAAAGCCCTGTGTCCTCCTTGGGTGACACAAATGTGAGACAAGGTTTTCCTGAAAATAGCCTGCTCCCCAAAGAATGATTAAGGTATTAAAGGTGGGTATTAAAAGTAACAAAAACTTGTGTGCTGTTAAAAACCATATTTCTAAGATGGGAAGCTTCAGTAGTGAGAAAAAGTATGTCTGTATTTCAGAAGAAAGTCTATCTTATGCACCTCTTAATGACAAAGAAATACAGAAGGAAAGTCATAATGAAAGTTATCCAAAGAGCACAAGATGTGTAAAAGCAATTGATACTCAGAAAGAAACTGAATGGTGATATTCACCAAGCTAACCATGTGAAAGGCAAAGTTTTGAGAATACAAGACGATAGTAAGGGCTTCACTACTTTTGAAGGCAGCATATTAGTTTAATTTGATTTTGAAATAGAATGTACTGAAAATGACACTCCCTCTGATTCTGATGACACTATGAAGGAATGTCTTCGAATTTTCAGTGAGTTCATACGAAGCAAAGCTCATAAGGGAGAGACTGCTAAGTAGGTTTCAGGAAAGGAAATAGAATTAGATATGCTCTATTACCAGAAAATTTCTGAACCAAAAAGGAGAATGGCACACACTGCCAAGTTTAATGTTCCAATCAGTAAAGATATCACTAGCCCATTCAGGGGACCAGTCCCACTACTAATTAGTCACACTGGAATCCTTCAAGCCCAGCAACAGTCAGTGCAGATAATGGCTGCCATTAAAGGTGAGCAGGATTTTGTTGCTGCCACTTCAGGACAGAAAAAATGTACATTTGCATGTCCAGCCTCACAGACCCAAAGGAAAGCCTCAGGAGAAAATTCATGTACATCAAACAGCCTTCATGTGGATATAGTTCTTCAAAGGAAAATCCAACTGCAAAGCCAAATAGATCACACTTTCCTGTGAAAAGTATTGCTTCTTTTCCTGTAAAGATGTTGAAATATAAGGTGGCTCATCCAAAGCAGGCTTCAGGAACATCAGAATCCTTGTCCAAAGTACCTGACAAAGTAAGATAATGCTCTGTCCACCTCCTTTTTTGAGAAGTATTTGAGACTTTATAAAACGGAGGATGAGGCTTTTAACAAGGCTAAAATAGAAGAGAAGGCCACTTACGAACACTGTGGCAGTCAAAATATATATGTGAACATAGCAATAAATATTCTTAAGAAGCTGAGAGGCCAAGATGTGTCTGGAAGCAGTAACGACAAAAAGACAACTGGATTGAAAAAGAATGAAAAGAAAAATGTGCTCACAGGAATTATTCTCTACAGACATCTTAAAGACTACCTTGTAACTGAAGAACAGTTACATGAAAATAACTACCCCCAGCCCAACCCTGACAAACCAGGAAATGTTCTTTTAAACACAGGCATGACAAAAAATTCTTGTAAATGATCCTTCTAAGATTAGTATGAACGTGCTGTCGATGTGGGAAGATCTATGTCATGACTTCCGCAGGCAAACACAGCAGGGTAGAAGAATGTCATTACCACTTTGGCCAAGTGTTGAGTCATAAAGTTCTTGGTGGATTAGAAAGGCAGTACAGCTGTTTTGAAGGTGTCCTTGGATCCCCCAGGTGTAAGGTTGCCAAGCTTCACGTTCATAATCAAAAAGAAAACCTAGAGGACTTTGTGAACACTTTTGTTAAGTTCCCACACCCCAACAGGTATCACAGTGTATTTGCTGTGAATTATGAGATGTGCTATGCATTCAAAGGTTTGGAACTTACTCGAGTGACAGTGGTTGATCCCAGCCTCCAGGTGGTCTATGATACATTTGTGAAACCAGATGAAGTCATTGACTGTAACACTAGGTTTTCTGGTGTGGTTGAAGATGACTTGAAGAACACAAAACCCTCAATCCATGATGTGCAAGCCATCTTGTTGAACCTGTTCAGTGCTGACACTGTACTAATTGGACATAGCTTTGAACATAGTCTCTATGCACTTAAGTTAATTCATACTTCAGTTGTGGACAAAACAGTTGTTTTCTCATTGGCTAGGTTTACCTCACAAAATATCCCTTAAGAGTCTAGTGGCTGACTACCTGCAGAGAATCATTCAGGATGATGGTCACAATTCAAGTGAAAATGCAACTGCCTGCATGGAACTTGTCCTATGGAAGGTAAAAGACGAACTGAAAGGAAAGAAGTAACCACTTTGCCCAAGAATATCTTAAACCTCTGCATTGCTTCTGTGACTCCTTGGCATCCACTGCTGGCAGTAGAGTTTGGTCTATAATAACACGAGGTTTCTCGATACTTTCAAAGGGAAGAGGAGAAAGAAAAACACTGTTGAGGCTTATTTATTACATTTTAAAGATTAAATTTCCACAGTGATTTCTAAAGTTGTGACTGGGGAGTAGTGGGGGGAGGAATTAGGTCATTTGATATTTGACTCATCTTTGTAGGCAGTGTGTGAATAATGGTGAAAGATGGTTTAAAGTTGAAGCAATGGGTCCAGCACTTTCACAAAGATCGTTTCTCAGGTTACTTAAATTTCTTTTTCTCTCTAGATTCCTAGAACTGTTATACAGCTTGAAGTTAGAAACATCTTTACCTAACAAAATTGTAAGTTTTCTTTGGATCACCTATATAGAAATAGAAGTAGAGATTTTCCTCACAAAACATATGGAAGTAAATGTAAACTTTTCAGTGTACTGTTAACATAAAAGTTTTGGTCATTTGAAAAAAACGGTACTAGCAAATCAAATTCAGCAATAAATTAGAAGGATTTGCATTGTGACAAAGTAGAGTTTATCACAGTAATACAAAATTGGCTGAACATTAGAAAATCAACCAATCTTATTCACCATATTAACAGAATAGAGGAGAAAAAGCACATGAGCATTTCAATAAATGTAGATAAAACGTTTTACAGAATTCACTATCCACCAATGATAAAAATCTCTTGCAAACTACCAATAGAAGGAACTTCCTCAAGCTGGTAAAGGGCATTTATGAAAAATCTACAATGAACATGACAGTAGTGAAAACAAAAAGCTTAATAGGGAAAACAAAACTAGTCAATGCTTCCCTCTAGTACTGGGAACAAAGCAACAATGCCACTCTACCACTACCTTTAAAAATTTCACTAGAGATCCTAGATAGTGCAATAGTGCAGGAAAAATAAAGGGAACAAAGATTATAAAGAAAGAAATTAAGCTGTTTTAATCTGCAGATTACATAATTGTTTCCATGGAAAATCCTAAGGAATCCACAGAAGAACTACTAGACTTATTAAGCGAATTTAGCAAGTTTGGAGGATACAAGGTTAATGTAAGAACATCAAATGTGTTTTTAGATACTACTTGTATAAAATTTGAAAATTAAATACAAAACCATTTTGTATACAATAGTATCAAAAACATAAAATCCTTAGGAATAAATTTAACGAGAGACATACAAGATCTCTACACTGAAAACTACAAGGCATGGCTAAGAAAACTTAAAGAAGACCTGAATAAATGGAGATATATAACACATTTTCAGATTGGAAGACTCAATATTATTAAGATGATGGTTCTTCCCAAACTGATCTCCCTATTCATGTTGAAAGGAATTAGAAAGCTTGTCAAGAGAGAACACAAAGGTTGTGGCCAAATTTGATAAGATTAGTACGCATCAGCATATCAATGCAAGCAAGGTGCTATTCATCAAGAAAATGGGGAGATTAGTCAGACATCTAAACAGAAATTAGGATCTACTGTTGTCTAAGACAGGAGAAAAATAACCCCAAAGGCATTTCAGAGGCCACTGGTGCTGCCTCTCCCATCATAGGCCTATAGTGAAAGGGCCTGCAGGGAAGAATGATTTCATGACTCTGCTCCTCCCATTCCTGTCCTAAAATCATCTGCCCCTTTGGAGGTAGATGGTATAACTTGGCTGCATAGATGCGGTGCTATCTCTGCCAGTGCACAGAGTGCATAAGCTATTGGATCGTGGCTACCTCCACCTAGATTTTGAAGGATGGAGCCATCTGGAGCCACAGGTGCATGACCCAGTCAGAGGGCTACTGCAAACATACTCTGCTAAGGCAATTCCTAATGGAACTCTAGGGCTAGGCTATCCCTGCAACTGCAGACTGGTAGGTGACCTGTGTGTGTGTGTGATTCTAGCATGGGAGAGTGGCAGGCATGTGATTCCAACCCATTAGAGCTGCAGAGCGAACTGTGCCCAGCAAAGTTGTAGGGGCAGGGCTGCTAAAAACTGTGGAGGACCACTGCTCAAGTGTATCTAAAAGGTACATTTGCCTGAGTGGTCCTTACGGTTTTGGACTTGCTTTGAACCTGTTTCCCTTTTCTTCTTTCCTGTGTCTCCCTTTTAGAATGGAAATGTTTATCATATGCTTGTCTCATCATTGTATTTTGGAAACACATAACTTGTTTGATTTCATAGGTTCACAGCTGAATAGGAATTTCCCCCAGAATGAATTTTACCTTGAATCTCACCCATATCTCATTTAGATGCTTTAGATGAGACTTTGGATTTAGACTTTTGAATTGATGGCATGTGATAAGGACATGAATTTTGGGGATGGGGAACAGGGACAGAATGTTATGGACTGAATGTTTCCCCTCAAAATTCATATGTTGAAATTCTAATAGCCAGTGTGATGGTATTAGGAAGCTGGACCTTGGGAAGTGCTCAGGTCATGAGTGTGGAGTCCTCAGGAATAAGATTAATGTCCTTACAGAAGAGGCCTGAGAGGGCTTCCTTGCCCTCTTCCACCATGTAAGGATACAACAAGAAGTCTGCAACCCAGAAGAAGCCCTCATCCCACCATGCTGGCACCATGATCTTGGACTTCTAGTCTCTAAAACTGTGAGAAATAAATTTCTGTTGCTTATAAGCCACCCAGCCTGTAGTATTTTGGTATAGCAGCCCAAATGCACTAAGACACATCTCAAAATGGGTTAAAGACTTAAACATAAGTCCTGAAACTGTAAAATTCTGAAACAAAGGGGAAAAGCTCTATAGCATTGGTCTTAGCAATTCTTTATTGGATATGACATCAAAAGCACAGGCAACAAAAGCAAAAATAAGACAGGTGAATTGCATGAAACTAAAAAGCTTCTGCACAGCAAAGAAAATAATCAACAGAGTGGCAATCCATGAAATGAGAGAAAATATTTGCAAATTATATATCTGACGGGGGGTTAGTATCTGAAATACATAAAGAACTCCTACAACTCAATAGTAGAGAAACAAATAACCCAATTAAAAAGTGGCCAAAGGTCTTAAATAAACATTTCTCCAAAGAAAATATACAAATGGCCAACAGTTATACGAAAAAATGTTCAATATCAATAATCCTCAGGGAAATGCAAATTAAAACCACAAGATATCACCTCACACTTGTTAGGATGGCCATTATATTAAAAAAAAAACAGAAACAGAAAACAATGAGTGTTGGTGAGGACATGGAGAAATTGGTTGGTGAGGATGTAGAATGGTGCAGCTGCTATGAAAAACAGTCTGGAGGTTTCTCAAGAAAATAAAAATAGAACTAGCATATGATCCAGCAATCCTACTTCTGGGTATTTGTCCAAAAGACATGAAAACAAGATCTTGTAGATATATATGTTCTTCCATGTTCATTGAAGCATTATTCACAATAGCTAAAGGGTGGAACCAACCTAAGTCTCCATTGACAAATGAATAGATAGAGAAAATGTTGTATATACATATAATAGAATATTGTAAAAACTAAAATTTTTATGGAATAGCAAAGGATTCCAAATCGACAAACAATCTTGAAAACGAAGGACAAAGTTGGGGGACTCTGACTTGCCAAATTCAAAACTTATTACACAGTTGTAGTAAGCAAAGACAGTGTGGTATGGGAATAAGGAAAAATATATAGACTGATGGAATAGAGTTGAAAGTCCATAAATAAATCTATATATTTATACTTGTATTAGTTTGTCATAATAAAGTACCAGAGAAAGCATGGATTGAACAACTAAAGTTTATTTTCTCATGATTCTGGATGCTTGGAGTCTGAAATAAAGGTGTTGTCAGGATTGACTTCTTCTGAGGCTGTTCTCCTTGGCTTGTAGATGGCCACCTCCAACTTATGTCATCACATGGTCTTCTCTCTGTGTATGTCTGTATCCAAATCTCTTCTTATAAGGACACCAGTCATATTGGATTAAGGCCCACACTAAGACCTCATTTTAACATAATTACTTCTTTAAAAACCCAAATGCAGTCACATTCTGAGGTACTGGGGCTTAGGTCTTTAATATATAAATTTTGATGTTTTATGAGTGCCAAGATCAATCAATGGGAAAGAATAGTATTTTCAACAAATGATGCTGACACAAATGGATATCCAGATTTAAAAGAATGAATTTGGATCCCTACTTCATGCCCTATACAAAATTTAACCCATGATGTATCAAAGACCTAAATGTAATATTTAAAGCTTATAAAACTCTTAGAAAAAAAAACATAGGTACAAATCTGAGTGAATTTGAGTTAGGCAACTGTTTCTTAGATATGCCTCCAAAAGTAAAAGCAATCAAAGAAAAAATAGATAAATTAGACTTCATCAATATTAAAAACTTGTGTGCCAAAGCAAACTATCAAGGAAGTGAAAAGACAACCCACAGAATGGGAGAAAATACTTGCAAATTATATATCAGTATCAAGTGACCAAAAAATATAAAGAAAACTTACAACTCAACAATAAACAAGAAGACAAATAACCCAATATAAAAATGAGTAAAGGATTTGAATAGATATTTCTCCAAAGAAGATATGTAAGTGACCAGTAAGCACATTAAAAAAATGCTTGACATCATTAGCCATTAGGGAAAAGCAAATAAAAACCACAATGAGATATCACTTCACATCTATTAGGATAGCTATTATCAAAAATAAAGACAATAACAAGCATTGGAAAAGATGTTGAGAAACTGGAGCCCTCATACATTGCTGGAAAGAATGTAAAATAGTGTAGTCACTGTGTAAAACAGTTTGACAATTCCTCAAAAATTAAACACAGAATTACATCATGACCCAACAATTCCATGCCTAGATATATATGAAGAGAATTTAAAACATATGTTCAAACAAAAAACTTACTCAAATGTTCATAACAGCAATATTCATAACTGCCAAAAAGTGGAAACAATTGTAAAGTCCATGAACTGATGAATGAATAAACAAAATGTGGTAAATCCATATAATGGAATGTTATTCATCCATAAAAAGAAATGAAGTATTGTTACATGCTACAACATGGATGAACCTTGAAAACATTTTGCCAAGTAAATGAAGCCAGATAAAAAGGCCACATATTATGTGATCCATTCATATGAAGTTTTCAGAATAGGCAAATCCATAGAGACAGAGCATAGATTAATGGTTTCCAAGGGATGTAGGGAGGGGGAATTGGGACTAGTTGCTAATACGTATGGGGTAAAAGAAATGTTCCGTGTATATATGGTGGTGATGGTAGTTGCACATAATGAATATACTAAAAATTACTGAAGTACAAACTTTAAAATTGTGAATTTTATATTATGTCAATTATATCTCAGTTAAAAAACCCCAATGAGATACCTTTACATACCCTCCAGAATAGTTAATATTAAAAACACTGCAATACCAAATCTTTTGAAGGATGCAGAGCAACTTTAAATCTCATAAATGGGTAGTGAAAATGATACAACCACTTTAAACACAGTTTGGCAGTTCTTTTAGAGTTAAACAGATGCATTCCTTATGACACAGCAATTTCATGCCTAAGTATGTACTCAAGAAGAATTTAAACATATATCCACACAATGACATGAACATGAATACTCACATCAGCTTTATTCATATAGCTCCAATCTTGAAATAATCCAGATGTCCGTAACATGAGAACTGATTAACAAACTGTGATATACAATAACACACTACTCAGCAACAAAACGGAATAAAATTATACATGTAACAGCATGGATAAATCTGTAAAATATGATGAATGGGAAAAAAAGCCTTATACAAAAGGCATGCATTGTTGGATTTACACTTATGTATTTCATATTTGAGTAATTGTAAATGGTGTTGTATTTTTCAGTTTTGGATTCCACATGTTCATTGCTAGTATATATATGCATAACTGATTTTTATGTTTATCTTATGTCCTATGACCATGCTGAACTCACTTATTAGTTCTAGGAATATTTTTTAGATACCTTGGGATTTTCTGTGTAGACAATCATGCCATCTGAAAATAGGGGCAGTTTAATTTCTCCTTTGTAATCCATATGCCTTTTATTTCTTTCTTGCCTTAGCTAGGACTTCTAAAACTATGTTGAATAAGTGGTAAGAGTTTTCCTGGTCTCAGAGGGATAACATTTAGGCTCTCATCATTGAGTATAATGTTAGCTATAGGTTTTTTGTAGATGATCTGTATCAAATTGAGGAAGTTGCCCTCTATTCCTATTTTTCTGAGAGCTTTTTTTAAAAAAAATCATGAATAGATGTTGAATTTTGTTAAATGATTTTTATGCATCAACTGTTGTGATCCTGTGATTTTTCTTCTTTAGCCTGTTCAAGAGGTGAATTAAATTATTTGATTTTCAAATATTGAACCAGTCTTGTATCCCTGTGGTCCTTAATTAAACCTCACATAGTCATGGTGCATAATCTCTTTTATATATCGCTGAATTCTATTTGCTAATATGTTATTAAGGATTTTTGTGTCTGTATTTATGAGAAATATTGGTCAATAGTTTTCCTTTTTTGTACTTTGTCTGGTTTTGTATTCAGGGTAATACTGCCCTCATAAAATGAGTTAAGAACTGTTTTCTATTTACTGGAAGATGTTGTGTAGAATTGTTAATTCTTTAAATGCTTGGTATACTTGTCAAGTTAAACAATCTGGGCTTGAATATTTTATTTGGGGGAATTTTAAAATTATGAATTCAGTTACTTTAATAGTTATAGAGTGATTCAAATTATCTGTTTCATATTAGGTGAGTTGGAGTAATTTCTTTTCCAAGGATGTGGTCAATTTCACCTAAGTTGTCAAATTGATATGTGTAGAGTTGTTTGTAGTATTCTTTTATAATCCTTTTGATGTCCACAGGGTTTGTAGTAATACCCTCTGTTTCATTCCTGATACTGGTAATTCGTTTTCTCTTTCTTTTTTCTTTGTCAGTCTTGCCAAAAGATTGGTAATTTTATTGGACATTTTAAAAAATCAGCTCTTGGTTTTATTAATTTTCTCTATTGTTTTTCTGTTTTCACTTTCATTGATTTATACTCTTTATTATTTCCTTACTTTGCTCTGCTTTGGAATTAAAACTTCTAATTTCTTGAGGGAGTAGTGTAAATTAGTGTAGATTTATTTGAGACATTTCCTCTTTTCTAATATAAATATTAAGTGTTATGAATTTTCCAAGACTGACTTAGTTGGGTCCCACAAACTTTAGTGTTGTATTTTCATTTTTATTCGGTTCAAAGTATATTTATTTCCTTTGAGATGTACTCTTTAACCTATTGACTATTTAGAAGTGTGCTTTTCAGTTTCCAAGTGAGTGGAGATTTTCCTTTCATCAGTCTGTTAATGACTTTTTTACTTTGAATGTTTTAAATGTTTTTCAGCTCTGTGGTTTGGTGCATACACATTTAGGATTGTTATATCTTCTTAGTGAATCAACCCTTTCATCATATGTAATGTTGCTCTCTATCTCGAGTAATTTTATTGTGCTCAAGTCTACTTTATCTTTTTTTTTATTGAAGTAGAGTTGATTTACAATGCTGTATTCATTTCAGGTGTACAGAACAGTGATTCAGTTATACATATACATATATATATTCTTTTACAGATTCTTTTCCCTTACAGGTTATGACAAAATATTGAGTATAGCTCCTTGTGCTATATAGTAGGTCCTTAATTTATCTTTAATTAATATAGTCACTCCTGTTTCCTTTCAATTGTTTCCATAGTATATCTTTTCCCATCAATTCACATTCAACATACCTATGGATTGTACCTGAAGTGAGTTAATTGTAGGCACCATAATGTTTTTTTTTTAATTTTTTTTAAAGGGCTTCAAATGCTTGGCTTTTTATTTATTTATTTATTTATTTATTTATTTATTTATTTATTTATTTATCTTTGCTGTGTTGGGTCTTCGTTTCTGTGTGAGGGTTTTCCCTCACACAAGCGGGGGCCACTCTTCATCGCGGTGCGCGGGCCTCTCACTATCACGGCCTCTCCTGTTGCGCAGCACAGTCTCCAGATGCGCAGGCTCAGCAGTTGTGGCTCACGGGCCTAGCTGCGCCACGGCATGTGGGATCCTCCCAGACCAGGGCTCGAACCCGTATCCCTTTCATTAGCAGGCAGATTCTCAACCACTGTGCCACAAGGGAAGCCCGCACCATAATGTTGAATCATGTATAATTCACTCTGCTAATCTCTGTCTTTTACTTGGGGTGTTTACAGCAGTTATATTCAATGTAATTAGTGATATGTTAGGGCTTAGTATTATTTTTTATATTACTTATTTATTTTTTTATTTTTATTTTTTTAAATTGGGGTATAGTTGTTTTACAATGTTGTTCTAGTTTCTACTGTACAGTGAAGTTGAGTTCTCTGTGTGCTATACAGCAGGATCTCATTAGTTATTTATTTTATACACATTAATGTATATATGTCAATCCCAATCTCCCAATTCATCCCTCTCCCCCTTTCCCCCCTCAGTGTCCATACGTTTTTTCTCTACATCTATGTCTCTGTTGCTGCCTAGCAAACTGGTTCATCTGTACTGTTTTTCTAGATTCCACATGTATGCATTAATATATGATATTTGTTTTTCTCTTTCTGACTTCCTTCACTTTGTATGACACTCTCTAGGTCCATCCAAGCCTCTACAAATGACCCAATTTAATTCCTTTTTATGGCTGAGTAATATTCCATTGTATATATGGACCACATCTTTTTTTTTTTCAAAGATTAATGTTTTTTTTTAAACATCTTTATTGGAGTATAATTGCTTTACAGTGGTGTGTTAGTTTCTGCTTTATAACAAAGTGAATCAGTTATACATATACATATGCTCCCATATCTCTTCCCTCTTGCATCTCCCTCCCTCCCACCCTCCCTATCACAACCCTCTAGGTGGTCACAAAGCACCGAGCTGATCTCCCTGTGCTATGTGGCTGCTTCCCACTAGCTATCTATTTTACGTTTGGTAGTGTATATATGTCCATGCCACTCTCTCACTTTGTCACAGCTTACACTTCCCCCTCCCCGTATCCTCAAGTCCATTCTCCAGTAGGTATGTGTCTTTATTCCCGTCTTACCCCTAGGTTCTTCATTACCTTTTTTTCCCTCAGATTCCATATATATGTGTTAGCATACAGTATTTGTTTTTCTCTTTCAGACTTACTTCACTCTGTATGACAGACTCTAGGTCCATCCACCTCACTACAAATAACTCAATTTCATTTCTTTTTATGGCTGAGTAATATTCCATTGTATATATGTGCCACATCTTCTTTATCCATTCATCTGTTGATGGACACTTAGGTTGCTTCCATGTCCTGGCTATTGTAAATACAGCTGCAATGAACATATTCGTACATGACTCTTTTTGAATTATGGTTTTCTCAGGGTATATGCCCAGTAGTGGGAGTGCTGGGTCGTATGGTAGTTCTATTTGTAGTTTTTTAAGGAACCTCCGTGCTGTTCTCCATAGTGGCTGTATCAATTTATGTTCTCACCAATGTGCAAGAGGGTTCCCTTTTCTCCACACCCTTTCCAGCATTTGCTGTTCGTAGATTTTCTGATGATGCTCATTCTAACCAATGTGGGGTGATACCTCATTGTAGTTTTGATTTGCATTCCTCTAATAATTAGTGATATTGAGCAGCTTTTCATGTTCCTCTTGGCCATCTGTATGTCTTCTTTGGAGAAATGTCTATTTAGGTCTTTTGCCCATTTTTTGATTCTGTTGTTTCTCTTGTTAATATTGAGCTGCATGAGCTGTTTATATATTTTGCAGATTAATTCTTTGTCCATTGATTACTTTGCAAATATTTTCTCCCATTCTGAGGGTTGTCTTATCATTTTGTTTATAGTTTCCTTTGCCGAGTAAAAGTTTCATCAGGTCCCATTTGTTTATTTTTGTTTTCATTCCCATTACTCTAGGAGGTGGGTCAAAAAATATCTTGCTGTGATTTACGTGAAAGAGTGTTTTTCCTATGTTTTCCTCTAAGAGTTTTATAGTATTTGGTCTTATATTTAGGTCTTTAATCCATTTTGAGTTTATTTTTGTTTATGGTGTTAGGAAGTGTTCTAATTTCATTCTTTTCCATGTAGCTGTCCAGTTTTCCCAGTTTTCCCATGATTCCATTTTTTGTTCTCAAGATTCCATTGGCTATTCGGGGTCTTCTGTGTTTCCATACAAATTGTGAAATTTTTTGTTCTAGTTTTGTGAAAAATGCCAGTGGTAGTTTGATAGGGATTGCATTGAATCTGTAGATTGCTTTGGGTAGTAGAGTCATTTTCACAATGTTGATTCTTCCAATCCAAGAACATCTATTTGTATCATCTTTAATTTCTTTCATCAGTGTCTTATAATTTTCTGCATAAAGGTCTTTTGTCTCCTTAGGTAGGTTTATTCCTAGATATTTTATTCTTTTTGTTGCAATGGTAAATGGGAGTGTTTTCTTGATTTCACTTTCAGATTTTTCATCATTAGTATATAGGAATGCCAGAGATTTCTGTGCATTAATTTTGTATCCTTCTACTTTACCAAATTCATTGATTAGCTCTAGGAGTTTTCTGGTAGCATTTTTGGGATTCCCTATGTATAGTATCATGTCATCTGCAAACAGTGACAGCTTTATTTCTTCTTTTCCAATTTGCATTCCTTTTATTTCCTTTTGTTCTCTGATTGCTGTGGATAAAACTTCCAAAACTATGTCATATAAGAGTGGTGAGAGTGGGCAACCTTGTCTTGTTCCTGATCTTAGTGGAAATGGTTTCAGTTTTTCACCACTGAGGATGATGTTGCCTGTGGGTTTCTCATATATGGCCTTTATTGGGTTGAGGAAAGTTCCCTCTACACCTACTTTCTGCAGGGTTTTTATCATAAATGGGTATTGAATTTTGTCGAAAGCTTTCTCTGCATCTATTGAGATGATCATATGATTTTTCTACTTCAATTTGTTAACATGGTGTATCATGTTGATTGATTTGCATGTATTGAAGAATCCTTGCATTCCTGAAATAAACCCCACTTGATCATGGTGTATGATCCTTTTCATGTGCTGTTGCATTCTGTTTGCTAGTATTTTGTTGAGGATTTTTGCATCTATGTTCATTAGTGATATTAGTCTGTAGTTCTCTTTCTTTGTGACATCCTTCTCTGGTTTTGGTATCAAGGTGATGGTGGCCTCACAGATTGAGTTTGGGAGTGTTCCTCCCTCTGCTATATTTTGGACGATTTTGAGAAAGATAGGTGTTAGCTCTTCTCTAAATGTTTGATAGAATTTGCCTGTGAAGCCATCTGGTCCTGGGCTTTTGTTTGTTGGAAGATTTTTAATCACAGTTTCAATTTCAGTGCTTGTGATTGGTCTGTTCATATTTTCTATTTCTTCCTAATTCAGTCTTGGCAGGTTGTGCATTTCTAAGAATTTGTCCATTTCTTCCAGGTTGTCCATTTTATTGGCATAGATTTGCTTGTAGTAATCTCTCATGATCCTTTGTATTTCTGCAGTGTCTGTTGTTACTTCTCCTTTTTCATTTCTAATTCTATTGATTTGAGTCTTCTCCCTTTTTTTCTTGATGAGTCTGGCTAATGGTTTATCAATTTTGTTTATCTTCTCAAAGAACCAGGTTTTAGTTTTATTGATCTTTGCTATCGTTTCCTTCATTTCTTTTTCATTTATTTCTGATCTGATTTTTATGATTTCTTTCCTTCTGCTAACTTTGGGGTGTTTTGTTCTTCTTTCTCTAATTGATTTAGGTGCAAGATTAGTTTGTTTATTCGCGATGTTTCCTCTTTCTTAAGGTGGGATTGCATTGCTTTAAACTTCCCTCTTACAACTGCTTTTGCTGCATCCCATAGATTTTGGGTCATCATGTCTCCATTATCATTTGTTTCTAGGTATTTTTTTAATTTCCTCTTTGATTTCTTCAGTGATCACTTCGTTATTAATTAGTGTATTGCATAGCCTCCATGTGTTTGTATTTTTTACAGATCTTTTCCTGTAATTGATATCTAGTCTCATAGCGTTGTGGTCGGAAAAGACACTTTACACGATTTCAATTTTCTTAAATTTACCAAGGCATGATTTGTGACCCAAGATATGATCTACCCTGGAGAATGTTCCATGAGCACTTGAGAAAACTGTTTATTTTGTTGTTTTTGGATGGAATGTCCTATGGATATCAATTAAGTCCATCTTGTTTAATGTATCCTTTAAAGCTTGTGTTTCCTTATTTATTTTCATTTTGGATGATCTGTCCATTGGTGAAAGTGGGGTGTTAAAGTCCCCTACTATGAATGTGTTACTGTTGATTTCCCCTTTTATGGCTGTTAGTATTTGCCTTATGTATTGATGTGCTCCTATGTTGGGTGCATAAATATTTAGAATTGTCATATCTTCTTCTAGGTTTGATCCCTTGACCATTATGTCGTGTCCTTCTTTGTCTCTTCTAGTAGTGTTTATTTTAAAGTCTATTTTTTCTGATATGAGAATTGCTACTCCACCTTTCTTTTGGTTTCCATCTGCATGGAATATCTTTCTCCATCCCCTTACTTTCAGTCTGTATGTGTCTCTAGGTGTGAAGTGGGTCTCTTGTAGACAGCATATATATGGGTCTTGTTTTTGTATACATTCAGACAATCTGTGTCTTTTGGTGGGAGCATTTAGTCCATTTACATTTAAGGTAATTATCGATGTGTATGGTCCTATTCCCATTTTCTTAATTGTTTTGGGTTCGTTATTGTAGGTCTTTTCCTTCTGTTGTGTTTCTTGCCTAGAGAATTTCCTTTAGCATTTGTTGTAAAGCTGGTTTGGTGGTGCTGAACTCTCTCCGCTTTTGCTTGTCTGTAAACGTTTTAATTTCTCCATCAAATCTGAATGAGTTCCTTGCTGGGTAGAGTAATCTTGGTTGCAGGTTTTTCTCCTTCATCACTTTAAATATGTTCTGCCACTCCCTTCTGGCTTGCAGAGTTTCTGCTGAAAGTTCAGCTGTTAACCTTATGGGGATTCCCTTGTGTGTTATTTGTTGTTTTACCCTTGCTGCTTTTAATACGTTTTCTTTGTATTTAATTTTTGACAGTTTGATTAATATGTGTCTTGGGGTATTTCTCCTTGAATTTATCCTGTATGGGACTCTGTGCCTCCTGGAGTTGACTATTTCCTTTCCCATATTAGGGAAGTTTGCAACTATAATCTCTTCAAATATTTTCTCAGTCCCTTTCTTTTTCTCTTCTTCTTCTGGAACCCCTATAATTCGAATGTTGGTGCATTTAATATTGTCCCAGATGTCTCTAAGACTGCCTTCAGTTCTTTTCATTCTTTTTTCTTTCTTCTGCTCTGCTGTAGTTATTTCCACTATTTTATCTTCCACGTCACTTATCTGTTCTTCTACCTCAGTTATTCTGCTATTGATCCCATCTAGAGTATTTTTAATTCCATTTATTGTGTTATTCATTGTTGCTTGTTTCATATTTAGTTCTTCTAGTTCCTTGTTAACTGTTTCTTGCATTTTGTCTATTCTAGTTCCAAGATTTTGGATCATCTTTACTATCATTATTCTGAATTCTTTTTCAGGTAGACTGCCTATTTCCTCTTCATTTGTTAGGTCTGGTAGGTTTTTATCTTGCTCCTTCACCTGCTGTGTGTTTTTCTGTCTTTTCATTTTGCTTATCTTAGTGTGTTTGGGGTTTCCTTTTTGCAGGCTGCAGGTTCGTAGCTCCCAGTGTTTTTGGTGTCTATCCCCAGTGGCTAAGATTGGTTCAGTGCGTTGTGTAGGCTTCCTGGTGGAAGGGACTAGTGCCTGTGTTCTGGTGGATGTGGCTGGATCTTGTCTTTCTGGTGGGCGGGTCCACATCTGGTGGTGTGTTTTGGGGTATCTGTGGACTTTTTATGATTTTAGGCAGCCTCTCTGCTAATGGGTGGCATTGTCTTCCTGTCTTGCTAGTTGTTTGGCATAGGGTATCCAGCACTGTAGCTTGCTGGTCGTTGAGTGAACCTGGGTGCTGGTGTTGAGATGGAGATCTCTGGGAGATTTTCGCCATTTGATATTATGTGGAACTGGGGGGTGTCTTGTGGACCAGTGTCCTGAAGTTGGCTCTCCCACCTCAGAGCCACAACACTGACTCCTGGCTGCAGTACCAAGAAACTTTCATCCACACGGCTCCTCAACTTGGGACGATTCATTGTCTATTCATGTATTCCACAGATGCAGGGTACATCAAGTTGATTGTGGAGCTTTAATTCACTGCTTCTGAGGCTGCTGGGAGAGATTTCTCTTTCTCTTCTTTGTTCTCACAGCTTCCGAGTCTCAGCTTTGGATTTGGCCCCGCCTCTCCATGTAGGTCGCCGGAGGGCGTCTGTTCTTCGCTCAGACAAGACAGGGTTAAAGGAGCAGCTGCTTAGGGGACGCTGGCTCACTCAGGCTGGGGGGAGGGAGGAGTACGGAGTGCGGGGCAAGCCTGTGGCGGCAGAGGCCAGCGTGGCGTTGCACCAGCCCGAGGCGTGCCATGCGCTCTCCTGGGGAAGCCGTCCCTGGATCCCGGGACCCCGGCAGTGGCGGGCTGCACAGGTTCCCTGGAAGGAGGGTGTGGACAGTGACCTGCGCTGGCACACTGGCCTTTTGTTGGCGGCAGCAGCATCCCTAGCATCCCACGCCCGTCTCTGGGGTCTGCGCTTTTAGCCGAGGCTCGCTCCTGTCTCTGGTGCTCCTTTAATCAGTGCTCTTAATCCCCTCTCCTTGCGCACTAGGAAATAAAGAGGGAAGAAAAAGTCTCTTGCCTCTTCAGCAGGTCCAGACTTTTTCCCAGACTCCCTCCTGGCTAGCCGTGGTGCACTGACCCCTTCAGGCTGTTTTCACGCTGCCAACCCCAGTCCTCTCCCTGCACTCCAACCGAAGCCCAAGCCTCACCTCCAGCCCCGCCCACCCTGGCGGGCGAGCAGACAAGCCTCTCGGGCTGGTGAGTGCCGGTTGGCACCGATTCTCTGTGCAGGAATCTCTCTGCTTTGCCCTCTGCACCCCTATTGCTGTGCTCTCCTCCGCTACTCCGAAGCTTTTTCCCTCCACCACCTGAAGTCTCCACCCGCGAATGGGCTCCTAGTGTGTGGAAACCTTTCCTCCTTCATGGCCCCCTCCCACTGGTGCAGGTCCCATCCCTATCCTTTTGTCTCTGTTTATTCATTTTCCTTTTGCCCTGCCCAGGTACGTGGGGAGTTTCTTGCCTTTTGGGGGATCTGAGGTCTTCTGCCAGCATTCAGTAGGTGTTCTGTAGGAGTTGTTACACGTGTAGATGATTTTCCGGTGTATCTGTGGGGAGGAAGGTGATCTCTGCATCTTACTCTTCGGCCATCTTCCCCGGAAGTCCCCTGTTTCTTTTCTCCCTTTTATTCTGAGCCGTGTGGAGGACAGGCTCTTGATGCTCCAGCCACGCATCAGGGCTGTGCCACTGAGGTGGGAGAGGCAAGTTCAGAACACTGATCCACAAGAGACCTCCAAGCTCCACGTAATATGAAACGGTGAAAATCTCCCAGAGATCTCGATCTCAATGCCAAGACCCAGCTCCACTCAATGACCAGCAAGCTATAGTGCAGGACAGCAGGAAACACTATGCCAAACAACTAGCAAGACAGGAACACAACCCCATCCATTAGCAGAGAGGCTGCCTAAAATCATAATAAGGCCACAGACACCCCAAAACACACCACCAGGCATGGACCTGCCCACTAGAAAGACAAGATACAGCCTCATCCACAAGAACACAGGCACCAGTCCCCTCCACCAGGAAGCCTACACAATCCACTGAACCAACCTTAGCCACTGGGGACAGACACCAAAAACAATGGAAACAATGAACCTGCAGCCTACAAAAAGGAGACCCCAAACACAGTAAGTTAAGCAAAATGAGAAGACAGAGAAACACACAGCAGATGAAGAAGCAAGGAAAAAACCCTCCAGACATAACAAATGAAGAGGAAATAGGCAGTCTTCCTGAAAAAGAATTCAGAATAATGATAGTAAAGATGATCCAAAATCTTGGAAATAGAATGGAGAAAATACAAGAAACATTTAACAAGGACCTAGAAGAAGTAAAGAGCAAACAAACAGAGACGGATAACACAATAAATGAAATTAAAAATTCTCTAGAAAGGATCAATAGCAGAATGAGGCAGAGGAACGGATAAGTGACCTGGAAGATAAAATAGTGAAAAAACGATTGCAGAGTAGATTAAAGAAAAAAGAATGAAAAGAATTGAGGACAGTCTGAGAGACATCAGGGACAACAATAACACAGCAAGTTTCAACTTTTAGGGGTCCCAGAAGAAGAAGACATAAAGAAAGGGAATGAGAAAATATTTGAAGGGATTATAGTTGAAAACTTCCATAATATGGTAAAGGAAATAGTTAATCAAGTCCAGGGAGCACAGAGAGCCCCATACAGGATAAATCTAAGGAGAAAGATGCCAGGACACATATTAAACTATCAAAAATTAAATACAAAGAGCAAATATTAAAAGGAGCAAGGGAAAAACAACAAGTAACACATAAGGGAATCCCCATAAGATTAACAGCTGATCTATCAGCAGAAACTCTGCCAGCCAGAAGGGATTGGCAGGACATATTAAAAGTGAGGAAAGAGAAAAGCCTACAACCAAGATTACTCTACCCAGCAGGGATCTCGTTCAGATTTGATGGAGAAATTAAAAGCTTTACAGACAAGCAAAAATTAAGAGAATGCAGCACCACCAAACCAGCTTTACAACAAATGCTAAAGGAACTTCTCTAGGCAGGAAACACAAGAGAAGGAAAAGACGTAGTATAACAAACCCAAAACAATTAAGAAAATGGGAACAGGAACATACATATCGATAATTACCTTAAATGTAAATTGATTAATTGCTCCCACCAGAAGACATAGACTGGCTGAATGGATACTAAAACAAGACCCGTATATATGCTGTCTACAAGAGACCCACTTCAGACCTAGGAACATATACAGACTGAAAGTGAGGGGATGGAAAAAGATATTCCATGCAAATGGAAGTCAAAGAAAGCTGGGGTAACAATTCTCATATCAGACAAAATAGACCTTAAAACAAAGAGTATTACAAGAGACATAGAAGGACACTACATGATGATCAAGGGATCAATCCAAGCAGAAGATATAACAATTGTAAATATTTATGCACCCAACATAGGAGTACCTCAATACATAAGGCAAATACCAACAACCATAAAAGGGGAAATCGACAGTAACACAATCATAGCAGGAGACTTTGACACCCCACTTTCACCAAAGGACAAATCCTCCAAAATGAAAATAAAAAAGGAAACACAAGCTTTAAATGATACATTAAACATGATGGACTTAATTGATATTTATGGGACATTCCACCCCAAAACAACAGAATACACAGTCTTCTCAAGTGCTCATGGAATATTCACCAGGATAAATCATATCTTGGGTCACAAATCAAACCTTGGTAAATTTAAGAAAATTGAAATTGTATCAAGTACCTTTTCCGACCACAACACCATGAGACTAGGTATCAATTACAGGAAAAAAAATCTGTAAGATATACAAACACATGGAGGCAAAACAACAAATTACTTAATAACAAAAAGATCACTGAAGAAATCAAAGAGGAAATCAAAAAATACCTAGAAGCAAATGACAATGAAAACACAACAACTCAAAACCTATGGGATGCAGCAAAAGCAGTTCTAAGAGGGAAGTTTATAGCAATAAAATCCTACCTTAAGAAACAAGAAACACCTCAAATAAACAACCTTACCTTTCACCTAAATCAAATAGAGCAACAAGAAAAAAAACCCCATAGTTAGCAGAAGGAAAGAAATCACAAAGATCAGGTCAGAAATAAATGAAAAAGTAACAAAGGAAATTATAGCAGAGATCAATAAAACTAAAATCTGGTTCTTTGAGAAGATAAACAAAATTGAAAAACCGTTAGCCAGACTTATCAAGAAAAAAAGGGAGAAGACATATCAATAGAATTCAGAATGAAAAAGGAGAAGTAAAAACTGACACTGCAGAAGTACAAAGGATCTTGAGAGATTATTACAAGCAACGCTATGCCAATAAAATGGACAACCTAGAAGAAATGGACAAATTCTTAGAAATTCACAACCTTCTGTGACTGAACCAGGAAGAAATAGAAAATATGAACAGACAATCACAAGCACTGAAATTGAAACTGTGATTAGAAATCTTCCAACAAACAAAAGCCCAGGACCACATGGCTTCACAGACAAATTCTATCAAACATTTAGAGAAGAGCTAACACCTACCCTTCTCAAACTCTTCCAAAATATAGAAGACGGAGGAACACTCCCAATCTCATTCTACAAGGCCACCATCATTCTGATACCAACACCAGACAAAGATGTCACAAAGAAAGAAAACTACAGGCCAATATCACTGATTAACTTAGATGCAAAAATCATCAACAAAATTCTAGCAAACAGAAACATTAAAATGATCATACACTATGATCAAGTGTGGTTTATCCCAGGAATGCAAGGATTCATCAATATATTCAAACCAATCAACGTGATACACCATATTAACAAATAGAAGGTGAAAAACCATTTGATCATCTCAATAGATGTAGAGAAACTTTTACACAAAATTTGTCACCCATTTATGATAAAATCCCTCCAGAAATTAGGCATAGAGGGAACTTTCCTCAACATAGTAGAGGCCACATATGACAAACCCACAGCCAACATCCTCCTCAATGGTGAAAAACTGAAACCATTTCCACTAAGATCAGGAACAAGACAAGGTTGCCCACATTCACCACTATTACTCAACATAGATTTGGAAGTCTTAGCCACAGCAATCAGAGAAGAAAAGGAAATAAAAGGAATCCAAATTGGAAAAGGAGAAATAAACCTGTCACTGTTTGCAGATGACATGATACTATACATAGAGAATCCTAAAGATGCTACCAGAAATCTACTAGAGCTAATCAATGAATTTGGTAAAGTAGAAGGATACAAAATTAATGCACAGAAATCTCTTGCATTCCTAAACACTAATGATGTAAAATCTGAAAGTGAAATGAAGAAAACACTCCCACTTACCATTGTAACAAAAAGAATAATATATCTAGGAATAAACCTACATGAGGAGACAAAAGACCTGTATGCAGAAAATTATGACAAAGATGAAAGAAATTAAAGATGATACAAATAGATGGAGAGATATACCATGTTCTTGGAGTGGAAGAATCAACATTGTGAAAATGACTCTACTACCCAAAGCTATCTACAGATTCAGTGCAACCCCTATCAAACTACCACTGGCATTTTTCACAGAACTAGAACAAAAAATTTTACAATTTGTATCGAAACCCAAAAGACCCCGAATAGCCAAAGCAATGCTGAGAAGGAAAAACAGAGCTGGAGGAATCAGGCTCCCTGACTTCAGACTATACTACAAAGCTGCAGTAATCAAGACAATATGGTACTGGCACAAAAACAGAAATATAGATCAATGAAAGAGGATAGAAAGCCCAGAGATAAACCCACACACATATGGTCACCTTATCTTTGATAAAGGAGTCAAGAATATGCAGTGGAGAAAAGACAGCCTCTTCAATAAGTGGTGCTGGAAAAACTGGATAGCTACATGTGAAAGAATGAAATTAGCACACTCCCTAACACCATACACAAAAATAAACTCAAAATGGATTAAAGACCTAAATGTAAGGCCAGACACCATCAAACTCTTAGAGGAAAACATAGGCAGAACACTCTATGACATAAATCACAGCAAGATCCTTTTTGACCCACCTCCTAGAGAAATGGAAATAAAAACAAAAATAAATGAATGGGACTTAAGGAAACTTAAAAGCTTTTGCACAGCAAAGGAAACCATAAAGAAGACGAGAAGATAACGCTCAGAATGGGAGAAAATATTTGCCAAGGAAGAAACTGACAAAGGATTAATCTCCAAAACATACAAGCAACACATGCAGCTCAATTTCAAAAAAACATAGAAGCCAATCCAAATATGGGCAGAAGACCTGATTAGACATTTCTCCAAAGAAGATATACAGATTGGCCAATATACCCATGAAGGAATGCTCAACATCATTAATCATTAGAGAAATTCAACTCAAAACTACAATGAGATATCATCTCACACCACTCAGAATGTCCATCATCAAAAAAATCTACAAACAATAAATGCTGGAGAGGGTGTGGAGAAAAGGGTACCCTCTTGCACTGTTGGTGTGAGTGTAAATTGATACAGCCACTATGCAGAACAGTGTGGATGGAGGTTCCTTAAAAAACTAAAAATAGAACTACCATACGACCCAGCAATCCCACTACTGGGCATATACTCTGAGAAAATCATAATTCGAAAAGGGTCATGTACCAAAATGTTCATTGCAGCTCTATTGACAATAGCCAGGACACGGAAGCAACCTAAGTGTCCATTCACAGATGAATGGATAAAGAAGATGTGGTATATATATACCATGGAATGTTACTCAGACATAAAAAGGAACGAAACTTAGTTATTTGTAGCGAGGTGGATGGACCTAGAGACTGTCATACAGAGTGAAGTAAGTCGGAAAGAGAAAAATAAACACTGTATGCTAACACATATATATGGAATCTAAAAAAAAAAGAAAAGAAAAGAAAAGAAAATTGTCAGAAGAACCTAAGGGCAAGACGGGAATAAAGATGCAGACCTACTAGAGAATGGACTTGAGGACACGGGGAGGGGGAAGGGTAAGCTGGGACAAAGTGAGAGAGTGGCATGGACATATACACACTACTAAACGTAAAATAGATAGATAGTGGGAAGCAGCCGCATAGCACAGGGAGATCAGCTCGGTGCTTTGTGACCATCTAGAAGGGTGGGATCAGGAGGGTGGGAGGGAGGGAGATGCAAGAGGGAAGAGATATGGGGACATATGCATATGTATAACTGATTCACTTTGTTATAAAGCAGAAACTAACACACCACTGTAAAGCAATTATACTCCAATAAAGATGTTTTAAAAAAAAGATCCTCCCTTACCTTTTCCTTCAGATTTCTTCCCAACTTTGCCATCTGTAGTTTAACTTTTACATGGACATGTTGATAATATTTAGATCATTTCTCCTTTGTTCTATATAGTTGTCTGGTGTACTGTTTCCTTCCTGCCTAACTGGGGTAAAGGAGAATGGTGGTAGGGAATTCCTGGAACAAGAAGCCTGCAGAGAGATCTAATAAAGTTCACACAAGTCATTTGCCCTCAACCTAGCGAAGGGAAAGCCTCTCTCCATTTCTCCAGTATGTGTTTGTTTCAGAATGGGTCCTGGGATTCTTAGCCAGACTTCCCCTCCCTCCTCCATCCCTCCAAATATAAATGTACCCCCCAGGAGGGCTGGTTCAGAGGACTAGGAGTGGTCCCCTAGGGGCAGCAGCGAGCCCAGTAAGGTGAGGTTTCAGGGTACTGCTCATTTTGTATGTCAGCCTGGAACAGGGCTAAGAGATTCACTTAAACTTGACCCAGTTCCATACCCCTTCCCTGCCAGCAGACACACATATACACCAAGAGATGTGACACATCTCATAGAAGTGTGACTCCTTTATACTATTCACCACATACTTTTCACATGTGCCATTTCCATGTCTCAACATGGCAACCCCATGCACATTTTTACTCTTATTTTATACATGATGAAATGGAAGTTTAGAGAGTTGAATGTGAGTGGAAGAGCTCAGGTATTATGTCCAAGGCCATACGAACCTGATTCCAGGCTCCAGAGCCAGAGGGAGATTGATACTGTACGGTTTTCTGGAGATGCCTGTGAGCCCCTGCTGCTCTCTCCATATGAGAATTCTTATCCTATGGCATATTTTAGGGGGCTTGGGTCTATGAAAAGGCTCCAGGCTGGGGCTGTGGGTCTGTATCTCTCCTCCTTTCCTCTCTCTTCCCTTGATCAGCCCTGGGTCTTGGCTCTTACATGCTAGGGAGGAAAGGAGGGTAGAAAAGGTGGAATGGAAACCAATTCAAGGAAGAAAGCTGCAAACTGTCCAAAAGTCAGCATTTCTCCACGGGTAAGGAAAATGGAATGGTCTGATTGTTATACAAGGTGGCATTAAAAGTAACATAATTGACTGCAATGTGAAATGCCCTTTTGGAAAATTCCAGATGAGGAATAAAAATGAGGCAGGCACAAATGGATTTAAAATTCCAAAAGGTTAGAAAGTGGAAGGCTTTGTGAAGTGTGTTTCTCTTTCTTTTTATTCTCCTACCGGGACCTTTTCAGCAATATTCCTTTCCAATTAACGCTGAGCAATGAACAAGACTCCTTTTAAAAGTGCTTCTTATGGCATAAATGGAGTCTCCTGTTTTGTTATGCGAAGTGAATGTCTAGGAGATCAGAATGGAATTATAGAACGAGCCGTGACTCGAATCCATAAGGAGACCTGGATTTAAGCCCTAGCTCTGCCATTAACCTGCGCTGTCAGCCAGGACAGCTCTCTCTGGGTCACTGTTTTCTTATTTATAAAATAGGAGTGACAGGAAAAGATGTTAAACTAAATGATTTTTTAAAAATTTCTGGTCATAAAATATTTATTAAGGTATACTTTAGGGAATACAGTGAATATAAAATTTAGGATCACAGAATGAAGCAATTTCAATTCTCTCAAAAGTCAGCCCAGTCTTCAATGCTCCGCAGATGTAAAACCACTGGTGAGACTCACTAGAAGCAATTTAAGTCCTTTCTGGTTCTACGGACCATGCTCAGCCTCTTCCCTCTCGAGAGTATAGTCTCTTTGTTACAGAATAGGTGGCCTCTTCCAATTCTTCCATTTGGTATGTGATATGAGGAGATATTTCTGCCCCACCTGTCCCCTTCTCCAGCTCCCCCAATTAGGCACCATGTGAATGCCCTGTCCTTGAAACTGAGCAAGTACCTTAGGAGAATGAGGTATATGTGTGCAGGCAAGGAAGGGAGGAAGAATTATGGCATGGTGGGGGAAAGAAAGAATTGAGGGGCAGACAGAAGGATTCAAATTCTGGCTCCACCATTTTTCAGCTGTTGTGATTTTAAGCAAGTCGCATAACCTTTCTGAGCCTTACTTTACTTGTCAGAAAACATGGATATCTTCTGCCTTGTGGGATGTTGTAAAGATCAAGCAACAGAAGATATGTGAAAGGGGTTAGGACAGTGTTCACTACTCCACAAATATCACTCATGGTCAAGTCTGATATTCAGTGGGTTCACACTGGTACGGGGTCCATTCTGATTGGTCAGAGCTTGTGCCCCAGCAGTTGTGGAATATTTAGAGTATCACTATCTGATGGTTATTAGTATTATTACCCAGGATTTCTAGAAGGCCAGTCGTCTTAGAAAAACCTAGAAGACTCTCCTTCCCTGGACCTGGAGAGTCATGCCTCAGCCAGTGCTCACTCCTTTCCAGGGCAGCTTGTTCAGATACATGTAAAGAGCGATTGCTAGGCATGTGTGCTCCTTTGGGCTCTGCAGTTATCAGGCGGTTCCTAACAGTGCCAGGTTGGAGCATGGCAAACCATGGCGGTAGATGGGCTATGAAGAACACCTTGAACAGAGAAGTTGAAAACACATCTTAAGATTGTGATGAAGACAAGTTATGGAATGGCTTTCCACAGAGCTCTTGGTGAATACGAGAAGTTCTACTTGCTTGCATTTGAGCAAATGCCATGTTCCTTCCGTGGAGAGATGGACTGCCATGTTCCTCAAACTTAAGTGTGCATAAGAATCACTTGGGGACCTTGTTAAAATGCAGATTCTGATTCAAATGTCAAGGGTGGAGACTGAGACTCTGCATTTCTGACACACTCCTGGGCACTTTGAGGAACAAGTGGCTAGATGACCTCGTTGGAATCATGTGCCTTGAGATGATTACTTCTTCTGGAACAAGGGTCTGACTGCTATGCCCCTCTACTTCAATTCAAAGTCAGAGCCTGGTAGTGAGGATAAAAGGGATAGGGACCTACTCTGGTCAGGGAAGTGGTGGCAGAGCTGCAGAATGAATGGACAGAGGTCCTGTGAGAACCTCTCCTATCCATAGACCCCTCCACTCTCCTGATTTTTGAGGGTCCCAACCAGCATGGGCTGATGCAAGGAATTCAGAGAAATGGACTACTTACCATCCCCCATTCCCCCCTCCCTGGTTAGTTCATTTGTTTCTTCATTCATTCACTAATTCATCTAACCATGTATCTACTAAGTAAACATTTACTAAGTCCCTTGCTCTATGCCTAGTCTTGTGATGAGCACATTTATTTAGAAAGGAATCAGATATAATCTCATCCCTCAAGGATCTCAGTCTAATGGGAGAGAGACATAAATAAATTGCAATTCAGTGTGATACATTTTATAATAAAATATGAGCAAGGTTAAATAGATTCATGAAGGAAGGATGTTCACCACTTCAGGGTATAGTTGGCTGGTTAGAAAGGCTTCATAGTGAAGAAGGTGACACTTAAGATGGGATTTGGTATGTGAGTATTTGTCATGCACATACAGGAGAATGCATTCCAGGCAGAGGAACCAGCAAGCACAAAGGCACATACTAGTGTGTCCTGGCAACTATAAATTGTTGAGTATGGTGTGTATTAGTTAGGATGCTTTCCATTGTAAGTGAATATCCAACTAAAAGTATCATGAACACATGAACAATAGTTGGTTTATTATCTCACATGACAAAAAGTCCAAAGGTGGTTCCCAGGTAAGTTCAGTGGTTCAATGTTGTCATCAAGGACCCAGAGGCTTTCTTATCCTTCTTCTCTATCATCCTTGCTTTGTCAACAATATCTCTCTTCTGGATTGCAAGATGGTTATTCTGTCACATGCAGGCATAGCTACATCCAGTGAAGAACAGGAGGACCACTTCATTCCATTTGTGTCCTTTTAGTAGGCAGGAAAACTTTTCCCTGAAGCTACCCATCAGACACCCCTTCCAGTCCCCTGCCCATGCCCTAAATGCAAGGGAGGCGGGGAAGGTGAGTATATGGAGTTTTCAGAATTTATAGTGGGAGGCTCTTCCACAGGGAGAGGTGACAGGAAAAGAACCTGAAGAAACCAGGTTCTGAAATTCTTATATGTCTGGCTAAGAATTTTACATTTTCTTCTACAAACTATTTGGGAGAAACTGGATCAGAGAACTAATATAATCAAATCTGCATTTTTGAAAGATCACATTGCTATGTTTATATATATGTATGCAAGTACAGTTGACCTTTTGTAACTGAGCAGGACCTTATGGGGCCTTCCCAGGACAACAAACCACCCCCCAAATACCCTCTGCCTGCCTCTTGTTTGTAGAAAAAGTTTAGCCACCTAGGCCTTCCCCAAGTTCCAAAGAATAAATTTAATCAGAGAAGTGAAAAAATGCAGAAAGGAAAACAGTCAAGCAAGACAAAATAATAATAGTTTAGCCATTAAACAAAGTCAAGGACCTTTAGTTACTCCTCAAAGACGATAGATAATATTCTTAGCCATATCCTATGAACTATTTTATAGATACTGAAAACCCCAACAAGTAGAAGAAGTTAACTGTATGCTGCCCACCAACATGTAGACCCCAGACCGAATGGAACCAGAAGGTTGATGATGTTGACTCCCAATTACCTCACCACCAACCAATCAGAAGAAGGTCCATGAGCTGACCATGCACCCCCCAATCTCCCTCTCTCACCCTGTCTTGAAAAACCTTTCCCTGAAGGCCATCGGAGAGTTCAGGTCTTTTGAGCACTAGCTGCCTGGACTCCTTGCTTGGTGCCTTGCAATAAATGCTGCACTTTCCTTCACCACAACCTGGTATCAGTAGATTGGCTTTACTGGGTGCAGGCGAGCAGACCCAAGATTTGTTCGGTAACAGTTTGAACAACGTGGGAGCTGGGGTCAGGGGCACCGACCCTCATGCAGTTGAAACTCTGAGTATAATTTATAGTTGGTCCTCCATATTTGTGATTCTTCAGTATACACAGTTCCTCCATATATGCTGTTCCAATGGTTCAACCAACTGTGGATCATGTAGTACTGTAATATTTACTATTGAAAAATATCTGTGAATAAGTGGACCTGTGCAGTTCAAACCCTGTTGTTCAAGGGTCAACTGCATATATAAAAGTTCTAGAATGACAGATGTCAACTGATACTAAGAATCATCTCTGAGGAGGAGAGTAGGATTGGAGGAGGTGAAGGGGGACATGCACTTTTTACTCTTTAGCAGTGGTCCTCAACAGGTGGAGATTGTGCACCCCAGGGGATATTTGCTAATGTTTCCAGATTTTTTTTTTTAGTTGTCGCAACTGGGAGAGTGCTACTGGCAATTAACAGACAGAGACAGAGATGTTGCTAAACAACTTACAAGGCATGGGACAGCTTCCACAGCAAAGAAGAATCCAGTCCAAAATGTCAATGGTGCTGAGCCATATTCTGTAGTATTTATCTTTTTAAAATGTTTAAAAACATTATTGCATAAACAAAAATTTATAAGCAACATTGGAAAGCAGATTGGAAAGGTAGAGACTGGAGGTGGAGAGACCAGTTAGGAAGCTGTTACAATATTTAGTTCAATGGTTTTCATTTTTCTTTCTTCTCCCTCCCTTCCTTCCTTTCTTCTTTCTCTCTCTCTCTTTTCTTGGGCAGTAGGAACCCTTTATTCCATGAAATTTTCCTGGATCCCAGTATATAAATCAAGGAATCAACTAATTGATCATCACTGTTGATGCAGGAGTGGGGTCTAGAGCCCTATCTTCTGACACTTTCCCTCCCCCTCATGGTGGCCTGATATGCTGCCGTATCAGAGCACTTTGAACCCTTCCGCCCACCCCAGGTAGAGGCTGAGGCCTGATCCAGCCCAAGGATGGTAGGGATTGAGAGGCTGAGAAGATTCTAGAATTAGTTATGTGTGGTATGTTTGGTAGAACAATCATGATAATAACTCAGATAGCTAATTACAAAGTGTTACAATTTTGTCAGTAAGAAGAGGCATTTTGGGGACCATTTCTAATTCTAATTTGCTACAGATAACTCCCTCACCTTTAACACTAAGTAAAGGAAGACAACTGAAAAACTGAGAGAGCAGGTGGAACTGATGGAACAATGGAACATGGTGATTGGATATTAGAGGAAGCTTGGAGGATTCCCAGGTTTTTGTGTGTGGGTGCTATTCATTAAGGTGAGGAATAAATGAAAATACAAAATGAGGAGTTCAATGTTGGATGTGTTGCATTTGAGGTGCCTGTGACACATTCAGGAAGAAGTGTTGAGTAGACAACTGTATACATGGGTCTGAAGCTGAAGGAGAGATCGGGCCTGAAAACAAAGGTTGGGAGTCATCAGCACATAAATTGTGGTTGATGTCTTGAAAATGAGTGAGGTCATCTAGGGAGAGTAGAGTGAACTTAGGATAGAACTTTAGAGAAAAGCAGTGGTTGTGGAATAGGCAGAGCAAGATGTCTCCCTGAAGGAGATGGGGAAGGGCTGAACCAGAGACAGAAGAAGAGATTAAGGTAAATGAAGAGTCTTCAACATAAGAAGTGTTTCAAGAGAGAGGAAGTAATCAATAGTCAAATGTAGCAAACATGTCAAATAAGAAAATGACCAAAAAGTGAGTTGCCTTGGCTTCTCTCTCAGGGCTCTTTGACAGTGCTGCCTATAAAAGATTTGAGGATGAAAAACCAAGGACAGAGAATTTTGTTAGAAATTGACCAATTCAATTCAAAGTAACTTTAGGCCAAAAAAGTGTAATGTAGGGCTGAACAACCAAACTCGAGAGACAGGGATAGAGCTGGGCCTCAGAAACCACTGGATCCGAGCCCTTGAACACTGCCAGGACCTGAATCTAGCTGTATCTCACTTATCAGCTTCTATCTGCATGCCATCTTCAGTCTCTCCTACACAAGACAAGACTGGCCCTCTTCACGTGATAACATGGCCTCTGTGCCTCACATAACCTGAGAGTGATTGAATCCCTTTCCCAAGCTCCAGTTACAAAAGTTAAAGGGTAGAATTAGATGGTCCAGGCTTAGGTCAGCTAACCATCCCTAGACCTGTCTCTGGATTGATAAGCTATGGTCAGAAAGTATGTTTTGAGAGGCAGTGGTAGTACCAGGTATCTAAGAACGCAAAACTCACACACACTTTTTAAATGAACAGATACAATTCTATTCTTTTCTCACTGGCCTTCAGCTATTCTTAATCATGAAGATTAAACAAGTTAATGAGTGTGAAATGTTCTTTGTAAATTGGAAAACATGACAGAAATGTGTTATTACTATCAAATGTAGGCTCCGTTACATTTCCCTCTAGAATCCTCTAATTTGGAATTAGGCAGATTTCATTAAAAAAATGGAGGGTGAAGAATTTCTCAGAAGAAGTGGGGAAGTTGCAAGCAGAGAGAACAATTGAGCAGGAGAGATTAGTGAGGAGTTCCTGAAGCCTTGGAGCTCCTGAGATTTCACCTGTCTCCTTCCACTTCTCCCCAGTCCTTTCCCAACAGAGACAAGTCTGTGCACAGACATAGACACAGGAAGCTGTGTGTTGTCTCTAAAGCCTGCTGGTCATGTACTCTCTGGTCTTTATACTCCAAATGCCAAGGAGGGAATTGAATGTCTTATATTCTTTACGCTACCAGATCAAAATCCTTCTCCTCCTGAGGGCCTCTCTGTCTGTGGGGAAGCAGTCACTCCCCCTCCCCACTACGACCCAATCAACTGCAGCTTGGTAGCAGCTTGGGGTCCAAGGAACCCATCCCATCCTAACACTATGACAAGATGCGCTCACCTTTGATGCCAAAATGACCTGAGCTGCCAGACAATTAAGCCCTACTGGAATGCCTAATTTCAAATTAGAGGAGTCTAGGAGATGTAACAGAGCCTACACTTGATAGTAATAGCACATTTCCATCACATTTTCCAATTTACAAAGAACATTTCACATGCATTAACTTTAATTCTCATGATTAAGAACAGCTGAAGACCAGTGAGAAAAGTACAGAATTGTATCTGTTTGTGTATTTAAAAACCATGTGTGAGTTGTGCATTTGATTTAAATGTTTAACTTAGTAGAGGTTGCTGTGAAAGCCAAGCTGCTTTCATAAAGAGTTCCATTTTAATTTTTTCAAAAAGTGTAAATGAGTTGAAAAGCACAACACTCTCCTTGTCTCAGTTAACCTCAGCTACAGCCAGCTTAGCTGTTCAGACCAGGATAAATACCCCCTTCAATTTGCATGGCACTTTAGAGATCCCCAGTACCTTGACATCCATCCTATCATTTAATCTTAAAAATAATCCTAGCAAGACAGATTGTCATCCAGATTTTCAGAAGCGGAAACCAAGGCATGGAGTGATGCAGAGGTTTGCCCAGGATTACTCAGCTTTGGGGACTGCACTAGGACTACAAGGTACCTGCATCGCCTCTCAGCCTAGGGATCCTTCCCCTCCAATAGAAATGTCTGTTCTGTTCCCGAGACTAGATTGCAAGCTCTTTGAGTGCAGGATTGTGTCTAATTCATCTTGGGTACACCCACGGTGGCTGATGCGCAAAAAATTGCTGACTGCCTGACGTTCTGAATGGGGTACGGATTCACCCCCATCTGTAAGCTGAGGAGCTCACTGCTAGTGAGTTCCAGGAACTTAGGAGAAAACTAGTCTCTCTACCCATTGCTTGGCCTTGCCACCAGGGGTCAGCACTACTGTTCATGAGTCCAGAGCCCAGGGTGATGGGAGCAGGGAGAGGAAAGACAGGCAAACTTGAGCTTCTGTTCCTAATGGCTAGCGAGGGGACTCCCATTGCCCATGGGAAGGACAAGCCCACCGCATACCTGCCTTCAAGCTCTTCTACTCTACTCCCGGGAGTCACACTGGCTATCTAGGGAGGGTCCTTCCCCTGCTGTCCTCCCTGCTCCCACCCTGACTCTCTGACCCTGCCGGATGGAAGCTCTGGAGTGCCACTTCCCCTGTGCACGGGCAGCACACCCCAGGTCCCTGCCATCTGCTCTGCCTCCTTCCTTGGGAAGCATCCTTCTTATAAAAGAGACCTTCTGAGGCATCTGGGAAGGAACCATCAAAGGACTGGCAAGGGGAAGGGAAACATTCCTGAGACAGGAGCTGGGAGAAAGAAAGGAGTCTCTGTTAAGACAAAAAGTAAAAGGCAAAGAACAGACCCTCCTGGCATAAGGATAAGTAGGAACCACTCCTCCCCTTTGGGCAGTTTTACAATTTCCAAAGTGCTTCCACAGTCATTAACCACTTTATATTTTGAGCCTCAACAACAGCCCTTAAAGGGGCCATTATCCCCACATCTCCTCTGCTTTCCTGACCACCCTAGTGAAAACAACCACCTCTCCACCCTCCCAGCCCTATCATTTTTCATCTTCTTCCCCTGTTGTATTTTTATAGCCCCTCTCACTACCTGGCATTTTATTTTATTTTTATTACATGTTTACTTGTTTATTGTTGACAAATAAACATGGATGACAACCAAGCCATGCCCACTGGTGGAGACACACCTACTAACTGCTGCTGGGCTAGAGGGAGGAGCTGGGTTTTTTTAATTATTATTATTCTCCCCATGAGCCTCCCTGTGGGAGACCGCTGAGCATAAGAGTTACTTATGCAGGTTCAGGTGCCAACCTGCCAGGATTAAAAAGCTGGCTCCACCACTTGCCAACCATACGGCCTCAGGCAAACGTCACTGAACTGCCTCTGTTTCCTCATTTCTACCTACCACTCAGGAGTTCTGTGAGGATTAATGAAGCAATCCATGAAAGGTGGGGCCAGCTTTTTTGGAGGGGTGTCTGGCACAAAGTAAGTGCTTAATGCATTGTTAGCTACGATTGTGGTTATTTTGTTAGAACTCGTCATTATATTTTCTTCTTATTGTTCTATTTTTATTTATTTTATTTCATCATCCTCATCATCATTATTATTACTCTTATTTTGGTTTCTTCTCCTTCCATGTATTTTTCTTCCTCCAGCCCTAAGGATGCATGGTAGATGGGGAAATGAAGGCCCAGAAGCCCAGCATTGGCTTGTCCGAGGTCTCAGAGTTCACCAAATTACCAAGAAGACCACAGCTTCTTGCTTTCCCTGAGCCTGGGACTCTTGGGAGACCTTTTGGCCACTGTGGCAGACTCTGGGTCAAGCTGCACAAGCTGAGTGGTGTCAAGCTCAAGGAGACAGTTACTTCTGGGCTAGACTTGGTGCTGTGGGGTCTATTATCTAATGTTGCCCAGGACCCGGCCACTACTGATCTCCTTCCTGCATAGCTGAGACCTTTTGATCCCAGCTGTAGGCCGAGCCCCATCTCTGGCATTCATCCAGGCACTGGGCAGCCCCAGGCGCACCTGCTGGAGTCAACATCAGAGCCTTGCTGTGGCCTGGCCCTGGCCCTGCATCCTGGTTCAAGTCACAGGGCTCTGACTAGTAACAGTGACCAAGTCCCCACTTTGATCCCTGGTTCCATCCTTGGTGACGTGAGAGCTGAGCCCTGCTTTGCCTTTACTGGTCCCCTCACAGACTAGAGTCTGGCCCTTTTTCCCCTGCTGGAATCCTGCCACTGCAGACAGACCCCCCCACTCCAGCTGCCACATCTTCAGTCGCCCCCTAGAGTACTTCGCATTACCTGCCCGTGGACTCCTTGTCAGTTGCCATGCTCTCCCCCAAGACAGTGTATGAGACTGAAGACCTCCACTGCCTCCCTGAGAGTCCCCACTCCTGGTTGTTGCCTCAGCTCCCCAGAGAGCCCGTTCTGCCTGCCTCCCTTCAAGTGTAGCAAGGCTTACCCTGTAGTGCCTGCCCAGGTCCTGCCATCTCTCAGGGAATCCAGGTTTGCTGAAGCCATTATCCCATGACAAAGAATTTCATTCACCCACCAAGCCTGGCAAAGAAGTTCTAAAGCATTCACTGCCACTAACACAGGGTCTCCCTGAGTCATGTCTATGGGCCATCCTGGGGCCCTAGGAGGTCTCCACTGTGTCATTGGCCCACAACTCGTTCCAAGCCAGTTTTCTTCTTTCTCCTGCCCTGTTTCTCAGTCCCCTTACCCCCATTTGTGACTCCTTCTCCCTTTCCCTCCCCTCCCTTGCTGGCCAACTTTCCCACCCTGTGCTTAGCCCTGCCAGGTTCTCTCTGACCTGTGAGGGCCAAGACAGCAGCCCTTTTGTCAGAGCATTTGGAGCTACTACTTCATGTAGGAAATTGCTCATGTGCTGGGCTGATAATGACCAACAACCCTGCTGATAATCAGATGCTCATGGGATTCAGCCCTGGGTTGCTACTGCTTCCTGTGAGGCCCTGCCAAGCCAGTGGTGGCCTTGAGCGGCCATCACACTTAGAAATGAAACCCAAGACCTCTCCAGAGAGGTGGAGTGGGTTGGCCCAAGGTGAGGTCTGCTGGGCCTGGCTAGGAAATGTAGCAGAGCTTGGTCCTTGGGGAATTTCGTGTCCCCTGCCCTGCCTCTGACTCTCAGCCTATCAAGCTGGCTGGGGTAGGGGCCACAGGAGCTAGGAGGTGCCGAGCTGACCTACTTATGGGCAGAGCCACCGTGGCAGTGGGCAGGGACACTGTGTTCCTGAGCTGGGAAGTGTGTATTTCCCACTCGAAGCCCTGGTGGTGACTGGGAGACCAGACTTTCTAACAGCAGGAATTTCACTTCTCCAAGGGGCATTTAATGTCTTTTCTGGAGATCATATTCAGGCCTGCCTCAGTCTCTGGCTGCTTCCGTTAATGGTCCTGTGACACACAGAGCCCTAGTCTCCATCCCATTTCCCAACCATCTCTGGGCCTCTCCCTTGGGCAGGAGGAAATTCCTGCCAAGGCAAGGGGCATTTTGTAGCAAAGAGATGATTAGCTGCCTTTCATCTGCCAGAACTCCTCATTTAAAATGGTAGTATTCTGTCTCTGGGAGAGGAATGGATAGGGAATTCCCAGTCTTTTGTGTCTGGCCTCTGTGGTGAGGAAAAGGGGGACCCACAATTTACAGATGAGGAAACAGAGGAAACAGAAATGAGGTGGCTTTCCTGAGGGCACACTGCTAGAAGGTAGCAGAACCAGCATTCAAATCGAAGTCTGTCTGGTTCCAAAGCCTCAGTTTCTTCAATAATACAAAATAACATTTCTTGAGAACTTACTGTATGCCAGGCACTATACTAGATGCTCTAACTCATTTAATTTAAACCTCTCAACCAGGTAGGTACTATTATTATCCCCCATTTTACAGGTCGGGAAACTAAGGCAGCCCAAGGTCACCCAGTAACAGAACTTGGATTTGAATCCAGGCACTCCACCCCCACAGTTTGTGGGCTTAACCAATGCATGCTAATATCCTCAAGGCTAAACTGGTGTGAGAGGCCCAGAACTGAAACCGAAGTCTCCTGGTCTCTCGGGTCAGTATGCTGTGCATTATTGCCTCCTGAATGAATGTCCAAAGGCACAGCTGGTGCACCGCCCCCCCAGGGGCCTGAATCTAAAGAAGGGGGTCATTCTAGGAGGCCTGGGCTCCTGCCATGCAGCCTCCATGGCTCTCCATCCTCACACATCTGGCTGTGGGGGAAGAGGAGATACGCTTCCAAAGAGGGAACACCGCTCCACTCTTGGTCCTTGTGTTACTCGCCTGCCCCAGGCAGGGTGCTTCCCCTCATAAGCGTGTGTGCAGTTGGAGGTAGGTGGGAAGGACCCACTTGACTTGCCTCTGACTGACTATCATTCTGACAGGGCCCAAAAGAACAAACATCTGAGACAGCCCAGAGGCTAGAGAGAAGGTGAGAGATTCGTTATCACAACCTCCCCAGGGTACAAATGAGGCAGGGCCACAGAGTAAGTTGTAAGCAGAGGTGGAGGGATCCTTACAGACCCTCAAGACAAACCTTTGGACCAAACCACAGATGAGGAAAGTCCTCAAACATAGGCAGAGGCTTGCTTAAAGTAGGCTTAAGATCTTCTAGGGCCCCAGGATTTGGCCCTTTGCCTGACCAGCTAGAGTCTTAGAAAGGGAAGTGAGGCCAGAGGGAGTAAGTTATTCTGGGACTGTGATGACATGTGCCCCAAGAGACCCAAGCCCGGCCCTTTGCCATGGGGTCCCTGAGAGCCTTCTGGCCACCAGCCATGGCACCTTGCCTGCTGAGGCTTGGGGGCAGGGGGGACCACTGCTTCTTAATGGCTTCCTGCCCAGAAAGCCTCTAGAAGTGCCTGGTGCTAACTCTGTTTCCACTCAAAGAGCTGACTTCAGTGCATCCAGAGGGTTTAAGATCAGAGTCCAGGCTAAACTGGATATGGAGAGTTCTGAGCATGGGAGTAGATAAAGAAGGGAAGACATCATCGCCTTAGAAGACGTTCAGAAAAGGACATATAGCCAGGCTATCTGATCTGGGAGAGAGCTGTGTTGCCCTGAGGCAGGGGGATGGAGGAAATGACCTTTGAGGTCTGGGATTCTCTTTGGGGCATTCCCTGACTTCCTGTGGATGCCCAGGGGCAGCACAGTAGTTCTGAGAGGAGCAGTAACTGTCCAGAAGGGATTTGCTTCCAGACTTGCCCTGTACCTAACTCCAAACAGGAGCCATACAACAAACTTGACACTTAGCAACCTGTGAGCCTGCCTCTCATTGTACAGCTGGGAAAACTGAGGCCCAGAAAGGAGGGGGCCTCCCCAAAGTGCCAGAGTGACTCATGATTCATGACATTAGAGCAGGGTGGGAGAATGACCCTGGGACCCAGGGCCCAGAGCCTCCTGTCAGAGAAGGTTTCCTAAGGCCACAGACTTTCCCCTTCTATGATTGTCTCCACACCAGCCTGGGTCCTGCCCAGGGTGAGGGCTCTCCTCCCTGGGTCCTTTTCCTTGGCACTCTTTCCGATGCCACTGTGCAGTCTGGGTTCTACCCAGAGGCCCCCAGGAAGGGCTGGTGTGTCATTCGCAGGAGGCAGCGTGCAGGTGGCAGGACCGGCGGGTGAGCCACAGTGGGCTGGACGCTCCAAGCTTGGGAACTGTAACGTTCGGGGAATTTCAACTGGCATTGCTGTCCAGTCCCAGCCAACTGGTTAACGGTGCCGAGTTTGAATCAGTGACCCGCCTCCTGGTCCCTCCTCCTCAGCCTCTCTTCCTCCCTCCCTCGGGCCCTCCAGGAGGCGCCTGGAGTGCAGGCGATCTGAGCTCAGGCCGCTGTTCTCCGCCTCCTCCGGCTCAGAGCTGAGCTGGCTGATGGAGCTCAGGGCTAGGGCTGGCTCTTGCCGAGCCCCTGGTCCCGGGTAGCCTGGTCCCCAGAGAGGGAGAGGCCTGTGCCCAGCAGAGCTCTGCTGGGCCCTGCCAGCTCCCCCTCACCCCACCATGCCTCTGTTGGACGTGTTTTGGGCTTGCTTCAGGAAAGTGAAGGTAAGAGGCTACCCAGCCCCAGCCCAGCCCGCTGCTCTGGTTTGAAGGAGGCAGCTGGGGACCACTGTGTGCTGGCTGGAAGGCAGATGGGCTTCTGAGACTACCTTGGAGCTAGAAAGGCTTGGGTTCAAGTCTTGCCTTTGTCACCAGCTCTGTGATCTTCTGCTGCTTTCACACGAAAATAAGTCAGCTAGCTGGCTCTTCTTCTAACACCTACCTCTGTTGCTTCCCTGGCCTTGTCACAAAGGCAAGATTCTTAACCTCTCTGAGCCTCTGTTTCCTCAGCTTTAAAATAAAGACAATAGAGACACCAACCTTATAGGGCGGTGAGGTTGGTGTTATTGTTTACATATTAAATGTATTCAAATATAAGAGGTAATATGTGTAAAGTTCCTAGCGTAATGCCTGGCATGTGGCATCCATACCATATGAGTAATGGTAACTATTATTATGATTATTGTTACTAATTTCCTTCAACATATATTAAGTACCTACTCTGTGCTAGGCACCATAGGAGTTACACAAAAAAACAAAAGGGACATGGCTTCTGTCCTCAGAAAGGAGGTAAGAAAATGACAAATCTTTATCAGGCACCTACCATATGACAGACACTGTGGTAGACAGTTAGTCGGCCAATAAATGTTTGTTGAGTGCCTGCTATATCCTGGACACGGGGAATATATGAGCACAGCAGCACCCATGAGGAGGTGGAGGGCATGATTTCTGCTCTAAAAAAACAGGGAGCTGATATTTATTTAGTATCTGGTACGTATCAGGCATAGGCACTTTCAGTTCGTAAACTGTGGTGGTGATTTTCACCACAAGCCATTGTTTTTCTGCTTTTGTAGATGGGGAATGGACACTGTGAATGATTAAGAAATATTTACAAGGTCACTCAGATATGATTGGCAGAGTTGGGATCTGAACTCCTAAGTAAGTCCGTACTCTTCTTGACAGTATATGGCTTCCCACAGCTGAACTCAGTAGGGAGACTTTTAAACAACTAGCCTGACTGTATAGAAGACACGATGAAAGTCAAGCTGGGATCCTTGGAGGGACTTGGAAAGGTTTCACAGGAGGTCACATTTGGGCTGAGCTTGAAGCTTGAAGGAAGAGAAAAGTTTGTCAGTCCAAAAAGGGGGGAAGGGCATTCCAGGCATGCCTGGCAGAGGGAACTTCATAAGCAAGAGTCTGGAGGCAGTCAAGTTCTGGGTTGGGGGAGGGGCTGGTTTCATCATGTGCCTTAAGTGCCGGGTTCGAGGGGAGAGGCGCTAGAGAGAGGGAACCAGGGGCTGCCTCCCATACAGTTTGGAATTGATCTGTGGGTTCATGGTCCTCTCCTAGTGAGGGTTCCAAATGAGCTTTTCACTCATCTGTGGTAAAACGGGAGAAGAATGGGGCTGATGCAGTGCAGTTTTCAGAAATCTAAATTAATTCAACTCAAAGGACTATTTTTTATTTAGAAATTATTATGACCTTCTTACAGGGGTGGGGTTCAAATGATCTTTCTTTTATGAAACAGGAGTGTGAGATTTTTAGAATACCTGTCCTCAGCAAAATAAAAAAGTTTGCAACACTCTGACTGTTCCCCTCCTCATTTATTTAAAAATTCTCTTCCTCGTTCATGAAATTCCAAAGTCTGGGGACTGCTGTTTTAGGGGATGGGGGGATTTCAGTAAAGTAAGGATATAATTAAGTGGACAGTTTTAAGAAAAGCACTCCAGCAGCCTTGGACGGAAATGGTGTGGAGGGGCCCCAATAGTGATGCGAAGGCCAGGAAGGTGGCTGTGATGGCAGTGGGGATGGGTGGGGAGGGGATGATGGGGGATGGGTGGGGGGGATGATGAGAGATGGGTCTAGTGATAAGAACAGGACAAGTGGGAAGTGAAAGTACCCGTGAGGTTGGATGCAAGACTGGCACCATTGTCCACTCTCTGGAGAACCATTCTGGGTGCTTGGCATGGATTTAAATCCCTTTGCTCTCATTACTCCTATCTGTCAGACTCCCAGAAAATGTTCCCAACCCATGTCAGCCTCTTAGAAATTGTTGGGGCCAAGCAGCCCCAAGAGAAAGTCAGGGCCCTCTATCTCAGGTCCCAGACACTAGCACACATGCACACATTCACTCATGTGCATGTCCACAAAGATGGAGCCTACACATGCATTTCTGCACACTCTCAGCTACACACACATAGACACGCCATTCAAGCGTGTGCACACACACATGCACATAGAGACAAACACACACACAATCACATATGCACACACAGATATTACATATCCACAAGCATGTAGACTCACATACGTGCCCACATGCACATACAGAGGTAGGCACGCATGCACACAAATACATACCCCTCCATGCACGAGCTTGCAGGCACACACACAATTATGGAGGCATACAGAATCATGCACACGGTGGAAAGGCACATGTGCACACACAGTGTTGTGGCAGATGCTAATCAACACATGGTTAGATCTCAGGGGTAAGAGGCAGCCTGCCAGACCAACGCACACCTTGAGTTTTGGGTCTCTTTTTCCAACGCTGCTGCTTTGAGGCCTCACGGTCATGGGCTGCTCTGAGCCACCCTCCCTCTCTGAGCCAGCTCCCCTCCTGAGCAATTGCATGGCTGTGCGGGAGGGGAGCTGTGTCAAATGCAAGAGCTGCCTGCAGAGAGGGACAAGGCTGTGGCCAAGCCTGCTATAGCTGAAAGAGCCATCTCAGACGTCTCATTCGACCTCCTTGTGGTCCTAATAGGGGAACCGAGCCCCCAGCATCCTGCACCACATGGAGCTCTCCATCAGCTGAGGAGGTTTGAGGAGGGAGGAAGCAGAGAAACTTAGAATCCCAGCCCCCCACCCCATACACACAAGCACACGTACTAGCTGTGTGCTTTTGAGCAAGTTCTCTCTGAGCCTTAGCTTCCTTGCCTGCAAAATGACACTATTCGGGCCTGCCTCACAGAGATGCTATGAGGATTCAGGGAGGTTGTGTCTTTAAAGTGCCTGGCATGGAGTAGGTGGTCAACACACATGACTTGTTGGAAAGAGATTTCAGAACTGTACACCGGGGGCGTCAAAGCAAAGAACAAGATTATTCCATGCTTGGCAACTCCAGGGTTAAGGTCTCAGGTTTTGTCTTCTCCTTTGCCACAACTCCCCTCAGCCCTCTCCTCTGGCCCTGTCTGACTCTAGGCCCAGAAACAACTTGTTTGGGAGCTGAAGGGTGACACCTCAGTGATACTGGGAAGGTGGCAAGAGTTCAGGCCAAGGCCCGGAACTGCTTTGAGCTGCACTGGGGTTAGGGGTAGCCAAGGGGCAAGGCGTTTGGATGTGAGATGAACCCAGTGTAAATAGTTCCATCCGTGTCTGATGTATCTTCCCTGGATACCAATGAGGGTTGAGAAGGTATCCATGACTTCTCAGCAGAGCACCACGTATGCATGCGAGTCCCCCCAGACTCACACTCACACGCGTACACACGGGACCATTTCTCTGATGTGTCCTTTTGCCCCATTCCAGCAACTAGCACGGTGTGATGCACATAACGAGTGCCTAGAACATGGATACTCTCTCATGTTATTCTTTTTGTATCAGGTGGGCATATCAAGTCCTGGAGGGTACTGGCTTGGCAGGTAGAGAATCCAGCTGGAGCTCCATCTCAGCCATGACCTCTAGGTGACTTTGAGAGGGACAATATTCCCTGCTGGCCCTCAGTTCTTTCCCCTTATAACAGAGGTAGATAGTCACACAATATCAGACATGGCAAGGTCCATAGAGGTCATCTGTTCCTCCATCCCTTTTCCTCCCTCCAAACTACCGATGAGGAAACTGAGGCTCAAAGAGGGGAAGAGATGTGCCCAAGGTCACACACGGTGTCAGGACACAGCTGGATCCACACACGGTCTGTGTAGTAGACTGTAGTCTCCCTAGTGCTCTGTGGCAAATTCCAAACACAGCTCGTCTCTGGTAGAATATAACAGCAATACCAGCGGGACATGCCACACACATGCACATAAAGGCATGTGGTAATAACCCTGTCTCACCCAACTGCTTCTATGGGAGACAAAGCAAATCACAGATAGAAAATTCCGTTGTAAACTAGGAAGCTTTGTCAAGGTTGGCCAGCCAGTTATGGTCCAACAAGCAACACCATGCTTTTCCCCAGTCATGTGCTCACACAGCCAGGCATATGATTGCAGATGTGCACAAGGGCTCTCCTGAGTTCACCCAAGGACACACTCTCAAGCACCCCGTCCTGTGTGCGCAAAAACACCTAGTCCTCAAGACAAAAGGATGGCTAAACTGGAGTGCAGGGTACTTCCTGCAACAGCACAGCTGGAACAATCTTGAAAGTGGGCCCAGCCTGGGGATGGGGGTGAGGACCTCCAGAATTTGCCTGATCTTGGCTCCTAATCCTTGCCCCCTCTCCTCCAGTTGCCTCATCTCAGCACAATTGGTGAGGTTTGCTCAAGAGCCATCTGAGATTGGACAACATTTGTTCTGGGGAGTGGGAGAGGTGGCAATGGGCACTGGCAAGGTAAAATGGGGAGTAGGAAGCAAGGCTTTGACTCTGACACATGTGTTGGACACAAATTCTTACTTTGCCTTCAGCTCCTTTGGTACCAAAAGGAGTATGAGTGGGGGCTGCTGGGGGTAGAGGACAGGCCTGATGATATGGCTGGTGGAGGCAGAAGAAGCGGAAAAGCCTGCAGATTGGCAGTGCCAGGGTTTTTATTCCCTGCCCAAAGCCTTATGGAAAGTTAGAACTGATATTAGCTACATTTATACAGCACATAGTATGTGGTAGACACTGTTCCAAGCCCTTGACATATATTAACTCATTTCACCATCACAATCACTCTGCAAGGTGAGTACTATTATTCTCATCATCCTCATTTTACTGAAGCACAGAAATTTTAGGAAAGTTATCCAAGGTCACACGGCTATTATGTGATAAACTTGGGCTTTTAAATGCAGGTAATTGCAGTCCAAAACCCATGTTCTATCCACTATGTTTATGTAATCTCTGCCTCAGTTTTTTCCACCTATAAAATGAGGGGGTTAGATTGATTTATCTCTGAAAGTCCTTCCAGCTCCGGTACTCTAATTATATTTGATAGTGTTGACTGAAAAAAAAAAAAGCAAGACTCTTGCCTCTTCCCATACATAGAAAAGTGCTAAATGTATTAACTTGAGATGTCTGGTTTTCTTTAATTAACGGTAATTCTTTGATGTTCCAACTACCTGGTCTTTGTTGCAAAACCCCCATATATCCAGGGTCCTCCCTTACCTCTTCAGAACAGTCCTTCAAAACTGTCTGAGAGGCTGTCTTCCGGGCTTGAAGTCCTCAGAAAGACTGCCAAATAAAACGTAATTCTCAACTTTTAAGTTGTGCGTTTCTTCTCTGAACCTTTAAGCCAAGTGGAAAAAAGAACTGCTCCCAAATGTCAGTGATTTCTACTCAAGGTCCCTGGGGAGTGGAGCTGAGACCAGGTTCAGAGAAATGAACCTGCCCTGGAGGCTGGTCCTCCCAGCAGCTCCTAGGCCTGGAGAAGAGCTGGAGGCCTGGGAAGCTCTGGGAGCCAGGGCCTGGCCTGCATTTCCAAATCACTAGTAACAATAACAGGGAGCAGCAGCTCAGGCAGCCTGTGCTGGGATGTGGGGTCAGAGGTTTCACAGTGGGGTTGGGGAGTGGAGCTCCTTGACTGCATCCCTTTGGCCCACCCCTGAGCTGCTGCTGCCGCTGGGGACCTTGGAGTCCAGCTAGACCAGCAGCTCCAAGGCTTCAGCTGCCAAGGGACAGAGGAAAGGAAGTTCTGCATTTGGGGAAGAGGGCTTGAGGCCCTGTAAATGAGCATGGGTTGAGGACATTCCCTGGCCTTTCCAGCTACTCTGGCTTGGGTCCCCCTGAGAGTTGAGAGAAGAATGCGGTATAATGATACAATGTAGTAGCTGCCGGAAATGGAATGCTGACCCACAAGCCCAGCTTCGGCCTCTTCTTTCCCTCTCTGAATCTCAAGTTTCCTCATCTACAACATGGGGATAATAGTCTCCACTTCAAAATGGATTGCAAGGATGCCATATGTGAAAGTGCCTGCCGCATAGTAGGTACTCAGAAAATGTGAGTTAAATTTGAAGATAGTCTATAGGTTGCTCTAGGTGATTCTGGACTCATAGCTTGGGCCCTCAGTTTCCTCATCCATAGAATAGGGAGAAATTCTACCTGCCTGAGGAGAGCCTAGATTTGGGGGCATCCTGTGGAGATAAAGACAGTAGGAAACACTGATGTTACTACCCTGAGGCTTTGAAAGTGAGTTGTTTAAGCCATTCCCCTCACTCCTCCTATCCCCACCCCTACTCCCACCCTGGGCCAAACTAGTTCAGAGTCTGGAAGAGAGGCCCCATTCCACCCTGGAACCGTTGCGTCTCCTCCCTCCAGTCCCTTCCTGAACTCACCCCATCTAAGGCCCCTCTCCTAGAAGAACTCCCAAGCTCTGGGCAGGAAGGAGGGTCCCTGTTGGCTGGTGGGAAAGTTAAGTCTTTGGGATGTGACATTCCTGAGATTATCCAGAGAACCCCTGGGGGTTGCAGCTGCACTCTCTCTCTTCTCTGGCCCAGCTCTCCGCCTGCTGTGGAGGAGGGGAGGGCAGTAGGGCACGAGGCTGGAGAAGGCTGGGGGGAAAGAGGCCCAAAGGCAAGGAGCCAGGCCTGGAGTGGCCCTGCAGGCCAGGTGAGGAGTGGGGAGTGGGGAAGGAGCAAAGGACACCCCACCAGGACTGGCAGGAAGGAATCAAGGCAAAAAGAGCCCAAGGCAGCAGGCTATCTGTCACAGGGTGAGTTATAAAATGATATACAGATCAGCATTCCTAAGGCTACAGGTTGGATCCCCTCTTGAGGGTGAGGTGAGTTGGGTCTTAGACCATGGTAGTTCTGGTGGGTGGGAAAGGAGAGTCAGGACTTCTGAGAGGCTCACACATTCCAAGCTAGTCTGGGACAGCTCGCACCCTCAGAGAAGGGAAAAAAATCCCCTCTGGGGATTCCTCAAAGTGCTGTCCCAGATTGAGTTCTACAAAGGCCTTCTCGAAGTCATTTCTTCCAGTGTCTTTTCCCAGCTGGGATTGTCCCTCACCCTCTTCCTTGTAATGAAAGGATAAGAATGGTCAGGGGCCCACTTATTATAGGCAACAAGTCTGAGGCCCAGCAAAGAACTGGTCAAAGGCATGTGGTCAGGCCCAGAATGCCTGCTGTCACTCAGTCCCACTTTAAACCATGTCTCCCCTGTCCTTCCCAGGGGAGAGATTGGCATCCCTCAGGGCTGCAGCACCTCACTCGCAGCAGATGTCACACCCTGAACATGAGCACATGTTCCCAGGCCACTGGAATGGGGTTTAAAAGTGACAGCATGACACTAATGCTCCAATTGAGGCTCAATCCAGCCCCAGCACGCACACTGCAGTCCATGTACCCAGCTACCTTCAAGCTGGACTGTGAGCTCCTTTAAGGACCCAGCCTGTGTCTTATCCACCCCTGTGTCCAGTCCAATACAGCCTCTATTTTAGGCCCAGCCTAGAGGAAGTTGGCTGAGTGCATAGAATATACATGTACTCTCATGCACATACAAGTAGCCAAAGCCACTGCACCTTCTCCCGTTGGAGAGACCCCAAGAGACAGAGGAATCAGCTCCCAAGGGATCAGAGGAGTCTGCTTCTCACAGTGGCCATAGTCTGTGTTGGCAACACACAGGCTGGGCCTGAGGGCAGTGAGAGCCCACTCAGGAGGGAGGGAGGGGTCAGGCTGTGAATAGGGCTCTGTGTGGCCCAGCTGAGAGGACCGGGGGAGGCTGGAATGTCAAGAACGTGCTCTCATGACCAGCCCCAGGCTGGGGCCTGTGGCACAGGGCTGGCCAGGGGGTGGGGGGGAACAGGGAAGCCAGGTAAGGAAAGGACGAAAAGTCGCCACCAGCCTGTGCTCAGATAGCAGGCTAAGGGCTGGGCATAGAGGATGCTGGGAGAGCAAGCTCCAAACCTGCCAATGATGCTGAGGACTCCTCAGGTCTGGACAAAGCCTGTCAGTAGCCTTTGCTACTCCAACCACCCCTCTCAGATCCCGCAACTTCTCACCCAGCAACCAACTTCCTGTTTCCATCCCCCTTTGGGCTCTGGCTCTCTCTTTCTCACTCTTTCAACAGGATTCCCTTTTTCTGTCAAAAACTCTGGATCTGTCTCTTTCTGTCTAGCCACTCTGTCTCCCACTAGATGGCAAGCACCTCAAGCGTAAGGTCCATATCTGCTTCTGTGCAAGTTTGTATCTGCAGGTCCACCGCAGGGCCTACTGCATAGTTCTGAGCAGATGCTGCACACAGGCTTCAAATCCAAGAGATTCAGAGCGAGATTTATTACAAAAGGAAGATTCCCCTCCCACTTACCCCCAACCAGGCCTTTTCCTCTGTTCCTGACCTCAGTTAATAGCACCTCCCTCCACCTGGTTGCCCAGGCCAGAAACCTTGCTTGGACTCATCCTTGACTCCTCTCTTCACCTCCCACATCCTGTCATTTACTGTGGTTTTATTATATAGACAGTTCATATACTGGTCCCCTCCTTTCTATCCCAAAGGCCACGGACCCTATCTGCTCCAGCCTCCCCGTGTCAAGTTTTGCCCAACCTTCCCCACCCCCATTCCCAATGAATTCCTCACTCAGCAGATAGAGTAACATTCTGAAACATAAACCTGACTCTGTTACTCCCCTGATTAGGCCCCTTCAAGAGCTCCCCACTGGGCTCTGGATAAAGTTCAAGTTCTATCACATTGACCTACAAGGTTCTTCATGATCTGGCCCCAACCGCTGCTCCACACATAGTTCTTACTCTCTGTCTGGCACTCTGCTCTCCAGCCAGACTATACACAGTTCCTTAAACCTCACGCTTCCACACCTCTTTGACTTTTTCTCTGCTCTTCCGGCCATGCTTTTTTCCAGTACTTACATGGAATCGTGATGATTTGTACTTGTGGCCTACCCCCTTGTCCCCACCTGGCTGTGAATTCCTCAAGGGCTGGGAACATGTTTAATTTATCTGAACCCCTGGGTACCTATCAAAGGGCCTGGCCCTTAGAGGCTCATAGTAAATGAAAGGATGAATGAATGCATGACCCACTGGATGGGAAGACTGTCACCACCAATCCCGGCCTTGTTCCAGCGTGCCTATTTCTGCAACTGCTGGACTCCTGGCTCCTCTGTCCAGAATCTCCACGTGAAAAGAATATGTTCTACAACCCAGAAACAAAAAGAACCTTCGCCCTGTAGCAAAGTTATCTGATGTAAAAGTTCATACCTCAGTTTCCCCTGTAAGCCTCTCAGCTACCAAAATAGCGCCAGGATCGGGGCCCAAAGCCGAGTGGGTTTCATGGTCCTGGTCTAGGCCAGGTTATCCTGGACCCAGAGTAAAAAAGAATAGGATGCAATAAAACTGGGAGCCCCATAAGCCTAAACTGTAAACTTGGTTCTGTCATTTACTAGCTGTGTGGCCTTGGGAAAGTCATTTCTCTTCTCTGGGCCTCATGTTCTTTATGTGTCACATGAGTATAAGAAAACCTACCATGTTTGTGATAGTCAAACACATTTACTTATTTGTAACCTGTAAATCCCTGTGTAAATTTAAAGCTTAATTAGCTCCTGAACATCTTTAATTCTCTTAAACCTATGGTGCCTTAGGGGGTAGGGTGGGAGACGAGGGAATTTAATAAGAATAGAACAGGATTACAGAGTAACTGTGTGCCCTACCCATCAGTTCATCTCCTAATTTTCCAGAAGGGTCACATTTAGGACCTCACAAGGCCCTGCTTCCACCTTCCCTCCCACCCCCTCAGCCTTTTTTTTTTAACTCCCCTTTTGTCCACCACTGAGAATTATATTGACTTGCTTAATCATGGGTCCACTTTGGAGCTTTGTAGGAGAATTTGATATCTTTCTTTCTTGATTGGTCTTTCTCCTCTCTTCACACCTATCTCGTTCTAGAACTGTCCATCTCCCTCACACTAACATCCCTTGAGGACTTTTCCAATGAACAGTCAGGGGGGACACCTCCTACCCCTACACTCTCTTGTGGCCAATTGTGGGTTGGAGATTCACCAGATTTTGTCTTGTGGTCTACAAGGGTGGATCTGACTTTTGGTCATTTCACGTGATCTAGAGCTGATATTAATCCCCTGGGACTAGAAATCATTGTAGTCAAGTGTCTGCACCTGGTGTGGCTATCATTGTGCAGGGATAAGACAGATAAAAAGTACTATGGCAAGCTTCCCTGGTGGCGCAGTGGTTGAGAGTCCGCCTGCCGATGAAGCGGACACGGGTTCGTGCCCCGGTCTGGGAGAATCCCACATGCCGTAGAGCGGCTGGGCCTGTGGGCCATGGCCGCTGAGCCTGTGTGTCCTGAGCCTGTGCTCTGCAGCGGGAGAGGCCACAACAGTGAGAGGCCCGCGTACTGCAAAAAAAAAAAAAAAAAAGTACTATGGCAACTCCTTTCCTTATAATATTTTGGTTGGCTTAGAGACTAGCTGCATGAAGCCAGGAGAATAGGCAAGAAAACCTTCTACCTCTAAGAGGAACCCTTCTTTCTTTCCTTAACTATTGAATTCACATCTATACCACTATCATTTTAGCCCAAGCCACCAACATTGCTTACCTGCACTACTGCAAAAGCCTTCTAAGAGACCTCCCTGCTTCCTCTGTAGCTCCAAAATCCATTCTCCACACAGCAGCCAGAGTGATCTCTCTATGATGGAAGTCAGATCTTACCATTCTCCTGTTTTATGCCTTCCAATGGCTACCTACCATCGTTTGAATCGAAGCCAAAATCCTCACCCTGGCCTTCAAAATCCTGCATAATTTGGCCCTTGACTCTCTCAACCTCTGTTTGGAATGTTCTGCACCCAGATTGTCACATCGCTGGCTCCTTCTTGTCATCCAGGCCTTGCTCAAAGTTCAGCTCCCCTGAGAGATGCTCTCTGGTCACCTTTTCTAAAGCAATCCCCACCTATTCTGTCTACCTTATCATTCTCTACTTCATCATGTTTTTTAAAGGTTCTCCTTCTTGGTTCTTAGTGATGTCTGTGATTTCCTTATTGATTTATTTGTTTACCTATTTATTGTTTGTCCCTGCTCCATGAGGACAGGGACCTTATCTGTCTAAATCTATGCTATATCCTTAGCATCCTATCATAGTGCCTTGTAGGGCATCGGTGCTCTATAAATATTTGTTGAATGAATTAATTTATAATATTCTTTATCATTTAAAAATGCTTTTGTGTATATCAATTCCTCACAAAATCTGTGACGTTGGGATTATTACTATCTTAGGCTTATGGATGCAGAAACTGAGTTTCAAGAGGTTATGGGTGATGTCCAATGTTATATAACCAATAAATAGGGGAAGGTGGCCCTGAACTTCAGCTTTCCAGTTCCACTTACTGCTTTTCCCACCAACATACATTGCTTCTAACCTGGTTGATGCTATACCAGGGATGGCATGTTCCAAGCAAATGCTGACTGATTCTTTGATAATTTTTATTGTTCAGGCCGTGGAACAGTACTGTGACCTGCACAGACCGCCTCTGATCTCCTGACTTGTGGGTGCCCTTATTCCATGAAAGTGACATGAACCAGAGGTGTCAGCCAGTGGAGTGGGAGAAAGTAGTATGGAGTGGGCAGTCAGGAGTCTGGGCTTCTAAGCTCCACTTTGCTCCCTACTTGTACTTCATCTTCCTTTTCTGTGGGCCTCCGTGTGTCTTCCTGTAAAATGGGTAGATTGAACTTGCTGACTTCAAAGATTCCTTCCAGTTCTGATATTGTGTGGGGCTCTGCAATGCCTTAATTTCTTCTCTGTTTCCTTTACAGTGCTTCCCATTGCTGCAGGGGAAGAAGAATGCCGGTAAGTGCATGAGGTAGGGCTCAGAAGTGGCATGCAATGGCACTGAGCTTCTCAGTGGTCCTCACAGACTAGCTGATCGGGTCCCTGGGCCGTGGAGCCGATATCCTAGATGCTGAAGCTGGAGATGTTCTCTGTCTCCCTCCAGTGGTCATTTCCTGGGCTCCTCAGCCTGGTCTTTTGGAAGTGAGTGGGTGTGCAGAACTTCTGTATTTCTCAGGTTTTTTCCAGTCAGGGAGCCAGGGGAGGATCTCCCTACAGAGCTACCATCAAGTGGCAGCCACCCATATGCTTCCCTTGTTCTCAGATGCCTTCTTTCTACTGGGAAGTATATGAGGGTGGGAGATATGTTGGGAAAGGGAACAGGTAAGATGAGGGTGAAGGAAAGAGACTTGGCATTTGGAGTTCAGTGTGTGATATTTCCAATGCTTACCTTGTGTGGAAGTCTACCAAGAGGGTTAGTTAGGACTGAAGGGATATATATATATATATATATATATATATATATATATATATATATATATATATATAGGCTTGAGGGAGAAAAATCCTTCCCTTTCCTCTCTAACAAGTTTCTTTGGGGCTGACTGCTTATCTGCCTTCTGCCTCTGGTGTCCTACTTGGGTGTGGACAAGCGGGTGGCATTCTGGAGCAACTCACTTCCATTGAAGAGGGCACAGTTGTCTAGAGGGGGATGACTTCTTTGGGGAGGAAGAGAAAGAAGGATATTGGCCAGGAATGAATTTGCTGCCAGAGCCTGGACTCCTGGCATCAACCAGGCTCTGCTGAGGTCATCTAGGTCATCCTCCTGGCTCCAGCCCGAATGAGCATGGCTGCTAGACAGCAATTAGGGCTGGGGGGTCATGGAAACAGAAAGACACCAATTAAGAAGCGGTATGCTAAGCGCCTGTGCGAGGCATCTTGGGAAGATGTTGGAAGAGACAACCCGAGCCCTCGCTCCTGATCACCTCCCCAAGTTGTTGGAGCTGGTTTGGACACAGTCTTACCAGGAGGCAGAGAGGGTATCTGGTTACCTCTCAAGGACTTTTCCACCTAGGACCCTGAGTTCTTGGGTGGTGGCTGCTCAAAAAGAAGAAGAGCCAGCAGGGCGAGGTGTTTATTTACATTGCCATGACAGCAGATGAGAGGGGACCTATTTTGGAGCAGGAACACTGCTTTGATCAGCATACAGCATACAGCTGTTTCTCTGTGCCGCACCCCCTCCCAAGCCTCCCCTATCACCATTCCAGGGCTTCTTGCTGAGCACAGTTCCTGCTTTGCAATAGAGACTTCTGGGGGCACAAGATCTCTGGGCTGCCCATACTGGGGGAAGGACGAACTTCTCCATTTCAGAGACACCAGCTGCAAAGGCTAAAAAGAAACCCTCAGGCCCTGAAATAGTGACCCCCCCCCCAGAAAAAAGCACTCTCAGCAGCTGCCAAGTTGCCTCATTAGAATGTCTGTGCCAGGCTGAGTTGCCAGTGCTGAATCTCGGGAGGGTGGGCACCAGGTGGCTGAGTGGTCTGTGGCTTCTAGAGGAAAGAGGAGTGTCTTTTAGAGGGCAGGGTCAGGCAGAAGAGATTGCCACCTGCAGAACTGAGCTGGGACTAATTTTTGTGCTACTTCTTTAGGTTAAAGTTTGAAAATGTCTACTTAAGGGCAAGTGTGAACACATTGTCTCAGGCTGATCCAAAGACAATCTGGCACAAATTAAGAGTTTATGTGGATATGGCAGTGGAAGCAGTGAAGCACTGAAAATCAAAGGACCTGGATTGTATACCAAATTTCATAACCAGTTCACTGCGTGGACCCAGGCATGAAACTTCCTCTCTCTGGACCAGTGTCCACATCTGTAAAATGGAGCTTATTGCATGGGGGTCTTGCATGGATCTCAAGAGGTAGTGCATTAAAACATCAAAGTGCGGGTTTCTCTGGTGGCGCAGTGGTTGAGAGTCTGCCTGCCGATGCAGGGGACACGGGTTCGTGTCCCGGTTCGGGAGGATCCCACATGCTGCTGAGCGGCTGGGTCAGTGAGCCATGGCCGCTGAGCCTGCGCGTCCAGAGCCTGTGCTCCACAACGGGAGGGGCCGCGGCAGTGAGAGGCCAGCGTACCGCAAAAAAAAAAAAAACAAACAAAAAAACACATCAAAGTGCTGAGCAAATGTGATTATTTTTGAGATACAGCTCAAGGAGGGAGAGAACTCTTGGTTTGTTTAGTTATTGATTTTTTGGACTAGGTAATGACTTCACCTGTTTTAAAATTCAAGAGGTATGAAAATAAAAATCTCCCCACTTCTGTCTCTCCACCAGCCAGCAATCCTCTTGGATGTGACCAATGTTACCAGCTTCTTGGGCCCTTGATGAATTTTGAAGGTCTAAAGGAAGTGAGCTGCACTAGCCAAGACTTCAGTGGAGGCTGTAGATGCCTGATTTGGGCTGGGAGTAGGGTTGAGGGAGTGTGTAGAAAGGGCAATGGAGAAGGAATTGCGGGGCAGGAAATGTGGAACAGTGGTGGGATAAGCATTTGTTTGGGGATCAAGAGATCTGGGATCCAGTCTTGACTGTATGACTCATGGTTGAATGATCTTAAGAACCTTCCCCTTTCTAACTCTCAGTGTTCTATCTGTCCATTGAGCCTGTTGTGTTCTCATATGCCATTCTTACAAGTTCCACCAGAGTAGAGCAGAAGTGGTGGAGGGGAGGACAGACCAGGGACATTTTAGAGAAGGAGAAAAGCCAATACACTGACTCAAAGCTGATAATTGACTATGCTTTGCATATGTAATCTTCTTCCTATTAAGATGAATCAATCAAAGGGTTCTCTGCCACGCTACTGCTTTTATCCTAGTGGTTTCACTGACAGAGCAAACCTTTGGCACCATCTGCACAGGAGAACATTAGGAACGTCCAACTGGCTTCAACATATGTAATGCTGCCCGGGCCCAGGAGGATAGCCTGAATAAACTTTGGTGGTCCTGCTATCATGGCCCAAGAATCCACTAGCACAATGTTTCCCAAATTTCACTTATTGGTGGACCAGCTTCACAATTTTTGTCCTTATTTCGTCCTGTGCCATTATGTACTTATTATGTTTCTTTAACTCAACCCGATTTTAAACAATAACCTCACTTTAAGCCGTAAATATCTATGAAATGAGGGGTTGAGGTACTAGTTACAGCTTTCCTAATGCATATTGAATTCAACATATATCTATCACAATTCAAAACATCAATGTATCACTCCAAACCATCCCATGCATATATACCCAGCATTGGAAACCACGGAGGTAGTGGTAACACAAACCGGCAGGTCAAGAAGGCCTTTAGACCTTTGGAGCTCACTCCAAGACTCACTAGGTGCTCCCGGGCTCCCTGCAACACTCCATACTCCTTATGTTGTGTTGCTTAGGGATGAATTGCTCCTGAGATGGAAACAGGTTCTGGAACCTAAAAGGAGCCCCTTCCCTCCAAACAAAATCCACAATTCTGAACTGCCTCACAGGTACTGAAGTGAGAACACCTGAGTAGAACACTAGAAGTTCTAGGTTCCAGTTTTGGCTCTGCCCCTGACCAGCTGTGTGACTTTGGGCCTGCCCCTTCCCCTCTCTGGGCCTTCGTGTTCCCAACTATAGTATGAAGAGTTTGGTCTAAATGACCTCTAAGGTATCTTGCTGCTCTGAAATTCAACGACTTCTTGACTTGCAGACCCTACACTTCTGTTTAACTCATTAGCTCCCCTTCCCAGCAGTCCACAGAGGTGAGAAGCCTGCTGACCTTCCCTCCCGTTGCCCTTGCACCAAATCCTCCCTGAGGCCCCTTGCTCCCAGTGCACAAGGCTCCTCTTGTTGCCTGGAGCCATTCAGGGCTTCTCTTCAAGCTCTTTTGTTGAAGTGGCTGAGGCGACCTGTGGGGTAATAGTTGGCCTGTAACAAGAGCCCTGGCTCCCCAACCCAACTGGCTCCAGCCTGGCTGCAGGCTTGGACTCAGCACCAGACTTTGTCCATCAGCTGCCCAGACCCCTCCCTCCAGTTCTGAGAGGGCAGAGAGGCTAATTTAAAAGGGAAAAAATAGAAATGAATACATTTATTTAAATGCATTTATTTAAGTTGCTCTTAGACATCACTTCTAAGGCCCAAGAGGAGAACAGGCCAAAACACTGGGTCTATGAAAATCATCAGAATATTAATAATTCAATTAACTTCCTCTCTTTTGAAAATGACCAAATCATTACTGTAACTAATTCTTGACAGATCTGGCCATTTAACATTTGCCATTTTATGAAGAACATTTGCAGGGCATAGCTTATCTAGCATTTGACAGATATTTTACCCAGCAACTTGGAATAGTATAAAAACTGACTTAGGGGGTATCTGGAATTGATTATCATTTGAGACAGGAAATCTTTCAACCATGGTCTGCAGTGAATTCAGCCAAGGTAGAAAACACTGGACTGTGAGTTGAAAATTCTAAGATCTAATCCCAAGTCTGACATTAACTCCTTCTGTGACCTTGAGTTAGTTGCCTCCCCTGCCTGGACCTCAGTTTCCTTGTATGAAAAATGAGAAGGTTGAACTAGATGGTCCCAAGGTCCTTTGCACTCTACTCTGTGTCATCCTCCACCCCCTGTCCCTGCCAGAGTCAGGCTGAAAGGAGGGAGAGGCAGGGATAGGGTCAGTGAAAAGGGCAGTTTCAAGATGTTCTTTGGGATAGGGGAAGGATTTCCAGACCCATGGAGGAGAGTAACAGCTTCCTTTGGGGTCAAAATGGGCTGGGAAGTCCAGGTCCCCGATGCTTGCTGTCAGGAGTACAAAACAGAAAGCCAAGCCGAGGCTTACTGATACGAGCCAAGAAAATGTCCTGAGGCACAGCTTAGTTGGCCATTTTCACAGCCTGGGTCAATCCAGAAGATCAGAGCAAGGGCTGCGTGGCACGGGATAGCTACCCAGGGGCTGGGCAGGGAATGGGAGTTGCAGATGGAATGACAGGTCTGGAAAGTGTTATTGGATGCTTCCACCAGAAGGTCACATGAATCCTTCAAACTCACCACTAAAGAGCACAGTTCTTCATCATTCTCCTGGAAACCTTCTCCTTCTCTAGGATTCTCTTGCTTGCTTAATGTACCATCATCCACCCCGTCACTCAAGCAAGAATCATGGAAATTGCTTGGGCTCCTCCCTATCTCATTCGCTACCATGCAGTCACCAAATCATGCCCATGAAACTTCTCTGTAATGTTTCTCAAATCTGCCCCTTCTTTTCCACCCACACTGCCATAGCCCTGCATCTCGGCCCTTAGTATCTCGGACATGGATGGTTGCTACAGTTCCTAACTGGTCTCCCTGACAGCATGCTTTCCCTTCCAGTCCACCTCCCATACTGCTGCCAGAGTTCTCTCTTTAAAAGAAAAATTTGGTCATGCTCAAAAACCTTTGCTTGTTCCCTACCTTTTGTCAAAGTCCAGATTTTTTGCGTTGGCAATCAAGGTTCTTCACAAGTTAATAAGCTATCTTTCTTACTTCATCTCACACAACATCCCCACATTTCTGAGCCCCATGGGACAACTCAGAATTTCCTATGCGTACAATGAACTCTCATATTGCACTCTCCACTGTATGTGTCTTTGCCAGTCCCCCCACTTGGCTTGTCAAGCCATCTTCTGGTCCTCTGGACAAACCCATCTTGTCCATATTTCTATTATAACACATCATGCAGTTCTGCATTTGCTTCTTTTCTTTCCTGTATCTCCCATGGACCATGAGCTCTTCGTGTACAATAACTATATCTGACTGACCTCTGTGTTTCCAGAACTAAGTACAGGGCCTCACATAAACAACGAATCTGCTAAGGACTGTCTTTTATTCTTGATGGCATAGCAAAGGAACTTCTGGTAATTAGACTAGTGACTTCTTTCTCAGCAGACTTTCTTCCCTATCATTTCAGCTCTGAACTAGCTATTACAGATGAACACAGAGCCCCCACTGGCTCCAGATGACAAATTGTCTTGAGACAGGGCTTTGAGGGGCTTAACAGTTGCAGCCAATGGTACAGATCCATGTAAAACACGTTTCCACCAAACCCTTGAAACTTGGAGGTTGCCTACATCTCAAGGCAAGAAGGACACTTAAGGACCATATTCATATTAATCAATGGCTTACAAACTGAGTCCCGAGGAACTCTAGAGTCCCCAGAGATTCACTGGGAGATGTGAGGAGAGGACAGGTTTGGGGGGGGGGTTGCTTCACTCAACCAAATCTATTTCACCTCTTGGAAGTTCCATAAAGGTTTCATTTGGAGACTGAAGTTGGCCACATAAAAGTGGATATTGGAGACCAGTGCTCTAGTCCAGTGCTCACCTGCTAACAGGCTCCCTTTATACCATTCCTGCTATGTGCCCAGTCAGGCTCAGACCAAACTCTCCAGGTATCACCAAGCATCCCTTTTCATCCTGTACTCAGTTGAAAGTTCTTCTTTATATGCAGCCAGAATCTGCCTCACAACTTCCACCCAGTGGTCTTGTTTTCACCCATTGGAGTCTCATGAAGTTGTTCTGTTCCTTCTTCCCCGATGACCAATCTGATGGCATTTAGAATTACCCAAAGTCTGAGATGGAAGGAACCTTGTAGCTCATACAGTCCAATGCTCCCATTGCAGCTGGTGAACCTGAAGCTCAGAGAAGGTAGGTGACCTGCAAAACAGCAGACAGCACTGAGCAGTAAAACTGAGACCAGAACCCAAGTCCCCACTCATGTATAATGTCCTCCCAGAATCTGTCTTTCCACAGAATGAACAGCTCCCACTCCTAATTTCTCACAGTCCTGATGACTCTTCCCTAAACTTACTCCCAATTGACAGTACCCAAGTGCTGAAGATCAGCATCTCAGCTGGTGAAAGCTCTGTGGTGTCCAGGCTTTCATCAGCCTGGGGTAAGGACAAAGGGAAAGGAGAGCAAACTGGCATCCGAAGCAGAGCTGTTTCCTCATCACAGCCTGGATGCTGTTCTCCTCTTCTTTCCATGGGACTAAATTCCATTCCTATAGCCCTCCTCCCATGGCAGGGCAGCCAAGGGGCAGCTTTCAGAGGTCCCTTCTGACCTGTTTGCTAGAGGGTCCCTGCTGTGTGACCCTCCACATCCCCAAACCAGAAACAGGAAGAGTTGATTTGGTTTACGTTTCAAGAAGAAAAATGAAAACATAGGAAGTAGGGCTCCTGAGAACAGAGGCTTCCAACTCTGTGTCCATGTGCCCCTAGAGCAGGATATTTCAGGGAATACATTCCACAGGGGAAGGGAATGGCCTCTTTATTAAAAACAAAACACAAAACCTTTTAAGGTTTGGAAAAAGAAAACGGCCAAAGGAGACCCTTAAGGAGGGGCGGGGCAGTTGTTTCAGAATCTCCAATGCTCCCCGCCACCCCCCCCACCCCCCCGCATCCACCACTTGGTGCTTTGATCATACTTTGATCTCACTGCTGTTATCAGCACATTTGGCCCCCAGAGATGCCCTGTTCCCTTTAACCTATGGCCCAAGAGAAGGTCCAAGCACCTTTTCTTGTTTCCCTGAGGATCATCAAAGTAGGCTGGCACTTAGAACCTTCCTTTAAAACCAAGCAAAAAAACCCCAGAATGAGTAATGAATTCATTAATTCATTAACAGAACATGCAAATGGCAGAACAGCATTCAGACTTTGCAAAGCACATGCTTTTTGTCTTGAGAAAACCAGCAAAAGCAGGGAAGCACTTTGCCAGTCCCTAAATATCTTTCACAGGATAATTACTTCATTGTCCCACATGAACTGCTGTAAATTTGCCTGACTTTCTCCCCTCTCGGCTCTCTGTTGCTGGGAGGTGGGTGCCATCTTGTTTCCCAACCACAGTTACCAAAATGGCCAAAGCAAAAGGTCTTTTGAAAAAAAAAAAAAACCTTCCAGAACACCTAGTGTCCTTTCCAGTTCTGGTTTCTGGGCTGAGAAACATGGCTAGTTGACAGGGTAGAAGTGTGGATCATCTGGGTGCCAAAGAAACATGGTCCTGAAAAAGAAACAGTTCTGGCCACCTCTGAAGCTTCTACAGAGCTTCTATATGTATCACATGTGTGAATGCATGCACACACACACATATAGCCTCTTCACCAAAATCTTAACCTTCACCACACGAAAACGTGCTACTGTCTCTTGCTTCTCAAAGGGGTCTCTGTGTCCCTTTGGGCCAGAGGTAAGCAGAACCTCTTCCCAGATGTTTCCAAGAGCATCCGTATGGAATAGCTCATTCTCCCTAAAAGATCTGGGGGAAAAACATCATTTTTAAATTAAAACAAACATAAATATATGTAACGGAATAGCATGCAAAATTCACATGAATTTGTAAGATAAAAGTGGAGACTTCCAAGAAATTTCTCACTTATGGCTGGCTACATGGGCTCCCTGGCTCCTTGGGGCTGTGTGGGGAATGAGTTCATTCTGTTCAGTCATCTGGGGGTACTCTGGTGCAAAAGTTTGAGAAGCACTCACTGAACTTGTAGGCTCCTTGAGGGCAGAAACTTTGTCTCATTCCTCTCTGTATCCGCCTGCCTAATACATGGTCAGCAACAGAGAGACTGCTCAAGAACTGTTTGCTCCATCCTTCAATCAGCCTATCCATCCTCCCCAAGAAACCAGTGAAAAAGGTGGCCTTAGGCTGATGAAAAGGGCTCAGTTTCTGAAGAACTCAGACAGCTCTGGGTCTGAATTCTGACTCTGTCACTTATCAGCTGTGTGATCACCTCTCTGAGCCTCAGTTTTCTCAGTTTGAAAATAAAGATCCAAACACCCAATTCCTGGCTTGTTGTGGGAACTAACTGTGATAGTGGGAGTGAGATAGCTCTATAAGCTCTCCGGCAATACACAAATAATAGTTATTAAATGATTATAAAAGTGACCATCATGACCAGACCAAACAGGAGAGTGGGGGAAGGGAGAGATGTTTTCTCCAGTCCAGAAGTATGACTTGAGATTAAGAAGGCAGGAGCTGAGGCCTCAAGAATGAACCCCTAGGCCTCTCTGATGGAGAGGGCCCAGGTTGAATGGCACTGGAGTCCCACCCCCACTCCAGGGAGACAGTGTGTATAGGCAGCTTCGGGCAGAGTGATGGACGTATCAGATGTGCCTCTGTATACCTCCAGTCTCCAAAGACCAGATGTGCTTGCTTTCTCATATCTGCCAATGAGCCCTGTGGAGGCCTGGCTCACTGCAAGGGTCACACGTCAGCTGGGCCAAAGTTACAATCAGGCACGATGGTTTGGTGGCTAGCAGCTCTGTGACCTTGGGCAAGGGTCTTCTCCTTCTGGTCCCAACTTCCCCATCATTAAAATGAGGGGATTGGATAGAGTGACCTCTAAGGCCCTTCCATCCCCTACACGCTATGGCTGTATGGCCCTTAATCGGAAAGCTGTTTGACCTTGTTTTTCCAAAAATGTGATCTATCTTATCATCTGATAGTTTGATACTGAATCCTGGAATTTAGTGAAGGGCAGTGTGGGGAGGCCTGGCTGGGACCCCTTCTGTTTGTAAGCCTCCTGGTCCCTATGGCTCCTTCTGCCTGGGTCTGGCTGGACTGGCCCATCTCCAGGGCAATTTGTGATCATGTTCCAGGTGAGGGGCGGGTGGGTGAAGCAGGTGTTTCCCAAGGCTGGGACTCAGGGCCAGGTACCTCACAATATAAAATGAAGAAAGGAAAGAAAACAGGAAATCCTGCCCACTCTATACACCTAATTGTTCAGGGAAAATTTCCTTCTAGGCAGGGCTGCTGTCGCAGAAGTCAGCAACAGCTGCTGGGCTGGAGAGCTGCTGTGGTCCCTGGGATTCTGAGACTCCTCACCCCCATCTCAATCTGTTCAGACCTTTGCCATTCTTTGACAGTCAGTTCAAATAGTGTCCCCTCCCCCCTTCAAATCCTCTGCATACTGTTTATCTGTCTTAGAGCACGGGTCCTGTTCTGCCTGTGTTGGAGCTATTTCCCTCACATAAGGATTAGAAATAAACTACATTCTCTGAAGAAAGACTTTAACCTGAATAGCTGGATATAAAATGGAGAGCCAAAGTCCTATAACTCCTCACTCCCACTTTTAAGAATTAGCCATCTTTAGGAAGTTTTTCCGGTAGTTTCCAGAAAGCTTCTGTTGTCAAAGCTATTGACAATGCGCGAGAGCATGATGCTTTGGAGGGAGGACTGGCTCTAGAAATTAAACACCTGGGTTTGTGTCTCAGCTCTCCACTTGCCGGTCAGATCAGCTAGGGTGAATTCTGTCTTCTCTTTGACTCTCAGTCCTCTGCTCTGTAAAATGGGATAACAGTTCCTCTCTTGCTATCTCACAGGGCTGTTGTAAGGACCAAATGAGACAAAAGAAATGAAAGCATTTTGGAAGCTCTAAGGGATGCTCTATTTATCTCCATGCTTGTCTTTGCAATTGGACTGTAAGCACCTTGAGAACAGAAACCTTGGCCCATCTGGGGCTGAGTCCCCATTGCCCCTAGTTCTGACAATTTTTCTGGAACAGGCAAGAGGTGACTGTCAGGCGGGGTGGGGGGCAGGCATGGAGCTCAAGCCCAGGGGGTGTACCACACCCAGCGGAGTCAGTGCTTTGCTCCTGCCCTGGTTCTGGGCACATAGTTCCCTGAGCTTCCTCTGGAGCCAAACTCAACCTCAACCGAGAGGACCATTTTTCTAAAGTCATTTGGCTTTTAAAATGCTGCTCTACTTTGAAAATTCAGCAACTCCTGTTCCCACCCACTACCTCCCTCAGCTCCCAGTTCCTCAGATTCTGGCCCTAAGTAGTGTTTTCAGAGTTCTCAGAACACACACACACACACACATTTCTGTGTGTGTGTGTGTGTGTGCATATACATAGATATAAATGAGAGAGAGAGAGAGAGAGAGAGAGAGAGAGAGAGAGAGAGAGAGAGAGACGGAGAGAGAGAGAGGAAAGTGGCCAAGAAGATTCAATTTTCTAAATGGACCAGATATAAAATGGTTGGAAATTAAAGCTAGAAAACTCCTCGGATATCATTTAGTCCAATCACTGCTCCCCTTCAACCTTTAACAGATGGACAAACTGAGACCCAGGAAAGGGAAGGGACTCACCCAGGGAGTTAGTGGCTCTGACAGCCAAGTAAAGGTAGGGAGAAGGAGCAAGGCTTTGGGCTGAAGGGTTCAAGTTAGGGGATCCAGCCTGGGGAAGATGGGTGGGGCCCGAGAAGAGATGAATGTGGCCAGTGTGGGAGGATCAATTAGGAGAATCAGTCAGGACCAGCTGAGAAATTTCCCTGGGAAGTGGAAACATAAGAAATATGAGGGTTGTGGTTTAGCAAGTTATTATGAGCCTTGCTGAGCAAGGAGAGGGAGGGGAGAGGAAGAGAAAAACAGAGGGGGCCAGAAAAGGAGAAGAAATATAAGAAGGAAGGCTGACCTGGGTGAATGGAGGACATTTAGAGTGATGGGTCAGTAAGGGCTGAACTGAGCAAGTCAGCAGAGCCTTGTCACCTGTGGGACATCCAGCCACCTTACAGGTTCCCACCCGTCTGCTCCCTGGCTTCTTCTAGGCTCTGAGCATGTGAGCCAGTTCTTCTTTTCTTTTTTTTTTTAACATCTTTATTGGAGTATAATTGCTTTACAATGGCGTGTTAGTTTCTGCTTTATAACAAAGTGAATCAGTTATACGTATACATATGTTCCCATATCTCTTCCCTCTTGCGTCTCCCTCCCTCCCACCCTCCCTATCCCACCCCTCTAGGTGGTCGCAAAGCACCAAGTTGATCTCCCTGTGCTATGCGGCTGCTTCCCACTAGCTATCTATTTTACGTTTGGTAGTGTATATATGTCCGTGCCACTCTCTCACTTTGTCACAGCTTACCCTTCCCCCTCCCCATATCCTCAAGTCCATTATTTTCTTAGCAAACTCAGTCTTTTCCCACTGCCCACTGTTTGGGGAAGTGGCCCCAGACCATAGGCTTTATCTCTGCAGATTTGAGGCAAGAGCACCCTGAAGCCTGGCCTGGCTGGCTGCCAGAACAGGAATGCACCCACTCTACAGCCACGGTCTGGTTTTAGGTGCACAGTCACATTGAGAGGTGAACTCAGCGCAACTTTCAGATGAAGGGTAAGAGAACATACCAATGGAAATAACCATAAGAATAACAAAAATAACTAAATATGTATGGAGAACCAATAGTTGGACCGATCAAGAAGGAGGGCACTAGAGCCAAAATGCCTGTATTTGAATCCCAGTTGTACCCCCCCATTAGCTGTGTGATCTTGGACAAGTTGCTTAACTTCTCTGTGCCTCAGTGTCCTATGTGTAAAATGAAGATATCAATTGTGCCTTCTTGAGAAGATTTGGAAGGAGCAAATGAGTTGACCCTGGTACAGCCTTTAAGCGATGTCCAGCATACAGTGCTCAATAAATGGTAGCTATTATTGTCATCATCATTACGTGCTGGGCACTGCTATAAAGGTTTGACTTGTATTATGCCTGTAATGATCACTCAGAAGGGAACTGAGGCCCAGGTGTAAGGACATGTCTAGTCCATTTGCTTTTTCTTAGACGCAGACTTGTCCCCCCCAGACCGAATCCTGTGTGGAAGCTCAATGTATAAAACAGATAAAGAGCAGTATGGCGCTGATTGAAGCAAGGTCGGGTAGGGATGGGAACCTGAGCCTCCAGGTTCAGCCTTCCCTTGTTCTCCGCTCCCCCAACATCCCCATGGTAGGCCTTGAGGCTCCTCCAAATTGTGCTCCACTGTGAGGCACAACTTGCAAGCCTGCTCACCTAGTCCATCTAACTTTTTATGCTCAGATGAAGATATCATTAGACTTGAAAGGGCAAGTAACATACCCAAATGTTATACAGCAAGTCAAAGGCAGAAGGGAGCATGGGTGGCACCACCAGGCATGGAGGACAATAACTTGGTCAAAGAGAACAGCCTCCTTGGTTAAACTAGAACATAGAACATCCAGGCTTGGGCGGAGAAGAGCCAGGAAAGGAGGGGTGAGCAGGAGGGGAGGGGACCCTGACCCAGAGGCCCTGCCCCTGGGCCCTGGGTGTGAAGAGCCCCTCTGGACCCTCCTATCAGGCTGGGGCCACCCCAGACTTCAAGACAACAAGACAAGGCCCTGTCCTCATGGAGCCTCTCACTACACAGGGTTTGGGATTCTGTTTTGACAAGGGACATGGTCCCTGTCCCTGAGCTCTCCAGTCTGGGGGATGCAGCTGATGTGGGGCTAAATCCTGCCATTCAGGCCTTCTGACTGAACACTTGGTGGGAGAGAACATGTTCACAAGGCTCCTTCTCCTTCAGGGTTCCAGGACAGCAGCCTGGCTTCCAATGCATTGTTGTCAAGGAAGTACAGAGGGACAGCCTGGCTCACCATCCCTTTCACTGCTCTGTGTGTGGACGCCCCCCTCTGTTCAAGACTCACCACTGTTTATCTAAGAACCTGTGCATGGCCAGCTTTTGTTTTCAGACTTTGGCATGGGTTACCTGAGGATACCACACAGAGGAGAAATGTTCCTCCTAGAGAACGGTGGGACTTCTCTGGAATCCCTTCTGACCTGATAGTTTGAGCCAGTTAGACCCGTAAGACCTCTGGAAGATGACTGAATCTGCAGGGCAGGGCAAGGCAGGGGCAAATACTGAAGGGCAAAACCTGGGTGCAGGGCCCTGAGTTGCTTGCCCCTCCCTGCACAGGCCTCAGGATCTCCATCTGTATAATGAGGGGGTGGAACAGATGCTCTCTGAGGGCCCATCAACTCCAGGCTGGGCTTCTGTGGAGGCCCCAGCCACTTGGGCACTCTGTCACACAGTGGCCTGGAATCCCAAAGGAACACACCAAGTGACAGATGCAGACAAAGCCTGTTCACTGCCATGGCTTGCCAGCCCTTGTGGCAAGTCACACAAGGGTGATGATGCAGGAGGCAGATGACTGACCCAGCCCACCACCGCTGCCAGATTGCAAACTCCTTCTCTGACACAAAAGCTGCTTTTGTTCATGGCCAGGCCAGCTGCTCAAATGGACCGAGCCCTGGATCCCTGAGCCGGGCTGCAGAGTCCATGTTCCTGTTGGGTGGTGCTGCACCTTGCCAGGTGATGGGGAGAGGAGGAAGCCTTTCTGCAAGTTCCATCAGGGTGAAGGGTGTGTGCTAAGGCCCAGGAGTGGGAGTAGGGGCAGCTGTGGGTGGGTGCTGTAACTACTTCCCAGATAAAGGCAAAAAGAATTAGTAGACATTAAATTGAGCAGCCTGCATGACACAAGGACAGGAAGGAAGTAGCCAGGCGGGCGAAAGGCTAAGGGGTGAGTTTGCCACTGACAAGTGCATCTTATCAGTGATTTCTCATTTGGGTCACATGACAGTTTCGGGAAGTAGGTGTTACCTTCTCCCTTTAATAGTGAGGAAACTGAGGCCCAGAAAAGTGATATGTGTCTTCTAGTAAGTGTCGAAGCTGGAGTTCAAACCCCAGGCTGCTTTGAGAGTTGCAGTTCTTAAGGGCCCCTTCTCTGGAGCTGATAAAATCTGTAGAACATATACACTGTTGCTGCCTATCCAGTAACTCTTCTAAGACTTGGCTGCAAGGACCTAGGAATGATCCTTCCCATTTTACTAAGGCCCAGAAAAGGCTAATGATTGGGCCGTAGTCAGACACAGCCAGGTGGAGACGGGAAAGACTGAGGCTCCATCCTTCACCTTTCTGCCTTCAGTTGGAAAGCTGCAGAACACTGCTCCAAGCAGCACTCCACCGCTATTCTCTCTACATCTGATCACTTTCCACTTAAAAAGTGCTCTCAGATACATTATCTCGAGGTTTGTGGGGCAGAAAAAATATATATTTCCATTTTCTAGGTGAAGAAACTGAGGTTCAATAACTTGCCAAAGGTTACACAGCTACTGAATGGTAGAACCAGGACTTGAGGCCAGAGTTGTGCCCAAACTGCCCTCTAGTTGTCCACAGAGTGCATTTGACCAGCATGGGAAGGATAGAGCCAATTGGGTGAAGCATAATGTTTGAGACCCAAAGCAGAAAACCCCAACTCCCTGGGGTGACATTTAAATGCTTTGCTCTTTTCCATATGAACCTCTGAATTGCACAGAGTCATGGGGCCCTTGGGAGGGAAACACAGAAGCCAGTGAGGTCAGTTCTCTGGAGCAGACCCCAGAGCTGCCAGCTTCCGTGGCTTGCTAGATGTAGATGCCCCATCAGCCCAAATGGCTTTGTGGTCAGGGTGCCAGGTTTGAGTCAACCACACAAAGGGCACGAAAGGGTGGACGGGCCTTCTCTCTCTTCCCCTCTCACCAAGTGTGGTTGCATTTCATGCTTGGTCACTGAGCCATCCTGACGTTCCTCTACCCCAGTGATGTTGGGGAAAGAAGACCCCAAATCTTTCTGCCACCATTGAGTTTGGGCAAGGCTGCTTCTGGGTCATTCATTCAGTCCTTGAACAAATATTCCCTAAGTGCCAACTCTGTGCCAAGCTCCTTCCTGATCAATGGGTATGCCATAAATAATAAAACACAGTCCCTAGTCTCAGAGGATCCAAACTCTTTTTTTTTTTCCAAACTCTTATTGGACAGGAAGACATACAGATAACTCAACTCAATATAGAATTATTGCTGATGAAACTGAGCTGAGGGAGCAATTGGAAAGGGAACGGCTTATGCTATTCATAGGAGTGGCTACAAGGATCTGTGGGACTTTGCCAGGTGCAGGAGATAGGGCAAATACCTTAATCTCTTTGTACCTCAGTTTCCTCATCTGTAAAATGGGATAATAATAGTACCTAGATGGTTTCTGTGATGAGTCCATGAGTTAAAATGTGCATAGAGCTTAGAATAGTGCCAGGTACATTGAAAGCACCACGTAAGCGTTTGTGAAATGAGTCAAGGAAATAAGGATAAGCTTTCTTTGTGTGTGTGAGAGAGAAGAGCACATGTAACACATTGGGAGGGCTAATGATGTTTAGTGTGTTCTGGGAAGGCCAGCTGCTTTGGCTGGGTGAGCTTGTGTGGAACTATGAATGTCAACCTTAGAAGTGTGAACTTGTCCCTGTGGATGACGGGCAGCCCTTTCTGAAGTTGGATTTTTGCTATGGAGGGTGGCAGAGGACTCCTGTGTGAAATGCTAGTGCTCTTTCACCAGCCCAACAGGTGCTGGGTCCAAGAGACTGCCACCAGCCAAGAAGAAGTCAGCTGCCACACATGAATAGAGAGCCAGCCCTTTGCACAGCCCAGCTCCTGGCTTAGCATCGATCTAAGGAAGGCTGAGTTGGGGGGAGAGACCCTACATCTTTGCCCTCAAGGAGCTGCTCACCTCATTGGAATAAGGTCTGCTTCTGCTAAGAATCAACTGAATTTTCCTGGTTTGAAGCTGTGGAGATGTGTGGGTGAGAAGCTCTGTTGTGGCTGGAGAGGCAGTATGTATAGTGATTACTAGCCAAAGGTGACAGGCTTGTCTGGGTTTCAAGCCCAGTGGTCACTTCCCAACTGTGCTGCCTCGGGCAAATTACTTAATCTCTCTGTGCTGCAGTTTTCCCGCCAAAAATGAGGGCAACGATAATAACTTGACCTCCTCACAGAGTTGTCACGATGATTAAAGCACAGTCGTACGTGGAAAGTGCTTAGAACTTTGACTCACATAACAAGTGCCTCATAAATGTTGTTAGCTATTCTCAGTGACTGAGGGCCTACCATGTGTCAGGTGTCTGGCACCCCTGGGGTCAAAGGCAGTGCCCTAGAGGCATATGGATGCACAGGACCAATGGGGCTCATCTTCCTGGAGTGTCAACTTTCCTTAAAGGCTTAAAGGAGAAAAACACCCATTTTTACATGAAAACAATATGGATGTACACTGGAGTTAACTGGAAAATTCAAGTAGATGTTTAAGAGCTGGGATTTTAAAGACATTCCCTGCTTGGAGATAAAGCTTCAGGTTACATCTTCAGCCCCCAGGGTTTCTACACATTCTTCCCCCTAAGCCTTAAGGGTCCTGGGGTACAAAAGTTCCAGCCACACAAACACATGTGAGCTCACGGGACCTTTATGATGCATCATTCTCTGGGGTAAGGAGGATCACTGCATCATATGGGTGAAAACTGAGGTTTGGGGTTCAGATTCTGCCATCGCCACTTATTAGCTGTGCGAACTTAGCAAGTTACATTATCTTTGTCGTCCTCAGTTTCTTCATCTGTAAAATGGGTGTGATGGTGATAATGATGATTACCTGCTTTATCTGGTTGTAGTAAGAATTAAATAGATTAGTATGCAAAAAGCACTTAGAACAACGGCAGGCATATAGTCAGTGCTCAATACACATTAGCTTTTATTAAATCCATTCTCACATTTCCTCCCACAACAACATTGCCAGGTGGGTGCCATCCTGTCCATGTGATGAGGCATGAAGTTGAAGCTGTAAGAGATTAAGTCAGATGCCCCCTCCTCTTTACTAACAGAGGGCATTACTGCAGTGGGGAGGAGGTGGGAATAAATGACCTCTGGGGTCCTTCCCAGTTCCCAGGTCCTATCATTCAAGTTAAACTTTGGAGCCTTTTCATATTACTGTTCTGGCTGGAGCCCAAGAAGCGGAATTCAGGAAATAGGGGAGGGACTGGCCAGGGAGGAAGATGCCTCAGCAGGGTAGGAAATGGCTGCTGCCACCCTTCCTTCTAGGCTGCTGCTGCAAGGGGCTGTATCCTGCACTCCCGCCCCACCAGAAAGCAAAAGGGAAACTCCTGTGCTTGGAAGGAGCCGACCAGGGCCTCCGTTTCCTCAGAAGGGAACTTGGCCCCATGGCAGGCGCTGTGTAGTGGCTGCTGGAAACTCAAAAGTCAAAGGCTTGGCAGCACTAAGTTGGGCACCGAGAGGGGCCTCCTGATGGCTGTTTATCCTGGCTGAGCTAATCCAGAATGGGGACTCCTGATAGGCCAGAGGGTGCTAGGAGAGAGGAATGGGCTCCCCACTGATTTGTGATCATATGAGAGAAAAACAAAAAGAACTCCATGAGACAGAATGGCCTAGTGGAAGGAGTAGACAGGAGATCTGTCTCGATTCTGAAATGAATTCACTGTGGGACCTTGGGCAAGTTCTCTTCCCCATGTAAAGAATACATTCATTCAATAAATATTTTGTAAACACCTACTGTGTGCCAGCACTGCCTTGGGAAAGGGCAAATGACATGGAGATCATCAACATGTTAATCTCGCATTCCCTTCCAGCTCTGCCACTGAGTCTATAAAAAATGGGTGCAAATTTCAGACAAATAAGAACAAATCAATTCACAAACCTCTCTTCCTTTTCCCAGCCTGTCCCTCACATATGGGTTTGCTAAGCCCTTGTCTTGTGGCACAAGAGAAGGAGACAGTAGAGGGAGGGGCTGTGAACTTCACCTGTGTAACCCCTTATCCTTATTCTCATATGTCACGGGATTATTATCCTCATGTTGCAGATGAGGAAATTGAGGCTCAGAGAGGAAAATGGCCCAGGTTATGCTGCGGTTAGTGTAGAGCCACTGTTAGACTCTCCACCCCCTTACTAGCCACCACCACAGGTGGAATGGAAATGGCCAGTTCTGAGAGCTGGCATCTTACTGCCTTCCCTCCATTGTCAGCAAAGCGGGATAGGACTCCCCACCATTCCCAAGTTAGGTAATGTAAGTTTGCTTGCATAGATGGAGGTTAGGGGTAAGGAAATGGGTTATGCAATTTAGGGTCCTGGGTCCAGGCTTTTTTTGGTGGTGGATGCCCAGTGCTGATCTCTTTGAGAATAAAAGCAAACCTTTCTTTATGGAGACTGTACTCTGTGCCAGGTACCATGATCAGCCCCTTTACATCCTCATAACTGTCCTGCAACAGAGAGATAATTGTCCCCTGCTTAGATGATGGCCAAGTCATTTGTATTCTTGGGCCTCAGTTTGGGGTTTGTAACACAAGAAAGTCTTTAAGGAATGCTTCTGCTCATAAGGTCCAGGATATTCTTGGCACTAGAACGGTTTCAAGGGGTCCTTGTTGGAACCCAGGGTCCGTTGCTGTTGTCAGACAGACAAAAAACAGGGTTGGGGGGTAATGAGAACTATGGGGTGGAGGAGGCCCAGGAGTGAGTCAGCCAGCCAAGAAGGCAGGAGCCATTGTTGCCTTCTCCATCTGGATGTTGCACAAGGTCTTCCGTCATGTCACGTGGTTGGTGAGATGTCGAGTAGAAAGGAGGTGGAGAGGCTGACCTGGTGACTAAAAAGACCCTCACTATCTCGAACTGGAGCGGGAGAAGTGGTATGGGTCGTGAGACACCTCTCAAATAGGGGGCCCGGGTGGAGAAGGCCGGAGGGGCACCCCAACCCCAGAGAGGAGGCCCGATGGCGATGGGGAGGCCGACTAGTGGAGCTAAATGACTTGAGGCTGGTGTAGGACAGAGAAGGGGGAGTTTCTGCTCAAGGTGGGGGCGGGGAACTTTCTAGTCGCCCCTGGGGGGCGGGGCTAGCTCGGCCCCTCCCTCCCTTCCTCGGCGCTGCCCGGCCGAGGGCTCAGTCCTGGGGCCTCCACCCGAGGCGCGCCGGAGCCGCCGCGGACTCATGGCCCAGGCGCAGGGCTGGGGACAGGCCTTGCGGCTCCCGAAGCTCCGGACGTGGATGCCGCGGGGTGTGAGGGACACCCGCTGGGACCCGCCGAGCTGGAAACCAGGTGATCAGAGCCGGGCGGACCCTGCGGGAGGTCGGGGCTCGGCTGCACTGAGCCCGGCGTCCCCGCGCTGCCACCCGCCGGCTCCACACTCCCGGGCCCCTCGCCGCCTCGTCTGTTGTTCCAGTCCCGTTTTCATGGATTTCATCTGTCCGTTTGTTTAAACCCCGCCCCTGGCTGGCAGCCCCCTTTTTCAGACGTTCCACCCCCGCAGCCTGCTTGCTTCTAATTCTTAGCCAGCTCTCTCAGTCCCTGGGTGCACCATCCTTTGATCCCTATGGTCTGACCGGCTTCGTCCCTACCCACCTCTCTCCCTGTGTGGGCATCCTCCTCTCAGAAAGAACAGGCTACTGTGATTATTAACACATAGTAGGCAGTTTTAATAAACAGTATGTTCCTGGCCCCTTATTCCTCCAGCACTTTCTTTGTCGCTGCCTCTGGCGTGGCGCTTGCACCCTCCTCTATGTTTTCCTGTTCCACTATATGTCTGACCCTCGGTCTGTATTTTTACCTCTTCGTTCGAATATCTGTCCATCCTTCTATCCCACGTTTTGTCTCCGTGTCTTACTACCTAGCCGGTAGCTCCCTACACTCCCCGTCATCCCAAGGGCCCCTTCCTGCCCCACTTTGTCCCCTAGTTGTGTGACACAGCCCAACCACCCTGGCAGCACATTTTTAGTCAGCTGGTAAAGCCTAAGAGCTCCATCCCAGGTCCTGTTAACACTCCAACAGGCCTCCAAGAGTGCCTGGCACTTTGTCTTTTTTTAAAATGGAAAAAATATATGTTTCTTTGAGCACGGAAAAGAAAACCTCCCAGGCTCTGCCTGTTCCTTTTCCCTGGTAATTTCCCCCTTGCTCCCACTCAAAAGGCATATAGGGAATAGCAAACCAGGTTTAGATTTGTCATGGAACTTGAATGCATTGAAGGATGGGGGCTGTGGAGATCTCAGATCATACCCTCTGACTGTATATATGTGGACACTGAAGCCCAGAGAGGGCAAGACTCTCAGTCCAGTCACACAGCGTCTCTGTGGTAGAAGCAGGGTAGAAGCCAGAGTTGCAGTGTCCTGGCCCCTGATCCAGGAGCCTTCGTGAGAGTGGGAACCAGAAGCTGCTTTCCTGGTGTTTCTCGGGGATCAGTTGATCCAGAGACATCAGATATGCAACCTGGGAGCCTTACTGTCCTCTCCTGTCTCCTTGTCCTCTGGGACCTAACCTGGCTGCCCACCTGCCTGGGTTGCGCATTCTCCATCCGGGGCTGCTATTGCCTCCTGCACTGGCATGGGAGTTCCAGGAAGGTAAGGACCCTTGTTGGGCCTATCTACCCTGTTCCCCACGCAAGCCCCTGTCAGTGCCTGGATGTCCTTGTTGACTGACAGGTTGATGTGTATGCGTAGGGGAGCCCTGGTGCTGGCTCAGGGTCAGATCAGAACTTTTATTTGTGTGTGTGTGTGTGTGTGTGTGTGTGTGTGTGTGTGTGTGTGTGTAGGGATATTGAGGAGGGGGAGAGCTGTGCTTGCCAAAGGGCCCACTGAGATGAGACAGGGACTCCAAGGCCAAGGAGAACCCACACCCTTTGCTGAGTGGCCCTGGAGCCACATCACACATCCCATGCCCTCTCTGATGTCATCCTGGGGCCTCTAAGGGCTATCCTTCAGGGGAGGGAGGCAGGGTGGATGGGTGGCCAGGGGACAGGCACTGTCTGTCTGAACTGAGATTGCCAAACCCCAGAGACCCACAATCACAGGGTTGGTCTGGGCCAGGCTGTGGGCAGAACCTGTAAAAGCTACTCTCCGCCCCCATCCTCCCCCTCCCCCCAGCAGCCCTCCAACTTTGTGGGCTGCAGCATGAGGTCAGGCTGTGGTGGGCTGGTGGTGGAGCCTGTGGGTGGGAAGGAAGAGCCCCCTCTTTCCTCCTCCTTCATCTCCTCCTCACCTTCCCAGAGCTTGTCTTGGGAGCTGCTTCCTGGGAGGGACATGTGGAAGGGTCCCAGGCAAGGGGGCAGGATCCTGAGCTCTGTTCAGGGGCTCTGGGAGTCTACTGCTGCAGGGTGAGCTGAGGACAGCACTGGAGGCAGAGGTCGGGTCTCCAGCCATCTGGACCAGCTTGGCCCCAGCCCCCTCGCTTTCTCTGCATCTCACCTCAGCCCTACCCCTTCCTTTACTGCACTTTCTTCTGCTCTTTCTCACCTGGCTGTCTGCTAACCCCCATCCTCAGAGGACCCTCACACCCCACCACCCCTTCCTTTGCAGAAGCCCCATGCATGTAGGGTTTCTGGGAGCCCCACCCCTTGGGGACACACAGAGAAGCTCACAGGAGCAGAGAATAATCTGGAAAGAAGGGACCGTAGAAACCCGGACCCAGCCCTGTTTTTCCAGATGAGGAAACTGAGCCTAGACAGGAAGGAGCGAGTTGAGGGCTGAAACTAGATCACGCAGAGGGAGCTGTTGGGGAGGTTAGAGGGACTTTCCTCTGACCTCAGCTGCTTGTATGTGTGCATGGGGAGGGTGCGAGGCAAGGTGAGGGGCTCGAGCTGGAAGTGGGCTTGCCTTTGCTCATTTCCCTTCAGCACACTGTGACCTTCCTCTGAAGGACAGGAATGGCGTGGGGTGTGGGGGCTGGGGGTGGATATCCTGCTCCGGGTGTCCGTGCCCAGTGTGACCCCACCTATTTCATTTGGCCCAAGGCAGGCCGACTTCCCCAAGGGAATGGGGTGGGGGGTGGGGAGAGTACTGTGGGGTGGTGCACCATCTGCTTGCAGCAGAAAACCTCTAGCTCCTTTGAGATAGGCCAGTCAAGCCAGGCAGGGGTCTTATCCTGGGTGTGAAAGGGGCCCATCGCTGGGTGTGTTGTGTGGATGCTGCAGGATGCCATCAAGCTGACACTGTATCTGGTGTTTGTTAGGAACAGGAAGACAGGCTCTTGGATGTCTGAGGAAGAGCCCCGGACAGGGACTGTGTAGGCCTGGGTTTTCTGCCTCCAGCTGCCTAGTCCAAATGTCTGGAGGCAGTCATGAGCTGCCCCAACACTCTCCTCTTGATGACTGCAGAAGGCAGGTGGGAGGGAATGAGTGCCTCTATGTCCTAGCTCAAGGAGGGAGAGCCCAGAAAGGGCAAAAGTGACCCTTGAAACTCCCCTGGCCTGTGCCTGGCTTGGCCAGTGCTCCAGCTCCCCTCACAACCAGCCCAGGGCTCCCAGCCCAACACAGAGCTCCCCGCTGCAGAGCGCTCTGGGGTGTGGGGTGAGCACAGCCATGGCAGTCCCCTGGGTTGTGAGCTGACAGGGGGTCTTTGTGCTCCTCCCAGGACATAGCTCTCTGTCCCCCACCCCCACTTGGCAGTGCTCAGTGAGGTGTCTGTGTGCCCCTTACCTTTGCAAGCCCCTCCCACCACTACATTTTCCCCTCCCCACATCTGGCCCTACTCCAGCTGCCCCCTTAGTGCACACCCCCCTGACATGGCCACAGCTCCTCAGGAATTTTTTTTTTACAACCTGTCACAATCCCACGTTGGGGCAGCCTGATCAATAGCCCCTTTTCATGAGGCTGGGTGGGGGCCCTAAACCACCAGGGAGCGGTCCTTTACCCTCCCAGGCCTGATGGGTGGGCTTTCCATGAGGTCTGCAGGAATATGTGTGCAAGTGTGAGTGCGTGTGTCAGGGCACCCATGGTCTTGTGCTGGGCAGGGCTCGTCAGAGTGTAATTGATTTTCCCCTCGCAGCTCCTACTCCTCTTTTTTTCTTCCCAGTTGAGTTCCCTGGAATTATTTGCTGCTGCTCCCTTAGCTGCATGGAAAAGAGTAGTGGAAGAGTCTGTTGGGTTCCTACCTGATGTTACCCTGGGCCATTCTGGAGTGGGGCTATGGGTCTACCTGCAACAGCCTGAGGAACCCCCATCCTGGGCAGGGAGGGGTGTAGGGACTGTTTTAAGTCCTCAGATAGGTGCCTATTGGGATGCAAGTGTCTCAGAGTGAGGCTCAGGGTAAGGACATATAGAGTTTCGCTCTGCCACTGCCTAGAAGGAAGGAGCTGAGTTGCCCTGGCAAAAAGCTTAGCTCTGCAACACCTTCAGTGCCATCCTGTCACCTGTCACCCTTTACAGTACAGCCTCACATCCATTGTCTCAACTTTGCCCACTAGGGATTGTACTCTCCCCTCATTTTACAGATGAAGAAACTGATGGTTGGAGTGGCACAATGACTTTCCCTTGGTGACACAGCCAGAAAGCTGTGGAACTGGGACTAGCACCAAACTCTCCTACTTCCTGATCCAGGGCTCACTCTACCATTGCTCAGTGCCTCTGTCAGCATATCTAACACTTAGAAGCACTGTCTAGGTGCCAGCCACCGTTCTAAGTGTCACTTAGTCCAGTGGATCTGCTTAGCAGCAGAATAAGGTCAGGACTATTATGATCGTCCACACTTTACAGATGAGGAGACTGAGGCACAGAAAGTTGGAAAGTAATTTGCCCAAGGTCACACAGCTAGTAAATAGCAGAGTTGCACTTTGCACCCAGGTTGTCTGGCTCCAGAATCCATTGTACTGCCTTTTGTATGACACAGTTGGGCTGTGGTAGTGGTAGAATGAGGGAAGCGCCCGTGCCTCAGGCATCGAAACACACGCACTCACCCTGAGGCTTTTTCACCTGCCCTCAGCCTACCCCCATGAAGACTACATTTCTCTGCCTGATGGTTGAGCTGACATCCAGGGCAGCAGCAGCACTATAGGACACACAGGAAATAGGGGGGTTTATGGAAAAAGGGATGGCAAAGACCTGGAGGCTCCAGTTATCTCTAGAGTCATTCAAGATGCAGCCCAGAAAGGAACCTGTGAAAAGGTACCATGTTCTCATCTTCCAGGCACCATTACCGAATATCTGTTCTATGCAAGACTCTGGCTTAGGTTGGGGGTGGGGGGCTTGGGGAACAAGGGCTGCTGGTGGTTGAAGGAGATCAACTATCTTTGTTTTTCTGACTAGGCTGAGCTCTCCTTGCTTTTCTGAAGCTCATGGGATATGGGAAAGATCAAAAAACACCCAGAGAAATAGCCTAGACATTGCTTGGGCCATTTCAGAATGTCACAATGTGCGTGGCAAATATTAGGATTGTAGCTTTCGCTGACTACTGTGTTCACTCATTACCAGATTTTTTTTTTTTTTTTTTTGCCGTACGCGGGCCTCTCACTGTTGTAGCCTCTCCCGTTGCGGAGCATAGGCTCCGGATGCGCAGGCCAGTGGCCATGGCTCACAGGCCCAGCCGCTCTGCGGCATGTGGGATCTTCCCGGACCGGGGCACGAACCCGTGTCCCCTGCATCGGCAGGTGGACTCTCAACCACTGCGCCACCAGGGAAGCCCCAGATGTTTTTATTGAGTGCCTAGTCTATGCCAGGCACTGTGAAGCTCTTGTTCTCATTATTTATAGCAATTGCTCCTTTTGTAGTTTTTGTACTCTTTGTAGTTTTTGTACTTCCTGTAGTTTTCCCTTTTGCAGTTTTCAGGTTTGATTGCCTTTTTTTTTTAAAAGAATTGGGTATCTCAGAACCCATCATATCTGATTCAGTTAAATGTATATACCAAAAGATAAATTGGGTTTTTTGCTCATCATTCGTTTGATTGTATTTATTTGTGGCTGTCCCTTGAGTATCTTTTAACATTCATTCACCCATTAGCAAACATTATTGGGAAGCTACTGTAGGCACTCTGCGTGGTGTCATGCGGTGGATGGAATCTGCTCTGACATGGTTTCCTGCCCTTAGGGAAGCTCTAGGATCATTGCAGGACCCACACTCTTATATTCTTCTAGCCTTTTCCAGAAGCAAGATAAGTTTGGCTCCAACTCAGAGCCTTAGGGATACTTACAAATATAGCAACCCAGTCTCAGGAAGGTCATCTTGAGTGACCCATCATAAAGGTTTCTTCTCACCCATCATAAAAGTTTCTGACTCTGGGTAGGATTTTGTTTCCAGGAGTGAGTTCTGGCATACAGGCCTCATCCACATCCAAGACCCAAGGGGACATGGCTCATCTGGAGCAAAGTGCCAGCTGTGTGCGGTCATGCCATTGAGAGGAAAAGAGGTGTATACACAGGAGGTAGCCTTGCTTCACCATTTCTCCTCTGATTCTCATCAGGGATGGCAGGGAAGGAAGGTGGAAGAATTCCAATTTGGCCTAATGTACTGAAGGCCAGACAAGAGGTGTCACCTGGGGCTAGGTCTGGCTCTGCCATTGCCTCGGACGACCTTAAGAAAGTTGCAGTCCTAAGAAACATTAATTTTTGCTCTCCTCAGTGTTGGGTATTCTAGGCAACAAGTTGGATGCAGTCCCTGCTTTCTAGGAATCTCAGCTTCATTTCTCCCATCTGTTAGAAAACTGGTGTGCATGTATTGTTACTGCCATGGATTTGCTGGGAAAAGTTGAGTGAGTCATCTCTTCTTAGTTTCTGCATTTGTAAATGTGGAGGATGGTGATTGGATGGCATGGGGTCTTGGGTATTTCCATCCCTGGCTAATAGGAGTCCCCAAGTCAACAATGAAATCAAAGTGTGAACTTGTGTTGGACCCTTGTGAGGAAAGGCAAGAGAGAAATCAAATCTTAACACTCGGTTTCTTACTGAATTTAAACAGGCTTTCTGGTGGTACTTGCTGTCACAACTCTTGGGAGCCCTCTCCTACTATGATTAATGCAAATGACCCAAGTTTTCCGTGCATTTCTCTGCAGAGGTAGAGTCTGGACACGGGGCAGAGAGTGGGGGAGTTGCAGAATGCTGAGGCCTGAACAAGGTGGGAATGGCAACTTCCTTCTCAAATATCTAATGTTCTCTTGGTTGCCCCAACTAATCGGAGATCTCACCAAAGTTGTGTCTTCTGAACTCCCTGTAAATTATCCTCAGCAAGCCACTGAACCTTCCTGTGCACACGGCGTAAGTATTTAAATTCCCCTCCACGGTGCCAGTCACTTACAGAGCTCAATAGATATTAGTCTGCGTGCCCGGCCACCCGGTTCCTTCACCCTTAGTTGCTGGCCCTGGGCTTGTGCCTTGTCCCAGCTCCCCCCCCCCCCCCCCAGCATTGGTGTGACCGGAGGAAGTGGCAGCAGCGCGGGGATTGGAAGAACTCGAAGGCAGAGCCCCTCCCACCACAATTTGGGCCGCTTTCTGGGGAGTTCGGTGGGCCGGACTGCGCCCTCATTGGTCGAAGGTCCTGTAGGTGGGCGGGGCGTCCCCGTCCCCACCACCCGACTCGCCGCTGGTCCCTCCCCACCTGCGCAGAGAGTGGCCGCGGGTTGACAACAGCTAAGCAGCCGGCAGCTGCTCCTCTGGCTGGCACCGTTACCCCCGCCCAACCCCAGGCTCCGCGCGTGCCTCCCGCCCGCTGGCAGCTGCGTCGGGGTCTCGAACCCAAAGCGACGGACGCGGCCTCCAGGTGGGAGTTGGGGCGACGGCCGGGGGAGGTCGGGGCCAGCGGGGGGCCGGGGCTCCCTCGCCTCTCCTCGCCTCGCCTCTCCGGCGCGCTCCGGCCCCCGCTCTTAGCGGTTCGGCTGCGCGGCGTCCACGGGAGACGCGGAGGGAGCGAGCCGAGCCATTTGCGTCCCCAGGATTTGAGGCCGGTGTCGCCGAAATTGGGAGACCCCCAGAGCCCGCCAGCCGCGCTTCTCCCTAGGAAGCCTCGGGAGTGGGGTGGTGGAAGGCGGCTGTCCGCCCATTACCCCCGGGCCTGACTGGAGCCCGGAGCCGTAGTTCAGGGGCTTCGGAGACAGGCTGGAACTGGGCGGCGTGGCGGGGCTTGGGCTTTGCGGTCGGGTCACGCCGCTTTTCCTCTCCTCTCCTCCTTCCTCTGCTTTGAGCGCACTTCCAGGAAGCCCCTGGTTGAGCGGCATGGGCTTTCCCCTCGGCCACTGCCTTCCTTCTGAGAAACGCCCGCACTTTCCTGGTATTGAGGTGACAGCGGGGATCAAGCGAAAACCTTTGGATAAGTCGCTTCTTCCAGGGCTCAGTTTCCCCATGAAGTCCAAAATGGGTTTCGATTAGAGAACCTCTGAGCAAAGGCCTTTTAGTGGAAGTTTTTGGGATTTCCCAATTAGATAGTCTGAGGTTCTCTCCTCCATTTCTCTTCTCCCAAACTCTTTAAAGTACTGAGTTACGACTCAGGGAACCAAGGCTCAGCCACTAATTCATGTGACCTTAGGCGAGTCATGCTACTTCTGTGGGCCACAGTGTTTTCAACTGCACCTTGGGTGGTGGGCTGGATTTCGGTGTCTAAAGGGCCAGTCTCTTCCACCCTGACATCTGGTGACTTGTCCAGGCTCTTAAACTGGCAGGTAAAGGGTTGTTTCTGAGATGCCTGGGGCGACAGGAGCTTTGCAGATGGAGAGCCTTGTGGTGATTATGCAGCTAAGCCAGCTGGAAAACTAGTGGTGTTGGGGAGGGCAAGCAGGACAGCAGCCGGACTGGTGGGGAGTGGTGGGGCCAATACAGAGCCCTGGGCCCCAGAGGTTGGGCTGGAGGGCCTTGGCTTGTCTCCATCTCACTCAGAGCACCCACGTCTGCCGACCCCGAAGGAGACGGTGATGAATCACACCCAGGGCTATTTTCAAAGCCTGACTCCTACTGTGGACCTGTTCCCGCCCCCACTCTAGGGGTTGATGTCCCCACCCACCGTCTGTCTTACTGCTCTCTGAATTTTCCCTTCACTTTCATCCTCCTGGAGTAGAAGAGAGACAGTTCTTGTCGGGGGAATGAGAGGGCAGGCAGCCCAAGGGCGTAGAGAAGGTGGTGACTGCAGGTGGTTTCTGAGTGGTTGATGGAGTGAACCGAAAGAATGTGATGGGAATGATGGTTTTAGGGGTGGGGGATTCTTTCACCCTAAAGCTACAGCTACCATATCGCTGGACATTCTGGGCTGGTCCTCATTTCCAGGATTTGGCCTTTGTCCAACTATGTTCTGCATTTGGGATTTGGAATTTCTACTCCCTGGACCTCTGTAGTTAGAAAACACCACATGGATAGAGTCTGGTTGCCCCTATTTGCTTGCCTTTTCTCCACTCCGTAAGCAGTTCTTGGAGAAGTATGCTAAACCTCTCTGTGCATCTGCAGCTCCTCTCCCTGATCTGGAGAGGAGAGGGAGATGATATCCGAAGGTGTTTAGGGCAAGAAGAGGCTGAAGTTGCACTAAAGGGCTGTGTACCCTGTGTGAGTCCTGGTGGGGGGGGCAGGTGGCATGAGTCTTGTGGGGAAGACAGAAGACAACACTTCCTGAGTTTGAACAGAGGAGTGAAGGAAGTGGAACAGAGAAGTCCAAACTTTGACACTCTCTGTGTCTTCTTGAGGTTTAAAAATTCCATTCTTAGGGCTATAGATTGGAGAGGCAGCAGAGGACCCCTTGAGCCGGGTATAGGGGTAACAGCAGCAACACAAAAGCAAGAAAGTCCCGAAGGGAGGAGAGGATCGAGTCTCTAATGTGGCTGCTGTGGCAGCGGTCAGTGCTTTTCTGCCCGGAGACTTCTGGAGCTCCCTGTTCCAGCCTTGGAAAGTTCAGGTTCAACAGATGACAGGTTTAACAAAGGCAGGCTGTGCCTCCACCTTCTTGGGGAAGGTGGGGCATGGGGTCTCTCACTGGAAGGAGGAGTTGCCTCTGGCTTGAATAGGATAAGGAGAATGTTTTTCTTGGACTCCCAGTTTGGTAAGATCGAGTGTCATGGCCCTGGGCCTTTGGGAGGCTGTTATCAGATAAAGTAAATATAGGGGATCTGAAAGATGCAAGGGCTCTAGGATGGGATGTGTGAACTCCCCCACCCTGCAACCCTAAACAGAGGAGTTGAGCACAGGGCTGGAAACACAGTTATTGGTGTTAAGGGTTTATTACAGCTTTATTCATCTGTGGCCCGGGGCCTTGGTTTATGTGTGTATATTAAGGGGGAGTGGGTGCTAGTAAATTTGAATCAGTGGACAAGAGGCACCAGTCTGGGCCCTTGTCACCAGTCTGAAGTGCTGTGTTTGTGTGTTGAGTCTCCTCTTGCCCAGACTGCCACCTTGGGAACTTGCATGCCCACTGTTGCTGTTCCTATTTACCTGCAACCTCTCAGGGACTGCAGAACTGGAGGTTAAGTTCCTCAGGAGTCCAGCATGGTGCGAGGCCAAGAACTGGGGACTGGGAGCAGGACTCATGGAGGTTTAAATCCAGGCTCTGCTGCTCCACTGAGTCTCTCAGACTCTTAGTTTTTCCCCGTTTTTTCCACTTTACTGGATTAAACAAGAGGATCCATGGCTAAGTGCTTGGTGAACTACCAAGTGCTATATAAATTATTGGTCATTAAGTTCTTGGTACTAGGTCTTGTGGAGGACACAAAGTGTAACCCCCAACTTCAGGGAACCTACCATCTAGTAGATGGGGGTTAGTGGCCTGAATGGTACACGACACACTAAGTCTTTACCTTGGTGAGGGCTTTAAAAAATAATTATGAAGAATTTCGAACATACATAAAAGTAGAGGTGATTAATGTAATAAGGTCCCATGTGCTCGTCACCCAACTTCAACAGCCGTTAGCCCATGGCCAATCCTTCCCTGTATATGCCTCCATCTACTTCATTCTCTTTCTTGTTATTTTGACATGAATCCGAGACACCTTTTGATTTATCTATAAATAATCATATATATATATATATATATATATATATATATATATATATATATGAGTGATAGGGACTTAAATGATAGACACTGCACCACTATGACACTTTAAAACAGTCCCTTAATATCATCAAATATCCTAACAGTGTTCATATTTCCAGTTGTTGAGGAGGATATTTTGCCCTGGGAGGCCTGACCAGGGAGCAGTGGCTTTTGACTGAGGGGAAGGTGACTGACAGAGGCAGTGACATTTGAGCTGAACCTTGAAAGAGAGGCCCAGGAAAGGTCTGAGCTGGAGGGATTATGGAGCCCTATCCCCTTGTTTTACAGTGCCTGCTGCCATCTCTGAAGCTCTGGTTCTGGGGCTCGGGCTCCCAAGGCCGACTTGTGGAGGCTTCTTGTGGAAAGTACATGCATGCTTTGGTTCTCTAGTGGTAAATGAGAGTTCTGACTCTCTTTCTGGCCTCCCCAGTTCCAGGGCCACCCAGGATCTTGAGGTCGGCAGGCCTGGGAGAATTCCTGGGAGGCTGCTTGCCTCCTGGCCCCTCCCCTGCCCCTGGCCCCTGAGGCCAGTTCCATTTCAGAGCAAAACAGGATGCATTCAGGATGAGCGTCTTTCCCAGCTTGTCATCTAATCACCATGACCCAGCTTGGAGCTTCCTCTCTCATTCATGATAAAAACCCTCACTGTCTCGCTTTTCCCTCCCACTCCAGTAAGGGTGTGCTGACTTCCTCCATATCCGGGCCAGCCTTCCTCCACCCCTGTGTGGAGCTGAGAGAGCGCTTCCCTCATCCAGGCCTCGCTGCCCCAGAGCCTCCTGCTCTTGGGCTGTCCTTGGGAAAGGAGTGGCTCCTTTCCAACAAGCCTGGGGTCCTGCCACTGCTTGGTTAATGATTGAGCCACATAATAACCTCTTTGGAAAGTCACCTCTAGGGATGGCCATTAACTAACTCTTTGTCCACCCCAGGCCTTAAAGGAACCCCATTTCTGAGCCCTTACCTTCCCCCAAGGGGACATTAATGAACATTCAGTCATGGGAACTTCTGGGGCCAATTAAACTTCTGCTCCTCTGTTTTCACTTGGGCAAACAGAAGTAGTCATTCACATTGCTTGAAGGACACATATGCAACTTGGGTGGTATTATAGAGAGGGGCAGGGAGTTGAGTTAATAGGGATTCAGATGGACAGTGGGGTAGGAGTTTTTTTGGGTTTTTTTAGGCATCAGAGTCATAAGGGGGTTGGGGTGTTTCCAGGAGCAGCTGACTCCCTGATCTCAATCTGAAAGTCTAAACGAGCAAGAAATGCCCACCCAAAGGGTTTGCCATTACTGGGGGTGGGGTGGAGCTGTGTGTGTTTGTTTTCAGTCCGCTGTAGGTCCCTTCACACCAGGTTGGGACATGAGGCCTGAGACCTCCATAGTGGAGGAGGAGACCTTCCTCAGAGAACCTGTATCTTGACAAGCAGTGGGAGTTGGGAATGGTCAAGCTAGGACCCAGGTCCAATTTAGAAAGCTCTAGACCACAAGAAGCTTTCTGCAGTTTCAGGGAGACGAGAAGGAACCAACATTTAGTGAACCCTGTGGGCCTACGATAGGGTCAGGAAACCTGGCTTCTGGTTGTGTCTCTCTACAGCACCTCTCCATGAGTGACTTCAGAGAAGACATTTGCTTTCTCTGGACCTAGGTCTTTAAAATGCAGGGCCCATGGCATGGACTCAGTGGTCTCCCAGGCTTCCTTTTGGCCATGAGCGTATGCGTTTCCAGTCAAGAGCATTTTCTTATCCACAAGGCAAAGGTGAGCCGGCTTCAAATTCTGCCAGGGCCAGTCACTGGTCAATTAGGGCTGGCCGGGCCTTGAACTGCCAGAGCTTGGGTTTTCCTTGAGCGTGGGCTTTTGTGCAGTTTGCTCTCTCACCCCTCCTCATGTTTCCATCTGTCTCAGGTGGCCACCCTCTGACCCATTCAGCCACAAGTTAATGAGTGACCTGCTCCCCCTGGGTAGTACCAGCCCAAGGTGCTCCTGAGATCCCAGGTCTCTGTGGGAATCAGCCGAGGGCCTAGCCAGCTCCAGTCACCTTTATGCTTCTCCCACAATACCCCAGAGGTAGGAAGCAGACAGAGCTTGGGGAAGAAGAACCTTCAGAGGGCAGTGGGTCTGACTCTCTTTCTGAAGCTCGGGTCTTCCCCCTCCAAGTACTTGTGCAGCTCCTGTCACCCATCTTCAATAACTGGGAGTGCAATGTTTCAAGGTGGTTGCTTACATCCATGTCATCTCCAAAAGGTTTTTCTGATGTTGAGCTGATCTCTGTCTCCCTATGGCTTTTACCCCTGAGTCCCAGCTCTGCCCCCTGGGACCACTTAGACCCTATCTGTTCTCTCTGATCTGTAGATGTCTGAGGACAGAGCCCAAGTCCCCCTGTGTTTTCCCCAGGCCAAACAGCCTCAGCTCCTCCAAGTGCCCCTCAGGGGACCTGGGACCAGTCCCCTTCCCAGCCCCATTACTGTCCTTTGCACATGCTACCCTTTGTGGCTCTGGGGCACGAAATGGGGCTCTGGAAGTCCCTCACTCTCCTCTGCTTTTCTGTAGCCTGAACTTTTCCAGAAGACTTCTCCATTAACTTTTCCTGGTTGACTCCAGAATCTCAGGTAGATTCTGAACCCCAGGAGTCCTGGGTCCAAACACCTTATACGGTTCTCTCTGATTTGTTGGTCATTCCGGTCCAGCCAGCTCCCATGACTGTGGTGCCCTGGGAGGGTAGGGCCTTCTTCTCAGTGCTCCCACAGCGGAGGGCAGGCCTGAGGGGAGGAGGTGCTCACTGGGATGGGCTGACTGCATTGTACTGTGTGGGGGGTGCCCCTATAGCCCGCTTTCCTGTGACTTGCTTTTGCCTCTTGAGCTGGTCGGGGGGTGGAGGAAGGGGATATTTTAAGGAGCGTCGAAGCTGGAAATGAGTCCGAGCCATGCCCACAGTGGGGCCTAGAAGGGTGAATCAGACGGGGAGAAACACCAACTCAGCCACGCCTCTAGCAGTTGATGATGATGACATTGACGTGTCCTCCCATTTCTTTAAAGTTTCCAAGGCACTTTCACTTCCACGATCCCATTCTGTTCTCAGAGGAGCCCAGTCAGATAGACAGTGTGATCCCCCCAGTGTGATCCTGGCTGATCCCCACCTGAGGCCCAGAGAGAGGAAGGGCACAGTCTCCAGGGAGGGAGGATTTGGAACCCAGGTCTCTGACGCTCAGCCCTCCCTGTTTCCCCCAAACCACACTCGGCAGCTAGGGCAGCTGGGGCTGACTTGGCAGCTTCCCCACCACAGAGGAACCTCTGCCCAAGCTGCAACTCTGTTCCCATGGTAGAGGGAGTGACCTCCAGGGGAGGTGCCCGAGGATTTCCTGTCCTTTATCTGGGCTGGCCAAAGGCAGGCCTGTCTGAGGTGTGAGATGATAGGCACTTGCAGCCAGCCTTTCTGCTCCAGGCTGAAGTCAAGTCAGGAGGGACAGGGGCAGCGAGCTTGGGAAGCCCCAAACATCTGGTCTGAGCCGCCCTCACCTGAGTAGGGCCTTCTAAATGGGAACAACAAAGAGGGGCATGTGGGAAAGCGGCCAGCGTGGAGCCGAAGCAAAACACCCCCCGAAGTGTACACACGGAGCCTGGGGCGGGAGAGTGTCATGGTGAAGAGTGGGGACTCTGGTATAATGCAGCACTGGGTGACTTTGGGCAAATTACGTAATCTCTGTGAGCCTCCATTTTGTCAGCTATAAAATGGAGATATGTACTTACCTCACGGGTTGCTGAATATTAAATCCAATAATATAAACAGTACTCTCACTGTTATTGTTGTTTAGTAGTACTTTCTGCCACCTTGTCACTTTGCTGTTTCTCACTGACCTGGGGACATGCTGTGCACAAATCTGCCACCTCCTGCGCATAGGTCTGGACTTTTCTGTCACTTCAGATTCCACCTCCTCCCGAAAAGCTCTTCCTGGCCATGCCCGCCTACAGGGTTCCCTTCCTCTGGCCTCCTTAGTGGCATTTATGACACTGCAAGAGGCTGTAGTAATGCTGATAACACCAGGAATAATAGTGAACTCTTCTCAATTTTTCACACATTTGAATTTACTTAGCTCCCATGACAATTCAGCAAAGTAGGTACTGCTGTCGTCATCCCCATTTTATGTATGAAGAAACCGAGGCGAGGAGAGGTTAAAAGAAGAACTTCCTCAAGGTCACTCCAGCAGCTCGGGAATGATGGAGCTGGGATCGGGACACAGGCAGTCTGAGGCCACCACCCACCCCCTTAGTGACTGTGTCATGCTTCCCCCTTCCCTTTCCCTGATGCCTGGCTGGGAGGCAAGACCTGAAGCTTGGGTCTCCCTTCTACCCCTGACTGCTCCCCGCACCCACCAGCAATCAGTCACTGCTGTGCAGTGACAGTCCCCAGGTCCTTGCCTGCTCCCAGACCCCCGAGATGGACAGATGGAGAGCAGAGAAAGCACTGAGGGCTGGGTATCCCTGCTCTAAAGCAGAGCTGCACTGGGGTGGGGGAGTGTGTGCAGGAGGGATTTGGCGGTTGTTCTGATGTCAGCAGCAGGCCTGCCTGGTTAGCACTTTCCAGCACTGAGGGTGGAGAGCAGGCTGCTGGGTGGCATCAGGGGAGAAGAGACATTTGAATGAGCTATCTCCACAACCAGGTCGCATTATTTAGAAGGTTAGGGGCAGGTGGGAGGCTGTCTGGATTCACTTTTGTGAGCCCTCCAGCTGGTGTGGCCCATGCTAAAATTGGGTATGTATGTGGTGGGCTTTTGTCTGGAAACTCTAGTCCTCCTCCACAATGTTCCCACCTCAGGGATCTTGGGTGCTGCAGGCGTCCTTCCCTCAGGCTGTACCAGTTGCCAGCTCCATTGCTTTCGAGCTCATTCTCTGTTACTTGCCTCCAAACAAGCTCCAGGGGGTGCTTCAAGGACATTCCATCTTAGCCTCTGCCTCCCTGAGAAGGATGGGCGTGGTAGCAGCTCTGGCCAAATATTCCAGGAGAGTTCAACATTTGTTCAGTTTTCAGACCTTGGTGCCTACCATAGGGCCTGGTGTGGAGTAGGTGCTCAGGTAATGGTGGTTGAATAAGTACACAACCAAGGGGGAGTGGATTTGGAGGGGAGAGCCTGGGGAGGCTGACATGGGAACAGATCAACAGGAGGGCGGTGGGTATTGAGGCAGGCTCCTGGCTCCATCTGTAGTCCAGTAGCAGCCACTTGGCCTTTCCATAGCCTTAGTTTCTCCATTTGTGCGGCAGGCCTGCTTTGGACAGGGCTGTTGTGGAGACCAAAGAGATATGGGATGATTAGGTGCTTTCTCCACTACTCTGAACTTACTTCAGGTTAAGGGTTCATACTGCAAAAACCCTGGTATATGTTTTTTGTGTCTATAGCCTAGGCGATTTCTCCTATTTAATGAGGAGGATTCTAACTTAGTGGCTCTGACTCTGGAGCCAGGCTGCCTAGATGTGCATCTTGGCCCACCACTTCTTCACTGCTGATCTTGGGCAAATTACCTGATAGCTAGCTATGGGCCTCAGTTTTCTCATTAGTCAAATAGAGATATTGTCAGAGCATTTACCTCACAGGGTTGTTGTGAAGATTCAGCAACATAAATCATCTAAAAAGTACCTAAAGTAATGCCTGGGACATAATCATGGCTTGTACCCTTTGGCTGTTATTATTATTATCTCATTTTATACTTGCAAATGTTGTCGGTACTATGATCGTAACGCTATTTGACAGATGAGGAGACTGAGGCATAGAGAAGTTGTCTGATACAGTACGATCTGTGTAAGGTCCTTAGCCCAGGGTCTGGCACATAGTAAGTACTCAGTAAATATTAGTGTCTATTATGAATTATTCTTAATAATTACATTTAGTATCATAAATATTGTTATCAATAATGATCACAGCCACAGCTGAGAAGTAGCAGAGCCAGGACTAAAAGCCAAGTCTTCAGATCGTTAGCCTGTTATTCTTCCCACTCACTGTACCCCAGAACCTCTATGCTCTGAGGTCTTAACACAGCCATTAGACCACTGTTTTGGGTTCTCCTTCCCTTCACCCCACCATGGCCTGAGCATGCCTGTCATCACCCCTGCCCCGACCCTCTCCTTTGGGCCCCTCATCCTGGCCCTCCCTTTGGCTGCTGCGGGGCTCTGGGGCGGGCTTGTGTCTGCTGGCTTCCAGAGGGAGAGCAGGCCCCACCTGAGGAGGCTACTTCTCTCAAGCCCATTTCCTTTCTGTCAGAGACAATTTTCTCTGGATCTCAGGGTGGGGCCAGGCTCCTCCAAGGCATTTCCTGCACAGGAGTTTATATTTGGCCTCAGCAAAAGGAAAGGGAAGTAGGACTAGGAAGTGGGGGTGGGATGTCGATGTGGTGTCCCAGGGTCAAAACGGGCGAGTGCCAAGACTTTGCAGGCCAGGAGAGGGAAGCACATAGCCCTTCTCTCAAGTGAGCTTGGATGCCCTCACGGGAGCTTGGGATGGGAGAACTAAGTGCTCCTTGAGGCCAGAATGCCTCCACCCTCAGGCAGAGTTCATTTTCCCTTCTCATATCTCTGGGTCTTGGTTCCTGGCTATGTGGCTTCTGCCCTGGGGCAAGGTGGGTTGCCAGTCAGCCAGTCTGCTGGGTCGCAGGTGTGTGTTCAGTTCTGTGTCCTCACTATGGGGATACCAGAGGAGGGGGTGCAGTCAGAGGTCTGCACCCTGTTGAGTTGGGAAGCAGAACTTCTTATCTAGGTGTTGCAAGAATATTCAGTAGCCCATACCACACAGCAGTGGGGATAATGAGACCCAAAGGACCCCAGTGCGGTGGAGCTCCAGTTGAATGGGGGAGACAGAGTTATGTGCTGCCAATAAGGTACGGGAAATGCTCTGGGGGCCACTTAATTTAACTAAGCCATTGGGTGCTAGGGGGTTGGTGAGAGGTCAGGGAACGAAGGCTTCATGGGAGGTGGTGTTTGACCTCCGTCTTGATGAGTAATAGGAATTTGCAGCTTCGAGCCAGGCTGGGTCTCAAGTGTGGAGGTGGAAAACAGTCTGACGTCTGCCCTGGGCAGTGGGCAGTGGGCAGTGGGGAGCCCATTAGGTTGCAGAGTAGGAGAGTTGCCAGGTCAGAGCTGGGCTCTTGGGAGAAGAAGCTGGCAGGACGACCTGTTGAAAGGAAAGCCTGGAGGCTGGGAACTTAGGGCATGGTTGGGCATGGGAAACTGTGACCATTGGATGGAAAAATTGATAGGAGTTGGTGGCTAAATACACGAGCGGAGAGAGGACAGACCAGGCTGACTGGAGGTTTAAGCCTCAATGTTTGGTGCCTTTGGAGGCAGGAAATCAGGAGAGCTGGATTGGGAGGGAAAGATGGGTTTGTTCTTGGTCCCTACAGAGGGTCCTCTCTTGAGTCTCCCAGAAGAGAACGTGCAGGAGAGGCTCCCCTCTCTACTGAACCAGCCACTGCCAATTACACATACTTCTGTTCTGGTTCTAGATTTTGGTGAGTGGCCATTAGAAGATGGGGAAACTGCAACTTAGACAGAGGTACTGGCTTGCCCAAGGTCACCCGACAAGTTCCTAGTGGAGCTAACTAAGGCCAGAATGTTGTTCTCCTGACCTTCAATCCAATATTCTTTCCACCCATACCACAGTGGAGAGCGGTTCCATCTGCCCCAGACCGGTTAGGCTGGCATCTCTTGCCTCCAGGCTCCAGACTGGAAGTGATGGAGTAGCACGTGGATTATTAAAACACCTGTCTTTCCTTGTCACCATGACCTTGTCAGAGCACCTGGGACAGGATCCCCTGAGGGCAAGAAAGCTAATGGAGCCGCTGCGGCAGAGCACGTGACAGCTTTGACCTTCGCTTTCACAAGGAAGCCCTGGGCCAAGCAGGAATGTCAGCTGCCTGCTTTGGCTCTGCTACATCAAGTGCTTGCCTAGGAGACCACAGGCTGGGCCAACCCTGGACCCAAATTGTCAAGCAGCCCCAGCAAGCCAGAGGTCTAGGTTAGCCACAGGGCCCTTATGACCCTCCTCCATTTACAGCTGCATACTAGAGCTCAGGCCACAGTTTGTGTTTGTGTGTGGGAACACAGTGGAGGGTTCGTTGTATCACTTCCATATTTATAAAAACTCCAAAAACGAGAACTGTCACCTCCCCTTAGCTGACCCTGCAAGGGGTCCACAGTGTCCAAAGACAAGGGACCTCCAGTGAACACTGTATCCATTCTTCACCTCACTCCTCAGGACATCCCCAAGGTGGGCTGGGGATGCCTGGAGGTACCTGAGGTCCCCAGGTAAGGTGGAAGGAAAGTGCCCCTCCTGGTCTCGCACTTCAGATCTGGAGTCAGCCTTTCTTTTATTGTGGGAGGTGTCCTTTGCACTGTAGGATGTTTAGCAGCATCCCTGGCTTCTCCTTGGCAGATACTAGCAGCATCCTCCCCCAGTTGTGATGCCCAAAAATGTCTCCTGACATTGCCAAAGGTCTCCTGGGGCCGGGGGGAGGGTAAAATTGTCTCTGGTTGAGAATCCCCGTGGCCCTGTGGCCATGACATGGATATGGAGTGTTAAGGAGGGAGGGCCGCATGTGTGAACCTGCTACTGGCTAGCAAGATGATTCGATGTCTTCATTTTGTTGCCACCCAGTCCCACAGTACTGTATTATCCTGGGCCATTTGCCTCGGTGGTGCCCCACTTGTGATGGGGAGGCTCCAAAAGTGCTGCTCACATGGGCCCAGGGCCTTGGCATCCCGCCGTAGCTCCAGATGAGAGACCAAGGATTGCATCCGAACAGGTGCAGCAGGGGACCCGAGTTCTGACCTAACAAGCCAGAGGCTGGTCAGTGTCCAGCACTGTCAAGCTCGGCCGCTTGACTTCGGCAGCCCTTGCTGCGGCTCCCCTCCTGCGAGGGTTGGAATGTGGGATGAGAGCTATTTTGGTCTCAGTCTCCCTTCCTCCCTCTCCCTCCCTCCCCTGGAACAATCTAGTTAAAGTTGTGATTCCAGCTAAGAGCAGCAGGAGCAGGAGAGATGATGGGTGCACCTGACCTCCCAGCGGACAGTGCATGGTAGACCCCCCTGAATGTCCGCTTCAAGGTCAGGAGGGGAAGGCTTGGCAGTCGTGGCATGACAGCTCTTCATACCGGCCCTTGTGAAGACCCCTCTCCTTCAGTCCCCCAGAGAGAGGTGGCATAGCCAGGTGGTCACCTGTTGCAGCACCTATGCCAGGGTCACTACCAAACTCGAGGACCCCTTTGTGCAAATTCAAATGAAGCACCACCTCGGGGCTGGGTGGGCACTCTTCTCGTGGCCAAGGCCCCTTAGTGTAACCTTACGGGAGGGTGGAAGGAGCTGGTCGTGAGCACTTGGGGCCAACTGAGATATGAGCCCTCTGCTGGAAGGCCAACATCTCCTTCTCAAGCAGGGTCCCTCTCTAAGAATGGGGGTGGGCAGAGTAACTGAGACTCGCATCAACCAAGAGAAATGATCTGAGAAGCTGTTTGCCAGAACCTGGCATTTCCCAGGTGCAGCAGCAGGACGTGGAGTGGTAGGCGGCCCCTCTGCCTACTTTGGCTACCAGCTTGGCTTCACAGAGCCCACCTTCGGAACTTGGGTTGTCACATAGACAGCTGCCTCCCAGGTCTTTCTTTACCCCTCTGAACACTGGCTCTACCTTCTGGGTTCACTGAAGGTGAGAGAGATCACGCTGGAGACACCCATCCTGCAGTGAGGGCCACAGGGGAGACACCTTTCCAAATAGGCAACTAAGTAAGGGAAAGGAAACCACGTTTGTTGAAAGCTGCCTCATGGAGTAAGTCAGCTTTGAATAAATTACCTTCACAAACACCCACAGATGTGCCCTCTCCTGTCCTACCACATGCATTCAGATCACTGTTCATTGGGCCCAGAGAGAACACAGGCCAGTGATGAGAACGGGCCTGAGTATAGCCTCCAGCTAGAATCTTCTTAAAGACCTACGCTGTGGCTTTTTAGCTGGTCATGTCTGTTTAGGGCAGCGGTTCTTGATCCTGGCTGTGCTTTCGAATCACCTGGAGAGCTCTCAAAAACATAAAAACTAACTCTATCCCTAGAGAGTCTAATTTAATTGGTCATGATTTAATTGGGGCCCAGGCACTGGCATTTTAAAGCTCCCCAGATTATAATGTGTAGCCTGAGTCGACAGGTGACTGCTCCAGCCGTAACAAGGACACTTTGATCTGGGCCTCTGTGACATCTGCCCATTGCTTGTCCTGGGCCCTGGATCTTGCCTGGTCCCTAGGCCTGGGCTGGACTTTGAGTTGAGAGGGAGCAGGCTGAACCGGGCCTTGGGCAGCAGCTGTCTCACAGCCCACTGAGTGACCAAAAGGTGTAAAGGGCTTGAGTTCCCCAATAGTGGTGTGAAGAGAAGTGGGGGGGATTGGTGAGGGAAGAGAGTGGCTGGCTGAGGCCTGAGCTCTGGCAGCTTTGTTGCCGATTGCCTTTTATTCTCCTTCTAGCTCACCTTTTATTCTCCTTCTAGCTCACTTACTTTCTCACTTTACACCTAGGACACAATCTGAACTGAACTTTAAAGACTGTGAATACAAATTTCAAGTCTTCTTAACAAAACAGCCCTCTCTGATGATAACTTTCATAGAGCTGCTTTCAAAACCAGACAGAAGCCAACCAGATGCACACAGTAACCTCAGAGGTAGGCAGGAAAGCTGTTAGTCCCCATTTTATAGATTTGGAAACCAAAGCTTAGAGAGTAAAGCAAGTTGCCTAAGATGACTTAGGCAGCAAGTGGGGGAGTCAGCATGATTGGAAAAAGCTTTTTCTCCAACTCAGTTATCATCTTTGGGCCTTATTGTATTTCCTCAGTGGAAAACATTGCTGCCCTTTTCCTGGGTGCATAAACTCTTCCCTCATTCATGTAGCATTTCTCAAAACCAGAAGCCCTGCATTTCTCCTCATTCTATCCATCTTTGCATAGAAAAATGTGCCATGCTAAGAGGATCCCTGGACGTGGCCTGTGGAAGTGTAGGTGTAGATATTGTCATTGACCCCCGAGACAATCCGCTGCTGCTTGGCTATTCCTTCTTTGTCACTCCCTCTGGGAGACCTGTGGGTGTGGCCCTGAGGCCTGATTTGACTCTGGAGCTTTCTAGTATGTTGTCTCCCCCAACCCTTAAGGGGATCAGTTGGGCTCCTCCGCAGGGAGAGAGTCTGGGGTTAAATCTCTGTGGAATCCAGCTGAGTGCTGTCCCTGACCTGTCCTGGCATATCACCCTAGCCTTGGCCAGCACATGGCCTGCAGGACATAGTGGTTGAAACGGCTGGAATCTGCACATCCGGACACAGAGGCAGGACCAGGGGCCACAGACATTCCTCCATCACTCGCCTCAGCCTGCCCAGTGTCACTCTTCCCGCCAGGCACATAAGGCAATCCTCAGTCTGGGCTGCCTGGGCCCCAGCCCCAGGTGGATTGACTCTCCTGGGCGTAGGTGGTCACTCCTGGCCCCAGCCTGGGCAGGCTGGGATGGGCGGGAGGGACAAAGCAAAGCACCTTAGCTCAGCCCTTAATCACCAAGACCTATGTCCTTGACTGCTCCATCTGGGAGGGAGCCTCAGGGCCTCTCAGCCTTCCACGAGGTGGTGTATTGTCAGGAACCAATGTCCCTGACATCCTGTTGGGTAATAACCCATTACATTCTCCAGATTCCTGCCACGGAGGGCTGCTGGGGATTCATTCGGAGCCCTGCTTCTAACTCCTTGGCTCCTTTGTCTTTTGGAGCTATTGTGGCCTCTTTGAAACTTCTGCCTCTTAATCTCACTTCCTTGAGCCATCTGGCTCCAATTCTGACAGAGATATAGATGCAGCCACTTTCCAGACCCAGAAGAGAACACTAGCTGAGTCTCTTTCTCCCATTTTCTCTTTTTCCTTGGGACCCTTCAGTCAGTGTGGGGAAGGAACTCTCTGATGAATGCTTGGTACAATGTGCCAGGTGCTTTTACTCTGGTATTTTATTTAATGTTCTCAGTAGCTATTAGAAGTGGATTCTATTATTCTCATTTTACAGAGGAGAATACTGAGTCATAGAGAGGTTAAACAACTTGCCCAAAATCAGAGAGCTAGTGACTGGCTAGTCAGAGAGCTAGTGACTAACCAGGATTGGAACTCAGACTTGTAACTCCACTAGACCAGAAGGGACAGAAAAAAGCTTGGGGGCCTGGAGTTGCTTCCTTTGAGTCTAAGCCCTTTGTTTATCTGGCATCTGAAGGAAGGTGCCATAATCCAGTGGAAAGAGCACTGGACATGGAATTAAAAGATCAGGGTCACAGTCTCAGTTGTGACACTTAACTCTGTGACTTGGTAAAGTCCCTTGGGCCCTTTCCAGTCCATACTGTATCTTTTACAAAATACTGATTTGGAGAGTCTCGCCACAGATCAATTAAAGGGCCTCCGGGGATGGGGCCCCAGGGGATTGGTATTTTTACAAAGCTTCCTAGCTGACTCTAACGTGCATCCAAGGGTGAAAAGCCCTGAGCTAGGTGATGTATGCCAGCGCTTCTCAAACTTTAACGTGCATGCAGATCATCCGAGGACCTAGTTAAATGTAGATTCTGATTCAGTAGGCCTGGGATTCTGCCTTTCTAACAAGCTCCCAGGTGATACCACTGCTGCTGGTCTAGGGATCACGCTTTGAATAGCAGGGGCTAGGGGCCTCTACATAGGAATGAAAAAACTGGGCGCCCACCTGAGTGAGCTGGTCCCCTTCCCGCCAACCCTGGCCAGGGCCGCTGCCGAGCATTAGGGGAGCGGGCAGCCTGCCCCTCTCCCATGGGACTTGTGACTCAGGCAGGAGGCACAGATGTGTAAGATCAGGACTTCATCACTGCACTCTTCCGCCGCCTCCAGGCTCAGGAAGGGCTGTCAGATTCCTCTCTCCTCCCCCTCCTCCTCCTTGTTCTGCCTCTAGCCACGAGTGACCGAGGGCTGCAGTGGTCTTCAAGGGTGTGTTCTTGACATGCAGACCTGTTCCTGGGGACTGGCTCCTCTGCCTTGGGTGGCCATTCTAGACCTGTGGCCCTTTAGAGGTCACTGTCTCCTTCTGTGCCTGCCTTCCTGGAAACTCGGACCTGGTCCTTCCTTTGGCACCTCCCCTTTGTCCTAATGACAGGAAAGCAGAGCTGGTTGCCTGGAGGGGCTCTGAGGACAGGGATGGGCCTTTTCCCGGGGGCATGGTAGGAGCAGGAGACGGGGAAGTGGCTGTGGCAGCCGGCTCAACTGTCCTAGCAGCAAAACCATGTCCCTCAAATGCTGCCTGGGCTGGTGTGAAGTCCCTTTGGGCTACTTTGACCACATCCCGAGATCATCACTGGCCTAGAGACCTGGATCATTTCCTGGGCTTGCGTTGCCCCCTGCCAGAGGGGCTGAGGTATTGCTAGCTGGGCTCTGCGGGAACAAACACTTTGCAGTACCTCTCAGAGGTCCTGGTGATTCCTAGACTTCTATCGTAGGTTAGAAGGTTGTAGTGACATAAAACACACACATGTGCACACAGATGCAGGTGCAGGTGCATGCACAGACCGAGGGGCCTGTGGGGGAGTGTGCACAGGTTCATGGTCCCATGCTGATCTATGTGGATCATGGACATGAGCAAACTTGGCTACAGTTACATGCAGAGACAGATGCTGGGACAGCAGCGACCAACGCACATGCTTTCAGAAATGCACAGGTGTTCATCCCCGCCCCACCCGTTTGCCCCCAAAGCCCTCAGGGGCTCCAGAAGCTTCAGAGCCTTCTCTTCTCCCCATCGAATCCTCATTAGTGTGCGACCCTTGAGGAGCCTGTTATTTCTTCTGACCGACTTCCACCTTCCCACACTGTTCCCTCCCTTGTCTACCCACCTAGCATCTCTGAAATACATTTTTCTCCTTTAACTTATGATTCCTGGCTACCAGAATCTCATCTTGGGTTTCCTTGTGGGAGAACACTGGGGAGAGATCTCTTCCTGTCTTGGAGAACCGCCCCCCGCCCAGTCTCCTTGGAGTCTCCTGTTCACAGGCACTAAGGAAGGAGAAGAAATGTTGGGGGCAGGACTCCGTGGGCAGAGAAGCTCAGCTGAGCCAGCAGCCTCTCTGTGCCCCCAACCACAATGCCAGGTCCCATGTTCCCAGCCCCACTGCTTCCTGGCACCACCTGCATAGGGAACTGGGCAGTCCCAGGGCTCTGCTGCAGGTACTCAGCCTACCATGGCCAGGAGGACCTCCTTTGTGGCTTCAGTCCAGCTGCAAGTCTCCACTGAGGCTGGCAGGGGTGCCCAACTCTGTGCCAGGCACTGTCAGAGCAGAGGTGGAGAGCTAACCCAGCCATTGCCCTCCAAGACTCCCATAGGCCAGCACTGTCAGCTTGGCAAGCAGCATTGAGTTGTGCCACAAAGAGGCCAAGCCACGGGAGAGTGCCGGAACAGTCCTGGGAGGCCCCGTGGGGAGGGAGGGCTGGGACTTGGTGAATGGTGGGGGAGGGAACGCACTGGGGAAGCTGCCATGTTAGAAGGGGTGAGAACCCTGAGCAGGAGTCAGGCTGAGCTTGGACTCCAGCCCCTGCACTCTGCTTTGTCAAGTGCGAGACTTGTAGACGAGCCCTTCCTTTCTGAGCCTGTTTGGAGATATGTAAAATGGGCATATTAAAATCTGCACAGCTTATGGTGTGTGTTAAATGAGATTTGCTTATCAGAATGCTGGGGAATGTTAGGTATGATGATAGGAAAGAGAATAATAGCTGTTGAACACTGTGTATCGCTAGCTGTACTAGGATGGTCTACCTGGGTCATGGAAGTGGGTAGCTCCCCGGGGGTGGTGGGAGGTGAAGACACAGCAGTGGTTTCTTCCCCTGGCAGTATTCCTTGACCCCAGATGTTCCTGGGAGTTGCTGCTGCTGGTGGTCCTGTTCTTGGGCAGGGGTGGGAGAGTGGGACAGGGATTGGGACAGGCAGGTAATGAAGCATAAGAGAGGTGTCCCAGCACATCCCGGGAGTAGGGTTTGGGGAGCAGAGGGGAAGTCCTAGCTGTGACATGGAGTGAATGTGCCAGCCCGGCTGTGCCTTTGTTGTCATTTCTAGGTCACCAGAGCTATAGGTACCTCCCTACTGGAGGTGCAGGGGCGCACACCAGGGTGGCTTGGCGCCAGCGCCCCCTGATCTCCTTTCTCTGTCTCTCTCCCCCTCACCTGTTTTAGAAGCTGAGGCCAAAAACGCATGCAGGTGGCTCCGAGCGACAGGATTCCCTCAGTATGCTCAGCTTTTTGAAGGTAAGGCCACTCAGGGGCTCCCCCTCCCCCACCCCCAAACTTGCCTTATCCCTCCATTTTTCAGCTGGAAAATGGGGTCCCTCAGATCTTTTCTTCAACCACACAAAAAGCTGCGTACCCTGGCCCTGCTCCCGTAGTTACAACCTCTCTCCTGCGCCATCCTGTCCTCCCTCCTGCACCATCCTGTCCTCTCTCCTGCGCCATCCTGTCCTCCCTCCTGCACCATCCTGTCCTCTCTCCTGCGCCATCCTGTCCTCCCTCCTGCACCATCCTGTCCTCTCTCCTGCGCCATCCTGTCCTCCCTCCTGCACCATCCTGTCCTCCCTCCTGCGCCATCCTGTCCTCCCTCCTGCACCATCCTGTCCTCTCTCCTACACCATCCTGTCCTCCCTCCTGCACCATCCTGTCCTCCCTCCTGCGCCATCCTGTCCTCCCTCCTGCGCCATCCTGTCCTCCCTCCTGCGCCATCCTGTCCTCTCTCCTACACCATCCTGTCCCCTCTCCTGCGCCATCCTGTCCTCCCTCCTGCACCATCCTGTCCTCTCTCCTGCGCCATCCTGTCCTCCCTCCTGCGCCATCCTGTCCTCTCTCCTGCGCCATCCTGTCCTCCCTCCTGCACCATCCTGTCCTCCCTCCTGCGCCATCCTGTCCTCCCTCCTGCACCATCCTGTCCTCCCTCCTGCGCCATCCTGTCCTCCCTCCTGCGCCATCCTGTCCTCTCTCCTACACCATCCTGTCCTCCCTCCTGCACCATCCTGTCCTCCCTCCTGCGCCATCCTGTCCTCCCTCCTGCGCCATCCTGTCCTCCCTCCTGCGCCATCCTGTCCTCTCTCCTACACCATCCTGTCCCCTCTCCTGCACCATCCTGTCCTCCCTCCTGCGCCATCCTGTCCTCCCTCCTGCGCCATCCTGTCCTCTCTCCTGCATCATCCTGTCCCCTCTCCTGCACCATCCTGTCCTCCCTCCTGCGCCATCCTGTCCTCCCTCCTGCACCATCCTGTCCTCCCTCCTGCACCATCCTGTCCCCTCTCCTGCACCATCCTGTCCCCTCTCCTGCACCATCCTGTCCTCTCTCCTGCATCATCCTGTCCCCTCTCCTGCGCCATCCTGTCCTCCCTCCTGCGCCATCCCGTCCTCTCTCCTGCGCCATCCTGTCCTCCCTCCTGCACCATCCTGTCCTCCCTCCTGCACCATCCTGTCCCCTCTCCTACACCATCCTGTCCTCCCTCCTGCGCCATCCTGTCCTCCCTCCTGCACCATCCTGTCCCCTCTCCTGCACCATCCTGTCCTCCCTCCTGCACCATCCTGTCCTCCCTCCTGCACCATCCTGTCCTCTCTCCTGCACCATCCTGTCCTCTCTCCTACACCATCCTGTCCTCTCTCCTACACCATCCTGTCCTCTCTCCTGCATGCTCATCAGCTCTCACAAGCTCTGCAGTCACCCATGTGTTAAAGTATCTGTCTCAAGCCGGGCCACTGCTTTGTACCACCACATCTGCTTTGTACTCTTTCTGAGAACCCTATTTACATAGATGCAACATGGAGGGTGCACCCTGGCAGCCCTGCTTTCACCTTCCCTCCCCATGGCCTTATTTCTTTGCTTTCCTTCATTTTTCTGTTTTTCTCTAGAGTTGTTCATACTTGCTGTTTTCAGTTCCCCTCTTCTTCCCACACCCCCACTGTACGCTGGCTTCATCCCTACCTCGCCAACAAAACAGCCCTTGTCAAGCTCACCAGAGATCTCCATGTGGTCAAATTCAGCGGTCACTTCTCAGCCCTGACTTAGTCTCTCAATAGCATTCAACACAGTTGGCCACTCACTTCAGCTCCTAGAATGTCCTCTTCTCCTGGCTGTCTCTCTGGCTGCCTCTCTCAGTCTCCTTAGCTGACTCGGCTTCCTCTAGCTGCTCCTAGTTGTTAGGGTGTCCCAGGGCTCCATCCTGGCCCCTCTTCTCGCTCGACGTTTCTCTCCCAGGAGAACCTTGTCCAAGTACCATGTATATTCTGATGACTCCCCAGTGCCTCTCTGTCCAGACCTCAGTCCCAAGCTCCAGATTCATCTCTTCAACTCCGAATTCAGTATCTCTGCTTAGCTGTCTGACAGACGTCTCAGATGGCACCACCTGATGGCACCACCACCACTTAAGCCCCACATCCAGGCATCATCCCCCATTCCTCTTTTCCTTTGTCCGCATATCTAACCCTCCAGCAAGTCCCTTCTCCCTCCAGAATATATCTTGAATCCATCCACTTCCTACCACCTTCATTGCCACATCGGTGTGACCCGCTCGCCTGGCCTAGTGCTGCAGCCTCCTTTCTGAGCTCCGTCCTCAACTCTGAATGCACAGCAGCTGGAGGGACCCTGGGAGTGCAGGCCTGACCACATTACTCCGTTACTCTGCTCTGTGTTACTCCTCTGCTGGCTTCATAGCACACCCAGAATGAAGTGAGCATCAGCACTTTGTTCCCGCCGACGAGACTGCATCACCCAGCTTCCACATACTTCTCTCTGCTTTGCTCTCTGCTCTCTGGGCTCCTTTCTACCACTTGCTCACACCAGGCTCTAGCCCTCCTTGGAGGCTTAGCTTGGGTCCTGCCTGGGACTTTCTCCCAGGCTCTTTGCACGGCTGGCCCCTTCTCGCTCTTCAGGTCTCAGCTCAGAAGTCACCACCTTAGCAAGGCCTCTCTTTACCCCGTCACCCTGGCTCATGTCTTTGCTAGCATTTATAACTGCATAGTTTGTTTCCCTCACATATTGTTCACTGTCTGTTGCCCCTGTGACAACGTAAACTCCATGTAGGCTTGGATCATTTTAGTCTCATTCACTGTTGTGTCCCCAGTGCCTGGCACAAAGTCGATGCTCAATTAATAATAGTAAATGAGTCCATGGGCTTGTTTTACCAGTAAGGCAGAGAGGTGTGGGATTCGGGGATGCTCCTTCCTCTTCCCCCACTCCTTCCTCTTTCCCTTCCTCTTCCCAGACCCCAGGGAGTGGGTGCCCTTGCTCTGAGAAGTAGGCGAAGCGAGTTGTTGTTTGGCTGCACATGCACACTGTCCTTTCTCTCTCCCTGGTCTCCCCGGTTCACCTTGGGTCAGGGAAGAGGTTCCCTGTCTGAGCAGCCCAAGATGCAGAGGGGACTGGAGGAGCTCACATGGGCTCTTGGCAGCCACTCAGGGCCTCGAGCCTGCCTTCCCCCATGGACCTGCCAAAACTGACTGATGGGTCCTCTTGTCCAGGTTGACCCTCCTATCCTTTCCTTGACCTTCCCCCAACGGCCAACCATGAGCTCCCTGGGCCCCTCCTTTGCTGCAGCCTTTCTCCTGCTCAGCTCTCGCCTGCCTGCCTCCCCACTTCCTGGGCCCCCTTCTTCTCGCTCAAGGGTCGCTGGCACTGAGTTTCTAACCTGCCACCCTCGACTCATCTTGGCTTTTCTCTGGCATACAGAAGGTTCGTTTCCTGTGGATATTGGCTCTGTGAAGAAGGACCACGGTTTTCTGGACGAGGACTCTTTGGGGGCCTTGTGCAGGTAGGGGTGCTGAGGGCCACACCTGGGAGGTCAAGGGCCTGGCTTGGGGCTTCCTCATGGGAAAAAGGACTATTAACAAAGCTCATCTGCTGCAGTCAGCGCTGTTCACTCTGTCTGCTGTGTCTGTGACATCCTCACCCACCCAGGCACTAGAAAGCCAGGGTCTAGCCTTGATTCTTTTTTCCCTTCAGTTAGAGCCTCCAAACGTTCCTCTGATTTGTCCCCTGTCTACTTGTTTGAGGCCAAACCACGACTTCTTGGATTCATCCTCCTAACTGGCCTTCCTGCCTTCCAGCTCTGCATTCCCCTCCTTGCTCTGATCCAACGTCCCTATAGACACCAGAGTCAGCTTCCCAGTGGGTGCTCCTCTGCTTCAAATGTCTCGCTGTCCGCAGGGAGGAGTCCAGAGCTTTCTTAGCATGACACCTGAGGCCTTGTGCAACCTGGCTTTGACTGACCTTATCAGCCTCAGCCCTCCCCTCACATACACACTGGTCTGTTTATTGACCGCTTCCCTCTCTACATTGTCACAGGCTCTTATCGAAGCCTGGTGTATGAGTCCCTGTTTCTCTCTCCCTCTGAATCCTATTTCTGTTCTCCAGCAAGTCTTCCCTGACTGCATTCCCCTGCCTTCATGGAAGTTCCTTGTCCCACCCCCTGTGTGCCTGCTGTGCCTTCTTTCTACTCTGTTTCTGAACATGTCCCATCTCTGTAGTGGGTTTTTCCACATCTGTATGTTCCAAGAGGGCAGAGCCCATAATCTCCACAGCATCATGTCTGGCACTGAAACCTTCATGAACACGGGGACTTGGGAGAAGTTTTGATGTCTTGGGCACGCAAAGCAGTGGGTGGCATCTTGGGAGTGTCTTGGCAGGCTATGCCCTGCAGGCTCTGGGGCTTGGGACCCTTGAGTGAACCCTGCTTTGTTTCCTTGCAGGAGGCTGATGACCTTGAACAGTTGTGCCTCGATGAAACTGGAGGTTCATTTTCAATGCAAGCAGGTGAGTCAGGACAGGAGTAGGCTCTGTGGTCTTGAGGTACCATGGGGAATCCAGGTCAAACAAAAACCACTTATGAAACTAGCTCCAGTGTCCTGTGAGTCTGGGCTGTCTGGAGCGGTGCCTTGCTCCAGCCTGAGAGTGGGGTGTAGGGGGCTGTATGAGGCTGTTGGGTTTTGGTGAGCCTGGTCTCAAAGTTGGGGTATGAGAACAAGCACCTTGGCCCGCAGCCTTACCCACCCCCCTCAGCCCACCCCTCCCTCCTGGACTTACTAATAACCTGACCTAGTGATGGCCGTCCCTCAGGGAAATCCATCTGCCTACACTGCTCTGTGATGGCAAAAATTCCTTGACTAGGGAGCAGAGACAGAGTAATGTGATGGAAAATCATGGCCTGTATTGGTCTTAGAAGTCAGGATCCCAACCTCACCCCACAGGGTCTTACCCCACTGAGCCTCATTTTCTCCATCTCTGCAGTGAATTGGGGGTGGCATTAATAGCCTCCAAAGGCCTTTCTGGCTCCGCCAATCTGGGATTGTAGAAATGGAGAGGGCTCTCGGTCTGCATGTAGCCCTGGAATGTGGGCCGGATGAACCCATCTTTCCCTGGGGTCAGGCTTTGTGGCTTTTCTCTGGAGCTTTTTCTACCAGAGTCCTGCCATCTCCAAGTTGCCAGAGCACTGGCCCGGGAAGCAGGAGACACCTGGCGGCTGGTCCCAGCTTTGCACTGACTTTTCAGTGACCTTGGACAAGCCTCTTCCCCTCTCTGGTCCTCAGTTTCCCCACTTTGCAAATTAGAAAATCTAAAATATCCTTTCTAGCTCTGCCATTCTGGGATTCTAATCTAAGAGTATAGGCTACAGATTCACTGGGAGGCTGCTGAGAACAGGAGGTCTAGATGCTTGGATTATATTATAATATAATAATATAATTTATAATAATAATATTATAATATAATATAATATAATAATTATATTATAACCCTGGCTCTGTCACCAACTTACTGCAGACATTGTATGACCTTGGGCAAGTGGCTTCTCATTTGTTTGGGTTTCCCTATCTGTAAAATGGGGAGGAATTTGATTGATCAGATGACCACTACCCTCCATCTGGGCTTCCTCCATGACTCCTAGCTTCTTCTGGCAATCCCAGAGCCAGTTCTCCCCTCCTAGGATGTGTTCTCAGCCAGAGAGCAGGGCCCTTTGCCCCAAAGTCCCCCAAGAGTTTGGAGGCAGAGAGTGGAGCCCAAGCAAGGGCTCATGGGCTGGACACCTCTGACCCCACCCTGTGGCACCCTTCCCAGAATGAAGACTCAGAGGAGGAAGAGCATTGTACCATCAGCAACCACTGGGCCTTCCAGCGAGAGAGTAAGCGCTGGTCTCATGTGGGCTCCTCTGACCTGCTGGCCCCACCGAGCCCTGGCCTGCCAGTGACCTCCAGCTGTGAGAGCGTCCTCACTGAGCTTAGTGCCACCTCCCTGCCAGCCATCACTGTGAGCCTACCACCTGAGCCAGTGGACCTGCCCTTGCTAGGCTGTGCTCCCAGCCCAAGTGGCCGGCCCTTCCTCAGCCCCACTCAGGACCAGAAGACTCCACAGGACAAAGCCAAGAAGCACCGTTCCCGGAGCTTCCTCAAGCACCTTGAGTCTCTGAGGCGGAAGGAAAAGGGTGGCAGCCGGCAAGTAGAGCCAGAGCGTAGCTCAGCCACCTTGGAGAAGGCCACCAAAGCCGCCTCTTTCCGAAGTCGCCGTGGCTTCCTCTACAGGGCCAAGAACCGGGCAGCCACCTCAGCCAGTGGCAGTGGCACTGAGACCCAGAGGGCCTGGGAGGCCTGGCCTGTGGCCACATTCCAGCATCCTCAGCGGGCACACTGGGGTGACTGCCTGGTGCACGTGCCCAGGGACCACAAACCAGGCACATTCCCTCGCTCCCTGTCCATTGAGAGCCTGTGCCCTGAGGATGGACACCACCTGGCCGATCGACAGCCAGGTAGCTGCTGGGGCTATGAAGGGCGCCGGGGCTCCTGTGGCTCCACGGGCAGCCACGCCAGCACCTATGACAACATGCCTGAGCTGTACCCAGCTGAGCCTGTCCTGGCTGGTGCCAAGGCTGAAGAGGAGGAGGAGGGTGGGGACAGCTACACTCACCTGGATGACATCCTCCAGCACGTGTGGGGGCTGCAGCAGCGGGTGGAGCTCTGGTCTCAGGCCATATACCCAGACCTGGGGCCTGGAGATAAGGAAGAGGAAGAAGAGGAGGAAGCCGCTTCATCAGTAGAAATAGCCACCAGTGGAGTGGAAGGCCAGACCGATGAGGCTCGGGCCCAGGGAGAGGCTCCAGCCCTCAGGGAGTCCTCAGCCCTGGGCCAGGCGGATGTCCAGCCAGGAGTCCCGGCTCAGGCTCAGGCCCCAGCTGAGGCTGAGCTCCTGGCACTGGCAGAGGCTGGGGCCCCCGGCTTGGCCCAGGATCATGAGCAGGAGGCAAATTCAGGCGGGGAACCCACCTCTGCCTCCAGTCTGTCTGTGGAAGAAGGACACTCCATTTCTGACACTGTGGCCTCCTCCAGTGAGCTGGACAGCAGCGGGAACTCCACAAACGAGACTGAGGCCACAGGGTCCCCGGCTGGACTCCAGGCATCAGCACCCCGTGAACGACGAGATTCAGGTGTTGGGGCCTCACTTACCAGACCCTGCAGGTGGGAGTTCAGGGTAGGGGTGGGGCAGGGCTTCTGTTGTCCCCCTCTGTCTCTTTCCCCCATCTCCCTGTTCCTCTCCCTCCCTTCATCTCTTCCCCTACCCCGTTTCTCTCTTCCCTTCCTCTTTCCCTCCTCACTCCCCCAAGCCAGTTTCTTCATCACAAGGCGCAGGGGCAAGTTCTTAGGGGCTGAGTGATTGCCAGCTGGCATCCAGTCCCAGAAGAGAAATAGAAAGAGTAATGGGATCAGGAATCTGGAATGTGAGGTTCAGGACCTGCCTCTGCTATGGCCTTGCGCAAACTGTGGCTCCTTTTGGGTCTCAGTTGCCCCATGTGTAAAGCCAGGGCATCACGGGAGATGGTCTCTGATCCCCAGCTTCACTATTCTGGGCTTCTCAGAGCAGCCCCTCCACTGCAGTCTTGAAAGGAAGGGGGACTGATACTGTTTGCTGGCACTAGATGGGCCTGAGCTCTGTGCCACCCTTCCTGACAGCATCTGGCTGCTGTGCAGCCCTGGAAACCAAGACTAAGCTTTCTCCACCCTGGGGCCCAGCATCAATGCTGACCGTGGTCCCTTCTCCTTGTATATTTTTTCTTTTGGGGGAAAATAAGAAGACCAGAAGAACACAATTTTACTAAGGTTTACTGAAACCTGCTCCTCTGGCCTTCTCTACCCCCTCACCCCTCACCAGGAAGCTCCGTTGGCACAGCTTCCAGAACTCCCACCGGCCCAGCCTCAACTCGGAGTCGCTGGAGATCAACCGGCAGTTTGCCAGCCAGATCCACCTCTTGCACAAGGGCTCACTGCTGCGGCTCACCTCCTTCATGGAGAAGTACACTGTCCCCCACAAACAGGGCTGGGTCTGGTGAGTCCTGGGCCATGGTGGGCGCCAAGCTGCTCATCCAAGTCCTGGATCCCTCTCTGCCCCCACTCCAGGGCCCTGGGAGGGTCACCCTCAGTAGGTGGGTGCAGGCAGGTGGAGCCCCTAGGCCAATGGAGTGGTGGGATGCGCCAGGAGGCTGGAGAGGTCAGCGTGGCTCTGGGTGACAAATGTATGTCTCTGGGAGATGCACATGGGATTCACCTCAGTGTGTGCCATGAATGAGGAGGGGTGGGGTGGGGGTTGGGACCCCAGGCCCCCCAGCTATACCTCCTCCATCCCAATTTCCATGCTGCCACCAGGGAGATTGTCCTAATATGCATCTTTGGTGGTCACTCTCCTGACAGATACCTTCCTGTGGCCTCCCATTGCCAGAGAATATGGTCCAGTTTCCTTCCCATCATGATCCTTTCACGTTCCAACCCCGCCCCCTCTGTCAGGCTCTTTGGTCTGCCGTACCCAAGCAACACCACCAGACAGGCCAGCAGACTACTCGCCCTTCTCTGAATGCACCATGCTCTTGTTCCTGCCTCTTTGCCTTTGCCCATGCTGTTCTCTCTGCCTGGAATGTCTTTTTCGCATTTATCCTCTTGGACAAGGCCTACCCATTCCTTAAGAGCCAGCTGAATTTCCACCTTCTCTCTGAAGCCTTCCCTGACCCCCTAGGTACACACAGTTCCCCTCCCTCATGGGTCTTCCCCTAAGTTCTTGGCCCACTCCTGGCCACATGTATTGTCACTGCCTGTCCATGCAGTCATCTCCTTGACCAGACTGAGAGCTCCCTGTGTTCCTCTGGGACTCCCTAGGACTGGGCCCAGAGCAGGTGCTCAATGAATGTTGCCTCTGGGGAGATGGCATGTTTCTTACCCTGCTCACCCACACCTGAGTCCCCCAAGACTGCAGACAGAGTCTCCAAGCTGTGTCTGGGCCTACCCCATCCTTGTTCCTGATCTTTTGTCCCTCCCCCAAACAGGTCAGTGCCCAAGTTCATGAAGAGGAACAAGACACCGGACTACCGGGGTCAGCATGTGTTTGGGGTGCCGCCCCTCATCCATGTGCAGCGCACAGGCCAGCCATTACCCCAGAGCATTCAGCAAGCCATGCGCTACCTGCGTAGCCAGTGCCTGGACCAGGTGAGGCCTTCTGGGGAGCACAAAGAGAGATGGTGATGGGAAGGAAGTCCAAGGCTGAGGGATTAGAGAGGGGAGCTTCTCTGGCCTTCCCCCTGGGTTGGGCTAGCCCACCAGAAACTTTTCCTATCCTCAGGAAGCCCCGACAAGGATGGACCCAAAGCTCCCTTCTGCCCGGCTCTGTGCCAGCTTTTTTCTGGCCCAGGCGCATTAGCCCCCACCTTCCAGGAGCCTGCGTTAGCCTAGGTCCTCGTTTTCCTACTCATCTCCACTAAAGCCATCTTTCTCCTTGGCCCCAAGGCTATAAAAACCCTTCTCTTTGGTTTTGCCATTTCTCTCCTACCCTGCCCAGCAGGAAGCTTGCCAGGCTTGGATGTCTCTGGGGTGGCCTACACTCCTAACACACGGTCTAGGGCTGGCCTCACAGTCTCCCTCCCACCCCTGCATGTCTCCCTCTCTCCCTCCCCTGCATGGGCCAGGTGGGCATCTTCCGCAAATCCGGGGTGAAGTCCAGGATCCAGAACCTGCGTCAAATGAATGAGACCTCCCCCGACAACGTCTGCTACGAGGGCCAGTCTGCCTATGATGTGGCTGACCTGCTGAAGCAGTATTTCCGGGACCTGCCTGAGCCAATCTTCACCAGCAAGCTCACTACCACTTTCCTACAGATCTACCAGCGTGAGTCGCCTGCACCTGTCCTCAGTAACCTGCCAGGTTCTTGGCCTCCCTGAATCCTAGGGCTTGTGGAGGATAAACCTTGTGCAGGCAAGTGTAGCTGCACCCATGAGCTCAGTGGAAGATTTACTATGCCGAGTTGGAGAGACCACATTCCATTCCCCAAACCCATTATATGGACTGAGGCCCTGAGGAATGGCAGGGACTTCCCCAAGCTCATGCTTCACATTACAGCCAGGCTTGATCTAGCACCCAGAGACCTCCCAGAGTCCACCTTCCCCCTCACCAACTTCCCCTTGGGACCACTGTGCCTTCTGCATTCCTGGAAGCAGGAAGCTTGCTGCCAGAGGCTCTTGGGGAATAAGGAAGCCCTTCTGTCTGCCTTCCTCACAGTCCTCCCCAAGGATCAATGGTTGGCAGCCGCGCAAGCCGCCACCTTGCTGCTCCCCGATGAGAACCGAGAGGTGCTACAGACCCTGCTCTATTTCCTAAGCGACATTGCCTCTGCTGAGGAAAACCAGATGACAGCTGGTAACCTGGCTGTGTGCCTGGCACCTTCCATCTTCCACCTCAACGTCTCCAAGAAGGATAACCCCTCCCCCAGGTGAAACAGGGCAAGGCATGGCAGGGCCAAGCAGGAAGGGTTTGGACCCCATTGGCTTTTTGGTCCTGGACGATTGGCACTGCAGTTCCCAGGCATCACCACAAGGGGCCAGCCTGACTCCTCAGGGGCCCTGGGCTGGTTGGATGCTGTGAAGCAGGGTCTTCAAAAGGGCAGCAGGTTGTTTTGTGTTCAGGACTGGCAAACAGGCTTCTGGGGAGCTTGCCTTGTGCCCTCGTGCCATCCTCTCTTCCTGGCCCTCCCCTCCAGGATCAAGAGCAAACGCAGCCTGGTTGGCCGGCCAGGCCCTAAGGACTTGAGTGAGAACATGGCTGCCACCCAGGGCCTATCACACATGATCAGTGACTGCAAGAAACTTTTCCAGGTGAGTCACTCTAGGCCATGGTGCCTACTTCCCAGACCCGGCAGAACCAACATGCCGGACCTTTGTGCCCTAAGTCAGGGATAGGGCGCATCTTGACACATAATGCTTCAATGTCCTACTTTCAGCTCTTCCCTACAAAGTTTTTCATCTACCACACTGCAGTAGCCAGGTCTCTCCGCTCCCTTAAAATGAACCTGGCAGACCTCGTAGGCTCTGGGACTGGGCGTCCCTGACTCTGCTGCTTCCCATGGCCCCCAGCCTGGTGTGTGTGTGCTCTCCCAGGTGCCCCAGGACATGGTGCTACAACTGTGTGGCTCCTACAGTGCAGCTGAGCTCAGCCCTCCGGGCCCAGCCCTGGCTGAGCTGCGGCAGGCCCGAGCTTCTGGCATGAGCCTGAGCCTCTACATGGAAGAGAGCATCCAGGAGCTGCTGCGCGATGCCGCTGAGCGCTTCAAGGGCTGGATGAGTGTGCCAGGGCCCCAGCACACGGAGCTGGCTTGCAAGAAGGTGAGGACCACACTGCCCAGGGTGACCATGGGGCCGGGAGAGGGCAGAGTGCAGGCTGTGTGCAGGGATCCTCAAGGAAGGAGCTGCCCCCGCCTGTCTCGCTGTGCTTCCGCCTGATACTTGGAGAATGTCAGCCAGCAGAGCGAGGACCTTAAGGAAGTGAGAAGCAAATGAGAGCAGGGCCCTCTCTCAGGGAACACCTGCCGGAATTATCCTCCCAAAAGCCCACTCCAGACATGTCACTACTTTTAGAGCCTCACCTGCCATCCCTACCTGCACTGCAGTCACGCTGAGCCCCTCACGTTTCCACCTTTGTGCTTCTGCCTCTGCTGTCCTCCTGCCTGGACCTGCCCCAGGCATTATGTTTCCGCAGCCATTTTCAGCCCCAGCTTGATATGCCCCTCTTCCATTCAGAGCCTCCGGTCATAGCCCAGGCTGGAGGTGACTTCTCTGTGTCCTTCTCTTGGCACTAGCCATGTTCTTTCTCGGATTCTGATTACAAGTAACACTACAAGCCCAAGGTTTGCCACGGATAAACCGGTCATAGTAAAAGCTTCCTTACAGGGTCAGGGTGAGAAGCTTGCACAGGGCCTGGCACATGCAAAAGGCTCAGGAAGTGGCAGCTTTTGTTGCCACGCACGTGTTCCGCTTCCCACACTAGATGGGGAGTTCCTTGAGGATGACCCCCATATTCAGTTCCAGAAATCCCAAGCGCTGTGCCCATTGCTTGGTAGAGCCTAGTAGGCCTCAGAGAATGTGTGTCCTGTCATCTCTTTGTGCTCTTGAGCAGGCGGAGGAGCAGAAATCTGGAAAGGAGAAAGAGGACAGGGAGCACAGGGCTGGCCTGTCTGGATCTGGCCGGAGTTAACGGAGTAGTCCTGCCGCCTTCCCTTGTTGGGGGCTGGAGTGAGGGCAGGCCGGGGCCCAGGGGTGGATTGGGAGTTCTCCAGCCCTGACAGCTTCCCCCATCCCCACTCCTGTGGCTCGCAGGCACCGGACGGGCACCCGCTGTGTGTGTGGAAGGCATCCACAGAAGTGGCTGCCCCTCCGGCCGTGGTGCTACACCGTGTCCTGCGGGAGAGGGCCCTCTGGGACGAGGACCTTCTGCGGGCCCAGGTGTTGGAAGCCCTGACGCCGGGTGTGGAGCTGTACCACTACGTCACCGACAGCATGGCACCCCATCCCTGCCGCGACTTTGTGGTGCTCCGGTGAGGGGCTTGAGCTGTCACCCTGCTGTACTTGGGGGACTGGGGAGGTGGGGTGGGAACCGGCGCCAGGAAGCTGAATGTGTGTGTCACTTCCCCACAGGATGTGGCGCTCTGACCTGCCCCGTGGGGGTTGCCTCCTCGTCTCTCAGTCCCTGGATCCTGAGCAACCCGTGCCGGAGTCGGGGGTGCGGGCCCTGATGCTCACTTCCCAGTACCTCATGGAACCTTGCGGCCTGGGCCGCTCCCGGCTCACTCACGTCTGCCGCGCTGACCTCAGGTACCAGGCCACCTCAGCCCTGCGCCCCACCCCCCACCTCTACCCCATGCCCCTGATCCTGGGGAGCAAGTCCTGTCTTCCTTGTCCCTGGCAAGGGCTCCAGGGAAGAACCCATGGCTCATGGCTTCCTGCTTCTACTTTCCCAGGGGCCGTTCTCCTGACTGGTACAACAAAGTCTTCGGGCACCTGTGTGCCATGGAGGTGGCAAAGATCCGGGACTCCTTCCCGACCCTGCAGGCAGCTGGCCCTGAGACAAAGTTGTGAGCCTTGGCCTTGTCCCAGAGTGGCACCACTCAGGCCCCCTGGCACCAACGCAGTGAGGGGGAATGAGAGCAGAGCCGCCCCCGGATGGATGCTGCTTCCAAGGGTAGAGGCAAGGCCACGCGGTCGCCCTTACTTCCTGAAGCTCCTCCATGTGTACAGGGAAGGAAAAGAGAATTTCAGTGTCCTGTCTCCACTCCACCTCCACCCCCAAACCTGTGCTCTGCCCTCCCGAGAGAGAGGAGTCATTTTTGGAGCAGGAAGACGGCTACTGTCCTTCAAGTCCAAGGAGCCACCAGTCAGTCTGAAGCCTTCCCAGCTCCTCCGCCTGCGGGGTGAGAAGGCAGAGAGTAGTGTGTGCTCCTAACTCTCTGCCATTCTGAGAGGCCAAGCCATCCTGTTTGGTGCTAGGGTCCCTTTGAGTTTGGACAGGAGGTTCTGGTAGTGCCTTTGGGCCCAACATTGTTCCTAAACTGGTTTTTGCAGAGAATTCGGACTGGAGTGGATAGGCACAGGGCAGAGCACAGGGCAGCCCCAGCCCCCATGAGCTGGTTGATCTGTGTAAATATGATGCTGATTTTTATGAGGCTGATTTAAAGAGGGGGCACTGATGGGTCCCAGTAGGTGACATGACGATTTGGGATAGCTTGGGATGTGAGAGTGGGGGGAACCTTCCTTTCTCAGATCTCAAGAGACCAATGAACCAATCTCCCCTGACTCGGGCCCCATACTTGATCTGCCACTCCCTGGGGTCCTGTGTAGCCATTGGCCACGCGCTGCCATGTCTAGAGGGTAAACAGCCTCGCTCCCACCACACGGGCGGAGCAAAAGCAGATGGTGGTGAGGAGACACTATCTGTGTCCGCGTCGCTTTTCCTGCTCTTCCTGCCTGCGGTAGCAGGCTGATATGACAGTCCCTTCCTCCAGCAGAGACCTGGCCCCTGGTTCAAGCAGCCAGCCAGGCAGATGGAAGTGCATAATGTCATCTCAGCCTGCTGGGGCTTGATCCGCACCTGACCTCTCCCACCCACCAACCATCTTGGCTCACGTGCAGAGTCAAATGCCAAACGCCAGCTGGTGCTTTATTATCATTTTTGGCTGAATAAACTGGAGTGGGATGGGTTCCAGCCAGTCAGTTGTAATGTTTAAACCTATCTATCTATTTTATTTGTACCTGTAAATACTGTACAGTCAGAATATAAAAAATGTATTTGTGTATATATAGATACATATACACACACACACACACATCTATATATACACACACGCACACACACACACACACACACACACACACGTATTCTATGAGTGTACCATAATCTGTTGGGTGGGGGCAGGGGTCTGGAAAGCCTTGGCGGGAAGGGCCCTTAAGATGAGACAGGGGAGGTGGAGAGCATGGTCCATGTGACCCCCCCAGTGGAACAATAAAGCATTCCTACAGATGCGCTGTGTCTGTGTGGTTGTCTTTGCTGAGACGATGGGCCAGGGACAAGGGGCAAATTACAATGCAGTTTCGGTGTTAGGGTCAGAGGTTGTGAGTGTTACCAACGTAGGACTTGAGGGAGGCCGCAGGAGAAATGGGGAAGGGCCTCAGCCTTTCTCTGCGGGAGATGATTGGGGCTGGGAGAGGCAGGATTCTGAGAAGCCAGGGCTTGGGCAGAAGCCGCAAACCCTATTCCCTGACCTGACCAGGTCCCCTTATCTGAGCAGCCCCCAACATGACCTCATGCGTCCTGACGATAGCCCTATGGAGGGATGCCTTTGCTATGCTGTCCTTTCTTCCCCTGCTGCACATGGCTCAAGCTGAAGGATGAAGAGTGGAGACCCAGTCTCAAGAGGCTTGGGGACCCTGTTCTACCCATAAGCCAGCCTGTTACAGGTCTCAGTGCCTCAAGGCAGCCCCTGGTCTGGCTCCAGTGGCCGGCAAAGAGAGGCCCCTCATACAGACTTCCTGCTTGCTTTGCCACATTGCTGTAGCCATAAAATCCCCAAGCTCCGAGGGGCAGCTAGAGAGAGAGTACAGGCTTTGCAATCAATCTGTTTGCATCCTTTGAGTGCTGTTGAGTAGCCTGGGGTAAACAAGTCCTGTTCCTTCTCTTTCTCTGAACCTCAGCTTCCTCTTGGGCCAAGCAGTCCAGTGATCACCTCATCACAAGTCTGGCTCAGTAAGTGTTCAGCACTTACACTCGGTGTCTGTCAAGTCCCATTTCTCTGTCACCTTCTTCCAATCTCTTCTTCTGGGTTCAGCTGTACCTACATGCCTTTGGCCTTTCCTCACTGCTGCTGCCTGGGGGTCTTGGCTAAACCTGGAAGGGAGTGAGGTGGAGCAGAGAACCTGTCAGCCCCTTGAGTTTGGGAAAACAATGAAGGCACCCCGCGTGTGATGTAGGATGGGAGATCACTCAAGCAGCTCTAGTGTTAGGGGACACCGGCGTGAAGCTCGAGCCAGTACTTTTCAAGGCAGGCAGCCAGGGGAGCTTCTGGCACAGGTACTGCCCCACCTGGCCATGGAAGGAGGCCGTGGTGATGGTACAGAAGATACGGTTGAGCATGCTGTTCATGGGTGGCATGAAAATGCCAGGAGACAGAAAAGAGTTATGGAGGAGGTTCTTGGAAGGGCCAGAGAATTCCCCGTGTTTCAGCTCTGGACTCTGAGGCCCTGGACCAGTTGCCCAGTGTGGCTCCTCTATGTTTGGCATTTTAGGAGAGGTCGTACCAAGCAGGGGAGCTTCTCTGGGCCTTTATGCAGTGTTACCTCCCTGCATAAAGCAGAGGCTTCCATTCCTCCATCCTGGCATCTCTGCCTGGCCCACCATGCAGTCTGTGAATGGACTGCCATGGCTTATAGACATCGGAGTGGGTATCATGGTGATGAGGCCGCCCAGGCAGCTCACTCCCACACATGGCAGGCACCACCCATGGCCATTTCTAACCCTCAGTCTTACACCTTGATCCACCTTGAGTTGGCCTTTCCCTGGTGCCAGAGAATTCTCACCCTCAAATTCCCAACCCCATTGCCTGTACGTTCTACTCTTATGCTTCCCCTGACCCAGTGAAACCAGGCTGTGGGTGAATCCCACATGGGAACTGAACAATCTGTCCACGAGAGCATCAATCTGTTATTTTCTAGTCTCCAGAGCCCTGTTGCCAGAGTGGCTGAGGGTAGATGGTAGACAAACCCAGGCTCAGAACTAGCTATATCATCATCTGGCTCTGTGACCTTAAGTGGCACATGTAACATTTCTGATTTGGTTTGCCTCACAGAAGATAAAGCTAGTGATTGTTTGTACCTTGCAAGGGTGTCATCAGGGTTAAATGAGCCAGTGCTTGTGAATATGGCTACACAGTGCCTAGGACATGGCGGACATGAATAAATGGTTGTCTCCCCTGCCCTGCCGCCTCCCTGCCAGACTCCGTGGAAGGCTTGGACTTAGGTGGGTGGGAGTGGGGTGCATATGCATATCATTTGCTGATTTGCACCAAGGTCCTACCTACCCTTTTGGCTCCCAGACCGCCACAACTTCGGCTTTCGCCATTCTGGACACACCTACCTCTTCACCAGCCTCTAAATATCCTAGTGGCCTCTTTACATCCTAACTACTGATTGGTTTTCAATGTACTTCCTCCTTGAGAATTTGGCCCCATGGCCTTATCTTTAGTCTTGAAGCCTTCCTTTCTTATCCCGTCCTCTCTGCCTCACCTTGCTCATTAGGGACCTCGCTGACATCCATTGTTTCAGTTTATACCTCTGTGCAGATGCCGTCCCCCGCCCCATCACTACCAAGATCCCCATCACTTCCTTTGGCTCTGGCCAGTATTTATCACTGCATGAATGGACCTTTGCACCTGGAGGCCCCACCTGAATATCCAACTTAACAGGCCCAAGCCAAACTCACCATCTTCCCACACACAGTCTTCTCCCTGCTGCCTGCTCTGTCTCAGTTCGTGGTACATGTTATCTTCCTGGCTGCACAGCTCAGATCCCCAAATCAGCCATGATCCCTCCTTCTTTCTCAACCAATGCATCCATCCATCCATCCATCCATTCAAATTCTCACCCATTCTGCTACTCAACCAGTAGTTGTGGAATGTCTGTTTTATGCCAGACTCTGCTGAGGCACAGAGAATACATCAGTGAACAAGACTGATAAGATTCTCACCTGCCTTTAGTGCACATTCTAGTAGATGGGTGAGTGGAGGGAGGTGGATGATAAACACACAAGCTAACTTCAGCTATTATAAGGGTGATGATGAAGGCAATAAAGCAGGCTGAGGTAGTAGTGACTGAGCACTTACTCCAATAGGGTGGTCACAGACAGCCTTTCTAAGCAGGTTACCTGGAAGCCAAGACCTGGGGAAAATGAATGGGCTATGCAAAGATCTAAGGTAAAGAGTTCTGGGCAGAAGAAATACTGAGCAAGTATAATGACCTTAAGGTGGAGACAAAGTTGGCATTCCCAGGTCAGAGTGGCTAGGGTGCAGGTAGCAGGGGAGCGTGGGAGAAGATGGGGTCAGAGTGGTAGGGCCAGATTACGTGGGCCTAATGAGGAAGTAGCCACGTCTTCTTGAGTCTCCTTGCACGGTGTCCCCCCTTCCAGCCCCTGCCCCAATGTCTGCAGGAGCCCAGTTCACATTGCATTCCTTTCCACCTGGATATTCGGGAGAGGCCCTCATCTCTTGTCTCTCCTCTCCCACCCTCTTCCACCTATACCCAGTACCAGGTCAATCTTTCTAAAGTCAAGTGTCACCCTGTCTTTCTGACTCAAAAACTGTCAATGCCTCCACTTCCCCTCCCCCCACAATGCAGCCTTGACCTGTCCACCAAGTTTCTTCCCCCTTACCCTCTGTTCTCCAGCTGTGTTCCAGGCATGCTCCCTTAGTTCCCTTTGCCAGGAGTGGAAGTAGGACTGTCTTGGACTCAGAGGACCCAGGTTCAAGTCTCAGCTCTGGCAGTTGTTAGCTGTGGGGCTGTGGGCAAGTTATTTAAACTTTCAGGGCCCCAGTTTCCCCATACATAACTAAAATGAGGTTCGGAGAGGCGTGTGAATTACTTAGCAAGGTAGGTTGATTATTGCAAAGTGCTATCACCGTCCAACCTCACCAGTCTGGCAATAATACTCAATTCCAATATGTCTCCACCATGAAGTCATTCCCAAAACTTCCAGCAAGGTTTGTTCTATCCCTCCTCTGAGTTGTCATTGCCCTTTGCATCTAAAAGACCTCCATCTTGCTGATGCCTCCTCTTAGGGTGTTTTGGGCACCAGTCACATTGCCAGTATCCCCAGTAGTTTGGGAGCACCTGGGATCAGGATCCTGGTGGGGCTCACCACTGAGTCCTTCATAGTGCCCAGCTCGAGGAGGAAGGGAGGCCCAGGGAAGGCATCTGGAGACACAGAAGTGGGTTCAAGTCCTGGTTCTGCCACTTCTTGGCAGTGTGAACTTGACTTTCTGAGCCTCAGTTTTCTCATCTATAAAATGGGTACAGGAATGCCTACCTCTCTAGGGTGTTGCGAGGAACCCACATACCAAGCACAGTGCCCAGTACAGTCCCAGGCAGAAAGGGAGCATGTTACCACTGTTTATTGTGTAACCTCCTTTTCTCCAAGCCCTTGCGCTACAATCTCCCCCACCAACTAGGTTTGCCCCCTTCCAGGCTCAGCCAGCCTCTCCCAACCAACCTGCCCCTGAGCTCATGAAGTACTTTTTGAGTGGAATTTTGTCACATAAAACTAACATCAAATGTGCAAGCTCATCTCCTCATCTAGGTCACGACATCCAGGACAGGGACTAGGTGAGAGGCATCTCTGTAGCCCCAGTGGCCAGCACCGGATCTGGTCTAGAAGAGCCAGTGTCAGGGAGCTCAGGGAGTGTGTGCTGAATGCAGTTAAGTATCTGTGTGTAGAAGCAGGAAGACATGAGAGAGCATGAGATGGGGGCTGTGAGGATGGAAAGGGTCCCTGGAGCTTAAAGAAACCTGGGAAAGAGTGAGTGAGGATGGCATCAAACTTCTGCCACTGAGGAGTGAGCACGTGGATACTGAGCGCTGACTCTATACCAGGCCCTGTGCCATGTATTTCCCACGCAGGATATCCTTTAACCTCAAAAGTCCCCTGTGCGGTGTTAGCATCCCCTTTCCCTGGATGGAGATCTGAGAGTCTGAGAGGCAAGGAAACTTGCCCTGGGGTCCACAGCAAGCAAGCAGTGGAGCTAGAACTTCCGCCCAGATTCCCAAGCTTGTCTTCTTCCTCCAGCCATCCAGAGTGAAGGGAGAGGATGCTCCCACCTCTTGCTGGTAGCGTCAGTGTGTCTGTCAGAACAGTAGGGAGGGAACCGGGAGTGGAACGTGTGAGCTGTTGAACAAGGGAGGAAAAGCACTTGGGGAAAGCTGAGGCCAGGACGCAGGGCAGAGGGGCGGGGCTTCAGGGATGCACACTGGTCATGGCCGCTGCCTTTCTCTGCCCCAGGCCACCCCCGCAGCCTGCTGGGGGTTGGTCTGCCCTGTCCCTAGGATTCCTGCCCTGCCCGGGAAGGGCCCTAGGGTGGCCTTGGGCTGCCACGGCCTCTAGACAGGCAGATGGTGTCTCAAGCCAACGGGGTAGGTCTGTGATTGAGCAGAGACCAGGGCCGCATGTGAGCTTTCATGGCCCTGCCTACTTTGGCCTTCGTGGGCACTTCCTTCCTGAACAATATTTTAATATATATTTTACAACTACATTGGTATAAACTCAAATATTCTCTGGGCTGAACTAATCATTATATATTCACTGTTATTATATTCATTTATTTCTTCCGATGTTAAAATAACTTAAAATTAAAACATTGTCTTGGGCCCTAGATGCTGGACCTACACAACTAACAATAAGCTGGCCCTGGCAGAGGGCAGCACAGAAGCTATAAATGAGTAAAAACAACTCTGCTCAGGGGGAGAGAGGTCCTGAGGCCTGGGCAGCTGGGTGTCCGTCTCTACAATTCACCTTGGGCGCATTGAACACGAGTGACTGTGGACACCCCTTCTCATTTCCCAGCTCCACCCCAGCTATGCTTCCTAGTCCAGAGAGGCAATCACATTCCTGTCAGGGCCTCTAACTGGCTCCTATGGCCTTGGACCAACTTCTTGCTGGCAAATGAGAGCGATTTATCGCCCCAGGCTCCTGACTGGGAGGCAAAGCCCGTGGTTCCCAGCTTCCTCTCCTCTGAGGGGCCGGGGAAGGGCTGGGCCCACCCTGAGGCTGGCCTCCTTCCAACCAGCCCCCCGGGGGGGGTCAGCTGAACCAGTGGCTCCAGCTTGTCCCTGGAGTGGGACATGTTGTAGAGGTCACAGAAAAACACCAGCATAAACAAGCACTGCTTATGTAGGCAGAGGAAATGGCCATGTCTTGGCCTGTGACAGCTTTATGAGGAAGGGAAGCAGAGATGAGGGGAGAGGAAGATGGGGGGTGGGGGAGGGGCAAGGTGCTGAGAAGGGAGGCAGGGCCCAGGGCGAGGAGGGGGAACTACAGAATTGAAACCCAACCCCTCCCTCTTCAGTGTGGTCGATACAGCTCGCCTACCTGTTTTCTCATTACATGTTCACAAAACCCTGAAGGTAGGTACACTTTTATCCCCACTTTTGAGGTGCAGAAACTGAGGCTTAGAGAGGTGAAGGAGGGCACTTGCCCAACATTATACCCAACTAGGGATTCTCTGTTAGTGGTGGAGTTAGATTTGAACAAATTGGGCCTGTGTGATTCATTGTTGGGTGGGTGAGAAGAGCTCAGTCAGTTAGGTGGTGGCAGAGAGGTGGGGGTGAGTGAGGCAGGAGAGCCTTTTATCTGCACTGTTTCCCATAAAGTACACTTGATTTGCTTCCAAGATACTCTGGGGTGGGTATCCGCATACTAGTAGCTGATGTTTACTATACGCCAAGCACCGCTTACATACTTTACATGTCTCTCCTCCTCTAGTGCTTAGTGTGCTTTGATTATGACAGGCACTGGGTTGAGTACTTTAAGTGTATTTGCTCATTCACTTTTCACAACACTCCTGTGATGAATAGCCCCATTTTACAGATGAGGACAACTGAAACCCAGAGAGGTGAAGGGACCTCCGTGAGGTCACAGGGCTAGCCAATGAGGGACCCTGGATTTGAACCTTGTTTTTTCAGACTCTAAAGACCAAAGAGGAACTGGGGTTGGGCAGGGCAGTGGGCGTTGACGCAGTGGGATAATCCCGGCAGAGCGAGAGGGCTGAAGACGGAGCCCAGTCAAAGAAGGAACCTCAAATGCCAGAGACTGTTCTTCACCCAGAGGGATGGTTAGAAGTTTCCATGTCCAGAAGGAAAGAGAGGAAGTAGGTCTAGAGAGTGGCTGGAGAGATTGGGGTTGGATGTTGGGAAGCACTTCCTCATTCTGTGGATCACTAAAGCACCACTTACCTGGCAGCATCTTGCCTGGAAGGAGGGGCTGTCTAAAATGATTCCCCTGAGGCTTGGAGATTGAATCAGACTTTGGGGAGGACATGCAAGGACTTAAATTGTCTCAAACAGCAGGGTACACACAGCATTCCCCCTGTTCCTCCTTCGGAGACCAGCTCCCAGTTACAGGTGGAAGGAGAAGAAATGGGCCTGAGTCCCAAGCACCAGATTCCTCTCACCGTCTTCCCCGTCTCAGGCCAGGTCTGTCCCCAGCTGTGTATTTCACCGTTTACATACATCGTACTCTGTCCAGGTCTGAGAGGCCCAGCCCCTTGGAAATATGTGCATGCTCTTGTCCCCCCACGAGATGGGGGCTGTGGTGCAGTGTACAGAGCTGCAGCATCACTGAGTTAGGCACCTCATCAGCTGAGGCCTTGGGCCGCTGGGGACTGTGAGATGAGGAAGGATGATGGAGACCGTGGTCAAACAGTTTCATGCTACCCAGGCTGCTTTGGTCTGAATCTCACAGCAGGCCCATGTGCTGAGAGCTTAGAGACCCATGATACAGGCCAGGAAAACAGACTCAGACAGGACTAGAACATGAAAGGAAACACAGGAGATGCGCCAAGTGGCAGTGTTTAGAGGAGGGCAAGGCTTCATCCTAATGGGATAGTGCAGAGGGGGCCTCATTTCAAGGTAGCATTTGGAAGAAGCTAGAAGAGTGGATACAGCTGCAAAGGTGGGGACAATATCAGCAGGATGGGAGGAGGTACCATGGAGGAGGGAAGAGTGTGAGCTAGGGTTGGAGTCAGGAAAGCACGTGAGGTGAACTTGAGGAACTGGGTTGAACCTGAGGAACTTGAGGAACTGGGTTCGCAGGAGAACACAGTGGGGGCAGGGAGAGAGGAGGGGATGGGTCTGGAGCAGAGACTTGCCCCTACATGCCCAAAGGCAGATTTGCTTTGAACTCCCTAGGAGCCACTGAAGGTTTTTGAGTAGGAGAGGAGTCTGACGAAAGCTGTGCCTAAGGAAGATAAACCTGGCAGCGTGGTGGTGGGGAGGGGAGAAGGGGGAGGGTCTGGAGGCAGAAAACCCAGGGAGAAAGCTGTTTCTAAGACTCCTGGAAAGAGAAGGTTAAAGTCATGGCCAGGGAGCCAAGAGACATCAGTTCTCGACAAAGCACAACCACTGAGTCACGGTCCCTCCCCTTCTCTTGGCCTCAGTGTTTCGATCTGCACAGTAAGGGATTTGGGCTTCAGTTCTCCAAGGGCCCTTCGGCCAAAACATCCCAGAGCTCTGACTTGCCAAGGTCCCTCCAAGATTCCCTGGAAGGACAAACGTGCCCAAGGGATAGTAAAGCAGGGTGGGCGGTAAGGGCAGGGAGGCTGAGAATGGAGTTGCTCGGGCCACTGATGTTGTCACATTCCAGGTCCCTGACAGCAGAGGAGTTGGAGGGTGGAGCCCAGGGACACACCCAGAGGCGCTGGTCTTGCCCACAGTGATGGCAAAGAGCCTCGAGAGGAGAAAGCCAGGAGCTGTCGGGCTCGGCAGTGGTGTGAGCACCTAGCAGGATAGGCAAAGTCTTAAAAAGACCCAGCTGGGGTACAAAAAGTAAGTGGTGCATTGGCCTAGGGCTTGGCATTACAAACACATACAATTTTGCTACTGATATACTGGCGAATCTCAGTGTCCTCCGCCAGCCTCTGCCCCCTTCCCTCCCTACCAGCTCTCACCCCAGGCCACCTCTGAGTCCTCAGGACTTGTATGGATGGGAGTGCCCAGGCCTAGCCACCAAATGTTGGCCCTGGAGTTATGGGATTTAGTGCCAACCAGGCAAGGAACGTGGCAGGGAAAGGGCCTCAGAGAGGTACTGGGAGCTGTGCAGCTGGACTAGCCCACCACCCACATGGTGGCCTTCCCAGGAAAGGGAGGCAGAACCACAGTAGCTGCCTTCAGTCTAACCCAGTGCTTCTCAACAGAAGGCAATCTTGCCTCTCAGGGGACATTTGACAATATCTGGAAGTGTTTTCGGTGGTCACAACTAGGGGGCAGAAGGGAGGCGTGTGCTAGTGGCACACAGAATGGCACAGAGAGGCCATGGGTGCTGCTGCTTAGGACACGGGACGGGCTCCACAACAAAGAATTTCCCCACCCGAAACATCAGTGGTGCCAGGGTTGAAAACCCCTGGTCTAACCCAAAGCCTTCCAGCTGTGATTGGGGTTAACTGGCCAAGGCCAGTGTGACCAAAGTCTGTAAAGCCAGGAGATCAAGAGTGAGAAGGTGAAGGGAGAAGAAAAGAAGGGCTATAGGGAACCGACTGTGTACCATGCAGCCCTGCTCTCAGAGCTCTGAAGGAGCCGCCCTCCCAGACAGTGAAGCTTGGACAGCTGGGTGAAGAGAGAAGGGACAGTATGTAGGGAGAGACCTGTCGAGCAGGTGCCTAGAAGGTGGCAAGCAAGTAGTCAGGACTGAGTGCCCTCCTGGGGCTCAACACTCTGCCAGACACCCAGGGAGACACAGTGCCTCAGAGTCACCGCTCACAGCCACATGGCCCTTTACATCCAACCAAGCCTCACTGTCCACTGGCTCCTGTGGGCTTCATCAGTGCTCCAGGGAGAGGCAGGATGAAGATGCTTCTCTCTGCTCTGGGGTATTAGAAAAAACCACTGTTCCATGAAACAGGAGCCATAGGGGGGTCTTAGCTCTGTTGCTCTGAACTATGTGACCCTGAGCAAGACCCCCACACCCGGCTCTTCCTCCAAGCCCACAGGGTCTAGGAAGCTGAACCAGGGTACGTGTTCCACACCCTCCACCAGTCCCAAGGGGTAGACTTGGGGGCTTCTGGGCTGCTGTTCCCTGGGAAGAAGCCCCTGGCCCTCTCCTGGGTGCAGGTAGGCCTGTGCATACACACACATGTCCAAGGACATGTGCGTTGCACACACATACTCATGTGGGCACACACAAAGTCACGCACGCACACACACACACACACACACACACACACACCAGATTCTTTGTTCCCTGGCTGGAGCAATTGTGGGGAGAAGGGTGGATAGGATCAAGAACTTACAGAACGTACAAGGATCTCAGCCCCAAGACAGTGTCCAGGAGCAGCTGCGTGAGCTTACTGCCAACCAGCCTCCTGCGAGGAGGTAAGCCTCAGCAAGGGGGTGCAGCAGGCCGGCGCTGCCCAGGCAGGAGACCCAGCTCTCAGGTGGGGTGCAGTCGGAGGCATCGTCACCTGCCAGCTTTCCCCCAGACTGCAGCCCTCATCCTAGACAGCCTCCAGGAAAGTGTCACAGATTTGCCCTGTCAACGTAGCCAAGAATTTTGTGGACAGCTGAGGTGACATCTCCTTCTGAGTGGGGGCTTCCCAGGCCTTCAGCCTTGCGTTGTCCTGGTTCGTCCACATACAAATGGCGAAAACCACCAACTAATGTGTGAAAGAGTCTCACTGTGTCATTGTTCGCAGGGTGCTCAGGCTGAGTGGCCAAGGTTAAAAGGCAAATAAGTGCCACTTGGGGAAGAGACCAGTGCGTGATTCCAGGTTGCTGAGAACAGAGGACAGGCACACCAGGTTTTACTTACAGCAACAGAGGAGAAAGACACTGCACAAGATCCAGGCACTTGCAGAGTGTGGGTCCCCCAGGGCCGGAAGTTCTGTTCTGCAGCCAACTCATGCCGTGTGACTGCAGGCGCCCCACTTCGTGCTGTAGCAGAAGGACAACATCCTTTCCCTCTCCCTCTCCAGGGTCTGAAATACAGAAAGCTGAGGGCGTGCCTGAGGACCACTGACGTGGGAGCTTAAGCAGAACAAAGGAATCTACATCAAGCCCAGAACAGAGAGAGAGTCCCTCACAAGGCCGTAAGCCCAGCACAGTATTCCAGGTCCAAGGCCCAGCAGGGGTGGGAGGTGGACCGCTGCAGGATACTGCCTTTCCCAACACTCGCTGAGCCTTTTCTTATCTCCCCTCCATCTTGCTCCCACATCCAGAAGGAAAGAAACCACTCACAACCACTCCAGGGAAAGGTCCTGAAAGAACCAGGGAGGGAGAGCCAAAGAGGCCCCAAAGGCCAGAGCAGACTCAGGGACAAGGGCAGGGCTGAGCTTGAGGCTTACCTGGGCAGTGGGTGTGCTGAAGGGCCTGTGAGGGCTGGCTTGAGTGGAAAGGTTTGTGTGGGCTGCAGCCTCATTGGATACCAATAAGCCAAGAGCAATCAGCCATTTCTAGTAAAGCTGCATAGAGCATCTTATATAATGTACTGTTCTTTTGTTTCAAGTCCATTAGCTTGGCACATAGAACCTGGGGCATTCTGAGTGCTTCCTGACAAAAGCTTTCATATACTTGCTTTTGCTCTCTCATTCCCTCTTTCTACTCTTCTTAAGCTCTCTTTTTCCTTCTTTCTCTCTCACTCTTTCTGTCCCATCTCTCCATCCAGCATTCACTGAGAACTGGCAGGCCCTGTGCTGGGCTCTGGGCCCAGAGTTGAATAAAGCCCAGACTCTGCCTACAAGGAACTCAAAATCCCATGAAGGAGGCAAATATGGAAATTGTTTCAATACATGGCAGTAATTCACAAGCCAGAGATAAGCACAGCCTGGAGAGTGAGGATGTGGAGTGGGTGGGGAAAGCCAGGGTAGGCTTCCTGGAGGAGGCACAGTCTAAAAGTCTTCAAAGGTAGATAGATAGCGGGAAGCAACCGCAGAGCACAGGGAGATCAGCTCGGTGCTTTGTGACCGCCTGGAGGGGTGGGATGGGGAGGGTGGGAGGCAGGGAGATGCATGAGGGAAGGGATGTGGGAACAGATGTATATGTATGACTGATTCACTTTGTTATAAAGCAGAAACTAATAAAAAAAAAAAAGAATAATGCTTCAGGGCTTCCCTGGTGACGCAGTGGTTGAGAGTCTGCCTGCCAGTGAGAGGCCCGCGTACCGCAAAAAAAAAAAAAGAATAATGCTTCAAAAATTAGCTTATAAACAAAAGGTCAACACACTGAAGCATAACACCTAATAACTCCATGTCACAGAATAAGAAACATTTTAATTTATATACTTTATCCTTGGATTGAATCACTCTGAGGCTCTAAACAATAATACAAACTTCATTTGTCACCAAAGAAAATAGCAAAGATAATAAAATAAGTGATTCAAACATTTACAAGTTCTATTAATAAATTATACTCCTTGCAGAAAGAATACAGTCCAATTTAATATTAATTTAAATATTTAGTTACTCTGAAAAATGTTTAAGAAAAATGTATTATTTCAAGTATTGTATACTTGAAAGTCCCTGAGAGTAGATCTTAAGTGTTCTTAGCATGCACACACACACACACACACACACACACACACAAACACGTTAAGTATGTGAGGTGATAAAAAAAAAATTGATGACTAATAAGAGCCTGCTGTATAAAAACATAAATAAAATTAAATTTAAAAATTAAAAAAAAAGAGTCATGTACCGCAATGTTCATTGCAGCTCTATTTACAATAGTCAGGACACGGAAGCAACCTAAATGTCCATTGACAGATGAATGGATAAATAAGATGTGGCACATATATACAATGGGATATTAATCAGCCTTAAAAAGAAATGAAATTGAGTTATTTGTAGTGAGGTGATGGACCTAGCGTCTGTCATACAGAGTGAAGTAAGTCAGAAAGAGTAAACCAACTACCGTATGCTAACACATATATTTGGAATCTAAAAAAAAAATGGTTATGAAGAACCTAGGGGCAGGACAAGAATAAAGACACAGATATAGGGAATGGACTTGAGGACATGGGGAGGGGGAAGTGTAAGCTGGGACAAAGTGAGAGAGTGGCACGGACTTATGTATACTACCACATGTAAAATAGATAGCTAGTGGGAAGCAAGCACATAGCACAGAGAGATCAGCTTGGTGCTCTGTGACCACCTAGAGTGGTGGGATAGGGAGGGTGGGAGGGAGACACAAAAGGGAGGGGATATGGAGATATATGTATATGTATAGCTGATTCACTTTGTTATAAAGCAGAAGCTAACACACCATTGTGAAGCAATTATACTCCAATAAAGATGTAAAAATAAATAAATAAATAAATAAAAATTAAAAAATGATACAAATGAACTTATTTGCAGTACAGAAACAGATTCACACACATAGAAAATAATCTTATGGTTACCAAAGTGGAAAGGGGGGAGAGATAAACTAGGAGTTTGGAATTAACAGATACACACGACTATATATAAAATAGATAAACAACAAGGTCCTACTGTATAGCACAGAGAACTATACTCAATACCTTGTAACAACCTATAATGGAAAAGAATCTGAAAAGGAATATATATATATATATGAATCACTTTGCTGTACACTGAAACTAGCACAACAGTGTGATTCAACTATACTTAAGAAAAAATAAATAAAATATGTGCTGATTATGGTTATGCATGGAAGCACAGGGCAACACAAGCATGTGTCCACACAGTGGCTCAGAAAAACAGCTCCAGACACAAATACACAGGTGCACACACTCAGACACACATCCCTGCACAAACACACAGGAGTCTCTAACATACATCCTTTCCCTTCCTCATTTACTGGGTTATGCAACTCTGGTTTGTGGTGTGTCCTGGTGTGCCTCTGCTGGCATCAGATTGTATGGTGGGCACACCAGTCCACCAGTCACAGGGCAAGGGCAGAGGCAGGCAGGCACTTACAGCCCTTCAGAACGTGGGTACTGGCTGAACTGCTTGTCTGGGAGCTTGTGGGGCTGAAGGAGGGCAGGAGACCTGGGTGCAGACACAGACCACCCTGTAGCCCTAACCCGCGGGTAAATCACACACGTGGTCGGCCCCCCTAACAGAGGTGACTGGGCTTAAGTTGGATGCTGCTCTGCAGGGCCCTGGCAATGTCCTTGTCTTCAGCCACTTGCCCTGTAAGGGAAGGAGGCAGCCTATTTGCGAGAGGGAAGGGAGGGGGCCAGCCGAGGGCTGTGGAGAAGGAGACAGGGGGGCACTGCTCTCCAGGATGAAACGAGGTGTTGGTCCAGACAGCTCCCAGGTTAGGCCTTCTAAACAGACCACATTTGACAGGGGACAGGGCTAGTGGTAAGCTTTCACACATCACTTGGGCCAAGTCCAGCCAGGTTATATAGGGAAGGGACCTCTTCTTTCCAGAGCTTAAAATTCTTCACGTGAGACCCTTCCACAGCTCCACAGCTGTTCTCTTACTTGCGGGCCAAGCTGTCTCTGGGGCTGAAGGGGATTGGCCTGGTACAGAACACTGTCTCTCACGACAGCCCCATTCCCCAAACACACACACACACACACACACACACACACACACACACACGTGTCACACCAGTCTAGCCAGAACCTTCTGTCCTCAGGGGACCGTCGCACTGCTCCTGACTTCCCATCCTCATGGGAAATCTGTTCAGTTTCAGGCCAACTGCTGGCCTTGTCCCTCTTATTTTCCCAGAGGCTTTTGTAGTTCATTTTAGCCAGCCATCATAGAGTTGTTTTGAGGGTTAACAGAGTTAATATTTAGTTAATAATTAAAACAGTGCCTGGCATATAGTGAGAGTATATATATATATATGTGTGTAATAAATCAAAAATCATAGCTACTATGTATCAAGTACTTCATAGGTGCTTTACATGTATTATTTCATTTCATCCTCACAACTGTCCTCTGAGGTTGGTACTATAATTATCCCCATGTTATAGATGAACGAACTGAGGTCTACAGAGATTTAAGAACTTTTCCAAAGTCACTTATGTATTAAGTGGCAGAGCAGGTTTTCCAATCCAGGCAGTCTGGTTCCAGAGCCCTGGTGTTTCATCTCATGGCCATTCTGCCATGTGAGCTGGGTGTGTAACTCTCAAGGGCACAGGGCCAGTCGGGTCACTCACCCTCTCTGCCTTGGGACCAAAGTCAAGGGTCCATGAAGTTGGCCCTTCAGTGGATCCCTCAAGCCTTCAGGATAAAATCTCAGATTTCAGAACTGCCTCCTGCACACGTGAGTATTCCTCCATCACTACCCTCCTTTATGTTCTTTGCTCCGGCCACATTAGACCTCTTGCAGTTCCTGGAATATGTCATGCTTTCATTCTCTACCTTGGCTCTGAACATGCAGGTCCTTCTGCCTGGAAAGCCCTTCTTCTTCCTTTTTTCCTGATTAACTCTTATTCCTTATTCATACCTCAAGTCAGAATTCATTTCCTCCTGTAAGCCTTCTTTTGTCTTCCTCCCAATCCCATTCTGGGGTAGATGCCCCTGTGCTTCCTTCACATGACACTGACGACACTGCATTTTCATTGACTGTTTGTGTGCCTGTCTTCTCAACTATGGATTGTTGAAAGGCAGGGACTGGGACTCAGTTCCTCAAGTCCCCAGCACTTAGCATAGACCTGGGCTGATGGGGGCTCAGCACATGCTTTTGAGCAAATGACTGGGAATATCAGCTGAACAGGGCAGATCTGTGACCCTGGAGAAAGGGGTGCAAGCCAACCACCTGAACTGGGCCACCCATTGAGGGCAGGAGAAGACATTTGGGAAGGCTTTCCCACCCCAATACTGGGAAGGCCATCAGAAGGCAGAAGCAGAAATGATCTTGCTCTTGTGGGTGAGATGCGAGAAACAAGGTAAATACTGGGGGAAAAGGTGGCAGTGAGGAGAGGGATAAAGGAGAGAGAAAAAGGATAGAAATGTAAGGACAGCTCCTCTGTCTGCCAAATGTGTGCTAAATGTATGAATCGTGGGTTACTGTGTTGCATTCAGGTACTCCATATGTGGATGTGTTCTCTCCTAGAATGTGTTCTCTTTAGCTCTATCAGATCCATGGGCATTTGGGCGGCACCTATGTTGTGGAGGCAGGCTAGGAGCTGAAATGGGACTGGCATGGGCCTCAGGGATAGCTTCTTTTGTAAGCCAGATAATGCAGTTTTATGTCATTTCTCTGCTATTATCCATGCACTTGTAGGAAAGCCTTAGCTATACATTCTACACTGAGAGCAGAGAATGAAGGGAAATACAGGGGCTTCCCTGGTGGCGCAGTGGTTAAGAATCTGCCTGCCAATGCAGGGGACATGGGTTCGAGCCCTGGTCCGGGAAGATCCCACATGCCGCGGATCAACTAAGCCCATGCACCACAACTACTGAGCCTGTTCTCTAGAGCCCGTGTGCCACAACTACTGAGTCTGCAAGCCACAACTACTGAGGTCCATGTGCCTAGAGACCATGCTCCCAACAAGAGAAGCCACGGCAATGGGAAGTCCACGCACCAAAACAAAGAGTAGCCCCCGCTCGCCACAGCTAGAGAAAGCCCGTGCACAGCCACAAAGACCTAACGCAACCAAAAATAAATAAATTAAAAAAATCTGCCTGCCAATGCAGGAGACATGGGTTTGATCCCTGGTCCAGGAAGATCCCACATGCCACAGAGCAACTAAGCCTGTGTACCACAACTACTGAAGCCCGCTCACCGTAACTAGAGAAAGCACGCACGCAGCAACGAAGACCCAACACAGCCAAAAATAAATAATAAATTAATTAATTAATTTTTAAAAAATGCTAGTTGATGCTTTGGCCTGTAGGTCCCCCCACAGGCCAAAGCATTAACTGGGTCTCACCAGTGTGTGTATGGAGTCCAGAGAGAGTAGAGGTAGCAGTAATTAGTGTGAGGTCCCCAAGATGAGTCTCCCTCCACTGCCAACACTGGGCCATTTTTTTTTACAGATGCCAAGGATGGTTTTTACAAGGAACAGAAGAGAGGACCCAGGAAAAGGAGAAAAGGGGAGAGAGATGGAGAGAAAGAGGAGAAGCACAAAGTGTTAGAAACACCTTCAGGGCTCCCCGGACCCAGATCCTTCTGGGTGTTAAACAAATAATGTCTCTTTAATAAGAAACAGCCAGGAAGGATTCTTGGCAATTAGAAGCAAAGAACAATCTTACAGAGAGGGCTAATGCAAATAGGCTGCCTGGAAATACTCTTCATTCACAGGTTTGTGAGTCAAAAGGCTGGACCACCTGGCCCACTCAGAGTGACAGGGCTGAGCAAATCTCTGAAGAGGTGGGGGTAGGGAAGGGAAGGAGGGGGAGAGAGAGAGAGAGAGAGAGAGAGAGAGAGAGAGAGAGAGAGATATGATGATGAATTGATTTGGAGAACAGGGTCAGAGCTGCCTGTTAGGCAAACCCAGTGCAGAATCATGTCCTAGTAGCTGGAGCTTGGAAAGATCTGGGCCCAAGTCCCTGGAAGATGGCTCCATGAGACCAATTATTGTGGATCCGCCATTGTCTTATGGCTGGCTGAATCAATAGCCCACCAAGGTGGCAGGGCAGGTATTATTATTCCCATTTTTACAGACCAATCTACTGAGGCCAGCAATGGACAGCAAATGAATTGTCCCAGTAACTACAGCAGAATAGTGGTACAGTCAGAATCTGAACCCAGATCTCCCGATCCTAAATCCTAGGACTGGCAAGGTGGAAGGAAGTCTATGTCTTAGAGGAAATGGGGGACTTGGTATATTAGTAAGGGTTCTCTGGAGAAACAGAACCAATAGAATAGGTAGATAGATAGATAGATAGGTAGATAGATAGATAGATAGATGGATAGATAGATAGATTTATCATAAAGAATTAGCTCACACAATTTCGAAGGCTGAGAAGTCCCAAGATCTGCCATCAGCAAGATGGGGACCCAGGAGAGCCAATGGGTAGTTCTAGTCTGAGTCCAAAGGCCTGAGAACCAGGAGAGCTGATGATATAAGTGCCACTCTGAAAGCTGGCAGGCTTGAAACTCAAGAAGAGCCAATGTTCCAGTTCAAGTCTGAAGGCCAAAACAGACTGATGTCCCAGCTCAAGCTTTTGAGCAGGAGTTCCCTCTTACTCCCAGGGCAGGGGAGGGGGTGTGGCAGCCTTTTTGGTCTATTCAGGCCTTCAGGTGATTGGATGAGGCCCATCCACATTAGGGAGGGCAATCTGCTTTACTCAGTCTACAGATTCAGAAGTTAATCTCGTCCAAAGACACCCTTACAGACAGACCCACAATAATGTTTCACCAAATATCTGGGCACCCTGTGGCCCAGTCAAGTTGACACATAAGATTAACTATCACGTTCAGGGAAAGGGTGAAGGTGAGCCTATGGCCCCCTTCCTGTTGGGAGTTCCTCATTGCATGGCTGGCCCTCTATAACCCACTTTCATACTTACTTCACTTTCTGGATTGAGCCTGAAGGGTGGAACCAGCCACTGCTGTTCACTGGGGAGGAGACAGGAAAGAGGAGAGCTGAGGGTGAGGGGAATGGGCAGCCCCAGGCAGGTCTTCCCTTCTTCCTCAGTGTAAGGTTCACATGTGCCAAGGGGCTCCGTGGACCTGGTGCTTGACTGGGGACTTTATGGACAAGAACTTGAATGTTCTACCTTGATACCATCCTAGAAGGAAGGGAGCCCAGTAGAAGGTCACCAATTTGGAACCTAAACCCAATAGCAAAAGACTTGTTATAAGGGGATGTTTTTAATGGATATCGATTTTTCTTAAGAAACAACACCATCACAATAATCCAATGATGATTTATTGAGCACTGTAATTCATTACACGATGATGGTGTGTAATGTTGGTTAAAATCACGGTGGCCCAGTTCAAGTAATGCAGGCAGAATAGTGTGGATGGCACCCAAGCTCAGTGATACCACAATGGCAGTCTCACGGGTAATGCATATTTAGTAGTGACAGTGAAAAGTTCTTTATGTGTTTTCACAGTTAACAAAAATTATGCATATATAAATACATTTTTTCATGTCTCTTTAAAAAAACATTGTTCTGTTCTGGAGTAAACATTCTCAACTCTAGAAATATTGTTAATGCAGCAAAGGAAGGATCAGCCACTCCAGATAAAAGATCTTTTAACAATATTGCTATCCGCATTTTTAGATGAAGAAACTGAGACACTGAGGGATAAGGGAACTGGCCAAAGATTACACAGCTGTTAAATGGGGGAAGTGGGATTTAAACCCCACATCTGCCTGATTCCAAAGTTGTCATGTGACTGATGAAGAGTCAGGGATCCAGAGAAGGGAGGTGGTAGATTTGGTTGGTGAAGGCATACTACTCCTATTCCCTCCACCCACCCCCAGAACCCACTTCTTGTGTCTAGTCCTTTCTAATCGGTGGACAGAATCAGTTCTTGGGATTTGGTGAGGTGTGTTTCTGGGGAGGCAAAAGGTGGGGAGAGGGAGAAAATGGAGGAGCAGAACTTTTTGAACAAATAAGGAGATAGTCCATGGGTCAGGTGCCAGGAAGCTAATGGGAGGCCATGGAAGGCCAGGAGCTTAAGTGTGTGTACATACATAAAATGGTGGAGTCACCAGGGGCTCCTAGGTTGGGTGGGTTGGCTAAGGGTGGGGGAATGGGCAGGAAGGATTCACCACTATCCTCTGCACCAGTCCTGGTTGGCACAGTCCAGCTTACCATGAAGTACAGGAGCTGGGGGAGGCAACCACAGGGAAATTGGCCCAGGGGACAGGGCTGACTGGGAGGCCACCTCTACTGAGGCTGGGATGAGTCAGTAGAGAATCAGCCCAAGGGAAGTAAAGAGTGTACGGGGTGGGTGGGTGGGGGTGGATATTAGTTTCTTAGGGCTGCCATAATAAATTACCACAAACTGGGTTGCTTAAACCAACAGAAATTTATTCTCTGGAAGACAGAAGTCTGGAATCAAAGTGTTGGCAGTGCCACATTCCCTCCTGAGGCTCCAGGGGTGAATTGTTCCATGCCTCTCTCCTAGCTTCTAGCGACTTCCAGGCAAATGTTGCCATTCCTTGGCCTATAACCTCATCAGTCCAATCTCTGCCTCTGTCTCCACATTGCCTTCTCCTCTGTGTATCTCTCAAAACTCCCTATGCCTTTCTCTTATGAGAATACATATGATTGCATTTAGAGCCTACCTGGATAATCCAGGGTAATCTCCTCATCTCAAGATCCTTTACTTAATTACATCTGCAAAGATCCTTTGTCTAGGGATTAGGACTTGATAGCTGTGGGTGGCCATTATTCAGTCTACTACAGAGGATGAGGTTGTGTATCAAGATGATTTCAGGATTCACCTCCCTGTGGTTCTCTTTGGCCCCTCTCTGATCCGTATGGTAGCTTCATCCTGAGTCTTGTTGTAAGATGGCTGCCACTGCTCTGGATATCCTTTCCAGTAGAACCGCAACCCACAGAAGACAGGAGACATCATCTCTTCCCAGGTAGCTCTGTTATAAAGCAAGAAAACCCCAGAAGGGCCCCCACTAGGCTTCCCCAAGTACCTCATTAGTCTGAACTGTGTCACATGCCCATGGCTAAGTCAATCATAGACCAGGGGTTGAAGCCTCTATGATAGGTTTAGACCAATCAGAACCCAACTCTTGAAGCACATGACCATGCAGAGGAGGTTGAGTGTCGTGAACAAAATTGGGGTTCCAACAACAAAGAGAAAGGCATGGGTGACCCTAGTTTTCATACTTCGAATTGGATATAAACAGATTGGTTAACTATGGAACACTATTTGCCTCTTATAGCTGCTATTGCTTATCAAGCTAAGCTTGGAGTGTGTAGAAAATGTGTTGCTAAATGCACCGAGCTGATCTCCCTGTGCTATGCGGCTGCTTCGGCTAGTTATCTATTTTATGTTTGGTAGTATATATGTCCATGCTACTCTCTCACTTCATCCCAGATTACCCTTCCCCCTCCCTATGTCCTCAACTCCATACTCAGCTGGGTGCTTTGTGACCACCTAGAGGCATGGGATAGGGAGGGTGGGAGGGATATGCAAGAGGCAGGAGATATGGGGATATATGTAAATGTATAGCTGATTCACTATGTTATAAAGCAGAAACTAACACACCATTGTAAAGCAATTATATTCCAATAAAGATGTTAAAAAAAAAGAAAACGTGCTGCTCAGGCTTCAGAAGGCCACACAATACTAGATCTGAGGAATTGACTGCTTAGATGGCATGTCACCTATTCACAGGGGGCAGCTGTGATCTCTCATGATTTTTTAATTGAGGTGAAATTCACATAATATACAATTAACCATTTGAAATGTACAACTTTGTCATTTTGTGCATTCACAGTGTTGTGCAACCACTACCTCTCTTGCATTTCAAAATTTTATCACCCCAGAAGAACATCCCATATCAATTAAACAGTCACTACTGAGTCACCCCTCCCTCCATCCCCTGGTGACTGCTAATCTCTTTTCTGTCTCTATGGATTTGCCTATTCTGGATGTTTCATATAAAAGGAATCATAAATTATGTGAATTTTCGTCTGGCTTCTTTCACTCAGCTTATGTTTTCAAGGTTCATCCAAGTTTCCTAGATAGATAAATAGATAGATAGATAGATAGATAGATAGATAGATAGCTCAGCACTTCATTCCCTTTTTATGGCTGAATACTAATTAATTGTATGGATAAACCACAATTTGTTTATTCTTTTATTTGTTAATAGACATTTGGGTTGTTTCCACCTTTTGACTGTTGTAAATAGTGCTGCCATGAACATTTGTGAATAAGTGTTTACCAGTTTTAATTCTTCAGGGTATATATCTAGGAGTGGAATTGTTGAGTCATATGTTAATGCTATGTTTAACTTTTTGAGGAAGCAAAAAAGTGTTTTCCATAGAGGCTGCACCATTTTACATTCCCACCAATGGTGTACAAGGATTACTATTTCTCCACATGCTTGTCAACACATGTTGTTTTCCTCTTTAAAAAAAAAATATAGCCATCCTAGTGGGTGTGAAGTTGTATCTCACTGTGGTTTTGATTTACATTTCCTTAGTGATCAGTGGTGTTGAACATCTTTTCCTGTGCTTATTTGCCGTTTGTCTGTTCCAGTCCTTTGCCCTTTTTTTTTTTTTTTTTTTGCAGTACGCAGGCCTCTCACTGTTGTGGCCTCTACCGTTGTGGAGCACAGGCTCCGGACACGCAGGCTCAGCGGCCATGGCTCACGGGCCTAGCCGCTCCGCGGCATGTGGGATCTTCCCGGACCGGGGCACGAACCCTTGTCCCCTGCATCGGCAGGCGGACTCTCAACCACTGGGCCACCAGGTAAGCCCCTTTGCCCATTTTTGAATTGGGTTATTTGACTTTTTGTCATTGAGTTGTAAGTGTTCTATTCTGAATACTAAATCCTTATCAGATATATAATTTGCAACTATTTCTCTCACTCTGTAAGATATCTGTTCATTTACCTGTTAATGTTCTTTGATGCGCAGAGGTGTTTAATTTTGATGAAGTCCAATTTATCTGTCTACACATGGACTTATTTGTCCACAGATGCCCAAACCTCCTGACTCTCGCACATCACAGCAGAGGCACTGCCAAGTGCCCTGAGCCATTATGGAGTTCAGCCTGGGACCCTTCAGGATTAAGTTTGATTCTTTTTTTCTCAGTCTCACCTTGTTTCACTCTCTAGTCCAGCCTTGAAGAACAGCATTTCTCTGGAAGTTCCTCCAAGAGCTATGCTGTTCTTCAAGGCAACCCTGATTTCTAATACTCTCTGGTCCCAAATTCCCCTTCTTTCAGAAAACACAGTGCAGGGAACCCTTCCTTTCTTCCTTCTCTTCCTCCTCCTTCCCTCCTTCCTTTCCTTCCCTCCTTCTTTTCCTTCCCTTATGTTTTCTTCCCAGTCCCCAGGCTATCTAAGTAGACTGAAGATGGAGGAACAGAGGTTTGGGTGAGGGAGGCTTGAGCTGGTGAAGATCACCCTCAGACAGCTTTAGGGAGCCTGAAATCTAGACCTCACACAGCCATGGCCCCAGCACCTGTTCTCTCACTGACTGTGTGTGACCAAGTCAAGTCCCTTCTGTCTCCTAAGTTTCAATTTCCTCTTATCTGTAATATGAAAACATCAGAACACATCTGTGGTTTCTACACTCAGAAAATATCCTATGGTTCAATGCAATCTAACTCAGAAAAAAAAATGAAACACATCAAAGCAGATAGGCTCTGGTGAAGCAGGAGTGTCTGCCCAGCTCAGCCAGCCTGCCTTTCAACAGCTGCCCCTGAGATGTGTCCTCAGCACCCTAAAGCTTGGCATATTCATTTACTGAACAAATATTTTTTGATAATGTACTATGGCTAGCCCTAAAATTGCTACTCTGCATTTCTCTGTGGCATTGGATATTAAAGGGATACGTTACAGGTTCAGGCACTGGCATTTGTGCCTCTGGCTCTGTGTCTCCAATGCCTGCCCCATGGGGACGCACTCCAGTGCCCACCCTGCACCTTGTGCCTACCCCTTCTTTTCCAGCTCCCTCTTCCTAGCTTCTCTCCCCCCCCACCCCGTACACCCAATCTCCTGCTTATCTGCCCAGCACTGTCTCTTCCAAGGTAGGAGGGGAAAGCTAGATTTATTGGGAGCTCCATTCCAACTCCCTTCTCCTTTTTTTTTTTTTTTTTTTTTGCCCAGGTCATCCTGGGATTTGCAGCTGTTAAAAAAGTGGAAGGGGGCATCCCCCAGGACTGAGGACTCATCTATACTTAATGGTTGTTAAGGCTTTGAGGATCTGCTTCTTGCTCAATAAGCATTCTACCATAAAACAGTCCAAGGCAAATGGTTCTGTGAGATGCCCCCGCACCAACTCTTCACCCACAACCTGCACACAGAGCTTTCTGTGAGGCTCATCTCTGGGGGAGGGGGAGAAGAGAAGGAGCAAGAGGGAGTTACCTGGATGCTGTGAACCCTAATCCTACATCCAGTCAGAAAGAGGCCCATCTAGATTCTGAGGTAGAGCCCATAAATGTGGATTTTTTTTGTTTTTGTTTTTGTTTTTTAACATCTTTATTGGAGTATAATTGCTTTACACTGGTGTGTTAGTTTCTGCTTTATAACAAAGTGAATCAGCTATACATATACATATGTTCCCATATCTCTTCCCTCTTGTGTCTCCCTCCGTCCCACCCTCCCTATCCCACCCCTCTAGGTGGTCACAAAGCACCTAGCTGATCTCCCTGTGCTATGCGGCTGCTTTCCACTAGCTATCTACCTTACGTTTGGTAGTGTATATATGTCCATGCCACTCTCTCACTTTGTCAGACGGGAATAAAGACACAGACCTACTAGAGAATGGACTTGAGGATATGGGGAGGGGGAAGGGTAAGCAGTGACAAAGTGAGAGAATGTGGATGTTTAACAAGTACCCCAGGTGATTCTTATCATCAGGGCTGTTTAGGAAACCCTGGATCAGTGGTTCTCAGCCCTGGCTACACATCAGCCTCACTGGATGCCCAGGTCACACCCCAAACCAATGACATCAGAGCCTCTGGATGTGGAACCCAGGCATCGTTATTCCTTTTAAGTTTTGCAGATGATTCCAATGTGCAAGCAGGACTGAGGACCACTATCCTAGATGATCTGTGAACCACTTTTCAGCCTCAAATTGTATGGCCTAGAGACCACATGTGGCTGATAAGGCCCCTAGTGGAGGGGGAGAGGACACTGAGGGGTGAGAGGAGCAGGCCTCTCTGGGGAGGCAGTGTGTTGAAGTGGAGAGAGCACTGGAGCATCTCTGGCTACTTGCTTAGATGGTGGAAGAGGAGGGCAGCAGGGAAGCCTGCCTGTGTACAGCCATAGTCTGAACATCCAGCTGGAAAGCCCAATTTTTGGAGCAGTCAGTGACTCGGATGGCATCCCGAAGTGAATTAAAGGCTAGTGTGGGAGTCTGATGGGGATTTGCTCTGGGCGCCTTCCCCTGGAGCTCTCGGGCTCTCACAGAGCCCACAGTCTGACAGTAACTCCCTTTCCACATCTCCAGCAGACAAAGACTCAGGCAGAAGTAGGGGCCATGTGGAAGCTCACATCTTCCTAAGTGCAGCAGGTACTACCCACCCCCCCGCCTCGACAAATGCATCTAGGGCTCCCCTTCACCTTCACCTGCCTCACTTCTCAGGCAGGAATTCCAGGCCCTTCCCTATCTGGTCTTGTAATAGGGAAGAATAAATCTGACTCCATATTAGATCTGCTTATTTTACTTTAACCTTTGTATTCTATTGCTTTTGCCTCCAGTTACGAATGTTTCCTATAGCCTGAAATGTACAGGATAGCCCATTCTCAAGGCTCTGACCTTTAAGGGTATAACACTTTTCCATTCATATAGAGATTAAAAGTTGCAGAGCAGAGAATAACATTTGTCTTGTTGGAGGTTTGCAGGAACATCCTGACCTGACGTAACCTACATGGACAGCTGCAAAAACAAAGGATTCCTATACCAAGAAGTTTGCAGCAACCAACCACACCCCTCCCTCACCTTGCCTTAAAAATGCTTTGCTGAAACCCTTCGGAGAGTTCGGGGGTTTGGGGGCATGGGCCACCCGTCTCCTTGCATGACACTGCAATAAACCTTTCTCTGCTCCAAACTCCGACATTCTGGTTTCTTCGGCCTCTCTGTGCGATAGTCTCAGCTGCTCTCAGCTCACTTGGTCTTTAGAAACTCTCCTACCTTCTCAGACAGGGGCCCACGTAGGGCAAGGAACTTAGCCCAGGTCACATGGCACAACAGGAGTGGAAAGGAATTTCTGCCTCCCAGTCCAGTGGTCTTTTGATTATAACATGATATCTCACTCACTTTCACATCTGAGCCCTCTTCCTCAAACCCAGGCAGGGCCTCAAATCGTAGTAAGGCAATGCATTTCCCAGAGAAGCTCAAAGGCAAACTGGAAGAAGAGCTGCTAAGGCAGGATGGAATTGGCTGTGGCACCCTGCCTGCCACTTGGCTTTTTCCAGTGAGGTTTTCAATAAGACTGAATACAGTGTGTGCATCCGGGGCTGGCTCTGAGCAGGCTGAGTCTCTTTCCTCCAGGCTGCTCCCTCCCCAGACACTGCAGCTCTCACAGAGATTTCCACCCAAGAGTGTATATACGTTCTAGATCAAAATGTCCCCCCCAACCCCATAGAGCGTTCAAGCTTATGAATACTTCAGGTTTCGGTACACACAGAAATGTGTGTCTATACAGAGACATTCATTCATCCAGTGAACAAATATGTATGTTCCCCTGCTCAGAGAGACCCCAGGGCCTCCTGTCAGCATGATTACTGTTTCTCACCATACTTCCGGTTTACCTGGTGATTCATTGTTTTAAAAATACTTCCTCATCCATTCACCCTTTCCTCCTTATAAAACCCGTTAAGGTATAACAGTGAGCAGCTTTCACTGTTATACGTGGAGAAACTGAGGTTCAAAGGCCAGATGTACTTATTTCAAGATCAGAGTCAGTGGCGAAACCAGTCCCAGAAGGCAGGCTCCCTGACTCCCGATTCTGTGTGGACTCACTAGCAGCAGGCCATCTCCTCCAGGCACAAGCTCCCACACCCTCTCATGGGTGACTGTTTCAGTGTTTGAAGTTGATAAGAGGCCAGACAAGAAATTCAGGCAAGGCTTTATTGGGACTTGTGCTACAGCACGAAGGAGCAAGAACAAGTAACAGGTGCCCTTGCTTGCTCCCTGGGGGGTGCGGGGCGAGCTGGTTACTTAAATGGCATGAAGGTGGGGCGAATCAGTGGGCCAGGGTGGAGGGGTGGCTTAGGTGGTCTGCTCACCCCCTTGGTGGTGCTTTGTGCAGGGATCACACTCAGTAGCCTGCTTGGCTCCCAGCACCTCAGAAGTGGCAGTTGGGTTTTGGCCTTTTTGTATCTTGTTGTTCATAATTTCCCCCAACTGTGCTTGCATGCGGTTATCTTTAGTCCCTTATAGTTTCTTTATATTCTGTTGCTCAAGGAGATATTTACCCAGATGCAAGCACTCCAGTAAAGGGTCCCAGGTCCCAGTCTGTCTTATTCCTAAAGTGACTTCAGTGTCGGGGCAGCAAAGAGAAACTGAATGTACTTGCTCCATCCACATCTCCATACACATCTCCCACCGTGTACTGCTCTCTCTGGCTGGCATTCCAGGGTTTTCTAAGACCTCTGGAGGATGCTCTTATTCAGAGAGAGAGCAATCCCTGTGCAGCCCAGCAGTGCCCACCCAGATGGCCTGCTCTGATGACTCCCTCTTGGAGGGAGCTGCCCCACCCCATTGCACAGCTCTGCCTGCATTCCCTGACATCTCCCACTCTGCACAGTGACCAGAACTTCCCCCAAAATATATGACTGCATGGTGTCATTTATTGACCTCTACGCAACCCTGCCCAGAACTAGGCTAGTGGCCCAAACCTGACACTTCCTGTTCACTCCACTCAATCTGAACTCAACTGCTAGGCTCTCAGGGGCTGGCTCCCTATCCTCTCCCTCAAAATTCACTTCCTCCAGCAAGCCTTTTTTGATTAACTCCATTTGGCTCCTCACCCCCTCCCCCAGCTATATTCTTTCCCCTGGTATTTCCCCCTGGAAGCAGGGGGTAGGTGACCCTTAGGGACTACATTGCCTATCTGCCTGGCCCTCTGGGCTCTTGTTGGGTTCAGTCAATGGGAGGCACCTGCAGGGGATGGGAGGGTGATGCCAAAATCTTGGCTCTCTGTGCACTGATGTCGAAAAGAAGCACAGAGACAGAGTTTGGAGGAAAGAGAGAGTAGCTTTATTCTTTGCCAGGCAAAGAGGGAACACAGCAGGCTAGCACCTCAAGGACTGTGCCCACCTTCCCTGAGGAATAGGGAAAGGTTTATACAGCCAGGGCTCATGGTCTGAGGTAGGTAATAAGGCTCAGAGTAATGAAGGTCTTGCATTTTTTTCCTTTTCTTCTGTAAATTCACGGCCAAAGCTGCTGTCAGGCGGCTCAGCAACCAGGTCTGGTGTCCCTGAAGTTTTTGGCCTGTGACCTTTCTGAAATGAAGAGTGCTACAAGGGAGGTAGCGGGAGAAGAATGCCAGGTGCAGAGTGTAACTCATATGGAGTCAGAGAGTAATTAGCTTTGTGTAGGACAAGTCTAGCTACAAGTGTTTGTTAGTAGAAACAGCTAAAGAATAACCAAGATTGCTTAACTCTTTAAGGCCTGTTTATGCGTTTTCCCCAGGCTGTTTATTATTTCCTTATTTTCCTTGTTTATCAGAAAAGTCTCATTTCTATTTTTGCCGCAACCAGGGGAGTAGAGAGAAGTCAACATATTTCTTCTCCTCTCCTTCCCCCCTGCAGCACACCTTCTTCTGGCAGAAGCACCCCTCTTGTTGGTGAACAACCTTCCATAACTCAAACTCTCTGGGATAGCAAACAGACCAGCCTCTCACCCATCTTCCCGCCTCCCTCCCTCCCTCCCATCCTCCTTGCTCTCACACAGTCACACATGCCCTCACTCACATACTGTCACACACATACACACACGTACACATGAGGTCTTGCTCCCCCCATGCACTGACCTTCACATACAGCTGCCAACACACCTCAGCCCCTCTCAGAGACACAAGGACTCACACAGAGACATACAGGAGCTTGTACACACATACTCACAATCACACACACACATACACTCAGAAGCCCTGTCTGAATTGCTCTTAAAGCTTTCTTCCTGGGCTTCCCTGGTGGCGCAGTGGTTGAGAGTCCTCCTGCCGCTGCAGGGGACGTGGGTTCGTGCCCCGGTCCGGGAAGATCCCACATGCTGCAGAGCGGCTGGGCCCGTGAGCCAGGGCTGCTGAGCCTGCGCGTCCGGAGCCTGTGCTCTGCAACGGGAGACGCCGCAGCGGTGAGAGGCCCGTGTACCGCAAAAAAAAAAAAAAAAAAAAAAAAAGCTTCCTTCCTTTGTCAGGTGCTCTCAGCTGCCTCTCCAGACTGGGAGAGGAACTTAAGAAGCCAGGCCTGTCTAGGGTCCCACAGTGTCAGCTGAGCCTCGGGACCCTGCCAGCTTCTTTCTCTCCCAGAGAGTCATTAAACAGTTACTGCTGAGAGGGAGAAAGAAGGATCAGAGGACTTTCCTGCTGTCAGGTGCCAGGCATCCACCCTGTCTGCCCCAGGCCTCAGCAGGCAGGGCAAAATCAAAAAGCTGAAAAAGGCCTAGCTGGCGCTGCCATCCTGACCTCATTAGGAAAGTCGGAGATGGACGGTCATTTTTTTCATCCAAACAAATATTTTTGAGTGTCTCTTATGCGCTAGGCACAGGGGATATAGTGATGAACAAAAGAAATGTGGCCCCTCCCCCTTATGAAGTTTACAGTAGAGGATGAGACAGGCTGTAAATCTGTCAAATGGTTAATTACAGTTATCTGTGGTGAGCTCTATAATGGGAAATGATGGGGCATAATGAAAGCATGCATAGGGAGAACAAACCTATCTTGGAGGGCCAGGGAGGCTTACCGGAAAAATGTTACAAACTGAGATCTGAAGAATGAACAGGAATTAATTAGGTAAAAGTGGGGTGGGTGGGTTTGGAGGAGAAGGCTGTTTCCGGCAGTGGAAACAGCATGGGCAAAGGCCCTGAGGCTGGAAACATTTGGAGTGTTTTAGAAGCCCGATGTGGTTAGAGCATAGTGAAAGCAGAAGAGACGGCTAGCAGAGGACATGTGACAGGTAGAGCTGATGAAAGCCGTGGCAGAGAATGGAGTTGAATCTAAGGGCAACAGGAAGCCACTGGAAGGTTCTGTACATGGGAGTGCATGGTTTGATTTGCATTTTAGAAAGATCATTCTGGCTTCTGTGGAAAGGATGGTTTGGAAGAAGGCAAGAGCCAACTCAGAGAGACCAATAGGGAAGGTATATTGGGCAGAGTCCAGTTAAGAAAACAGAACCCACTCTGTGTCTTCCAAACAGAGGGAATTTAACATGGACCCTGGGTTACATAGAGGACAGAAAAGCTGAGAAGCCAAACAAGAGAGAGTGAGGCAGCCCACAGTTTAGCAGCAGCAGGAGACAGCTATCACCCCTAGGCTGGGGGAACAATGGGAAAAGGGGGGTTACTTGAACCTGGAAACTGGGCCAATCCAATGGAAGCTAGAAGCACAGAGAGTTGTCTGGTGAGAGATGGAGCACAGAGGAGAGACACAGCTACTGCCAGAGCCACCACCCCAGGCAGAAACAGAGGCGGAGAAAGACCCAAATAGTCTTGTCCCCTAGTCTCCCACCAGTGCCTCCCATTGGCCAAACCCAACACAGAACAGAGTGGGGGGAGGAGCAGAGGCAATATCTGAGTGTAAACTGGCAAATGATAGACACACAGAGTCCAGTATCACTAACCAGGTAAGGAATGCTGGTGGCCTAAGCTAGGGGGACTAAGTCTTTGCTCACTACTCCCTGCACCCAAACATCATGACATTTCCAACAGCCAGTCTCCTAGGGATGAGGCTACCTGAGTGTCTGATAGTCAGGGAGGGAGTGGTAGGGTTAGGGCACAGAGAGCAGAGACACCTCCACCCACAGGCTGTCTCATTCCCATGAGACCAAATCCCAGAGCAAAGGTTTCAGGTACTCAAGCTACTCCTGCTTCCTCCCCACCAAATCCCCAAAGTACTAATTTCTCCCATCTCTTCTGGACATCAGGAAAATGTCGTAATTTTCAGTCCTCTCTAGGAGAGTCTGTACAGTGACTCTGCTATTCTGGTCATCCTAGAACACAGCTCTGGTTCATGACACTCCTTGACTCAAGAACCATCAATCGTTCCCCATTATTTAATAGAGAAAGTCCAAATTTAGACTGTGGGCCTCCATGATGGTCTATAACCTGGCCCCAGTCTACCTCCCTCACTTGATCTTCCCTCTTCTATTAAGTAATAGTGCTAATTGCTATTTATTGAGATGTCTACTATCACCCGGATATTATTTTAAGAGCTCTACATGTATTAGCTCATCAAATTCTCATAACAGCCCTATACAAAGGTTTTATAACAGACCCATTTAGTAGATGAGGAAACTGAGATGAAGAGAAGTAAGGTAAACCACCTACGATTACACAGCTGTAGGGACAAAAGTTGTAGCCTCCGTCCATGACTGATGCTTTACTCAGTGTTCAACCCATCATGCCACGTATATTTGGACTGCCTTTTTGCTTCCTTTCCCTTGTTTTACTTAACTCTATGGGAATTCTATGGGACCCAGGGCCTCACTGGGAGGCTTTCCTGATCACCCCCATTCATGCTACTGTGAACATAGCAGTTCAGTGAGCAGGAACTCTCTTGTGACTCTCATGTGGCATCATGAACCAAGCAAGCTTGGCCTTCCAAGACAGACAGAGTTGTCTGTGAAAGCTGTGACCTTGGGCAAGTCACTTCACCTTGCTGAGCTACCTCAGCTTCCTCATTCCTAATATGGAGCTAATGATAACATCTGCCTCAAAGGCAGCTGGAGAGATTGAGTGGGGCAGTGGATAAAAGCAAAGCCTCTGCAGAAAATAGAAAAACAGGAGATTAAATAATTTAATCAAAATCTTTGTTTTTTGAAAACAATCAACAAAAGAGATGAACCACTAACAAATTTAATTTTAAAAAGGGAAAAAGCACAAATGAAATGACAGGAAAGAAATAACTATTAATACACAGCAAATTTTAAAAAGTAATAAAAGACTACTTTGTATAACTATATGTACATAAATTAGAAAACCTAGATGAAATGCATCATTTCATAGGAAAATACAATTTACCAAAATGGGCCCAAGTGTTGATAGAAAGCATAAGCAGAGCAGTTGTAATAGAATTAAAGGAAATTATTAGATCCCACAAAAGTCAGTAGACCCAGATGATATCATAGGGAAATCCTGCAAAAGAGACCAGATAGCCTTAGTGCTATGTAAATTGCTTCAGAGAAAATGAAGGAAAACTTCCACATTCTTTTTACAAAGTGAGTGTAACACTAACATCTAAATATGATATGATATATACTATAATATGATAAAGATCGTTTTAAAAGGAGGAAATTTCAGATGAATATCACTTATGAATATTGATGCAAAAAATTCTGAACTAAAACTTAAGTGAACAGACTTCAACAGCACATTAAGAAAACATCATGACCGGGGCTTCCCTGGTGGCACAGTAGTTGAGAGTCCGCCTGTCGATGCAGGGGACACGAGTTCGTGCCCCGGTCCGGGAGAATCCCACATGCCGCGGAGTGGTTGGGCCCGTGAGCCATGGCCGCTGAGCCTGCACGTCCGGAGCCTGTGCTCCGCAAAGAGAGAGGCCACAACAGTGAGAGGCCCGCGTACCACAAAAAAAAAAAAAAAAGAAAAGAAAACATCATGACCAAGGAGGGTTTATGAAGAAATGTAAGGATGATTCAATAGTAGAAAATCTATTAATATAAACTACTATATTAATACATTAATAGTTCTGAAAAAGCCTTTGAAAAAATTCAACATTCATTCTTAATAAAAACTCTGAAGAGAAAAAAAAAAAGCCTCTGGCAGTGGAAGTAAAATCTCTTGACTAAGACCTGACCGTAACTTGCTGGTTTCCTCACGTCCATTGGCTGGCTCTCTCAGAGAGTGAGGCTGCAGTTTAGGGAAGCAAAGGCCCTTGAGTGGCTCTGTCCCTGGAGAAAGGAAAGGAAGTGGTCAATTACTGCGGCCCCTCCACAGGCAGCCCTGTACACTGTGCTCTAGATACCTTCTCCTTTGGACCTTGACAGCTACCCTATGGGGCAGTGTCAGTATCCCCATGTTGCAGACGAGAATGCCAAGGCCTTTGAAAAGGAAGGGAAGGTAGAAAACAGGAAACAGCTTGAGGCTCAAGCTCCCACCCAGGGGATCAGGTCCCAGTGCATTGTGGGAGAAATTGTTCTATTATGGCAGAAGGGTCCAGGCCCTCCCACCTTTCAGAGTCTTGGTCTAGAAGAGACACCCTCTGCTCACCATGGGTGGTGGTGCCCACTGTGTCTGGTGAGCCTTGCCCTAAAGGGTGCACGTGCCTTCGAAGCACACCCTGGGATTCAGCCACTTACCAAACACTTCTGAGAGGACACCACCACGATATTACCAAAGCTCCCTATGCAGACAAATATTCACAAACCATAAAGACGTTTCAAAACAATTTATAAAGGAGTGGTGCATCCTGCCCAGAAGAAATGGGGCTGGTCCAGAGTGGGAGCCACAAGTCTGGTGGCTGTGTATTCATCTTTCTGCAAGTATATACAAATTACTCCAACTTTCAAATTGTAATAATTTATGTGTATATTTCCTGTAGCAGATACTTCCAGAACTCCAGAATGGCCCCAGCCTACGGCAGTCATGACCATGGAAAGCTGAGACAGAAAGCAAAGAAGAAACAAAGCAGAGAAACAGCAAATCCTCACATACCACCTGATTTATTTCAGATACTGGACCTGTGCCTGGTGCTTATTTGTATGTCTGGAATCTGTTCTCACTGGCCACCTCTGCTCACTAGCTTCTCTCCTAGAATCATGTGTTCTTCTGTGTATTTCTCATCCTCCAGAAAGCTTTACACAGCCTGGGCACTGATATATATACATACATACACTGATATATATACAGTCCATATATATGGACTGATAAGTCACCAAATTTCTATAATAACAGTCATCCTTCTCCCACATATATGTATTACATTTAACAGTTTAGAAAGTACTTTCAGATAAATTATTTTATTTGCCTCCCAACCCCAGTTGTATAGAGAAGTACTATGAGAGGGAGATGGTAAGTAGAACACACACTGGTCAGGGATGCAGGGGTCCCAGGTGCAAGTCCTGGTGTGGCTACTTACTCATTCTGTGGCTTTGAGAAACTTTTCTCCTTAACTATAAAATGAGGGGATTAGATCAGATTGGAGATAAAAGGTTTTTTATTGAAGTAGACTTGCAGTACAATATTATATAATTTATAGGTGTACAATGTAGTGATTCACAATTTTAAAGTTATAAAATATATGAATAATTAATTAATATTAATAATTAATAATATACCCTTTATAGTTATAAAATATTGGCTATATTCCCCATGTTGTACAATATATCCTTATAGCTTGTTTTGTACCTAATAGTTTGTACCTCTTAATCCCCTACCCGTACATTGCCCCTCCCCACGCACTGGTAACCACTAGTTCGTTCTTTATGTCTGTGAGCCTGCTTCTTTTTTGTTATATTCAAGAGTTTGTTGTATTTTTTAGATTCCACATGTACGTGATATCATACAGTATTTGTCTTTCTCTGTCTGACTTATTTCACTTAGCATAATACCCTCCAAGTCCATCCATGTTGTTGCAGATGGCAAGATTTCATTCTTTTTTATGGCTGAATAGTATTCCACTGCATATATATATATATATATATATATATATATATATATATCTCACATCTTCTTTATAGATTAGGGATAAAAATTTGCACAATAGGCACTGGCTACCTGAAACACTGTCTGGAGGCAGATTTTAAGGACATCTGTACTAAGGGAGAAAGAGTTCCATGATTGGACCAGTGATATCTGCCATGGATGAGGGAGAGAGGAGGCATAGCACATGTGCCACCTATCCACGCTCTTTGGACTAGAGGGTATTTAGGAGCCCATTTCAGTTCTGAGAATTTGGGGTTTTCAAGTACTATGCCCCTGAGGTAACTCAGGGAGATCAAGGCAGAGCTGGGACTAGTCTCATTCCTCTACCAAATAAGCTTTCCACCTCCCCTCCCAAGATCCATCAGGGGCACTGGACTCATCATTTATTTCGGTCCTAGGTACCCAATAGAGATTTGCTGAGTATTTACTTTGTAGTTTGTGGGAAGCCACTCCCCCAAATGTTGTCTTCAAGGTACATTCATGTTGTAGCCTGGATCAGTACTTCAATATTACATATATTTAATGGATAAAATTTATTAAGTACTGACAGTACAGGGAAGAAAATAAAAATCATATTTAACTCCACCATCCTGGGAAATCAGTGTACATATTTTAGTGTATTTCTTTTCAGGCTTTCATATATTATGATATTATATTATATATTATATATACTATGCCATTAAGGAGCTTCCAAAAAAATAACATCCAGTGTTCCATCCTGTGGGTGAGCTGTATTAATTTAAACAACTCCCATTGTTGGCTGTTTAGGTTGTTTCCAATTTATTTTAAACTGCCAAGTTTTAAACGGTGCAGAGAGTCTCCTTAGTCTGAGATGGTTACAAGGTAGCCCAGCACAGAGGCAGGGAGACTGTTGAGATGCACTCTTAAAGTTCATCTTGTGCTAAATTCTCTCTCCAAGGGGGTCGCTTTTGTTCTCCTTGAGAAGTTTATTTCAGCGATAGCTAGGATTATTTTTGTCTGCTCTCTGAGCTGACACACTCTTCTTTCCAGTTCCAGGCTGCTTATAGCTTTAGCCTTCTTGGTGACAAATCCCAATTCCTGTCCTATCAACCACTGTGGTAGCTGCCAAGAAGTGATCTTTGTTGAGGCTCACAAGAATAGCTTTAGGGATACCTTCCAGGGCCCAGTGGGAAACTAGATACTTCCAGAAATGAGGTGGGGCAAGGGCAGCTGAAGCCAGACTATGGGGTCAAGAATGGTTGAAGAGGGCCCTTGAGACGGGAGTCTTTTGTTCATGGCTGGGGGATCCCTGTAAGCTTCAGGTGCAAGAAAGTTGCGGGAGGGAGGTCCTGCTGAGGAGAGGTGTGGAGCCAGAGAAAGGAGGACCAGTTAGGAGAGGTCGACATTCCTCTGCAAATAGAAGGAAATAAAAGGTGGATAAAAGGACAGATAATACCAATGATTTCTCAGATCCTTTCCAAAGTATGCCAACTGACTTTGCATTCCCCCTCCCAACGACAGTCCTCAGGAGCTAGGTGAGACAAGGATTATGATGTTTATTTGAAGCATAAGGAAAATGAATCTCAGAGAAGTGAAGTAACTTACCCAAGGAGGAGAACTCATCCCTCCATTCATTTGACAGACAAGCTCAGGCACTGTGCTGGTCACAAAGATGAATACAGCTTGATTCCTATCCTTTACTGGGCAACAGCCACATGATAGGAATGGTGAACAAGAGAGATGTTGTCACCACCCTCAAAAAGCTCTTGCATCTATAAGCACCTTGCCCATCAGGTTGGCAGGTTGTACAGTCCGCTCTGCCTGGCCTCTGGCTGTACCTGTATACTAGATTCCTAAGCAAGGACCTGGCAAAAGATTCTGGCCCTCCACACCTCCATATCCCCTGACTGAGGGACAGACCAGTACCCTGGACCAAGACCATCCCCAAGATGGGATCTGAGCTTTGACCGCATGGTCCAGTGGGGAGAGATACCTGCATGAAATAGCAGAGGGTCCAGGTTTTTCCCTCTTCAGGAGTAGTGAGTGCCCTGTGGCTGGGGACGTGCAAGCAGACACTGTGAGAACACTTGCTGGGGAAGCTGTAGAGGAGTTTGGGGCATCGGGTACCAGTGACAGTGGACATGGAGTGGAACTAGGTGGATCCCCATGTCCTTTTCTGCTTTGAGAGCTGTGATATGGGTATTATGCCCAGTTTTTTCCAGAGACGACCCCACAGAGTTCCCCCATAGACGGAGAGTGGAGTGCAGTTCCCCAGCCAGGTCAACAAGCTTCCCCTGGGGCTACTGGGTGGTCCAGAGAGACATTTTTTTTCTTTTTTTTTTTCTTTTTTTTTTTAGCGGTACACGAGCCTCTCACTGCCGTGGCCTCTCCCGTTGTGGAGCACGGGCTCCGGACACGCAGGCTCAGCAGCCATGGCTCACGGGCCCAGCCGCTCCGCGGCATGTGGGATCCTCCCGGACCGGGGCACAAACCCGCGTCCCCTGCATCAGCAGGCGGACTCTCAACCACTGCGTCACCAGGGAAGCCCCCAGAGAGACATTTTAATATTCCTGTTATTCTCCCTACCTGCCCCATACACCTGAGTCCCTACCCTCAGTGTAGCCTTGGTTGCTAGGTGAAGGATCAGCTTTGGACACTGAAACCTATTGTGGTTTGGCATCTGTCCACACTTACAGTTGAGCCTGGTGGAAGTGGGAGATGCTGGGGATCAGGTAGCCTGTTGTCTGCCTCCTAATTTGGCCTATTCTGAGCTTGGGGTGGCCCAGCCATGCTCTTTTCTCCCACTGACTCATCTGGAGTCTTAGTGCCTGAAGTTCACATGAGAAGACGCCTACCTAAGCAGAAGTTTCCCAGGGAATGGGTCAGTGAGGGAAGGAAAAAAGAAGGGAGAGAGGAAGGGAGGAAATTTATACTGAACTTCACTCATGTGCCAGGTGCCATAGTAAGCACCAAAGGAAGCATGGGTTGATGGAAAGAACAAAGACTTTAGAGTTTGACATTCATTTATTCATAATTTTATCCATTTATTTAAGAAACATTTGTTGAGCATACTATGTGTCAGACATTGGGCTAGGTACTGGGGATATTCGAGTGAAAAACCACAATCTCTGACCTCATGAAATTACAGTCTACTGGGAAAGACAGACATAAAGCAAATCATTCCCCAAATTGATCTCAAATTACAAAGTGTGATAAATGCTCTGAAAAAAATTAAAGTGGCTTTGAGAGTGTATAGCAAGGGGAGCCCAATTCAGATTCGGGGAGTGGGGAGGGAAGTGTCAAGGAAATCCCCTATGAGGAAAATACCCCATAATAAGAACTTAAGGATGCGTAAGAGTTAGCCAAATCAAAGTGCAGGGAAGAATGTTCCAGAAAGAGAAACTACACCAAGCTAGGGCCTCAGGATGGGGAAGAGATTAGAATGCTTAAAGAATTAGGAGACTGGTATGACTGGGGCAAGAGATTGATCCTGAAAATTGATCCCTGCAGGATTTGTTTCTTCCTAATCCCCTTTCAGGTACCCAAGGGTCAGGGACTGCAGGCTCCATTTGAAGGGGGGAGAGTGAAGCCCCGCGGAGGAAACCAGCCACTCAGTTCCTGCAGCAACAGTAGCCTGTCAAGCTTCCCCAGGCCTAAGCCCAGCTCTGCCTTTCATCGAGCCACCCAGCATGGTATACGAGCACTTAGTGGGAGAGTCTTTAACCTGGAAGGGGCCTGAGTCCGCCTTGCTATCTCCACCTTGTTCTTAAAAATCTGCTTCTAGGGCTTCCCTGGTGGCGCAGTGGTTGAGAGTCCGCCTGCCGATGCAGGGGATGCGGGTTCGTGCCCCAGTCCAGGAAGATCCCACATGCCGCGGAGCAGCTAGACCCGTGAGCTGTGGCCGCTGAGCCTGCGCGTCCAGAGCCTGTGCTCCGCAACGGGAGAGGCCACAACAGTGAGAGGCCCGTGTACCGCAAAAAAAAAAAAAAAAAAAAAAAAAATCGGCTTCTAGTGTGGCCCTTCCCCACAGTACTTTCTGAGCACCTGCTTTGCTCCAGGCCTTTGCTGGGTGCTGAGGATATAGAGATGAATTTGACGGTTTCTTCTTCAAGGAATCGGGAGAAAGGCATAAAGAAAGAATTGCCTTTGTCATCAGGAAGTTCTCAGCATCTAACTTTCTCTCCGGCTGCAGTCCAGGACGATGTCACCCTAGACTCCTTTACACCAGCCTCAGCTTCCTGACATCACCTTGGTAGGATGTGGTAGGAGTTTCAGACTTCAAGCTGAACTTTGGCTAATGTCCTCTGCTCACCAGGACAAAGACCTTCCAACTCCCTCTGGCTTTTCTGTCTGCACTGCTCTATCGCTTAGCTCTGAGAACACAACAGAAAAGTATTTCTGTGAACCTGAGCTAGTGGCAGGGGCGGGGTGAAGTGTGGTTTACTGGAAGCTTTTGTACTCCTACCCCTCCCAGGTCAGAGAATAGAAAGACACTGGACTGGGACTTCTTCCAGGGTGGGGGTAGAAAGCACCCTGGGACCATAAGGAATTAGGTGGCAAGAGTCATGGGAGAGACACTGAGCAGTCAGGGAGAGGCCCTAATCTCCCACCCCTCCCACTTTCCCCAAGCCATGTCCATTGCTGGCTGTCTCACAGGAGGGATCATTGGCCATTCCTCCCGGGGGTGCAGAGGAGAGCAGTGCAGCAGTGATAAAGACGGAGGCTTGGGAACTGGGCAACCTGGGGTTGAATCTTTGTCAGCTGTGGGATTGTGATGGGCATCATCAAGGGTTCATCAATGTCAAGTTCTCTGTACTTCCAGGTACACAGGGATTATATGTTCCCACTTGTTGAAGTTAGATGTGGCCATGTGACTTGTTCTGGCCAAAGAAGTGAGGGCAGAAGTGACAGGGGTCACATCAGAACCTAAGCATTTAATTGTAGGTCTTCAATTCTCCATCTTTCTCTTCCACAGTCTTGGTGATGGGGAAAGTCCACATGGAGATGTAGTGTCATAAGATGGTGGCTGTCCCCCCAGCCTGGGTCTTAGAACCCTCCTGCTGACCACGGTAGACATATAAGATGAGTGAGAGTAAACTTTCTTTTGAAGTCACTGAGATTTGGGTGATATTTATTACTGTAGCATAATCTGGCCTGTGCTACCTAAAACAGAAATCATGGGCAAGTTACTTAACCTTTCTGTGTCTCAGTTTCCTTGTCTGTAAAATTGGGGTCATAAAAGTCTCAACCTCCTGTGGATATAAGGAATAAATAGATCAATACATAAGGGGCTTAGAACAGTTTGGGGCATAAAATATTAATATAGTCAATGAATGTTAGATTTTTACTATTTTCTCCCCCCTGGAAAATCTCCTCAAACTTGATTGGATTAAGCATAGAGGTACAGAAACATAGACACTTAGGGGTGAGAAAACTTTAAAGTTTTCTGATTCCACATTTATTTTGCGTTGGGGTCTTTTGTGCAGCACCCTTGACAAGTGCTATCCAGCTCTTCTGGAGGTCCTTGCACTGGCTGCAAACGCAGAGCTGCAACCTGTTCATAGATACCTTCCCTCTCCCCGTCCCTAATGCATCTATAGTAGGGGTGCCACTCACACCTGGTATTCCTGCCTCTCTGTCTGGTGTGTATCTGATGACACTGTTACCATGCATGGCACCAGTTTCTGCTGTCACTGATATAGTCATGGAGGGAAGGAACTGGCCGACATTCCCCTCAAGCTGCTTGCAAATCGTATCATGCCCCACCCCCACACAGTCCGCTGCCCTGTGCTCCCATCGGTCTCCCCTCAAAGACACTTCCCTGAACATGCATCCTGGGCTCAGAGCCCCTCTGACCATCTCTCTCAGTTGCTCCATCTCCTTTACTCCTCTTTTGTCCTTTCTGAAAGGGGCTCCCTGTTGTCTTCCTCCATCAAGTCACTCTGTGTATTCTTCCCAGGCTCGTGAAAATTGACTCTTTGCCTCCCCATGATCTGTGCTTCTCAGGGCGGTCACAGCTCCCTCAAGCTGAGCTGTAGCAGTGGCACCTATGGGCCCGTGTGGTCACATGCATGAGGCACCACCTGAGAGAGGTGGAGAGGCTGGACTCAAAATGTCACTCCCACCTGTCACTCACAGTGTCTCACTGCCACCATTTGGGATAAATTACTGCCTTGTGTTAAGTTGCAAAGGACACAGGCGGGCTAATTACTGGCTCCAGCCATGTAGAGGCATTTGGGCAGCTGTCCTTAAAGCCCAGTCTGAGGTACTCTTCATTGGAATCACCTGGGGTGCATGTTCAAAATGCAAATTCCTGAGGTGGTCTTGTGGGACTGGTCTTCTGCTATCAGAAGAAGGATGGCTGGGAGAAGACTCAAATTTTGAGCATAAGTCCTTCCTCTCCCACGCTAGGGGCCACCCAGATCCCATCTACAACCTCTGCTTGTGACAACACCTTCAAGATATAAAGTCAGAGACCATGTCCTCCTGAGTCTCGACTTTTAAGTAAAAGGAATATGGGGGCTTCACAAGATTCAGGAAGGCAGTTGTACCGTTTGGAGGACACCTCATCCCACTTTGAAGAAGAAGGACTAGCAAGAGGGTATGGGCTGAAACTACAACAAGGGGCATTCATGATAGAGGTGGGTTGCTAGTCAGACAGTAGGAAGAATTTCTGGCAATAAAACTTCCTCTCATTTGTGCAGTGGTTTATAATTTATAGAGCTCTTTCATGTTCACACTCTTCTTTAAGCATCCCACAACACTGTAAGGTGGACACAGATTACTTCTATTTTGCAGAGTTGGCAATTGGGTTCAGAGAGTTTAGGTAACTTGCCCAGGATCACTCAGCTACTAAGTCGTGGAGAAGAAATCTGACTCCAGGTCTTCTGCCCCTGGGTGATAATTACGGGCAGCTCTGTGTCAGTTGGATGAATCCTGGAAGAGAATCCAGGTCTCAGAGAGGTCACCAAGTGGGTTAGAGGCCCCAGGGGTTCCCTACTCCCATTGTGATGCCTTCCCTCTCCCTAGGGAAGGTCTGGAAGAGATGGACCCTGTCCTTGTGGATAGTTAATCTTCATTGCTCTCCATAGGACTCCTGGCTCTCAGCAGCCACTGTTTGAAGAAGGGTGTCATCCCCAGGTGATCTCTGGACTGGCCGATAAGGCACCCATGTCTCTACTTGAATGAGATACTGTCAGCGAAGAAGCCGCCTGTCTCCATTCTCCTCCAATGGGCTGGTCCCAATAGCTTACCTAATACTTGCTAGGTGACATTTAACCCAGTGAGAACACATGGGGGGCAGAGGTTAGCCTAGTACAACCCCTATCTTGAAGCAGGAGAGCCAGAGTCAACTGAAGAGTGACTCTCTGCTGAAGGAGTTTGGAAGACGAGACTTCCGAGCTCCTCTTTATGTCTTCATGGCAAGTGGACGCCCTCTGTGTTTGCTCAGCATCTCAAGAACCCGTTTTATGCTAGGAAGAATCTGCTCTATGCACTCAAGGACCAGCCTGGGCTACAGAAGTACCAGGTTCTAGTCTGTCTCTGCTATGAACTCACTGTGTGACCTTGACCGTTCAATTCCCCTCTCTGAGCTTCACATTCCAAGGGCCTTTCTATTTAGTAGCTCAAAAGCCTCTGATCAGATGATGCTATGTCAAGAGTTAATGTGCAGATCTGCAGTTAAAAATTCACTATGGAGAAGAAATTGACTGACAGGAAAGAGAGTAATGTATTCATTAGAAATATGCAGTTGTACTCAGACATACTTAGGGATATTTAGCTGGGGTGGAACAGAGAATAAGGTAACAGGAAGGAGGCGGGCAGACTAGTAGATGGCCTCACAAAGAAGAGGGAAGAGAGGTATGAACAAAGAGATCTGGTAGAAGTGACAGGGGGAAGGGGTGAAAATGAGAGAAGGGAGAATCCAAGGATGGACAGGACAGAGCTACTGGAGGGAGATGTTGGCACTCACGAGTCTCCCTGCCTGCTGGACATCTCCCCTTGGATGTCCCACCAGCACCTCAAAGCCACCATAGTTCTACCGCAACTCAGCATCTCTTCCCTCTTGAGCCAGGTCCTCTGGTCAACCAGTCCCCAAGTCCGGGGGTTTTTCTCTCCTCCTTACCATTCACGTTTGACTCTGTCCCCACCTCCATATCCACACTGCCACTACCAGGCCATCATCATCTTTCAGCACTCACCTGTCCATATTCTTTTTATTGAGGTATAGTTAACTTACAATGTTGTGTTAGTTTCAGTTGTACAGAAAAGTGATTCACATATATATATATTTTTCAGATTCTTTTCCATTATAGGTTGTTACAAGATATTGAGTATAGGTCCCTGTACTATACAGTAGGACCTTGTTGTTTATCTATTTTATTCATAGTAGTGTGCATATGTTAGTCCCAAACTCCTAATTTACCTCTCCCTGGTCCCTCACCCGGAGTAACATAGTGCCTCCTGTTTCCCTGAGTTCATGCTTGAGTTCTCCAACCCATACTCCGCACCCCTGAAAGACCCTTCAGTGGCTCAACAGTGCTCCCCAGTTAAAATCCAAACTCTTCTCCATGGTCTCCAAGGCCCTGTGTGGTCTGGTGCTTGCCTTCCTCTTCAGCCTCATCTCTTCCACTCCCCGTGTAGATAGCAACACTCGTATCTTACAAAACGACTCTTGTCCATCTCCAGACTTTGGCACATGCTGCCTCCTCTGCCTAAAACATCTTCTTTCTTCCTACTTCATCACTTGGCAAACTCCTTCTCATCCTTTGAGCCTCGTCTCATACAACCTCTCCTTCTGGGAGCCAACCTGGTTTGGCGGTTCCTCTTCTGGGTTCCCACGACCCTTGGGTGTCTCTTTGTGACTGAACTGATCACACTGACTAGTATTTATCTGGTTACATTCCAGACTCCCGCACTAGACTGGGAGCTCCTTGAGGACAGGAATTATGTCTTTTTTGTCCTTGTATGGCATCTTATATATGGATGCTTAATAAATGTGTGTCGAATGAATGTCAAAATGGCTTGGTACCTTGTGCATAGTAAGCCAATGTTTATCGGCTTGAATTGTTATCCAGGAAAGAAGCAGTAGATGGGGATGTCAATGAAACTGCATAGGACTAGAAAAGAGTTTGAGGTAGTGGAGCAGAGTTTCGGCTGGAAGCCAAAGTTCTTGCTAGGAAGGATTACATGAGTTGAGAGAAGGGGAAGCCGGTCCAGGCCACGGGTGTGGGTGGGTGTTGTGCCATGGAGACCTGAAGGAAAGACACCAGATTTAGCTCTTCAAGCAAACCGGATGGTTCTCTGTAACCACACTGCTCATTCCCCACTCTGTGGGCTGGCTGTGTGCTTTTGCACACTGGGGTATTTTGCAGCCTGGATGGCTGGCAGAGGGAGATTTGTGAGACCTCATTCACTGCATAAATATTAGTTGAGCACCTATGTTATGTCAGGCACTATTCTATACACTGAGGAACTCAGCAGTGAATATAAGAGGCAAATACATACAAAAATCCCTTCCCTCATGAGCCCTCCTACACTGTTGGTGGGTAAATTGGTGCAGCCACTATAGAAAACAATATGGAGTTTTCTTATAAAACTAAAAATAAAGTTACCATATGTTCCAGGAGTCCCACTCTTGTGTTTATATCCAGAAAAGACAAAAACTCTAACTGGAAATGATACATGTACCCCAATGTTCATTGCAGCACTATTTACAATAGCCAAGACATGAAAGTAACAAAAATGTCCATAGACAGATGAATGGACAAAGAAGTTGTGGTGTGTGTGTGTGTGTGTGTGTGTGTGTATATATATATATATATATATATACATAATGGAATATTACTCAGCCATTAAAAAGAATGAAATGATGCCATTTGTAGCAACATAGATAGACCTAGAGATTATCATACTAAGTGAAGTAAGTGAGACAGACAAAGACAAATATCATATGATATCACTTATATGTGGAATCCAAAAATTGATACAAATGGACGTATTTACGAAACAGAAACAGACTCACAGACATAGAAAACAAATTTATGGTTACAAAGGGGAAAGAGGAGGGTAGGGATAAATTAGGAGCTTGGGGTTAACAGATACAAACTACTGTACATAAAATAAACAACAAGAATTTAGTGTATAGCACAGGGAACTATATTCAATATCTTATAATAATCTATAATGGGAAGGGAATCTGAAAAAGTATATATATACCAGAATCTAACTCAACATTGTAAACCAACTATACTTCAATTTAAAAAAAATCCCTTCCTTCATGGAGCTCACATTCTAGTGAAGGGAGACAGACCAAAAGCAAAATAAATAAAATTTATAGAATGCTAGATGGTTATATATATATATGGAGAAAAATTAAGGAGGGAAGGGAGTTAAGAAGTTGCTAGAAGGGGCGTATGTTTCAATTACAAGTAGGGGAGTCATGGGCTTGCAGGAGGTTAGAAGCCTTTCCTGTGGCGAGGGGACATTGTAGAGGGGACTGGTGGTGCGAGCAATAGCAAGCTCCCCAACAGGCCTCCAAGTGAAGGGAGGCTATAATGAGGAGCCAGCGACCAAACTGGCAACCCTGGAGTTTGGGCTGATCCTGGAATTGCACAGCGCCTGCAGTCCCATCTCTTCCCATGTCCCACTCAGCCCCTGCCTTCACCACATCCACACATAGAAATAGCACATCCACCGTCACAGTCCCAGAGCTACTTCTTGGTGGCTTATGTGTCATGATTCACCTTACTCCTTTCAGCTGAGACTGGTGCTCTTCAGTGGTGTGACCAACAAGTCTGATTAACCAATGCAGATTGTATCTGCTATTTCAGGTCCCTGCACTTATCAGGACGGCAGGAATGCTTGTGAGTGAAACTGCTGCTAATGTATCCACAAGCGTGCTCCAGCACTGTGTGTGTGTGTCGGAGTTGGGATTGCATGGGCAGCCTTGCTGACTTGGGGCAGTTGACTCTCTGAGCCTTAGTTTCCCCATTTGAAATATGAAGCCCCTGCCCCACCTCCCTTACAGCATTCTTAAAGATAAAAATGACATGGAAAACTTACAGCAATGTATCAAGGCCCTTGGTGGATGCCACCCTGGTGTAGTCTTTCCTGAGAGGTGGAAACAACTTAGCTCCACTAGCCATCTGTGTGTGTCTGGCCCTTGGATAAAACTCTGAGTGGTTTCACTTAATTGTTGATAAGATGTGTCTATATCTGTCAGACAGATCTGCTGGTGACCCAACACAAGGAGGGAAAGGATACTTCCTCATCAGCTGGTAACAATGCTCAGGGTCACGGTAGGTTGGGGACACAGGGACATGAGGGTGGTTGTGGTGCAGGCCTTTCCCCTACCATCCTCAGTGAGGAAATAGAAATCTGCCCTCTTAGGTAGACCCAGGAAACTTAAGAAGCATTCAGCATAACAGGCATGGCACTGAACACATTGTATGTGTGTGTTTGTGTTTGTGTGGGTGTGTTTCTTTTTTTGGTGGTGGTGGTGAGAAAAAAAATAAACAAGGTCTGGACTCTACCTCAAGGACTCACAATTTAGTAAGGAGAGATAGAAGTCTTAAAGGGGAAGTGTGCCAAGTAGGGTTTTATAATCTGCCTAGGTGTGGAGAAAGGGGTGGCTGGAGGCAATGTCACCTAGGAGAGTTTTCTGTGGTCTAGGGAAGGGATGGTGTTGTCTTAGACTAGGGCAGAGTCAGTGAGAAAGGAGAGTAGGGCAAAGGTGGGGAAAATATCATGGAAGTGACCGCAACCTCACTTGGCAAATGGTTGAGGGGAAAAGGGAAAGTTCAAAGGGGCTTCCAAATTTGCTGCTGCTAAGCCCATCTTCCTCTTCCTAGACTTGTGCAGTTGGATTGGGGCATTTGGTGCTAGAACATTTCAACTCATCATTTCAGCCTGTAGACAACTCTCTGAAGCTTGAGTCACTATAATCCTAGGGATCTGCTAGTCCTCTGGGTTTTATGTAATTTGCAAATTCTCAAGAGCCAGGATGCTTGTGCTTCATTCCATGGTCTGCCACTTACTAGCTGTGTGATTTGGGGCAAGGTACTTAACTTCTCTAAAGCCACAGTTTCCTCATCAGTATTGTGGGGATAATAATAGTATTTACCATATAGGGCTGATGTGAGGATTGAATGAGTTAATTCATGAAAAGGGCTTAATACCTGTCACATTGTAAACACTTGGTAAGTGCTATTACCATTATTTTTGAATGCTTTTTTCTTAGTACTTATATTGTACCTGGCTGTACCAGATGCCCTGCAGGAAGCAGAGAAAAATTAGGCCAGGTTTCTGGGAGAGAAATGTATAGTTACTGGCCAGAATCCAAGAGGCTGAAGTATATAATAGACAGAGGTTCAGCGTGCTGTTGGAGCAAGGGAGAGAAGAGGAAGTAATTGAATCCAGTGAGGTGGGGTAAGGGTGAGCATGGTTAGTTGGATCAAGTTGTCCATCTGACCAAAGGGCAGTCTGCTTGGTGGTGCCTTGAAAGTGGTCTGGCAGGAACTTCTATGCAAAAAGGATTCTGGGGCTTACCTGGTGGTTCAGTGGTTGAGAGTCCGCCTGCCAATGCAGGGGACGCAGGTTCGTGCCCCGGTCCGGGAAGATCCCACATGCCGCAGAGCGGCTGGGCCCGTGAGCCATGGCCACTGAGCCTGCGCGTCCGGAGCCTGTGCTCCGCAACGGGAGAGGCTGCATCAGTGAGAGGCCCGCGTGCTGCAAAAAAAAAAAAAAAAAAAAAAAAAAAAAGGATTCTGAACTGGGACTAGAGAAAATCAAGAAGCTGACAATGGGAGTTGAATCTGAAAAAATGAAAAGAAAGGCTAAGAGTGAATAAAGTTCTGCTGCAGAGGTCTCCAGAATAGCTTTGGCTTCAGTTCCAACCTCCATGAGGCCAGATCATCCTAAGGTTCTGTCTCTTCAAGTCCCATGTTTCTTTCCCAATTTTTCACTAATTGAGTTGGTCTGAGTGGATCACAGCTTCTTTTTTTAATGTTCTAAGTGGAGTTTCCTTTAAAAAGAACAGCTTTATTGAGATATAATTCACATACCATACAATTCATCCATTTAAAGCATACAATTCAACTGTTTTTAGTATATGTGTAACCACTACCACAGTCAACTTTAGAACACTTTGTCACCTCAAAAAGATATCTTATACCTGTTAGCAGGCATTCCCCTTCCCCCCGTCTCCAACTCCTGGAAACCACTAATCAACTTTCTGTGTCTGTGGATTTGCCTATAATGGACACTTCATGTAATTGGGATTATACTATAAATGGCTTTGTATGACTGGCTTCTTTCACTCAATGTGATGTTTTCAAGGTGCATCCATGTTGTAGCATGTATTAGTACTTCATTTCTTCTTATTGCGGAATAAATTTTCACTGTACAGATATAGCACATTTAATTTATCTATTCATCAGTTGATAGATACTTGGGTTGTTTTCACCTTTTGGCTGTTTTGAGTAATGCTGCTGTAAACATTCATGAACAAGTTTTTGTGTGAATGTATGTTTTCATTTCTTTTGGGTATATACCTAGGATTGAAATTGCTGGGTCATATGATAACTCTATGTTTAACCATGTAAGGAACTGCCAAACTGTTTTCAAAGTGGCTGCACCATTTTACTTTCCCTCCAGCAGTGTATGAGGGTTCTGATTTCTCCACATGCTTGTCAGCACTTGTTATTATCTGGCTTTTTGATTATAGCAATCCGAGTAGAAGTGAAGTGTATCCCATTGTGGTTTTGATATGCATTCCCCTGAGAACATTTTCATGTGCTTAGCTGTCATTTGTATATCTTCTTTGGAGAAATGTCTATTCAGATACTTTGCCCATTTTTAAAATTGGGTTGCATCTTTATTAATCAGTTTTAAGAGCTGCTTATGGATACTAGATACAAGTTCCCTGTAAATTGAAAATATTTCTCCCATCGTGGGGATTGTTTTTCCACTTTCTTGATAGTGTCCTTTAAAACATAGATGTTTTTTATTTTGATGAAGTTCAATTTATATATTTTGATTGTGCTTCTTATGCTTTGGTGTCATATATGAGATTGTGTTTCTAAACCTAGGGTCATGCAGATTTACCTCCATGTTTTCTTTTAAGAGTTTTATAATTTTAGCTCTTATATTTAGGTCTTTGAGTTAATTTTTGTATATGGTGTGAGGTCAGTGTTCAGTCTCATTCTTTTGCATATGTCTATCCAGTTGTCATGGTGCCAATTGTTGCAAAGACTATTCTTTCCCATTGAATGACCTTGGAACCCTTGTTGAAAACCAGTTAACCATAGACACATAAGTTCATATCTGGACTCTTAATTCTATTCCATTGATCTATATGTCCATCCTTATGCCAGTATCACATGTTCTTAATTACTATAGCTTTGTAGTAAGTTTTGAAATCAGAAAGTGTTAGGCCTCCAACTTTGTTCTTTTTTCAAGAATGTTTTGACTATTCTGGGTCCCTTGCATTTCCATATGAATGTTAGGATCAGCTTACCAATTTCTGCAAATAAAGGCAGCAAGGATTTTGATAGGGGTTGCATTGAATTTGTAGATCAATTTGGAGAGTATTGCCATCTTAAAAATATTAAGTCTTCTAATCCACGAACACAGGATGTTTTTATGTATATTTAGACCTTTAATTTCTTCCAACAAAATTTTGTAGTTTTTAGAGCACGTATAAGTTTTACACTCCTTTTATTAAAGTTATTCTTAAATATTTTATTCTTTTTGATGCTATTGTAAATGCAATTGTTTTCTTAATTTCATTTTCAGATTGTTCACTGCAAGTATATAGAAATACCGTTTATTTTTGTATATAGATTTTGTATCCTGCAACCTTACTGAATTTGTTTATTAGTTCTAACAGGTATTTAGTGGATTCCTTAGGATGTTCTATGTATAAGATCTTGTCATCTGTGAATAAAGATGGGTTTACTTCTTCTTTGCATTTTGGATGCCTTTTATTGCTTTTTTATGCCCAATTAGCCAGGCTAGAACCTTTAGTACCATGTTGAATAGAAGTGGTAAGAACAGATATCTTTGTCTCATAACCGATCTTATGGATGTTAGATGTGGGGATATCTTACATGTCCTCTATGTAGTTAATAAAGTTCTTTTGTATTCCTAGTTTGTCGAGTGTTTTTATCATAAAAGGGTGTTATATTTTGTTGAATGCTTTTTTTTTCTGTATCTACTGAGATGACTGTGATTTTCATTTTCTATTCTACTGATATGGTATATTAATCATTTTTCAGATATTAAACCATCCTTGCTTTTCTGTGATAAATCACACTTGACCATGGTGTATAAGTCATTTATGTTGCTGAATTTGGTTTGTCAGTGTTTTCTTTTATGGCTTAGCATATGGTCTGTCCTGGAGAGTGTTCCATATGTTCTTGGGAAGAATATATATTCTGTTGTTGGGTGAAATGTTCTATAGATGTCTCTTTTCTAGTATTTTTTGAGGATGTTTGCATCTTTATTATTATGAGATGATAGTCTTTAGGTTTCTTTTCCTGTGATATCTTTGTCTGGTTTGGGTATCAGGGTAATACTAGCTTCAAAAAATGAGTTGGGAAATTGGGAAATACTGCCTCCTCTTCTATTTTTTTGGAAGAGTTTCTGAAGAATTGGTATTAGTTCTTTTTTAAATGTTTGGTACGATTCACCAATGAATCCATCTGTGCTAATACTTTCTTTGTAGCTGTTTTTTTAAATTACTAATTCAACTCATGTTATAGATCCATTCTTATTGTCCATTTCTTGTTTAATTAGTTTTGGTGGTCTGTGTCTTTCTAGGAATTTTTCGATTTCATCTGAATTGTCTTATTTATTGACACACAATTGTTCAGAGTATTCCTGGGTTTTTTTTTACATCTTTATTGGAGTATAATTGCTTTACAATGGTGTGTTAGTTTCTGCTTTATAACAAAGTGAATCAGTTATACATATACATACGTTCCCATATCTCTTCCCTCTTGCGTCTCCCTCCCTCCCACCCTCCCTATCTCACCCCTCCAGGCGGTCACAAAGCACCGGGCTGATCTCCCTGTGCTATGTGGCTGCTTCCCACTAGCTATCTACCTTACGTTTGGTAGTGTATATATGTCCATGCCTCTCTCTCACTTTGTCACAGCTTACCCTTCCCCCTCCCCATATCCTCAAGTCCATTCTCTAGTAGGTCTGTGTCTTTATTCCTGTCTAACCCCTAGGTTCTTCATGAATCTTTTTATTCTTAAATTCCATATATATGTGTTAGCATACGGCACATATATACAGAGTATTCCTTTTTAATCATTTTTATTTCTGTAATATTTGTAGAAATGTCTTCTCTTTAGTTTCTGATGTAGTAATTTGAGTCATCTATGGTTTTTCCTTTGTGAGTATAGCTATAAGTTTGTCAATTTTGTTAATCATTTTAAAGAACCAGCTTTTGGTTTCATTGATTTTCTCTATTTTCTACTCTCTATTTCATTAATTTGCACTTCATTATTTCTTTCCTTCTGCTTGTTTTACATTTCTTTATTCTTTTTTTCCAGTGTCTTAATGTGGAAATTAGGTTACTGATTTGAAATATTTCCCCTTTTTTAACATAAGTATTTACAGCTATAAATTTCCCCCTAAACACTGCTTTAACCACATCTTAAGTTTTGGAATGTTTCATCTTCATTTTCATTGATCTCAAAGTATTTTCTAATTTTTCTTTTGAGTTTTTTCTTTGACCAAGTGGTTATTTAGGAGTTTGTTGTTTAGTTTCCACATAGTTGTGAGTTCCTGAAATATCTTTCTATTTTTGATTTCTAAATTCAATCCATTGTGGTCAGATAACATAATTCATATGATTTCTATCCTTTTAAATTTATTGAGGTTTTTTTATGGCCTATTAAATAGTCTATCCTGGTAATTGCTCCAGGTGCACTTGGGAAGAATGTATATTCTTATCAAAAATCATGGAAACTAGTAAACAGTGGAATGACATATTTAAAATACTAACAGAAAAAAATTGTCACCCAAAACTTCTATACTCAACAAAAATATCCTTCAAAAATGAAGGAGAAATCAAGACATTCCCAGATAAACAAACACTGAGGTAGTTTGTCACTGGTAGACCTGTACTACAAGAAATGCTAATGGTAGTAATTCAGGCTGAAATAAAAGAACATTAGATAGTAAGTCAAAGCCATATAAAGAAATAAAAAACAAAGGTAAAGGTAGCTATGTAGGTAAACATAAAAGCCAGTATTATTGATTTCTACCTCATAAATCCTCTTTTTTCTATACAATTTAAAAGGAAAACACATAAAACAATAATTACAAATCTATAGGTATACAATGTATAAAGATGTGATTTGTGAAAATGACAACATAAGGAAGATGGGATGGAGCTGCATAAGAGCAATATTTTTGTACACCAATAAAGCTAAGCTGGTACTACTTCAAACTAATTGGTACAAATTTAAGATGTTTATTTATTCTTTAATCAGTTTTGGTAGTTTGTCTGTATCTAGAAATTTGTCTATTTCATCTAGGTTATCTAATTTGTAGGCAAACAATTTTTCATAATATTTTCCTACAAGTTTTTTTTTTTTCTGTAAGGTATAGTAGCAATGTCCCCACTTTCACCTATGATTTTAGAAATTTAGTTCTTTCTCTCTTCTTTGTCTCTCCCTCTCTCTCTTTAGTAAGTATAGATAAATGTTAGTCAGTTTTAATAATCTCTAAAAAAACCAGCTTTTAGTTTCATTGACTCTATTACCTTTTTATTCTCTATTTTATTATTCTCAGCTCCATTCTTTATTATTTCTTTCTTTCTGATAATTTTTTGTTTAATTTGCTGTTCTTTTTTTTTTTACTTCCTTAAGGTATGAAGATAAGTTGCTTATTTGAGATTTCTTTTCATTTTTAATGTAGACATTTACAACTATAAAATTCCATCTGAGCATGGCTTTCATTTCATCTTGTAAGTTTTGGTATATTGTGTTTTTAATTTTAACTTGTATCAGAGTATTTTCTGAGTTCTCTTCTGTTTTCTTTTCTTTCATTCATTGGCTATTTAATGTATGGTTTTATTTCCACATATTTGGAATTTTCCAGTTCTCCTAAAGTTATTGATTTCTAGTTTCATTTCTTTGTGTTCAGAGCATATCCTTTGTATGGTTTCAGTCTTTTTGAATTTATTAACACCTGACTTGTGGCCTAACATATGTTCTGTTGTGGAGAACGTCCTATCTGCAATTGGAAGAAAAATATGCATTCTGCTGTTGTTGGCTGGAGGATTTGTGTATGTCTGTTAGGTCTAGTTGGTTTATAGTGTTGCTTAAATTCTCTATCTCCATAATGATCTTCTATCTGATTGTTCTATCATTATTAAAAGTAGGGTATTGAGGGACTTCCCTGGTGGCACAGTAGTTAAGAATCCACCTGCCAATGTAGGGGACACAGATTTGATCTCTGGTCCGGGAAGATACCACATGCTGCATCGCCCACATGCCACAACTACTGAGCCTGTGCTCTAGAGCCCGTGAGCCACAACTACTGAGCCTGTGTGACACAACTACTGAAGCCCACACACCTAGAGCCCATGATCCACAGCAAGAGAAGCCACCACAATGAGAAACCCGTGCACCACAACAAAGAGTAACCCCTGCTTGCTGCAACTAAAGAAAGCCTGTGCACAGCAACAAAGACCCAGTGCAACCAAAAATAAATAAATAGATAAAGTTATAAAAAAATAAAAGCAGGGTATTGAAATCTCCAACTATTATTATAGAATTGTTTATCCTTCCCTTTGATTCTGTCAACTTTTGCTTCATATATTTGGGAATCTGTTGTTGGGTGCATATATGTTCATAATTGTTATATCTTATTGAAAATCTGATTAGAGCAATAATGAATAAAGAGCTTGAATCAGTAATCAAAAACTTCCCAAGCAAGAAAAGCTCAGGACCAAATGGCTCCACTACTTAATTCTGCCAAACACCTAAAAATAAGTTAACACCAATTCTCAAAATCTTCCTAAAGAAGATGAGAGAACACTTCCTAAGTCATTCTGTGAGGCCACCATTACCCGGATACTAAGGATAGACAAATATATCACATTAAACGAAAGCCACAGATTAATATCACCTGTGGATATATATCCAAAAATTCTCAACAAGGCACCAACAAACTGAATTCAGCAGTATATTAGAAGTATTATACACCAAGACCAAAAGTGATTTATGCCAGGAATGCAAGGGTCTTTCAACATTTAAAAATCAATCCATATAATACACCAGCATGGGCACACGCACTCCTGGGCGCACAGAGAACAGGGCATGTGCCATGGAGCAGCGGTTAGCTGAGTTGGGAGTAGGGCCCAGAAACCAGCCAGGTTGGCGGCAGAACCCAGCACTTCAGAGCCACTGTGCACAAACCTCAGGAGAGAAGGTGGAAGCAGCTGCAACTCCAAAGGCAGCCCCAGGCTGGCTAAAACGGTTCTTGGTGTGGAAATCGAGGCCCTTGAGCACCCAGGCCTGGCCCAGCCTTGCTCAGGGAGCAGCTTGTCCTGGGGACTGCATGTCACAGCCACCGTGGAATGCAGCCAAGCCACCGCCTCTGCCGCCCCCGCCCCAGGAGGGCCAGTCTCCCCTGACCGACATCACCTTCTTGAAGGTGCTCCTCTGGTTGGTCCTGCTGGGACTGTCTGTGGAACTGGAATTTGGCCTGGTCTATTTTGTCCTGTCCCTCTTCTACTGGATGCATGTGGGGAAACGAGGCCCTGAGGAGAAGGCAGAGGGGGGAAGAGCGGGTACTCCATGTTCAACCCAGACTGTGAGGCCATCCAGGGCACCCTGATTGCCCAGCAGCTGGAACGCAAGCTGCACCTGAGACCCCTGCAGGGGAGATAGGGCCAGCCCTGCTGTTGGCTGGGCCCTAGGGCCCTCACACCCCTGGGGTGTCGGTTTGTGGGTTTGGCTAAGGATAGCTTGCAGGTCAGTTCTGTGACCCCACAGTTCCACATGCTTTCCCTGATTTCCTGCTGCAGTTTTATATCAGAACTTCTTTTTGGTTTTGGTGAAACTCCCAGAAAGACACTCACTGTGGATCTGATGCAATTTATAAAAATTACACACTCAAGAAAGGAGACCTATTTGTCTCTTTATTTAAGAGAGGTGATTTTTAGAACAGTAGGGGGGCACTGGGGAGATAACTGTTTAAAATATCCAGCTGTTTGAAGTAATGTTTTGGTACATCAGGACTATATGTTAAAAGTAAATATTCTCTTTAAGTCTTTTTTTAATTAATTAATTTTTAAAATTGACATATATTTGATTTACAATGTTGTGTTAGTTTCAGGTGTACAGCAAAGTGATTCATTTATACATATATATATTCTTTTTCAGATTCTTTTCTTATAGAGGTTACTACAAAATATTAAGTATTTTGTAGTTCCTGTGCTATACAGTAGGTCCTTGCTGTTTGCTTTATATATGGTGGTGTGTATCTGCTAATCCCAGGTTCCTAGTTTATCCCTCCCCCCCCCACCTTTCTGCTTTGGTAGCCATAAATTTGTTTTCTATGTCAAAAAAATTATAATATACCATGTTAATGGAATGAAGGAAAAATCCACATGATCATCTCAATTGATGCCGAGAAAGAATTTGACAAAATCCAGCACCCTTTCATGATAAAGAAAACCTTAACATACATACTAGGAATATATATATATATATAACATTCCATCCAAAAGCAGCAGATTACACATCTTTTCAAGTTCATGTGGAACATTCTCCAAGATTTTAAATCACATGCTAAGCCATGAAACAAGTCTCAGTAAATTTAAGAAGACTAATATCATATTAAGCATCTATTCTGACCAGAAGGCTATAAGACTAGAAATCAACTACAAGAAAAGAACTGTATAAAACATAAAAACGTGGAGGCTAAAATATATGCTGCTAAACAATCAATGGATCACTGAAGAAATCAGAGGAAATAAGAAAATTACCTGGAGACAAAGGAGAACAAAAACACAGCAATTAAAAATCTATGGGACATAGCAAAAGCAGTTCTAAGAGGAAAGTTTTTAGTGATACAAGCCTACCTCAGGAAACAAGAGAAATCTCAAATCAACAGCCTAACCATACACATAAAGAAAATAGAAAAAGAAGAACAAATGAAACCTAAAGTTAGTAGAAGGAAAGAAATAATAAAGATCAGGGCAGAAGTAAATAAAATAGAGAATAAAAAATATAAAAGGTCAATGAAACTAATAATTCTTTAAAAAGATTTTTAAAATTGATAAAATTTTATCCATAAACATCAAGAAAAAGAAAGAGAGGATCCAAATAAATAAAAACAGAAATGAAAAAGGAAAAGTTACAACTGACACCACAGAAATACAAAAGATCATAAGAGATGGCTATAAACAATTATGCACCAATAAAATGGACAACCTAGAAGAAATGGACAAATTTCTAGAAACATATAATCTCTCAAGGCTGAACCAGGAAGAAATATAAAATATGAACAGACTGATTACCAAGAATGAAATTGAATCATTAAAAACAAAAAAAACAAACAAAAAAATCACCAACAAACAAAAGTTTATGACCAGATGGTTTTACAGGTGAATTCTACCAAATATTCAGAGAAGAGTTAACACCTGTCCTTCTCAAACTATTTCAAAAAATTGCAGAGGAAGGAACCCTTCCAAACTCATACTATGAGGCCATCATCACCCTGATACCAAAACCTGACGAAGATATCACAAAAAAAGAAAATTACAGACCAGTATCTCTGATGAACATAGATGCAAAAATCCTAAACAAAATATTACGAACCAAATTCAACAATACTTTAAAATGATCATACACCATGATCAAGTGGTATTTATCCCAGGTTTGACATCCACAAATCAATCAATATGATATACCACCTTAAAAAATTGAAGAATAAAAAATCATATGATCACCTCAATAGATGCAGAAAAAGCATTTGACAAAATTGAACATCCATTTATGATAAAATCTCTCAACAAGGTGGGTATAGAGGGAACATACCTCAACATAATGAAGGCCATTTATGACAAGCCTATAGGCAACATCATACTCAATGGTGAAAAGATCAAAACATTTCCTCTAAGATCAGGAACAAGACAAGGATGCCCACTCTCACCACTTTTTTTTTGGTTTTGTTTTTTTTAATTATTTTAATTCCACTCTCATCACTTTTATTGAACATAGTATTAGAAGTCCTAGCCACAGCATTCAGAAAAGAAAAGGAAATAAAAGGGATCCAAATTGGAAAGGAAGAAGTTAAACAGACACTATTTGCAGATGACATGATACTCTATATAGAAAATCCTAAAGATGCCACCAAAAAACTACTAGAGCTCATCAATGAATTCATAAAGCTGCAGAATACAAAACGAATACACAGAAACCTGTAGCGTTTCTATACACTAACAATGAATTATCAGAAATAGAAATTAAGAAAACAATACCATTTACAATCACATCAAAAAAATAAATCTAACTAAGGAGATGAAAGACCTGTACTTGGAAAAATATTAGACACTGATGAAAGAAATTGAAGACAACATAGACAGATGGAGACATATACTGTGTTCATGGATTGGGAGAATTAATATTGATAAAATGACCATTTCCCCCAAGGAAATCTACAGATTCAGTGCAATCCCTATCAAAATACCAATGGCATTTTTCACAGAACTAGAGCAAATAATTCTAAAATTTGTATGGAAACACAAAAGACCTTGAATAGCCAAAACAATCTTAAGAAAAAAGAACGGAGCTGGAAACATCATGCACCCTCACTTCAGACCATGCTACAAAGCTACAGTAATCAAAACCAGTATGATACTGGCATAAAAATAGTCACATAGATCAATGGAACAGAATAGAGAGTCCAGAAATGAACCCACCTTTATATGGTCAATTAATATATGACAAAGGAAGCAAGAATATAAAATGGGGGAAAAACAGTCTCTTCAATCAATGTTGCTGGGACAACTGGATAGCTACATGCAAAGGAATCAAACTGGACTACTTTTTCACACCATATACAAAAATAAACTCATAATGGATTCGAGGGATAAATGTAACACCTGAAACCATAAAATTCCTAGAAGAAAACATAGGCAGTATTCTCTTTGACATTGGTCTTAGCAATATATTTTGGATACGTTTTCCCAAGCAAGGAAAATGAAAGCAAAAATAAACTAATGGGACTACATCAAACTAAAAAGCTTTTGCATGATGAAGGACACTATCCAAAAACTGTGAAGGCCACCTACTGAATGGGAGAAGATATTTGCAAATGATATATCCAATAAGGGGTTAATATCCCCAATACACAAAGAACTCATATAACTTTGTATCAAAAAACAAGCAATTAAAAAATGGACAGAGGATCTGAATAGACATTTTTACAAAGAAGACATACAGGTGACCAACTGATACATGAAAAGATGCTCAATATCACTAACCATCAGGGAAATGCAAATCAAAACCATGATGGGATATCTCCTTACACCTGTCAGAATGGTTATCATCAAAAAGACAACAAATAACAAATTGTTGGAGAGGATGTGGAGAAAAGAGAACCCTTGTACACTATTGGTAGGAATGTAAATGGGTTCAACCAGTATGGAAAACAGTATAGCAGTTCCTCAAAAAACTAAAAATAGAACTACCATATGATCCAGCAATTCCACTATTGGGTATTTATCAAAACAAAAGGAATCACTAATTTGAAAAGATATATGCACCCCTATGTTCACTGCAGTATTACTTACAATAGTCAAGATGTGGAAGCAAACTAAATGCACACTGATAGATGAATGGATAAAGAAGATGTGGTGTACATACACAATGGAACATTACTCAGCCATAAAAAATGAAACCTTGCTACTTATGACAAAATGGATGGACCTAGAGGGTATTATGATAAGTCAGTCAGGGAAAGACAAATACTCTGCAATTTCACTTATATGTATAATCTAAAAAACAAAACAAATGAACAAATACAACAAAACAGAAACAGAGTCATAGAAACAGAAAACAAACAAGTGGTTGCCAGGGGGAAGGGGTTAGGGAATGAAAAATAGGTGAGGGAGATTAAGAGGTACAAACTTCCAGTTACAAAATAAATGAGTCGTGGGTATGAAATGTACAGTGTAGGGAATACAGTCAATAATTATGTAATATATTTGTATGGTGACAGTGGTAACTAGACTTATCATGATGAGCATTTTGAAATGTATAGAAATATAGAATCACTATATCATACACCAGGAGCTAACATAGTGTTGTAGGTCAATTATACTTCAAACACAAACAAACTCATAGAAAAAGAGATCAGATTTGTGATGACCAGAGGTGGTTAATGGGGCAGGTTGGGGGGGGTGGTGGAGAATTGGATGAAGGTGGTCGAATGGTACAAACTTCCAGTTATAAGATAAATTAATTACTAGGGATGTAATGTATGACATGATTAATATAATTAACACTGCTGTATGTTATATATGAAACTTGTTAAGAGGGTAAATTCTAAAAGTTCTCATCACAAGGAAAAAAAGTTCCTATTTCTTTAATTTTGTGTCTGTATTAGATGATGGGTATTCACTAAACTTATTGTGGTAATCGTTTCATGATGCATGTAAGTCATATCATTATACTCTACACCTTAAACGTATACAGTGCTGTATGTCAGTTATATCTCAATAAAACTGGAAGAAAAATAAGAAATAGCAGCTTATGTATATAAATTAGGAATAAATGAGGAAACTAATTACCAGGAGAAACCACTAAAAGAGGAGAAGGTTTGGCATGGGAAAGGATGGGGCAAGGGATGGTTGGTTGTTATACTGAACACTTCTGCTCTTTGATTTTTAACCATATACATGTGTAATATTTTGATTTCAAAAGTACTTTTTAAACTCTGTAATTTTAATCCTGTCCCCTCCTGGCCTCAAATCCTTCTAAGGCTTCCCCTGCAAATGATACATGTTAAACTATAAATTATTTACATGTCACTCAAAGCCCTTCAACATCTGGCCCCGACCTACATTACCAGCATCATTACTGCTCTTTTCCTTAAAGTACCTGGGACTCTAGTCACAGCAATCTATTTGCAGCATCTTGGGTACCATTTTCTTTCATGCTTCCATGCTTTTGCACATTTTGTTGCCTCTGCTTGACTTTCCCCTCCCCCTCTCCCTCCCCCTCTCCTCCTCCTCCTCTTCTTCCTCCTCATCTCCCTGATGAACCCACACTCATCTTCCCAGAGTCTGCAAATGTCATCTTCCCTAGGAGGCCTTCCCTACCACCCCACAGGAAGATTTTTGCCCTTTCCCCTGTGCTGTCCCAGCATTTAGTACATTGCCCCACTATAGCACAGATCACGTGGGATTTAACTTGATGAGTCTGCTTCCCCCACTGGATTGTGGGCTGCTTGATGGCAGTGACCAGCTTTTATTCATGTTTATATTCCCAGGGCTTATCCCATGCCTTATTGACTTGAATGTGTTTTTAAAGGACATTTGAAAAAATATTTCACTAAGAAACTAGGGAAAATCAAATAGTCTCAGAAAGCTAGTATAGGTGATTGTATTACAGCATCACCATAACTGTGAAGAAAGAAATGTTGATAGGGTGATAGTTCCTCAAAATGTTAAACATAGGTTTACCATATGACCCAGCAGGCCCACTCCTAGGTATATATCCACTCTTAGGTATATATTCAAATATATATCCACACAAAAACTGGTATATGAATGTTCATAGCAGCATCATTCATAACAGCCAAAAATGAAAATAACCTAAGTGACCATCAACTGAAGAATGGATAAAAAATGTGGTATATCCATAAAATGAAACATTATTTGGCCATGAAAAGGAATGAAGTACTGATACATACTACAGCTTGGATGAACGTTGAAATCATGCTAAGTGAAGCCAGACACAAAAGGCCACATATTGTATGACTTCATTTTTATGAAACTCTCAGAATAAGCAAATCTATAGAGACAGCAGGAAGTGAGGTGGAGGTGAATGGGAGTGACTGCTAATGGGTGTAAAGCTTCTTTTTGGGGTGATTAAATGTTCTAAAATTAGTTAGTGATGACGGTCACACAACTTTGGGAATATGCTAAAATACATTATATTGTATACTTTAAAACAGTGAACTTTATGATTTGAATGATATCTCAATAGAGTTGTTTAAAAAAAAAGAAACATATAAAAAATCCTGGAAGGAAACACACCAAAAATTTAACAAGTGGTTGTTAACTTTGAGTTGTGGGGTTTTGTGAGGGAGATTGTTACTATTTTTCTTTTCTTCTGTTTTACAGTGCTTTCCATACACTCTATGATGAACATGTAATTAACGTCAGACACTTTATGCTTTAAAATATCAAGAAAGAGGAGAGAGAGAATTAACATATTCTAAGTACATGCTATGTACTCGTAGGGTAATCCCCACAGCATTCCTGTCAGGTTGCTATTCCTTTTTTTCAATTTCACAAGGGTGACAGGGAAAAAAAATGAGACTTAAGGATTCACTGTCTTTCCCCATTCTCCTCCCACTTCTAAAAAGCTTCTTGGGTTTTCTGGCCTGATTTGGGGCCTTTTGGTTTGTTGAACTCGTAGTAATGACTAAAGGAAAATTGAAAGAGGCCTTGAAAGTCAGGACTGATTTACAGTACAAAGAGTAGAGAGTGACCAGAGAAAGCAAAGAAAGCTCTGGGGAAAGATCAGAAGAGGGCAGAGAAAGAGAAGACATAGCAGGGGCTGAATGTGGGGGGAATTAGTCCCGTGCGTAAAAGGATGGATTGGATTCTGGATGCCTGGCCCTTTTAATCATTCTGATTTCAGCTCAGACATGGCCACTTCAAAGGCCCCGTGATGATGTGATACCCACTTCTGAAGGAACCCCTGCCACTTCTATCTCGACCTCTTTCCATCCCATTACCCTGCATTATCCTCTCCATAGTATTGATTACTATCTGAATGTGTCCTGTCTTCTCTTGCTGGGATGTGAGCACCATTCCAGAAGCAGAGCCTCCTCTGGCTTGTTCACTGCTCTATTGCAGGACTGGGAACCAGGTCTGGTAACTTGTGGTGTTCGGAAAATGAGAATTGCGTTTTCTGTTGTCATTCGTCGACTCCTCTCCCCTCACTTATCTCCACTTTTTCCTAAAGTTTATCTAGTCTAGGTCCAATCTTACATAGGTTTCACCTCCTGACAGTAAGCTGCTGCCCCCAGGTAGGACAACCTGCCTCAAGGTCCCCAAAGTTTCCCACTTCAGTTGGTTCTCAAGACTCCCTTATGGATAGCTGCAGAAACAATATTTTCTAGGCACCAGCTGTGTGCCAGACACTTCCATACCCAGGATCTTACTTACCTCTTACCTAGTAGTACTATTATTATTATTCCTATTTGAAAGATGAAGGAAACTCAGAGAGTTTATGTAACTTGCCCAAGGCCACACTGTCAGCAAGTTTGTAGTGAATGTGCCTGACGCCAAGGCTGGTGCATCTTGCTACCATCCCTTGCTCTCCCTTCATTCTGAAGTTTAAACCATCCTGCTCAGGCTTTAGAAGTTCTTTGAGATTCCTAACCTTGGGACTGGCTTGATTTCATTGGACCTTTCTCAGTAGAGATAGCAAGTTAGCCTTTTCCACGAACTGACCCTTTAGAGACAGGAAGTTTTGCTGGGTTTATTTTTCATAATCACTGAATGAAGACTGAGATTGTGTCTGACCCCAAATGCCCCTGGCTGGACAATCTCATGCCTCATTCAGGCTCTTTTCTCCAAATCTGGGACTGCCTCATAACACCTGTGTGTGTGTGTGCGTGTGTGTGTGTGTGCGTGCATGTGTGTGTGTGTGTGTGTGTGTGTGAAAGAGAGAGACAGAGAGAAACAGAGAATAACAGACTGATGCTGTTTACTTGCCTGGTCCCCAGGCTAAGGGGTCAACCTGATCTCCTGTATTGTGACTTCTTTCCCCCCTCAACCTTCAAATCTGCTGAGTCTGTTCTACTTCCCCTTTTATCCTCTTCAGGGGGTCGACACCCTGTATCTGCTCTTTTGTGCCCCAGAGAGGACTTTGTTAATCTCCTATGTCTCCTCCCTCCCTCAGCCTCCTTCTCAGTCTCAGGGCCAGGGCCAGCTGCCCTAGAGGTGAAAACAGGGAGCGGGAGCACTGGCTTCTGGGAGTCTCTGAACCAGCCCATTTTGAGGGGCGCATGCCCTCGTGTGTTCGCCTTGTGTAAATTCAGCCTGAGATTACAGCCTAAGGCCCTGCTGGCAGAGCCGCCTTCTACTGACCTGGCCAAGGATCCTAGCCTTTCTCCACCTGCCTGTGCCATTGCCTCCCTGGCGTTTGAATCAGCCTAGATCTTGGGGACTGCATCTGGTCTCACTCCAAATGGGACACCTCCTGGTCATTTCCCCCTTTGTCTCTCTCTCTCTAACAACTGCAACTACACAACAATAATAAGAGCCATTATTTGGCAAGCATGTAGTATGGGCCAGGGGATTTATATATATAGCAGCTAGTTCAAGCTGCACAGCACCCCCACAAGTAAGTGTTATTTTCTTGGCACATGGTAGGCACTTATGAATGAAGGAACGGTTTCTCCCCAATTCATCATAGGGCAAACAGAAGCTCAGGGAGGTTGCAAAAGTAATAAGGGTCAGAAACAGAATTGAAACCCAAGCCTATTTGATCTCAAAGCCTGGTCTCAGAACAGTCATATAAGGATGCTTCTAAAACCACTGCAGCACCTTGAATCCCAGTCCCCGGGACTGTTTGAGGGAGAAGCTGATGGATGTGGTTAGGGATACTGGATTTGAAGTCATATAGCTAGTAAGCAGGTACCATCACTTCCTGGTTCTGTGAGTGTGGGCAAGTTGCTTAACTTCTCTGTACCACAGCTTCCTTATTGGCAAATGGCGATAATAATAGTAACAGCTCAGAGGGTTGGCCACTTTAATGAGACAATATACATAAAAGGCTTAGCATGGAGCTTGGTATATGGTAATCACTCAAAAAATGTTTGTGATGGTGATGATGGTTCAGCTATGTGCTAGGTGGCAGCATGTGAGCTCATCTTCCCTAATGAGCTCCTGTAGTACAGATATTCTGTATGGTGGGGTCCATGCACACCAATCAGCCTTAACAATCAGCTAGCCTGGGAGGGAGGTTGTCAGCTACTGATGAAAGGTGGGTTGCCTGGCTAGGGCACGTCTGCTTCTAGACGAAGACCACTGTGCTTCTGCCCAGAAGTGGGCCCTGGGAGGCTTTTCTGGCAGGGCTGAGATTTCCTGCAGGAAGCAGTTCTATTCTGCACCAACGTGAGGGAAAATGGGTAATCAGAGTCACAGAAGCCTGTGCCTTATTACCTGGCTCTGGTCATTTCGGTCTGGACCTTTTTAAAAACAGGTGTTACCAATCCACTTTAGCCATAAAATCCCTTCACGAAGTGCCCCTGGGAAAGTCCAACCTGAAACCTGCAAGCTCTTCTCCTTGGAGAATGTGCCTGGGAAATGGAATAGGCTGCCTGCTTTCCAGAGCTGTCAACTCCAAGCCAGGGCCTTTTGAGAACCCTAGTGGTGGGTGCAGGTAAGGGAGTGTGGGTTGAATTACCTCAGATCCCCTCAACAGGTTCTTTTCCTTTTCAGTCCGGGCAGGTATTCTTCACACCAAGAGCCAAGTGACTGAAAGGGAGTCTCAGGTGAGTGGCTTACCTGGGGAAGGGGAGAGGAAAGAGTGCCTCGATTTCCACCAAGGTCACCAGGCTGGAGAAAGGCAAAATGACTCAGGGAGGCCACGGACAAGAGTAAGGCTCAGGTCGATGGGCCCTCTACTCAATGGTGCGTATTGACCTGGGGCAGCTTGCTCTCAGATTCCAGCACCTGGCAGGCTCCCAGGGGAGGCCCAGCAGTGTTTGTAAACTGAACTGACCCATGTTGGTTCCTGGGAGGGTCTGGGTATTTCATGGGTAGCAACCTCTGATGGACCCTCCTTCTGTGGTCCTGGATCCTTGACTTTTTCAGGTGTCCATTGTCTATAGGAGTCTCCTAGTTGGCCACAGTCTCCTTAGGTGACAGGACCTGAGAGACTGCCCATCTCGGGTGAGCTATCTGTCCTTCTGCCAGATGAGCAAACTAGAGAAGAAATACCCTGAGATGAGAAAGAGGACAAGGATGACGGATGCAAAGCTAGTCCCTCTGTGCTCCATGGAGCTACGGTCTTTGCTGTGGCCCACACCATGCCATGTTGTCAGGACCTGTGTCATTGTCACCCCTGTGTCCCTTCCAGGGGTAAAGGCAGTGTCTAGCATGTAGGATCTGGAGGTACCTGTAGCTTGGAGCCAGAGAGACCTGCATCAAACTTTGCGGTCTGCCACTTACTAGACATGAGATGTTATTTGGGTCACTTGACTTCTGAGAATGCCAGTTTTCTCATCTGTGCATAAAATGACTTTGAATGAGATAATGGATACAAAGTACCTGGAACGTAGTAGGTGCTCAGTAGATGGTACCTGTCACCACCATCACCACCATCATCAACTCCAACACCATTAGCATTTATTGCTCACCTCTTGTATGCCCATCCTGATGCTTGGCTTTGATGCAGAAAATAAAGGAGAAGCAGCCAGTGGTTTCTGCTCCAGGTTAGTATGTAGAGGGAGAGCTCAGATACACACAAATATTGAAAATCCAAGTGCCAGTCAGAGGTATAGGGTCAGGATATGGAGATCAAAGGAGGGAACAGATCTGTGGGCTAGGACCTTCTAGGAAGGCTGCCCAGAAGAGGTGGGTGCTACGGTAGGCCTGGATAGATTGAATTTCTAATACTGGGAGGAGGAATAGGAAGAGGATAAAGGGTGTTCCTGGCTTAGCTCAGCGCAGGCCAGCACCCGAAGCTCGGAGTGTCCCTCATCTCCCTTTGGGCTGTTGGGGGTCAGGCTCAGCACTGGGTCAGCTTTTGGAGTGCAAATACTGGGCTGGCCGCTGGGGGTCGACAGAGATTGAGAAATATGGAGGCTCCTGGGGCGAGGTTTCCTTGGAGACTCTACCCCTTTGATTGAACAAACTGCCTAATGTCTCATTTCCCTACCTCTGAAATTCCCTCCTCCTTCCTCCCCCGTCTGTAGAGCCCTAATCCCCCCAAGACACTCTTAGCTCTCCAGAGCTTCCTGACTTCCCCACCCCTGCCCAGAACACCAATCTAAGGAGGAAAATTCCCTCCCTCTCCACATCCCCACCCCCAGCCCCACCTCTCATGGCTAAAGCCCGAGGCTGCCATAGTCTCTGGTTTGTGTCCAGGAGAGCGGCTGTGAAAGAAAAACAAGCCAGGCCAGGGAAATTTATGTTCTTCTGAGGGGGTTGGCTTCCTCATGAGGAAGATGATGGGTGGTTTGTCAATTGAGGTCTCACCCCAGTTCCAACTTGGGCAGCGCTGGGGAGGCGGGGGTATGGCCGGGGCACGGTGGGGGAGTTGGTGGGGAGACTAAAGGCTTAGAAAGAAACTGGGCCTTCCCTGGGAGGTACATTGAGCGCAGGCACTGGGACCTTGATGATAAAAGGTGGGAAGGAAGGTCTGTAAACCAAGCTGGACTAAGTTGTGAGTGTGGGGAGTGGAGGTTTCAATGTCAGAGATCCTGGCTCCGTTGGCTCAGGGGCAGCTGGAGGGTGGCGGGCCTAGGTGCCATATATCTGCCATTGGTTATCTGGCCAGCTGGGTCCAGCCCCTTATCTATCCTCAGGATGCCCCCAGGAGTTCATGACCTTTGTAACAGTAAGCTTGGGTTTATCAGTCGAGAAAGCCCAGAACCTGACCCTTTAGCATTTATGGTAGGTTGGAAGGCAGGAAGTTATCTCATAGGCTAGTGAGGGGTCAGAGCTAGGAGGGCTGGAGAGAGGAAGAAGCACTGCCCCTTCCCTCAGCTCCTCGGGCTGTTCAAATATTTGCTCTGCTTGGGGTGATCCTCCAGGGGAATTTTATTCCCTGTGTTTATGGGGCCTGACAAGGCCAGTGTGTTCTCTAAGGAGCCAAGAGCAGAACTGGGCAAAGATGTCATTTCTACAGCCAGCGTCATCCTCCCCTGGGCTTACTGGCTCTCTGAGATGGGGAGCTAGGCCGGGGTCAGTGACAGGTGGTGACAATGGCTGCCCCCCACCCCTGAATTCCTGAGCCCCTGACAGTGATGGATGGCCCAGTCCCTCTTTGCACATTCCCCAGGTAACCAGAGTTGAGGGAGTGACAGGTGGACCGGGCTGGAGTGCTGCAGGATTTCCCCCATAGCTGCCCCCCACAGGGCTGGAGAGTGAGGACAGTAGGGACTGCTAGAGGAAGTTGAGCCCAGATCAGTGACACACAGGAGGGCACGGATATCCAAAGATGAAGCCTCTAAGGAGCTGAGGGTCCCAGCTGCAGTCCAGAGCCTATGCCACCTGCTATGCCACACTGAGCCATGCGCTGGCCCTCAGATGCTCTGTTCTAGGCTCTTTTGAGGAGCAGGGGCAGGCCATTTGCCTGTGTGGGGCCCAAGGGCTTGGGACAGTTTTCTAGGTGTCCAGGGAAGGGTAACGAGGTATAAGGAGGGGATAAAGAGAGAGGGAGGGACGGGGCAGGCCCATCTCAGGAAGAGAAGGGCTCCTCCTATCTCTGGTGTCATCCTGCCAACAGCATGACCCAGAGCCAGGCTGATACCTGGAAGATCAAGGTGATCTCAGTGCAAACACCCATAAACCAGGCATGAAGCTGGGGCAAGGACCGGGGGTGGGGGGTGGGGGGGTTGAACGTTTGGTTGAACCCTTGGCCTTTGGGACCAGCCCCTGTTTCCCCAGCCACTGAGAATCTCCATGGCTGCAGTGAAACTAGACTAGCAGGGCTTACCCACCTGGGGCTTGATCTGGGGTGTGGTGCAGCCAGCAGGCAGGAGGAAGAAGAGTAGAAGGGCTCAGGTCCCATCCTGGGCTTGTCCTGAGCCTGACCCGGAGATAGAGTGACTTGGGAAAAGCAAGGTATTCGTGGGGGATGGAGGACAGCCTGGGCTCAACACAGACCCCAACTGGTCTCAACTAGAGGGCAGTGAAGGCCGAGGGAGAGAAGGAGAGAAGCGGGTGGTGGGACACATCTGGCTGGGCAAGAGAGGGCTTTGCAGGCTGAGGTTGGCGGGGGCAGGGGATGCAGGCAGATTGAGCCTGGAGCCTCAGTTTCCTCTTCTCTAAAATAGGCCTATCAATATCAACCTCAGGGATGTTATGTGAATTAAACAAAGATAGCATAGGACCGAGGGTGAGAGTACCTGGCTACAGTGCCTGGCATACAGAAGTTGTTCAAGAAACATGGCTCTCCCTCGCCCTGTAGGGAGTGGTTGTGTGCATCTGTGAGGAGGATGCAGGCAGAGGTTGTGGGTCTTCGAGGGGACAGACAGGAGGCCTAGGACAGGCCAGAGATGATCGTAGGTAGGAGAGAGGGCTGCTAGCCTCATGGAGTGGTCCCAGCTGGCATCGCCCCGGCCCTTGGGGCAGGCTTCCTGCCCTCAGTGTGCAAGGTCCACCCTTTGGCACACATTCCTTTCCAGAGCCCTGGGGTGTCCGAGTACAGTCATGTGTAGAAGCTCAAGTTGTGCAGCTCAATGGCCCGGGTTTGAATCCTGACTCTTCTTCTCCCTGGCTGTGTGGCCTTAGGTGAGGGAGTTCACTTCTCTTATCTCAGAGTACAAGGCAGACAAGGAGAGGTCAAGGACAAGGGCCACAGTAATAGAGAGGGGGTGTGAATGTTCATGCGTGTGAGCAGGACAGTGACTTGAGGAAATGTGGGGACTCTGCTTCATGTCCCGTGAAGGCAGGAACCAAGCCTGTCAGCTGGTGCTGCGTGAACCGATAGGGGAGGAAGACGGCAAGTTCACGTATGACTATGTACGTGTGAGAAAACGAGAGGAGCTAAAAAATGTGTGCATGGCACACAAAGCATGTGTGAACGGGTGAGAACATGTGTGACCGGGAATGAGGATGTCTCTGTGGGAGGCTCTGCGGAGGTATAATAGTTTCCATTTAGTAAGCACCGTGGTGGGCCGGCCATGAAGCTAAGCCTTTTCTGTGCATTATCTCACTCCCCACTCAGCACAGCTCCGTGAAGAAGAGATGATCTCCAGGTTACAGAAGAGTTAACTGAAGCTCACAGGGGAAGCGACTTGCCCAAAGAAACACAACTGATAAGCAGTGAACTCTATGGCTCTGAAGTTCATACTCCCCCTGCCTCCCATTGGTGTGGGAAGCAGTTATGGTACCTGAGGCCTCCCGCAGCTGCTAGATGTTATTCTGCATCCCTGGGTCCAGGAGGTCCCCACATACTGATTTCCATCTGATTGGAGCTCCTTGAAGGCAGGGCTTGGTGGGGTTCCTCTTTGGATCCCAGCTCAGAGGCAAGCACAGGATCAGTGCTCAGGAAACACTGGTGGACTTGAACCCTGAAGGATGTGTGTGTTCGGTGACACTGATCTGGGAGGCTTGGGGAGGGGTGTGACTGTCACTGGAATAGGGAGAGCTTGGATAAGAGAGGGTCAACATCTCCCACAGATCCTGACTTCTTCTCTGGCTTCCCTGAGGAGTAATTTTTCCCTACCTCAGGGGCATGAATCACTACATCAGAAGCCCTGCTAGGGTGGGGCAGGAGGTGGGAGCCTGGAGTCATTGGCCCTGGCTGCGGCAGGGAGTAGGCCCAGCCCTGCTACTGAGGCTCCAGTAGGCAGGTTGAGGCAGAAAGGCTATGTCATGACCAGGGGTGACCAGCTTGTGAAGCAGGCCTAGACACAGAGTCCTCTCTTCTTTCCTCTGTGCCCTCCCCACCCAGGATGAGGCGTTGGCACACTCAGGAGCTGCTGCTGTCTTCCCAGGCTTCCCAAGTCTGGCAGCATAGCTTCATCTGCCCCATTTCCCACCTGGTCTTGGGCTCACCTCCCGAGGGGCACTGGGCATGTTGGCAGTGGAATCTGAGGCTGATTCTGGGATTGGTGGTGGTGACTCTAGCTGGGAACCTGGGGGCATGGTCAGGGACACAGATGAACTTTCCTAGGCCTAGAAACCTCTCAGAGGACTGTGAGTGAAGAGTGGAATCCTGGCTGTCCTGAAGGTTGCTGTTTTCCAGGCATGAACCAGCTTTTAACCAGGAATGAATTAAGTAAGCAAGTAAGCAAGAAGGTGCTGGAAATGTGGCGAGTCAGTATGGTATAGGGAACTGGGCACAGGCTTAGGAGACAGAGAAGTCTGGGGCCAAATCCTGCTTCTACCACCGATCAGCTCCATGACCTCAGATGAGTCACTTCCCCCTGAGCCTTAGTTTTCCCTCTTACATAAAACAGGGATTGTGGAACTCATCTCAAAGGATTGTGAAGGGAAATGCCTCTATCATGGTTCCTGGCACATAGTAGGCACTCAGTTAGTGGCAGGCTGTTTTCCATCCTCAGGTTTTGCTGTCCTGCCATGCACTTCGGGCAATCCTAGTCTCCAAGCTGGACTATTGGTGTGTCCCTGCACCTTGTTCTTGTCTCTCCTTGCTCACACCCCAATAAGGGGTCCAGCTGGGAGCTGAGAGACCCTAAACAGCTTCTCATCTTCTCTTTCTACACAGATCCTTCTCATCCTCCAGGCTCTGTCCCTGAAAGTGGGAGGAACACACTTCTCCCTCTTTATTTTCCCCCAAATAGAGGTCCACTCTATGAACCAAAGAGATCATCAGAGGATCCAGTGGGGAACTCAGTAGATCAGCCTCCTACTTAAGTGAGAGAAGGACAGGAAACTGTGTAAATGGCGAGCACTTTGGGAATGTCGCTCACCTAATTATCTCCATAAAGAAGCAGCAAGGAGACTTTATGTCCTCGGCAGTCGCCGAGCCAACCCCAAACCCAGACCTTACTCCTAGTGCTCCCTCCTCCTCCCCATACCGGGCCGCAGTTCCAGCCAAGGTCACCACCCCTGTCCCGGGTCTTGCGCTCGAGCGCGTGTGCCAGGCTCGTGTGTGCCACGCTCCCGTTGGAGTGGGCGCTCTCAGTCTGTCCCAGGCACCCGCAGTGCTATAGAAGACCAGTAGGGGGAGACATTAGCACGTGGGTACATCTGCTGAGGTCCAACTGGGGAGAGCGGGTCGGACCGGGAGGGTCTGAGCTATGGGATGGAGCCAAAGTTATAAGCAAGGAAGCAAGGAGGGGCGGGGAGAAGGGGCTGGAAGACAAAGACCCAGCTGGCGAGGCCGGGAGGTGCTGGAGTCCGGCGTCTTGGGACCAGGGCGCCAACTTTTGCTTTTTCGAAAGGCGCCTCTGCCCTACGCCCTTTCCTCTTTGCCCTCGAGGTGTCTTTCTTTATCGAGGTGCCCTCTCATTCCCACTGGCCTATCCCAGGGCCTTGCCCGCGCCTTCAGACAGGACAAGACTCGAAATCTGGGCCCTTGGTGTCCCACAGGTCTCTTCCCCAAAGTTGAGATTCCCAAGGCCTGCTCCCCAGGGGCGAAGAACTCATCTTCCCAACTTTCCCGTACTTGACCCCTCTGAGACTCCACCGCCCACCGCTATCCGTTTGTTCAGGACTCCGGGTCCGGGTCCTTGTGCAAGCGGACACTGCACAGCGAGGGCGGAAGGAGGAAAGCCCACCAGAGCCCTACGTGAGATGGGACCAGGAGTAAACAAGCTATCCTTGTCACGGAGGTGGGCACGGAGCAAGGACTTCAGGGCTCGCGTGTGTAACAAAAAGAATGGTAGTACTTTCCCGGGAAAAGTACTGAGCCTGTTTGGCCCAGGTCAGTGGGCCGGAGTGTCGACCAGGCGCTCGGGGAGGAGAACAGGCCGACAGCTCTAGAGGAGCGCCAACTTCCCACGGGCTGAGCGCTCTGGGAACAGGACTAGGCAGGACCCATCCGTAACCGCAGGAGCCGCACACTCAGATTGGTGCCATCGAGAGCGCGGCGACCTTAAGAGCTCCCTAAAACCCCGCCTCCTTCCTGTTCTGGGGGCGTGGTGCAGGGCAAGGACCCCGTGACGGAGCTTGCTATTGGCTAAGATGCGTAGGGTTGGCCTTGCGTACGCCTGAGCAGGGGAGTAGACAGCTCAGCGGCGGCGGAGGGAGTGTATGCGCGCTGGTCAGCAGTGGGAGGTGTGTGAGCCTCGCACTGACCGTAGAGCCTTGGGCGCAATCGCCAGGGAGCTAGGACTCGGCGACTGGGCTGCCGGGCCACCCGGCCTAGGCTTCAGAGGCGCAAACTGATGGGACTAGCTCGCTCGGCAGTGTCTCCGCGCTCTTCTAAGTACACTGAGCGGGCCCCGCGCTGAAGTCGAAGCTGTCGGGGGGCGCGCAGCCCGGAGTCCCAGTGTGGCCTGGAGGAAAGGAGCCCGTGCCAGGGCGGCCCGGTCGGGAGCCCCCGGACCGAGCTCGTGTGGTGGGGAGACTCCCACTTCTTCCCAGGGGTGCCGATCCCGGGGCGGTCGAGGCGTCCGGGCGGCCACCGAGTCCCCAGCGGTGAGACCCCGTCGGGGAGAGGTCGCGCAGTCCCACACAGTCTCGGGGAGCCGAGCGGAATCGGACGGGATCACCCGGGGGCGCAGAGCCCCCGTCGTGCTTCGTGCGGCGGAGAGGCCAGTGGAGCGAGCCCTCGGAGGCCACAGCTCATGCTCGGGTTGGGGGCGGCTGCCCAGTGAGTCCTCCTGGCCGGCGGGGCGAAGAAGAGCGACACCGAAGCCGGCGGGAGGGGAGCACTTCAAGGCCGGCGGCTGCGGAGGATGGGCGCCTGAGCGTCTCGGAGCGCAGCGCGGCACGGGAAGGCGAGGCCAGCTTTGCTGAGGAGGCGCCAGGGGATCCCGAAGTGCAGCCTGCCCCAGGGAAGATGGCCCGGCCTGGCCAGCGTTGGCTCGGCAAGTGGCTTGTGGCGATGGTCGTGTTGGCGCTGTGCCGGCTCGCCACCCCGCTGGCCAAGAATCTAGAGCCCGTGTCCTGGAGCTCCCTCAACCCCAAGTGAGTAACTTATCTGCTCTGGTCCCTGGGGGTGGGAGGCACTCCTTAGGGGTGAGGCCGCGCGCCCCCGAGCGCCTGTGGGAAGGTGTTCGGAGGAGGAGCGGCGCCCCATTTTGTCTATGGCTTTTTCGAGTGTGTTTCCCTGCGGGCGGGCGGGGAAGGGTGCGGTGGGGTTGGGTGGGGGCAGTTGGCTGGGTTGTGACCCCTCAGCTTCCCGGCCCTCTCCTCCGCACGTCCCGGATCAAGTCGAGATTGTCGCGCCGGGCGGAGCTGGGAGTCTGAGCGCCCTTGAGCGCACCGGAGAGCTGGGTCGGGGAGAGAAAGCAGCCCCCTCTGGGGCCCCTGGGAACGTGGCGGTTTTCGCCAAGAGCCGCTGGGGGCGGGGGGGTGGGCGAGCTTGACCTGGGCGGGGGAAGAGGCCGGAACACAGGTTCCCCGTTTGTTTAGCTGTGAAGGGACCGTGGCGCGGGACTTCGCGCTTGAGGCGGGTGGCAGTGCCTGTATCTCCATTCGGGCTTCTCCCATTTTCATTTCTCTTTCTTCCCAGTTTGCTTCCCTAGCTTTTCGCTTTGCCGTCTCTTCTAGCCTCCCTCCCCCCCCCCCCCCACTTTCTCCCTGCTGGGTCCGTGGAAGGGCGGGCGCCGCTCCCAGGCTCACAAAGGCGGCGGGTGGAGAGGGGCGGAGTGGGAGAGAGGTTTTGTTGGGGGGGGGGGGGTCGATCCAGCGCTCGTCGGGGGTCCAATGGAGCCGGAGGCAGAGCTCCCAGGGCTGGCCGGGGTGGAGAGTGGCGGCCGAGGTGGCGAGGGAAGTGGGTGGCAAGCAAAGGATTCCTGCCCAGGCGGGTCTCACTGCCCCCGCCCCGTCCTCAGACTGGGGAGTTGTGCTTAGCTTTCCCAAAGGGGTTGGGGAGGCAGCTATGTAGAGGAGATCCTTTCTTTTCTCCCACCTCCTTACCCGTCACAATCCTCCCCCACCTCCCAACAGCGCACACACCTTTCAGGGCGGTGGCTCAGTGGTTTCTGGGCTGTTGGTGGGGAGTCGCTGGATTGTGTAGTGACCTCGGGACCTTTTTCTCTTTTGGCATCCAAGACTCAGGTTGGAACCCAGGGTCAAAATTGCTCTTCGTTCTTGTTTTCTGGAGGTCCCAGCAGTGTGCGGACACCCCACTTAGTGGGAAACTGGGGGCCCTTGGCCTGCCCTCTGTGCTCTGTGATTCCTGTATCTGGAATCTCTTCCTGTCCACTCTTACGGGCTCCCCGCTAACTTCCCGAGCTCCTGCCTGTCTTGACCTCTTAGGTTCCAGGGGCCATGCACCTCTCAGCCCTGGAGTGGGAGAGGGTGGCTTCTTTAGTTCTCTTCTCTTTAGGTTAAGGTAGGGTCCTATTTATTGGTTAGTGGGATGTCTAAACCAGGGTCAGGGTACAAGGAAAGGGATTGACAACGATTTTTCCTTAACCCAGAAGCCAAACTGGGCCCAGTGCTCGCCTAACAGCAGGGACTCAAAATGGTCTGGGGGCCTGGGGCTGCTCAGACCAAGGAGAAAGGCTGTGAAGTGCCCAGTTCCCTCCTGTAAAGGTGGAGGCTGGAAATGCTCTCTCTTGAGCCAGGAGAGCTGAAATCAGCCTGGGGTAGCCCATCATAGGGGCTCATGGGAGTGACCTAATTGCTCTCTCGGGTCTCTAACCAGAGATAGCAGGCAGCTCCACAGCTGGAAAGGAGCCTCCTGCAGAGTGAGGTGGGGGGTGGCTGGGAGAAACAAGGTCTCCCTGAGCTTCACCCTTTTTGTGTCTTGAGGCCTGAGTGCTCTGGAACGGTTTGCAGGTTTCTGAGATCTGCCCCATTCCCCGATCCACTTCAGGCTGAGGGCAGGCATCCTGGGGGTGGTGGGAGTGGTGGCTGAGGCCTCAATAGGACTTGCACGAATTCCACCCTGTAATTGAGCAGATCCTGGGAATGGTGGGGGACTGATACTGGTGCCCCTGCTCGCAGCCCCCCTCCCAGAGTTCCATCTATGCTCAGGGGTCTGGAATGCAGCCTGTCTGTGTGTGTTGGCACGGGTTTGGGGGAGCAGGAGGAAGGCACTGCCCTCAGCTTCCCTCTGAGCTCGGCGGGCTGTCTCTGCCACTGCGCCCAAGCCTGGGACTGCCACAGCCTTTCACATCAACGGTCTTTTTCTGTCCGTCTCTCCCTCTTTGCCTCCTGCCCGACTTCTCCCTCTCAGGCCCCTGTCGGTTCGCCCTCTCACATCCTGTGTGAGCCGCGTTCACCTCCCCTTTCCAGCTCTGCTTGCCCGCTCTCCCTCTTTCTCACACTCCCTCTCACTCTTAGTCACTCTCTGCCTCTTTTTCTCGAGTCCTTTTGTTTCTCGCACATGCCCGTGCTCTCCCTCTCAGGCTCATTTTCTCTCTTCCCTCCCCTCTTCCTCCCAGCTTTTGGTCTCTCGCCTCAGTCCTGTCAGGAGCTGGCAAACCCCCCCCCACCGAAATCTCCCAGAGCCTGTAAACCCTGCTTAATTGCTTCCTCCTTGGTAAAAAAAATCAAAATAAAGAAGTGGTGGGGCTGGGGGTATGTTTCCAGGTTCCAGGGTACGGGCAGCCCCAGCCCTGACCGGAAGAGGGGAGCCGGAAGGGCTGACTCCAGACTCCCAGCCTCTTTCCCAAATTGGTGCTGTGGCCTTCCAGGGTGGTAGTCCCTGGGTGGCAAGAGCTTGGCCCCTTGTCAGATTTGCCCGATAAGTGCAGGGTGGGAAGGTGGGTCTGGGCCCGTTAGAGGTTGGGAGGAACCAGAGTACATGTGCATGCTTGTGTGGGGTGGGGGGGCGCTGTGATGGAAGGTCCCAGGGCAGACCCCTCCTCCAGCCTCCTCCCCTGAGAACTTGGGGCAGCCGGCAGGCCTCATACTTGAGTCCTCAGCCAAGTCCAGCTGCTGCAGTTCAGTCTCTCAGTCCCATTCTGACCCCTTCCTGCCCCCCACTCAGGTTCCTCCACCTCCAGAGAGTGGGAATGTGCCTGAGATCATATTACACCTTCCCTGCAAGGGGCGGGGGTGGGGGCTTCAGCTTGGCATCCAGGACCCTTGACTCCATCCAGCATGGGTGGGGGCAGCTGCAGACCCCAACCCAGGCTTGCCTGCTACAAGCCAAAGTGTTGGTCCCAGCCCCCTCACAGCTGTTCCAGCTCACAGTCCTGGGGAGGCCAGCTCAGGGGGCCCCTTTCCGGGGTGGCTAGGGACCTGACCTCTTCTACTCTGTGGCTGATTGGCCACAGGTGGGGGCCTGAAAGTGATGGGAAGCCAGCAGCTCCTCTAAAGTTCCCTGTTCCCCTCCCTCCCTCCCCCCACCCCAGGCAGCCAGACCTGGGGCAAGAAGGGCCTGGTGAGGCTGGACTGGAGGCTGAATCCAGGGTTCCCTTTCTCCCCTCAGGCTCTCCACTGCCTCACCAGCTCTGATGGATGGGGATGAGTGGGCCCTGGATACTACTGTGCATCACTGTTTTCTGGTGTTGGGAGTATGGAGTGGGTGGGCCAGCCAGGAGGCCGCTGGTTGCCATGGGAACAGTAGGTTTGGGGGGAGGGTCCACCCTGTGATTATTAGGGGAGCTGAGGTAAGGGGATGCTCACCAGCCATATTCTGGGTTCCTTGCCCTGGGCTCTGTAGCAGCCCCTCCTGGGTGGGTTTTCATTGTAGTTGTTTTGGGTGGCGGTGCTAGCAGCCAGGAGTGTAGTAAGCTCGTTCAGCTTCTTCTAAATGGTACTGTGCTTGGTGTGCTAACTAACAGTTGGGCAGTACCTTGCTACCTCCAAAGCATCCTCAGATGTGAACTCACTGGATGTTCCCAACAGCCCTGGGAAGTTGGAATTGCCCATTTTCCAGATGAGGAGGCATTTGCCCAGAAAAGGAAAATGACTTGTTTAAAGTCAGTCAGCTCGTAGTGGGGAGAGCTGTGCCTTGTGCCATTCTTTCCACACCATCCCACTGCCTTGGAATCTGGGAGAGACTGGGTTTCGGAGGAGGCGCTGGCTTTTGCCCCCGGCTTTCCCTCTCCTCACAGGTGTGTGTGCATCTGTCCTTGTGACTCAGGCCCTGCCCACGTGGGATGAGCAGTGCTCCAGCTTCCTCATTTGATCTTGCTAGGCCTACCTCTGAGGGCAGCTTGCTCGGGGTGACCTGATCTAGAGGCAGCCAGCTCGATGCCTGACACTCTCCCTCCCGGGCTCTGAATAGCAGCCTTGGTTCCTCTCTGGGCCAGGAATCTCACTGCCTCTCAGGGACCCCACAGAAAGCAGACAACAAGGAAGGGGCTATTAAGCCCTCAGTGGGCCCTAGCATTGGCCAGGTGGGGCAGAGGGGAGGCATAGTTCAGTGTAGGTGGGGGGGGGGTGACTTCCTCTGGGGCTCTCCTGGCTTCCCTGCCTCCGACAGTGCTGTGTGTGTGCCAGGACCCAGCTGCTGTTCCTGCCCACCCACGCCTGGGCGGGCACTGCTGGGACATGCCAGGCCTGCTCCTGCTGCCTCGGGGGCTGGGTGGAGCTGGGGGAGTGAAAGAGGAGCCTTTAATTTGGGGGCTCCCCACCCTTGCTGGGATGAGAGCACACTTGAGCTCCAGCTTGGGGTCTGTCCTCCACTGGTCCTGCCACCCTGGGGTGCAGGCGCAGTGGTGCCGGAGTCACTGAATCAAAGCTGTGGCTAGAGTCTTCTACCAAACCTGGGCTGGCATGGCCTAGGACCAGGCTCTCCCTTTGGCCACTCTCTGACCACAAGTCCCTAGGGCCTGAGGGAAGGATGAGAGGGAAGGAAGTGTGGTGGAACGTGGGCAGCTTTCTAGGCATGACCCCCATAGCTCCAAACTCTCTCTGCTATAGATTTTCTGTGTATGGGTGGATAGGGGCTTAACTGGACAAAGAAGCGGGGGGGGGGGCAGTTGGCCTCTGACCAGCACTGGCCACTACCCCAGACCCTCAGGCTTCTTCTCTCCCAGGATTCTTTTCAGCAGTCATGGTGATACTTCTAAGCTCAGTAGGCAGGCTGGGGGAGAGACTTGGGCTAGGGTAGAGGGGAAGAGGCAGGCCACAGACAGGAGACTGAACGCCAGGCTGCCTCCCCTAAGTCCTTTTACTCCCTGGGGTGGCTCCCTGGGGTCCCGGGGGCTATCAGAGGCTAAGGAGGGAAGGCCTCAGGGGTTACCATGGCGACCTGCTGCAGGCTTCCTGCTGGGCCATGTCAATCCCCTTATTTTCCAGAAAAGGGCTTTGTCTGGGGGTGGCCCCAGGCAGGAAAGCTTGGTTTGAGAATGGGGGGAGTAGTAGTTTTTGAAAACTGGGGGATAAAGAGTTTAACTAGGTACTCTCTTCCTCCTCCTCTCGGCCCCTACTCCTAACCTGGTGGGTACGAGGGGAAACCTGCAGGGTCCCCACTGTACAGGATGACTAGCGTTGTACCTGACCTTGGGCTTCACTCTCACGGGCTGCATACCCACACCTCGTGGCCCCTCACCACTTTCTGGGGCTTCTCACAGGCCCAGAAGCACTTTTCTCAGTGGTGGGGAAGAAGCTGAGAAGGTACCATCATGGGGGACCAGGGTCAGGGAAGTTGGGTCTCATCAGGCTCCTCTCCCTTCTGCACTTTAGGGGAAGGTGAGTTTCCCTCTGCCAGCTGCTATGCAAATGAACTCATGAATATGTATGAATTCTGTTCACTGAGGTTGATGAGAGTCTGAGGGGTGTTGGGGGCAATAGTCCTCTCTCCTCCCCCTCCCCCACCCACTATGTAGACATCTGTTTCCTCGGTTGTCTCTGGGTTCCAGGGCTCCAGAACCCGAATGGTGATGGGAGACTGCTCAGGGTAGACAAGACGCCCTGGTGAGTAAGGTGGGCCAAGTGGTTAGAAAAGTGAGCTGGCCTGTACCCCTTTGCGTGCCCTCTACCTGCTGTCATCTCCAGGTACGGTCTTATGGAGGTGCAGCTGTATAAGGATTCAGCCAATGTTTAAGGTACTCTTAGACCCCTAGGAGTTAACATCCTGGGTGAGTTTAGGCTCCTCGGGTTGGCTTTGAGCACCCCTCTTCAACAGGAACATTCATCTGGTTACTCATTCCCTCACATGAGGAGCCTGGACTCAGTAGGTCTCAAAGGTTCCTTCTGTCTCTAAGATGTTAGAAGTTGTCTAATCCTACTGCCTGGATGGAACCAGTATGAAGATTGGAAAGTGAAAAATGCCTTAGGAATTATAGAGGCTTTGGTGAAATTTCTTGGCTTTTCATGGCGCATGGAGTTGGGGGCGTTTTCTCTCAAATGTTTGTGTGGGCCTCCATCCCATGCCTGCTTCCTTTCTGGCCTTCTGGAGTGTGGTAAAGCTAGGTACTAAGGCGGGTGAGACCTTCTTGTTGTCGCTTTTACCCTCCTGCACAGAAGGATGGCAGGTCCCAGCTTAGTGGAGCTTCCTTGGACGTGGAGAGAGGGCTGCTGGTCTTCATCCACTTCATCTACTTGGTCTAGTTCCCTTAGTCACCTCCTTGGATATCATTTCCCTCCATCCGGTGAGGATACTGAGCTCCCAGGAGGCCCTTGTGCCTTGTAGCCCCCACTGTGGAATGGGCCCTCAGAGAGTAGAACCATGTTCTTCCACCGTTAGCTTCATTCCCTTGAAGCACTGCCTTCGGCCTTCATTGTCCTTTCTGCTAGAGAGTCTGTCCCCCACTGGATGAAACCCACACTGCTTGTTGTGACCCTGGCCTTTCAGTCTGGCCCCAGCTGAGCTTTACCCCCTCTTCTTCTGCTCCTCTCTTCCCATCACTGGGCCAGTCACTGGCCTGGGTTTTGTGTCCCAACCACTGCCGTCTACTCTTGCTGGATATTGACTTCTTATTCCTCCCCCAGGACCCACTTTCATCCCACTCTTTCTGTGGGACCATTTCTGACTGCCCTGTCAGATGAGCTGTCTCCTTCCTCTCTCTGCCTCTAGCCCTTGCCTTTTGAGCCACCATCCTCTCACATAGCCTCCAGATAGCCTGGTGCTATCCATTGCTGCAGCGTGGGCCATTTACTTTTCTGAACCACAGCAGACAGTAAAGTCCTTGAGGATGGAGCTGTATCATCTTTTCCTCTTTCCCACCCAAGAAACAAGACTGGGCTCATAGGTCCTTGGTGTTAGTGTCTGGCCTCCTGCCTCTTGGCAGACCACGCTATTTCTAAGCAGGAATCATGGTTGAGTGCCAACTATGTGCTCTATACATGCCATCATGCCTCCCCTCCACCATCCTTGGAGGAGGGGCTCTTCCCACCCCCAGTTTGTAAGTGAGGACGCTGAAAGATAGGGAGATCAGGCAGCTCATCCAAGGTCACAGAGCTAGTAAGGGCCACCATCTATCTGATTCCAAAGTCTGTCTTCTTTCTCCTACATTGTACTGACTTGCTCCCAGGCTCAGAAATGGCCGAGAGCGCTTACTGTGCTCAGGCAAGGACAGGATATGAATCGGTGGCCCCAGGCAGCTGCCCTCCTCCTGCTATTTCCCAGTGCCTGGCCTTCTGGATTAGAAGACGAACCTGGCTCGGGAGGCATTTGTCCATCTCCTCTCAGGATGGGGAGCAGAGGCTGTGTGTGTGTGTGTGTGTGTGTGTGTGTGTGGTGGGAGTGGATTAGAAGGCAGATGAGCGAGGTTCCTGGGGCTCTGTCTTATATGATCTGTTGTTCCTGCTCAGGCCTCTTCTCCCCTTTCTCTGTTATCCTTTGCAGTGAGACTGGCCAGATTTGGGGATTCAGGCTTTTGCATTATGGGGGTGGGATGAGTCCTGGTAGGATGCCAGGCAGTGGGAGTGGGGAGTGGAGAGAGCTGTGTGGAGCTGTACCTGGCTGGAGACTGTGCCCATTATCCCTTGGCTCTAGGCAAGGCCTGTTCCTATCTCCCCATCATGCCCAAGATTAGCAAGGATGGGGGAGAAGGCATGGGGCCAAGATAGGTTGTGCATCCCCAGCCGTTGGCTGGGAGCTGTGGGGGTGGTTTCTAGGGCTCATTGTGTGTGTGCTTCTTTATGTGTGTCTGTGCGCATGAACGCATATACACGCGTGTGTGCTGGGGGGCCGGTAGCAGAGGCTGTGAAGGAATGTGAGTATGTTGGGGGTGCGAGGAGGACAGGGCCGCCACATCCAGGCAGCCCAAGCCTGACATCTAGGTGCCCAGCCCGTCTGCCACGTCAGCCCCCCTGCGGAAATGCCACATTAGGACAAAGGGCTCCCCCAGCTAGGCAGTGCCCCACCCTGCCGAGCAGTCAAAGCCTGGCAGCCTTGCCCATGGGCCACCCCTTCCACACCCTGCTGGCAGTATGCTTCGCTTTCCCCGCCCCCAGCATAAGGATGGAAAAAGAACAGAATGCCTGTGCTCGCCATCTCCACCCAGTGTTCCCAGCCTGGCCCTCATTGTCTGCTCCCCTGGTTCTGGGGATGGCCTGAGACCCCCAACCCTGAGGCTAACCATCTCTTCCCTCTTGGGCAGGTTCCTGAGTGGGAAGGGCCTGGTGATCTACCCAAAGATTGGAGACAAGCTGGACATCATCTGCCCCCGAGCAGAAGCTGGGCGGCCCTATGAGTACTACAAGCTGTACCTGGTGCGGCCTGAGCAGGCAGCTGCCTGCAGCACCGTGCTTGACCCCAACGTGCTGGTCACCTGCAATAGGCCAGAGCAGGAAATCCGTTTTACCATCAAGTTCCAGGAGTTCAGCCCCAACTACATGGGCCTGGAGTTCAAGAAGCACCACGATTACTATATTACCTGTGAGTCCCTGCCCACCACGTGGTTCTTTCCTGTCCTGTAGCAGTGGGAACTTCCGAGTAGTGCATTGAGACTGCACACAGTTCAGGCCCAGCCTGATCCAGTCCCCTTTGAAGACTGGCGTGCTCTCCTCCTAGTCTGGCCTTGGAATTCTGGCCCCAGCGTTTACCAAGGGGCCTGCTGCCAGCTCGTCCTGGCCCTAGGAGTTGGGTGGGAGAGGACTCTGATTCGTGGTGCTCTCTCTCTTATTTTCTTTGCCCACCTAAGATCTAATCTTGGGAATGGCAGAATTGGCAGAGCTTCAGCCTTTCTCTTCATGGGAAACTGAGGCCCCAAGAGGTGAAGGGGCTTCTTGCCCTAGGTCACACAGAGAGTTAGGGAGCGGATTGGGTTTCCAACCCAGTTCTCCTGACACCTAATCTAGGATTCCTTCTAGTCTGTGGAGATGCCTTCCTCACCATGCCAGTTCTAATTGCTTGGCCTCTGAGCAACATCACCCAATGAGGAGACACATGTAGCTTCCACTGAGAAAGAAGGGCCAAGGCCTTCTTTGGCCTTGGTCATGATAGGGGAGCAGCATCCTCGTGGGAGGGGCTAGTTCCTGGACTCTGTTCCTAGTGGGAGGAGAGAAGTAGAAAGGTTCATGGGTGGGTGGGAGCTGCTTGCAACTCCCTGGTTCCCAGTTGTATTCTTAAGGGCTTAGACATCACTAGGGCTTCTGGGTAATGCTGGCAGACCTCTTCCTCCTCCTGACTGCTCTGGCCTCTTGATGCAGCTACATCCAATGGGAGCCTGGAGGGACTGGAGAACCGGGAGGGAGGTGTGTGCCGCACACGCACCATGAAGATTGTCATGAAGGTTGGGCAAGGTGAGCACCCAGGCCGAGGGCTCCTCAGCTAGGCTTTTGCAACAGATGCTCCTCACTGGGTGGGGGGGGCATGGGGAGTAGTGGCAGAGGGGGCAGTAGGGATAGGGGATAGGTCCAGTATCCGAGCCATTCTTGGCCAGTGGGTGCTATGTAACTGAGGCACCTATGCTGCCGGAGTTCCCCCTTCACTTGTTCTCTCCCCACCCCCAGACCCCAATGCTGTGACGCCCGAGCAGCTGACTACCAGCCGGCCCAGCAAGGAGGCAGACAACACTATCAAGATGGCTACACAGGCCCCCGGTGGTCGGGGCTCCCTGGGTGACTCTGACGGCAAGCACGGTGGGTGTATGGGAGTCTCCCGGAGGGCAGAAGCCGTTGCCCGGCTGCCCTTTGAGGCCCTAGCTCTGAAGGAAGGCAGGGCATGGCCCGAGATCTGCCGTGTGTCCCTGGGACCCCTGGCTGACCTTCCCCTCCCTTCCCTCCCTCCCCCATCCACAGAGACTGTGAACCAGGATGAGAAAAGTGGCTCCAGTGGGAGTGGAGGCAACAGCGGGGACCCCGACAGCTTCTTCAACTCCAAGGTGGCATTGTTTGCGGCTGTGGGCGCCGGCTGCGTCATCTTCCTGCTCATCATCATCTTCCTGACCATCCTGCTGCTGAAGCTGCGCAAGCGGCACCGCAAGCACACGCAGCAGCGGGCGCCCGCCCTCTCGCTCAGCACCCTGGCCAGTCCTAAGGGGGGCAGTGGCACGGCGGGCACCGAGCCCAGCGACATCATCATCCCCTTACGGACTACAGAGAACAACTACTGCCCCCACTATGAGAAGGTGAGTGGGGACTACGGGCACCCTGTCTACATCGTCCAGGAGATGCCGCCCCAGAGCCCCGCGAACATCTACTACAAGGTCTGAGGGCCCTGGCAGCCTCGGCCCCGAGGGACAGTCGGCCGGGACTGCACCTCTCCATCCTCACCCACGTCCCTCCCCTTGCCAGCTGTGCCCATCTTTGTATTTAGTTTTGTAGTTTCTTGGCTTTTATAATCCCCCTTTTGCCCCGCCCCCTGGGCTTCAGAGGGGGGTGCTTGTGCCCCCAGCCCCCATGCTCTTGTGCCTTCCCCCTCTGGCCAGGCCTTTGGGCTCTGCGGGGGCACCCCTTCTTGGAGGGCAGGGTCGGACGCTGATGGACAGCAGGCAGGGAGACGCCCCCCCGGCCCTGTGCCCCCTCGCTCCCTTTCTCCCTTCCCAGGACTTCTTGTCCGCTATCATCACTGTTTTTAATGTTTTTGTGTTCATTTTTTTAGCTGTCAACTCATTTTCATCTGTTTTCTTTTTTTTTTTTTTTGAAGAAAAATGGAAAAATGGAAAAGACAGCCCCTCCCCAGGTTTTCTGAGCCCAGCCTTCCGCAGTATCAGGGGCCTGGGGCAGGATGTGGCCAGCCGGGAAGCATAGGATGATGGCATTTCTTTTATAAACTCGTTGGCATATTTTTTTGGGGGAGGGGACAGGCCAGGGCTGTTCTTGCCCACGAGGGAAGACAAGAGTGCCATTGGGCAAGGTGTCTCACCCTCCCCCACTGACCCTCCTTCTGCAGTGCTGATCTTGGCAATGGGGTAGAGTGGCTGCCGCCCTTCCACCAAAAAAAAAAAAAAAAAAAAAAAAAAAAACCTTCCTGTGGGATACTTCGGCATATCCTGCCTCCCTCACTCTCACGGTTATTAATGTCTTAATTGGCTGTTGCCTGGGGAACAGGAGAGCTGCTGCAGGCAGATGACCTCATGGGGGGGTGGAGGGAGGTGAGGTGCCCAGGTGGCTATTTGCCCTGCAGAGCTGGGAGCTCCCCCTTCTCCTCTCTGCCCTGTTCTCCCCTCACCTTTGGCATCCTTCAGCCTGGTGGGGAAACAGAGGCCCAGGGCGGAGAACTAAGCGGGTATAAGGCCAGGTAGCCTGCTTCTTTTCTGGGCTCTAGCTCAGGTGGGTGCCCCCAAAACCCAGCTCCTGCTAGCCCCCCAATCTTGGGCTGGGGCTTGGAAAGAGGAAGAGGCTTGCCTAGAGCTGGGCCAGCACGCCGTGCACTTTGACCCCGGCTCCTTGCCAGCACGGCTGCTAATAGACTGCCGCTAGCAAGCACCTTGCGGGCACTCCCAGAGTGGCCATGGAAGGAGCTGGGCCTCCCACCATCCACTTCCACACTGCCTCCTGGCCAGCTGCCCACCCCACTGCCAGGTGGGAGAGGGAGCGGAACAGCCAGCCCCTTCCAGGTGGCAGTCGAAAGGTTTTTTTTGTTTTTGTTTCTGTTGCCATTTGTGTAAATACTAGTCTTTTTTGGAAAAAAAAATAATGTAAAGATGTTTTGTATAAACTCTGAATTATTTTCTTGTTGCTTTTTTCTTAGAAAAAATGAGAACTAAAAAAAAAAAAATTAACCACATGGAGAAATGGGTGTAAAATGGTGTCGTGATGTTGGGGAATGAAGTGTGACTGTATGAGTGAGTATACGAGTGAGAGAGAGAGAGGGAGAGGGAGAGAGGGAGAGAGAGAGCGCACACACGAGAGAGAGAGAGAGAGAGAGAGAGAGAGAGAGAGAGAGAGCAAGAGAGAGCGAGCGAGAGAGCGCGTGTGTGTGATTTTCATGTGCCCAAAACACTGGTGATCTGGGCTGGTATGGGAAGATGGTGGCTGTCCTAGTGGAGCAAGATGTTGCAAATGCTCTGTGCCCTTCTTCGTCACAAGTTCTTCTACCCTCTTGTTCTGCTGGAACCTGTGACCATATCCCCCTGTCTATCCTAGGCCACGGGCATCTGCCCTGTCTGGCACTAGGCTCAGCTAGAGAGAGTAGATGGGGGAGGAGGTGTTCCCATGGGGACCTGGGCGTGTCTGCGAGTACTGCCACCACCTCGCTTGGGCTAGATCTGGGACCTACTGGCAGGCCCAGCCCTGCCCTGCCTCAAGACACCTGGAGGTGGCTAGAAATAACTTCCCAAGAGCTGGGCCTCAGCTGTGGCCCGCTGGGTAACGAGGCTGCTTCAGGCTGTCCGGTTCGCTTCTTAGCCAGAAGAGCCTTCCTTCTCCTGCACACCAGAGCTCTCAGCATGGCACACTCGGGGACTTCTGGCTGACAAAGCCCTCAAGCTAGAGCAGCCCTGAGCACCCAAGCATCTGAGCATCTCCCTCCTGCAGGCTGATGGTCTGAGAGTGGAGCGAGTGCCCTGAAGAGGGTTTGGCCTCATTCCCACAGCAGAGACACAGGCTGGCAAGGCCCGGAGCAGCCTGCAGGTCTTCTGGGGGGGGGGGGACTCCCTCCTTATGGAGGTGGCTGAGACAGATGTCAGGAGAGGAGGACAAGTGGGATCCCAGCAGCTAAAAATGGGTAAGAAGGCACTAGAGGAAAGGAGGAGGAGGAAGGAAGGGGAGGGTTAGTTAGCGATCCAGAGCAGGAAGCCCCAGCGCACCAGCCAAGGAGCAGGCAGGGCTGTGAGGGAAGTGGGAAGCGCATGGAGGAGGCAAGGGAGGAAAGTCACGGGACCTGCAGGGTGAAAGGGAGGGAGGCTGGCTGGAGCAGGCAGGGCTGGGCCCGGCTGGGGTGCTCCCGAAGCCAGCTGGGGCAGAGGCTGTTTATTTGGTTTCTCATTAACCAAAGGAAGTGCCTGGATCAGATGGGGCCTCTGCTGCTTGACTGCCTGCCCAGAGCGGGGGGGCCCCTGCCTGGGCCAGGGGTCTCTACTCAGGGCTGGTTCAGGCCAGATTGATGTCTCTAACCGAGGGGAAGCCTGAACTGGGTTGGGTAGAGCCCTTCCCACACATCACCAATGAGTGTCCTTGGGTGGTCCCCCGCCCAGCCCAGGACACGGCTGCCCCCACCCTCTCAGTGGAGGATCGAGTTTCTGGGGGCCCCTTGGGAGTAGCTGTGAGGAGTGTGAAGTAAAATCTCCGGGAGACGGCAAAGCAGAGTGTAGGGCAGCCCCTCCAACAGCCCAGAAGGTTTGTGACTGCTGTTGTCACTTGCCCTGGCCTGGGCACCGTGGCTGCTGCTGGTCTGAGCTCCGTGTCTGCTGTGCCGGCCACACAGCACTGCTCAGTAGCCCCTTGTGGCAGTGTCCTTCACCCGGCCAGTGCCTGCCACTTAAAAATAAAAACACTTTTACACATGTTATCTCATTGGCTTTCATAAACTTCCCTGTGAGGGTGGACGGTGGGGAATTCTTTGCCCCATATTTGAGATGAGGAAACAGACCCACTGCAAGGGGCAGTGACTTGCCCAAGAACACACAGCAAGTGAACGCAAGCACGAGGCTTTAAGTCCAGGTCTTTTTACTCTACTATGAGCAAACAGAAGTTGCTAGAGGGTGATTCTCCTCCGCCCCACCCCCCTGCTCCTTGCCCCGTCTTGGGTGAGACTGAGCAAGTGTGCTTCCTTGGGGCTCTTGAAGAACGGGAGCCATTCCCCCCCCATTCCCTTAGCCTCTGTGTGGGTCAGGAACGGAACAAGCTTAGCTAGCTGGAGGCAGGGGTTGTGAGCCTCCTGTGGTAGGGCCCCAGACTGGCCCCACCCTCAGCTCTCCTTCCTGTCCCAGCTGGGCCCAAACTCCTAGTGAGTCAGGGATAGAGGATGCTTCCCAGGTGAGGGTGGAGCTGCCTCGCTTCCTCCACAGGCTGAGCCCAGATCACCAACGAAGCCAGGTTGAGCAGGTGCTAACCAGGCCTCAGTTTCCCTGAAAGGATAGGCCTTGTGGAGCTGGAAGGCCAGGGCTCTTGGGACTTATTGCGCTGATCCATTTTAAGCTCCCAGGAGGCCCCCCGGAGGCACCAGGGATGTGGATGGCCTGGCACCCTCTAGGCAGGGGCATGAGGGTGAGCTGAAGAACCCAAGCAAAGACCTGGCTCTACTGGGACCATCCTAAGTTGGGCCCTGCTGAGCCAGCGGCCCTCTGGCCACCTGGCATCAATCACTCTCGGAAATCCGGCCCGCCTGCCTGGCCTCCTGTCCTGCCCGGGCACGTCACAGTCCCACTGACACCCCAGCTGAGTCAGCCCCAGCCTGCCAGGGGACCCTCCTCGCCCATCTGCTGCCAGCCTCCTGTACAGCTGGCCATTGGATATGGGGGGCTGGCGCCTCAGCTGGTGCTTGTTAGGTTGACTCCCCCTTTGGGAGGCTGCTGAGGGGGAGACCAACCCCCACCCAGGACGGGGGTCATGGAGCCCAAACTGAAAGCGATTTAAGGGCATGGGGAGGACAGTAATTACAGGTTTTGTTTCCAGTGGTTAATTATCCAGCTGGCAAAGAGAAAGGAAAGAGGGAAAGCTGGGGGTGGGGGGAATAAGGAATTTGTGAAGGGATAGGGAAGGGCAGGAGGAGTTTGCCACGGGGGCCTTTTGATACAGGGGAAAAAGCCCTGTGCTGAGAAGCTGGAGCCCAGGGCCTGTCCCAGGTCTACCGTGACTTTTTGACCAGCTGCAAGCAGGTCCCTGCCTCTTTGGGCCTCAACTTCCCTGCCTGGGTAATGAGGAGTGGAATTAGATTTCTTCAATTATTCAGAGAATATTTACTGAGCACCTACTATATGCCAGTCAGCAATCTGGGCACTGGGGTACAGTGATGAACAGGTAGTCCAGGTCCCTGCTCCCAGGGACCTCACGTTCTAGACTGGCCTTTAAGTGCCTGATTGGCTCTTAAAGTTCTTGTGTGGTGATGTGAGAGGCAGGATGGAGGATACACAGATTAAAAGCTTGGGTACTAAACTTAGCCTTCCATTTGTTCATTCATCCATCTTTTTTAAACAAGTGTTGAATGCCTGGCACCAATAAGTGGTAGCTGTTGCTTCTCTCACGAGGTGTGGAGTGGGCAGTTGGACTCTGGGGCTGGGCTTCCCAGGGATCCTTCTTACTTTGAGAGTGACCCCCAAGCCCTGGCTGTTCCCATCATCACTGACCAAAGCCGGCCTTTTACAGAGTTCCTAAACATCCTCATCAGAAGTTATCTTGATGCCTCAATCCCAGTCTGCCTCCCCCAGCCCCAGTCCCACCTGGACTGGGGGCTGGGCAAAATATACCCATGATAAACACCTCCCAAAGCCAAAGTAGAAGAGGTGTGTGTCCTCAGCCCTTACCTACCCCTGTGGCCCCAAGGGCTGGCCTCTCTCAGCCTCCACAGGAGCAGTGGGTAAAGACCTGGTTTCTGACCAGGGCCCTAGGGAGGAGCTCCAGTTGGCTCCTTTGCTTCCAGGGTACCAGGAGCAGCCAAGGAGACCGTGGAAGCCACCCTGCACCAGAGCCTTTCCACCAGCTGGATTCTGCGGGGGAGAGCCCTTGTTCTCGGGGGGGACTGGCTGGTGGCCTCCCTTGCTGCCCTCATGCCTGTTCAGTAGAATCTGAGAGGTCGGAGGCCAGGAAATGGTAGAGCTAGGACTTTCCTGAGAGCTCCTTTCCAGATCAAACCCCTTATGGGGAAACTGAGACCCAGATACCAGAAGGGACTTAAAGGCACACAGGGAGTGCTGACAGAGCCCCCTCTCTTTCCTCACAGGCCACAGCTGTGAGCCCTTTTTGCACACAGCTGCTTTATTCTCCCAGAATCCCCAGGAATTTTGTGTGAGTGAACCTAACAAACATATATATATATATATATATATACACACAGTATTTATATTGACAAACTACGTAAGTTTATACAAAACAATTACCAAAAGGTCACATTATAAACCTGAGGAAAATATGGTCCTGTGAGGTTTAGGCCTGGTAAGAGCAGACCCGGAAGAGCAAACGCACTAATCGTTTGTCCCCCTCCCTGGGGGCCCCTCTCCTCTGGCACCTCACGCAGCTCTGAAGTCACTCCTCGACACGACAGCTTGGAGGTCTCTGTAGGGGCCAGACCCAGGATCGGGCATCTCGAGCTTGGGTCCGTAAAGGTCTCGGGATTCACCCTTCCCTGGGAACCCAAGGTGGTGGTCCAGCCTCCCCTGCACACCTCCAGGGCCTCCCTCCCTCCCTCCCCCACCCAGGCAGCGGGCCTTTCTGGACAGCCTGACAGTTAGCTGTCCTTGCCCTGTCTTCAGCCCCCCTGCACACACTAATAGCCATGGCAGTAACATGCTTTCACATGCAAATTGCTATGGAATTCTCAGCCCCTGCCGGTGCCCCAGCCCCCAACGCCTCCCCCTGGGCAGATTCAGAGAAGAGAATGGAATCTTTCAAGCTGTTAGGGCGTTTAGAGACCTTCTAGTCCAGCCCCCTAGTTGGATGGATGGGAAAACTGAGGCCCAGAGAAGGGAAGAAGGAACTGCCCAGAGTCACACAGAGAGTTTACCGGGACTGGCCCTCACCCAGGTCTTGTGACTTTCAGCCCATTGCCTCTTCACATTACCTCACAGCCTCCCAGTCCCCCTTCTCCCACCCCACCCCCACACCCATCCAGGGCTGTTGACTGTGGGCTCTGGGATCCCTCCCTCTAGCACAGACACTCATCCAAGACACCCCTCAGTGGAGCCTGGGAGCGTGGAATCCAGAAAAGAAAAGGCCAGAGGTGTCCATGACTTAGGGGCACTGCCCAGGGAAGGGAGCCTTTCTCCTTTCAAAGAGGCAACAGGCAGGATTTGCTCACTTCTCTCTCTGTGCGCAGCCCCCTCCAGTCCCCCGATCCTGGCCAAACTGCTCTCATCCCCCCACAGCAGTCCTGCCAAGCCATGCCAAGCCTTCTCCTGGGCTCTAGCCCCACAGATCTTCCCAGCTTTGTGTAACATCACTCTGCTGGAGTTGCCACCAGCAAAGCCTGGGCCCTGGGAGGCCCTGGGAGGCCCCAGGAACCCAGATCCCATCTGGGGTATGGAAAAACCTTCCTTCTCTTCAGTTCAGCTGAAACAAGATCGGAATTTTCTGAATTGAACTTTACAAGGAAATGAAAATAAACACCAAAGGGGGAAAAGAGACCGGTTTACAGAGCACAGGTGTCTGCTCCCAGCTCAGCTGAGGTCTTGCCGCAGATGGGCCTGAGCTAGAAACTTCTGGGTTATCCTTCAGTTCTGCCTCTGCAGCATCTCTTGACTCTGCCCACTTCTGACCACCCCCAATGCCAACACTCCGGTTCTCCTGCCGGGGCTATGGCAATCGCCTCCCGACTGCTCTCCCTGCCTCCATCTGTCCCTCTCTCTTGCAAAACAGCAGCCAAAGTGATTTTTACCAAACTCCATCCTGATCTTGTCATCTCAGTTTCCATTTCACATTGTCAATCATCCCTCAACTCCTCATCATGGCAGTCAGGGCCCTGGGTGATCTGGCCCCTGCAACCACCCCCCTGCAACCACCTCCACCCCTCCAACACCACATTCAACTTACACCCCAATCACACAAGCCTATTCACGGGTCCCTAACCAGCACAGGCACCCTTAAGCCTCTGAGTCTTTCGATTTGCGCTTCCATCAGCCAGAAATGCCCATCCCCTTGCCCCTGGTCTGCAAACTCCTATGCATCCTTCAAGGACACTTCTGACCCTCAAATCCAGGCAAAGTTGGTACTCTCTTCTCAGCTCTCGCAGTGCTTCTGCTTATACTACGTGCCTGTGTCTGTTCCCCCCAATAGGTTGGGAGTTTCTGGAGAGCAGGAACTGTGCCTCATTCACCTCTGTGTCTTACCTAGAGTGGGGCCCAGAACAGACCTGAGCACAGAGCAATATCAATGAACCTTTGAAACACCTGTCCACTTGAATGGGCTTGGCTGGGCTGGAACATCATCCCAGGGCTCTGTCTCTGCCCTCTACCTGCTCGCATTACTGTCCAGCCAATCGGCAGAGTCAATGCCTTATTATATTACCCTACAATAAAAGCAAACATTTATTGAGTACTTACTACGGGCCAGGCACCGTGCTCAAAACTTAGTCACATACATTGTTCCATGGACACCGCAAGTCTCATGAGCCTCATAAGGGAGGTCCTTATCTGAGGTAGAACCACTATTAGCCCTGTTTTACAGATGAGGAAATGGAGGCTCGGAGAGGGAAAGTACCTTGCCCATGGGCACACGGCTAGGAAGTTGTATAGCAAGGATTTGAAATCAAGAAGCCTGAATCCAGAGTCCAAACACTTAGGTACTTTGCCACTTGAGGGGCGTGAGGTGGTGGAGCCAGCATGGGGAGAGAGTGAGGTGGGGTCCTGTGGCCTGCACCCTTGACGTCAGCCACATGGCTTCAGGGGCTGTCTCATACGATAGTTCAGAGCCCAGACTCTGGGATCAGGCTGCCAGTGTTTACATCCCAGCTTTACCACTTTCTAGCTCTAAATTCTTGAGAAAGTCATTTAAACCCCTCTGCTTTCCTGGTTTCTTCTTCCATAAGATGGGGCTGAGAGTAGCAGCCATCTCATGAGACTGCAGTGAGAATGAGGTGAATGCACACACAGGAAGCCCTGAGAACAGGGCCCTGGGGATTGCTCAGCACATGGCATTGGCTAGCTTCTGAGTCCGGAGGCAGCCTTTCTTCCTGTCACCCAGCCATAGGCAGCCAAGACCACTCCAGGCTGGTCTCTGAGTGGCCACTTTAATCGGAGGCTCAGTGACCAGAGATTCTCTGGGCCTCACCCTCAGCCTCACCCTCAGCCTGGGTCGCTATGGCCCCAGTGAAAGTCCAGCGGTGGTGGGGGGCAGCCTCCTTGATTCCTGGAGCTGAACTGCCTGGGCTCTTTCCATGCTTTTTGTCTGGGGTCCCTGTGGTCAGGTGATCTTCAGAGCCAGGGCAGTTGGGCTGCCCCTCCTCTCCATTCTTTCCCTCATTCCCTGCATCTCAAGCTCAAGGCCCCAGGGCTTGGCTGGCCTGGCCTTGACTCCTGTAAGCCAAAGGGGAGGAACACCCAGTCTGCTGTGCCCCCGCAGGAGCTTGGAGTCAGAGTCGGAAGCCCGGCATTTGAGGCCTGACTCTGCCACTCATACTTGAATAAGTCATCTCTTCTCTTGAGGCCCGGGTTTCTTCTTCATTTATTGGGAACGGAATGACATAAGCAAAACTGCTTTGTAAAAAGCAGCAAGTATACCTTGACGCAAAGAGCTACCACTTCCCATCAGAATGTGTGTTCCTTTGGGGCAGTGAACCTGGCACTCAGTAAAGAGCTGATAAACACATGAATAAGTGAGTGTCTCTCCCACCCAGAATCCATGCTCAACCCCAGCCAGGCTCCAGCAGCCAGAGTCCCAGATCCGAAGCAGAGACACTGGAACTTCCAGGTACTGTTGGAAAGAAAGATACTACACTAAATGGCTTCTTTCTACACTCATTAGCCTGGTGATGTTTAAGCTGGTACAGCCTTTCTGGAAGGCCACTTAGGTAACAATATATATGTATATATATAAATTGTATATCACATATATTATATATGATATGTATATAATATATGATTTATTATATATAATATACAATATATATCATATGTATAAAATTATATTTATGTGTGTATATGTATGTATATATATATACATATATATGTCAAGAGTCTAAAGTGGTGCCCTTTTACTGGGTTCTTTACCTCTCAGTAACTCAGTTTCCTCATCTGTAAAATGGGGCTGCTGATACTACCAATGGCGTTGGGTCATTGAGAAGATGCCATGAGATAAGACACGGAAACGCTTAGCACAGGGCCCAGCACGTCATGACCGCTCAGTCAACACTATTCTTAAAATTACTATCTCCATGTGTGATAGTTACACGACTGCCTCTGTCATTACCATGATGTCTCGAAGGGTCAGGACTATGTTCTTTTTCTTTTTCTTTCTGAACCTCCAGGGCCCGGTACAGAGCTTGGCACATAGTAGGTGCTGAGTGAGTTTGGTGAAAAGAAATTTAGTCCAAAGTCCTCAACATGGGGAAGAGGCAGCCGAGGCCCAGGAGAGGGCAAGGCAAGATTTGGACCTAGATAGAACTCAGGTCTTCTGTCTTCAAATTGTGGTCCCTTGGGGACTTGGGGGTACAGCTGAGGATTGGGGCAACCACCCAGATTCCTTGAGCTGAACTGCCTGGGCTGTTTCTGTACTTTGGGTCTGGGGTCGCTGTGGGCAGAGGATCTCCAGGGCTGGGGCAGTTGTGCTGCCCCTCCTCCCCATTCTTGCCCTCATTTCCTCCATCTCAAGCTCTAGCCTGGCCCAGCCAAACAGGAAGATTCATTAACCGTCTAAATATACAGAGCCCAGGGGCCATGTGCAGCCTGCAACAGAACTGGGGTCCCAGCAGGGCCAGAGGCTGAGGCAGCGGTGCTGGCTGCTGCGGGCTGACTGGGAGGGATCCTGGCGAGGGAGAAGCCCCAGGAACAGCTAATGGGATGATTGATGGGGAGGTGAGTGAAGCCAGGCCAGCGCCAGGCCCCAGATCCCTCAGTCTCTAGTCCCCTTCATAGCCACCTATCCCTACACCCCCCTGTCCCCATCCGCCAGGTCCCGTCCTGGTCCCCACAACCCGTTTCGGTACCACCCCCCTTCCCGCACTCCCCAACTCTTCAGTCTGGGTCCCTGAGCCCTCAGAAGTATGGAGCCTAAGAGGTGGGCGACCAGGAGTGGGGGTGGGTTTCCCCAAGCTCCTGCCTGCTTATTATTGTAAGGGCTATTTCTCTAATCAAAACTCCCCAATTACCCAAGGGCCCCTCTGATTAATATTCCACGATAACAGGAACAGGTCACATCTGGCTGCAGGAGCTGGAATTCGACACTCCAGGAGCCCCATGATTGGTCTGCAGGAAGAATAATAAACTTCCTTTCTCCTGCTCCCCTTTCCCTTCCTTCCCACTCAGAGGCTCCCCTTTTCTTCCATCTCCCCTTCCCCAGACCCTGTGTGCCCCTCTCCATCCCCATCCAAGCTCCCTGCTTTGCCCTCTGCCCACCTCCCCAGTCTTGGTCAGCCTCCTGGCCATTACCAGCCCCTGCTTGCTAGGCTGGCTCTTTGGCCCAGGAACGTTTTACGCCGAGATGCAGCAGGCTGAGCAGAGAGGGCGATTTCTGCGGCGTTGTGGGTTCTCTGAAGGTATCACCTCATCAAATCTGCATTACCATCATCCTATGAGGAGGTGGTATTATCCCTGTCTTTTGATGGGTGTGGTATGTCCGAGAAGCCACAGGACTTGCCCGGCGTCACAGGCTTTAAGTGACAGCTCTGGGGTTTCAAACTCGGCTTTCTGCTCCCAAGGGTCCTCTTCTCTCCACCCCTCACCTTGATCTGCCAAGGACAGTGTCAGTCCCTGGAAGCTTGGATGGAGATGTGACCCACCGATAGGGCACAGCGTGATGGATTTTTAGGCAGAAATGAGCTGAGACCTCTTAGTTGAGTCTCACAGTCCGGAGAGGAGAAAAGGCTTACCCACATCCATATGGGAAAGTGGCAGCGAATATGGGACTTGGCCGCAGGTCTTCTCACCCTCAGATGAAAACCCCTTCCATTTGCCATCTTGTGGACAGCTCCGAGTAAGAGCGGTTTCCCACCACAGCTACATGCAAGGGACTGCTGGATGCCACCCCCCTCTGACCTGACCCGCAGACACCCACACATGGCACAGCTGCTTATGTTTGTTCAGTCTTTCTGCCCGGGAGCCTGGGCAGAAAGAGCTCTCTGCCAGGAGCTGGGCTGGGGACAGCAGGGATAGGGGTTGGGGTCAATGCTGGGGGCCAGAAAGGATTTGCCTTCAGCCAGCCCTACCCTAGGGAAAGGTGTGTGGACCTCCGGCAGCTGCCTTCTCCTTTGCCACTGTGATTCTCTGGAGCCAGGAGGAGGGGCAGGCCCTTGGGTGTCAGGGACACAATCCTCCCCCATTCTCTGTCCCTCCTCCCAGCGCCGGGACGCAGGCTTGATCAGTGCCTGACAGCAGTTTGGCTTTGCTGAGGAGGGGCAGGCCGGTGAAGCGTGTCCCTCTTCCCTCACCCTCCCACCTGGCCCTTTCCTCGCCCTCTCCCCTCTCTCCTAGATCCTCTGGCATGCACCTTCGCTTGACGCCGTTCAGAAACGCCCTGGAGCCAACCTTCCAATTCATCACTGGGTAAACCGAGGGTCCTGGATAAGGAGACTGAGGCTTTGATTCAGTCAGTGGCCCCTGGCTGCAACAGCTCTTCCCATCCCCTCCATCTCCTGGCTGGACAGTCCTGGCCAGAGGGCTAACATGTGGGGCGACTCCGTCTTCACATCCAGCCCCACGGTGGGGTCTGAGACCCACTGTATTTTATAGGAAGTCATGAGGCTTCTGGGACACAACTGCCTCAAGACTAATGGACGCCTAGACAGGACCTGTGAGATCTTGAGCCCTCCCTGTACAGCAGGGGCCCATGTCATCCCTCCGTCTCTGCTATCTATCTCCCTGTCGCTGTTCTCAGTGCCCTAGCCCCCCAGCCTCTCACTCAGGCCCCTGCCTCTGCCTCCCCACTAGTCCCACATTGCCTTCATCCTCTACACTGAAGCCGGCCTGACCTTCAGTTCCAGATCCAGTTACAGAGCTTCTCTATGCCTCAGCTTCCTCCTCTGTAAGATGGGGATTAAAAATCAGACCTGTCTCGTGGGGTTGTGAGGACGAGCTGAGAGCGTGCCCATAAAGCACATAGGACCATGTCTGGAGCAGAGGGAGCCCTCTGTCATCATCCAATCCGCTAATGATGAAAAAAGCTAACACCAAGTGAGGGCTTGCTGTGTGCCAGGCACTGTTCTAAGCATTTCACGTGTGAGAGTTTATTTAATCTCCAGTGCGGTTTTCCACGGTAAGTATTGCTACTATCACTTCCATTTCACAGATGGATATGCTGAGGCACACCGATGTTATGCAACTTGCCAAAGCTCACATTTGCCAGTACCCTGTTGAGCAAGCATTTGAACCCATATAGTCTGACTCCAGAGTTTGACTTCACCCACGTGGCCATTTTGCCTCCCTAGAAACAGTCTGTGACTCCCCAGTACCTACAGGATAAAGTCTAAATTCCTTAAGCTGCCACTCGAGGCTCTCCCACTCCTCCTCCTCCTCACACTACAAATCACCTTGAGAATGGAACACCATGAGAATTCACCTGCTTCCAAGCCCTGGCTTCGGCTGTTTCCCCCACTTGGAATGACCTCTCCCCTCAACAACAAAAACAAAACAAAACAAAACAAAACAAAACAAAAATCCCTGCATGTCCATACACACAAATCCCACCTCTCCAGGTGTTTAACTCATCTCCAAAGCCAATGGGTTCAAAGTAAGCACCTGGAGGGGCGGGGTTTGTGTGTGTATGTGTGGGGTGGAGTTGGGGGGAGAAGGTTTAGAGGGACATTTCAGGTCTGACCACCCTCATGAGGCTACATGGGGCCTTAGAGGTGCCCTGAGCCACTGGTCCTTAACCATTTCACCATCTAGGACTGTCCTTTTGAATTATTTCTCCCCACTCCTCTCTTCCCCCTGTGCTCAATGTGAAGGCTTGGAAAGACCTTGTCTACCAAACACTCTGCATTTAAAAAATATATAACAGAACCAGCAGGGAAGGATGGTCTCCTGGGAAATCAGATACCACATTTGAGAGGTGTATGGATTTTACCTTCTCTCCTGACCCTGCTTTTTCTGAACCTGAGTTTGAATGACTCGATGCGACTTCTGGGCAAACCAGATGCCGGGGCTCGGCACCCTGCAAATGAGAACAGAAAGATCAGTCTTTTTCTCTCTGCTGTTGGTATGGTTTTATTGTCATGGCCTAGGACTGACTGCAACAGACAATTGATCCTACTGTCCAATTATTGTCAGAAAGCAGGCCTAAAGATCAACTACCCGAAAACCCAGATCATCAGCATTGGCAGACAGCCCCTGGCATCCAATTGGTTTCTCTCTAACAATGTAATACAACAGGTCAAATCATTCAGTTACCTGGGGGTGCAATTTGCAACTAATTCATCTTGGAGGGTTCACCAGGAAGCTATATTGCCTAAATTAGATGTTCTCAGGGTGTTTTATTGCGAGTTTTTAAATGGCCACAGAGGCAATTGGTAACGCCTGCTTTGAAAACGTTCCAGACAGAGACGGCTGCAGGCCTGGCTCCATGGCGGAGAACTTTGCACATTGGAGGGGATTCAGAACTCTTTTCAGGGGAATGCTGCCCTCACCCGTAGGAACCTTCTGGGCCTTTCTGTGAGAATCGCTCTTAGGCCCTCTTGATCCATCTAAGCCCTCCCATCTGCCGGGCTCTCTGAACAAGCATGGGGCTCTGCCCAGCATCAGCGACTCACCACTGTGGCACTCTGGGATCCCTCCAGATAACTCAGCCTTGAAGCCCCTGATGCCCCAGCCTTATCAAGAGCTCATTCCGGAGAACTAATATTTATGGTCGGCTGTCTACAGAGCAGACTGTCCACCTATCTCCTGGAGTCTTTTATTATCCTTAGCTTAAGGCAGCTCATCAGAGGGCTGGGTATTGGGAGAGCAACACTGGGGTCTTTCCAGAGGGAGGAGAGTATAGTGATTATGAATTTGGTTCTGGTAATGGACAGACCTGGGTTTGCGTCTAGCCCTACCACTTTCCGCCTGTGTGTCCTTGGGCAAGTGATTTCACCTGACGCTCAGTTTCCTCATCTGTAAAGTGGGGATAATAACAATGCCCACCTCCTGAGTTGATTTGGGGGGGATTCTATGCCTGGCACGTAGTAAATTGTGGTTATTATTGTTTATTGTTATTCTTGGAGAGTTGCCCTGGGTCCTCATAACAGGTAGCTGGAGGGAGCATCGTGAGAAAGTCAGCCTGGTCCTCGATGGCTTCAGGGATGTTGTTGAGGACACAGGGTGGTCGCTTCTCCCAGGGTCCTCTTTGTGAAGGACCAAGGGAAAGATGTGATTTCTTTTCTGACCAGGAAAAGCCATGCTTCCCTGGAACACTTGGTTCATTTTTATGTTACAGATGCTGTGAAGCTGATAGTTGATGATGTTTCCCTCTTTTATGTGGCTACCAGGGGAGCTGAGAGCCAAATGCAGACTCTAGTAACTATAGAACTTTAGAGAAGGCATTTTGTGTGTGTGTTAATCGTACTTCTGGCTTTATTATTTTCCTGCCTCATTTTTCTTTATCTTGATTTCTCTCAAGTACACATTTTATCATTTTCTACTTTATGGCATTTGTTCAGCTGTCCCAAATTCTTTGATGAATAACTTGTGATATAAATTACTGTTGTAAGAGGCATCATCATTTAGTGAATGTTTTCTGTTACCAGTGCTTACCAAGAATTAGCTTACTTAATCTCACAATCACCCTATAAGAAAGGGGCCATTATTATCATCTCTCTTCTACAGATGAGAGAACTGTGTTTCAAAAAGGCTAAGTTACTCACTCTAGGTCACACAGCTTGGTAGACCTGGGAAGGAACCTCTACCATCCGAGTCCAGATCTGTACCCTCACTCCACTGTGCGCCTCTCTCTGGTAGATAGGCAGGTATCTAGGGGATATATATATATATATATATATATATATATATATATATATATACACACATATATATATATACACACATATATATATATATATATATAACAGATTAGATAAATAGATATAGGCAGGTAAAATAGGCATAGGTGGCAGACGGAGAGTGAGATGAAAGACATGATTGGTTTTTCCGTAAGATAACCAGGGTTGCTTCATGGAGGTGATATAATTTTAGCCCAAGGCAAAAAGAACTTGATGTCTTAGCCTGAGCAATCTTACCATAAGGAAATGCTCATTTTCCCTTAGGGCTTTTGAAAATTGAGATACTCATGGCTGTTCATGAATGCCTTTGCAGACCCCTCTTCATTCATGCGTGCATCCTTCGTGCAGCTACTCTGTGGCTGGGCACTGGGGACACAGAGATAACTAAGGCACAATGGGTCCCCAACCCTCAAGGGGCTCCTGACTCACCGAGCGAGACATACATGAAGACTAGAAATCACGGGTACAGATCCTGGAGCCCAGGCCTCTCCAGGGTGTTTTGGGAAGTACAGAGGCAGCCAGGGGTGGGAAGCAGGAGGTCAGTGAGAGTCAGGAAATGATTTAAGTCATCATCTCATTGAGAAGTGCTTCCAAGATGAGGAGTTGAGCTAGGGGTAGAGGATGATTAAGAGGTTGCTAGGCTGTAGAAGTGCCAGAGGGCAGACAGGATCACATGGGCAAAGGCACAAAGGCAGGTGAGACCAGGGCACTTTGGAGAAGCTACAAATAATCTATTCTGGTTGGAAGGCAGAGGTATGTCAGGTGGCCTAAGAGATGAAGCTGGAGGGGTCAGAAGGCCAAATCATGAAGGGTCAAGGTGTTTAGAGTTCACCTCAGGACTGATGAGGAGTCCTGGAAAGGTTGGAAGCAGGGGAGGGACCTGATCAGCTTGGTGTTTTGGAAAGTCATCCACATCTTCAGAGCAGTGTGGGGGGCCAAGGCCAGGAGACCAGCTAAGACTCAGTTTCCACTGCCCCATTCTGAGCCACTACTCAGAATGTGCTGCTCTCTCAGCCAATTTTTTTTTTTTTTTTTTTTTTTTTGCGGTACGCAGGCCTCTCACTGCTGTGGCCTCTCCCGTTGCGGAGCACAGGCTCCGGACGTGCAGGCTCAGTGGCCATGGCTCACGGGCCCAGCCGCTCCGCGGCATGTGGGATCTTCCCGGACCGGGGCGCGAACCCGTGTCCCCTGCATCGGCAGGCGGACTCTCAAGCCACCAGGGAAGCCCTCAGCCAATATTTATTGAGCACCTATTAACTTCCGAACACTGTTGTAAGCACTGGAGATATCTCAATAAACAGCATAGACAAAGCTCCCTGCCCTTGGAGACATACAATAAGCACTAGACATAATAAATAAGTAATTTATATATTATGTTAGAAGGTGATTTGAGCTACAGAAGAAGAGAAAGTAGAGCACAATTAGGAGGGTCAGGATTGTCAGGGTGGGGCTGGCTTGAGACCTTATTGAGAATGTTGACATTTCACTAAAAACGTGAAGACAGAAAGCAGAGGTTATATGGGGATTCTTCCCATGTCTGATTCCCACAGGCTTTCATAGCCCAGGCCAGTGGACTTGGGCTTCAGCAGTCCTGGGTTCAAATCCTGGTACCTTGGGCAGGAAACCACCTCTCGGAGCCTCCATTTTCTCCTGTGCTCCTTGCCTCCTGCGGCCCTGGTGAGATGATGGGCACAACAGTGTTTGTTTGTAGTCTGACAGGCAGGGCCCAGAGTTAAAGGGGTTATCACGAATCTTCTCTCTGGCATCCCTTCCCAGGCCTCTGGCAGCCCTAAGGCTCTTTGCGCCTGAGAAGCCAGTGGAAGAGATGGCTGTGGGAGAGTTGCTGACAGTCTCCTGCTCCGGGGAGGGCGAGCAGCTTCTCTCAGCTCCAGAAAGGCTGAAACTGGGCCATGGGCTGGGCCTGTGGCATTGCGGCTGTTGCCTCTGCCATGCACCACTGGGCATGAACCCACCATGTGGCAGAGCTGGAAGAAAGCCCTGACAAATGATCCAGCTTAGCCCCTATGGGACAGATGGGGATGCTGAGGCCAGAGAGGGCAAAGGGATTGACTCACGGGCACACAGGGAGTGACTTAGAAACACCTGGGGTCTAGGTCTCCTGGCTTCCAAGTGGGTTGTGGTGGAGCCAGGAGGCTGCTTTGACCCGAATGAGTTTGTTCATGGTTATGGACTGCCCTGGATTTTTTGTTTTGCTACTGAGGCTTCCTTTGGGGGCTTGGAGCCCACTGCTAAAAATAGCTAACATTTAACATTCTTCCAAGAGATTTCCATTTGTTATCTCATGGAGTCTCTCAACAACCCTATGAAGCATTCTTATTACCCCTCTTTTTACTGATGAGACTGAAGCACAGCCAGGTGAAATGATTGGTCCAAGATTACACATTCGGAAGCAGGGGAGCCGGCTGGTTTTGGCAGTTTTGTTCAGGCTGTCATTTAGCCATTAGGTTACACAGGTGTGAGATGAGTGTGTGTACATTGTGGTTGTATGTGTGAATATGTTTGAATGTGTGTTGGGAGGGGTTCCTGGCTAACCCTTGATTGCTCATTCGTGCTCTGCACAGGGGCTGCCTGGGGAACAGGGCAAGCTAGCTAAGTGATTTCTCCCTGGCAGGCCCCTGTGAGAGCTGGAGGGGGTGCCTGTGGTTCACAGGAACTGTGACCTAGGGCAACACACACAGCGAGGACGCGCACAGATAGCATTTGCGCGTGACACCCTCTGCACATGGATCTCCGACTGTGGTCTCAGGACCAGCAGCCTCGACATCACCTGGGAACTTGTCAGAAATGCAAATTCCTGGGCCCCACCCCAGCTCTACTGAATCACCCAGGGTGGGGCCCAGCAATCTGTGTTTTAACAAGCCCTCCAGGTGATTCTGATGCACATTCAAGCGTGAGCGTTAGGACAGATGGGAGGGGCCCAAAGCATGCTGGGATGCTTGCTTCCCGTGTACATGTATGCATGTGCTCAGGGCACAGCAATTCAGTCTGCAGAGGACTTTCTCACCCATAACCTCCTCTGATCCTCTCAACGATGGAGATCCCGCCCACCTCCCAGATGAGTAAACTGACATCCAGGGAGGTTAGTTCATACGGCAGCCAGTCCTGACAGATGCCAAGCCTGGCGGTCTTATCCCCATGCCCAGTGCCTACCTTAGATCCTCCCACCCCTACCCCCTGTGCTGGTCTAGGGCTCCCCCTGCCCACAGCAGCCTCTCAGAGGAAAGAGGGAACAGAGAGAGAGAGAGAGAGAGATGGCCGTCCTTGGCTTCCTGCCCACCTCGCCCCACCCCCTCTCCCTCCAGCCTGCAGCACCTGTAGAACAAGTTCCTTCTTTCCCAGGTGAGTTGACCTGGCAAGGAAGGAGAGAGGTGTCCACGGAAGGAGAAGACGCTCCAGGGACCCAACGGCTGTTTTCTAGGAGATACCTAGAGGTGGATCTGGGGCAGCAGAAGTCCCTGCCTTCCCCCAACTCCTGCACTGTGTCGGGAGACAGATATAAAAGTGACAATGCCTCACAAGTCTCCAAAGCAGACTTTTCCATCCATAGTGATAACAGACATTTATTGAACATTTACTATACGCCAGGCACTTTACATGTGAGATGTCAAGATGTCATTGAGGAAGGTGTGGCCCCATTCTGTAGATGGGGAAAATCAGGCCCCGGAAGTTTAGGTAAATTGCTTCTAGGTGGCAGAGCCAGGCAGACTGATTCCTGAGCACACTTTCTTAACACTCCCCTGTCTCGTGTGGTCCTTGTAATAGCCCTGGAAATGAGCCTGGATGGGTCATTTCTCCCCATTTCACAGAAAAGGAAGCTGTGGCTCAGAGAGGGGGAGTGGTTGGCTCACAGGGTATGAAGCTTGGAAGTGTACTGTCTGCTTCCTCATTGCAGGCCTGAGACCAGGAGACCTTCGAGGATTTGCTAGCGTGTCAGAGACAAACTTGTCAAACAACTTTGCGGTGACAATGGCAAATTAGTTGAAATTATAAATTGGTTGAAAAGAAATATTTCCAGTCACTGGTTTTCCATGTAATAGTAATTTCCAGGCACTATGGGGAAGTTTTCTGTAGTCTTTGAGCATGTTTGCCTGTTTTCTGGAATTTTCCATTTTTATCTTGGGGGAGAATAATTTGGGAATTCATTTTCAACTCCTCTTCCTGTTCTGTTTGTTCAGAAGTATTTCCCTGAACTTTGAAATCTTACCTCTGATTCTAAGTAAATTGCCCCCAAAAGCAAACAAGTTGAAACTGAAGTGTTTCCATCTGCTGCTTCCGGCTTCCCCAAGTTTGTGCAGCTGAGGATGAATATATAACCTTTAAATGCAATATAATCTGCTTTTCAAGTGATCTGCCTTTAAGTTTTTCAAATAAGTGTTTTTGCCAGTAATGCCAACGTTCTTTGCGGCCCATATTCTCACCAATTTCAATGTCCACCCCTTTTCAGTGTAAGCAGCTTTCGCTTACTATCTTCTCGACTGTTCTGTGGTAATCGTTTGCTCCCATTGGGAATGCTGCTCGCTGTCAGAATTGAAGTGCTATGTGGTTTCTGGGACAGGGACAGGCTTAGGCTGAGCTTTGTTTGTGTAATGGTGCTTGAAAACATTGGCAAGGAAAATGCCGGTGGACCTAATGTCCACACACATGGCACACCAGGTGGGGTGTGAGGTGAAGGAGGCATCTGAAGCCCTTGGAAGGAATCAGGGCATATGGTTCATTGCAGCCCATATACTGCCACCTCAGTGTTGGTCTATGTTGTCCGAGCCACTTGGTGCTTCCAACACGGACCCTCCCTCAAAAACTGGTTTGGGCCCCTCTCCTGGGTGGCAGCAGTATGGCAACTACTCTCCAGGCTCAGAGTAGTTGCTCCGGTGGCCCTGCACACACTGATCCTTGCAACAAAATGAGATAACGTCCCCAATGCAGCTGGCCAGGAAGAATAGGAGTTTAAATGAGCCAGAGAGAACACCCCATGACTAAAACCCAAACTCCTCCCCTCAGCATGGACAATACACTAAAAATGATTTACCTTGTCAAACAATTTGTTAAAACATCTCCCAGTAAGTCAAAATGACCAATACGTGGAAAACCAGTGACTAGGAGTATGAATTTCTCTCTAGTTTATCATTTAGAACCAGCCTTTTTTTCATTTCACTTGGAGCCAGACCAGATGGGTTGGAAAAAAGGTCCTCATCTCCTTCTCCCTGGAGTTGCCCAGAGCGCCGCTGGGTCCATGGTTGAATTGAATTCAGCTGGGCCTCACGTCACCTTTGTCCACACACATTCACCACAATATCCATACTGAATCAGAATTCAGAGAATTCTGAGTTCTCACAGTTGCGTGTGGACCAACTGAGGTCAAATCAACCCTATATGGCTGTTATGGATTCAAAGTAGATTTCTTCTTCTTTCAGAGGTTTGGCAACATTTTCCAAAGTTTCCAAATTTCCTACAATGACCATGCATTACTTTTGAAATCCCACAATAAAAAGTATGAAAGTACATACTCTAAATGCAGAACCAAACTTACATATCTGACACTGTGATAGGCACTTTTTGGTTGGGATTGTGGGTCCCTGTCCTGGGCTGTCTGGTCCTACTGGGGGCTTACTCTCCCGACTAGTAACTGGGCTTCTCCCATCCCTCTCCTTTCCACACTGGCTATATCTGCCAAGAGAGCCAGGGAAGGAGGTAGGGGTCTTGGGTCTCCATCACCGGAAGAGTAAAGTGATTAGTCTAAGGGGACACATAGTAAATTGAGGCTAGGTTGGGATAAGACAACAAAATCGAAGATGGTGGGAGTAATTATTCAGCACAGGTTTTCTGACTGCCAACTATGTGCCAGCTGTGGGGAGTGCTCAAGAAGGCAGAATTCCACCCTTTGAGAGACAGTATGATGTGTGGCTCAGCCGTTTAGTGGCCATGAAACTTTGAATGTCAGCCCTTAAGCTCCTAGAGACTCAGCCTCATCATCCGTGAGATGTGGACATTGATTATCACACCATCACCATAAGTACGTATCTAGGGCTTACTGAGTGTTAGATATGTATGTGCACTTGACATATGTGATCTCATTGCATCTCCGTAGCAACCCTGCAAGGCAGGTACTCCCTCCCCCATTTGACATGTGGGAAAACTGAGGCCCAGAGAGATTAGGTGATTGGCCAAGCATCACACGGCAAGCAAACAATGTCAAAATTTGAAGCCAGGCAGACTGACTCTGGAGTCTTTGCTCTTTGTCACTCTGTTTTACTGTCTCCCATAACTGAGCTGGTGTCGTGAGCCAGTGGGGCATCTATCTGTACCTCAAATGTGCCCCTAGGCCCCAGGGCAGAACAAAGGGGTGGTTATAGCACCCCACTTCACTGCCCTGGCATACAGTAGGTGTTCAACATGAGCTGGTCCACTTCCCTTGAAGATCTCCCAGCCCAAGGTGGGCAGGAGAGGGAAAAGGGCAGAGCTGTGTCCCACCCAGGAAAGTATTTCCACCCCAGAAACTAATCTCTTCTGCTTCCTGCTTCCCTGACCCTCAGGCAGGCCTAGAGCCCCCTTTCTCCCTCCTCCCACCCCGACTCCAGGTCAGACCTCTTCTGGCCCCTCCCCATGGTCTGTCTGGGCCAGTCTGTCTCCCCGACCCCAGCAAAGCATTAAAAATTGAAAGCTCCTTTGAAGAGAAAACAGTTTAACAAAAGCTCCATCCATTTTTCATGAGAAGATCAGGAGAAGGATGGTGAAGAGAGGAGAGTCAGTACGGGAGACACATGGTGTGGGGGGCGGGGAGGGCAGTGAGGGGCTTAGGGAATCCCTGGTTGGGGCTCAGTAGAGCAGGGGCCAGGAAGTGCAGCCTCCCCTTTGCCTGCAGCTCTCCTGGCTGCAGTGGCCTCTTTTCCACTTCCTCTTTGCAGGATCCACGCTGGGCCTGTTGATACTGGGAAGTATGGCTTCCTCCTTGAGGGAACCTCCTGCTTTCTCTTTGGGGAAGGCCTCTGGGCTGCATTCTCTCAGGAAGGGGAGCGCAAGATGACCTCTGGCCTGGAAGGGTCCTTCCTCCTCCACAACTGAGCAGCCTCCCAGGCTGGGCATGAGAAGGCCAGTCTCTTGAGCCCTGGGCACATGTTTGGACCCCAGAGAACCGGGCGGGGCAGGGCCAGGCCAGAACACCAGGCTGGTCACTGGGCAGGGAGCTGAGTTTCGGGAATAAGTCCAACACAGAGGTTGGGGTATGGGGGGCTGGGGGGAGTTAGGTCCAAACACTGACTCATTTTCTTTGGACCCTAGAACTTTTCCAGCCACAAGAGACACAATTATACCCGCAGGTATACACAATTGTACCTGCCCAGCCTCTACGTTTTCTTATCTCTTCCACCTCAACAAAGATGGGTCCACCCAGGAAAGAAAGTTCACAGACTGGCCCTGGCAGGAGAGGTGTATACCTAGGTCTACTTGAATGTGTGTCTATCTTTGGTACAAGCCTGTGTGCGTGCATGGTTATCTACACATCCCAGCATGTGTGTATAGTGACATAGGCGTGAGTGTGCATAACCAGGGGAGTGTGTGTGCCTGTGAGTGTGTGTGCGTGAGGTTGTGGGCTGGTGCCCATGTGTGAGGACTTGTTCCTACTGCTCTCTGCTTCTGAGCAGAAACGTGCTCTCCTGGAGCACATGCTGGAGGGCAGGTGAGACAGGTAAGGTGAGTGAGAGGGTGATGGGAAGAGTGGAAAAGAGAGTGGGCCCTAGAGAATTGAGCGGGCCTGGGGGTCTGATAGACAGGAAGACCAGATGTGTCAGCCCCAGCCACAGAGCTGTTCCCTGTGTGCCTTGGGAACTGAGAAGGGGGTTGCTTTATTAGCGCCCAAATCAGGCGGGCAGTGGGCTGTGTGCGTTTGTATAGGGGCAAGGGCTTCTGCTTCATCAGCAGGATCAAGGAGGGCCTCAGAAGAAGTTCCTTGAATGATGGTGGGAAAGGAGGCTGAGGGATGCACTGATGGTGACTCTTCAGGTTTTTCACTCAAAACCCCAGACCAGTTTTTGGCAGAGCTTCCTCCCCATGCCTCTCTAGCTCAGGAGGAGTCAGATCCCTGGGTTCCGGCCTCCAGATAGCGGGGTGGGGAGTGAGGTCTTGGCTCCGGGAGAGCATTCAGAACCAGTGTGGAGTATCCTGGCTGGGCCTTCCTCTGGGTTTGTTCCAGACACGTATCCACCAAGCCGTTCTTCCATCCATCTATCCCACATACGTTCACTGAGCCGTGACTCTCATGCCAAGCATTTTATCAGGACACCAAACAGGCAGATATGTCCCTGGCCTCCAAGACTACCGAACCTAGTGCATTCTTGGCTGTTCCTCTCCATGGTTTCACATATCCTTCCTCCTCCATGGCCCTGTTGGGCTGGTGGCTGGCTCTGGTACTGCCAGTTCACTCTGGTAGCTCAACAGGCCAGGTAGCTGGGAGACACAGAGCCTGACTTCCATTCACCATGTGACCTTCGCAAATCGCTCTCCCTCCCAGGTCCTCCATTTTCCCATTTGTCCTGGGACTTTTTGTCCTAAGGTGAGCTCAGAGGGCCTTTCCTGCTTCAGTGCCTGTTGTCCCCAATTCCTGGGGACTTTTCCCCTTGGTTAATGGCTGTGGGTAACCTTAGGCAATTGATGGCATCTCTTTAAGCTCGGTTTCCTCAACCGTAAAACAAGCATAATAAAACTACCTTGCTCATAAGATCTTTGGGGGCATTAACTGTGGGTGCTCATGTATGCAAAAGTCCTGGCACAGAGCCTGTGGGCCTAGAATAGCATGAGACCATTGGGCTGGGGCTGGTGGTGGCATCCCCGAAAGTGTCCCTAGTCTCAGGACCAGTCTTAGCTCCCCCTGCACATTCAGGCAGGGGTGTGAGTTAAGGTGGTAGGCATGGGGATTGGTGAAGGTACTGGTCTGGGACTTGGACATCTGACAAAGGAGCCAGGGAGAAAGGCCACACCAGGTATGGGTTCCACTTGTCTTGGTCACCTGAGCCAACTCTGCCCATAGGCCCCGGGGCAGAACAAAGGGGTGGTTTGAGCACCCCACTTCATTGCCCAGCACCCGCCCCCATCATCCCTTAAATGTAAATGCCAGAGCTGGAGAACTGCTGGCTGGCATTGCCCTTGGTGGTTAAAGCCTGACGGGACAAGGAAATGAAGGGATACACAGGAGGCTGTTGGCCGTGAGCTTGAGCCCCGTTTCCCCACTTCCCCCTTCCCAACTGCCCTCTTTCCCTCCTTCTCCTGAGTCTAACCAGCCCATTCCCCAGGGGACCACACTCCAGTAATTTTCTCTCTGTTGCTGGCTCCCTGCCCTCAGCCTACAAATATGTTCCAGTTTTCCCCTGAAAAAATCCTCTCCTCCATGCTCCTCAAGCTCCCACCCTCCTGCTTGCCTCCTCTTTCACAACTGAGCATCCACGCTCACCGTCTTCTGATCTGGCTTGCCTTACATTCCCTTCTCACTGCAAAAGCCGAGGATGTCTGGATGACTAAAGGTCATCTCCTCCCCGCTTGGGGTTGGACAACACCCCCTTGCCGGTTTGGACACGGCTGTCAGGCCCCTCCTTACTGGGCTTCTTCAGAACTGCCCTCTGTGTCCTCCTTTCTCTCTGCTAGACCTTCTCAGGCTTCTCCCTCTTTTTACCCACCACCTCACATCTTCTGGGTGATTACTCTATTCTAAGAGCTTTGTCACGTTGGAGGGCTCAGCAAGAAGGAGGTCAGTGGGGTTGGAGGTGAACAGACAAGGGAGGCAGTAGGAAGGGTTGAGTGGGAGACACAGGCAGGGCCAGAACAGACAGGGCCCTGTAGGCTAGGGGTGGGGGACTTGGGGTTTTCTTCTAAGTCACATTGAGAGACCAGTGGTAAGCAGGAGAGTAACTTGATCTGATCTGCATTTTTAAAAGACACTCTGGTCTCTGCGTTGAGAATAGACTGTGGGGGGTGAAGGGAGATCTCTTGGGGTGAGTGAGCATGGTGGTTTGAGACGGGTTGGTGGAGGGGGAGGTGCTGAGGCGTGGATGGATTAGGATATATTTCGGGAGTAGTGTGGCTGGACTTGCTGATGGATTGGATGTAGGAGGTGAGAAAAAAAGATTCAAGGGTGACTCCCAGGTTTGGGGCTAACGCAGCTGGACAAAGAGTGATGCCATTTACTGAGCTGGGGTGCCCTGTGGGAAGGAAGGTTTGGGGGAACTCAGGATCTCTGTTTTGGCCATGTCAGCTTTAAGATCCTATTAGACATCTAAGCAGAGGTGACTAGTAGGCACTTGTCTGGAGCTCAGGACAACAGTCAGGGCACGAGATATAAGCGTGGAGGAGATCTGAGGTTTTACCTTGGGCCTTTGAACCTGCTCTTCCAACGCTGCCCAACACCGTCCTCATTCAGTTCAAACGTCGCCTCAGTCTAAAGTCACCTCCTGCTTCCGTTCCAGGTGTGCTCTATCCCATAGCCCTGCTTTATTTCCTTTCCAACACGCATCACTACCAGCAGTTATCTTGTTCACTTACTTCTTCACGTGCTTCTCTACTGCGCGAGACTGTAAGTTCCATGAAAGCAGGGCTTGTCTGTTTTTTGTTTACTGCTATATCTCTGGGGCCTAGAGCAGTGCCTGGCATATAGTAGATGCTCACTAAATCTTTGTGGAATGAATGAATAAGCACTTTACAATGTATCAGCTCCCTTCATCCTGATGACAACCCCATGAGAGTGGTAGTTGTAACCCCCGGTTTTCAGAGGAGGAAACTGAGGCTTTGGGAAAGTCCAAGTCCTCACCCTTGGAGGTGGTGTAACTGGAACTCAATCCCACATCTGTATGGCTCCGAAGCCCATGCTGTTAACCCTCCCTTGTGTGAGAAAGTGCCTTTGAGACAAGGCTTGGGTTGGAGGCCACCTCTGCCGCATCTTTGCTCTGAGATCCTGGGTAAGTTCTTAGGCAGTTCTGACTCTCAATCTCCTCTTCTCTGAGTTGGGCATGTGAATCATCCCTTACCTACAGGATTGTTCCAAGGATGCCATGTGGGAATGCACGTGAAAGAGCTTTGTCCACCCTATCAGTGTGGACCTAAATAAGGGACTAATAACCTCTTTGGGCTTCAGTCTCCTTATCTGAATAATGTGTGGGAGCTGGGGAGAGTGTAGAGGGGATTAGATGATCTCTGATCATCTTTCTAGCATTGACATTCCCAGAATCCTGGGTCTCCAAAGTTTGTAGAAATGAATGGAGTTTAAACATTCCAACTGTGAGCATTGGGAACACAGGGTCCTCTACTTGGCCCATTGAAGCTTCAGCCTTGTGCACGTGGGAGGCCTCTTTGAAGTTTGAGGGAGGTAAATTGAGGACAAATCAAAGGAAGTCCTTCCTCACCCCAACTTAATGAGCTTATGGCTTTCATTACACAGGGGATTGGTCCAGGCAGGAAACAGGAATGGCTTTGGATGGAATGATAAATGCCAGAGGCTCTGAGCAGAAGCTGGCAGTGCTGACCTCTAAGGTCAATGGGAGGGAAGTGGCCCCTTAGGGCCCAATCAGCAACTAGCCCTAGGCTTCCAGAGTGGCAGTTCTGGGTGGTGGGAATTTGGGGTGGGGAGGTCACCGAGACCATCTCCCTGTATTCCCTCCTTTCAACTCCCTTCAATTAGCCCCTGGAGGGAGATTGGTGTGTAGAGAAGGGGCGGGAATTGCAGGAGAGGCAGTAGGATGCAGAGTTTCCAGCTCCCCACCTCCACCCACCTTCCCAGGAAGTCTCGGGCTGGCTGTGCCAACACTCACCAGCTGCTGTGGGGAATGTCTGGCATATGATCTCCCTTTCCTTCTGCCTCACACCCCCACACACACACCTGGTGACATCAGCGGGAAGGAAGGACTCCATCCCTTCCACACACTGCAGGGCAGGACAAGACTGGTAGTTTGGTGGGGTTTGGCGCTGGTGCCCTCCTCTCCACCCTATCCAAGCCCCTCTATTTCTACTATCCCTGTCCTCCTTCTTCCAAAAGCCAGTCCTGCAGGGTCTTGCTCTCAGCTGGCTGTCAACTAAGGTGTTAGCTGTCAACTAAGGTGTTAGCTGCCAACTAAGGTGTTAACTGATATCTAAGGTGTTAGCTGATAACTAAGGTGTTAGATGACAACTAAGGTGTTAGTTGATAAGGCTTAACACCCCCCAAAGGGGTATGTGCATTTTAATAGGAGATTGTTGAAAAGAACTGGCCTTCAAGACTCAGATGATATACGCTATATTGGTGGAATTTCGGGCAATGGTGTTGATTAAGAGTGGAGGTGTGGGTAGTCCCTTCTAAATCATACCACGTCGGTAATCACTTATTCATAAGGTCACATGTGCACATGTGCGAGAGCACACACACACACACACACACACATATACACACATCTCTCTCATTCTCACAAAAAGGTTCTGAATTGTGTGGATATAGGTATATATTTTTATGACAGGTAATAATAATAACAACAAACACTTATATAACACTCCATGACAGGTACTGTTGTGAGCACTTTATGTATTTATACATACTTCTTTAATCTGCACAACAGCTTTCTGGGGTAGGTACTATTATTATTCCGATTCTACAGTTGAGTAGGTTCAGAGAGGTGATGTAACCTGCCGCCAGGCCACACACTAGTAAGAGTGTAGGTAGCTGGTATGGCTCCGCATCCCAGCTCTTACTACCACACTGAATGGTTCTCACCTGGTATGCAGTGGGGTCCATCCACTGTAGGGTGGGCAGATCCTAGGGTGTGAGGTTGTGTGCTTGTTTACAGGTGTGCACCCCAAGTCTTTAACCCCTGAAAGATACGGCTGGGGAGAGGCTTCTTTGAATGGAGAAAATGGAGAAAATGTGCACATTCTGTGTTGGGGGTGTGCATGTGGGTAGAGGCTGTGGGAGGTGCATGTTGGTGCACTTACTGCCGAGTATGAGGGCTCCCTGCACTGGGGGAGGCACGGGCCGGCTACTACGAGGGAGAGTGCAGACCGTGCAGGGCTGCGTGTGCATATGTATTCTGAGCTCAGCAGTCCCATGAGACAGTCTCACGGTCCTCTTTGCCCCACACCCAGCCCCTACTTTGTGGCCTACCTTGCTGCCCTTTGGAATTGCCTCCATCAGGAGGCTGGGCTCTACTAGAGTCTACTGCTGAACCACAAGAATCAGCCTCTGGCTGGCCAGGGAAGACGAACCCAGTGCCCAAATGAGGGCAGACAGAAGAAGTGGATTGGAAGTTGAATAAAGGGCATGTGTGTAGGGAGGGTGGCACGGGGAGAGTCTTGGTAGGGCTTTTGCCAAGTAGGAGCAAAGGTGGGAAGTGTGTGTGTGTGTGTGTGTGTGTGTGTGTGTTCCTCCTCTTTTGGGGACAGGAATCTTGGAAATGAGGTTTGCAGAGATGCTGCAGGCCCATAGGTCCTTTCCTATGGGCACTTTGCAGGTGGGAGAGACGTGATTGGATGAACCTTTTCACAAAAGTTGCCCAGATTATCCGTGTGAGCAGGGTGGGGTGGAGCGGGCCAGAGGCTGCAGTAGCCCCGCCTGGGTGTGGCTGTGGGGAAGCTGGGAAGGGCTTAGGGTGGGGACAGCTAAAGGGACAGCTAATGTTGATAAGCCATAGGAAGGGGAGGAGCCTGCGGTCCCATGTTCTGACTCTAGCTGGTGGGACAATCAACAGTGGGTTATGGAGCCTGGAGGTCAGGAGAGAAGTCTGAGCTGGAGATGAAGGTTCTAAAAAGTACTTTACATGTAACATTTTACTGCTTTTTCTCATTGCAAAAGTAATACATGCTTATTAAAGAAAATATGGCAAATGTAGACAAGCAAAAAGAAGACAGCAATAATTTCTAATATCCTTGTCAGAGATAACAAGTGTTAACATTTTGGTGTATTTCCTGTTTCTGGTCCTTTTTTTTCCCCTGCATGTATTTAATGGTTTGGTTTTATGAACTGGTTTTTAAAGTGTACTGTAAACATTTTCTGATACTAAATTTAATCTGTAAGTGCTTTTTGTTACAAAGCATTCAACACTATAGGTAAACTAGAATTTGTATACTCGATCCCCTATTGTTGGATATTCAAGTTATTTTTAAAATATCCCTATTATACTGGTTATTGTAATGAATATCTATGTGGCCAGTGAGACAGAGATTTGGAGGCTGTCAGCCCTATGCTTCTCCACCCCTTGGGTGTTTGGAACCCTGCCAGGGACAGGCTGTGGGGTCTTGGGCAAGTCCCTTTCTCTCTCTGGGGCCTGAATCTACCCATCTGTACAGTGGAGGAAATCAGACTTGGTGAAGTTCTTGGGTTTTCCCTGGCAATGTAAACACTGTTCTCTCTGAGTGTTTTTTTTTTTTTTTGCTTTCATTCTCTTTAGTGTCTTTCTCTGGCCTCCATCTCCTTCCCTCCCTAGACTCCCTATTTCCCTTTTTCATTTCCTCACTTCTGCCTGACCCTCCTCTGGTCTGCTTCTCCTTGGTTCTCTTACTGGGTCAGTCAGACTGCCAGTGAGCTGTGGCCTTGACTGCAAGGTGGAGCGCTCCAGCAGAGATCTGCCATGGACACCAGGGCTTGGGGCAGTTCTTGCTGCCCCAGAGGCTACAGTGATACTGGGCTTTCGTGGCACCGGCTGTCAGGTAACTGGGTGGGCAGGCAAGGCACTCCTGAAGTAAAAACTGAGGCTCTGGGAAGAGGCAGGGAAGGTTGAGGATTTCTTGACCTCATCCTGAAGGGGTGATGTTTCCTGAGAGAGAGTGGCACTATTCTGGGAAGAGCCATTGGATCAGAGTTTCTGGATCCAAGTTTATGGCCAGGATCTCTGGACAGTTTCCGGGGTCTGGGGACCAATTCTTTGAAATGAATTGCAAACGGGTGTGGATGTGTGTTTCTACAGTCCAGTTCTTCTATCAAGATGCTCAATAGTCATGTGACTTCAGGCAAAGATTAAAGGATTAAGGAGCCTTGTCCTAGAGGTCTTTTTTGTCCCTCCCCTTGTCTCCAGGCAGGATCCATTCTCCAGTCCCCAACCACACATACACACACACACAAGTCCAGGCACTGTGGATTGACTCCAATGAAGTCACATCCCTGGGATGGTGACCTCAGTGTTGCCTAGGGACGTGCTGCCTACACATTGCTCTTGGGAATCACTGTCTTTCTAGCCACCATTCAGTGCCCCTTCCAAAATTTTCTGTGATGAGCAGGGGGACATCTACATGAGAGGTAGCGAGGGCTGGAGCATCTGTTGCCTGGGGCCTCTGAAAGTGCCTGAGGATGCGAGTGTGTGGAGCAATGCAGAGCTGGATTGGAGAGGATTAGATAATTGACCTCATAATTGACCTAATTAGTGAGTGGCTGTGTGGAGAGCCCTTGGGGACACTGGGCCTGCAGGTGGCACAAAGGCCAGGCAGAAACACATAGAGGCTATGAGAGCCAAAGCCTGGGTGTTTGCCAGTAAGCGGGAAGGGAGAGCATTGCAGGGAGAGGGCTGGATTTGGGGGCACCGAGCAGAGAAGGGCAGGGATAACTGGGGTCACTGAAAGGACAACCCTGAGAGCAGAGGCACAGAGGCTGGGGTGGGGGATGAGGGGAAGGACTAAGATCTGGGCACACCAAGGGGTGAGGCACTGGGGCTACGGGGACAAGTAAGGGGAAGGGGTAAGGCCTGGGGACACAGAGAGAGGGTCAGAGGAGGAACAAGGAAGACCTAGAGGGCAGAAAGACAGAAGCTAGGGGGCCTGGAGAGGAAAAGGGAGTCATTGGGGAAACAAGAGCAGCAGCGGAGAGAAACTTGGGAGGGGAAGGTCAGGGCCTGGGGGCTCTCTGGAGTTCTGTCGGCCAGCAATGGAAGCAAAGAACCTGACTTCAGTGCCCATACCTGGGCAATGTGTGTGTGCTCGTGCCCACACACATGTGCATTTGTGTCTATCATCACTCTAATCCCATTTGGGGCTTCAAGGAATCTAATGGCATCTCGGTGGGAGGAGAAGGGGTTGGGTGGTATTGGGAATGAAGACTGGAACTCCTGGAGCTCAAAGCAAGCTTTGGGAAGGACTTGACCCTTGGGTCTTCTCCCCCAGGAGGCATTCTTTCAAGAAATGTTCATTGTGTGCTTACTAGATGCCAGAAAGTGTCTTAGGAGCTGGGAGACATCAGTGATTAGCTCTGACAAAGATCTCGTGGAGCTTACGTTCTAGTGAGGGGAGACAGACAAATACTAAACATAATAAATGAGTAAATCATGCAGTGTGTTTGAATGTGATAAGTGCCGTGGAGAGGAAAAGGACCAGATTATAGAGAATAGGGAGTGCCAGGGTGGGGTAGGCGGTGATCTGTAATTTTAGATAGAGTGGCCTCAGTTGAGAGGGTGACAGGAGGCATATGAGCAAAAAACGAAGGAGAGGCAGTGAGCCTTGTTTATATCTGAGGGGAGAGTCCTCCGGGCAGAAAGAGCAGCAGGTGCAAAGGCCCTGAGGCAGGAGAAGGCCTGGTTGCTGGAGGACAAGCAGGGAGGCCTGTGTGGCTGGAGGGCAGTGAGGAAGAGGGTTAGGAGAAGAGGTCAGAGAAGTGATGGCGGGCAGGGAGGGCATATCTTGCAGTGTCGTGGTAAGGGCCCTGGAAAGAATGGTGGCTTCTACTCTGAGTGAGGTGGGAGCCACTGCAGGGCTTGCAACAGAGGAATGACAGGATCTTAGTTTTAATGGACCCCCCCCACCCCAAACTGTTATATGGATACTAGGCTTTGGCAGGGTCAAGCTGGAGAGCAGTGAGGAGACTCTGTAGCAATCTTGGTGAGACATGAAGGGAGCTTAGCCAGGGTGGCAGTGGAGAGGCAGGTTTAAGGCCCCATCACTGCCAGCCTCCCAGGCTTGCCTGGCCCTGGCCATGGTTAGTCAGGGCAGAGTGAAGGGCCCTGTCTAAGAAAGGAGTATGAATCCAGGTCTGGAAGTTCCTACCAATCAGGAATCTGGCATATTTGATGAAGATTTAGATCTAGGGATGCTCTGTTGGAAACTACGAGTCCTTGGCGTTTGGTGGGCAAGTAATTTATAGAAGTGGCATCCCCAGTCCTGTCCCCGGGGTGCTGGGAGTGTGGTTGAGGAAACCAAACACACACACTCACACATCAGCAAAGGAAGAGCCTTCAGATACACATTCAGATATGAAAGTCCATCACCAAAGTGGTCAGCATTGTACATGCACACAAGCTGATAATGCACACTCATGCCTACAGCAATGTGCACACATGCACACCGATGCATGGCTCACACCATCTTATACCTACACGTGCAGAGCCTTCACCGTGGGCCACAGCCCACTCCCAGCCTCATCTTCCACCAGCCTTTGCCTCTCCATCCCCATCCCAACCGAGCCACCTTCCTCAAAACGGCTGTGTGTTGCACACCAGTCATTGTGCTTTTGCGCACATTTCCTCTGCCTAGAGTGACCCTCTTCCTTTCTCCTTCAACAACAGTTGCTGGGCCCCCTGCTGCAGCATGGAGCACATGAGACTGTCAGCACCCGTGCATTTCTCTCTCTCCTTTCCTGCACTGGGGGCCCCTGGGGCCTTGTCTGTCTTCTTTACCACTAGACCCCAAGATCAGTGCTTAGCACATACTAAGTGCTCAACCAATTGTTGAATGAATGCAGAACTTTAAGGAGTAGAGGGTCTGAGGTGGGTTGCAGGGGAAGACAGACCAAACGTAAGGTGGCCAGAGCAGTTCGGGCCCCCTTCTCTGAGGGGCAGCAGTGATGGCAACCAAGGGAGGTGTCTAGTGCCCCTGATGCAGCTCCACAAGCCTCAGGGGCTGGCCTCCCTCCCCCTCCAGGCTGTAATGAACTTCTTGAGGCTGGGGGTGCAGGGGTGTGGTGGAGAGGAGGGCACAGGGTGACGGAGCAGATTAATCTGGGGATTAATTGAAGGACTTGGCGGCCTGGCAGCACGTGCTTGGGGCAGAGACTCTAATGGCTTAATCAGATTACAGGCCTCGGCACATGGTCAGTCCCAGCAGTGCCCAGCTCCCCCACGAGAACATCCCCATTCCAGGGCTCTCCAGGATGGAGCCCACACCCTCCGGTTAGGACCCACTCTGAAACCTGGCATCTTGAGCCTCCACTGTGGAGACCCCCTGCCTGTCCAGCTTAGCCGGGTCCAGGCCCACAAAGTGGGCTGATTGGAAGGGCATGGATTTGCAGTTGAGACAGCACTTCTTAGCTGTGTAACCTCGGGTAAGTTATCTATAACCTCTCTGAGCCCGAGTGTTCTGGCTCCTGTGTATGCCCTGCCTTTTCCCCTCCATCCTAGCCCAAGTCTCTTCCCCAGCCTGCCTATTGAGCTTAGAAGGATTGCCGTGATGCTGACAAGAATCCTGGGAGAGGACCTAAAGTGTCTGGGGCAGTAGCCAATACTGGTCAGAGGCCAACTGCCCACCTGATGGTTTTGTGAAAGGGGATAGTAACTCCCCCCTTGAGGCACTGATGTGAGGATTAGACAAAATGTAAGTGAAAGCGCTTTGCAAGTGTTCCTTATTGATGGTAGGGTCCATCATCCCTGTCCTCCCAGTAGTCCAGTCCAACTAAGGGCAGAAATGAAGAATACAGAAGGGGCAAGGATTAATAACAATCATAATCAGCAGCCATTCTAACAACCAACCTGTGTGTGGCACTTTAAAACCGAGGCAGTGGGCTTCCCTGGTGGCGCAGTGGTTGAGAGTCCGCCTGCCAACGCAGGGGACACGGGTTCGTGCCCCGGTCCGGGAAGATCCCACATGCCGTGCAGCGGCTGGGCCCGTGAGCCATGGCCGCTGAGCCTGCGCGTCCGGAGCCTGTGCTCCGCAACGGCAGAGGCCACAACAGTGAGAGGCCCGCGTGCCGCACAAAAAAACAAAAAAAAAACGAGGCAGTGCTTTCTTGTCCATGATCTTATTTAATGCCTAGGATAGCCCTCGGAGGGCTATCTGGGGCCTTGGGGGATTGGCAGCCTTCATGTGAAAGACAAGAAAGCCAGCAAGTCCAAGAGAAGAGATGATTTGCCTCAGCCAGTGGCCAGAGCTGGATCCACAAAGGGAATCCTGTCCACACACATGCTGGTAGAATGGTCAGGTACCGATAAGCTGGGGCCCTCCAGCCTGAGGCCCTGGACCCGACAGTCTGGGGGTGGGAGCCCTTGGCCTTGCTACCTCTCCTTCTGTGCCCAGCAGAGTGGGGCTGAGGCCCGGGGCTTCAGTTAAGGTGAGAAACGTCTCTGACTCGGGGGAGCCCCATGGTTCTGAGGCCTGGGGAACCACAGATCCCAGGGTTGGGGCTGGTCAGGGTGGGAGTGGCTGGAGAGGTTGCCTGTGTAGGCCTCCCTGCGAGAAAGCCTCTGGCTGTCCTGGGAGTCGCGAGGCCCACTAGGGCACAGATGGAGGTGCTGTTTGGGAGCAGGCTGGCTTCCGGCCTCCCCTCCTCTTTCCCCCAGTAGTTTATTAGGAGTAATTTGTTAAGCTGTTCCAACCTGTCAGCAGCCACTTCAATGCCTCTGCCTCCTGCTTACTTTGTGTGTGTGTGTGGGGGGGTGTCCAAAAGTGTCAGGAGTTGAGGGACAAGCTAGACAGGTGGAGGTCATCTGAGAAACAGGAGGTGCCCAGGCCTCTCTCCACCTTGAAGCCTTACCTCCATAGGGTGTCACATCTGAAGGGCAGAGAGACGGCCTAATTCGTCCCCTGCCCTCACACCCCTGCCCCTTGCAGTTTGCTCCAGCCTCAGGGAAAAGAGAGAGGTATCCAGGCAGGAATTAGCGGTTGCGGTGGGCTTGGGCAGTCAGGGTGACCTCTGGTGGATAGGGGTAGAGTCTGGGACTGGAAAGGAGGTGGAGGTGGCTGGCGGGGTGGGGGGGCAGTTGTTCTGTGGCACTCGGCATCAGGTGGGATGTCAAAAACCTGCACGAAGAGGACACTAGATAGGGTCACATGGTGCCAGGCACTAGGTTTCACTCACCGGAATTAACCCATGTTACCCTCGTAACCTTGTCATTTTATAGGTGGGGAAACTGGGGCTCAGAGAGGTAAAGTGACCTGCCCAAAGTCACACAGCTCGAAAGTGAAAGGGCTAAATTTGAACATAGAAGGACTTCCCTGGTGGTCCAGTGGTTAAGACTCTGCACTCCCAATGCGGGGGGCCCGGGTTCGATCCCTGGTCAGGGAGCTAGATCCTGCATGCCACAGCTGAAAAAAAAAAAGAGATCCTGCATGCTGCAACTGAAGATCCCGCACGCGGCAACGAAGATCCCATGTGCCGCGACTAAGACCCGGTGCAACCAAATACATAGATATTAAAAAAGAAAATTGAACATAGAAGTGGCCAACCGCACGGCCTTTAGAGTACCTAGGACTACTTTGAGTGAAAAAGAAATAAGAAGCCCAGTCGGGTGGGCCTGAGAGTAGCTCACCAGCTCGCCAGGGCTCTGGCTGATCTGGGTTTTGGTTCCCCACCGCTGTGAGAAGCAGGAGCTGGACTGAGGGATCCTGGTGGATCCTGCCAGCTCTGATGGTCAAGGATTTCCCAGATCTGTCTTTTACTCCTTGCCACGGCCAGTCTGCCAGCCAGTCGGGGCCAGGGGCGGAAGGCAAGCCTGGAAGAGCTTGAGCCACCCTGGGGTGAGGGAGGCGTGTGGGGGGGGCTTTTCTCCTGAGAGAGCAGGCCCATAGCACCCGGCCAGGTGCGTCTTTGAGCAAGACTTGGCAAGAGGAGACAGGCCTAAGGTGAGCTTTGGCTCTTAATCACTGCTCGCCTCCCTCCTGCGCTCCCTGCCACCCTCCAGGGAACTGGGCACCATGGGGGGCTGGGAATGGGAAGGGCCTGCATGCCACATCCCCTCACGCTGGCCCTGCTCCATGGACTCTGGGGGAAGCTCATTAGCTCGGGGGGCACCCTGGCCCTCCCCTCACAGCTTGTCACACAATTAGCCACCCTCTCTGTACAAGTTGATGTGTAATTATTGGGTCTTGGCGGGCTTGGGGCCATGTAATTAGCCTGCCCCAGCCTCCAACCAGCTCTCAAGGTCATTATAGGCCCACTGGGGGTGGGCAGCCCAGCAAAGCATCTGCATGACAATGCACATATTATGGTGCCTCCGCCCTCACCCAGGGCAGAGGGGCAGCTGGTGGCACTGTGCAGCCCGGCTCCTGGGCACATGCCCCTACCCCAACTGCCTGCTCAGAGGCACCTCCAACCTAGCTAGTCATTCATAGATTACAAACCCTTTCCCATCCAATCTCTTCTGGGAGCCACACTGCAGCCCTGGCAGTAGGGATGCTGCTTAACCCCATTTCACAGGTGAGGCAACTGAGGCTTAGAGAGGGTCCAGGGCTCCCCTAAGGTCGCTCAGCTCACAAGTGGTGGAGCCAAGATCGGCACTCAGCTCTGTCTCACTCATTCACTTTCTCCCCCGGGGAGGCCTGGGGGAAGCCTGACTTGCTCCTGAGGGTAAGTGGTTGATGCTGAGCCAGAGGCTGCCCCAAAGAGACTTGCTCGCTCCCAGGGACCCCGGGGTGGTCTTTTTCCCCCAGCTCTGAAGCCCCCTGTCGGCCTGCTCCTGAGCCACTGCCAGGCTCTGCCTGGACCCTCCTTCAGGAGCTCTCAGAATTTTCCCCCAAGCCAGCAAGAAGGCAACTTTCCTAAGCACTGGCCTTCCAAGGGAAGAGCTGCCAAGACCCTCTTGATACCTCTGACTGTCTGGATCTATCTCTTCTATCTGTAGCCAGCTGCATCCTTGGAGGGCTAACAGTGGGCATCCTCAGTTTCACAAGGATATTCCTTCACTGAGACGCTGTTTCCTGTGCCCCTTCCAACGTCCTTCTCCCTGCCTTGAAAGATCTTTCACCATCTCCCAGGCTAACCTGCTGTCTAGGAGCCTGGACTGTGCTGCCCTCCATTAAGACCCTCTGTCCAGTTGGTGGTGGTGAGGAGGGAGGTGGCTAGGGCTCCTGGATGCTTAGGCCACTGTCTCTGCTTTACAGGGGTCTTAGGGGACATTTACCATGGACCTTGGCAGGTCAATACCGTGTTACTCCGGCCATTTATAGCCGTTCCATCTTGAGCAGGTTCCCTAACCTCTCTGAGTTGCGCAGGAGTTGTACAAACTGAATGGCATAACTGGCAAGTGCTTTGCTCTGCTAGCTCGGGGCACCGAGTGAGAAAGTGAGTTCCCTTTCCAGTTCCCAGCAGCTCTTGGCCCCTGAAGCCAATCCCAGCTTCCATTTCTCCCAGGGTCCCAAACAAAGTCCCCACAGGGCCCCAGTGTTCTGCACTTTGCCCCCTCCCCAGCTGCCTGCCCCTGGTGACCCCCAGACACCTTCTAATTCCCCCTACACCCTTTCCCCATTTTGAAGGCTGCATTATCCTGGCTGCAGGGAAATTAGTTGTTCCCTTGAAACCCCCTGCCCCGCCCTCCCTGCCCCCCTTCCCGGGGCTGGTGACAAGTATGTGGGACTTAATTGGCTGGCATGAAAGGCAGCACTGACATTAATTGGCTACATTTGGCAGGCAGGCCCCCAGCCTCCCCGCTTCTCTCTCCAAACCCCTACCGCTTCCCAGGAACCTTATCAATCCCACCACGGGGACCAAGAGCTTCGAGGCCCCTGCCAATTAGGCACGTTTTGCTCCTTTTCTTCCCCTGATGGGGCTTCGTTAGAATTTATGACACTCTATAGTGCTGGGGGTGAGGAGGTGGGAAGCAGGAGATGGGAAGGCTGAGGGAGGCCCATTCCTATGGAGAACAGGCTGGGAGAGTGGAGGGGTGCAAATGTGAAAAGGACACTTTGGGATTAGGCCCTGAAGCTGGAGGGGAGGGGGTCTGTGATGCAGGATGGAGGGCCTGGAGGAAGGGGGAGGAGGGCTTTGGCCAGGCCAAGAAGACTGGTTTAATAGGCACTGCGTGCGCATTTGGAGGTAGGTTTGAGGAAGTTTGAGGCAATCCGCTAACATGGCTATAAGACAGAGCCGGAAGACAGAGCCCAAGACCTGGCTTTTCTTCCCAGAAATCCCTGTACACCCTTCGGTTAGTCACTGGCCAGTTTGGGGATGTGAAGGGATGGGGCAGGATCCATGGTTCCCATCCCAAGCCAGCCTCCGTGAAGAGAGGAGCTGGAGAGGCATCTGAAAGTCAGCTGCAGCACTTCAGGAGGCCCGTCCCGGGTCTGGGCTGTCATTCCGATGGCAGCTCGGTGTGCTCTTGGCCAATCTCGTGCCGGCCAGAAGCTTCGACTGGCAGCCCAGGATGTCTGTGTGATAAAACTAGGAAGACAAATAAATTGTTACGCCCCCAATTCTGAGTGTTTGGGAGAATGAATCTTTCAAAGCCTGAAGAAGCTGGTCAGAGAGATTCCCAGTGATGCTAATGGGAGACCCGCTGGCCTGGACGGGCTGGCACAGGTGGGAGAGGAGGTGGGGACCAGGTTATCACTCCCTGAAACCGCCCTTGCAGCCAACTTTTGTGTCCTGGGGGGGATGGAATGGGAACTGTTCAGCTGATTCACGGCTCCCAAGTACATCTGAATGCAGGTGTGCTCTTTTGAAAAAGGAAAGCCTTGGGCATTTCGGATCTATGCTAGCATTTTGGCGTGGACTAGCGGGTCAGACACTATTCTTATGGGCCCACAGCGGTCTGTAGAGGGAACACCGAACTCCAACTCTTGTTGCTGTTCTGTTTGAACAACTTTCAACTAGGAGAAGAGATGGAAATAGGACCTGTGGCCCCAAGGTCTTCAGTTCCACTACTGGGGTTTTGGGGTCCCTCAGGACTAATTCTGGGTTTTGTCTGATGGTCTCACTGGACCCCATGTGACTTGGCAGGACTGGGCAGTGGGTGGTGGCCCTGAGAAATCTTGGCAGGCTCCTTTCAGACACATCTTGAACACAACTCACCTCTCATGTCTGCCCCTTTGTCTCCTTGAACAGATGTTTCCCATTGCCCAAACTCATCTCTGTTTCTACTGGGATGGTGCTATTACTATGATAAGGACTACTATTAGATAATTATAGTAACCATGATTTTTGAGAGCACACTAGGTCCCAGGCATTATTCTAAGCATCTTGTTTATATTAACTCATTTAGTTCTCATAACAGCCCTATAAGGTGGAAACTATTATTATTCCCATTTTACAGATTAAGAAACCAAGGCTGAGAATAAAAAGTCCATTCATCCTGGGTCTGTAGAACTGGGCTTCACGTGCTGGTCAATGTGACTTGGAATCCTTGGCCTCTTTGCCTTTGGGGGGGCTGGGGGTACTTCTCATGGTACAGGGGAGCAAGCTGCTGGTGTGGGAGGCTGCTGATTGGAATGTCCATGGGGAACCCATGCCCTTCCTTTGTTCCTTGATTCAGTGACATCGATGCCTCTCTAGGCCCTTGGACCCTCTTTATTCTGGTGTGACATCTGGTACCCCATCTACGAATCCTGAATCCCCTTTGATAATGATTTGTATTCCATCTAAGAAAGTTGAATCTCCTCTGCAGATCCTGGGGAGAAGTGAGGGACAGCCAGCAGAACACACACTTGGCCATAACCTTACGCCCCAAAGCTCAGGGACAGAGACTTCAGTGGCCACCAGGGTTGGGTTTTAAGAACTTTAGAGGCTTTAAGCTCTGAACAGACTGCACACCCCCTGCCCCCCACTGTCCATAAATAATTAAAATTAAAAACAATACTAGCCCATAAAGTACGTGTAAGGAAGTCCAACAAAGTTTTGATTTTTCCCAAGATACTACTTTGATGCTTGAAAAAAATATATCAAATTATTTCAAATTTTTTGCTTTCTCTCTCGTGTGTGCACACGGATGAGCACACACCACTGTTAGTGCCTTAAACGCAGGCTGCCCGCCATGCCTGGAATCAAGCCCTGTTGCCCTCAGTGTTGTTCTCACCTTGCCAGCAAAGCTCTCCATTGTCACCTCCTCTCTGATACTGCCTTTTGGCTGAACTTCTGACCGTGAGCCCTGCACTCCCCTCCCTGGGTCTGTTTGCCTCTGCTAACCTGCCAGCCTCTCAGTTGGGAAGGGCCGGTAATGAACTAAGTGTCAAGCACTCCTCTGAGCCTAGCTACCCAAAGTGTGGTCGGTGGAGCAGCAGCAGCAGCACCTGGGAGCTTCTTAGAAATACAGAATCCCAGGCTCCACCCCAGATCCACTCACTCAGAATTCACGGCTGCACAACTTCCCCAGGTGCTCTGTCTGCACATCACAGTTGCTGTTCTAAGGCAGTGATGCTCAAAGTGTGCTCCCCGGACCGGCAACATCAGCAGTCCCGGAACCTGCTAGAAATACAAATTCTTAGGCCCCACCCTGGTTCTACTACACCAAAAGCTCTAGGGGTAGGGCCAGCAATCTGTGTTTCCATAAGTCCTCCAGGGGGTTCCGATAGGCTCTAGAGTTTGAGAAGCACTGTTGCTCTAAGACACACGAAGCAGGAAGCACTTGCAGAAAAGTCTCAGGCCCTTGAATTGCCCCAAGCCCCGCAAAGATAGGTACCAGGCAGGGTGCAGCGTCTAAAAGGGATCCTGCATTGTACTGGTGATTACGCATCTGGGATAGTCTCTGGGAAATGGTGCTAGGTGTTTGGGAGATTTCAGGAGGCTGTCATTTACTGAGCACTCACTAAGGGCCGGGGATGGCCAGACACAACTATAGGCATTTCTTCATCTAATCTATAGTCTGTCCTGTGGGCTAAGAGTTAGTCCACCACCTCCTTTAAAGATGAGGGATCTGAGGCTCAGAGAGGTCAAGTGAGATATGGAGGGTTTGCAACCAGATCTGTCAGGATCCAAGTCTAATGCCTTTTCCATAGAACCTCTGCTGCCCAGACTCTAGTGTTCTGGAAACATTAAGAGTGCTTACTCTGTGGGCTTCCCTGGTGGCACAGTGGTTGGGAGTCCTCCTGCCGATGCAGGGAACGTGGGTTCGTGCCCCAGTCCGGGAGGATCCCGCATGCCGCGGGGTGGCTGGGTCCGTGAGCCATGGCCGCTGAGCCTGCGCGTCGGGAGCCTGTGCTCCGCAGCGGGAGAGGCCACAACAGTGAGAGGCCCACATACCGCAAAAAAAAAAAAAAAAAAAAAAAGAGTGCTTACTCTGTGCCAGATACGATTCTAACTGCTTTACCAATATTAAGTCATTTAATCCCACAACACCCCATTTTACAGATGAGGAACAGAGAGGTTAACTTACCTGTCCAAGGTCTCACAGCTAGTAAGTGGTAGAGCCAGGATTCCAACCCGGGTGGAGTGGTGCCAGAGGCCTTGCCTAAAAACCAGAGTTAATTTGCTGTGCCTTTATAAGCCAAGTACAGGTCATGCAATGGGAACAAAGGAGGGAGTTTGTTGGCCTTGACAGGTTTATTGAGGTGGTTTATGTTTGATTTCCCCAGTTTCCAGCTCAGCTGTTTTACTCACATCCCCTCCCTCCCGGACAGGATCAGTCCGGGGCTGCAGGCCCCTCCCTGCTCAGTCTAGGGCTCTCCCACTGCATTCTCTAGGTCCCCGAGGGTCCCCTGTAGAAATGCCCCCCAGCTCAGGCTGGTCCACTGGGCTTCCTGCCCAGCATCCAGTTGGCCAGCCTGAGGTCCCAACTAGCCAGAAAGGCAAGAAATAGGAATCATATAGGTCCTGGTGTCTCTAAGGAACAGGGTTAGATGGCAGCCAGTTGGATGCCTCCTCTTGATCCTCCCATGCTTCCCTCTCCCCGCATTCTGGTTTCCCACCCCTTTCTCCACTGGACTCCTACCTGCCCAGGAGCAGCAGTTTCCTAGGTTGGTACAGGTCCTTAACGGCCAGCTTCCTGTACTGACAAGTGGGAAGATGGGCTGCTGGACAGCCAGACAAACTAATGGGTCCGCTGGCCTTCATCAGAGTGCCTCGGGGCCACAGCCCTCCTCCCAGTGGTAATGAGATGCTTCCAACTGATATCTCTGCAGTGACTAAAGGTTTACTGAAACTTATCAGAGCATTCTCTCAGCTAATTGTCATAACCATCTTGTGAGGAAAGCAATCTTACCCTGGTTTTTCAGGTGGGGAAACTGATGAAGTGCAGAGAACAAAGCAGCTGAATAGAACTTACACAGGCCTGCTTACTGTCCTGGGCCAATACGGTGCTCTGTCTACACCACCAAACACCTGACCTCAATTCTGTTCAGGAGATATTAGGGCCATCTTCTTGACAAGTGAAGTGGAGTTGGCTGGTTGAGCTGGGAAACCTCCAGGAAAAGGCAGGAGTCCTGCCACACTTTGTGCTGATCAGGGACACAGGCAGCCTTACTCTCTGTTGCCTCTTGCATATGGTTCTGCTGGGAGGAGTAGAGGGTGGACCAGCTGCTGTGGTCACGCTCCCAGAGGCCAGTCTCATCTCCCTGGCCGCCCCATTCCCTGACCCCGGGTCCTGCCACCTGTGATGACATTCCAAGGACAAAGGGCTCTCTCAGGAATCACCCAGTCACTTGTCCTTCTCTCCAGGTCTGATCTTACCCCATCAACACCCTGAGTGCTCTCCATGGAAACCGTTCTATTGGCTACAAAGCCACCTGCCTCCATCTTTCCTTCAAAAACATCCCCCCTTTACCCTCAGATCAGAACTGAAACCTGTGTCTGCCTTCAGCAACTCTCTCCAGTGAACGCCCTGCTTTTACCTTTGCCCAGCTTGGCTTCTAGAAGCAGTAGGCAGACTGCTGTAGTCCAGGTTTGCAATTGCTGTTTATGGCCCAGGGCTCCCATGCCTACTTCCAACACCTGCTCCTCCGTAGAAAGCCATACTATTGACCAGAAACCCCTCTCCCCTTTCTCAGCCCCACTGCCCACCAGAAAATATTGGTGGGCCTTCAGTTCCCACAGCACCAGGCCCCTGGCCTTTCTCTCCACCCTGGCCACTGCTGCCTTCTCCACTGCCTTCAGCATCTTCATGGACATCCCCTCAGCCCAACCCCCAGCCATCCTACAATGCTCATGACCTCATCTACACATCCTCTCTGTAGAAGCTTCCCACTGACTTGGCTACATCTTCAGCCTTGTCATTACTTGGGAAGACTTCAGGCCCAAGATTTCCAATCCTCCACTCCTCTACCCTCACCCCTCAGATGACTGGCTCCTTCATTCCGCCTAAACCTGGTCTTGGTTCCAATGCTTGGCACTGGGCTAAGTAACCATTTGTTGGATTAATGAAAAAAATGAACTGGTCCCCCCACTCCAGAGCATTTCAGTCTCTCATTGCCATTCCCTACCCCGTTCTACCGGCCCTCAGTCCTCTTCAGGCCTCCCTCACCTCCCTGCGCTGTCTACTCTAGACCCTGGTGCCAGCCATGACCTTCATGGCTTAAAGCCATTCAAGCTTTGCACACCCTCCGCTGGTTCTGCTGCTGTCCCCAGCCCTGGTCGGTTAACTCCTAGAACTTACAAGTTTGCCAGACTCAACAGAAGGCCCTTGCTGATACTGATGTTGCACAATCCTTTAACTCATCCCATGGGGACTGCCATTCTCATCTTCCACTTTTCTTATATTCCAGCCTCACGGCTACACCCCTCCTGATATTTGGCTTCCAGTTTTGCTAAGACCAAGGCTGTCCATCTCAGAAATTTTCTGTATGTCCTCCCTCCCAGTCTCTCTCTCCCCTCTTTCTCCCTCCCTCCTTCCCTCTCTCCCTCCCTCCCTCTCTTTCTCCCTCTCCCTTTTGTCTCCTAGGAAGACATGTCTATCCTCTGCTCCATACCTAACCTCTAACTCCATCAATTATTCTCTTTATCTTATACCTCCATCTCTCCCCCTCGTTTGAGTGCTGTTTCCTCCTCAGCCTACAAGGATTTTCAGCTCTCCCTAATCCTTCAAAGAAACCCTCCCTTGACCCTGCCTCCCTCTTAAGCTATCATCTTCTCTCTTGCCTTCCCTTCTCAGCCAAACTTCTTGGAAGCACTGTCTCCCCTCACTACCTCTGCATCCTCACCTCCCACTCTCTCCTCAGTCTACTGCATTATGGTCCTCTGTCCCTCTTGCCTGAAATTGCTCTTTAAAGATCACCAATGGCTTCCTTGTCACCAAATCGAGTGGCCTTTTTCCATCCTCACATCTGACCCTACCACGCGCCCCTTCCTGCCTGCCATTCTCTCTTCCCTTGGCTTTGGAGACACCGAATGGCTTCAGGTCTCTTGCACCTTGCAGCTCCTTTACTCTCTACTCTTGCCATACATGGGCCAGTTTTGCTCTACTTTTGTCTTTGTCTTCTTCTCTCTCTACGCTCTCTCCAGAGCAGTCATGTCCATCCTCCTGCTTCCAGCCAGTCTCATCACATCCCATTATTTATCATCACTAGCCCTGATCATTCATTCAGTTCCAGACTCAATTCAAGCCCCAAGGTACCTGCTGGGCGTGTTCATTTTATGTCAGACAGGGACTTCAAACTCAATGCCTCAAGCTGAAGGTATCATCTTTTCCTCCAAACCGGTCTTTTTTCTTATTGTCCAGCTTCATAAATGGTACAACCATCCACTCAGTTAATAAAGCCAGAAACCTGGGAGTCATCACTGCCTCCTTTCTTCCTCTCACTCCCCACATCCAATCCATCACCAAGTTTTATCATGTCTACTTCCTCAATATCTCTCCAGTTTGTCCCCTTCTCTCCAGGCCCATTTTCTGTTTTGCTTCATTTATCTATTCATTCAGCAGTCATTGAATTCTCTGTGACAGTCACTGTGTCAGATTCTGGGGAAACCATGATGAACAAGACAGTCAAGGTGTCTGCCCTCATGACACATTCATTCTAGTGAGGGAAACAGGTAGTGAAGAAACAAATGAATAAATACATAAGGAGCTAGGAAGGCAGTAAATGCATGGCTGTGATAGAGAACAACAGGGCGACCTATTTTAGGTTATGCTGTTCAGAGAAAGCCTTTTTTTTTTCTTTTTTTTTTTTTTTTTTGCGGTATGCAGGCCTCTCACTACTGTGGCCTCTCCCGTTGCGGAGCACAGGCTCCGGACGCGCAGGCTCAGCGGCCATGGCTCACGGGCCCAGGCGCTTCGCGGCACGTGGGATCTTCCCGGACTGGGGCATGAACCCGTCCGTGTCCCCTGCATCGGCAGGCGGACTCTCAACCACTGCGTCACCAGGGAAGCCCCAGAGAAAGCCTTTTTAAGGAGGCCTTATTTAAGCTGAGACCTGGAGGCTGACGAAGAGCCAGCAATGTGAAGAGCCAAGGAGTCAACTTTCCAGGCAGAGGAACCAACAACTGCAAAGATCCAGAGGCCAAAAAGAGCTCAAGTGTGTTACGGAGCAGAAAAGATGCCACTGCGGCTGAGGTGAAGAGAAAGAGGGGGTCAATGGGACAAGATGTGGTCAGAGGGGGAAGCAGGGACCACACCTTGTGGGGTAAACCAGAGAAAGAAGCTTACCTTTGATTCCAAGTACAATCCAAAACCACCGCAAGGTTTTAAGTTAGGGAGATGTGTAGTCTCCTAACGCATTTTGAAAACCAATGACTAGACTGCCACAGGCTAAGAGAGGAGCAAGAGAGCAGCGAGGAGGCCTATGCAGCTGTCCAGGAGAGAGACATGGTGATGGTGGGGCGGGCGGAGAGACGTGGATGGATGAGATATACTTGAGGTAGAACAGACTCTGTCAATAGATTGAACGCGGGGAGTGAGGGGAAGGAAAGAACCAAGGAAGACTCCTGGGGTTTGGGCCTGAGCAACTCGTAAATGGTGCCATTTACTAAGATGGGAAGACTGGGGGAGGAGCAGGCTTCCTGCTGAATTCAGATTTTTCCTTTGGACATGTTTAATTTGGAGTTTTCTTTAAGCATTCAAGTGAGGATATCAAGTAGGTGGTTGGTTAAATGAGGCTGGAGATCAGGGAGGTTTGGGATGGACATGAACATTTGGGAGTGGTGACAAGCATATACATGGCATTTGAAGCCACAGGAATGGATGAGCTCACCTCGAGAGAGAGTGCGGAGAGGAGAGGAGAGTTTGGATAGAGGAGGAGTGAATGGAGGGGCCAGTGAGGTAGGAGAAAAAACAGGAGAGCGTGTTCTCCCAGGATTGAGAGAAGAGACTTTTTACAGAAGGAAGAAGTCAATCAGCGCTGGGACACCTGCTGAGAGGTCAGGTCAGATGGAGCCTGGATGGAGCCAACCCACGTGGAGCACCTGCTGTGTGCCAAGCGCTGGGCTCAGGGGGTTAGGTATGACCTCACTGACTCCTCATATCAACTCTATGAGATAGGTGCTATGATTATCACCTCCACTTTAGAGATTAGGATATTGAGTCTCAGAGAGGCTAAGTATTTTTCTCAAGGTCCTACAGTTGGGTAGTGGTAGAGCCAGGGTTCAAACGCAAGCAGGCTGTCTCCAGAAGCCCTGTCTTAACCACCACACTGGCCTGCCTGTCATAATATCGGCTCCTAGAAGTGTCTGCTGGATTTGGCCATCTGGCAGTTGTTGGTGATCTTGACAAGAGTGATCTTAGTGAAGGGATAAGGGTGGAAGCCAGAATGCAGTGGTTGACAGATGAATGGACGCTACGGAAGCAGAGACGGAGTGTAGATGGCTCTTTCGAGAAATTCCCCTGTGAAGGAAAGCATAGATGTGGGGCCATAACTAGAGGGAGATGTGGATCAAAGGAAAGTCTAGTCTTTAAAAAAATGTCCCTTTTTCCCTTCCCTCCCCTTCCGTCCTCTTCCTTCCCTCCCCCTCTCCTGCCCGTTTTTGTTAAGAAGGAAGTTACAGAGCTTGCGTCTTTGTTAAAGAGAATGAGACAGAGAGTGGAAGGGGCTACCCAAAAACGCCTTGGGAAGGTGAGAAGGGTGGACAGTTTGAAAGGTTGGTCTGAGATAGGAGGAAGGTCTCATTCTCCATTGTGATGGGGGAAGAAGGAGCAATGGGGCTATAGAATTTGTGGGGAGAAAAGGAAGTTCCTGGCTGATGGCGCTCATTTTCTCAATGCATAATGAGGTGAGGTTATCAACAGCAAAGGGTGGGGACTGGGGAAGAAACAGAAGGACTGAATCATATCGCCATCAATTGTCCCCTGAGCTAGAGCAGCGGTCCCCTCCCTGCTTCCACCTTTTCCTCCGTCCTCCACACAGAAGCTAAGTTATTCTTCGGAAAGATTAGAAAGATTAACCCTGCTCCAAAACCTTCAGAGTCTTTACCCATGTCTTTTCCTTTGCCTGGAATGCCTTCTCCATGGCCCACCTTTGCCCGTTGAAGCCTTCTCTGGAACTCTCCAACTGGATACAACTTCTCTATCTAGATGGAACTGATCGCTTCCCATCCTTTGTGATTAACAGATCTACAAGCCTGGCTCTGAGCCCTTTGAGAGCAGGGACTCTGCCATATTCACCTCTGTGCTCCTTCCGTGCCAACACAGTTCCTGCTTCATAGTAGGTGCCCTACTGTGTGTTTATCTACACAGTAGATAAACGTACATTGACCTGAGCACACACATGAGAGTCGAGACACCAGCTTTCTGGTCTCTTTCCCTTCCTGCACCTTGGTTTCCATTTTTGTAACATGAGTGAATGGTTTGTAATGCCTCAGTCCTGACACTTTATGCCTCCACCATTGATGAATTTGCCTGACCCTTCTGGGACGCCATGGACATTGCCAACCTGTAACCCAAGTTTACAAGCCTCTGGATGAAGAGGGAATGACTTTTCCACCTACATGTCAGCCTCTGCCGGAATCAGCCCTTTCGGCTAATAATAATAATAGCCAACATTGTTTGAGTATTTCCGGTGTACCATGCTAAGATCTTTGTGTGTATTTTCTTGTGTAATCCTCACAACAATTGTGGAGGTCCGATTTTACAGATGAAGAAACTGAGGTTTGATGAGGTTGGGTAATCTGCCGCACAAGGAAGCAGCAGGGCTGGGATTCTGACTCAGGCTGTCTACTTTCTGAGCTCCTGTTCTTAACCACTCTGCTTCTGCTGGGTGCTTGCCTCTAACAGTGGTCTCCACTTTGGCTGCATATTAGACTCACCTGGTGGGCCTTAAACTTATTGATGGCTGGATCCTACCCCCAGAGATCCCGACTCAGTTGGTCTGGGGGGTATAGTCTGGTCCTTGGGGATTTTTAGAAGCTCCCTAGGTAATTCAATTATGCAGCCAGGATTGAGACCACTGACCTAGAGACCCAGCCCTCAGGTCTGAAGCTAATCCTGACCTGGGCCACCTCAGTCCCACCGGGCTTTTGGGATAGGAGTGGGGAATGGAGGTTGGGATAGAGTCAGGACACAGGGGCAGGAGTAGGGGAGGAGTGGTGCGATGGGAAAGGATATGGAATTCCTCTTATCATATAGGCTGTAGTGCCTGGGGCTAGGCAGACACTACAGCAGAATCCTGGGCCAAACTTGTGTCCGGCGTGGCTTCCTTTCCGCCCCACCCCCCAGGCATACATGGGTCCAAACCCTATGACTTGTTGTCCGAGGGAGCACATCTCTTCCTCCCAGGGTTGATGCTCTTCCCAAAGCGCCCTCCCCACCCAAAGCCTTGGATGCTATTTCCCATGTGCTCAGACCCTGGCTAGGATGCTGTTGTCAGTGCAGAGTATCTAGAATCCTACGACTCTGCTACCGACAGACGCACCCACCCCCTGGCTTCTTGTCGCTGGACCTGCCCCAATACTGAGTCTGACCAAGTTAAGGGTCTACAGCCCACTGGACCAAGCTTCCTGCTCAGGAATCACGTTCCTGGCTTCAGCTTCCCCAGGGTCTGGCCTCCTTCTTTCCCACCAGTCCTGATGGCCAAGGTCACAGCAAGCCATATACACAAGCCCACCCAAGTTATGACATGACAGGGTCAAGCGACCTCTTTCCAGAGGACCAGGGTGCTCTTCTGAAGACAGTGCCAGGCGGGAGCAGTCCTCTGCCCCTAGAAACTGGTCTCTGCACGCATGCATGCCAGGGTGGGGTACCCCTGAGGTGGAAAGGGCCTGGACGGGGGAGGAAGGCTGGGAGTTGCTGGGTGGGCCAGGTGGGTGTGGAGGAGTTCTCTGTCCAGCTGCACATCTTTATTCATAATGCTTGATTGTTCCTGGCTAGGGAGCTGATCATGCTGTGTGTGTTGGGGTTGGGGGAGCCCTGGGCAGGCCGGCAGGCGGTGGGCTCACTCCACTCCCTTCTTCTGTAACTGCAGTGGGAGTAGGGGTGGCCACGAGCCCGGGGCTCTCAGGCTGCTCACAGCTGGTCCCGATTTGTGGACAATGGGAACTCAGCTCACAGTGCATATCCCATCCGAGCCCCCAGCTCAGTCTGGGACCGCTGGAAGGCTTGCACAGGAATGCGGGCGGAAAGGCTTGGAGGGCGTGCTGCAGAAGAGCCTTCGAGAAAAAGCTTTGCCAGAGAGGGGAGAGGAGCAGTGCGGGGGCGGGGGCGGACAGTGGGAATGGGGCATGCCAGCTGACCTCTGCCAACTGACCGCACTGAGCCGGGCAAGGCCTTGGCAGTGACCTCCACTTCTGCAGCCTTGGAGCTCTTGCTGCCTCACCGCTGGGGCAGGGGTGCCAGCTGACACCCCTATAGAAGCAGGGACTCAGCCAAGGGCACACGGGGTCCCCGGCACATCTGGGACTGGCAGCCAGGCTACCAGACCCCAGGGCACACCATTCCTGCTCCTAGAGCCGGCTATTCCTGGTGCTGAAGCCCCAGTCCCTGAGCTCACTGCCTGGGCCAGCCTGAGCCCCTGTGAACCCGGCTCCCCCAGGCCTGCTGCGGAGCACAGGGAGGAGCCCCGGGGGTGACATGGACCCCTGCAGTCCCGGCCCAGCTCCCCTGGGGCGGGGACTCCCTCCAACCCCTCTGCCCCACCAGGCACAGGAGCATCTGGGCTTCTCTGAGGGGATTTGGGTCTGGGCTAGGCCAGATGGGGTGGGGGAGATATGGAGAGATGGAGGCTAGAGGAGTAATAACAATAGCCCAACATGTTCTCATCGCAAGGAAAAAAAAATGTGACTGTGGTGATGGATATTAACTAAACTTATTGTGGTAGTCATTTTACAATATATATGTCTGTAAATAAATCATTATGTTGTACACCTAAAATGAATACAATGTTAGATGTCAATTATATCTCAATTTAAAAATAGTCCAATATATTGAGCATCTAGCATGTGCCAGGCACGGTTTCTAAATGCTGTGTACACATGATCTCGTGACATCCTCACAGACATACTACGAGGCAGCTGTGGTCATTAACACCATTTTACAGAGGAGGACACTAAGGCTCAGAAAGGAGAGTTAACTTGCTCAGGGTCTCATGACCAGTGATTTGCAGAGCAGAGATCTGAATCCAGGACCATCTGACTCCCAGATGAAGATTCTTGCCACTAAGCTGTTCTTATGAATGCTTCGGGCTCTGAGAGCTTTTGAAATGGCATCTAATTCGTGCCTCCGAACTCAAGGAGGAGTGTCAATGCCAGCCCCAAAGGCACAGATTGAAGTTAAATCTTTTTTAAACTTTTTATTTTATACTGGAATATAGTTGATTAACAATGTTGTGTTAGTTTCAGGTGTACAGCAAAGTGATCCACTTATACATATACATGTATCTATTCTTTTTCAAATTCTTTTCCCATTTAGGTTGTTAAATAATATTGAGCAGAGTTCCGTGTGTTATACAGGAGGTCCTTGTTGGTTACCATTTTAAATACAGCAGTGTGTACATGTCAATCCCAAACTCCCTAACTATCCCTTCACCCCACACTCCCCCCACCGGTAACCGTAAGTTCGTTCTCTAAGACTGTGAGTCTGTTTCTGTTTTGTAAATTAGTGAATTTGTATCATTTCTTTTTAGATTCCACATATAAGATATAGTCAGACAGAGAAAGAGAAATATTGTATGAAGTTAAATCTTCAAAAGACTTGTTGGGAGCTGGCAAATGTCCCGTGAAGTACTCTTCTGCCTGGAGATGGCAGCCCCTGCCCCCGGGTGGGCAGGGGAACGCAGGTCACACGTCTTGCAGATGGGAAGGCTGAGGTCAGCCAGAGAGGAGGAATGGGGTAGACATTCTGAACATCCCCCCCACCAAGGCTGGGCTGGAGTAGTGTGAAAGGCGAGCTTGGCACGGAGCTGGGCTCCTGATTTGGGAGAGGTAAGTAACTAAGAGACCAAGAATTCTGAGAGAAAGTGAGTGAGCTAGAGTTAGTTCATTAGGAATATTTGGGACCTTTGTAAAGACACGGGGGGGCCTCCGTGCCCCGGACAGCTTTGTCTGTTGCCCAAGCAATAGTCCATTAAGGCTGCCTGGGCTGGTGATGGGGAACAGGCCAGCAGGCCCCCAGGCCCTGTGCAGTGCTCTGGGAATAGTTCAGCCGGGTCTGAGCCTGGGAGGGCATTGGCCAGAGGCAGAGGCTGGTGGTAGGGGAGCCCATCTGTGCCCAGGTTCTGCTCAGAGTGTTCCCGATTCATCCCACCAGCCTTGCAAAGTGGGCCTAAGGATTCACCTCATGTGACGCATGCGATCCCAAGAGGGGCTTAGCCCAAGGCCACAGAGCTCCTGAATTGCCTAGCCAGGACTGGAAGCTGGGCTGTACTTGGTCCTTAGCCCTGCTACCCTGGGCACTAGAAGGGAGGCTCGGGTTTCTGTGCCTACCTCTGACCTGGCCAGGTTGGGCCAAGGCAGGGCTGAGCACGGGGAAGATGGTTGCGGGCTGCCAGGAGGGAGAGCTGTGTGTGTTTGTGTGTCTTTTTGAGGGCGTGTGTGTGCCCGTGGATTTCTGTGTGTGTGTCTCTCCCGGCGGCTGTTCTGCTTCCTCAGCAGCCTTTCCCTCCCCCCTCCACTTCGTTTCTCTTTCTTCTTCTCCTATTCCTCATTGTTGCTTTCTTTTTTTTAAATGAGACTTAATTAGCGTCGAGTTCCTCCTCCGGCTCCCTCTCCGCCCCCTCCCCGCCCCTGCCCTCCCCTCCCTCCTCTCCCTCCTTCCCGAGGTACAGGCCAAGCGATCTGACAAATGCACTTGAGAACAAAGCGCCAGGCTAATTCGGGGCCTGCTCAGGAAGCAGGAGCTGAGCTGAGATAATGGGTCTGAAATAGCCCAGCATGATGATGCTTCCTCAGCCTGTGGCCAGGCGGGTGCAGGCTCGGGCAGGCAGGCGGGTGGCGGGTGGACTGGCGGGCGCCGGACACCGCTTGCCTAAGTCCCGCCCGTGGGACCATCCATGCCCAGTCCTGCTCTCTTCCTTAAAAGCCCTCCAGATGCCCCTGGGGGGTGAGGGCCATCTTTCTGCAGCAAAGTCAATTCTCCACTGGCCTTCCTAGGAGCCGCTATCCCTCCTGGGGACCTTCAGACCCCAGCAGGGACAATCCTGGGTCAGCAGGGGCCGGACGCTGGACCACAGTCACCCGACAGGTTGATGGCAAAGCTGCAGCAAGAATCCAAGAGGCCAGGTCGCCCTGGCCTCAGTTCGCCTGGCTTGGTAGTGCTGTCCCCATCCCAGCTTGGCGGGAAGGGAGTGGGAGGGGTCATATAGAGCAGGGATTGAGTCCCCGGTCAGGGCGCTCTAGGAACGTGAGTAGTGGGAGAGATGGAGCCCTCCCAGATGGCCAGAGAAGAAGGGGCAAGACAGGACATTGGCGTGGTGCCCACCAGAAGGGTCGGTCAGATGTCACTTGGATATCCTCTGCCTTGGCTTCCTGGAGCTTGTCCAGAGCTTGAGGCCAGACTGAGGGAGGAACAGTCAGGAGGATGGGACAGTGATGAGCAGGAATCACCCTCCATGGCCCCTGTCGCATCCCATCCCCCTGCCCCTGCTGCATGCTTTCATTCTGATCCACACACGGCCTGGAGGCCTGCAACGAGAACAGTCACGGATCTTTACTCCCTGGCCCAGTTGTTGAGTTCACTGTCCTTCCCAGACCCAGCGACCAGTGACCTGTGTGTGACGTGTATCCATTTTGCTTCATTCATCCTCCCAATATGCATTGCTTAAGCTCCTCCCAGCACCAGGATCAGTGCCAGGCCCTGGGGACTCAAAGGCAAATTGGACGGAGGCCCTGCTCTCAGGGGCCCTTAGTCTGGTGGGGGTGACAGACAAAAAAAAAACTGAGAGAATACAGTACAATGAGATCCATGTGGTGACAGTTGGAGTCCAAGAAGTTGTGAGAGCTGAGAGGATCTCAGGGCAGGGGCTCAGAGGAGGCTTCACAGAGGCAGTGACATTTGAACTAGGCTTGAAAGATGAACAGGGCTCTGCCAGGGTAAAGATGGAGGGGGCTAGACATTTGCTCCCTTCAAGGCACAGAGGAACTGGAATGCGAAAGTGCTAAACCAATGTGTTTTAATGTCCTAATGCTTGTTCACAACCTTGGGATCCTGGGGCTAGAAGGAGGCAGATGAATGGGAACTGCTGGGCTGGGCAAATGGGCCCCACTCACACGCAGACCTGCTGGGCCACCGCCCACTGCCCCTACCCTGATAGTGATCTGACCTGACGCAGGACTGCAGGTTCACTCTCTCCTCAGATCTGCAGCACTGACCTCTCCATTCCTCCATCAGTCCTCAGCCCTAACTGCACTGCTGGAACCTGGACCTCAGCCCTCGACTCCTGTTCTCCAAACAGAGCTCCAGGCCTTAGCCCTTTGGTTTTCATCGTGCACTTTATTTATGAGCCTGTTGTGCCAGCGTGCCCTCAGTCCTGCGTCCCCTCTCTAACCACCAGAATCCCAGAGATGCCCTTGCCATCTGCACATTTTACTTCAGACGTGGCTGCCTTTGGAGTGAGCAGATCACCTCCCTTTGGTGCTTTTCCATCTCTTGAACTGCTCCAGGACTTAATATAACCTTCCTGGCTTTTCCTGCAGCAAGGTCTCTAAAAGAGCCCAGTCCAGGCTTTCTGAGCATGCGTTAGAAGGCTCAGGCTATCTCCCAGAGCCACTATGTACGGTTGCACAGGTTGCAAACTGCACGAGGGTGTCTGTCCGAGGGTGTGAGTGGGGGCTGACAGCCGGCCTGCCTTCTCTTTACCAATCATGTGAGCACTGGTGCAGGCTGCATCTGCCTAAAGGGATGCCCTTTTCTAATTAGCACAGAGGTGCTGAATGGGTGGGAGGGGTCCCAGCTCTCCTCCCTCCACCTCCACCACGTCCTGTCCCAGTCTTTGCGTTGAAGGAAGGGGACGAGAGATAATGAACTCTGCAAGGCCGTTCCAGCTGAGAAACCTAGGTTTGTGAGTTGCAACAAATACCTGGTGAGCGGGGCCAGCTCTGGGACAGAGGCTGTTCTGGGCTGTGCAAAGGGACTGTGAGTGAGGATTAGTGAAAGGAAATGAAAATTGGGGATGGCCCTCAGGGGAATTGACTGCAGATGATGTCAGAGAGGAGGCTGTCTCCTGGAGAGCAAGGGACCCGAACGCAAGGCTGCAGAGATGGGGGTGGGGGCGGGAAGGTGTGGGAAGGAGGGGGCCATCTCCACTGTCCTCAGCAGTTAGGCAGGCAGCCACCTTCAAGGCCCAGGCCCCGGTAGGCCCACCTGGCTTCCTGACCCCTAGCCACCTCCTAGCTCTCCTGGAGCCTTGGGAGCTGAGGGGGTGTATTCCTGTGGTGGCCTCCAAGGACCCTGGGTAGAGGGCAGGGAGGAGGGGATCATGGGGAGAGGGTCCTACCTCCTGGAAGCACATTTCCCAGCTTGCGAAAGGACTCACTCTTCCAAGCATGTTCACTGTAGGTTCTCTCAGCCATGTTACAAGGTGGGTATTATTATTCCTATATTTTTCCCATTTCACCTCACTGCCAGCCACGGACACAAGCTGAGGGCCAGGTGTTACCCATTAATGATTTCCAAAGCTCAAAGCATTCTGTTTTGGAAGGATTGCTCCATTTTGCAGATGAGGAAAACTGAGGTCACATTTGGCTAATAAGTGGCAGAGTTGTCAATGATGTCCTTGGAGTGGGGCAGGGAGGGAGGAATGTTTTGAAAGAAAGTGAAAATGCATGTGTGCGTGCCTGTGTGTGCGTGTGCATGTGCATGTCAGGCAAGGGGCCAGGATGCATCACAGAGCACCCATGCTATCTGGGCAGAGGAACAGAGATGGGAGGGCCCAGCTGGAAGTGGCTTTGGGATGGGTGGGGAGGGGAATGGGTAGTATGGGGCTCTGGTAGTGTGGCTAGAAGGTTGTGCCATGGAGAATGGCAGGCTCCATTTATCAAGATTTTCCCCTGAGTTTGAGAAGAGCTCTTTCTTCTTTTTCAGGGAGGCTGGGCTTTCTCTCCAGGGCTCTGATACTGCCTGCCCTGCTGCCCCCACTCTGGGGGCTCCACCTGCTCCCACCTGCCCAGCTGGCGCCCCCAGCCCCGGTCCCTAATTCCAGCGGGGCAGGCAGCGTGCCCGCATGCCCAATTGATTCTCCTAGCACACACAGGTAATTCATCTCAGGCTCCTTTCCAGGCCCCCACCCCCAGATGTGCAGTCTTCCCAGCAGCCAGAGTCCAGCTCACCCCACCCATATCGCCGGCTAGCTGCAGCCCCTCATTTCCCGGGAAGAGGGAACTGATAAAGCACAGTCTCTGAGCCACAGCACCCCCCCCCCATTCTTTCTTGCCACAGGCACCCCATAAAACTGAGGGGAGAGATATAAAGGGAGCAAGTGTGAGTTGGAGATAGAGTTTCCATCTGAGGAGGGGAGTGGGAAGGTGGGATGTGTGTCTAGGGCTGGGACAAGAGTGGGGCCCGAAAAAAATGGAAGTCCCTATTCACAGCCACTTTGGCCCCTATGCCAGCTCCTAAGGAAGGGCGAAGGGTGATATGGGTCTGAAATAGAGGGTGATGAATATGCCAAAGATGGTGGGTCCGATGTGGGCACCCAGGATGGGGAGTCCTGAGGGCATCCTTCCTACCTTCCCCTTCCCTTCCCAGATCCCTCCCAGAGCCCAGCAGGAGAGTCAGGAGCCCTGGCCTCCAAGCCTAGCTCCACACCGACCCAGAGTGACCTTGGTCTGCTCCTTTACTCTTCTCTGCAGGCCTCAGTCTCCCCAACTGTGGAATGGGCTCTGGCAGCCAGACACCTTACAAGTCTATGAGTTAGGACAGGGTGTGCTGTTGGCTGTGTTCTGTGGGAACATGTGGGAAGCCCTTGCTCCTCTCCTCTCAGGCCTGACTGAGTCCTCAGGAGAAAGTGGGGTGTTACAGGGGTCTGTGCCAGGTGCTCTGGGATAAGCAGAGTCTGAACTCTGCAGAAGGGATGCCCTCTCCCGTTCTGCCCAGGGGAAGGAGGTGGGCAAATCTTTTAGGCCATGAAATCCTCCCCCTCCCCACTTACGGGGTATAACATTCATTCATTTATTCACTCAATATTCATTTATCCACGCAATAATTACTCAGTGACTTATTGAGTGCATGCTATGTGCCAGCCACTGTTGTAGGCGCTGGGGACGGAGCAGTGAACAAAACGCAAAAACCCCTGCCCTCGTGGAGCTGACATTATAGTGAGGGTAGAGAGAGACAGTAAGCAGGTATAGATCATAAACCAGAGTTTGAGGATGGGGGCCGGAAGGAAGGCCAGGGGTCGCTGGGCCATGCCAGGACCTCTCCTCCCTGGCATTGCTCTCAGAGAGGAGCCCTATGCCCTTCTCTCACAGCAGCTCCTCAGCCAGCTCTAGGCCAGCTTGGGCTTGGTTCAGAATTTCAGGCTAGAGTGCAGTGACCAGTTCTTCGGGTCTGGTTCCTGGACTGGGAACGCTCTCCTGCCTTGCCTCCTGGGCTCTGCCTGCTTGAGGTGGACCGAGATTTGCCCTGTGAGTACAGCCTGAGCTGGCGCTGGTGTAGCCCCGTCCATGGCCAACACCAGCCTTCCCAGTTGTAGGGGCTTGGGCCCCCTGCTGCCAAGAGGGGCATGGTAGACAGAGCCCTGGAGTAGGGGGTGTACACTAGGCTCTGAGCCTCTGCCTGTCCTCTAGTCCTTAGCCGACAGTGGGCATAAGGTTAATCACCACTTACCTTGGTTATTAGGAAGGTGGCAAATGAGAGAGTACTTCAGAAATAGCCAAGCTCTCGCCAGAGATTAGTTTATTGGTGTCTGCCTTTGCATTTCCCTGGGTTCTTGCTCAAAGTGGGTCTTCAGTGTCAGAGCCTTTGCATTAGAGAGCGCCTGCTCACTCCTTTGCCCGGCGCGCCCACGGTTCCGGAAGCAGAGTTGGGCGGGACATCCAGAGCTGTTGATCTTCGCTTGGCAGTTTTTACCCTTGCTCTAGATCTCTCATGGGCTGTATGTCCTGGGCCAAGTCCTTTGACTTCTTGGGACTCAGGGGTCTTGTCTATGAAGCAGACAGAAGAATCTCTTGCTCTGCCCGCCCCCCCCCCCCCAGAGGTTTCCAGTGATGATCAACTCAGAGGCTATCAGAGTACTCGGCCGGTTGTAAAGTGGGGAGTGGATGGCACTAACTCCCAGGCCCCCAGGGCCGACTGGGTGCCAGGCCCATTCCTCCCTCTCAACTGGCCCTAGGGTTTAATTGGGGTGGTTGTTCCCAGGACTTAACTCAGGAAGGGCCTGGCATGGGGGGAGGGGGTTTCCCAAGCTGAGCCAGGCCTACTGCCGCCAGTCCCCACCCCGCCACTGCTCAGCTTGGCCCTGGGCGGGTCGGGAGTCTGGGGCTCTGAAAGCATCACCTGCACCTGGTCCAGGTGCCCTCACTCACTCTGGGGAGGGGCCAAGGTGATGGTCATCCTCGGCACTCAGCGAGGGATGGAGAGAGAGAGAGAGAAACACAAAGAGGGTGCATGATCCAGAGATCCAGACACAGAGAGAGAAACCTCCACCAGCTGACAGAGACCGAGAAAGTGGGAGAAAGGGAAACAGTGTCAGATACAGAGAGGCAGAGGGTACCAAGGCAGAGGAACTGAGAATTGGGAGAGACTGGCAGCACGTGTGAGAGACAGAGACAGGGAGACTGAGCAACAGATGAGGGTCAGAGCAAGATTTGGGAGACAACGACTGAGACAGAGAGAGATGGAGAGAGCCCTCAAGACGTCTGTGAGCTAGAGAGAGGGCGAGTGTGAGTGCCGCTGTAAACCAGAGGTGGAGAGCAACTCACTTTTCCTTCTGCTACTTCCCCACCAAGGCATGGGGTGCAGGACTGGGGGAAGAAGGCCTGCGCTGGGCAAGGCTGAGCCCCTTGGGGTAGAGGAGATGGGTGAGGTGGGGTCAGAACCTCAGGGTCCCTGACTTCCTCGGTCAGAAGCCCCTGGGGCTTGTCCCACTCCCCTGCTGCTTCAGAGGGGCGCTAAGAGTGTGCTAGAAGGGGGGCCCTAGGGCTGGCGTAGCCACCCAGGCTGAGGACAGGGCCCTGACTTAGGAGCTCTGGACTCTGGGTCCAGCTCTACCACCACTTAGCTTCAAACCTGGGCTTGGGCATTTCTCCTTTTGGGGCCTCAGTAGGTCTTTCTGTAAAATGGGTGTGTCTGGGAGGGTTAGGGCCAGAGAGTTGAATTTAAAAATCTCTTCCAGATCTAATGTTCTAGAATTCGTCTAAGGAAAGGCAGGAGAAAATGAGATCCCTCAACGTGCAGAAATGCACAGGCTGAGAATTTCCAGTCTCTGTATGGATATTTATTTTTTTCTGTAGAGAAGGCTAAAAAGTTAGATTCTCAGTCTCTGGGGGAAAGCACAACTGGGTGTCTGAGAGTCGGGGGGAGGAAGAAAGCTCCGCAGAAGGACTGCTTTGTCCTGAGCAGAGGAGGGATCCAGTGGGCAGAGGAGAATTGAGCTTACCTAGGATCACTGCAGAGGCCCCACTAGTCTGCTTACAGGCATTTGGAGGGTTGCTGGGTAGGGGTTCGGTACCCCAATGGCTGTGCCTCCCCTAGACAGCCTGGAGTCCTGGCCGCTGTGAGGCACAGTCTTGTACCCTGCTCGAGCAACCGAAAGCTCCATCAAAAGGTAAAGGAAGGTGGTGGAGTCCAACGCTGCTTCCCAACAGTAGGCCAGCTTGGGGAGGGCTAACAGACCCCTGTTGTCCTGCTGTGCTGCTGGAGTGGGGACCCACAGAGATTACACAGCCACCGCCCCAAGCGCCAGAGACCTGGACTGTGGCAACAAAGATGACAGAGCATCTGTCTGGCTGGCAAGTTGCGACAGAAGCGAGGGTCTCCCATGCAGGTCCTCTCCAGTGTGCTCTGTGCTTCCTCCCTCCACCTCATCTTGCAGGCCCGCCCGCCCCTCCCACTCCCAGTCCTGCAGGGTGCAGGTCTTGTTCTCAGTGGGGCTCTTGTGGCCTGGTGAGCAGGCCCCGTGGGGGGCAGGAAGGCTTTGCCCAGCCCAGGAGCATTCCCCTCCCCAGCTCTAAGCACGGGGTTCAGACCTGCTCAAAGTGCTCTCATTTTCCATGTTGATAAACTGAGACCACAAAGAGGTCCCAGCCACATCCTCCCCTTTCTCTTAATTTGGCAGGAGAAAGCAGTTCTGGTTGAGACTGAGGGCCACACCGGCACTTGCTTGCATCCTGGCGACTGTGTCTGGGGATAAGGATGCCAGTTTCTCCACCTTTGTTCTTGATCTCCCTTGAGGGATCAAAAGAAAAGATAAGTTGGCTTTACAGCAAAGACAAGGAAATGCGAGATCACAGCGCTCATCCCAGAGGGGAGGTAGCTGAGACTCAGAGAGCCTGGGTGCTTGTCCACAGTCCCCCAGCTGGTGCAGGCACGGCCACGACCCTCTGTGTGTCAGGCTTCAAAGCATCTGCCAATTTTCCTGTTTCTTTTTGTCTTTCTCATTTTGAAGAAGGAGAGGAGTTTGATACAAGTCATACATATGCACTCTAGATAATTTGAGAACCACAGAGAGTATTACCAAGAAAACGTCACCTAGAATCCCAGTAACCAGGGAGAAATACTGTTAACTTGGGGTATCTTTCTTTCTAGTTGTTTTTCTTTTTTTCCTCTGCACATACACACAATCCCTGTTTTTACCCAAGAGATCATATTGGCTATTCTGGGTTTTTTTTTTTCCTTAATTGTGGTAAAAAACACCTAACATGAGATGTACCCTCTTAAATTTTTAGGCGTACAGTACTGCTAACATAGGCATTATGTTGTACAGCAGATTTCTAGAACTTTTCCATCTTGCATAACTGAAACTTTATACCCATTGAACAGTATCCTCATTTCCCTCTCACCCCAGTTCCTGGCAACCACCATTCTACTTTCCGTTTCTAAGGGTTTGACTACTTTAGCTATTTCATACAGGTGGGATCATGTAGTATTTGTATTTCTGTGTCTGGCTTACTTCACTTAGCATAATGTCCTCCAGATTCATCCATGTTGTTGCAAATGGCAGGATTTCCTTCTTTTTTTAAGGCAGAATAATATTCCAGTGTGTGCATGTGCCACATTTTCTTTATCCATTTATCTGTTGATGCATACTTAGGTTGTTTCCATATCTTAGCTATTGTGAATAATGCTGCTATGAACATGGGGGTGCAAATATTTCTTTAGGATCCTGATTTCAATTCTTTTGGATAAATACCTAGAAGTGGAATTACTGGATCATATGTTAGTTTTATTTTTAATGTTTTGAGGAACTTCCATACTGCTTTCTACAGCAGCTACACCATTTTACATTCCCACCAACAGTGCACAAGGGTTCCAATTTCTCCACATCCTCATCAACACTTGTTATTTTCTGTCGCTCTTGTTGTTGTTAGAATGGCCATCCTCACAGGTGTGAGGTGATATCTCATTGTGGTTTTGATTTACATTTCCCTGATGATGAGTGATGCTGAGCACTTTTCATGTACCTGTTGGCCATTTGGATGTCTTCTTTTGGCTATTCTGTTTTGTACCCCGAGTTTCCCATATATCATTAAACTGTAAGCATTTCTCTATATCATTAAGTGGTCTTTGCACTGCTCTCTACTTTACCCTGAAGGCAGGGATCTGAACTTGGAGAGCTTCAAGTTTCTGCCAGGCTTCTCTTTGTATCTGGTGCATCAGCAGGTCCACGGCCTCACAGGGGTAGGTGCGGGGATAGATCCAGGAGGGGCCCTGGAACAACAATGGCTAAGAGCGTTAAGTAGGCAGCAGACAGCCTTAGGCTCAAAGCCAGATTTTGCCACTTCCAGGCTGCCTGGATTTGGGCCAGTCAGTTCCTCTCTGAGTCCTGGCTTCCCCATCCGTAAAATGGGGATAATAGTAGAATCTATTTTATCACCCTTTTTTGTGGCCTCACTGAGCACATTGGGGTTCAGTGCACACACCAGGGCTTTAGCCACAGGAAGTCCCCCGTGAACATCAGCTATTATTATTGCAGGAATGTCAAGAGGCCAGAGCAAGTCCCTTCCCCTGTCTCTGGCCTTAGTTTCTTCTTCTGTACTATGGGGGACTGTACAAGATATCCTCTTTCAGCTCTGATTGTCTTGAGGTCTCTATGAATACAGGTGGAAGGAAGGTGGGTATCAGCCATGGAGGAGCTGGGAACTCCTCCTCTGACCTCCTTGTCTTTGTGGTCCTCAACCCTTTCCTCCAGCAGACCCTTCCCCCTGGGGCTGAGGCCTAGACGGGTTCTCATGTGGCGCTGGCTTGGTGGGGCCTCTGGCCATAGTAGGGCTAGGCTGGGCTGCATTGCACAGAGAGCCCTCTGTGGGCCTGGGTTGCATCTATCAACACCCTGGAGAATGTGAGCATTTGATTTTGGCACCTGCTGGGAGAGTCACAGGGAGTAGAGACTGGCCCGCCAGAGCCTGGCATTGGGCAGAACCAGTTTCACCTTATTCTGGCTCAGAACCAGCTACTCAGTTTAGCTTTATAAAGACAGAACCAGCAACTAATATGGGGTTCCTGCCAGTCCTCGAGACTGGCTCTCTTCTTGCCTGCAGGAGGAACTCAATCATGGTAGGGCCTTCAGAAAATATCGAATGCAATTCTTCCTATTATACAGATGGAGACACAGAGGCCAGGAGGGAAGAAAGGATTAGTTCGGATTGCCCATCTCTTCCGCATTACTGGGTGGGATGCAATGATCAATTAGTTCTGTTCTAGTTTTTCTGGAGATTATGGGTGAGTAGAATCAGAGGCTGCATGGGATAGAGTTTAGATAAGTAGATGATGAACTTCCTGGCAAGGCCCTAAGCTCATCAAACCTTAGAGTGTCAGAGCAGAAAGGAACCAGGAGAGGTTATTCTAAGTCAAAGGTTTGAAAACATTTTTAGCCACATCAACTGTATAGTTGGAGGCCTAGATGGGGAGCCCAACCCCTGCTCCTCCTCCAGCAGCCCCACCAGATACACCTGCAAAGAAGCCTGGAGCTGAGCTCACAAAGAGGGAGTGGCTGGCTTGAGGGCCAGTGGGGAGGCCTTGATTTGCCCACATCGGTGTCCTTCCCAGGATACATACTGTCCTTCAGTTAGATTCCTTTGGCCTGCCCTCTGCCAAAATGCAAGCTCTCTGGGGACCCCAGCTTCCAGTTTCTGTAGCATCTCTGCTTGTCTCCTGCATATGTCACATCAGGGGCACAGCTTTGTGTCAGAATCTGTGTGGACCAAGGGGTACCAGACAGGCAGAGCCATGGCCCAGAGCCCACAGCTGTGGCCCTCTGTGTTCCAACACTGGAGGAGCTCTTCCCCACTGGTGGCGACCAGGGTCCTCTCCTAGGCAGCCCCTGTGCACCCAGGAGTTGCCCAGAGGGCTGTGCGCATAGTCCTTAGGCCACAGGATGCACTGGAAGGGGAGAGGTTGGTCCATCCAGTCCTCACCCCTGGAGCCAATAGCCCCTTCTGAAGTCCAGGCAGGTGGCAGTGGGAACTGCTAACATTAAAAGCCAAAGCTGGGGGTGGGGTGACAGGCCTGGTCAGGAAGATTTTCATTTCTCACCCAACTTCATTCAGCTTCCACTTTTTTTTTTTTTTTATTCCGGTACGCGGGCCTCTCACTGTTGTGGCCTCTCCCGCTGCGGAGCACAGGCTCCGGACGCGCAGGCTCAGCGGCCATGGCTCACGGGCCCAGCCGCTCCGCGGCATGCGGGATCTTCCCGGACCGGGGCACGAACCCGTGTCCCCTGCATCGGCAGGCGGACTCCCAACCACTGCGCCACCAGGGGAGCCCAGCTTCCACTTTTGATAATTCCTTCTTGGAGGCCAAGAATGGCTGGCCCCTGTCCCTGGATGATATTAGAGGAGAAGAAGGAGATAAGGTTCATGAACTGAGCACCAATTATGTGTCAGGCAGTAGGGTAGGGGCTTCTCTTACATGATTTTATTTAATCCTCATACAACCCCATGAGACAGGCATGACGGTCTCCATTTCACAGCTGGATTAACCAAAGCCCAGAGAGGTTGTGTTATTCCCTTAAAGCCATGCAAGAGACAAGAGGCTGAGCTGGGATGGAACCTAGTTAGGTTGGCCTCACCCCACAGCTAGTGCTCTATCCATTGCCCCTATGAGCCTCTCAGAGAGACTTAGAAAGCTGCTTGCTGTGGGGGTGGTGCAGGGAAAAGAGAGAGCTGAGGTGGGGAGCCCTCATCTGGGGCCCCTGGAGCACTGGCTGTCTTCGATCGCCTCTTCTCCCCTCTCCCTTGGAGCTTTCCAACCTGGCAAGCGACAAGGAGGACAGGGGCTGGGAGGGGCTGAAAGGGGATGGGGGATAGAAGAAGCAGGGCTGGAGGATGCAAAGAGCTGCCCCCAGCCCCAGGAACTCCCTGCTTGGCTCCCTGCCAGTGAGGCGGCTCCAGAGAGACCTTCTGGGAATAGAGAGAAATTCATTAGCGGATGTGCAATCCCAAACCGATTAGCGATTTATACTCTGGGCTCAAACGGCAGGTGGCTTAGGTTTATTATCTGACTTAGCCCAAAGGCCACCCAGTTCCGCCCCTCCCTCTTTCTTTCCCTTCTCCCTGCGATCCTCAGGAACTGAGTCTCAGCCTGACTTGTCCTAGACACTTCCTTTAGTCCCTGTAGCCTAGGCCAGTTCCCAGGAGGGAATGTGCTGGGGATGGGAGTGGTGGGGAATGACAGGTGGCAGGGTGCCAGGATGACCTCCTGAACGGCAGGAGGTTTTCTAATTTGAGCTTTGTCCATTCAGGAACCAAAGAGGACTTCATTTCCATTTGGGGGCAGGGCAAAAGGAAAGAGAGTGGGGGACTGAAGCAGGAAGGATGAAGGATAGATATCAAGGGGAACTTCCAGAGTGCTTGAACTTCGATTCCTGGGCTGGGATACATCTACCTTTGGGCTGTGGAAAAGGGGCTGGGATGGAAATGGCACAGGCTGGGCCTATAGCCAAGGGGGACTTCCCCACAGAAGATGCCACTTAAAAGTGTTATTAAACCCTCTGGACTTCTAAAGCAGAGAGCAAGGTAACTATGAACACCCTTTAAAGAGCTATTGAGAATTCCCAAGGGAGCTCTGTGTCTTTCTCACTCCCCTCTGCCTTAGGATGGAGACATGTGGTTCCCCCATCCGCCACTTCCACCACCCCTGACCCCCCCTCCCACACTGTGTCTACAGTCATGGCTGTCATTCCCTTCTTTATCCTCCAGCCTAGCCACATTTTGGGCTCTCAGCCAAGGGGCCACCACTGATTTCTGGGCTTCTCTGTAGTGAAGACAGATGATGGGGCCTGGGTCTGTCTGCCTCAGCTGGGTTCTTGGATGGCTTATGGGGAGAAGGAGGCTGTGGCGGCCTTGAGCTTCCACCTCCAATCAGCAGCCTCGGAGCTAGACTGGGAACATTCCTAGGTGCCATTAGCTCCAGACTAGTGATAGGAAATGAGGTGAATTGATTCCCCTGCCCCAATCTGGGGAGCTCCCCCGACCTGTCAACGCTGAGCTCTAGGCTGAGGGGTACGAGTGGAAAAGTCACTCAGCCAGCCTTTGCCCAGTTCTGAATGTTACTTCCCCACCGCCTATTGCACTTCCTGTTCAGGTCAGGAGACTCCAGAGTCCACCTGGATTGCTGTTTCTCAGGGGTTCCACCTTCAGGAAGTTCTTCCTGGTATCTGACCTTAAGCCTTCCTGTTGTAACCAACTCATTTTTTCCCTGCTTCTGTGCAGAGAATCATGAGGGGAAGCTTTCTTATTTAAAAATCACACTATGAGTGGAGCTTAGAAGACTGGGAAACGCTGGCTGGACCAGGAAGCCTGAAGGGGCTCAGAGTCTGCTGAAGTGGGAGCTGAGGTGGCTGGCCCCTCCCCCCTGGCTGCTCTTGAAGTCCCTGGCCTAGTCCTGCGAAAAGAGGCATCATGGGAAAGTGCTCAGTGCAGCTTCTTCCTAGCCCTGTGACCTTGAACGGAGTCAGTCTTAGAGCTCCGGTCATTTGCCTCCTGCTTCAGGGTCTTGTCACTCATGATCTCTCCTGGTACTACTAGTCCTGCCTGTTAGTCAATTATTCAGCCAAGGTCTGTGTGCCCACCTCAGAGTGAAGCACGGCTGGGGGTGGGGGTGGCACTGAAAGGAATGTGACCCGAGTGGCCAGGTCCTACCCTTCAGGAGGCTCCCAGCCTAGCAGCTCTTTCCAGCTTTCCCTCCTCCTAGGTAAACAACCTGTGCTGGGGGTGTTTCCAACCCAGCTGAATTGAGTAATTAAAATCTCTCCTCTTCCCCTGACAGATGACCTCCGAGGTCCGTTCCAGCCCTATGATTCTATGATTCCAGCTGGGGGTATCCAATTAACCCTTGTCACGCTTGGCTGGGCTTCATGGGCTGTGGAGTGGGAAGGGGCGGGGCCGTACACACCAGGATGCTCCACCCCCTTCCTCCCCTCCCCGCTTCCCCCTCTCCATCTTCCCCAATCCCTGGCCTGGGTGGTGCTTACCAAGCCCGGGCCCTGGAGTCAAGAGTGGCAGAGGAAGGACAGACCTGCATCTGGGGAGCTGCCTCTCTTCAGCCTGGTCCTGAGGGCTTTGCATAGTACCTTGCCTGGTCCTTGGTGCAGGTGCAGGCAGGATGTGTTCTCAAAGGAAGGCCTTGAGGGGCTCAGCTGAGGTAGGGAGAGGTGGGGGCTTTGGAAGCAAATCACCAGCCAGTAAACAGGTCATCTAGAAGCCTAGCTTCGTGGGTCATGTCTCCCCACCACCACCCAATGCCAGGGCAAGGCAGCCTCCTCCTGGTGTTACGTCTGGCCGCTCTCCAAGACCATGAGATTTGGGTGAGGTTTGGACTCCACTCAGGATGGTGGTGGAGTCACAGGTGTGGCAGTTGTCAGAGCTGGTGTGCGCCTTTGCGGTACCTGTACATAAACAGGTACCTTATGGGCCACTTAAGACCCTCACAGAGTGTTTTCTTTGGCTCATGCAGTACCTACATTGAGAAGAAATTAGCTGCCATCATTTAAAATTCAGGAGAGTTTTACATAGAAATCCAGATTTATAACATCTAAAAAATCTGAAGATCTGGTAACACCAGGTCCACATTCTCACAAGGCTACAGCTGGAGGTGAGTGGCAGCTGCCCTCTTAGCCAGGGCACATACGCTGCTTCTCCGCGGTCCGCACCTGCTCGAGTTGGCCCTTCATGGGGGCAAATGGGGAAACTGAGGCCCAGAGAGAAAGGAGGGCACTTGCCCAAGGTCACCCAGCCAGGGTTGGAGAGCGAGTCAAGATTAGAGCACAGGCCTTCTTTCTGCTGGCCAGCCCTGGCCCTTTCCTGTGCACCTTCCTCCCCAGAGCTCTGCAGAGGCTGCAAGGCCTCTCTGCCATTGCCATTCCCTCTATTCCTGAGGCCTGGTGGCCTCAGCGGCCAGGCTTTGTCTGGTCGCCTTCCTGCACAGCCCCTACCACCTCTCGGGCCCCAGCCCCGGCCCAGGCTCCCTTCGGGTGAGAGCAGAGGCGCTGCGGGGCCTCTGTGGCCCGGCCCCATCTCCCGCAGTTCCGAACAAGAATCTCATTAAGTGCAAGGGGCGGCCGCCGCCGGGCCTGGGGCGCCCTGACCACAGAGCTGGCTTCCTTCTGCAAACAGCCCTGGCTGGGGCTGGGCTGGCCGTATGTCTGTGCATGGAGGGGGCACTGTGGCCGCCCCCATCCAGCCAACCCCGCCGCCTCCAGTGCTGCGTTTTCCTTCCCTCCCTGCCCAGCCCTCTGACCACCGCAGTCCTGTTTCTGTCTTCCCACCACTCCTTCTGTTCCCATCCCCTTTATTTCCCTCTCCCTTCTCCTCCTTTTTCTTTTTGCTCTCCACCTGGCTCCGTTTCTGTTGCTCTCTTGGTTTTGTCATCATCTCTCTCTCTGTCTTGCACAGCCCCCGTTCTTCCTCACACTCTGGTTTCCCATCTCAGCCCCTGAGTCCTGCCTGTTTCTCCATCTTGCTGCATCACCATCTTGCTGCCCCAGAGGGGCGCCCTCTTAGCTTATGTCTCTTGCCCTCCATCTCTGAGCTTCACTCTCTTGTCTCTTTCTCAGCCTCTCCCTCGGGCCTCCCTCCCTCATGCTCTTGGGCCTGCTCTGAGTCTGGGTTTCTGAGGCTGCCGCGAGACGCTTCTGGGGAGGTTTGCTATACTGGATAAACATGGCCCCAGCAGCAGGATGTGAGGAATTCTGCTGACAGCGCTTTCCTCGGGGGCTGAGGAGGGGCGGTGTGAGCTGGCGGCCAGGGGCCCCAAGGAGACGGCAGTGTCCTTTCCATGCTCATGCTCCTGCCTTCCCAGACTCTCAGCCAGCGCACAGTGTCTCCCTAGCTGGAAAAAAGGAACAGGCCACGAGGGACTGCTCACCCAGCTTTGCCCACTCACCACCAACTCCCCCCACCACACACACACACACACACACACACACACACACACAATGCACACACTTCCCTGCGGTATCTACAGCCTGGAGCCAACTAAGTGGAATTCAGTTCTGTTTCTCCTGGCCTGGCCTGCATAGGCCTCAAGGGCAGGGCCTTTGGGAACGGGAACAACCCCAGGGACCTTGGAAACAAGGCAGTAGATGCAAGAACCCATTAGAGATCATTGCAGCCATGCCTCTGCATCCAGACAACACCCAACCCTTTGCAGTTGTTCTATATTTAAAATCCCTACCCTCAGGGGAAAAGTTTATTGACCTCCCCCTCTCAACTCCTCTGAGGCCTTATCCCACTGTCAAAAGTTCCTAAATCAAACTGAAATCCTTCATACTGAGACTCAGACAGTGTGGGTGTCCTGGGATGTGTATGGTGTACGGTGCTTGTGTGTGGCGGTATAGGTGGGGCTGGGAGCCTCAACAAAGTGGAAAAGAGATCATTTGTCTGAGGGTGGGTGTTGGCGGCAGGGATGAGATGGGATGCGGGGGGCTTGGAGGGGAAGCTGGTACAAGAGTCCAGAGGAGAGACAATGGGTTCTGGTGGCAGAGGGCTGAAGGAGAGAAGGCCCGATAGCACGGGAGAGGCTGTGGACACAACTGCTGAGGAAGGGGAAGCAGAAGAAGGTGCTGAATGATGTGAGTCCGGGAGGCTTCCTGAGGAAGCATCAGGACAGATTTGGGAGAAGACACTTTGAGGAATATCAAGTGCCGTGGAGTTATTTGGAGAAGCGACAGGGTCTTCAGAGGTAAGCGGTGGGGTCTGCTTTCAGGAGCGAACATTCACCTAACACCTACTCTTGAGGGTGACTGACTCATCCTGGCTTGCTCAGGACTGTGGAGATTTTAGCACTAAAAGTTCTACATCCTGAGAAACGCCTCAGTCCCAGGTAAACGAGTTGGTCACCCTCCCCACCCACCCCACCTACCAAGCAGTGTGCACAGGATGGCTCCTGTCAACCTCACAACAATCCCGGGCAGGGGATAGAGTGTATTAGCCCCATTTTCCAGAGGAGAAAATGGAAGCTAAGAAAATTTAAATAACTCGCTTTAATGTCACATAGCGAGGGGCAGGTTTGAAGCCCAGGTCTATTATTTCACTGCGTTGAATTGTTGTATCCTAGACTCAGAGACCTTCAGGGTCAAACTTAGTAACCCTGCCCCCCCAACCTCCTCCCCTACACACATTCCAACCTCAACAGAGTTTCAGAGTCTTGATGTGAGGTGGTGTCACTTGGACCTAATGTCCAAATGCCACTGGGCAGGGGCTGCAAGTGGGGGTGGGCTAGGGCAAGGTGCACTTCATCCCCATCAGCCCAAGTCCTACCAGGGCTTCACTCTGGGCCGCCACCTGTTGATTTTTTGGCTTCTCCCTCAGCTGGGGGCAGGACCAGCTGCTGGGGGGCGGGGGCGGGCTGCGGAAGCTGGGGGAAGTGCTGAGGGAGGGTGTCTCCAGGGCCTTGCTGGGTTCCTGGGCTCCAGGTGGTGGGTCTGGGGAGGGCTGGCCCAACATCTGAGAGCTGGCTGGGGGCCTGGCCCCAGGAGTCCTGCACTGCTGGTCAGCGCCTCCGGTGTGCTGGGGTGTGAGGAAGCGGCCACAGAGCAAACAAACAGAGCTTGTGAGGACAGGAAGCAATTACGGACCACCCGGCCTAGGCTGCCGAAGAGCTCAGAGTGGAGGGAGGGCAGGCGGAGGCAGGGATAGGCCACCAGCTAGGTGTGGCCTGGGGCAAGTCCAGCAAAGTGAAATGAAGAGGTCCTAAGCTGGCAGGATTCTGGGCAAGCCATAGCAGGTGTCCCCCTGCCTTTGGGGGACATCTCTCACGTTTAGAAAGAACTCCAGAGAAGGGGCTACCTTGGTGGACCTGGGGTGTTGGAGTCTGGTCAGGAGACCTTGGCTCTGGATTAAGATGCAACACTCATGTACGTTGTTTGAGGCCTGTCACTTCCGCTCACTGAGCCTCGGTTTTCCCATCTGTATAATGAAGTGGTTAGAATAATGGATATTCAACAGTTCCTCCAGGTTTGATAGTCCATTGTGCCATAAAATGGCTGAGAGCTAAGGACTTCTTAGCTAACATGGGTTTATCGAGTACCAGATCGAGTATACTGGGGCTAAATGGTGAGGTTGGAGCCAGAAATTTAGACGTTGAAGACCTGAGTTCTGTCCTTGAGGAATAATATTATCTTAAAAAGTAATATGTATTGAATGTTTACACGGGTTGTGAAGTGTATTGAAATGATCTCAGTGATTTCCTCACAAATCCCGTAAAGTAGGCACTATGATTATTCCCATTTTACGGATGAGGAAACTGAGACCAAGGAAAGTTAAGTGATCTGCCTAAGACTATATATCCAGGAAGGGAAGACCCAGACTTTCACCTAAATCAGTCTTACTCCAAAGCCAGTGCTCTGAACCCTGATTCTAAATTGATTCTTCCGTAGATGATAGACCGATAACTGCCCACATTCTGTATGATGTGGTTTTCTGTTCATTAGCTTATTTCAGCTTCACAGTAACCCTGTGGGCCTGGTGGTATTATCCCCACTTTACAGTTAAGGGGATTGAGGCTCAGAGATGTGAGGCACCTGGCTGCCCTCATTCCAATGCCTGATATGCACTGGGGTGCAGCCAAACCTCCTTCTCCCTCACCAGGCTGGCTCCAACAGAAGCCCAGCAATGCTCCTGCAGTACCTGGGGTGTGTCCCATCTTGTCACCCCGTATGGAGCTGGTGGATGGACAGGAAGCATTGGGCTCTCTGCTCCGGCCTAGGCGTCTGCACCCTCCTCTTTTCTCCCGTCCCCAAGGGTTTCTTGAGTACCTGTGATGCTCCAAGTGTTATGCTGGGGGGTTCTCTGCATTATTCCCTTAATTTCACAGCTACTCCATGAAGTAATTTGAGCCCTCGTTTTGCAGATGAGGAAACTGAGGCTGAGGAGGCGCCAGGGAGCCCCTGGGCATTCCAGCCTCCTTTTGTCCCTCCCAGGACCGGATTCAGGGACTGCAGGGGCCTTGGGAGCCTGTGCTTACAGTTCCATTGCCCTCCGTGAACTGCCTAGCCAAGGCCGGATCTTCCTATCAGCTCCTGAAAATGAGGCCATGTTCAGGCTCTCTCACGGCACTTTCCTTCCCTCCCTCCACCTCCAGCTCCATTTTCTGACTTGCATGGAGCTGCAGCTGAGACCCACTCAGGCTGAGGCCTCTTTGGGACCTGAGCCACAAGTGCTCTATTGCCGCCGGGGCCTCAGCTCATAGGTACTGTCCAGAGCTCTGTTATCTGTATGACCTCATTTACTCCTCCCTCCAATCCCATGAGGTAGATACTGTCATTATCACCAGCATTTTCCAGCTAAGGAAACTGAGGCACAGAGAGGTAAATGGATTGGCCGAGGTCATCAGCTGGTAAGTGGCAGAGCCAGGATTCATACCCAAGCCAGCCGACCTGCGGAAGGTCCTTAAGTGCCACCCTTGAGCATGGCCTTGATCCTGAGGCAAAAGGCAGTAATTGAGGGGCTTAGCCTAGGAGGGACATAATCTGCTTTGCCTGAGAACAATCTGTCTGGCAGCAGTGAGGAGGGGACTTGGAGGGGCAGATGTGAGACGGGGACACTAGTGAGAAGGCTAGGGCAGCTGGAATCCCAGGGAGGGGTGGTGGGAGCCTGACTTAGGGCAGTGACAGTGGCTGTGGACAGAAAGGGGCAGAGATGGGGGATGCCCCAAAGGACATGAACACAGAGCCAGTGCTCTGATCCTGCTGTTCCTGCCAAGCTGTGTGTCCTGGTGTGGAGTGGTGTCTGCCCTCAGTAGGGGGCACCCATTTCTAAATTGTCTACCCAGAGGGGCACCTTTTTCAAATTGTCACCAAGTACCATATGAGCTACCTGGGGGCCTTGATTAGATGCCTGCATGAAGGAGAGGCAATCATTCTCCAGGAGGCTTCTGAGGAGGATCCCTCCATGACCTTTCCCTGCTATGCCCTGGAGTTCCCTTCAAGGTGGGGCAGATTGTAACAGTAGGGGGAAATGCAACCTGTGTGTGTGTGTGTGTGTGTGTGTGTGTGTGTGTGCACGCACGTGTGTATGAAGTCTACAGATAGATGGCAAACTGTCAACAGTAGTTGTGCTGGGGAGACATAGGGGATGAGGAGAACTTAAGTGTTTGCCATATACACAGGCATGGTGTGAATTTTCCTACAATGACTACGTTTTGTTGAAAAAATAATAGAAGTATTTTTAAAAGGAAGAAAACCTTAATGCTCAGTGTTGATGTGAATATCAATGAGATAATAGGCAGCACTTTGCAAATTGAGAGGTTAGGATAACTGATTAGTGATATTTCCACCCCTCCTGTGAAAGAGGAAAAAGTGAAATGTCTCAGGGCTGATTATTCCCAGGTGCAGAGCCCTGGTCGGGCCGAACCCCGGGAAGTAGGTGGTCAAACTCAGCTGCCTGGGCTCCTCAATGGTTGTCCTTATCCTATCAACCCCCTGGAGCCAGGCAGAATTTGCACAAAAGGGAGCTTTAGTTGTAGGCCTTTGCTGGGGCCCTGAGAATCAGTGACAAATTGAATGGGATAATAAGTTAATTAAAGCTGTCCCATATGTGAGGCATCCCAGGTCAGAGGAAAGAGGCTTGGCCAGGGAGTCACACAGAGCACCTGGACTCCTGAGTCACAGACTCCCTGAGGAACCCTAGGCCAGTCCCTCCCCCCTCTCCGAGCCTCAGTTTCCCTATTTATACAGTAAGGAGACTGGCATGCCTGGTCTCTCAAGGCCGTGCCAGCTCTAACGTTCCAGGAGTCTGTAATTAAAACTGTCCCCTGTGTATTAATCTTCTTGTCAAGTTTTAATTAATGGCTGATGGAGCCAGAACAGGCACCAGCTGCCACCCCCCTGCTGGGAGGCAGGGGACACCCACAGGATGCTTGACCTGATAATCACTGCTAAGTGGCCTCTATCCCCATCTCTCCACCCCAGGCCTCCTCTCATAGCTCAATGCTTTTTCCAATATACTACACCACCTAGGGTTTGAGGGCTGGGGTGTGTGTGTGTCTGTGTGTGTGTGTGTGTGTGTGTGTATTTGATAGTAGTAAAGGGTATAGCCTTCATCGGGCTCTGCTACTAACTAGCTCTGTGATCTTGGTTTGTAACTTAATCTCTCTGATCTTCAGTTTCCTCTCCCATGAAATGGGGATAGCATTTGGCTGCAAGTAACAGAATACACACTCAAAATGGCTTATACAATAAGCACATTTATTATCCCACAGGGGAAGTCCTAAAGATGAGTGCTTTGATGGTTGATTTATTAAGAATCAAGAACTCCAGTTCTTCCCATCTTTCTGTTCCACCATTGTCACAGCCCTTGGCTTTTGTCTTTAGGTCTGCTTCCTCATGGTCATAAGGTGGTTGTGGCAGCCCTGAGTATCACACTCTAATTGAACAAAATCCAAAGACTGGAAGACATAACAACCTTCCCTTATGTCCTCTTTAGCAGCTTTCTGTCATGCCTCTCATTGGCCAGAATTGTGTCACGTGCCCAAGCTGAACCCAACCACACAGTAAAAATGTTGGAATTACCGTGACTGGCTTAGAGGAGTATTCTCAAATTTGGCTATACATGAGAATTTCCTGGGGTGCTTTTAAAAATTACCGGTACGCACACTGCACTCCCAGATCAATTTAATCTCTGGAGGTGGGGCCTGATTACCAATATTTTTTAAAAGCCCTCCAAGTGAGTCAAATAGGCTTAGACTAACCAAGCTTCAACCCCTGTAGCCCAGCTTCCCATGCTCCGGCTCTGATAGAAAAGAGGAAATGGTGGCAAATTGCTATCAGCTACCCAATATCCATACACACCCTTTTTTTCATATTAGCACCAGGAGTGGGGTTTAAACATGTGTCCTCCAGAGATTTCCGCCCTGCCCTTAGAATGTAAGGCTCTCCTAAAGCAGTTGCCTCCAATCCTGGCTACACATCAGATTCTCCTGAGGTATTTGTTAAAAATAAAGGGATTGACATATATACACTAATATGTATAAAATAGATAACTAATAAGAACCTGCTGTACAAGAAAATAAATAAAATAAAGTTCAAAAATTCAAAAAAAAAAAAAAGCAGTAGGGACTTCCCTGGTGGTCCAGTGGGTAAGACTCCACGCTCCCAATGCAGGAGCTAGATAGCACATGCCACAGCAAAGATCCCACAAGCGGCAGGGAAGATCCTGCATGCCTAAACTAAGACCCAGCGCAGCCAGATAAATAAATAAATATTCAAGAAAATAAAGAGCAATAAATAAAGAGCAATAAAGAGCAATAAAACTAAAAAAATAATAATAATTACAAAAATAAAGGTTCCTGGGCGTACCTAATGGCTATGGGATCAAAATCATTTAGAATAGAGCCCAAGAATACATATGTGCACACATGCACGCACACACAGAAACATATATTTGTTAATTCCTCAGGTGCTTCTTAGGCTCTTATCTATAGGGTGGTGTTTTGGAACGACTGCTCCACACATCTCCCTCATGGGCCTGAAACGGTGCCTGAAAGTCCACTATTAGGGTCACTTTTCTAAGTCATCATCCGTAGTACCTCCTCCCCCACAATTAACACGTGTTACATCATTGGTTGTTCATGAAAGGTAGCTGGAAAGTCACTGAGAGTCTCTTGGCTTCGGTTTCCTTTTTCTTAAAATGAAGGTAATCATGCTTACCTCATCTGTAAGTGCAAAGGACCCAGGAGGCCACAGAAAGTAGTCCGTCAACCTGAACAGGCTAAGGGATGGGGTGAAAATATCTGCAGAACAGGAGATGGGTGGTCAGTGTTCCGTCCTGTCACTGGGTCACCTTGGCCAAGCCCTTTCTACTCTCCAATCCCAAACTTCTTTTTTTCTAATTTTTGAACTGTGAAGGGTTGCATGCATGGATAGATTCTTTTTCTGGGGGGGGGGGGGCGGCACAACATTCTTAATGACAAGAAGAAGAACCTCTTCCACAGAAATAGTTTCCTGGTTTAGCAAGTTGCCCTGCCACGTCCTGATGGGTAGGGCAGAAGTCCTCTGTGTTTGGCAGGATGAAGGCAGAGGGAAAGGACTGAATTGTAGGGTTCTGTTCAGAGAAGAAAGGTCTGGGGGATATCCAGGGTGAGGTCTAGGGAAGCCTGAAATGAATGAGGAAAGTTTCCCATATCTTTGGAATTTCTACTGGGGTCTGTGGGGCCCTTAGCATTGCCCACTGGACTTTCTAATGCCCCTGCTCCAGAAGATGCTCCCTGCCTCACTCAGCAACACCTAGGCATTGAAGGGTTGGCAAGGTCTGTGGGTCCCAGCCTGGCCCTCAGGCTCTAGTCTCTCTCCAGGCTCTGGATCTCCCATTTCCCCATTTTCCTTTGCTCTACATCTGGCTCCAGGTCAAATGTGGATTTCCTTTCAGCCAGCCGGCCTGAGAGTGTCCATCTGTGGAACTGGAGCTGGAGCCAGAGGCAGTCAAACCAGGAGCTCATCCATCAGCTGATCCCAGGCTGGAGCTGGGAAAGAAGACCACAGGGTCTCAGGCCACCCAGGATGTGGGGTGGGGAGGGAAGCTTCTGGATCCTCCAAGGAAGTTTCTGAGGAGTGGGGGGGGATCCAAGATGGAGAGTGAGGAATTCTGGGTCTAGTCCTCTGAGACCACTAATTCTCTGTGTGACCTTGAGCATAACCCTGCCTCTCTCTGGGCCTCAGTCTCCTCATCTGTAGCATAAAGGGGTTGGATTCGAATCCCAGAGACATGGGCTTCTGAGGTTGGAAGTACCCTTAGTGGCCATCTAGTCTGAACCCCCACCCAGAGCTTGAATTCCGCTGCAGCATCTTACACAGTGATCACCTAAACTCTGCTTGCATACTTCCAGTGATGGGAAGCTCGCTTCCTCTAATAGCATTTTGTCTTGTCTCAGCATAGCCATCTGTTAGAAGTTTCATCTGAAATTGGTCTCCCTATGGCTTCCATCAATGGGTCCTAGCTTTGTCTCCTGGGGCCACACACCTCAACTTCCCTGTGATAGCCCCTCGGTGGTCTGAACTCAGAGTTCAAGTTCCCCTGAGTCTAACCAAATAGCCCCTTCAGCTCTGACTGTTCTCAAAGAGCCTGGTCTGTGACCCCTTAGTGTGGGGTCCATAACTGGACACAGTCCCCTTGGTGGGGTCTTGGCAGGGCTGCAGAAGGCCAGAATATCACCTTGCTCCTTCCACACGCAATGGTTCTTGCAGTTGAACCTAAGTTCCCATCGGATTGATCACCTAGAGGGTCCTTCCTATCCTGTGAGCTCTGTGAGGGTGGGGGGCTTTCCTGGTTCCTTTCTGTCACCCCAGGTCCCAGCCCAGGACCTTGCCCAGAGTTGGCATCACAACTTGTGTGTTGAGGTAGCTGAGAGCAAGGGCATGTGGGGATGTGTGTATGCACACATGGGCCTTCAGCCCAAATTGGAAGAGCGGGCTGGGCCATGGAAGGGTCCGGATTATTCATATACATTCAGGCAGCCTCCTCCCTGCACTGGCTACAGTGGTCCATGGTGAGGACCCAGCGTGTGGGCCTGGTGGTAATGGTGTTCATCAGTGCACAAGCCCAAGGGAATCTGGTATCTGTATCTATAGCCTCACAGGGTTCCTGGGAGCCCCGTGTGTCTCTCACATCTCTGCATGCAAGCCCCCAATGTTGTGTACATCTGTGTGTGGCTGCCAGAGGTATCCCTTGGTGCCTAACAGAAACAGGAGGAGGTGGCTATATCCCATGCATTGGCAGGGGTGACATGGGGATCTGTCTAAGGCAGTAGGAAATGACTGTTCCCCATCAGTTGGCACGGGTGTTTCCGGCTGGTTGAGGGGGAGGAGGACAGTGGCTGAGCCCTGTCACTTGACAGGGGGTATTCCCAGCTGTCTGCATGAGGAGGGGAAGGCAGCTGCCCTGTCAGGCGGCTGGGATATCCTGGCTATGCCCGCTTTGACGTGGCCCATCTCCCTGTGTCCTCTTGCCACTCAGCTGTCATCAACACCAACACCACAAGGGAAGGTGGCCATGCCAGAGCTCAAGGTCATGGGAAGCACACTTCAATTATTCCACCATCATCTGTCTGGGTCCTAGTGGAGTGGGCAGCCACTCGCTGCAGAGAGTGGCAGGCTGCAGGGAGTATGTGCCAGGGAAGGACAGGTCAGGTGAAGGGAAGGAGAGGGAAGGCTTTGAGGGGAACCCACGGGCCATCTTGAGCAAAGGGAGCCAGCAGAGACTGCTCCAGACACACGGCCACAGATAAGGCCTTCCTAGAACTAATTCATGCAGTTGCTGGAGTGACAAGGGCAAGCATGGGTTTGGGAGTCAGGAAGACTGGGTTTCAGTCCTGGTCCCGCTGCTTCCTGGCTTCCTGGCCGTTTACTCAGCTGTGAAAAAGCACCAGGTCAGGTCCACGGTGGGCACCCAGGCAATGGAAGGCCCCTCCTGCTGTCTCCTCCCTCCAAGGCTACCCAAGTGATGCAGATGGTGGCTGGCAAGGGTGGGAATAGAAAATGCCTTGGGGAGCCTCCATCAGGCTTGTCCTGAGCCCAGTACAGACTCTCTTTTTCTCCTGGCTCCTTCCTGTAGGCTGGGAAACCTAGTTGTCATCAAAGACAGGAAGGGGCAGTAGGGGCAGGGCCAGGGTCCCCGTGAGTGACTCTGTGGCCAGCTCTGGCTGCCGCCTGGGGTTTCTTGACATTCTCCATCTATGAGATCTTTCTAGAAAACCAGCTAGGGGTTGAAGACACACCAACTCCACAGCCTAAAAGGCTTTTCTTCCATCCTGTCCCCAGAGGGATGGGAAAGTGTTAGTGCAGATGAGGTTTAGTGACTTGTCCAAAGGTCACACAGCTGTGGGCTTGACACAGACTTCAACTTCACAAGATGCTCACTCCCCCTTCAATCTCCTTTATCATCACCCTACCTCCTCCCACTCTCCCCCCAGCATCCTGGGTCCCCGCTGGGAGAGACTAGCCGCTCAGGATTTCCACAGCACTTTCTACATGGTCCTGCCTCTGGGTTATTTCCCACCCAGCTCCTTTGGCATGGAATGTCTAGCCCACCCTGTCCGGCCCCACTCCTTCCACTTCCATCCCCTTTCACCTCCTGGGCCTGTGGAAAACCTCCTTATTCTTCAAAGTGGTGATGCCTCTTCTGCTTCCTGAAACCTGAAGGGCTTCCTGTGCTCCCAGAAGACTCTTGTCTTGTGTCCTTAGAAGCTGTGCCCACAGAATGAGAGAGACCTTGGAGGTGAGTGAGGAGAACCTCTTAGTGCTCTGAGGAGCAGCCTAGAAGAACCAGAGAGAGGAAGGGGCTCCAATACTCTCCAGCTTTTCTCCTCAACCCTTTGGCCACTGTTTCATAGTCTCTTTCCTACTGGAGGCCCTCAGGGCTTCAGACCCTCCCTGCCTCTCCCCTCTCTCTTCCACCTTTCTCACCCTAGGGGAGCTCATCTGTGATAAGGCCTTCAAGACAGCATTTCTAATTGCCTACAGGTCATCTCCACCAGGATGTCCCCTACCTACCTACCTCAAATTCAACGTGTCCCAACTAAATCCAGCAGCTGCCATCCTCTTGAGCCTGCACTTCTTCCCGTATCTCTTCTCTCAATGGATGGCATCACTACGTCCCCACCAGAATCCTGGAGGCATCCTCCACACCTTTCTCCCCTGACACCTATTACGACCAATCAACCACCAAGTCCTGCCCACCCTACTTCCAACACAGGCTGAATTAATCCACTTTGCTCCATGGTTTCCACCTTGGTCTCGGGCCTCACCATCTGTTGCCTGTGGTTGTCTCCTCGCCTCTTCCTGCTTCCACTCTGCTCCCCACCACCAGCCTGTTTACCCACAAGGTAGTCAGAAGGAATGTTTGCCAAGACAAATCAGATCACATCACTGCCATGTTCGGAAATCCAAGGGGTCAACAATAAAATTCAAGAGCCTGCAGGATCTCACCTTGCTCTCTTCCTTCCCTGCCATATTGAGTATGCCAGGCCATCTTCTGCTCCTGAGCCTTGCCCAGACCCAAACACTTGTCCTTTCACCCTTCACCTGGCTAACTCCTCCTCAACCTCTGGATCTCAGGTTATGCATCAATCTATATGTGTCCTTTAGGGTGCAACGCAGGCGTCACCTCTTCCCTGGGAGTCTTCCTGAATTTCTCTCCACCCCGCACCCCAGTCTAGGTCAGATGCCCCTCCTGTGGGCTCTGATCCCCCCTCTACCACTGTCCTCCATTGCCCTGTGGATCTCTGTATCATATCATTCATCCTGGATTGTAAATACTTGGGTACTTATTTGTTTCTTCCACTAGACCAGGGGTTGGTGAACTACAGTCCACAGGCCAAGTCTGGCCTACTGCCTGGTTTTGTAAATAAAGTTTTATTGGAGCACAGCCATACCTATTCCCTTACATAGTGTCTAAGGCTGCTTTCACAACACAGCGGCAGAGTTGAGTAGTGTTACAGACTGCAAAGCCCCAAATAAATACTATGTGGCCCTTACGGAAAAGGTTCCTGACCCCTGCTCGAGACCATATGCCCCCACGAGGGCAAGGACAGCATCTGTCTGGTTCACTGCTGGGCACTCAGCACCCAGCACAATGGCCAGTGGTTGGCAGGTGGTTGAGAAATGTTTGTCAAATCGAGTTCGAAGCATATATGGTCACAGAGGAAGTCTGAGGCCCCTCTAGGGTCCCTGGATCCCCAAGCAGGCTGTGACTTTTGGTTTCTAGTTCTCTGTCCCCAGGGGAAAAGAATGAGGTCAGATTCCAAGGGATCAGAGAGTCTGTGTCACCACTGACCTCCTGAGGGGCTCAGGGGAGGACAGCAGGACCCTGGGGCTGCGCTGAAGGAGGCTCCACCCTTGTAGAGGATGTTTGCTTCCACCTCAAAGCTGTCCCTGACGCTAAAGCAGTGGTTCTCAATCAAGGGCTACTTTGCTCCCCAGGGGATAATTTCCACTGCCTTGAGACATTCTTGCTTGTCACCTATGCGGGACTGGGGAGGGAGGTTAACTGCTAGTGGCACCTAGTAAGTAGAGACCAGGGATGCCGCCAAGCATCCCACAAATGCACAGGACAGCCCCGCACAACAAAAATGGTCTGGCCAAAAATGTCAGTAGTGTCAGGGTTGAGAAATTCTGCTCTGAAGCAAGGGTTCTCGGCCCTGCGTGCACCTTAGAAACACCCGAGTCTTGGGCTCCAGCCTAGATCAATTAGAACAGAACCTCTGGGCTGGGGCCCAGGCATCAGCATTTTAATAGTCTTCCCCAGGTGATTCTAACGTGAAGCCAGCCTTGGGAACCTTCTGACTAGAGCCGGCTTTCTGGGGAAAGCTTCCAAGGATGGAGACGCACTGGCCCCGAAATCACCCGGGATAGTCTCTGCCTCAAACATTTTGCCCCCCAGCCAGGCCCCGGGGCCTGCTGGTCATTTTGGCAAATCTGGCTGCAGCGCTCGTGAGGTATTTCAGAGCGCTGAGGGGACAGCAGAGGCCCACTGCTCCCCCTTCCCTCCCCTGCCCATCTCTGAAGGGGGGAGGGGTGCTGGTGAAGGAGAGGGGAGGGGCTGGGGAGCACAGCTGGGATTCCAATCACCTCCGACCACAAAAATCCATATCAAGCCATCTTTCCCCCTTCTCCCCCCTCCAAGCTGTGTTGTAGAGAGAAGCACCCCCTTCCTGAAAGCAACCCAGAGGCCCCAAGCTGATGTGGAAGGAGGGGCTCGGCGGTGTGGAAGTTGGGGAGGAGGAGCAGGAGCCCATGGCTTCCTGAGCTGGCCCTAGTTTGGGGAATGTGTGTGAAGGTCTCCACACCTCTTGAATCCAATCATCCCTGGGCCTAAGCAGGTCCCCCTGTCCAGCGAAAGGAAGGAGCTGGGTAGGTGAGGAAAGGTGGGTTTCTCTGCCATGGGACAAACTTAACCTCTCCCTCTAAAATAGTGACTTCAGTGGGCAGACCCAGCCTGGCTCCCCCATTCCCTCCCCAAGATGGCATTAGGTATCCATAGCAGACTGTGGGCCTTCCTCGCCAGGGAGAGCCCCCGTCCGCCTCCACTGCTCTCCCGGGCCAGGCAAGCCCTGATCCCAGCCTAGGCAATACCAGCCAATGCTGCTTAGCCACAGAATGCTAGGAAGAGGGGAGGCTGGAGAGAGCAGGCTTCCATGGAACACCCTGACCAGGAAGACTTCTCCAGCCCAGGAGCTGCTGGGATTCAAGATGGGAGAGGCCACAGTCCAGCCAGGGTTTGACAGTAAGCCTGCAAGAAAGTGAATAAGTTAAGCCAGATCTGGACTTCGGGGCCAATTCCTGAGGCCTAAGTTGGGAAGCCATTTCCAGAGGGCCAGAGCGGAGGCACCAACAGAAGGAAGCTGAGAGGCAGATGCGTGCTGCACAGAGTTAACCCTGGAAGGAGATCTCTGAAAATGACAGGGGAGGCTCCCGAGAGCACTGGAGCGAGATGCTGACTGCCCTGATGTGGTGAGGGCAAAGGAAGGGGGATGGGAAGTGGCAGGCTGGTGACATTGGAGTAAGACCCTGAAGCACAAGGGAGAAATTGCAGAAGACAGAGAAGAGTAATCAAGTGAGGACAAGTGGAGGCAAATGCCCAGAGGTTTGCTGTTTTGGGGAGCTGGCACATTGGGCCTTGTGGATAGAACACATGGTGTGAGCAGGCCAAGGATGACAGAGCCAGGGTGGGGGCCGGGCCTGCTTGGAGTCGGAAGGTCTGTGTATTCACCCGGATGAGAAACCTGACTTTATCCTGAAATCCATGGGGAGCTATGGATGTACTTGAAGCAGGGTAAGTGATATGATCTGATTTGACAGATGTAATATTTTTTCCCCTCACGGTTGGAGGCTGGATTGGGGCATGGGAGGGTCCAAGACCTGAAAACGAGGGACCATATGGAGGCCAATGCAATAGTCTGGGTGTAGGCCCATGAGGTTGATGACAGAAGGCATCAAAGGTGGCAGAGAGCCATTGTGGGGCTACACTACTTGAATGTCAGCGTGAGGAAGACTGTAAGCAAGTGAGTGAAACTCCCATCAGAGTTTCACTCACTTGCTTAAAGCATTCTAACAGCTCCTGACGGCTCTCAGAATAAAGTCTAAACTTCCAGTGACCTACAAGGCCCAGGTGCCCTGGTGCTTAGCCATTTCTCCAACTCCATCTCCTCCCAGGTACGCTATATGCAGCTTCCCTCAGTCCCCCCCACCACTAGCTGCACACTCTCCCTTACCCTTGCCCTTGGCACATGCTCCTCTCCACCTGGAATGCTCCAGTGTGCCCTCCCTGCCACCCCTCCCCCAGCCCGACAACCCCACATACCGGGCTCTGGCCTCCTCACTGATCAGGCCTCAGCTTTCTGGGAGGTCCTCCACAATCCCCGCTCCTCTTACAGACTCCCTCAGTCCCCTGGACTGCTCTCATCTCAGTCCTTAGTAACCTGGACAGGGATTTTTCTGTCAGCTGTAGAAAGGCAGGGAGCACAATCACTTGTTCACCCCTGTCTCCCAGCTCCGTGCCCAGCACTGGCATGTGGTCAATGATCACCGGAGGAAGGAAGGAGAGAGGCACGTCGAGAATGATGCACAGCTGACGGAAGGTGACATTACTCCTGGAGACATAGGATGGATTTTATCTTCGGAGCTGGGGAGAGATGAGTTTCGATTAGGCCCAGTTGAGCTGGAGGTATGGGAGGTCATTCCAGAGGACATATCGAGTCAGCTGTCAAGTCTGTGGGCCTGGAGCTCAAGGAGCAGTTTGGACTGGCCCGGTCTGACATGAGGTGAGAGCTGAAGCTGTGGGAATGAATTTGAAACTTGATGTTTCTGACTCCTAAGTAAACAGCCAGCCAAGAACCAGTATGTTTTGAAACACTGCTGGCCAAGGACGGGACGGGAGGAGGTGGAGGGAGGCGGCGGGAGGTGGCACCCTCCCCTGGTGGGGTTGAGGGGCTCCCTCCTCTGGAAAGACCCTGGCTGTCACACAGCTCCTCTGGGAGAGAGGGCCCTGGCTGGAGGTCCTGGCTTGGGAAGGAGGGCTGCACAGAATAAAGGTCTCCCTGGCCAATCTGTGCCTTGTCCCTGACAGGTGGCCCCAGTGCTCCCTGGGTCCTTTCCCTGGCTGGAGCCTGTGGACCTCGGTTCGCTGTGGGTCCCCCATCTCCACGGACTCACCGACATCCCTTCTACACCGCCTGCCTCTTGCCCTAGGCGGCCTCTGTAACTCAATGCTCCTGCTCCTTCCTTAGCTGGGCCTAGGAACCTTGCCAAACATTGTGCTTCCTGGCCTGAGGATGACTCAGCCTTCCCTCCCAGCACCACCCCCAGCCCCTGAGCCATGCCATAGGCAGAGCAGCGAGAGGAGGTGGGGGGCAGCCTGACTCGAGGAGCTGGGTAGGCAGGCCTAGGCCCCTGTTCCTAGTGCCAGCCAGGTAGCATCCACAGGGGCTGGGAGTACTGCAGGCAAGGTGTCAGGGCTGGGGATCAGTGGGAGGCCTGGCGGGCTGGCATCAACAGTCAGACATGATAATACCCTAGGAACCAGCCCGTCAGTAAGTACCTGTTCCATTTCCAGCTCAAACCCTGTTTGCAGCAGGCCAGACCTTCTCACTTATAGCCTTAGAGTTTTCCACTGAGAGCGGAGGGGCCACTCAAGTGTTCTACGGACCACAGACCTGACCTAAAATCCCGATGCCAACTCTTCCATGCTGAGTGGCCTTGGACAAGCAAGTCGCCTTGCCTGAACGAGCCTCAGTTTGCTCATCTATACAATGGGGAGAAGAAGAATACCCTCCTCCCAGGGCTGTTGGGAGGATGAAATGGAGGAACAAGTTGAAAGCACTCTGTAAAGAGTCAAGGGCTGTAACAGAAGGGGTGTTATATTTATCTACATGGTTAAGATGGAGAAGAAGAAACAGGTGGCTCTCTGCTTTTCTGTCATCCGGGGGCACATTCCCCAGTCCTTTCCACTTGATACTATGGGATTCCTTGAGGCCTCGGCCCATGGAAGGTCAGGACTCAGAACGGTGGTTGCATATTTTGCTGGAGGACCTTCAGCAAGTGACTTGACTTTTCTGAGCCTTAGTGAGCTGTGTACAGAGGGGCAGAGAAAGGGAGAATTTCTCTGCTCACTCCCCTCCCAAACTCTCTCTCTCTCCCTGTGGCTGGTGTGATCAAAGAAGAGGTTCACACAGAGGTGAGGCCCAAAGGCCCAGCACCCTTTCCAGATGTGCAGAAGAAATGTGGACATGTGGAAGGCAGGGCCAGGGCTGGCCTGTGTGTGTGATCAAAGGCACAGCATTGGGTGGGGCAGGGGGTGGGGGGTGAGTTCTTTGCATTGCTGAGGGTTTCGTGCTTTCTCTTGGTTGCCTGGATGCCTCGATGTTGCCCCCTCCCCCGTGTTCACCGGGGGCCTGTGCCCGTAGCCCCCACTCAGGCCTAGTGTGAGCGAAGGGGACGCTGATTACCTGGCTAGTGAACGCTTGGCGGATCACTTGCTTGGCCAGCTGTCAGAGCCCTTCCAAGCTGACTGCCGCCTTACCTAGCCGTTGTGTGTGTACCCATGGGCCACGAGCTTCCTGGACTCACTGTTGGAGGACTGCCCTGCCAGCAAGCTGCCCGTGGCCTGGCTACGTGAGGCATCCCACTGTCCCACCGCCTGGCACTCGCCAGCTTCCAGCGTGTGTGAGAAACGGCCTGTGCTGTGGGTGGGTCTGAATCTCTCAGACTCCTGGCTCAGGGCAGCAACTCCTGTGTGGCAGTGTGGGCGCGTGCAAGCCTGTGTCCTGGGCCAGAGGAGGTAGAACTCAGCTCTGCAGCCCCTGCGGCCTCCTCCAAGAGCAGGGAGATGATAGCAGAAATAGTGGCTTTGTTCTGGAGGACAGGAGGAAAGATGTAGGCCCTCCTGAGCCCACTCCAGTACCCCAGGGTCTCTGACTGCCGAGTCAGCCAGGAAACGTGCCTTCTAAACAATGCCCGGGCCAGCCTGTCCCGAGCCCTACTTCCCATCCTTGGTGGGAGTCCTGGGGAAGACGCCTCTGAACCATTGTTCCCAGGGACAGCTCACCAGGGTCAGGTCTAGGCCAGGATGGTATCCTGAGCCCTCACATCCTGGGATGAGGCACACGATGTCTCCTCCAGGCTTTGTTCTTGGCTGGGCAGACAGCCACTCAGGATGCCATGTTTTGCTGGGGTGAGGGCTTGGGGTAGACAGTGCTCCTTTTGCTTTCCCTTGGGGAGAGTTTATGGGGGTACACTGAGGAAGAGAGCAGACACTTGGCCCAGGATCATAGTGGAGTTGGAATGGCACCGCAAAATGGGAGAAAGCCCAAAGTGTGCATAGTTGCCCTTCAGAGTCCTGGCTCCGTGGGGACGGGGACTTTGTTTTGTTCTGAGCTGTATCCTCAGTGACTAGAACAATGCCTGGCACATAGCAAGCTCTCAAGCAATATCTATGACTGCATGAACCCCTCTGCTTTCCCATCTGGTGCTCCACCCTCATGACTGAAGGCTGCTGAGGCTCAGAGTACTCTGGAATCACAGTTCAGTCTACCTCACTTTCCAGCCAGATGACCTCAAGACTCAGTTTCTTTATCTGTAAAATGGAGATAGCTATTCTCACCTCCGAGTTGCTAGGAGGATTTTTTGAGATAGCTTTGGGAGCTTTCCTGGCCCATAGTATATGCTCCTTAAAGGTGAGTTCTCACCCCCTTTCTTCTCTCTGAGTCTTCTCTCGTCCAGGCAAAACAACCCAGCAACCTCAGACATTCCTTATTATCTCATTTTTGAGCCTCCCAACAAGCCCTGTCATGTGTGGTGGTGTCTATATCCCCATCTTACAGATATGGAAACTGAGGCCCAATGAGAGAGAGGTTCTGGTCACATAGTGAGTGCTAGAGGCAGGATTTGAACACCATTCTGTCTGGCTCCTTGCCTTTTTCTCTAATGTAATATTTGACTCTTACCATTCACAATAGCGTAGGTCTGCCATTCTTAGCTGTGTGACCTCGGGCCCCTCGCTACATCTCCATAAGCCTCGGTTTCTTCAGCTGTCCAATGGGAATAATTATCCTGACTGCCCGAAACCTTGATGACGATCCAGGGCAGTTGGCCGTATCAGCCGTGCTTCGCCTGCCCCCTGCTTCTCTCCCAGTAACTGACAGACGCCGAGCCTCTGACCGCCATCCTCTCCAGGCATTCCTGGCAAGGCGGCTGGAACTCCAGCCCTTTCGCTCTTTCCAGGAAACATATCTGAATGCAAGTGAGCGAGAGGGACGTTATTAGAGGGATAACATTGGGTCAACTCTAGTTTATTAAAATAGCCATAAATCATTTTTAAGGCTATTATTAGCAACAAGTGACTTTCGACACACTGTGCAACTGATTGTGACACACCAGTGGGTCATGGTCACAGCGCCTCAGGGAGAATGGCTGGTGTTTCTGGTAGGTCTTTTGCAACCGTTTAAGTCCTATGGAAATGCAAGTAATAATTAGTATTGTTATATTACCATTGTTCCTATTCTGGAAGGGCATGTGGTACAGATTAAGACCATGGGTTCAGGAGCCAAGCTGATCGAGTTCAAAGACAGGCTCTGCCTTTCCAGCTGTATGACATTGGGCTAGTTGCTTAAGTTCTCTGTGCCTCATTTTCCCCATGTAACAAATGGGGATAATAAGAGTAGTGTCTACTTCCCAAGGTTGTTTGAGGATCAGATGAGATCATGTAAATAAAGCGGTTAGTACAGTGTTTAGTTCAAGGGTCAGCAAGCTACAACCTGCAGGCCACATCTGGCTCTCTGCTTGCTTTTCATAAATAAAGTTTTATTGGAACCCAGCCAGGTTAATTTGTTTACCCATTGTCTCTGTTTGCTTTTGTGCTACAACAGCAGAGCTGAGTAGTTGCAACAGAGATTGTATTCCCTGGTCCCTTACAGAAAATGTGTGCCAACCTCTGTGCTAGTTCATAGAGGAATTGCTCACTAAATGTGAGCTGTTATTATTTCAATACACTTCCTTCTTCTATTTTTTTTTAACCAGGTGATCAAATGTTTATTTTAATTCTTACAAAATACTATAGAAATGAACCCAAACTAAACAGATATGTACATGTACATATGTACAAAATTTTAAACTTCTGAAAAATAATCTATAAAAGTAGATGGTTAAAATAAAAAACAAACTTAAAAAGATTTAAAACCAGTACTATGAAATTGATTTTCTTCTAAAAGCCCATTCATTGTAAGAAAAAAATGGAGGTACAAGTCTAGAGAGGGTGTCTAAGGCCACCCAGCTAGGATGGTACAGGATTGGGTGTGGAACCCAGGCCCATTGACTCCCAGTCCAGTGAACTTTCTAGTACATGACATTGACTAGAGATCCCCTATGCTTGGAGTCCTTGGGCTCAGAGTTCTTCCTTCAAGACATGGAAGGAGCTGGCTTAGCTCCCAGACCAAAGGGAGGTCAGCTACGAAGCCAACCTCTCTCCCTGTGTCAGAGGCTCTGCCAGGTCAGCTGGCACAGAGCAGCTTCTTTGCCCCATGCGAGCCCATCAAGATCCTTCTCTGACTTTCTATACTTGAGTCCATTGCCCTGGTAGGCTGGGCTGGCGTGGCAGCCTTGCTGGGTGATTAATGTTTCTGTCCCACGCTCAAGACTCTTATCTGCTTGCTGGCCTTGCCCTTGCTCTTGTAATGGGCTGGTCTAGGCCATTTACATTTCCCTTGGTCTGCTCTCCTGTCCAATAGCAACTATGACATAATTATGTTGCTCTCCCTTATCCTTAATCCTCTCAAACTGCCTAGTTATCTTTAATTTCCTGTCTGTTTCCCTTACTGGGGAACTAAGTAGAGCGAAGTCATGCCAAAAGTGGTGGGATAGCACGAGAAAGCTGATAGATACTTGCCCAGGGTCCCTGGAGCCCAGAGAGGTAGCTTGGGCTCCAGAGCCTGTGAAGGCTGGCAGGACACAGTACATCCCAGTTTGGGCTGCCTTTGTTAACAAGTATAACTCATTGGTGGGGCAGGAATGGAAGACCTCTGAGGTCCTTTCCTCCTAGCTTGCGCAGTCTGGGAGTCTTCAGATTTCATTTCAGTGGGTTCAGTAACCACTAGCCTCTCCACCTCCCCTCGGTACCTATATCACGTACTATTCCCGTCTCCTCTGTCTGCCTTGGGTCTCAGGGCCCCAGGAGTGGCGGGCCCGGGACTAATTCTAGCTAGAGCGAGCATGTGTGTGTGCATGTGTGCATGCACACATGTATATGCAGGCTCATGCATGTTCCTTTGACACCATGGACTCCTTTGACACGGGGTCTGGCATATGGTAGGCACTCAGGACTGTTCATCTTATTCCTCTCGGGTGACTACAGTGCTTGATGTTGGGCAGAGCTACTTGGGTGGGTACGCAGTAGATATTCAATCAGTGTTTATCAAATGAGTAGGTTGAACAGGTGTGTTCTTCCTGGGGATGGGTTTTGTGTGTGTGTGTGTATAGTGTATGACATGTGTGCACTTTGGGTATGGAGTGTGTGCTCTATGAGCATGTGTACCACATGTGTTTGACATGTGAGCAAGAGGATATGGCGTGCTGTTGTGTAGGTCTACACAGGAGCGGGTGCAGGCAGGAGAGTGCGGTAGTTTGGAGTTCAAGGCACAGGCTCTGAAGTCAGACAGACCTGGGTTGGAATCCCAGCTCTACACTTTTTGTATGGTGGTACATGGGTTCCCGAATTTATCTAAGTCCCAGTTTCATCTGTAGAAAGAGGGGGTACAAATTCCAAACTCACAGGGACATAGCAGGAAATGTGTGAAAGTAGGCAAAAGTCCTAGCACATGATCTAGCCCATGGTGAGTGTACAAGATGATGATGATGATAATTGGTATGTGGAGAGCTTGGCTGTCAGGGGCATCTGTGCTCTGTGGGGAGCGTGAGCATGTGCATGTACGTGCCAGTGTGGGGCCGAGTGTGTGAAGGAAGACCCGATAGGAGAGGCTGGAGGTGTTGGGCAGGCCCTGGGGATGTCCCCCTGGAAGGAAGCAGGAGCAAAGGCCACATGCACAGAGAGAAGCCTAGACTTGGGTGCATGGAGCTGATGACTTAAGAAGCCTCTTCCCCTCTCAGCATCAGGATTCATGGCATGAAAGTGAGCAAAGGACAGTTTATCCAGAGATTCAAGAAACAGCCCTCAACAGGGCAGCCTGTTAGCTTAAGAAACAGTCTCTTCCAGGATGCTATGTGGTCCTCTCCCAATGCATTTCAAAGCCCTGCCTGTCCAGCAGAGGATAAGAGAAAGCTGGGAAGATGGAGAAGAAACAGCAGGGAGCTAAGGAGCAGATGCTGGGAGGCAGGCTGGAGGGGAGACTGGGAATGGTGCCAGGTGTGCAGGCAGTAGTCGGAGAAGGGGTTGAGAGAGGAGGGGGTATTAGAAGAAGGGAGAGAACAGGAGGCTCTGGAAGGCAGGGGAAGGAAGAGGAAAGCAATGGCACTGGGAAAGCCACCTCCTCCCTCTCCTTGGGTCTGGTGGAATTTCCTTTAGGCTGGGTGTCGCAGCCTCTCAGTGAATCACAGAGGCTGGTCCTAGGGCCGTTCCATGCTCCAGTGACTGAGAACGTGGAAGGTGACCAAAACTCCAGGGTGATCCAGGGACATCTGGATATGTTGAAGAAATGCTCCTCAACCAGGGACTGAGTCTAAGAGCCAACCACTCTATATCTCCCTAGTGCCCTTCCATGGCATTTTCATCCTACCCCTGTGCCCTGTCCTTTGGCTTCTGTCTCTCAGGCCTGGCCTGGCCCTGGTCACTTTTGAGGCTCAGCTGGGGCTGACTTTTCATGTACTCTGGGAGTTGGTGGCTGGCTGCCCTTACCATCTGCTACTGTAGATCTGAAGTCCTATCCTGCTTCCTTCACTCTCCAGGATAGAGCTGCACCCCTGAATGGGGACACTTCTCTGGCCACAGTTCAGATGGACATCTGGGGACTTCAAAATTCCTACACTTTTGTTCTCTGTCCTTATGCTCTTTACTTTCTGCCTGAGTACCTACCAATTGTCTATGGGTCCTTGAAGGCATGAACCACAATAATATATTTCATTAATGATAAAAACGGTGGTGGTGGTGATCATAATATTACTGCCAATGAATATAGTGACAGTGTCAATGGTGGCAAGGAAGGTGTTAATAATAATAGCGTTGACGGTGATGGCGGTGATGAAGGTAAAGGTAAGAAGGACAATAGAGGTGGTGATGATAGAGGTGATGATGGTGATGGCACATGTGGTAATGGCAATGGTGTTAATAGACTTGGTAATGGTGATTGAGGTAGTGATAATGATGAAGGTGGTGATGGTTGTTAGAGATAGAAGTGGTGATGAGGAAGAGGATGAGGGTGATGATGGTTGAAGTGGTAATGTTAGTGATGATGATGGAAGTGGAGATAGTAATGTGGAGGTAGTGATAATGGTGGGGAAGGTGGTGATGATGGTAGATGTGGTGCTTGTGATATTAGAGGTGGTGATGGCGGTGATTGATGGAGGAGTTAGTGATGTTGAGACTAATGGTGGAAGCAGTGGTCGTGAAGGTGGTAGTGGAGGTGATGGTGAGGATGGTGATGTTGATGGCTGTGATAGCAATAAACATGGCAATGGGGGTGGAGATGGTGGTGGCAGTGGTGATGGTGATGGTGATGAAGAGTGGAGCAACTGACAATGATGACGGTGATGACATTTATGATAGCCAAGAGTCCAGTAGGTCTACTCACAAGGTCTAATGTTTTTTACATTATTCTGGACTTTTCTTCCAATACCCTCCATCTTAGCTCTACCTTATTTTCCATTGAAATTCTGGAGAATTTGAAAATTGGGCCAACCAGTAAAGATGCTGTACAGCTGTTGGTTTCAAGAAGAGTAGCTGGGTCCCCCAGTCTCGTTTGTCGTTGGGAGAGTCATCATTCAGGCAGTGACTTTCCCCATTTCCACTAAATTCAAAACAGCAAGGACTTGGCATCATGGGCTAAAGTTAGGTATTATGAAGAGCATCCTAACAGTGAGGAATGCCACGCTGAAAATTTACCCAAGGAAGCCTATGGAACGTCCTAGCTTTGAGATAGTGCAGAACAAGGGAGAGACCCCCATTGGTCTACACGAATCATGCCTAAAGGTGGGGCGGAAGAGATCTCTGTAGGTCAGGACCAACTTCAAGAGTCTGAGTCTTTGGCTTACTAGGCAGGGAATGGAGATGGATTTGTCTATTGAACCCTGGAGTTCCATCTCTGAGGCAAATGATTAAGAGATGAGAAGAGGAGGTTTGGGAAAGGAGGAAGCAATGTAATCTGGTGGTTTACAGAAATGTTGGCATATTCTCGTCCAGATTCCTTGTGGTTCTGAGTGGGAGGTGACCCAGGATGTGGGCCTCTGTGGCACTGCCTTCAGGCCTGCAACTGCCAAGAGGCCGCCCTTCAGGACCACGGTTCCCATACCCCAGCCAGGCTGTGGTAAGAAGGAGGGAGAGGAAGGAAAGAGGGAGGGACAATGTTCACAGTTCCCAGGAGGAATCTGCTTTCTCCCACAGACTCTTGGAGCTCTTACGTCCCCCACAGTTTTCCTTTCCCCTCCCTCCTCTCAGTTCCCTGATTTCTGAAGGCAGTTCACTGAAGCCCATGAGGGATAAGCTTCCTGTAGCAACTGGATGGGTACCAAGGCAATGGTCAATGCCAGGGTAAGAGGGCACAGAATGTTGCCCAAATAGCATGGGCCTTAGAAGCAGAACAAGGGCCAAGTCATAACTTCATTACTTAATCACTGTGTGACTTTAGACCTAGTGGTGCCACTCTCTGAGCCTTACTGTAAAATGAGGACCTACCTCCCAGAGTTTTATAAGGATTAAATGAGATAATATATGTAAGGTACCTAATATTCTACTTGGCACCTAGTGGATGTTCAAGAAGCATTTGTTTTCTTTCCCTGTTCCCTCATCCCTTTTCGAAGGGGAGAGAGTAGGCATGGCCTAATCCACTTCCAGGCTCCCTGAGAACATACCCTTCTCATCTAGTTCTGCCATCTGAGCCTCCTCCTCACATTCCCCATGAGACTGGGAAAGTCTACAGTAGGTTAAAGGGGCAGGCACCCCTTCCAGCCTGGGTGCTAGGTTTGGAGTCAGAGGACTTGCTAGTGGTGTGACTTTGATCACTGCTTAGCTTCTCTGGGCCTCAGTTTCCTCATCTGAAAATAGAGGTAATAATTCCTGCTCTGCTGGCCTCGCAGGGTTTTAATGAGACTCAAATGAGATCATGCTTTGGGAAATGCAAAGTGTTGGATACATGTGGGGGTTATTAGCTTAGTCTGGGATGGCAAGAGGGGAGGATTAGTCCCTAGAGACTGGGTTAGTGCTCAACTCAGAGGTTTTTTCCCCTCGGGGATACCAGGGCCAAAGTATTCAGGGGCTCAGGGGTGGCTGGGGACATAAAATTGGAATCTAGTCATGAGGCCATCCGTGTTCAGCTTGGGTAAAGTGGGACAGGGGGTGCTCATTTATGTCCCTTGGCATAAGTCACAGGTAAATATGTCAATTATGGGGTTTGACTCAACTGCCTGGGGATGTCTTGAGCCAGATGACAATCCCAAAAAGCCAAAGGCCTCCCTCCATTCCTTCCTCCCACCCTCTGGCTCTACTGAGGTCAGAACTTGACCAGTATCTGAAATTGCCAGTCCTTCCCCACCTGCCACAGGAAACCATGGGCCAGGCCTTCGGGGTGACCTAGAGTCAGAGTAGGGCTTTGGCTGCGTTGGGAGCTCTGATGGGGTGCAGTCCTTTGCGGTACCCTCTGCCTGCATGACTGTGAGCCCAGTGTTGGTGGCATGACAGCCCTCACCATGGTCTTCTTTCTCCCATGTGTACTTCCCCCTTGCTTCCCTCATCAACAGCCCACTCTTCTTTCTCTCAACAATACCCGACTCCTTCACACTTTCAGGTCTCATCAGTGGGTCCTCTTCTTCCCGACCAATGTCTAATTCTCCACTCTCACTTCCGGGCAGCAAGGGTGCCCGTGCCTGACACATGCCCCAGTCTGATGACATAGCCTCCAAGTACATTTCTACACTCCTCTATCCTTTGTTCCCTGTGTACCCCACCCTCAGCCTCTTGCTCTTCTTTGAAAGCCTCATTTCCAAGCCCCTGTACGAGCCTCTGGCTCCTCCTGCCTCATTTCCCAGCCCCTGCCTCTCACTTCCCTGAGGGCAGGCTAGAGGGGCATGGAGGCTCTCCTTCCAACCCATCTCCCCTCCACCAGTCTTCCTGTCTTTCCACCATAGCATCTCCTCTCACCTCCTGACTCAGCTTCTGTCTCAGGCCCCTGCTGCTGCAGAGGCCTCCTTGTGCTCCTCCCACCACAAGCAACCTGAACGCGGGATGCCCCCTCACCCCAAGCCAGCTTGGGTCCTGCCTGGCCCCCACCAACAAAGCTCAGTCCAGTTGGTCCCTCCCTGTGAGTGTACCACGGCAGTCAGCTGCTGACTGCCGTTCATCGGTGGGGACCACTACCAGCCACCCCTGGAGCCAGAGTTCAAATGGGGACCTCCTAGCCTGTGTTTGATCAGCTGAGGCCAAATCCGCAACCGTCTAGGAAATGGGGCCCACCAGCTCTTCTGTGTCCTGGAGCCAGTGTCCTAAGGCAGGCCTAGCATGGCCCAGTGGCCAAGACATGGGGAGGGAGGGAGGGCGAGTGGAGAAAAGCTCTTTTTCTCTTTTCAGTGTGTGTGTGTGTGTGTGTGTGTGTGTGTGTGTGTGTGAGATGAGCGGGGGTGGTGGTAATGTACGTATTGTGTCACTGTGTCAGAAAGTGCTGGGTGCCACAGGGGTGTTTGTTGGTTTGTCACTGTGCTGTACAAGCGCCAAGCACTTACTCTGTGTGCTGTGTGCCAGAGGTTGGAGGGCTGCCACGCTGTGGGTGTGGTGTGTCAGGTGTCGTTATGTCCTGTGTGTGCTCATGCTGTGGCTGAGATGCATGCTGGGCCAGTGGTCTGGGGTCTGGTGGGTGTTCTCGTGGGTGTGTTATCTCACTAGGTGGCGGTGCTGTGGGGGGTTGCCTCACACTTGGCTTCTTGGAGACTTGGGTGTCACGGTGCTGGTGGGTAGTGGGGATACGCTGTGTGTTACTAGGTGTTTGTGTCTGTTGGGAGGCTGTGACCTGTGTGGTGTGAGGTTCATAAACCCCAAACCCAGTTCCCAGTGCCTGTAGCTCAGATCCGGGAGTCTCCAATTTCAGGTGAATCGGGACCAAATTCTTGTATAAGTTGTCCCACTTCCCACTCCACTCCTGCCCTGTAGGTCAGGTCATCCTGCAGTTCCTGCGGTTTAAACCAAACCATCAACTGAAGTTCCCTGAATACTCGGCTTCTGATGACCAGAGTGGGAGGAGGTAGAGGAGAAGCAGTGGGAAGAGGAGGAGTGGGAGGGGGAGGAGGGGAGAGCGGAGAAGCAGGAGGAAAGGAGGGGAAAAAAAAGAAGGAGGGGAAAGAGGGGAAAGAGGAATAGGAGGAGAGGAAGCGTGGAGCATGAGAGCCAATCGGAGGGCTTGCCTGAGCCCTGCGACACTCTTTTAGGCCCTGGAGATGCAGTAAATCCAAGTGAGGTCAGCACTCAGAAGGCCAAGTTCATGGGGTTGTGGGAGAGTCAATCAGGCGGACCTGGTTTAATCTGGGGGAGCAGGAAAGATGTTCAAGAGGAAGAGATGTTCGGGCTGATGTCTGAAGGTGTGATGTGTGAAATCTGCTCTGGGTTTCTGATTCCAGCACTTGGGAACGTTTTCACTTACTTTCTTGGTTACCCAGGCTCAAGCTAAGGGGGTTATCTTTGGATGATTCCTCTTCCCCCACATCCAATCAAGTTGGCAGATGTTGCAATGGCTCGTGCATTTAACGGTTCGCTCGACAAATCGTCATGGAGCCTGGACTCTGCTAGGCTCCATGCCCGGCCTCAGGAAGCCAGCCATGAGCAAACGGGACCAGGTTCCTGCCCGCATGGGTCCCACCTTCTCCACACGGCCCTCTCTGCCACTGCTCTGTGTCAGGCCCCAGGCAGGACTCTGGCAGCCTCTTCACTTCTCTCCTGCCTCTAGGTTCACCCATCTGGCCCATGTCCTCACCGCAGCCAAGGGAGCTTGAAAAAACTGTGTTCATTCAAGGAAGTTCATTGTGGTCCTACTGCACGCCAGGGAGAGTTTTAGACACTTGGGATATATCAGTGAACAAAACCAAGTTCCCTCACAGAGCTAACAGTGGGGCAGGAAGAGATGAACAACAAGCACTAATATAATAAGTAAATTATATGGCATGTTATAAGCTGGTACATATTTTGGAAAAATCAAAGTAGAAAAGTCCTAAGGATTGGGGATGCTAGAGTGAGGGGCAGGATGCAGAATTACTTAAGGTGGTCATGGTAGGCCTCATCTAGAAGGTGATATTTGAGCAAAGACTTCAAGGAGGTAAGAGAATTAGCCATCTAGCTATCTGGGAGAAGATCATTCTGGACAGAGGGAACAGTCAGTGCAAAGGCTGTGAGGTGGGAGTGTGCCTGGCATGGTTCGGGTATAGCCAGGAGACCAGTGTGGCTGAAGTCCAGTGAACGAGGGGCTGGAGATGCTGAGGGTCGGATTGCATGAGGTTTGGAGGCCAGTGTAGGGAGGATAGCTTTTACTCTGAGTGAGATGGGGAGCCTTGGGAGGATCTCAAGCTATGTTGTAAGGGGCTCTTCATGGGCTCCTTAGTGGGGGAGTCTGGAGGGGGCAGGGGCATAGGCAGGGAACCAGTCAGGAGGCTACCGCAGTGATCCAGGCAAGCTCAAACAGATCAAATGGCAGAGGAGCTAGGATGATGGGTTTTGTGTGCTCTAAAAATCTGGGCAGGTAGGCAGGGGCCATGGAGGTGTCATCATTGCTGGCAAGCAGAGGGGTGGCCACAGAAAAGTCAGACAGGCAGACAGACGTGAGCTGGCCACCGAACACATGCAGGGGCACGGGGAGCCCTAAGATGTGCATGGAGTCCTTTCTGCTCAGGCCAAGCAGCTAACCCCACCCCAGCCCTCAAATCATCCAGTAATGCTGGGCCAGGTGCAGGCTGAACATATAGACTCATCCTAGAGCTTATGGAGCCCTTGCTAAGCCACTGTCTTACATACTCCTCCCACAATGCTGTGCAGTAGATGTTTGCATCCCCATTTTACAACAACAGTAGCAATAGCTGCAGCTTGCATGTTGCTTACTATAATGCAGACACGTATTCTCAGAGCTTTAAGAGCAGCATTTGACCCTCACGACCATCCTATGAGATAGATATTGTTATCGTCCCCCTTATACATGTGATGAAATTGAGGCACAGGAGGGGTCAAATAACTTGCCCAAGGTCACACAGTTGATAACAGACAGAGCTGGCGTTTAAACTGAAGCATCCTGGCTCCAGAGTTTGTGCTCTTAACCCCTATGCTGATAGGAAAACAAAACTCAGAGACATGAGCGACTTCCCAAGGTTATACAGCAAGTTTGTGGTGAAGTTCATATTTGCGCCAACACACCTGACTCACAGCCCAGTGATTCCTCTGACATGTCCCACATTTCCCCAGCTTTCCACCCTAGCACTCCAAGCTCACACAGGTTCTGAAGGTCGGCTATTGTCTTTAGATTTTATCTTCATTTTTAAAAAATGTTCTTTTGCCTCATCCCCTCCCCCACCTGCATGTTTCCGAGTAGAAACTTGGCGCTTTCACACCAGCCCACGTCCCGAATGGCAGAGGCCAGGAAAGGAGACTGAGCTGCCGACAAGTGGGTGGCATTTGCTGGAGGCATTTTTCCGTTCAGTAAGCGTCTTCATCCCTCAAAGGCTGAAGGAGAGATCTGAGCAAAGAGTGCTGTGGGCTGGGCTGGAACAAACCCTCCCAAGCCTCCCCGAAAGGTACACCCATGTTTGTGGTTGTTCACAAATATGTGTGCCTGTGTTCTCACACATACGTCTGGACGAACGAGGTGTGGGGAGGACAGCGTTTGTAGGAGCTTCTGTGTGTATCTGTCTGGGCGTGTTTGTATTTACTGATGTCTGTGTGTGTGTAAAACTGCGGTGGGGTGGGGAGTGAGTACATGTGAGCATGCGTGTGCCCGATGCACGATGGGAGTGTGCTGGGTGTGTGCATGTGTCTGTGAGTGGGGATGGGTGTGTGAGGTTCTGGAGCACGGGCTAACCTCTGGGCCCTTCTGCTGATCCAGCTGGCCTCAGCCTGCCCTGCCCAAGTTGGGCACACCTGTTGGCCCAGTTCTGCAGCCCACATCCGAGATCGCCTGCCTCTCTGCTGCAGCTTCAGTCTCCTTGTCACTCCCACCCGGTTCGCAGCCTCTCCCTCAAGACCATTGTAATAGAGGTAAGCACGCACTAGTCCAGGACCCTGAGACCTGGCATGATGGTGTTCCTGGGGGCCTGGGATCAGGCAGAGGCTGCTGCCATCAGAACAGGAAGGGATATTCATATCGAAGCACTGTGACAACTCCACTTTCCCCACGGCACAGATGGGGACTGTGTCTGTCGAAATGTAGTCAGGAAAACAGAAACCATCCTAGGTCTTTCAACAGAGGAAGTTTCATCCAGGGGTTTACTCGGGTAGCACAGACTCAGGAGTCAGACAGCCCAGCTTCAGGTCCTGGCTCTGCTGTTTACTTGCTGTTTGACTTGAGTAAGTTACTTAACCTCTCTGTGCCTCAGTGTCCTCATCTGGAAGCTAGGGATGATAATAGTGGTATGTAGCTCACAGGCTCATGGGGAGATTAAATGAGCCCATGTATGTAAAAGTGTTCACGGCAGTGCCTGGCACAGAGTAAGTGCTGCATAAGTGCTGGGTGTTATTGGTTGTAGGATGGTGGCTGAGGAGTTGAGATGGACTTTCTGGGTTCCTAGGATTTGCCCCACCTTAAGAGCGTACTTTCTTCTCTCTGGATCTCTGCCTGTCCCGGCATCTGGTCAGGAGATCCTTACACACTGCCAGTATGGTGGCAGAAAGAGGCAGTGGGCAGTATCTTGCCACTTGGATCTGAACTGGGGCCTCTAGCCCTCTTTTACCCAGAGTGCTCTTCATCAGCTTCCAGATGCACATGCACATCGGGATGCACATCAGAGGCTCAGCCCCATTCCAGGCATGGCACCAGCCCTTTAATCCCAGCCCCTTGGAACATCCACACACACCTGCACAGCTCGTGATTCACAAAGGACTCACCAGCCATTAGCTCATTTGGCAGACATGACAATCCTGGGAGATGGAGATTTTTAACCTTTTTCCTCCTTGACAGATGAAAGCTGAGTCTCAGAGAGGTTGAACAACTTACCGAGGGGCACACAGCTAGTACATGGCAGAGCCAGGACATGAGCTCACAGCTGTCTGACTTGAGGTCCACATTCATAACCACTCTAAGCCATGAGGGTCGGTGGACGTGGTCTCTCCCACAGCAACCTAAGCTCCCTGAGACCTGTGTCTGTTTGTCAATCGGTGTCCAGCAGTGCCTGGCAGAGTCGAGTACCCAATGGGGTACAGCCCAGAGGCCAAACTCAGCCTAGGTATAGGTTTTGCTTAGCTCGTACAGTACTTCTAGGAAGTTTAAGATTAGTCATCAAGATTGCAAAATGGGATGATTTTATGTAAAAATCCCAATTTTCTGCTCCTTTCTAAAAATTCAGGAGCCCTGGCAACCCTGGGCTTGCACTCCAACATGGAAATAAGCGAGGAGCCACTGCTCTGGAAGATGGGGCACGTTGCCTCCATTTCACCCCAGCCCTGAGCACTCCCTGCTGGAGCTCCAGCTGCCATTCCGCAACCTGCTTGCCCCATGGCTTCCTGTCACTTGAATGGGCATCTGAGCCAATGCCTCCTGGGGCAGAGTGTGAGCCCTAGGGAAGGGCTGGGGGCCAAGGTGGCTGTCTACCCACATGAGCTCTCCAACATTAGCTATGTATTCATCTATCCCCCAGCTCATTCACCCAGGCCTCTCTCTATCTCCACCCCATCTAGCACAGGACTTAAGACAGGGACACAGACACGATTTTTGCTCATAAATCAAGGGCTTTGGGATGGTAGAGGATAGGGGCATTTCCTCTGGCCAGAGTAAAATCGGGGGAAGCTTCCAGGAAGAGGCTGCATTTGAGCCTGGAAAGATAGGCAGGCTTTTGGATGAACGGAGATGGGAGCGGAAGGGAGGGTGGAGTTAGCAACACAAGTAACAAAGGCAAGGAGGTGGCCGTGTCCGTGTTGTGTGCTGGGACACTTGAATGGTTGAGTACAGCTGGGTCTTGGGGTGATGGAGGGGAGCAGTGGAACAGGGGATGGGAACTAACATTTGCTGACCCTTCATTTCTGGAGATCCTAGTCCCTGCCTGGCGCCCTGTGAGGGACACGCCTGCAGTAGCCCAGTTAGCTCTCACAGCAATCCTGTGAACCCGAGACTACAGAGGCAGTCATTATAAATGAGTGAATTGAGGTTCAGAGGTTGGGCCATTTGCCCCAAACCACACAACTAGTGGAAGAGCTGTAATTTCCCCCAGGTCCATGTTGAGAGACAGTGGGCTGGGGAGCTAGAGAAGGCTTTGAGCAGGGGAGTGGCCTGGTCTGTCATGCCCTCTGGGCCACAGGGAGGTGGCCCAGGGGATATGGGGGGGCGGGAATCGCAGCCTCTTCCGCCTCCTCCCCCCACAGCTTACACTCTCCAAGCCTGTTGATCCCACCTCCTAAATAGGTCTCCATCCCCACTGCCTTGCCTTTTATCTGGACCCCCATTCCTCTCAGCTGGACCATGGCAGGAATCTTCCACCTAAGTCTCCCTGCTCACATTCTTTCTCTCTTCCCATCCACTCTCCGGCCGCGGCCAGAGTGAACTTCCAAAGGGTCAGAGCTGACTGTGTCACCCCCACCCCATGCTCACAGCCACTCATTTGCTGGGAACTCTCCAAACAACTCCCTGTTGCCTGAAGGGTCTGCTTTCCCATCAGCTTCTGCCTCTGTCCTTTCACTCTTCCACGCATTTCAGTGCCCAGATCACTCCTTACATCCTTTAGGACTCAGTTCAGGTGCTACTTTCTCCTGGAAGCTTGTGCTGACTCCTCTCCTCCCATAGCTGGTTTAGGCGCCCCCACCCTGGATTCTCAGAACTCTCTGGGCTCACCTCCACCGTGATCCTTTCCTGTGCACCCTGCAATAACAGTCCCTTCCTTCGCAGTCTCCTGCAAGACCGGCCTTCCTCCCTGGCAGGACCGAAGGCCGGTAGGGTGCAGTGGTTAAGAGCATGAACTCTGGACTCAGATTGCCTGGCTTTGAACACTGGAACTGCCATGTAGTAGATGTGGGCACTTGACTAAGTCCCTTTGCCACTCTATGCCTCAGTTTCCTTCTATAAAATGCGGATTATAATAGCATCAACCTGGCTTTTGTGAGAAAGAAAGGAGAGAGTCCACATAAAGCACTTAGAACAGTGATCAGCTTACAGTAAGTGCTCAATAAACACAGCTATTAATTACTCATTTCTGTAGCCCCAGGGCTTGGCACCAAGTAGGAGTTTGGTGGCTTAATGGGGGGTCTGGAGACCATGGGTCAGGGGAGACTGGCCTTCTCGGAGGGAGGCCTTGCTGGAAGATGAGCCCCTTGCTAAGTGGCTGGAAAGGGGTTGGGGGCAGACGTGGCCCCCCGGGGAGCAACTTCAGAGCTAATGGCTGCTGCATGTGGCAGCTCCTATCTGGTCCAGTCGCCAGCCTCCCCCATCAATGTGGTTCTAATAGTCAGCTGACACCTCATTAGCCTAAGTCCAGGCCCAATTCTGCTGCTGCGCAGTGAGCGAGCAAGTCGCTGGGGGTCCAGAGGCTCGTTAGGGCCAGGCCTTCACCAGGGCCAGAGGGCCCACAACCGCTCAGGGCCCAGTCAATGTGTTTCCAATCAGCAATTAGTCTTTAATTAATGGGGCTGCAAAATGATTGTTTTCCCGTCTGAATGGTGGAGTGGGCAGGGAGCCGGCAGGAATGGCCATCTGGGGAATGTTAAGCTGGAGTTACAAGAGGAGACATAAAGAAAGGAACCAAACACCCCAATTTGGGCCCAAATCATGGCCCTGGGCGAGCTGAATGGCACCCAGCCCAGTGGCAAATGAAAGACAGGCCTGGGCTCCTGGTGGCACCTGCTCTTGCCCAGGGTCCAGCGTCCCCAGTGGCTCTGGGGATGGCCAAGGAGATATTATGTGGGGCCTTAGTTTCCCCAGATGCACCACGAGGGGTTCCTGGTGGTTCTCCAGGGGCCTTCACAGCTCTGGGGCACTGACGGAATTGCCCATGTCATACATCACTTAGTGGGAAAGCTGTTTCTCCCTCCTTGACATCCCAGCCAGGCCTCATCTCTAAAATGGTCATCACCATTTCTACCTCCTAGGCTCATTGGGGTGGAAAATAATCCTGTAAACTGAGAAGTGCTGTGCTGGGCCCCTGGGGCTCGGGACTGGGAAGCCAGCCATCAGCTCCTGGTGGTTCCTGTCCTGAGTGCCTCTGAGCCCGGTTCTCATATCCTCTACTCACACCAGCCAGAGGAAGGAGAGCGAATGAGGACAGAAGCCACTGTACGTATTAAGCGGCTGCTGAGTTTGTCTGCTGCACTATCGCATTGAAGCTTTGCTATAGCCCTCTGAGGCAGGGATTGTTTTTATTGCCCCCAGTTTACAGAAGAGGAACCTGGGCTACTGGGCAGTTTACTGAGTGAGCATTGAATCCAAAGAGGTCCCACTTTGGAGCCCAAGCACTTAACCACCAAATAAGGAGCAGCTTCTCTTTATTTTGGGAGACCCCATCTTGGACAACAGTTTGACACCCTTCCCTGACATCTAGAACCACAGGCAAAGGACATCAGCCCTGGCTAAGCCGTTAGTGATAAACATATTCAGCCCTCCCACAGTGTGGATGAGGAAACTGAGACCCAGAGAGGGTAGGGATGTGTCCAGGACCATACTGTAGGCTCTTGACAGTTCTGGCCTTGAGACCCAGCTTACTGACTCCTAGGTCTGTTCAGTTGGAGCAAAATCCCGTCCCTGGGGCTTTTCCCTCTCCCTCATCCCTGCTAGCCTGTTGATTCTGGCTCCTAGATATGCTGCTTATACATTAGCACCTCCCCATTCTCTCTGTGCCTTCCCTGGGGTCAAGTCTTCTCCTACTCCCCCTACCCAGAGTGGCTGCCTCAGCCCCCTCGATGGCTTTCAGATGAATCTTCCAAATGTACACCTCGGATCCTATTGCACACTTGCTCAGAAAGCCTCAGTGACTCCCTACGGTCTGCTGAATGAAGTACAAACTCCTCAGCCTGCCATACAGGGCTTTCTACATAAAGCTCGAATCCACTTTTCCAGCTTTGACTCCATTTTCCCATTAATAAATCTTATGCCTTAGTCAACCTGAACTCATCAAAGATTGGTTTCCTGCTCCATAGGATTATTGTGAGGATTAAATTAGTCACTCTATGTAAAGCCCTTGGAACAGCGCCTGGCACAGAGCAAGGGCCATATTAGCGTTGTTAAACAGATACAAAAACAATATGTGGACCTGCCTGATCTATGCCCATCTCCAGGCTTCTCTGCTCACTGCGTTCCTTAAACCCTAACCCTAACCCTAACCTTTCCACCACTCTCTCTGCATAGCCAAACCCTACCCAGCCTTCAAGGCTTTCAGCTATCCCATGTTACTTCCTCCAGGAAGGCTTTCCTGATGTCCTCTGCCCTGGAATCCCACTGGCATTCTCTTCATCCTCTCCCATGGCTGCCTAGTCAGTCTTTTATTAGCGATTGGTGTGTGCATATGCTCTTGAGTAGCCTGGAAGCAACTCAAGGGTAGGTGATATGGTATAGGGAACAGAGTGCAGGTGTGGGCATCAGACTGACTAGCATTTAAATCTCAGCCCTGCCAAGTTCCAGCTGTGTGACCTTGAACCTTAGCCTCTCTAAACCTCAGTTTGCTCAGCAGTAAAATAGTCCTTACCTGACAGGGTGCTTTTGAAGGGTTTGGCCCAAGAGGGAGTGAACTCGCTGGCACACAGTGGGAGTTCAAATCTCTTACCCTTTTGTGCTGAGGAACTAGAAAGGAGCCCTGGCAGTTATGGGCTGAGACTTGGCTGCTTCTGGCCTGGGAGTTATTTCATAGGTGACTTGACCTCTTCCCATATCCTGAGGCCCAGGTGACTGAGCCCTTCCCCAGTCCTCTTCCCTAGTCCAGCCTTCAGCACTTACAGCAGTGACCTGAGCTGGTCACAAAAGCCAGCTGTCCTTGTGTTTCTTAAAATGATATTTGCCGTTGACCGAGGAAGGGTGGCCACCCTGAGTCAGTGCCTTCTGGCAATTTCCTTCCAATCATCTTCATGGGAATCAGAGGGCAAAAACCCTGGGAATTCTCCATGGGTTCCAGCCCGCCTGCCAACCTCCAATGGCCTGCCCAGGCTGCTTCCTTGCTCAGCCTGTGGGCCAGCCCTGCTTGCATTCCCCACATCAAGGGAGCTGGAAAATGACCCCATGTCTGGCCTCACCTTCTGAGGATTCCCAGGTGGGCAGACTAGGAGCTGTGTAGAATGCCTAGGGAGGCAAGAGGCCTGGATGTTGTTCTCACACTGCCGATGACTGGCCATGAATACCGGGGCCAGTCCCTTCCTCTCTTTGACCTTCAGATTTTGAATTTCTACCATGACACAGTCCTGGCCTCCATGATCTCTTACCTGGATGACTGCACTAGCCCCTGACTCATCTCCCTGCTTCCACCCTTTCTCACCTCAGTCTACTCTCAATACAAAAGCCAGCAGGGTCCTGTTAAAACATATACCACATCCTGTCATGCCTCTGCTCAAAACCATCCCTTGGCTTCTTAACAGCCATAGTAAATTCCAAAGGTCTTATAGTGATCTATAGACACCAAATCATGGATTTCCACTCTTGGCTGCACATCAGAGCCATCTAGGGAGTTTTTTTTTTTAAAAAAAAATACTAATACCTGAGTCTCATCCCCAGAGGTTCTGGCTTAATTGGTCTGGGATGCAGTCTGGGTGCGGGAAGTTTAAAAAGCTCCCCAGATGAGTTTTGGTGAGAACCACTGCCCATGTGATCGGTTTCCACCTTCCCCCTTACCTCTCTGACTTTATCTCTTACTCTCCCCCCATTCACCCTGCTCCAGAAACTGCCCTTGCTGTTCCTCAAACACTCAAGGAACACTCCCACCCAAGGGCCTTTGCACTTACTGCTCTGACTGCTTGGGTTGCTTTATTTCTAGCTACCTGTGGAGCTACCTATGTCCAGCTCCCTCACTTTATTCAGAGTCCTGCTTAGATGTCACCTTCTCAGAGAAGCTTTCCCTATTCACCCAAGCTAAAATAGCACCATCCATCACCACTATTACTCTCTGACCGTTGCCCTGCCTCATTTTCCGTATAGCACTCATCACTATCAGGCATATTGTTTGTTTATTCATTTATTTATTTGTCTGTCTCCCTTCACTAAGATATCAGCTCCATGAGGGATAGTGTTTTGTTTTGTTTATTGCTGTATCTCCAGCATCTACAATAGTGCCTAGAACATAGTAGATGTTTTATAAATGTTTGTTAGATAAGTGAATGAATCAAAGCAGTGGAAAGGAAGCTTGGGAATTGGCCCCATATAGATGAGAATTTCCAGCTCAGTCTTTTCTAGCTCTGTAACCTTGGGCAAATCATTGAACCTCTCTGATCTTCAGTTTCCTCAGCTGTTAAATGGGCCTAGGAATGTCCACTTTATAGGGTTATCATTTAGACTGATTGCTTAAGCCAGGTGACTGGTCATTTGCTATTTTACCTACCTCCTAGCTTTCCCCTAACAATTGTTTAGCTTTTTACTTTGAAATGATCATAGAGTCACATTACAAAGACAGTACAGAGACATTAGCAAGAATGGCAGAGTAAGGACTTCCAAAAAACCACTCCTCCATAGAAACAACCAAAACACTGGTCAAAACAGTCAGGATCAACTTTTTTACAACTGTGGAAATTAACCAAATGTTTTCAGCAATCCAGGGAGTGTTAATTGAAGAAAAGAGACTGAATCTTGGTAAGAACAGTGAAGTTTTTGGTATTATAACTTGCTTCATTCCTACCCATGCTCCCCAGCTCTACAGTAGCCTTGAAGATGAACAGCCTGAAATCACAGTGAAAACCAGCAACCTGGCAACCACTGGAGAAGGAAGAATAGGATCGGAGCCTCATTCTCAGAGAATTGTCATTGTTTGACCTATCTGGTGGTTCACGTGAAGACACCGCTTGCAAGCCTTGTCATTATTTAACCAGACTAAGAGTTCGCCCAGTGCAAAGAGCTTTTTCCTCAGAAGTATTTGTTGAAAAAAATCAGTGGAAATCATTTAATTGTTTAATATCATGGCTATCTGAGGTAGTAGATAAGAGCTGGAACAAATGATAGGCTAACCAAAAAACTTAAAAGGAAAGCTAAATAATGTTATGCCCATAAGGGTCTTGGAAGAGCTCTCACATATTCTTGTAAATCTAGAAGGACACACAGGCTTTGCACCTGTTCCTGAAATAATTGAGAAGGTCCTAAACACTCACTTCTGGCTGACTTTGAAGCTCTGCACAAGCAGGAAGTGAAGGATAAGGTCGAGTTGTAAACCACCTGGCTGAATATTGAAGATGTGCCCCCAAACTTGTGGCAAAGACTGGGAAATTTATTAGTTCCAGGCATTTAAGAAACTTTCTGTTTAATCATTAGCTGACCACTAAACAAGCAGAAACTTCACTGGCCACACATGTCAAAGAATACATACTTTCTGGAATTAGTTCCAGAAAACTCACTAAGCAAGTGAACAGCAACAGCAACAAACCCTGATGACAAGGGAGAGTCTGATTTTTCAGAGTTGCCATATCATATTATTTTAAATGTTCGGTTTTGAACCAAAAAAATGAAACATGCAAAGAAACAAGTATGGTCTATAAACAGGAAAAAAAAGCAGTTCATAGAAACTGTCCCTGAGGAAGCCCAGACATTGCATTTACTAGACAAAGACTTTTATAATATGGCCAAAGAACTAAGGGAAATGAAGTCTAAATAATTAGAGAAAAATATAATAACAATGTCTCACCACATAGAGAATATAAAAATAGATACATTATATACAAGGACCAAAGATATGTTATAATAACTGAAATGAAATATTTACTATGGGGTCAACATCAGATTTAAGCAGGTAGAAGAAGGAATCAGCAAAGCTGAAGATAGGTGAGTTAAGGTTATTCAGTCTGAAGAAGAGAAAGAAAAAAGAATAATGAAAAGTGAACAGAGCCTCAGAGTTCTGTGGGAAACCAGCAAGCATATCAACATATTCATGATAGGAGTCCCGGAAAGAAAATTGAGAGAGAAAGGGGCAGAAAGAATATTTGAAGAAATAATGGCTGAAAACTTCTCAAATTTGAGGAGAAACAATAATCTACACATCCAAGAAGCTTAATGAATCCAAGTAGGATAAACTCAAAGACATCCACACCTAGACACTTTGTAATCAAACAGTCAAAAACCAAAGCCAAAGACAGAATCTCAAAAGCATCAAGAGAGAAGTGACTCATCACGTAAAAGGAATTCTCAATAAAATTAAGAGCTGATATCTCATTAGAAATAATGGAGGCCAAAAGGGAGTAGGATAACATATACAAAGTGCTGAAAGAAAAATGTTGCCAACCAAGAATTCTATATCCAACAAAATAATCCCTCAAAAAATGAAGTAAAAATTAAAATATTTTCAGATACACAAAAACTGAGAAAATCTATTTTTACCAGACCTGCCCTGTAAGGAATACTAAAGAGAATAATACAGGTGTTGATGAAAGGGCACTACACAGTAACTTGAATCCACATGAAAAAATAAGGAACACCAGTATTTTTTGTTTGCAATGTTTCTTCTCTCCCATCTGATTTAAAAGACAACTGCAAAAGCCAATAATTATAAATCTGTGTTGATGGGTATACAATATATAATAGTGTAACTTGTATGACAATAAAAGCATAAAGGAGGGAGGAGGGAATGGAATTGTATAGAAGCAAAGATTTTGTATACTACTGAAATTAAGTTGTATTAATCTGAACTTGATTGTTATAACTAAGATGTTTATTATAATCCCCAGGTCAACCAATAAGAAAATAACTAAAATATATATATAGTAAAAAAAAAAGACAAAAAAGAGGATTAAAATGATACACCAGAAAATACCTATTTAACACAAAAAAGGCAGCAATGGAGGAATAAAGGAACAAAAAGACATAATATATATATGAAAAAGTGGCACAATGGCAGATATAAATCCTACCATGTCAGTAATTACATTTAAACAAATGGATTACATACTCTGATTAAAAGGGAGAGATTGGCAAAATGGATTTAAAAAACAACCCCATGATCCAGCTATATATGCTGTATACAAGAGACAAACTTTAGAATCAGACAAAAATGGATTGAAAGTAAAAGAATGGAGAAAGATATACCATGCAAACAGTAACCAAAAGAGAGCTGGAATTGCTATACTAATATAAGACAAAACAGACTTTAAGGCAACACTTGTTACTAGAGATGAAGACTATTTTATAATGATAAAAGAGTGTCAACTCATCAAGAGAATATAACAATGATAAAAATATATGCACCCAAAAGCAGAGCACATGAATCAAAAACTGACAGAATTGAAGGGAAAAATAATAGTTGGAGGCTTCAATACCTTACTTTCCATAATGGATAGAACAAGACAGGAGATCAACATGGAGATAGAAGACAACACTATAAAGCAACTAGGCCTAAAGATATCTATAGAACACTCTGCCCAACAACAGCAGAATACACATTCTGCTCATGTCTATGAAACATTCTCAACATAGGCTCTATGTTGGGTCATAGAAGAAGTCTCAAGAAATTTAGAAAAATTTAGATCGTGCAAATTATATTCTCCAACCACAATAAAATGAAATTAGAAATAAATAGCAGAAAAAAGTTTGATGATATCTCAAATATATGAAAATTAAACAGCACACTCCTAAATAACCAAAAAGTCCAAGGAAAAATTACAAGGTAAACTAGAAAATATTTTGAGATAAATAAAAACAAAAACACAACATACCAAAACTTATGAGGTGAAGCTAATGTACTGCTTAAGGAAAAATTTATAAATGAAGATGGTTTTATATAAAAATAGTGATTTCAAATCAATAACCTAAACTTCCAACTTAAGAAACCAGATAAAGGGATAAAACTAAATCCAAAGTAAGTGGAAAGGAGGAAATAATAAACACTAGAGTAGAAATAAATAAAATAGAGAGTAGAAAAATGACAGAGAAAATAAAAGGAACCAAAAATTTGTTCTTTGAGAAGATCAACAAAATTGTCCAAACTTTAGCTAGACTGACCAAGAAAAAAAAGTTGGAAATCTCAAATTACTAAAATTGGGAATGAAAGAGTGTACATTACTACCAACCTTACAGAAATGAAAATGATTATATGGTATAATACTATGGGCAATTGTATTATAACAAATTAGAAAACCTAGATGACAAATTGGACAAATTCCTACAAAGGCACAAACTACTGAAACTGACTCAAGAAAATCCTAAGGAACACACACACACACACACACACACACACACACACACACACACAAGCTATTAAAGCTAATAATCAAGTTCAGCACAGTTGTAGTATACAAGATCAATATAAAAATTTTGTCTCTATGCACTTGGACTAAAAATTAAAAATAGAATTAAGGAAATGGTACTGTTCACAATAACATCAAAAAGAATAAGATATTTAGGAATCAATTTAACAAAAGATGTGTAAGGTTGAACACTACAAAATATTGAATAAAATTAAGTCCTAAATAAATAGAAAGACATCCCATGTTCATGGATGGGAAGACTTAATATTGTTAAGATGCCAGTACTTATCAAATTGATCTACAGATTCAACACAATCCCTAACAAAATCCCAACTGCCTTTTTTGCAGAAATTGACAGACTGATACTAAAATTCAAATGAAAATACGAGGGCCAAGAATAGCTAAAACAATCGTGGTGGTTAACGTTATGTGTCAACTTAAGTGGGCCATGGGGTGCCCAGATAGCTGGTTAACATTATTTCTGGGTGTGTCTGTGAAGGTGTTTCTGGAAGAGATTAGCATTTGAAATGATGGACTGAATAAAGCAGACAGCTCTCTCCAATGTGGGCAGGCATTATCCAATCTGTTGAGTTCCTGAATAGAACAAAAAGTCAAAGGATAGCCAAATTCACTTTCTGCTTGACTGCTGAGCTGGAGCATCGATTTCCTCCTAGCTTCAGTGTCCCTGGTTCTCAGTCTTTTAAATTATTTTTATTTATTTATTATTATTATTATTTTTTTGCGGTACGCGGGCCCCCCACTGCTGTGGCCTCTCCCATCGCGGAGCACAGGCTCCAGACGCGCAGGCCCAGCAGCCATGGCTCACGGGCCCAGCCGCTCCGCAGCATGTGGGACCCTCCCGGACCGGGGCACGAACCCGTGCCCCCTGCATCGGCAGGCGGACTCCCAACCACTGCGCCACCAGGGAAGCCCCTCAGTCTTTTAGATTGGACTAGAAAGGACACCATTGGCTCTCCAGCTCTCAGACCTTTGGACTATACCACCGGCTTTCCTGGGTCTCCAGCTCGCAGATGGCGGATTGTGGGACTTCCTAACCTCTACAGTCATATGAGCCAATATGTATATCTATATCTATATCTATATCTATATCTATATCTATATCTATATCTATATCCTGTTAATTCTGTTTCTCTGAAGAACCCTGACAATCTTGAAAAAGAACAAAGTTGGTTCTTTGAAACTTCCTAATTTCAAAACTTGCTACAAAGCTACATTAAATCAAGTCTGGGTGGTACTGGCATAAAGATAGACATGTAGATGAACAGAAAAGAATAGAGTCTAGAAATAAACCCATAAGTTTATGTTTAATTAATTTTCAATGAAGGCATCAAAACCATTCAACAGGGAAAAAGAATGGCCTCTTCAACAAATGGTTCTGGCACAAATGGATATCCACTTGCAAAAGAATAAATTTCGACCTCTACCTCACACCATATACAAAAAAATACCTCAAAATGGATCAAAGACCTAAATTTAAGAGCTAAAATAATAAAACTCTTAGAAGAAAACATAGGTGTAAAACTTCTTGAACTTCAATTAGACCGTGGTTTCTTAGATATGACACCAAAAGGGCAAGCAACAACAACAAGAAAACATAAATTAGACTTTATCTAAATAAAGACTTCTGTGCCTCAAAGGACACTATCAAGAAAGTGAAAAGACAACCCACAGAATAGGAGAAAATATTTGTAAATCATATATCTGATAAGAGACTAGCATCCAGAGTCTATAAAGAACATTTAAAAGTTAACTATAAAAAGAAAACACAATTTTAAGATGGGCAAAGAATTTGAATATCCATTTCTGCAAAGATGATATACAGGTGACCAATAAGACACGAAAAGATGCTCTACACCATTAGTCATTAGTGAAATGCAAATCAAGACAATGAGATACCAATTCACACCCACTAGGATGACGAGAATCAAAAATTCAGGTAACAAATATTGAAGAGGATATGGAAAAATTCAAGCCCTCATACTTTGCTAATGGGAATATAAAATGGTGCAGCCTTTTCGGAAAACAGTCTAGCCATTCCTCAAAATGTTAAGTATAAGTTACCATACAACCCAACAATTCTACTCCTAGGGTAGATATCCAAGGAAATTGGAAACATATGTTCACACAAAAGCTTGTACATAAATGTTCATAGCAGCATTATTTATAATAGCCAAAATGTGTAAACAGCCTCTATGTCCATCAACTGATGAATGGATAGAAAAAAATGTGATATATTCATACAAGGGAATGTTATTCAGTCATAAAAAGGAATGAAGTACTGATACATGCTGCAACATGGATCAACCTTGAAAAGATCATGCTAAGTGAAAGAAGCCAGTCAAGAGGAACACAAATGATATGATTCCATTTATATGAAATGTCCAGAATAGGCAAATCCATAGAGACAGAAAGTAGATTAGTGATTGCCAGGCACTGGGGTTTTGGGAGGAAATGGGGAGTGACTGCTAATGGGTACTGAGTTTCCTTATGGGGTGATGAAAATGTTCTGGAATTAGATAGTGATGATATTTGTGCAACATTCTGAATATACTAAAAATACTGAATTGCACACTTTAAAGGGTGAATATTATGGTATATTAATCATATCTCAATAAAAATTGTATAAGAAAAGCAGAGTCCAGAGAGGTTCCATGTGCCCTCCATCCAGTGACTACATGTTACATAAATATAGTATAATATGAAATCCAGGAAAGTGACATTGGTACGATGCATGCATATAGTTCTATGCTATTTTATCACATGTAGATTTGTGTAACCACAGCCGTGATCAAGACACAGAACTGTTCCATCACCACAAAGATCTTCATGCTACCTCTTTAGAGTCACACCCTCCCTCATTTACCCCACTATCCCTAGCCCATGGCAGTCACTTATCTACTCCCCAACTCTGTAATTTTGTCCCTTTGAGAATGTTATATAAACGGAATCACATAGCATGAGACCTTTGGTATTGGATTTATCAACATAATTCCCTAGAAATTCATCCATGCATCTATCAAGAATTTGTTTCTTTTGATGGCCGAGTAGTATTTAATGGTATAAATATACGTTTGTTAAACCACCTACCTATTTAGGGTCATTTTGGTTGTTTGAAGTTTTTGGCTATTACAAATAATGCTGCTGTGGATAATAATGCACAGGTTTTTGTGTGGACAAGTTTTCATTTCTCTGAGATGCAATCGACGAGTTGGATTGTAAGTATATGTTGAGCTTTTCAAGAAGCCACCATACTATTTTCCAGAGTGGCTGTACCATTACACATTCCTACCAGCGATGTATGGGATTTAGTTTATTTTCATCCTCTTCAGCATTTGGTATTGTCACTAATTTTTATCTTAGCCATTCTAATAGACATGGAGTGATATCTCTCATCACGTCCTTAGTTTGTAATTCCTAATTCTTATTGATGTTGAACATCTTTTCATGTGCTTATTTGCCATCTACATATCTTCTTCAGTGAAATGTCTCATGTCTTCTGCCCAGTTTCTAAATGGATTGTTTGAGTTTCACTATTGAGTTTTGAGACTTCTTTGTATATTCTAAATAGAAATTCTTTGTTAGATATGTGGTTTGCAAATATTTTTCTCCACAATGTAATTTGTCTTTTAATCCTCTTTACAGAGACCTTTGTCGAGCAAAAGATTTTAATTTTGATGAATTCCAAATTATCCATTTTTTTATGTAATCAACTGTGCTTTTGCTGTTGTGTCTAAGAATTCTTCACCAAGCCTTAAATATTGCAGATTATCTCCTGTGTTTTATTTTAAAAGTTTTCTAGTTTCTAGTAAGTCTGTGTACAAGCCTTTTAAGAGCAGGCTTTCCATTCTCCACGGCATTTTAGGCCTGCTGAATGTAAGCCCCATTGGTTTTCAAAGCTGGACATTTTGCGGGCTTGTGTCTCCAGTGCAGGTCCCAACAGTTGGGGTGTCTGATGTGGGACATGAACCCTTAGCTCCTCAGGGTTGAACTGCTTTTGCATCTTTGTCAAAAATCACTGGATGTATTCGTGGGTCTAGTTCTGGGGTCTCTATTCTGTGCCATTGATCTATGTGTCTATTCCTCCACCAGCACCACAGTCTTGATTACTGTTCATATATAAGTTTAAAATCAGGTAGAGTGAGTCCTCCCACTATATTCTTCTTTTTCAAAATTCTTTTAGCTATTCCAGTTCCTTGGACTTCCCATATGGATTTTAAGGTAATCTTTTATACATCTACAAAAATATCTTGCTGGTATTTTGATAGGAATTGCATCAAACCTGTATTTCAGTTTTGAGAGAACTGACATCTTTATCATGTTGAGTCTTCCAATCTATGGACACACTGTGACTGTCCATTTATCTAGATCTTCTTTGGTTTCTTTCATGAGCATTTTGTAGTTTTCAACGTATAAGTCCTATACATGTTTTGTTAGATTTATTCCTAGGTGTTTCATTTTTTGAGTGATTGTAAGCAGTGCTATATTTTTAGTTTCTGTGTCCATACGCTTATGAATTGTTCATAGAAATGCAATTGGGTTTTTTGTATGTTGAATTTTTATCCCGAGACCTTGACAAACTCACTTATTAGTTGTAGAAGTTTGTTTCTGTTTTTTTTTTTTTAGGTTCCATGGCATTTTCTATGTCAACCATAGGGTCACTTGCAAATAGGGACAGTTTTATTTCTTCCTTTCTGATTGACATACTTGTTATTTTCTTTCTTTTTCTTATTGTGCAGGCTAGAACTTCCAGTGCTATGCTGAGTAAGAATGGAGACAGTGGACATCCTTGCCTTGTTTCTTATCACAGGAGGGAAGCATTCAGTATTTTACCATCAAGTATGTTGTTAGCTGTAGGGTTTTGGTAGATGTTCCTTATCAAGTTGAGGACATTCCCCTCTATTTTTAGTTGTCTGAGAGTTGTTATCATGAATGGGTATTGAGTTTTGCCAGATGTTTTTTCTGTATCAATTGATGTGACTACGTGATTTTTCTCCTTTTGCCTGTTAATGTGATAAATTTTATTGATTGATGTTCAAATTTTGAACCAGCCTTGCCTCCCTGGAATAAACCCCACTGGTAATTATATGTTTAAAAACATTTCTGAATTCTATTTGCTAATATTTTGTTAAAGATTTTGTTTCTATAGTATGAAGGATAATGATTTGTAGTTTTCTTTTTGTGCTCTCTTTGTCTGGTTTTGGGATCAAGGTAATATTGGCCTTGTTGGGCATGAATCTTCTATTTTCAGGAAGAAATGGTATAGAATTTGGTGTTGATTTTTCTTAAAAGTTTGGTAGAACCCTCCAGTACAACCATTTTGGCCTGGAGACTTCTTTTGGGAGAAGTTTTTAATAACAAATTCAATTTCTTTGATAGTTTTGGGGCTAATTAAATTATCTGTTTTGTATTGTGTGCATTGTTGTAGTCTGTGCTTTGCTAGGAATTGGTCCATTTCATCTAAGTTGTCAAACTTATGAGTTTAAAGTTGTTCATAGTATTCTCTTTTCATCCTTTTGATTAGTTCAGGGTTTGTGGTAGTATCCCATATTGCATTTCTGATATGGGGTGATTTGTGTCTTTTCGCTTTTAATCATCAGTCTTGCTAGAGGTTAGTCAATTTTATTGATCTTTTCAAAGAAACAAATTTTTATTCCATTATTTTTCTCCGTTGTTTTTTCTATTCTCAATTTTATTGTTTTCTGCTTATTTTATTATTTCCTTCCATCTGCTTGTTTTTGGGTTTAGTTTGCTTTTCTTTTTCTAATTTCTTATGTTGAGAGTTTAGATAATTGATTTGACTTTTTCTCTTTTCCAATGTAAGCAGTTAGTGCTATAAAGTTCTCTCCTAGCACTGCTTCAGCTGCATTATACAGATTTTGACTTACGTTGTGTTTTCGTTTTTCTTCAGTTCAATGTATTATATACACACATAACCTATCATCATCAACTGGTGTGAACATTTCACCATTTTGAGTAAAGTGTAGAAAACCTACCTCCTTTTATGTTCCTCAAAATTCTCCCATTCATCATATAACTTTCTTAAATATTTCCTCTACCTACACTGAGAACTACATTAGACATTGTTATAATTTTTGCTTTAACTCTCAGACATAATTTAGAAAATTTAAGAGGAAAAAGAAAGGCCATTGTATTTACCCATATTTTTACTCTTTCAGTCATCCTTTCTTCTTTCCTGATATCCCAATATTTCTGTTTTTTATCACTTCTTTTACATTTTAAGAGCTTCCTTTAGCCATTCTTTTAGTGTGGGCCTATTAGCAGCCAATTCTCTTAGTTTTCCTTCATCTGAGAATGTCTTCTTTTACTCTTCATTCCTGCATGATAATTTTGCTGGATATAGAACTCTGGGTTGACAGTTCTTTTCTTTCAGCTCTTGAAAATACTGCGCTACTTCCTTCTGGCTTCCATGGTTTCTGATGAGAAACTCACTGCCATTTGAGTTGTTGTCTCCTGTAACTAATGTGTCATTCCTCTCTTGCTGCTTTTAACATTTTTTTTCTTTGTCTTTAGTTTTCAGAAGTTGGACTAGATGTGTCTTGGTGTGGATTTTTCTGGGTTTACCCCATTTGGGATTCACTCAGCTTGTTGATGTCTTTTGTTGAATTTGGGGGACTTGGGGCCATTAATTTTTTTTTGTAGGTTTTCAGGCCCATCTGCATTCTCCTCTCCTTCCAAGACATGGATTCCAGTGACATGAATGTTAGATCTTTTGCTCTAGTCCCACAGGTCCCCGAACCTCTCTTCATTTTTTTCGATATATTTTCTCTCCATTGTTCAGATTGGATAATTTCTATTGCTCTGTCTTCAAGTTCAATTATTTCCTCTCTCTCCTCCATTGTTTTTAAGCCCATACATTGAATTTTTCAATTCATTGTATTTTTCCACTCAACAATTTACATTTGGTTCTTTTTTATATCTTCTGTTTCTTTGCTAAGGCTGTATTTTTTTCATTTGTTTTAAGTATGTTTGTAATTCCTTGTTGAATGATTTTTACGAAGACTGCTTTAAAATTATTGTCGGGTAATTTTAATATCCGTTTCTAGTCATTTTTTGCATCCAAGTTTTGATTTTCTTTTCTCATTCAAGTTGAAATTTTCCTGGTTCTTGGTATGCCAGGTGATTTTTAAAAATTAAAACCTGGATATTTTGTATATTATCCTATGGGACTCTGGATTTAGTTAAATATTCTTTATTAGCAGGAGTCCTCTAACACTGCACTAATAGAGGGAGAAGAATACCACCTCCTTACTGTCAGGTTGAGGTGAAAGTCCAGTTTCCCCACTCTGCCTCCTTTGATACCCCAAGGTGGAAAGGAGTGCCTCATTACTGCAAGATAGATAATAGGATTTTAGGCTCCCCACTAGACCTCCACTGACAGTAGGAGCAAGAAAGTCCTCGTTACTGCCAGGTAGGGATAAGAGTCCTAGCTGCCCACTCAGCCTTCTCTGATACAGTCCCAGTCAGGGGAGAGGGGGCAGGACTAAGACATCTTGTTACAGTCTGGTAAAAGCAGAAGTCTAGGCTCCCTACTCAGCCTTTGCTGTCATAGTGGGGGTGGAGCCACAGCATTTTCTTTTTAAAAAATTATTTATTTATTTATTTGGCTGTGTCGTGTCTTGGTTGCGGCATGTGGGGTCTTCATTGCCTCGTGTAGGATCTTCACTGCAGCATGCAAGATCTTTTTAGCTGTGGCATGCAGGATCTTTAGTTGTTGCGTGCGGGATCTTTTAGTTGTGGCACGCAGGATCTTTAGTTGTGGCAAGCGAAATCTTTAGTTGCAGCATGAGGACTCTTCGTTGTGGCATGTGGGATCTAGTTCCCTGACCAGGGCTCGAACCTGGGCTTCCTGCATTGGGAGCACGGAGTCTTAGCCACTGGACCACCAGGGAAGTCCCTCCACAGTTTCTTCTGTAGTGTTAGGTTGGAGTAGAGTGGTTATTGTCTAAAAGTTTACTGTCTTGCTGTACTGTCCTTTTCTTGTCCTTTGGCTAAAAGAGAACAGGCATTTGTTGGGTCTATGTTTTTAAATGTTTTTCTGGTTTTTTTTTTTTTTTGGTTGTTGTTTGCTGTTGTTGTGTCCATTGGTATTTCTGTTTGCTGGCTTCCCTAGCATCCAGGGAACTCACCACCATGTTGTTCTTTGGTTCCTGAGTTCCTTAGCTGGCCTGTCTTCTTCTCGCCGCCTTTCAGAATCTTTTTATATTTGTTTTATGTATAACATCCAGAGTTTTTAGCTGTACTTAGCGGGAGGAATCAGGAGAAGGCTGTCTACTCCTCTCATCTGGAAGAAGTCCCCCTTTGTTACTACCTTTTTATCCCATTTAAGTAAGGCCATAGGGAGAACATGAATCTGCTCTAATTGGCTTTTACAAAAGGAAAGAGGAAAAGACGGGAAATAATTTACAATCTTCAACTCTTTAACTATGATTAGTGAGTGATAAATAGCTCATAACACCCAGAGTGTCTTGACAATGAGACCGAGAAGGACTAGACTCTAATTCTCAGAAAGGAGGAGGCTGGGACAGTGATTTCATTTTAATACCTGCAGAGATCAATCCCCTCCCACCTTCTAAAGTTGCTTCCAGCCTTTCCCCTTACCCGTGCCTACCCCATTTCTGGTTGGGGACAGTCTTAGGGGTGTGCCCACAGAACCTTGGTATCTTGACCTCCTTTATCCTGTGAGTATGGGCACAGGGGACAGTGAAAAAGTCCAGGCCATCCTTCCTGGCCTTGCCCTGGGGCCACTGCCTATGGACCCTCAGCCCCAGAGGCTTTGGCTCTTGGGATCATCCTTCTTCTTCTACAGCTTGTCTCTTTATTCTCAGCTCCTTCCCTGCAGGATCTCCCCCCACACCATACTACCCACTCCCTAATGGCTCAGGGAAGCACATTCCACACTCCTTCTTGGGGCTGAGGCCAATGAAGTTGTGGCAGCTGTTCAAGAATGCAGGTTGTGTCTGTGTGTGTGTGTGTGTGTGTGTGTGTGTGGAAGGGAGGGCCTGCCTGCCTGGTTGGCCTGGAGCTGGCGGTGGAGGATCCCCCAAAGGGCCATAGTTCTGAGGGCTGTTGGGTGAGCTGTGGGCTGAGGCCAAAGAGAGGGCAGCAGCCTGTGGCATCTCTGTCACTAGAGCCTTTGATCTGGGGTGGGAGCACAGATATATATTCTCTGTGTACTTCAGTCTTAGAATTAATTACTGAGGCCACCACAGTCCCTCTTAGGAGGATGTTTGACAAATGTCTTTTGGGGCCGACCCTACCACAGGGCTTGGTTGACTAGGCTCATTGGGACCAGCTCCTTGCCTGCACTGTAGCCTCAGTTTTTCCACTTGCAAAATGGGGGCAATATTCTTGGAGCTTTTATGTTCTAGTTTCAGAGGCTTCTTTGGAGACCTTTTCAAGTGCTGGCACAGCCCCAATTTCCAAAAGGTCTGATGGCCCTTTGACTGAGTAAATAACTATTATTGTGAATGCACTGAAAAGCTAACCATTGTTGGTATTTTAAATACGAATTTGAATCTGCCATAGAAAATATACTTTAAAAAAAACCCCAAACACCCCACCACACATTTTTGCATGCCTTGAATTTTGGACTTGCCCATGGACCATTTAAAGGCCCCATAGACCACCACTATTCCCTGGAGCACCCCTGGAGAACTGCTGTCCCAAAGGAGGTCTGTGAATGGGCTTTAGAGAGTGAGGTGGGGCCTGGCAAAATGGCTTGGGGAGGGTGTTGTCCTGGGACAAGGAAGTGAGTCAGGGTGTTAAGAAGCAGAACTCTGGTGGGGGGGAGGGCAACAGCCCTAGGCCTGCTCTGATAAGCCTACTGGGAAATGGGTTGGGTAGCCCTGAATGGAGGTCAAACTCTGGGCGGAAGAAAGCAGCAACAGCAATGAGGGTACCAGGCTCGCCTGCTTGAGGGCTGGATCTCAAAGGGAGGGAATCTCAACTGGAGAGCCTAGCCCCCGCTGCCAATTGCTTATGGGAAAAACAGATACCCAAAGATCTGAGCTGTGGAGGGAGCCCAGAAAAGATCTGAGGTCAGGAATTCCCCACTCTTGGAGGAAAGCCCAGGTCTCCCAGAGGGGAACCAATCATCCATCCATCCATTCATTCATTCACTAATAATTGTACTATGTGCCCAGCCCTGTGCTAGGTGCCAGGGAGACAACGGTGAGCAAAACAGGGCCCACCCTCAAGAGACTCCCTATGTAGTGGGGAAGACAGGTAAATAATTACAATACAGTTTGGTCAGAGAGCTATGGGAGCTCAGTGGAGAAGAACTAACCCAGATGTGAGGTCAGGAAGGCTTTCTGGAGGAGATGATATCTAAACTGGGAACAGAAAGGTGAGATGGCATTATCCAGGAGAAGACAGGGCAGAAAAGAACAGTGGTCTCAGCAGAGGGATCAGCGTGCGTAAGTTCTGTGGGCCACGGCAAATGTGGCTAACGCTGTGGTATTACTGGCTCAGCCTGGCAGGGTTTGTCATGCCCTATCCCCAGGTCTTTGGGTTACCTTATGTCAGTGATGTCAGGGACCCTACCAACGCTTGATTGAACCTGATCCCACAGTAAAATAAAGCAGCACTGGGCTCAGGGATCTCTGGGTGCAGGTGGGAGGGGGCAGAGTCTCAGAGAGAGCAGGGCTAAAGCATCCAGGGAACCAACCAAGGTGACCCTTGGCTGGGGGAAGATGTGGGCTAGAGAAAGTGACAGTGCCTACCCTGGGCCAGTGCCTGCTTCTGGCAAGGTGCTTTACAGTGTTCAAAGCCTGCATCCACCTCCTTTGTCTGTGAGGCCTCCAGTGGTTCTGGAGGGTGCAACTGAAGCAGGACTTACTACCACTGGGCATGGGGGGAGCACCGTGAGATGGATAATAACCTGCTCAAGATTCCTCAGAGGCAAGTGGTAGGGCAGGGCTTACCCCAAGGCTGTTTCTTCCTTTCACTGGAAGCCATGGTTTATGTACTCAGGGAACTCATGGCAGGAACTGGACATGTTGTAATCATGAGGCTACAAGGAAGAACAGTTTGCCTGCCTCTGGAAGCTGCAGGGAAGCTCATCCAACCCCCTCAGAGTACGCCTGGGAGAAGAAGGCCCAGAGAGCAGAAAGACCTTGTCCAGGGTCATGCCGCAACCTCAGAGCTGGGGCTGGGAGTACGTGACCTGGGTTCTCTGGTTGAGTGGCCGGCTGTGGGCTACAGATGGGAGGAAATAGCAGGCCCTGGCTAAGCAGCAGCCTGGAAGGCAGACAGACCTCAGTTCAATCCCCAGCTTGGCCACCCCCTCACTGACCTTGGGCCTCAGTTTCCTATTCTGAAAAATGGAGATAATAAACAGAGCTAACATCCCAGGGCTGGGAAGTCCAAAGAAACCAATGGATAGGAGCTAGGTCAGGGAAGAGAGTGGTGGGAGGGAGGCTGGATAGGACCTGAGAGCTGGTCCTGGCAGGTACAACAGCTCCTCACAGGGCACCCTCTCTGCCCTCTTGTACCCACCACAGAGAGAGACCGCCAGATCTTCCCTCCAGGCCTGTTAGCAGCACTCTTGAGGCCCACACCAGTCCCTGATTTTTTTCACTAGTCCCCAGCTCCGGGTTATACTGCTCCCCACCCAAGGTTTAGGGGATCTGTCTGATATCTCCGGGGCAACTGGCCCTGGTGCTACCCCAGGGCCTCCTGTAGGTACGGGCCACTGTCACCAACTTTCAGCTGCTCTGCTCAGTCCATCATCTCTGGGCACCTGCACCAGGATCTCTGCCCTCAGAGAATCTTGCTTTTTCTGAAATCCTGCCCCTGGCTTTCTGGGGTGGGCCTCTCTCTCTCTGAATTTCAGTCTCTGCTCTACAAACAGGGCCACTCTTTCCTGCATCCTCTGTGGTTTCTGTCTCATCTCAGCAGCTGCTAGGGGTCAACAGGTAGTGAACATTTAATTGGAACAGCTACTATCATTTAAGGAGCCTTCGTTGGACCAGGCATGGAGCTGAGTGCTGTACATTTGCCACCTGATTTGATGCTCATGGGGCACTGTAGTGCGGTGGTGGAGGGCACGGACTGTGGTGCCAGACAGCCAAGCTCAGCCTCAGTTGCTTCCTAGCTGGATGACCTCAGGTCAAGTAACTTCACATCTCTGTCCCTCAGTGTCTCCATCTGCACAACAGAATACTAGTAATAATTACCTTGGTGGGTTGTTGAGAAGTTTAATCCAAGTAAAGCAATTCAGTAAGTACTCAGTGAGTGTAGCTATTATCCTTGCCATTTCATAGATGGAGAAATACTGGTTCAAAAAAGGGCCAAGGGAGGGCCTCCCTGGTGGCGCAGTGGTTGAGAGTCCGCCTGCCGATGCAGGGGATACGGGTTCGTGCCCCGGTCTGGGAGGATCCCATATGCCGCGGAGCGGCTGGGCCCGTGAGCCATGGCTGCTGAGCCTGCGCATCCGGAGCCTGTGCTCCGCAACGGGAGAGGCCACAACAGTGAGAGGCCCGCATACCACAAAAAAAAAAAAAAAAAAAAAAAGGGCCAAGGGAGATGAAGTGGGGACCCGAACTCCCAGGAGTTTCTGCTGCACTGTGCTCAGGCTAGGGTGAGATTTGGCATCTTCGTCCCCCAATGCCCGCCCCCTGCCCAGGAAATGGATATTAGTTTTCTGGCTTGTTGCTAGAGGTGAAGCCCAGATCTGAACCCCACCAGGTGGGCCTTGCTCTCACTAGCTCCTCTCCCTCATCCCCTTCTCCCTAGTCCCCACCTGGGCTCTCGTTCTCTCAGCAGAAGAACCAATCAGAATGGGTGCCAATGGCCTGACATGTAACATCGTCTCGGCCTCAAGACCTCCATTCATCTGCTCAGCCTCTGCCTTGCCAGCCCACCTTGCCCTCCCCTTCTAAACCACTATGATTCAGTCGGCTTTTACCTTTCTCAAGAGATGTCCCTCAGCAGCACTCGCTTTTGGTCCTCTCCGCATCCCACTGGCTGGAACCATTTTGCCCGCAGCCTGCTTTGAGGATCGGCCCACTGGACACCTTCCCCTCTCTTCCTTCTCATACTCTCTAGGTCTGAAATATTTTCTCACATCCTCATAGCTAAGTTCCTTCCTCCCCACTTCTAAATCCTCCTGGGTGAAGCCTCTTTCAGGTAGCCCAGAGGCCTGAGGGGTCAGAAGATGGGATGATTTCAAAAGCATCATCATTGGTTCACAAGAGCTGCCCCTAGGGTCAAAAACTGACCCACCAAGGGCTCGGTTGGCATTTGACTCTTGCCCTCTGTTTCAGGGATGGTTTGTCTCAGCAAGTGAGCTCCCTAAACACTGGGGCTTGGTTGGCTCCTGGGAGACACCCACAGGGACAGCTCTGCTCTGTATGTGTAGAAGCAGTGGCAATCTGGTGCCAGCTCCCAGGAATGACAGGGTCCAGTCTCTGTGTCCTTGGGTGACTCAAGTGTCTGAAAGCTGGAGGTCAGGAGCATGAACTACTACTTGACACTGCAAATCTCCCGTCAGCCGGTCATCAGAATGTATGAAAACTTATGATATAGTGGAAAGAACACTAGAGAGGAAGTCAGTCTGACCTGATTGAGACCCACTCCCCAGCTTATTTGGTCATGTTATTTGGCCGTTGGGAGCCTTGACATGAGATCATGTGTGCAAAGCACCATGCCTGGCACATAGTAGATGCTCAATACATTGGGCTATTATTATTACTCCTCCCGCCTCCATTTCCCCATATCTCCCCCACCCCATCTGGCCTAGCCCAGACCCAAATCCCCTCAGAGCAGCCCAGATGCTCCCGTGCCTGGTGGGGCAGAGGGGGTGGAGGGAGTCCCCGCCCCGGGGGAGCTGGGCCGGGACTGCAGGGGTCCATGTCACCCCCGGGGCTCCTCCCTGTGCTCCGCAGCAGGCCTGGGGGAGCCGGGTTCACAGGGGCTCAGGCTGGCCCAGGCAGTGAGCTCAGGGACTGGGGCTTCAGCACCAGGAATAGCCGGCTCTAGGAGCAGGAATGGTGTGCCCTGGGGTCTGGTAGCCTGGCTGCCAGTCCCAGATGTGCCGGGGACTCCGTTTGCCCTTGGCTGAGTCCCTGATCCTGTCCATGGTGTGGAAGTGGGCCTAGAGGTGGCTGTGCCAATAGTCTTTGAGGTACCTCTCAGCTTGGCCACTCCGTGGGTGCAAGAAGATGGAGGAACAGTAGCAGGGGGAGCAAAAGCCTCCATATTTGATGCTCCAGCAAGGGGCAATGCAGCCAGGGCCTGGCTCCGGGCCCTCTAGGGAATGAGTTACCACAGCGACCTCGCAGGTGGGGAAAGTGTGGAGCAGGAAGCTGCCCTGTTGGCTGGCAGATCAGATTGGGAGCCAGGGGCAACCAGTGACAAATCACTCTCTTGTGTCTCCATCCAGAACAGCTTCCCCTTGGCAGGAGTGAGAGTCAACAAACAAGGCCAGGGCAGCCCCAGCCCTGTGCAGGCTGCCAGGGCCAGGCAGTGCCCCTGGGGACCCTGGGTGAGCCTATAGGTAGATTCTGGGCAACTGCTGAGGCCCCTTGTCCCCAACTTTGCCCTTCTCCCTTCAGAGACCTGGGCCTCGATGTAAGGGAAAGCCATGCTGGCGTCTACCTCTGGTCTCTGGGCCAGGCCTGGGGCTGAGGCCTGTCTCTAGCTGCTGCAGACAGGGCCAGCCCTTGTCCTCTCTCCCTTGGATGACCACTCCAGCCAGGACCCAGAGCCTGACTTTTTCTGACATTTCTGAGCCTGGATGACTCCAACCTACTGTCTGACCCCCTTGCCTTCTCTGGGCCTCTCTGTTTCCTCATCAATAATCTGATGGAGGGTGGTCTTGGTGAACTCCAAGAATGCTTCCAATCGTGAAATTCCAGCAGTTGGAGATTATATTCCAGGTTCTGGTTTTCTTTGCCCGGATTCCAGGAGAACGCTGATCCTAAGTCACTCTCCCACCTCCGGGCTTTTGGGCCAATCGTTCTGCTGCCTGCACTGGCCTCCCTCCCTGTGAAGGAACTCTCTTCGACTGCGCAAATTCGAACCATCTCTCACCTTTCGTAGAACCTCCTCCACTTCTGGGGGAGCCTGGGCCACTTAAGTGTGTGCGCCCGTGCATATCTCTACCTCTACCCATATTCTTATCTGTGCCAGGAGAGGGAAAGTCACTTCCTGAGCCCCTCCTCCCACACGGTTTATCTGAAGCAGTTGTAAGCACATTCCTGTGACGGAAATCCACAGGCATCAGGCCGACTCTGCATGGAACTTACCTTTCTTAGTCTCAGTTTCCCCACCTGTAATAATCCTCACTTTGTAGGGTTTTATGAGGCTTCACTTATTCAGCGAATACGTACAAAAGAATTTTTATGGGCCAGGCACAGTACTAAGTGCTGGAACTAAATGAGATGATAAGGTGAAGTGCTAAGTTCCACGCCCGGCCTGTGGCAAGAGCTGGGTCAGTGTGAATTTTCTCTCCCTCATCCGCATGGTAATAGCTAACAACTGTGGATCACCTACGATGTGCCATGCACTGCTGGAAGCATTTGTATTCTTATATTTCTCACAACCAGCCTTTGACGGAGGCATTATTATTACCACCTTCATACTACAGACGAGGAAACTGAAGTACAGAAAGGTGAAGTTATTGTTTCAAGGTCGTGCAGCTACTAAATGGCCATCCAGCCCAAGGTCCATGCTCTGGACCCCTTTAACGTACTGCCTGTCTGACTAGAGCTTGCAGCTTCTTCCACAATCAGGGCTAAGCTCACAGCCCCACAGCCACGAGAGAGATGTACGTGCTCATACACACACATCAAGCACATACACACTTAGGCCACAAATATCAATGCTTGTGTTCAGTGGCTCAGGCCCAGTGCCAGCCCCACCAACATGAAAGGACACACCCTCCACATATTTACAATGCTTCCTCTCCACCAGAGCCCAGATGCACAGCCCCTACCCAGAGTGGCTCTGACCCAGCCCTGCTGGACACACAAGCACACAGACACAGTCTCACACAAGCACCCCTTCCTCAGCGTTCATGGCCAGGACGAGGGGGAAGAGAGGAGAAGGAATTTTATCTGCAGTTTGAGGCTGTGCAGTGGGTTCAACCGAGGTAGGCAAGGTCAGCAGGCAGGGAGGGGGGAGCTGAGGGGGATTGCCTTGGCCAGAGACAAAGGGCCAGGGGAGGGAGGCGGCAGCAGCAGGAGGAGGAGAAGGCGGAGGGGAACACAGTATCTTGATAAACCATGCAAGGTTGAACGGGGGGATGCAGAGATTGGACTTGCAAGAACTTTCTCAAGCCATAAATTTTCACTGGCTGCCTGAAGCCCGCAGCCTGGAAACCTGAGCGAGTCTCAAGACAGCCAATCTCAGGAGCAGCAGGGTCAGGGCCTGGGCCTTGGGTAGGGGGACGGGCACGGGGCTGCCCAACCTCTGGGCTCCAGCCCTGTTTCCCCCCATGCACGGAGGTGAGAGTGGTGCCCTGCTCTGGAGGCTGTTTCTAGGTTACCCCACAGGGCCAGTTCCTTGCGTGGCTCCATGCGCGTCTGTGGATGCGGGCGCTTGTGCGTCTGTGTCCGTGTGGGTGCTTGCGTGGAGCAGTAGAGTGGTTAAAGAACGTGAGCTTCAGAGTCAGATGGCACAAGTGTCCAAGTCTGAGACTTCACAGCCCAGCTGCATGACCTTGGGCGCTCGAGTCACTCTCGGAGCCTCTGTTTCCTCATGTATACATGGAGATCATTGTAGCTCCCTTGCAGGGTTGGAAGGATGAACTGATAGAACACGTGCAACAGGCTGAGTGCAGGGCCTGACACATAGTAAGTGCTCAATAACTTTAAAGAAAGATTATTATTATGTTGGACTCACCAACCCCAGAGCGTCCCAAATTCCACCCCAGGGGCCATGGATCCTCAACTCCCAGTGAAGGTGGTCGCAACCCCCAGATCCCTTCGTGAATCCTGTGTCTTCATAAATGGGCATGGCTGGCTGTGCCCTTCTTGTACACTCAATCTCCCAAGAGCCCACCGAGGGCCCAGTTAGTAGCTCAGGAGCGAACCTAAGGTAACAGACACACTGGATGCATGTATACACCGGCATGCACACGTGCCAGCACAAACCTGTGCACCCTCGTGGTGCAGGCATGTTTTCACGTGTTATTGCATGGGTGCGGATGCCCACACATGCTCTTAGGAACACATGCATTAGCTGAAACACACACATTGGTAACTGTGATCTTGAACAAATTGCTATGCCTCACTTTTCTTACTTTTAGAACAGGGACACTTGACAGGGACCTTGAGTAGATTAAAGGAAATAATGCCATGGAAGTGTGGGGTAACCTGGAAAGTGCTATGCAAACATTACCATTTGTGCTGTCAATTCTGCCTCCAGAATCACTCGCAAACCCATCTTCCCGGTCCCCGTTCTGCTGCCACCGCTCTAGCCCAAGCCACACCCATGTTTCATCTGGGTCATTGCAGTGGCCTTCTCACTGGGCACCCTGTTTCCACTCCTTCCACCCTACAGACCACTGCCCACACTGCCAGGTGTGCTTTTATCAGCACATCATTGATGAGACCTCTGCCCCTGCTTAAAGCCTTCGGTGGCATCCATTGCTTCTAGTTCCCCCCTGTTTCAGGAAGTGTTTGGCACAGAGATCAGGCTCTGTAGCCAGACTGGCTGGACTCCTGCTTCTGCACCTTCTGTGACCTTGCACCATGACCTTGGGTAAGCAGTTTTACTTCTCTGCCTCAGTGTCCTCATCTAAGAAATGGGGCTAATAATACAGTAGTTGAGAACATTAAATGACTTGTAAGACACTGAATTGGGGCTTGGCACAAAACTGTACTATTAGGACACAGGGCTGATTCTAGAACCCTTCTCAGTCTGGCCTCTGCTGACTTTTCTAGCCTCAGCTTGAATAGTACCTCCTCTAGGAAGCCACCCCTGAAACTTAGCGTAGGACAGGCCTCTCAGTCTCAATACCAGGGCACTCTGGTCATGCTCTAGTGAAATGCTCATCCAGGTGTAACTTTCTGTTCAATGTCTGTCTCCTTCACTGGACAGGAAGCTCCATGAGAGCAGAGCCATGGTTATTTCTGCCCATGGGTCCTGACACATAGTGGATGCCCCTTAAATCCCTGTGGAATGGATGAACTTTCTAACACGTGTTCTCAGAAGAGGGCAAGGGCTTCCAAGGAAGGAGAGAAGGATGGATAAAGTAAAGGCCAGTGATCTATGTCCAGGGATGGCCATGTGCAAAAGGAAGCCAAGAGGTCTTCCCTGGTAGTGCAGTGGTTAAGAATCCACCTGCCAGTGCAGGGGACACGGGTTTGATCCCTGGTCTGGGAAGATCCCACATGCCACGGAGCAACTAAACCCGTGTGCCACAACTACTGAGCCTGCCCTCTAGAGCCTGTGACACGCAACTACTGAGCCCACGTGCCACAACTACTGAAGCCTGCGCGCCTAGAGCCTGTGCTCTGCAGCAAGAGAAGCCGCTGCAATGAGAAGCCCCGCACCACAACGAAGACCTAACGCAGCCAAAAATAAACAAACAAATAAATAAATTTAAAGTTCAAGACCTTCTACAAGGCGCCGATAATATTAAAAAAAAAAAAAAGGAAACCAAGAGTTTGGTGGAGAGAGAGCAAGGGCCCTTGTGCTCCCAATCTTGGCTCAGAGCTGAGATTTTTTTTAAAATCATGACCCTCTGCCTTTCATCTCACCCCACCTCCTGCAGGGAGAAGCTGGGTGGCAGCTGAACAGACAAGTTCAAAGAGTCTGATGCCCTACAAACTGCCCTGCCTGCCCCTGAGATTTTTTTTTTCTTTTTTTTTTTCTTTTTTTTGCGGTACGCGGGCCTCTCACTGCTGTGGCCTCTCCCGTTGCGGAGCACAGGCTCCGGACGCGCAGGCTCAGCGGCCATGGCTCACGGGCCCAGCCGCTCCGCGGCATGTGGTATCTTCCCGGACCGGGGCACGAACCCGTGTCCCCTGCATCGGCAGGCGGACTCTCAACCACTGCGCCACCAGGGAAGCCCTGCCCCTGAGATTTTCGACTAAAGGTGAGTCCTCAGATTTGCCAAGCCTGAGCCTGGTTCAGGGACCAAAATACCAGAAAAGGAAGGCTTAAGAAGGAAGGTAGGAATGGAACTCACATCTCTTGAGTACGCCCTCTGTACCATGAAGAAAGCCGTGCGTATTTGTTTTTCTCATGCTGTCCTTTAGAGTCTGTGAGCCCCTGAAACTCCTGCTATCCCAGAATGCTGGCCCAGCATCTGGCACTGGTCCTGCTGCCCGGAGCAGGACTGGCTCCACTTCCCACGTGTTTACTCTGATGGAAGGCCAGGTACAGACATGGAAGGCTAGGGGCTAAAGAAAACCCAGACAGGCCAAAGTCAAGACAAAGACAAGCAGGCACAGATCATGCAGAGAGGGAGGCAGAGTGCAGAGAAGAAAGACAGATGGGAGCGGAAGAAAGAGTAAAAAGGGGGAGGGAGGGGGAGGGAATGAGGGGGAGCGAGAGAGAAGGACGTGGGAGGAAAAGAGTCAAGTGTTTGCATACAGCCAGTGCCCTTGGTCCCCTCTGTCTCCTTCTCTGCTTGTGCCCACCCTGGTGATGAGATGGTGAGGCTGAAGCTTGCTCCAGCCAAACCGTGGGCCATCTGCATGCAGAGCAAAATGAGAGGGCCAGAAGTCTGAGGCCTGGGGCATCATTTCCTCTTTGGTCCCAGGCCTGGTGAGGCAGGGCTGTGGGCACTGGCTAGAGGCCACTTGGGGGCAGGCCCTCATCCTCTGGTGAGCGGCAAGAGGCAGACACTGCTGCCTGGGGGAGACCTTGCTGTCTTTATACTTTCTACGGAAGCGAGCTCTTTCCCAGGCCCGACACAGGGCTGCCCCATGCCTCAGGAGGGTGGGGGGTGATGTCCCCTAAGCTCCTACCTCCAGGGGGTCCAGAATGCTCAGTGATGGGGACTAGCTCCCGGCTCCTCTGAGCACCTTGGAGCCTCTTCTTTGCCCGGCACTGATTTAGCTACTCCACACACGGCTCCCTTTCATTCTCAAAACCACTCAAGAGAGCTTCATTGGCTTCATTTTTGTGTGTGTGTGTGTGTGTGTGGTACGCGGGCCTCTCACTGTTGTGGCCTCTCCCGTTGCGGAGCACAGGCTCTGGACACGCAGGCTCAGCGGCCATGGCTCATGGGCCCAGCCGCTCGGCGGCATGTGGTATCTTCCCGGACCGGGGCACGAACCCGTGTCCCCTGCATCGGCAGGCGGACTCTCAACCACTGCGCCACCAGGGGAGCCCCAGTGGCTTCATTTTAGAGTTGAGAAAGTGACGCTCAGAGAGGAAAAGTGACTTTCCCGCAGTCACACCTCCAGGAAAGTGCCGGCGGGACTTCAGTCACGATCTGTCTGGTTACAGGGCTGATGACTCTAATCCCCGACCTACTGGAGAGAAAGGGCTGAGGGGTCAGAGGTCCCATGGCTGGCAAGTCCCAAGTAATGTCTGACAGGGAGTGTCATAGGCAGAAGTGGCCTCAAGGGCAGTCGGGTTCTAACCTAGTTCCTCAGTTGAAAGATGAGGAAAATGGTGTCTGAGAGGGAAAAGGGCTTGACTTGTCCAGGGCCACAAAACCTCTTAAGTGACAGGACAGAGACTGGAACAGAGAAATAACTCAGATGCGGGCTCCACAGAGTGAGTTCAGGGGTACCAGAAAGGCCTTCAACATTTTAATTCCACAAATCCTGGCATCCGAGGCTCATTTTGATGTGTTTGTGGAAGTAATGGGACCACACGCTGGGATTTGGGATTGTCCCAGAAGATTCCTCCTGCATAACTGCTACGTTGACCCTTGAAAGCTGCCAGTCCTAGGGTCTGGGGATGAAGGGGAATCAGGGACCTTGGTCACTGACATCTCAGGCTCAAGGTGGCTCCCGAAGCTTCATCCAAGAGCTGTGTCTCCCCGGGGATCAGGAAGACCAGGAGTTTATGCCGTGCCTCTCACAGAGGAGACAAAGGGCCGCCTGAGCGCGCCAACCAGCACTACAGTCCAGTGCCTTGGCCCCCAGCGACACAGGCAGATGAACCCAATATGGCAGTCCTGGTTGGGGCAACCCCTGCCTTACGCCTTTGGACTTGTGAGTGCTGGGCCTCCTGGGAGCTTTCCTTTGAACTCCACTAATAAGGCCAAGCTGTCCTGAAGCCCCTGCAAATTTTTGTCAGATGTCCCCAGTTCTCCCACACCCAGGGAGAGATATGTCCCGCTGGGTGCTGGGAAAAGGGTGGGCAGGAGGGCCCACGTGGGACCTGGGGCTCACCCCGCTAGGCATCTCCCATTTCTCAGGGCCTGCCGAAGGGGAAGTTGGCACTCACAGCCTCTCTGCCCCAGAGCAGAGCCCAACCAGGAGATTTTCCCGGTTAGGCCAGTCCAAGCTCACTCCAACTCTACACAGGCCTGAAGAGGTGACAACCCTATCGACCAGCTCCTCCTGGCCCCCCATTTACATCTTGATTACATTCCTTGGGAAACCGTCCAGGCCACATTCCGCCTGGCAGGCTGCTGGGAAGACCCACAGAGCACTATGGCAACGCTGGAGAGGCCAGGCCTGCTGGCCAGCCGAGCAACAGCCACTAGGCTGGGGAACCTCCCTTCAAGGGCTAGCCTGGATTCCTCAACCCCGCCAACTCCAGGCAGCCCCCACTTATCCACGTGCTCCTACCCCAACCCCCCTCGTCCCACTCCCGTTTCCAGCCAAACCCACAAACGTCCAATGCCCAGCTCCCTTTGCCCAAAGTCTCAGACAGGGCTGCTGTGTTTCTCCAAAGCCACTTCCCCAGGCACCACTACTCAGGCCCCAGGTGCAGGAAGGGGCAGTGGAGGGTGCGGAATCCAGTGCGACCTTGGTGCTGCCTCTCATGAGCTGTTCACCAAGAGTGCTGGGCCGCAGCTGTAGCTTTCAAGCTTTTTTCTTTCTTCTTTCCCGTTTTCAAAACATAGTTCTGAATTAAGACCCCAATAAGTCAAAGAGTGTAAAACAAAAACAGAACAATTGATTAGTTCCTCAGGCTATTTCTGTCTTCATAGTTTAGTAGAAAAGGTTTCTTTTTGGGTGGAACCCTAGAAGCATCTCTATAGACCCTCCAGAGCTCCTTAGAATATCAGATAAAGCTTCCTTCTCCAGCAAATCTCCCCAAAACCTCCCCAAGAGAAGCAATGCACTTTCTTTTCTCCTGTTCCTTTGGCTACCCACAGTCCTTTAGGAGAGGCCAGGGCCAGAAGGGAGGGGAGCGGAGGCCTCCCTCTCCAGCCCCTCACTCAGCTCCCTGTTTGAGCACAGAGGATGGACGAGTAGCCAACCCTCATACCCCAAGTCCTCCTCCTTTCCCCCCTCCCCTCCCTTCCTCCCTTCCTCCCTCCCTCCCTCCCTCCCTCCCTTCCTCCCTTCCTTCCTTCCTTCCTTCCTTCCTCCCTATGTTCGCAGCAGAAACTTTTCAGCAAGCAAAACCTTACGTGAAAGCCCAATGTCGGGTTAGGTAATGGAGGCCTTGTTCTGGTTAGAGGCAACAGAATCCTATAGTCCCACCCACTGGGCTCCCACTTGTGCCCCAGAGGTCCTGGAGGCATCTTGGAGCCTCCAAGGAACAGAGTTTGAAAACCGCTGGCATTGTCAGGTCCGGCAATCTCTGGATAGACGCCTCTGCTTCCTCTTCACATGCCCCCCTTTCTTCCTCATCTTCCCTCCCTTCCTTCTCTCTCTCTTTGGCCTTCTCCTCTCTCCTTTCCTCCCTCCCTGGCAGAGCCCTGGGTCCAGTCTGGCGCTGCTTTTCCTGCCTGGGGGCGAGTGGGCACAGGCCTCATTCCAACACTGGGCAGTAATTTTGGGTCCCTGACTTGGCCAGACAGTGTTTGCCAGTCACGTGAGCAGAGGCCCTGGAGCCAGGCATTCCTGCCCAGCCCTTTCAGCTGTAATCAAGGCGGGGGGTGGGGGGTGGGGTGGCACCAACTCCAAAGGGTAGCTGGAGACGTTTTGTTGTTGTCTGGGACAGCGCAGGGCGGACGAGGGAAGGTCAGGAACAATGTCAGGTGCAGACACATCCTGGGATAGAAAACCCCTCCCCTCCGCCTGAAGGGTGTGGGACCAGACAGTTGACGCTGCTGTGGGTTGGGATCCTGCTTAAGAAGCCAGAGCCCTCTAAAGTGCCATGCTGCCACGGAACTCTCCAGAAAGGACACATGAGAGGGCCCTGTTCAGCCACAGACAGGGGAAACAAGGGCAGTTAGGGGCTGGGTGCCAAAGTCTGAGCCCGAAGCCGACTCCCAGCCGGGTTGCAATCACCTGGGCCATTGCCTTGGAGGGGCTACTATGTTCCAGGCAAACGAACAGACCCAAATCCCTACCCTCACGGAGCTGACATCTTAGTCAGGGAGACAGATAATAAACAAAAGTGTTATGTAGAATAGACAGAGAGTGAGAAGGGCAAAGGGGAAAAATAAATCAGGGAAGGGGCATCGTGAAGGGAGGGGTGGAGGAGGAGAGAGGTTTGAAATAGGGTAGTAAGGGGTCTCACAGAGGCAGTAACACTTCAGCAAAGGACTGAAGGAGGTGTGGGAGTGACCGATGCAGATATCCAGTGGAAGAACATTCCAGGCAAGGGGAACTTCAAGTGCACAAGCCCTGGGGTGGTGATATACTGGCATCTTTGAGGAACAGCAAGGAGGTGGGTCTGGCTGGATAGAGCAATGAGGAGAGTGGTGGGCTATTCTAAGAACTTCAGCTTTTTCTCTGAGTCATATGGAAGCCAGTGCAGGATTTGGAGGCAGGAGAGGGGCATGACCTGATGGAACCATGTTAAGACATTGTCTTGGCTGCTGAGCTGAGAATAGACTAGGGGCAAAGGGGGAAAGCCGGGATGGTGACCCAGGTGAGAGATGGTGTTGGCACAGACCAAGGTGGAGGGCTTCTGGATATGCTTGGAAAGCAGAGCTAACAGGACTCGATGTGGGAGTGAGAGCCCTCTGTGTGCCGGATCCTGAATCCAGGGCCCACCACTTCAGGAGCTCCCCATCGGGGGTGGGGTGGGGGGGTGGGGGGGCTATGGACCCCACAGGATGGCCCTGTGTGCAGGCGATTCCAGGGGGCTACAGAAGCCCAGGGGGGGAGGCTCTAACCCTGAAATGCTAACGGGACAGAGAAACTGATTTCTTTTTTTTTTTTTTTTTTGCGGTACGCGGGCCTCTCACTGTTGTGGCCTCTCCCGTTGCGGAGCACAGGCTCCGGACGCACAGGCTCAGCGGCCATGGCTCACGGGCCCAGCCGCTCGGCAGCATGTGGGATCTTCCCAGACCGGGGCACGAACCCGTGTCCCCTGCATTGGCAGGCGGACTCTCAACCACTGCGCCACCAGGGAAGCCCGAGAAACTGATTTCTATATAGAGTTTGGGAAGTAGGTCAAAATGTGGTCAGAGTCCTGAAGAATCTCAGATAAAGGCAAAAGAGGTGGAGCGCCTGGGCTGTGCGGAGCAGCCTGATTTCCACGTCAAAGTCATACACTCCTCTTCTCTCGGGGCTGGAGGAAAACTGGAGGCCTTCGGAGCTCGACTCTGGTAGTACTCCCTCATGGAGCAGTCCCCCAGCCATTCCCTTATTTGCTGAGTCAGTCAAGGAACATGGATTAGCCACTCCCTGAGCTGTGCTGGGCTGGCAGGCTGAGCTGGCCAGCTGACCTCTCTTATCCCATAGGACTTACAAGACTTCCTGGGTAGCAAGACAAAAGAGAGAAGTTGCAGCAGTAGGTGAGTTAGTCCCTGAGAGTCAGGGAGGGTGGAGGGGGGTGGGGGCGCACTGGGACCTGGGCTGCCACCAAAGGCGTGGTTAGTTTTCTTTTTTTTTTTTTCTTTTTTTTTTTTAATATTTTTTTTTTATTAATTTATTTTTTTTAAATTTTTGCTGTGTTGGGTCTTCGTTTCTGTGCGAGGGCTTTCTCTAGTTGTGGCAAGTGGGGGCCACTCTTCATCGCGGTGCGCAGGCCTCTCACTATCGCGGCCTCTCTTGTTGCGGAGCACAGGCTCCAGACGCACAGGCTCAGTAGTTGTGGCTCACGGGCCTAGTTGCTCCGCGGCATGTGGGATCCTCCCAGACCAGGGCTTGAACCCGTGTCCCCTGCATTAGCAGGCAGATTCTCAACCACTGCGCCACCAGGGAAGCCCTAGTTTTCTCATCAAATCCATTTCCCAAACCGGGCTCCTCCTTCCCTTTGCCCTGGCCACCTCCAGGGGCTTGAGCCCCCTACTCCTGGTTCTCTGGAAGGTGGGAGTGCAGGGTGCAGGGCTATGTCAAGCCAAGCCAGGGCTCATAAGCTCGAGAGAGGGCAGTTGGAGCGGGCACTAAGCTGCCCCAACTGAGGGACACAGCCCCCCCCAAGCCCTGTGAGAGGAAAGGGACGAAGTCCCCTGGCCAACGTCTGGTGCAGGACCCTAGCGCTACGCTTCTCAGGCCAGAGGGATATGGATAGTTCATGAGTCATACATTATTTAATGTACTGATAGAAGGCAGAGAGTCCATGGAGCACTGCCCGCTACCCTCTGTCATCTCACTTCACATCCTCGTCAGTGAAGCGAATCGCTGGTTCCAGATTCCAGAAGGTCCAGTAACAACAAAACAACAACAGTAGCCGTTGTTGAGCGAGTCTCTCTTCAGAGTAAAGATCTGGACACTTTACACACACGTTTTGTCTCATTGAAAACCCTACCTGGAGCCAATGAGGTGCCAGCTATTAGTGTGATCATGTTAGCGATGAGAAGACTTAGGCTCAGAAAACTCGAGTTCCCCGTCCAGCACACACGGCTCAGGAGAAGCAGAGCTGGCATTTGAAACGATCCAGGAGCACATGCTCATTTTGGTTAAGGGTGAGCCCAGAGTCACAAAACCAAAGTTCCCTGGCTGCTCCTGGTGGGGAGGAGTAAAGGAGGATTGGAGCCCTTCTTACTGGAGCTGTCCTCCCCTCTCCTCCCCCCGCCACCTCACTCAGCTTCCCTCGTCCTTATTTTTCTCTTCCCCCTTTGCTGGTTATGCCGAGGTTGTAGAGGCTGGGGCAAGGGCCCCTCCATCTTCCAGATCTAGAGATGCAAGGCCTGGGGCTGGGGATTCAGGAGGGGAAATGTTTTGGCTAGAAGATCCAGGGCAGAGTGGGGGATTGGAGGAGTGGGGGGGTGTCCCAGGGAAGGAGGATCATACTTACAGATTTGGGCAAAGCCCCCCAAAGCTACAATGAGGGTCTGACCTGGCTCCAAACCACTGTGGTCTGGCTCCTTCTTGTTAGTAAGGAATGATGAATTTGAGAAATTACTGGAAGGATTGGGGGAAACAATGAATTTCCTCAGCCACACTTGGGGTGGGTTTGAGGAGTGAGGAGGCCTTCCCAAGGGCCCGGAGTCCCATTCCTCAAAACTCTTCTCAAAAGCCTTACGGGGTAGGTACTATCACTGTATCTGCTTTTAAAATGAGGAAACTGAGGCATAGGGATGTTTAGGAGCTTACCCAAATTTGCGCCATAAGTGGCAGATCCTGATTTGAGCCCAGATAATTTTGCTCTACAGCCATCTGGGCGACTAACTGAGGTGCTTCCTGAGTTTCTCTTCTGATGGACCGAGGAAGAGAGCAGAGCTCCAGGAAGCCCAGCTCTGCCACTCACTGGTTATATGTGGAACCCTGGGCAAGCTATTTCATCCCTCTGAGCCTCAGTCTCCTCATCTATGAAATGGGGCAATAAGAAAACTCCAGCAAGGTTGTATATGAAAGTACCTCTTCCCTACAACCCAGGAACAACCCCTGCTCGGTCTCACATTGTTGGGCCTTGACTGGGTCTGACTGTTGGGGCTGCTTTGTGAATCCCCCAGAGGTCTTGGTCCTCCTGTGGCCAGCACCACAGGTTGGCTGGACTGGGAGAGGTGAGGCTAGCGGCTGTGGACCTGGGGTCTGGCCTTGATCTCCTATCCTGGTTCTGAGCTCTGATTGGTAACAGTGTCCCAGTCCCTACCTTGCCCACCCCTGCTCTGGTCCCTGGGTACCCTTTCTAGTGCCTCGGTGACCTGCCCAGTCCCCTAAAGCCCTGAGGAAGCTCTGCCTTGCCTTGGCTGCTCCTCTCAAGGACTAGGATTCAGCCTCCCAGCCCCTACTGGGGTCCTGCCACCCCCTCCTCACCTGCCCCTGGACATTTTGCAACTGGTCATGTCCTCCCTCCGACTTCCTGTGGGGCTGCAGATCCCATGGCTCCCTGCAGGTCCCCTACTACTGACTGGGGCCACCGTCCTTCAGAGAGCCTGTCGGGCCCAGGAAGGACCTGATTCCTCTCCTCTCCTCTCTGTTGGGTAGGTAAGGCACCACACCATGAGAAAAAAGAAATAAGGAGTTTCCGACACCCAAGTACAATGGCTGAGTGCTTAGGCTGAGCCAGGAAAGCCTTCTGCCCACCACTGGCATGCCCTCCAACCTCCCCCTCCCAGCCTAGGGGGTGGAAGGAGTGTGGGGAGGAGCGCTGGGAGCTGCTCCTCGGCCCTGCAGACCCGATCTAGTTTGTGCCTGGCTCCAGGAGGTAGAGGTCAAATCGCAGCCACGAAGGAGCAGAAGAGAGGAGAGAAGAGGGAGGAGGAGGAAATACGATGAGTCCGGTGGTGGAGAGCTGGGGCCAGGGCGGGCCGGGGAGGGAGGGGGAGCTGGGCCCAGGGCTATTTCTGTACAATAATACAGGGGAAGAGGGCCAAGCTGACAGGACAGTGATTAGTCTTCAGGGAGCAAAGGCGAAGACTCTGCCGGCAAGCCTGGGGCTGGAGGAGCTGGCCTGGGGCCCAGTCCGGTGGGCTGGAGCAATGATTTCAGAGGCCTGGAATCTGAGGCGAGCTGGGCCCATGGACTAGGGAGCAGGAAAGGTGGGAGCAGGGAGAGGGGAGCCAGCCATCCTCCAGGCCCCGCCTCCAAGGCAGGAGGCTGGGAAGGGGGTGTGAGTTGGCCTGCCCCGTCGGCCCAGTCTGCCACCACGGGGTTATCTGGCTGCTGGTAGGGGCAGAGCTTCTGCAATCCAAGCTTCCTGGGCTCTGGCCTGTGGGGGAGATGTCGTGAGAAAGAGCCAGGAACACAAGGCTCGGAAACCTCAGGGGAAGAGTCAAGCTTGCTTTTTCTTTCCCACGGGATTTCCAGTCATGGGGGCCGGGAGAGGAGGTGTGAGAGGTCAGGGAGTGGGGAGGGATTGCAACTCATTTCTGCGGCACTGACTCTGTGCTGTGCCTCTTGTACGTTTCCACACTGACGCCTCCTACGCACCAGGTGAGGTGGGAATGCTCACACTTGGTTTACACTGAGAAAGCCGAGGCTCAGAGAAGTGAAGTACTTTGCCTAATAGCATGCAGCTAGGATGCCCAGAGCCATATCCAGACCCAGGTCCATCGTACTCGAAAGCCCTGGCTTTGGTGACAGTATAGCAAAGTGAGGGGTTAAGAGTCTAAGTTCTCCGCGACCACCGGCTTTGAATCTCTCCCCTGTTCCCTGCCAGCCACGTGAGCTTGGGCAAGTTACTTCCCCTCTCTTAGCCGCGGTTTCCTCATCTGTAAAGTGGAGCTGCTAGTGGTACATACCTCCTAAGTTTATTCTGAGGATTCAAGGAATTGATATATGTGAAGCGTCTAGAACAGCACACAGTACACAATAACTCATGCGGAAGGAGTATTATGTGAGTATTCAGCACTGCCCTCCATGGGCACCATTAGAGAACAGAGTGTGAGAGAGGTGAGGGAGTTGTGTGGGAGAAATACAGGGCAGAGAGTTGCCCCAATCTCTTTAGAACTGGAGTCCTCCCACATTTGGACAATAGTATCAGGAATCTTCCAATATGGGGAGACCTTGTGACCCAGAAATTTCACTTCTGGGAATTCATCCTAAGGAAATAATGGGTCAAGAGAGCAAAGATGTATGTACCAGGATGTTCGTTTTCAGGCTGTTCATTATAGTGAAAAACAGGGGCTTGCTTAAATGAATTATGGCATATTCATACACAGCAGCCATTAAAAACAATGATGTCACTCTTTAGGTATTGATATGGAAAGAGATTCCTGATACAGTTGTTAAGGGAATCAAAGCAGTTTGCCACACTGCAGGTATGTGGGGTCTGGGAGAGGAGGTCTTGGAGGGTCAGGGTTGGGGAGGGGAACTCATTCATATTTGAAATTTGTTTACTGTGAACACTTATTACTTTAATAATTAGAAGAAAACAGCAATGAAACTATTTCCATTTTGAAAAAATAACCTCAAAGATTCAGAGACTTCCAGCTGGAAAGTGGTTGTGTGCCTGTGTCCTCTGGGCATTCAGATGAGGGGTTGGTTCCCTGGGCAAGAGTGATCTCCCCACTCAGGAGCAGGCCTGTTGTTTCAGCCCCTCCCAGTTCTCCCCGCCAAGTGGAAGGGCGCAGCAAAAGGGTCTGGTGGGATCAGACAACCCTGACATCTGCTGCTGAAACAAAGTTTCAAAGTGACCAACCAAGGCCAACGTGACCTTCCACCTGAATTCATTCATTCATTTATTCATTCATTCAAATATCAAACGAGCACCTACTATGTGGCTGGACTAAGTGATGAGGACACGACAGTGAATAAAATAGACAAAATCCTTGCTCTCATGGAGCTGGTGCTTTAGTGAAGGCAGACAGACAATAAAGACAGATTATACAGAGAGTCTATTGGACGGCAGTAAGTGCTCTGGAGAAAAATAAAACAGCAAATGATAAGCATGAACATGAAGTGGGGTTGCAATTTAAAACTAGAGTGGGGCTTCCCTGGTGGTGCAGTGGTTGAGAGTCCGCCTGCCGATGCAGGGGACACGGGTTCGTGCCCCGGTCCGGGAAGATCCCACGTGCCGCGGAGCGGCTGGGCCCGTGAGCCATGGCTGTTGAGCCTGTGCGTCTGGAGCCTGTGCTCCGCAAGGGGAGAGGCCACAACAGTGAGAGGCCCGCGTAACGCAAAAAAAAAAAAAAAAAAAACAAAACAAAAAAAAACAACAACAACAAAAAAAAAAACTAGAGTGGTCAGGGAAGGCTTCCCTGGAAAAGTGACATTTAAGTCAACACCTCAAGAAGATGAAGGAGCGAGCCACGTGGATAGCTGGAGGAGGGGCATTCCAGGCAGAGGGAACAGCCCTGGGGCTGGGGGGTATTTGGTGTGTTGAAGTATAGAAAAAAGGCCAAGCAGGGGTAGCAAAGGGAATAGGAATTGCACATGAGTACGAAGAGGGAACGAGCAGGAAAGCAGGCAAGGCTGTACCAGACAGAGAAAGGTTTTGGGTTTTCCTGTGAGTGAAATGGGAGCCAGTACAGGGTTTTGAACAGAGTAGTGCCCACTATTTTAACGGGAGCACTTTGGCTGCTGCCATGCAAACAGGCTGCAGGAGGAAGGGTTAAGGAGAGAAGCAGGGAGACCAGTGAAGGCATTGTTCTGAGCACCTACAGCAGTCATCGACACAAGAGGTGATGGTAGCTCAGACCATGGCAGTGGAGGTTGTGAGGAGTAACTGGCATAATAGTCCCTTCCTACTCTGACAATCTAGGTCCAGATTCCCCCACCAAATCCAGAATGAGCTGTGGCAACCTTTCCTCTTTAGTGAGAATAATACACACAGTGTGTAAGAATACCCTTCTTAGTCCCTCTCAGCCCCCACCTGCTCCCAGGACCGGGCCCGCCCCTCCGGCCGAGGCTAAGGCTGTCAGCTCCAGGAAGGTAGGGTCTTTTGCCTGTTTGGTTCACTGCTGTACCTCCAGGGCCTACAACAGTGTCTGGTACTCACTTGGCACTGAATGAATGAATGAATGAATGAGTAAACAAAGAGTGCTGTGGCAGTCTAGAGGAGGAGGTAAGGAATTCTGTTGGATGGTGGGAGGAGGAGAGGGGTGGGGATGGGTGGGCACATCTGCTCTCCCTACTCAGCTAGATCCCTGCAAAGTAATCCGGGACCCCAGAACATACACGCAAGTGCAGGTGGGCCCTTCCCCTCTCAGCCTCGCTGACTGACCATGAGTGTGAATGTTGGCCATGCCATTGCTTGGTCATGGGAGAAGGAGAAGTGGTCACCTTGCCTTCCTGCTCGGACAGGATCACTCCCATCCTAGAAGTAGGGAAGCAAGTTTAGGGGAATGTATAGAGTCAGGGTCCTGACTGAGGAACAGGAATTGGGGACAGACAGAGTCCAAAGCCTGGGCCCGTCCCAGTTTTGGAAAACAAGTAGAAATCATTTTTCACCCTCCCTCTCTGTCCTCCACTCTCTCCTTCCCTGCCCTCCTGGCACAATCCTCCCCCAAGAGCCTTATTCCCATTCAACGATATGCCTTCCCAACCTCTCTGTCCTCCCTCTTGCTGATTCTTCACCAGACTCTCCACCAGCCCTTTCATTCCTTTGAAACCCTCACTCCATTCAGTGGAGATTCCCCGTAATCTTGAAACTATCTCTAACCTCCTTTCTTAGCAACCACCTGATTCTTTGCAGACACCATCACCCTCATCTCTGCAATCTGCAGAGGGAAGGGCAGATCAGCTGTCTTCATCAGACCACGGGCCCACCATTTTCCTTGTATGTTATTCATGGTTATGCTGTGAGCCATTAACGTGATCTGGGGCGGGTCTTACAAAGACTTATCAAGCATGTTACCAATAAGATAGGTAAGAAACTGTATCTCACTATTGTTTTCTTTTGCACTCTCCTGCTCATTGGTCATTCAGGACTTCTGGTTAAACATGGCAGATCGAATAAATACATTTAGTGCTGTTCCCTGCCCAAGTCCCACTAAAATGACAGTAAAGGGATTTCGAAGAGACATTAAGTTAGACTAAGAGAATAGCAGAGGAGACAGACAACTGCAACAAAATATTGAAAGTTGGCAAGCAGATAGAAGAGGACCAGAGAAAGGGGAACCCCAACATGGCAGTGTGGGAAGCCCAGAAGCAGACTGATTTGTTCCATAAAACTCCAGAACTGCTTAGGAACGAGGTTCACCAGATACCTCTGGAAGTGGTGGTGTATTGGGGCTGAAAACAAGTGGATTGGTTGAAGGTCTGTGTAAGAAAAATGAGACTTCCAAATCCCTCCTTCCACATTGGCAGAACACCAGAGATCTACTCTCCAGAGAGGCTGGATGTGGAGATGCCGGCCTCAGCTGAAGATAGGATTGCATCACTGAAACAGGAGAATAAGATGATCACCGACATGCTGAACAGTGAGGTCTCCAGCATACTCTTCCTCACTCCACTCCAAGAACACTGGCAGCCATGGTACTGTGTCATTTCTACTCCCCTGCAAGAGATTGGAGGCTTCCTTTCTGGGGAATCTGATATTTGGATGTTCCCTAAAAAGCCCAGAGAACTCAGTCTACTGTGATCAGTCTTCTTAGTTCCTCACTCTTAAAACTGAGCTGACACTCAGGGATCACCAGACATTTGAGGAAACCTTTTAATGTAGAAGACAGAAAGCAAAACAAACAGAAAATGAATTCAGAGAAGTTAGAAACAATGCAGGGAGCAGAAGAAAACTAAACACAAACAACCACAACATGTCAGTGGCTTGCAACAGCAAATGACCTTTTGCTCATGTCATATGTTATATGCATGTTGACTAAAGTTCTGCTCTATGTGGTCTTCACTCCAGGATTGACTCGAAGGAGCAGCTGCTATCTGGGGTATCATCAGGCTCATAGCAGAGAGGAAAGCAAGATGGTAGAATCACACAGTGACTCTCAAAACTTCTGCTCAAAAGTGGGACATGTCAATTCCACTCACCTCACATTGACCAAAACAAGTAACATGTCCAAATCTGATGTCAACAGTGCAGGAAATATAGACAGGCCTGATGGACATGTGTAGCGAATATTTTGTCAATACCAGAATCTATCAGAATTCATGAAACAAAAACAGGGGGCAGTCAAAGAAAAAAGAGAGAGAGAGTTTATAAATTACCAATATGAGAACATAAATACAAAATTAAATAAATGGTTAGGAAGATCAAGTTGACAGCAAAAAGACAAAAAGACAAAGGAATGAAAAATAGAGAAAATTAGAACACTCCAATATCTGAATAAAAGGAATACCACCAAGAAAGAACAGAGGCAAGAAAGAATAAGAAACTAGTAATGAAATAGTTCAATTGCATTTCTCAGGATGGAAGGATATAAATTTCCGAATTGAGAGGGCACAAGTATCCAGCACAGTCAATGCAAAAAGACAAATAACAAGGCACATCCTTTGTGAAATTTTAGTACACTTGACAAATGGATCCTAAAAACTTCCAGAAAGAAAAAAAAAATAGGTGCATACAAAGTCTCAAGGATCAGAACAGTATCGAACATGAATTCTGATAGATTCTGGTATTGACAAAATATTTGTTACCCATGTCCATCAGGCCTGTCTATATTTCCTGCACTGTTGACATCAGATTTGGACGTTACTTATTTTGGTCAATGTAAGGTGAGTGGAATTGACATGTCCCACTTTTGAGCAGAAGTTTTGAGAGTCACTGTGTGATTCTACCATCTTGCTTTTCTGGAGGGTTCCGGAAGAGGTGCTTCCAAGGGAAAGATGTTTGAACAGACTGAGATGAGATTTACTCTTCTGGCAGACAGTTTGCCCATGGATTAGTTATAAGTACACAGAAAATCAATCAAACACACACCAAAATTGAGACAGTTATTAATTCTGGGGAAATACAAAATTTATTCAATAAAGGGCATGTAATCATAGGACACCTCAGGGCTTATAGTTATGTTAATGTCAGCACTGAAGATTGATATAGCTACATCAGGACAATGGGAAGAAGGGAAGTGCTTATGTGTAGTCAGGTGGATGAGAAGAGAGTGAAATCCTTGTCTTCTAGAATGAAAAGTCAATAGATGATATCTAAACCTGAAAAATCAAGGTATATCAGAACATAATTTAGAAATAATGGAGAAGAAGATAAGAAAAATATTTTTCAGCTAAAAGGGATGAACATATTTGCCTCCAAGGAGAGGGAATTGGGTATAGAAAGTACTAGGGCAGAGATCTGGTTTTTGTTATAAGCCTTTCAAACTATGTACATTCACAAAATTTTTTTTAAATTTTATTTTCCTAATTCGTTGTGAGGTTGAATACCTTTTAACATGTTTATTGGTCATATTTGTAATTCCTCTTTTATAAATTCCCTGATCATATCTTTGCCTATTTTTCTTTTGGGCAGCTTACCTTTTTAAACATTCATTTCTAGGAGTTCATTATAAATTATAGATCCATACATTAATTTATTCAACAAATATTAATTGAACACCTATTGTATTCCACACACGTAGTAAGTGCTGGAGATACAGCAGGCAACAAGATAGGCCAAGTCTTCGCTCTCATGGAGCACACATCTAAGTGGGGCCAGAGAACAAGTGAACAAATACACAGACACGCTGCTTTCTGATAAGAGTAAGTGCTCTGAGGAAAAGGCAAGAAGGTGACAAGATGGATTGTGAAATGTGGGTGTGGCTTCTTTGGATTGGTGGTCTGAGAAGGTGAAATTTGAGTCATTCAGGCCTCAGGAGGATTTGGGGACAGATGTACCATTTCGGACACCAGAAATAGCAACTGTAGACGTGCTAAAGTGGAAAAAAAAAGGAGGAGTGATAGAGGAACAGGAGGAAAACCACTGTGAATAAAAGTTGCCAATCATTCCTCCAAATCTGTCACTTGTTTTAACTTTGTTTATGTTGTCTATTCTCACATAGACATTTCAGAATTTTGATACCATCAAATTTATCAGTCTTTTTCATTTACAGCTTCTGCTTCTTGTGGTTTCTTTAAAAGAAGATTTTCCCGTACATCAATATTATAACCATACTTTTCAATATTTTTAGAACAGCTTCACAGTTTGTGTTTTACATTTTTGCTTTTAATTTGTCTGCAATCTGATTTTTAAGTGGTGTGAAGAAAGGGTCCAATTTTTTTCTTAAATGGATAGCCAATTGCCTCAATACCGTTGATTGAATAGACCATTCTTTCCCTATTGATTTGAAAGGCCACCTTCATTAAATACCAGATTACCCCGTACCCATGGATGTGTTTCTGGTCTCTATTCAGTTGCTTTGTTCTACATCTCTATCCCTGCACTAGGTCTGATTATTAGGCCAGTAATCCTGCCTGAGGCTAAACTGGCTATTCAGGGCCCTTGTCCATTCTGATTGGTCTGAGCTTATGCCACACCCATTGTTATCCATCTTGAACAAGAGCCCTAGCACACACTTTTCATTCCCCAAAATGTATAAAATATTTTGATATGTGGCAAAGCAAGTCGCCCTTTTCATTGTTCTTCCCTTTCAAAATTGTCTTAGCTATTCTTGCACATTTTCTCTCACACATGAATTTTCTAATCAATTTGTCAAGTTCTGTGAAGACTCCTGCTGGGAATTTGACTGTGATTGAATTAAATTTATGGATTAGCCTGGAAAGAATTGATATCTTTACAATATTGAGTCTTCCCATCCAGGAACATGTAGGTTTCTCCATTTATTTAGATCTCTTTAAAAGTTCTTCAGTAAAATTTTATAGTCTTCTTTTTATACATCTGGCATGCTTCTTGTTTGGTTTTTCCTAGATGTTTTACAGTTTTGTTGCTTTTGTGAAAGGAGCCCATTTATCTCTTTTATTTCTAGGTGGTTGTTGCCGGGTTCTATTGATTTCTTTTCAAATTAACTTCATTTTAAAACAGTTTTAGATTTATAGAAAATTCCAAAGATAGTAAAGAGAGTTCTCATATACCTCACACCTCGTTTTCCTTATTTTTAACAACTTAACATGACTACAGTACATTTGTTACAATTAATGAACCAATATTAGTACATTATTATTAACTGAAGTCCAGAGTTTATTCAGAATTCCTTAGTTTTTCCCTAATGTCCTTTTCCCATTGCAGGAATGCATCCAGGACACCACATTACATTTACTTGTCATGTGTCCTTAGGCTCCTCTTGGCTGTGACAGTTTTCAGACTTTCCTTGTTTTTGACCACCTGGACAGTTTCAAGGAGTACTGGTCAGATATTTTATAGAATGTCCCTCAGTTGGGAATTACCTAATGTTTTTCTCTTGGTTAGACTGCGGTTATATGTCTTGGGGAGGAAACACACAGAGGTAAAGTGCCATTTTCATCCAACATATAAGGGGAACAATTAAAAAGACTTACCACTGTTGATGTTAACTGTGACCATCTAGCTGACTTATGTTTGTCAGCTTTCCGCATTGTAAAGTTACTCTCCCCCCTTTCCACACTGTACCCTTTGGGAGAAATGACTATGGGCAGCCCATACTTAAAGTGTGGGGAGCTATGATCCATTTCCTCGATGACAGAGTATTTATGTACAATATTCGGAATTCTTGTGCATAAGAGATTTCTCTCCTCTCCATTTATTAATTTATTCAGTCATTATATCTATCAGTATGGACTCATAGATATTCATTTTATACTTTGAGTTGTAAAATCCAATACTATTCTTTGTTTCGTTGCTCATATTTTTACTTTGTCCGTTGTTCACTCTTACAGTTAGTTGGCTCTTGTGCTCCTTTGACATCCCCCCAACAATGTGTGGGTTTTATTTTCTTGTTTTGGGTTTTTGGGGTTTTTTTGGTACTACCTTACTTACTTGATACTATAAGATGCTCCAGGTTTATCTTGTATAATTCCTGCACCAGCCCTGAAATCAGCCATTTCTTCAAGGATCCCTGGTTCCTTTTATTGGAGGATGGTATTACAAAACAAGATCTGGGCACTAGGTGTGCTCGTTGCTACCAAAGTATCATTGCCTCTAGGCTCTCACAGCTGACAGAACAAAGAAATACCTGTGTGTATACTAGCCCACGTGTATAAACATATCTATAAATTTTTCTATATGTAACCATCCAGATCTATATATCAAGCTAAACATGAGTTCTCACTGGTGTCCTCAACTCTAATCCATTACCACGTGGATGATTACCAGACTACACACCTATTAGAATGGCTAAAATTCCCAAACTGACCATACCAATTGCTGACGAGGCTGTGAAACAATAAGATACTCCAGGTTTCTCCACTGCAAAGTTACTTTCCCCCCTTACCATACTGTACCATTTGGGAGTACAGTATATATATATTGGGGTGTATATATATATATATATATATATATATTCCCATACACTATACATGTATAGTGGTATTAGAATTGTTAACCCATATATCCTTGTGGGAAACAACTTTATCAACTGGAGTATAGTGCCTATGTACAGGGTTGTTTTTTGTTGTTTTTTTGTTTGTTTACATTGTCTTACAGACTATGCTGATTTCCAAAGTTACTATGGGCAATACCTTTTCCCCTCACTGTCCTTCAGTGAAATTGTTTCATATGTTTGCAGAACGGTTAGATTCTCTTGTAACATTCTGCATTCCATCCTGGGATCCCCAATCTCCTAAATGATTTTTTAATTTGCGTACATTAAGATTCCCTCTTTGTGCTGTAAAGTTCTATGGGTTTTGAAAAATGCAGTTATATATCCACCACTACATATCATACAAGTATTTTCACCACCCTAAAAGCCCCCTGGCTTCACCTATTCAACTCTTACCCTCTCCCTTTGATCCCCTGCCAACCACTGGCCTTTTTACTCTGACAGTTGCTATAGCTTTGCCTTTTCCAAAATGTCATATAATTGTAATCATATTGTATGTAGCCTTTTCATACTGGTTCCTTTCACTTAACAATATGAATTTAAGATTTACCCATGTCTTTCTGCGGCTTGATAACTCATTTCTTTTTAGCAAAATAATATTCCGTTGTCGGGATGTACCACAGTTTGTTTATCCATTCACCTGTTGAAGAACATCTTTGTTGTTTCCAGTTTGGGACAATTATGAATAAAGCTTCTCTAAACCTTTGTGTGCAAATTTTTGTGTGGGCATAAGTTTTCAAATCAGTTAATACCTAAGAGTGCAATTGCTGGATTATACGCTGAGACAATCTTCAGCTCTGTAAGAAACTGCCAAGCTATGCATTCCCAGCAGCAATGAGAGTTCTTATTGTTTCACATCCTCATCAGCAATTGGTATGGTCAGTTTGGGAATTTTAGCCATTCTAATAGGTGTGTCGTGTTGTTTTAAGCAATTCCCTAATGAAATATGATGTTGGATATATTTTCATATGCTTATTTGCCATCTATAGATCTTCTTAATGAGGCTGTCCGTTCAAATTGTTCACCCATTTTTAATTGGTTTGTTTTATTTTTGCATTTTGAGTTCTTTGTGTATTTTGGATACAAGCCCTTTATCAGATATGTGTTTTTCCACTTCATCCAAGTTATCAAATTTGTGGGCATCGAGTTTTTCATAGTATTTCTTTTTTTTTTTTTTTTTTTTTTTTTTTTTTTTTTTGTGGTACGCGGGCCTCTCACTGCTGTGGCCACTCCCATTGCGGAGCACAGCCTCCGGACGTGCAGGCTTAGTGGCCATGGCTCACGGGCCCAGCCACTCTGCGGCATGTGGGATCTTCCCCGACCGGGGCACGAACCCGTGTCCCCTGCATCGGCAGGCGGACGCGCAACCACTGCGCCACCAGGGAAGCCCCATAGTATTTCTTTATTATACTTTTAATGTCCATGAGATCAGCAGTGGTAATCCCTCTTTCATTTCTAATATTTGTAATTTTGTATTTTCTCACGTTAGCCTGACTAGACGTTTAGCAATTTTATTGATATTTTCAAAGGACCAATTTCTGGTTTTGTTGATTTTCTCTGTTGTTTTCCATTTTTCAATTTCATTGATTCTGTTCTAATTTTTATTATTTCTGTTCTTCTCTCTTTGGGTTAAATTGCTCCTCTTTTTTCTAGTGTCCTAAGGTGGAAGCTTAGATTCTAGATTTTAGATTTTTCTTCCTTTCTGTTATATGCATTGAAAGCTATACATTTTCCTCTTACCACCAATTTTGCTGTATCTCAAAAATTTTGATATGCTTTATTTTCATTTTTATTTAGTTCAAAAAATTTTTAAATTGCCCTACATTTCTTCCTTGACTGACACCTGTCATTTAGAAGTGTGTTGTTTAATCTCCAAATATTTGAGGCTTATCTATTGATTTCTTAATCTTAATGTTTTAATATGTTTGGTAAAGCTGAATTTTTACTTGTTCTAATAATTTTTCAGTTGTTTCTCTTAGATTTTCTAGGTAGACAATAATATCATCCAAACAGATAGAGATAATTTATATATTATTTTCTAATATTTATACTTTTAAATTTATATTTCTTACTATATTACATTGGCCGGGATCTTCAGTACAATGTTGAAGAAGAATGATGATGGTGGGCAACCTTGTCTCGTTCTTGATTTTGGTAAGAAAACATCTAGTAATTAACCACTATGTGTGATGTGATGTTTGCTGTAAATTTTTGGTTTCATCCAGTTTTCTGAGAGTTTTGTTTTGTTTTAATAAGAAATGAGTATTCAATGTTATAACTTTTTAAAAAAAACACCTATTAAAGTAATGGTGTAATTATTCCCCTTTAATATGACAATATAGTGAATTACTTGATACATATTTCTGATGTTGATCAGCACTGGGAGGTGGGTTTAAATCCCAGGTTTTCCTCCACTTATAAGCTGTGAATTTACGTAACCTCTACCCTCAGTTTTCTAACCAATAGATGCTTCCTCATGAGGCTGTTATGCAGAAAATATTAATAAATACATACATACACACATACATACATACATACATAAATTTATTACACAAAATATATATTATATAAACAAACTAGAACCCAGAACAGATCTTAGTACATAATAAGTACTAAATACTATTAAAAACTATTGCTTTCTTGGTGGTAAATTCTACAGGCTTATGATTCATTTAACATGTTGTTAGATTTTGTTTACTAAATATTTATTTATGGCTTCTTCATTTGTGTGATTAGCTGTAGTATTCTTTGCATATCTTGTTTTAGTCCACCTTCAGAATCAGGGTTATGCTAACTTCCTATAGTGAGTTGGATAGCTGTCCATCTTTCTCTATGCTCAGAAACAGTTTATATAATAAAGAGATCTGTTGTCTATATTTGTATTAGTTATATATTGCTGTACAATAAATTATCCTAAAACTTAGTGGCTTAAAACAACAAATATCTATTATCTCACAGTTTTTATAGATCAAGAAACCAGATACAGTTTAGCTAGATACCTCTGGCTCAGGGTTTCTCACAACCTACAGTCAAGGTGTTGACTGGGGCTGCAGTCATATCAAAGCTTGACTGGGGAAGGATCTACTTCCAAGCTCACTCATGTGGCTGTTGGCAGAATTCAGTTCCTTGCGGGTTGTTGGATTAAGGACCTCAGTTCCTCACTGGATGTTGGCCAGAGGACTTCCTCAGTTCCTCGCCATGTGAACCTCTCCATAGGGCAACTCACGACATAGCAACTTGCTTCATCAAGGCCAGCAAGGAAAAACCAAAGAGTGCCAGCAACACAGAAGTGACCTAATCTTTTTCTAACCGAATCATGGAAGTGACAACCCCATCACTTTTGCCACAATCTATTTACTAAAAACAAGTCACAAGGTCCAGTCTATACTCAAGGAAAGGAACTTAAGCAAAGGTGTGAATAGGAGCAGGTAGGGATTATTGTGGGCCATTTTAGAAGCTGTCTATCACAACTTTTACAGGTAGATCTTTGACTATACTTTCAATTCCTTCTATGGTTATTGTTTAACCAGTTTTATACTACTTAGAAAATTTTGATGATTTATGATTTCTTAGCAAGTGATTTCATCCAGGTTTTCAAATTTATTGGTAAAATAAAACAATTTTCTCTGGAGCTGAAGTTCATTCCTATTATTATGTATGTCTTACTTCTCTTTTTCTTTATCAGAAAGAACATTCATCTATTTCACTGATCATTTCAAAGAACCAGTTTTTAATTTATTGTTCAACTATTTTTTGTATTTTCTTCCATTGATTTCTGCTTTTATCTTTATTAATTACTTCTTTTTACTTTTGTTTAGCTTATTTGTGTTTTTTTCTTAGCTCTTAATAACTTAATTTACTCATCTTCAATATTTCTTGATTTTTTAAATAAATGCATTTAAGACCATGCATTTTCCTCTGAGTACTACTTGGCTACACCTCACTGGTATTGATATATATATAGATCTTATTGTTTTTCATCTTGTATTGATTTGTAATTTTCTATCTGATTTTGTCTTTGACCAGATTAGAAGTGTGTCTTTCCCCTCTTATTTCCAGGGGCATGGATTTCAAACCATTACTTTGTTGTTAAATGTAATTTTATTGCCCCTGTGGTTAATATGATTTTTATTATTTAGAATTTGTTGAGATTTCCCTTTGGGCTTAATATATCATCCATTTTTGGAAGTATTCAATGTGCATTTGAAAAGTGTGTTCATTTTGTTAGTTAGAACAAGCATACATATGTTCAAGTTTGTTAATTGTATTATTTAAATTTTATTTTATTTATTATTTTTTAACATCTTTATTGGAGTATAATTGCTTTACAATGGTGTGTTGGTTTCTGCTTTATAACAAAGTGAATCAGTTATACATATACATGTGTTCCCATATGTCCTTATTTAGTTAGTAGGTTAGTTAGTAAGTAAGCACCTGATGTGCCAATTTCTGCAGAAGTTGGGTTTTTCACACTACAATTGTGGTCTTGCTGATCTCCATTTTAAACCTAAGTTGTAAAGGCTTATAGGTAAATCTTTGGTGGCATGTACCTATCATCAATAAAATATCCTTTATCTTTTAAAATGCTTTTTGCTTTGAATTCTGTTTTGTCTGACATTAATATTGCTACATCTGTATTCTTTTTAATGGCTCAAGTATATTTTTCAATTCTTTTATTTTCAATCATTTTGTGTAACTTTGTTTTACGTACGTGTCTCGTAAATGGTTTAAAAAGTATACATTTTCTTTCTAAGGTTTATCTGTACATTATTAATACACATACTAAAACATACACATTTTCTGTCAACATTTAGCATTAATCTGTATCTCTAGTCTCCCTCTAAACAAGGTAAGAAATATAATTTGCATTTTCTTACCTCTGCTCCCTCTTTACCAGCCTCTGCCCATGCTGCCACCCTAATCACTTCTTGTATTGATATCTTCTCTTACATATTGACTGATTTCTTTGCTCATTGCTTCTTGCACCCTACTTGTGTAGGTGTCTCTTAGTGGTACGTATCCACTATTGATCATTTCAGAGACAATTTGTGCCTGATAAAATTTCTGAGTGCTTACTCGAGAAAATGCCTTTATTTCACCCTCTTTATGGTCTCTTTGTATTGGTCAAGTATATTCCAGAATGGCAATATTTTAAAATACATAGTATATTTCATTTCTAGAGGTATGGGATATGAGGAGTCCTAGGTGGACTCAGTCCATCATTTTACTCTCCCATACCTGCTTCTTACCTCAGGTCTCTGTGGACCAGGGCTGGGAAAACTGCCCTTCTACCATCCCTTTCTATGCTCCCCTGTCACCACCAGGAAGATTTGTCAATTATCGGGACACAGATTGGGCCACCAATCAGTAGGTCAAGTCACTATGCAGCACAGTCAGGATAAAGGTGTCGATTGTTCTTTTTCTCTTCTGCCCATGTAGCTGGAGCCATGTGCTAGCTTAAAAACAGCTTCTAATCAGCCACTACTCTTTTTTGTTTCTTTCCCGAAGCCAATAAGAGTGAGCTAAGAGCCGAGATTCAGGTTTGGCCTCGCAGTAGGAAGAGATCTCTAGTCTAGAGTCCACAAGATCCAGCCAAGTGCATCACGGCTTGTAGTGAAGTTTGAGACCCAAAGCCCAACTAACCATGAAGTGCTACTTTGCTTTCCTTTGTTATTGTTCTATGTGAATATATCTCCACCTGAGAACCTTGTGGGGAGGGCCGGCTTTGGTCTGGGGCAATATTTTGGTGTTCCCAGGTCCCTTGGCCACAAGAGAACACTAATTGTACTGTATTTCCAACAATAGCTTCATGGTAATATTATTGCAGTTCCATTTCTTTAAAGATATAAACAGTAAAATTGAATTCAGCACCACAAAACCAGCTTTACAACAAATGCTAAAGGAACTTCTCTAGGCAGGAAACACAAGAGAAGGAAAAGACCTACAATAACAAACCCAAAACAATTAAGAAAATGGAAATAGGAACATACATATCGATAACTACCTTAAATGTAAATGGAATAAATGCTCCAACCAAAAGACATAGACTGCCAGAAGAGATACAAAAACGAGACCCAGGGCTTCCCTGGTGGCGCGGTGGTTGAGAGTCCGCCTGCCGCTGCAGGGGACACGGGTTCGTGCCCCGGTCTGGGAAGATCCCACGTGCTGTGGAGTGGCTAGGCCCGTGAGCCTGGCCGCTGAGCCTGCGCGTCCGGAGCCTGTGCTCCGCAACAGTGAGAAGCCCACATACTGCAAGAAAAAATAATAAAAATAAAAAAATAATAAAAATTAAAACAAGACCCATATACATCCTGTCTACAAGAGACCCACTTCAGACCTACGGACACACATAGACTGAAAGTGAGGGCATGGAAAAAGATATTCCATGCAAATGGAAATAAAAAGAAAGCTGGCGGAGCAATTCTCATATTAGAAAAAATAGACTTTAAAATAAAGACTATTACAAGAGACAAAGAAGGACACTACATAATGATCAAGGGATCAATCCAAGAAGAAGATATTACGATTGTAAATATTTATGCACCCAACATAGGAGCACCTCAAAACATAAGGCAAATGCTAACAGCCATAAAAGGGGAAATCAACAGTAACACAATCATAGTAGGGGACTTTTAACACCCCACTTTCACCAATGGAGAGATCATCCAAAATGAAAACAAATAAGGAAACACAAGCTTTAAATGATACATTTAACAAGAAGACGGACTTAATTGAAATTTATAGGACATTCCATCCAAAAACAACAGAATACACTTTCTTCTCAAGGGCTCATGGAACATTCTCCAGGAGAGATCATATCTTGGGTCACAAATCAAGCCTTGGTAAATTTAAGAAAATTGAAATCATATCAAGTATCTTTTCCAGCCACAACACTATGAGACGAGATATCAATTACAGGAAAACCTCTGTAAAAAATACAAATACATAGAGGCTAAACAATACACTACTAAATAACCAAGGGATCCCTGAAGAAATCAAAAAATACCTAGAAACAAATAACAATGAAAACACGACTACCCAACACCTATGTGATGCAGCAAAAGCAGACCTAAGAGGGAAGATTATAGCAATACAATCCTACCTCAAGAAATAAAAACATCTCAAATAAACAACCTAACCTTACACCTAAAGCAATTAGAGAAAGAAGAACAAGAAAACCCCAAAGTTAGCAGAAGGAAAGAAATCATAAAGATCAGATCAGAAATAAGTGAAAAAGAAATGAAGGAAGCAATAGCAAAGATCAGTAAAACTAAAAGCTGGTTCTTTAGAAGATAAAAACAACTGATAAAACATTAGCCAGACTCATCAAGGAAAAAAAGCAGAAGACTCAAATCAATAGAATTAGAAATGAAAGAGGAGAAGTAACAACGGCCACTGCAGAAATACAAAGGATCATGAGAGATTACTACAAGCAATTATATGCCAATAAAATGGAGAACCTGGAATAAAGGGACAAATGGTTAGAAAAACACAACCTTCCGAGACTGAACCAAGAAGAAATAGAAAATATAAAGGGACCAATCACAAGCACTGAAATTGACATTGTGATTAAAAATCTTCCAACAAACAAAAACCCAGGACCAAATGGTTTCACAGGCGACTTCTATGAAACATTTAGAGAAGAGCTAACACCTATCCTTCTCAAACTCTTCCAAAATATAGCAGAGGGAGGAACACCCCCAAACTCATTCTACAAGGCCACCATCACCCTGATACCAAAACCAGACATAGATGTCACAAAGAAAGAAAACTACAGGCCAATATCACTAATGAATATGGATGCAAATATCCTCAACAAAATACTAGCAAACAGGATCCAACAGCACATTAAAAGGATCATACACCATGATCAAGTGAGGTTTACCCCAGTAATGCAAGGATTCTTCAATATACGCAAATCAATCAATGTGATAAACCATATTAACAAATTGAAGGAGAAAAACCATATAATCACCTCAATAGACGCAGAAAAAGCCTTTGACAAAATTCAACACCCATTCATGACAAAAAACCCTGCAGAAAGTAGGCATAGAGGGAACTTACCTCAACATAATAAAGGCCATATATGACAAACCCACAGACAACATCATTCTCAATGGTGAAAAACTGAAACCATCTCCTTTAAGAACAGGAACAAGACAAGGTTGTCCACTCTCACCACTATTATTCAACATAGTTTTGGAAGTTTTAACCACAGCAATCAGAGAAGAAAAAGAAATAAAAGGAATCCAAATCAGAAAAGAAGAAAAGTTGTCACTGTTTACAGATGACATGATACTATACATAGAAAATCCTAAAGATGCTATCAGAAAACTACTAGAGCTAGTCAATGGATTAGGTAAAGTAGCAGGATACAAAATTAATTCATAGAAATCACTTGCATTCCTATACACTAATGATGAAAAATCTGAAAGAGAAATTAAGGAAACACCCCCAATTACCATTGCAACAAAAAGAATAAAATACCTAGGAATAAACCTTCCTAAGGAGACAAAAGACCTGTATGCAGAAAACTATAAGACACTGATGAAAGAAATTAAAGATGATACAAGCAGATGGAGATATATGCCATGTTCTTGGATTGGAAGAATCAACATTTTGAAAATGACTATACTACCCAAAGCAATCTACAAATTCAGTGCAATCCATATCAAACTACCAATGGCATTTTTCACAGAACTAGAACAAAAAATTTCACAATTTGTATGGAAACACAAAAGACCCCGAATAGCCAAAGCAATCTTGAGAAAGAAAAATGGAGCTGGAGAAATCAGGCTCCCAGACATCAGACTATACTACAAAGCTACAGTAATCAAGACAATATGGTACTGGCACAAAAACAGAAATATAGATCCATGGAACACGAGAGAAAGCCCAGAGATAAACCCACGCACATATGGTCACCTTATTTTTGATAAAGGAGACAAGAGTATACAATGGAGAAAAGACAGCCTCTTCAGTAAGTGGTGCTGGGAAAACTGGACAGCTACATGTAAAAGAATGAAATCAGGACACTCCTTAACACCATACACAAAAATAAACTCATGGGCTTCCCTGGTGGCGCAGTGGTTGAGAGTCCGCCTGTCGACGCGGGGGACACGGGTTCGTGCCCCGGTCCGTGAGGATCCCACATGCCGTGGAGCAGGTAGGCCCGTGAGCCATGGCCGCTGAGCCTGCGCGTCCGGAGCCTGTGCTCCGCAACGGAAGAGGCCACAGCAGTCAGAGGCCCGCGTACCGCAAAAAAATAAAAAATAAAAAATAAATAAACTCAAAATGGACTAAAGAACTAAATGTGAGGTCAGACACTATAAAACTCTTAGAGGAAAACATAGGCAGAACACTCTGTGACATAAATCACAGCAAGATCCTTTTTGACCCACCTCCTACAGAAATGGAAGTAAAAACAAAAATAAACAAATGGGATCTAATGAAACTTCAAAGCTTTTGCACAGCAAAGGAAAACATAAGACAAAAAGACAACCCTCAGAATGGGAGAAAATATTTGCAAATGAAGCAACTGACAAAGGATTAATCTCCAAAATTTATAAGCAGCTCATGCAGCTCAATATCCAAAAAACAAACAACCCAATCCAAAAATGGGCAGAAGACCTAAATAGACATTTCTCCAGAGGAGATATACAGATTGCCAACAAACACATGAAAGCATGCTCCACATCACTAATCATTAGAGAAATGCAAATCAAAACTACAGTGAGGTATCACCTCACACCAGTCAGAATGGCCATCATCAAAAAATCTACAAACAGTAAATGCTGGAGAGGATGTGGAGAAAAGGGAACCCTCTTGCACTGTTGGTGGGAATGTACATTGATACAGCCACTATGGAGAACAGTATGGAGGTTCCTTAAAAAACTACAAACAGAACTACCATAGGACCCAGCAATGCCACTACTGGGCATATACCCTGAGAAAAACCATAATTCAAACAGTCATGTACCACAATGTTCATTACAGCTCTATTTACAATAGCCAGGACATGGAAGCAACCTAAGTGTCCATCGACACATGAATGGATAAAGAAGATGTGGCTCATGTATACAATGGAATATTACTCAGCCAAAAAAGGAAACAGCTTAAAAAAAGCAAAAACAAACAAAAAAACGCACACATAGACGAGACTATCACATGCACTTATTGTGCTTTCTCTTGGCCTAGGTGCTAAGCCGCTGCCTCTCGGTCTACATGAACACGGCAGTATCGTTGGAAAATTTTCATTTTGATCATCACTGGTAGTGTCACTGCCTTTTTTCCATGGTAGCTAAGTAGTGTTGTGGAGTGCCTGTTACTCAGTTATAATCAAAGTGGTAAAGTGACTTGGGGATTTCGTATGATCCAATTTACCAAGATGTTTTTAGTTTGGCAGATCCTTTATGATACAACCACTGACAGTGTTGAAAGAAGACATTAGTGATACAATTTTAAACTGTGTCTCAGTATTGGATCACAATGCCTATAATGGCTTTAATTAATAATACTCTTATAATTATGCTGCAAGTAACATAAGTCTACTAGATTGTATTATATGCAAGGTAATTTTAAGATAATGTGTGTATTAAGGAATATTGGTCTATTGAAAGCTTTTAGATCAATGTAAATAAAACTATCACAATTTTGTAAAAAAAAAAAAATAATTTTTTTTATAAAAGGAATGAAATTGAGTTATTTGTCGCGAGGTCGATGGACCTAGATTCTGTCATACAGAGTGAAGTAAGTCAGGAAGAGAAAAACAAATACCAGACGCTAACACATATAAATGGAATCTAAAAAAATAAAGAAAATGGTTCTGAAGAACCTAGGGGCAGGACAAGAATAAAGACGCAGATGTAGAGAATGGACTTGAGGACACAGGGAGGAGGAAGAGTAAGCTGGGATGAAGTTAGAGAGTGGCATGGGCATAGGTACACTACCAAATGTAAAATACATAGCTAGTGGGAAGCAGCAGCATGGCACAGGGAGATCAGCTCAGTGCTTTGTGTCCATCTAGAGGGGTGGGATAGGGAGGGTGGGAGGAGACACAAGAGGGAGGAGATATGGGGATTTTGTATGTGTATAGCTGATTCCGTCTGTTATAAAGCAGAAGCTAACACACCATTGTAAAACAATTACACTCCAATAAAGGTGTTTAAAAAAAAAACAGTAAAACTGAATATGCCTTCAGTGAAGAAGACACAGGTGTCAATTTCAGTGGGCCTCAGCCCCAGGGCTACCGTGTCAGTTTGTAGAGGTTATGGACTACACAGGTCTAGGGCATTCCCTTCTCATCATAGACTATGTGAATGGCAAGCCCTGGAATTGTGCACCACGACCCTAGGAGGTGTCCCCACTCAGCCCTGCCCCAGCTACCTGTAATGGCATTTGCCAATCCCTTTGCCCTTACAAATCATCCAGTAAATGTCTGCTGTCCTAACATTCCGAGTCTTGTCTTGTCATGATGCCTTATCCCACGCTCCTTGGTTTAAACCAATCAGCTCTTTGACACCTGTTTTTGTTAAACTTGATGTGTAGACAGCAGACATGCCCCAGACTATATAGACGGGAAATGGAGAAACCAGTGTTCAAAGCCAGGTCTATCTGACTGCAAAGCCTATACTCTGTCTACTACAGGCAAAGGGATGGAGGAATGCAGCTGACAAAATGGCTGAGGTGTTATACTAGCCCATGAAGGGCATGATTATCCCAGACTCGTTTATTCATTCAACACATTTTCCCTAAGTCTCTACCTGACAATCACCTAAGGTCTCTTCTAACTCCACCGTTTGGTGATAAAGGGTATCTCCAATCTCTCTTATATTAGTGAGGCCCCTTTTGGTCACAAATGGCAGGGACCTGACTCAAACTGGTCTAAACCAAAATGGGATCGTGTTAGTTCACATAAATGAAAAGTACAAGAGTAGTCTGGTCAGGCAGTGCTAGATCCCAGATGCAAATAAAGTCTATCCATGTCTTGAAAGCCCATTTCTCCCTGTAGGCATCATTCGCAGGTAGACTCTTCTCACAGAGCTCCTGAAACTCTAGGATTATGTCTTCTGGCTGATCAATCCCCAGAGTCTCTTTCCTTATACTTTTATCAAAAGTTCCAGGGAAGATTTGTATTGGCCAAGTTGAGCTCACATGACTCTGCATAAACCAGTTACTCTATCCAGTGTGATGGAATGCTCTGATTGGCTCACATGAGTGGGAGGGGTAGTTTCCTATGTACATGTGGGACGCTGTTATTAGAAGAGAAGGAGTGGATGCTGAGCAGGTAGAAACAATGGTCTTCTGCATTTCTCATTTTACAGATAAGAAAATTGAGACCCAGAGAAGGGTAGGCACTAGCTCATGATTCAGTGGCCTTTGTATCAGGCAATATTAAGTGACTTTTGCAGGCCAGGAGTTATAAGCAGCTGCCTCCTGCCTCTGTCCTAGCATCAGAGATGCTAAGACATCTCTGGTGGCAATTTTGAAGTTTTCAAGGTCAAGGGAAGCTGTGGGTCTGGCAGGGTTGCCAGTGTGTGCTGTGAAAAGACGCCGTGGGATGGAAATCAGGATACGTGGATTCTAGTCCTAGCTCTGCCACTAATTTTGTGAGTAAACTTGAGCAAGCCCAGTTCTCACCTTAGGCCTCAGTTTCCCCATCTGTACGCTGAGAAGGTTGGATTGAATGGTCTGAAAAACATACTATAAATTGATGCTTTTGTTCCACTCTTGGGGAGAGAGGGAGGGAAGGCAGAAGGCTGAGAGGGAGTCCCTCCTCTCCATCTGGAACTGTGTGGAATTTCTGCAGTGGAGACATTTAACCTGACTTTAATTTGAGTTGAAACGTCTGATATTTCTGATAGTAATAACATGCCCTGGATGGGCAGGGGGGAGCAAGGCCCCCTGAAAAGAACACCAACAAAATCCTCTCTGTTACTCCTCTTGAAGCACTGCCCCCAGCAGGCGCGGGTCCCAGCACCAGGCCCAATGAAGTAGGTGTTCCTGAGAAGCTGGGGTTGGAGGAATCCATCCTGGGCTGGCAGGCAGCCACGCTGGCTGCATGGCAGGCTTTCGGCACCTCCTTCTGCCTTCAGCCTGCCCTGTCCTGCCCTGATAAGCTGACTTCAGGCTGGGCCAGGAGCAGTGGAACGCTAGGGTGAGGGTCAGATAGTGGGTGGTGCATAAGGTGCCACCTGAGGTGTCAGGCACATGTCCTGGCAGAGCAGAGGAGAGAAGCAGTGTGAGCACATGTGTGTGTTGGGGTGGGGAACAGAGGGGGGAGTGCTGGTAGGACAAGAGCCATGATGGCCTCTACTAGGTGTGATGGTCCCTCCCTACATATCCACCCCCTGCCCCGAACTGGGTCTATCTTTACACACAAGCATCTCCTCCGCAATAAGAGGTCCTGTCAGTTGCCACCCCATGCTCTCCTGCTGTGATACAGATATTTCACTTCCCTCTACGACAAAATAAGTCCTAGCCCAGAGAGGTGTGGGGAGTGGGGTGACTCCTTCAGCAGAGGATGCAGCTCAAATTTCTCAGCTCTTCACTACATGGGCCAAGCGCACTGCATGTTAAACAGTGAAAGTGGCAGTCCTGCCTTGTGTCTAACTTTGTTCCCTCATACAGTATTTATTCACCTCTGGAGATGATAGCAAACTGCTGGTCATGAACCACTACGTAAATAGCGCCTGGAGTCAGTGACTAAGTGGTGCCCTTGCCGCCTCTCCTCTAGGTTTCCCATCTCACCCCCAGCCTGTTTTCCCGCCTTAATGATGCTTCTGTGATGGGGTGATGAGTGGGCACTGGAGAGCCCATGCTGACCGACTCGCCCAGAGCAGGCAGCCCTCCAATTACCCACAGCGCTCAGGCGAGGGGCAGGCGGCGGGTGGGGAAAAAGGGCTTTCTTCCCCCCTTTAAATATATATATTTAAGCAAGGAAACAGATTTCACTTTCAATCTTCTTTCCAAGAGATTGTTATAAACAAAAGCAGGTCTGGGGCTGGAGGAGGAGGGGGAAGAGAGGAAAACGATTTGAGAGATTAAGGAGGCGGCCACGACAGCGTCCCCTTTTAAACCTCAATAAGGTTGTTTTTCTTGGTCGTTTTTTCCTCCTTCCCTCTCCAGCCAGCATTACTTAAAAGGAACATTATGTTATCACAAATCAGATTTCCAAACATCATCTCCAGGTCACTGTGAACAGCTCAGCAATTTGGCTGCAGATTCCTGGAGAAGGCGTCCCCTTTAACCTCAAACTCAGGAGGGAGCTGCCCCCATTGCAAATGCCGGGGGAAGCCCTCCCGGTTGGTCGGTCGAGAGAGGAGAGATGCAGGGCCTGGAGGACTGGAGGCGGAGCGGGGTTGCGGGGTGGGGGTGGGGGGTTGCTCCTGTGCCTTCAGGGAAGAAAGTACCGCTCACCACAGGAGCACCACTCACTCCCACGCAACCCCACCTCCACTCCATATGCCTTAAGGGGGTAGCTCACTGCCCCTTGGAGGACATCCTTGACTCTGCTGGGTGGGGGGCTGGACCCTGGTGGAGTAATGTGGGTTTCATTTTTCCTCTGCCACAAACTTGGGGCTTATCGATGCCACGGAGCTGCCAGGGGAGATTAAAGTCAAGGCTGGCGCCCTAGTTCCAGTGCGTGGTGAGAGACCACAAGTATTCCAGCTGGGCTGGTGTGGGCCAGGGTGAGAGAAGGGTGAGGCTGAGGAGGGTGGAGCCGCTGAAGGGCTTCTGGAAGAGTGATGCTGCCCCCATGGTCTATTCCCTCTGGCCAGGTACAAGGCCAGACTTCGCCCTCAACCTTACACTCCCGTCTCAGTATCGGGCAACAGTGGATGGGGAGAGGAAAGAAAAGGCAGGCTAGGAGGTATCTGAGGTGTGTAGACCTCAGTTGGAACCATAGCAGGAAGGATTTGTGCTCATCACAAAGGATTCCCAAATGGTGAACATTTGGAATCAGTGAAGCAATTTTTCTCACAAAGAATTGAGGTGAACCAGTGACCTGCAAAGAGCTGGGGATCTTGGCATCTTACCAAATGGAAATAGCTGAGTGACAATAATTGGGATTGTGGTCCCCGCCTGTTCTGTATATCTTCCACCACCATAGCACTGAGCTAGCCAAGCACAAAAGGTTAAACTCCAGGCCCTCGAGCCAAAACATTCTTTGAAGGATCCTATGTCCATTAACATTTGAGCACTTCCCAATAGTCCTGAGGTGCAAGAAATAGGACCTCCATTTTGTAGATGGAAAAACAGAGGTCCAAAGAAGAAGTGGCTCATGAAGTCTGCCCAGGGAGTGAGTAGCAGAGCTGGTACTGGGCCTGAGATCTCCTGACCTTCACCGCCAAGCTCTTTCCTTTGGCCCTCACCATTATAGACAGACCTTTGCAGGCCAGCCTTTGTTCCAATGACTTCCTAAATGAAGCAGGGGACAGAGCAGACCCAGGAGTGGGCTCTTGGCTTTGAATGGGGTAGAGGTAGTGTGGTAGCCCAAAAGACAAACAATGGTCCTGACAACATGGAACCCAAAGAAAGAGCTCCACAGGCAAAGCCAAAACTCAGTCAGAGAGCTGACAGAGGGCCTGCCCAACACTACAGATAGGGCCATGCTCCAGGCTGGGAAGCCAGAGATGGCTGCAGACAGGGGGGTAGCCCAGGGGCTGGGGGTCTACTTGGGGAGAACCGCCTTCAGAAACACTTCTGTGCCTGGAGAGTCAGAGAGGCGAGTCCACCTAGCCCAGGTGGCAAGGCCCGTGTGCCCTCAGACTCACACTATGACCTTGGGCTGAGAGGACCCAAGGAGCCATAGCCAGCCAAGAACTCCTCCCTCCAGAGCACGGTCGTTTCACGCCCCAAATGGTGGCCGGGGGGGCCCGTCCAGTGCAGGGAAAGGAAAACTGGTTCATACCTACCATGGGCCAGACCCTTGCACATCATCATCCCGTCGACTCCTGCCAACAGTCTTGTGAGGTGGAGATTTTGCTTTCCATTTAGATATGGGAAAGTCAGGCTTTACTTGTAAAGTAAGGGGCTTGCCCAGGACTCATCAATAATATGCCACAGAGGCTGGTTTTGAACTCAGCTCTATCTCAGCAAGACTCATGCTCTTTCTGCTAAGGTATGACCTTAAGGGTGCAATCTGAGACCCCCTTAGGGGTCAAGGTGGAAGGACACCAGCAGAGGCCCCCAGGGAACCCTCAGTTTGAGGGTTCTGGAACTTTGGTCCTCCAGGTTCCCCACTGTGAGGGCCCTCAGACTCTCTGACCGCAGCAAGCAGACCTGGGGCCCAGACCAAGCCAGATGCCAGCAGCAGAGTCTGGGGGATCTAGCTGGGAACAGCCCCCTGCTATTCTACACCCCCCCACGCCCCCATCTCCACGCTTCTTCTTCCTCCTCAGTTCCCTGGCTCTCCCTCCAGAGTGCTCGGACTCAGCACTCCAAGAAAACTCTGTCCCAGGGTAGGGGCACTGAGGGGGTATTCTGCTTTGCTCCTCAGACCGCTGACTCCTGGGCATCTGGCCTGGCCACTTTTCTGCCACATTCTTTGGGAGGAGGGTTGCAGGCAGCCCTCGGTAGATGGACGCTCCACCCGCCACCTCCACCACCAGGCCGCTTTAGCCATCAGTGCAGAGTATGCAGAGGCCTCTCCCTCGCTTGCTTTATTTATCTTGGCCCAGGGACGATGAAGCCCGGATCTGAGGGGAGGATGGAGAGGCCATTTCCAATATTTCCTCCCGGCCTCTCCATGCCCTTGAGATGCCCCTTAGTACCCGGGAGGAGAGGGCAGAGGTCGATGGTCTGAAAACAATGGCTTTCAGCCCGGGGAGGGTGGGTGAAGTGGAAGAAGGGAGAGGGAGGGCTCGGGGCCCACAGGCCTTGTCATGGGCTCGCAGGTAATGGACGCCACCCCCGGAGTGGGGCGGTGCAGACTGGCGGGGAGGGCCAAGTGCTCAGACCTCAGAGCCTCAGCTGAGCCCACCCCGGGCCCAGCCTCAGCCAGCGATGGACAGACAGGGGAAGGGGTTGGCTTCCCTCCCAGGGCCAGGACTGCACAGCCAGGCAGAAATGCCAGCCCTGGGAGCCAGTGTGGAGGGTCCTCTGTTCAGTCCAGAAGGAAGAGGGGCTGCAGGAAGCCTCAGGCTTGCATTTCAGTTGTCCGTTTGCCTCAGTAGAGCAGCCCCACCACGGAGCTCCCCGCCACCCCCTCTCCTGCTCGTTTGCACTGCTGGAATCCCTGTCTCCAGTTATCATGTCCCTCGACACACCCAGCTCTGTCCTTCAGCCAAGCCACACACATGGAACTGCTTTCATCTCCCTTGTCAGCTGGGCCTGCCCTTTCCCAAGGGCTCAGGGACTTTGCTTCTCTGAATTTCCTTCAATTTGTCTCCATCACCCCCATGTTCAGGGACATTCAACTGCACAGTGGCCTCAAAGGAGAGGGGTGGTTTGGGGGCTGCAGCGGGCTGGCCTGTTCCCCAGGCTCCACTAACATCAGAAAGGGGAAGACATTTCCTGTGTCTCTCAGCCTCCCTCCTTCCTTCTGGGCTCTGCAGGGGCCTGAGGTGGTGGGGAGCAGGGGGAGATGTCACCTCGGTTCAGTCAACAAATGTCTCTGAGCGGCTCTGAGAGACCAAAGGGGTCTGACTTGGTTCCTGCCCTTGTGGGTCTGGCAGACCAGTAAAGAGAGTCATATTACTAAATAATAGCAATAATAATGCCATGACCGCACTCGCTCTGTGTCAGGCACTTTCCTAAGCACTGCACACAGATTAATCATTTCCTCCTCATCAGGGCCCTGTATGGCAGTAACTATAACTATTTCCATTTTATAGGGGAAGAAACTGTGGCTCGAAGAGGTTACGTAAATTGTCCTAGGAGCTAAGGAATGTCCGAGCTGGGGTTCCATACCCAGGGAGGCTGACTCCAGGGCCTGTGCTCTTAACTGCTACACTAAACCTGGCCAGAATGCTCAGCAAAGGTTTAGACGAGAGACAGGTATTTCCAACAGGGTGGCTCTGGGAAGGCTTCCTGGAGGAAGTGGCATTTTCAAAGAGCATTGCACGGAACTTGAACAGGCAGAGAGATGGGCGGGCATTCTAGGTGAAGGTAATAGTGGAAGCAAAGAACAGGGACTAGGATATTGCAAGTCAGGTTCAGAGAAGGCGAGGGGCTCAGTCTGGCAAGAACTGAGGGTAAATTAGGAAGCAAGACTGGGAAGACAGTGGGTCCTCTAGGTGGTCAGCTTCAAGGAGGGAGAGAACTGGATCAGAGCTTGGTTTGAAACCTCAGTGAGGCTGCAAGGAGAGGCCACTGTACTTGTCAGGCAAGAGATGAATGATCCTGTTCTACTCTGCAGTGGTAACAGTGGGGATGGTGTGGGTGTGTTAGGAGACGGCAGAGATAATGGATTGACAGGCTTGGGCCCCAGATAGATGCCAAGTGTCGGGGAGAGTGAGGAGACCACTGAGGGGGCAGGATGCCATGGAGGGGGAGCAGCTGGATGGGGTGGTTTGGGACACAAAGTCTTAGGTGCCTTGGGGCATCAAGCAAAGGCTCCTATCGGGGAAGACAAGGGAAGCCTTTTGCGGCTCAGGTGTAGAGTTCATCACTGTAGAGGCTGGGGGATGGTGCTGGAAGGAAGCCTGGAGCCCTGAGTACCAGCTTAATCAGTCAGGACTTGACTCTGTAGGCAACAGGGAGCCCTTGAAGGGTTTTGAGCAGAGGAGTCATATAATCAAATTTGCATTTTAGGAAGGTCGCTCTGGTGATATTATCAATATTATCAACATCGAGGACAGGTAGTGAGGAGAGCCTGCTTAGGAAGGAGGCCCGAGGAGGAACAATGGGCACGGGAAAGAGGGGACAGACGTGAGACATTTTGGTGGTAGGAAGGGCGGGATCGGGAGAGGAGAAGCAAAGTCCAAGGGTGAGCGACAGAGCCACCACGTGAAGAAGCAAGCCCAGGGGGGGCCAGCCAGATGGAGACAGGTGCCCAGGCAGAGGCTGGGGGAAAAGAGCGGCTGGCAGTGAGGGGAGAGGTGAGAGCGAGGCCTGTTGCTTCCTCCGTGCTTGTTCGTTCTCCTGGGGGCCCTGGCCACAAGCCTTTGTTTGAGGACAGAAGAACTGCTTCCAAAGGCAGCGCCTCCTTGCTGCCACAGGTTATAAATCTCCAGGGCCAGACACTGACACACACACACACACACCTGCCGCAGGCCTGGGCTCGGCAGCCGGGCCGCCAGGGTAGTGGCCAGCGCTTCCCAAAGATGGGAGGATTTCCAGGCTCTGTTTCCAAAGGAATTCCCGGCTTGTGAAACACCAGAAAGGAGGGGGAGAAGGAGCCCGTGCATCCCTGGCAGGGCCCAGCGTTTCAGGAGGGCGTGCTGAGGTGAGGGGCCAGCGAAGGGAGACGGGCCAGATGGAGGGAGGGGTTCCCGTAAAGCAGCCAGGGGCTGGCTGGGGAGCAAGGCCAGGAAGGGGTGCACAGGAGGGTGGGAGCTGGGAATCCGGAACTGAAGAGGCCCGGGCACGGCAGCCAGCAGGCTGGGAGCTGCCTCCTCTGGGCCTCAGGCCTCTGCCATGGTGTGGGCCTTTCCCAGAGTGAGAAAGGCACTGGTGTCAGTGACAGTCAGCGTAGGGTGATGACCATGGCTAGCACGCCCTCCATGCAGACAGACCGAGATCATCTCAGAGCTAAAAAGATGCTGGCAAAGGCTTGTGTCCAGTCCCAACATAGGACAGCTGGGGAGGCAGGGGGCGCAGAGAGGCGAAACAGCTGCCCAAGGCTACACAGTGAGGCAGTGACAGAGCTGGGACCACAACCCAGGGCTTTAACACCTGGGCCGTGGCTTTCTGGCACAAAGGTCTGCTTCCTAAAGAAAGGAGATGACAATGAGATAAAGATATCTTGGGACTCCTCTGTCACCACATGAAGAGAAATCTTTCTTATTTGCTGGGGACCCAGAGGACTGAGGGCAGACTGCAGCAGCAGTAATTGCCAGAGCAACTAGACTTTGGTGATCTTTGGAGGAATTGGACATGAGAAACTTGAGGCAAGTGTGGGCAGAGGCTGAGAGGTAATTCTGAGGGGGTAGAAAGTGTTGGCAGCCATTGAGAGAAACTGGGGCACCAAACTGAAAGATGGCAGGACGTCTGACTATAGGTTGGGTGGCTGTTGGGAACAGCTATTAGCTGGAGAAAAAGAGAGGGCAGGGGAAAGGGACAGGGACAGGGAGGGCAAGATGACTAGGAGCCCTGGGAAGAGAAACACTTGTTTCAGGCAGTAGCTGTAAAGGGACCGTATCAGGCTGGGTCTCCAGAGAGCTTGGTCTGATCTGAACTCCGGAAAACTGCCCAGAGATCCAAACAGAAATACTCTGGCTCCTCAGAGGCCAGTAAAGTGGGAGGGAGACACTAGGCAGCCCCACTCTGGGGACCGTCTTTAGAGCAGTGGCTTCTGAGATGTAAGTTTGGAATTGAGCTGGACAGGTGGTGGCATCACTACATCTTCTTGGACTCTGACAGACTGTGGAGGCGGCAGGCAAGGGTTAGTTGCCCCCTTTGGTGCGTAGACAGGAAACTGGCATGCACATTGCATGCAGGAGCTGTCTTGCTTACGCTCAAGGGAAGACCTGCATACTCTCTGGATATGAAGAAACCTCCAGGCCATAGTGTCAGAGGCTGCAATGTCTCCGGGGTCCTTCTAGCCCAGAGCCCAGGGGCCTGGCCTGGGGCAAATTACACAGACCCCTCTCTGACCTGACATCCTAGACCCCGTTTCTGCCATCCATGCCACACTGTGGGGGACTTTCTACCTGCCACAACAAAAGCCCAGGCTAAAGAGTACCCCAGTCTCCTCTGCCACTCCCCTCCACAAAATGGTCCCAGTCTAGGGGACTTTCTGGCCATTTGTCGACTCCTAGAGCAAGCTCGGTACTGTAACGCATGACCATTCAGCCACAGCAACCCAGACCCTAATGTGGCCTTTTCCTGTTTTGCCCTGGGTTTGGCTCCAGGCCTCTGCAGTAAGCCCACTACCCAGACACTTCCTCTGCCTGGAGAGGGTTCTCTTAAGCATTCCCTACCCTCTCTGCTAAAGTCTCCCTTTCTGATGATATACAAGAGACACTGATGCAAGCTTGTTGATGGTGTAACGGAGACAGAAGTAATAAGGCTGACAAGACATGGAAGCAACATAAATGTCCATCGACAGATGAATGGATAAAGAAGATGTGGTGTATGATACACACACACACACACACACACACACACACACACACACACAATGGAATATTACTCAGCCATAAAAAAGAATGAAATAATGCCATTTGCAGCGACATGGAGGGACCTAGAGATTATCATACTAAGTGAACTAAGTCAGACAGAGAAAGACAAGTATTACATATCACTTGTATGTTGAATCTAAAAAAATTATACAAATAAACTTATTTACAAAACAGACTCACAGACATAGAAAACAAATTTATGGTTACGAAGGGGAAAGGTGGGAGGGATAAATTGGGAATTGGGATGAACAGATACACACTACTGTATATAAAATATACACATTACTATGTATAACCAACAAGGACCTACTCTATAGCACAGTTATATATATATATATATATATATATATATATATATATGTATATATAAAACTGAATCACTTTTCTGTACACCTGAAGCTAACACAACATTGTAAATCGACTATACTTCAATAAAAGTTTTTTTAGAAAAAGAAATCATGAAGCTGAATGTCTCCTGATCCCCAGCTCTTGAATGCTGGCAGCCAAAAGTTTTCTAAGGTGCCAAGAGCTGGCCAGCTCACTTGCCCTCGGCACATATGTGATCCCTGAGGGTGGTTGGGTCTGATCTGCAGGATGATGGCATGGGGCAGATGGCAAGGGAGGTAGGACAAGCCACAGAACAACATGCCGTCTTCTGGTGACGTGTAGGAGTAAAGACAGGTCTCCCTTGCCTCTGAAGTTTTGTTTGCAGGCCGCCAAGCCTATCCCAAGGTTACACTCGTAGTTAGAGGTGACTGCAAGCCAGACAGTCATCCAGTTTAAAGAAGCATCTAGTGCTTTGGAAGAGATAAAAATATGGCCTTTGTCTTCCTCTTCCTTCTCTCCTCTCCTTCTTACTTTTTCTGCCCTCTAGTCCTTTATGTGGCAATTTTCTGGCCTTCCTCCAAAAACGGGGGGAAAAGGCCACCAAGCTAGGCTGGAAAAGTAATTGGGACAGATCTGTGACCTGGCTGCACCATGGAGCTCAGGATTGAGGCAGAGGTGGTTGATGGGGATCCCTCTGCCTCCCTAGAGGAAAGGTTTACAAAGCTGACCCCATCTCAGTCACTTCAATGGAGGTGACTTCCTGGATCCTGGTTAAGGCCCCAAGGGCAGAGAACGCCATGCTGGTTTGTATGAGTGTGCACATGTCCAGAAGCAGAGGGGTGGAGTCAGTGGCACCCCAGGTCACCTGTCAGGACTTTCAATGCCAGCTTCAGCCACTTGGGTGCTACCCTGGGACTCTGAGCTTGGGAAAGTCCTCCAGAAGCCGAAACCCGTTCAATCTTCTTCCCCCAGTCTTGACAGTGGGAGAAAGCTTTCCTTCAGCCAAATATTTCTGTACTGCCAAAACGCTCCGAAGGTCATCATATCCATCTCCCAGTCTCCAGACTGGAAACCTTTTCTCTCAACCTGGTAGCCCACCCCTTCCTGCCATGCTTATGCATTCTGGTCTCAGGAAAGGACCTGCAAGTCCCTGTGCTCCAGCGTCACTGGTCTTGGGCAGCTTGCCTCAGCCACCTTCCCAGGAAAGCTTAGGAGCCATGTGTGCTGACTTCTGAGAGCAGGATGGGGAACCCTCTGGGGATGGTGAGGAAGTAGGCACATGGTACAGCCAGAGGGGCATCTGGGGGCCCAGGGCCTCTCTCCTGCTGAGGATTACCTCAGAGTAGGGCCTTTAAGGCTCCTGGGAACTCCCCCTGCCTTTCTGGCAGCTTGCCTGCATCTCAATTTCTAAGCAGAGCCCGAGGCCTGGCCTCAGGAGCAACACGAGTTCCAGCCCAAGGTCTTCTGAGAGCTGAAGAGTGGAGCAGCCCCAATCAGCCTTTGGCTGCCTCGCTTCCTGCAGGTGGAAAAATCATCCTATTTATCCCCAAATGGATTTGTCTACTCAAACAACAAACAGACACAGAAACACACATGGAGTCATAGACACATGTGCAAAAGACAAATCCAAGACATACATAGAGCCTTTCTTTCGCTCTCTCTCCCTCGGACTCAGTCTCTCTCTGTCTCTGTGGCTTTCTTTCTCTCTGTATCTCTGTCTGTCTCTGTCTCTGTCTCTCCCCCCACCTCTTTCTAACATTTTCTCTCACTCACCCTTTCCCAAGGCCCCCTCCTGCCTGCGCTACAGCATTTATCAAAGCAGCCTGACTTCATGTTGTAAAAATATACAGCGTGGAACGAAATCCACCTTAAACTCTCTTCTAAATATATTAAAATAATAGGAATTCTCATCTGCCTGATTGAATTTGCTGCTTGATATTAGAAGCATGCCAGGCCCTTCTGGGCCCAGTCTGGGGCGGGGAGGGGCCGGGATTCCCTGCCTGACTCCTCTTTCCTGGCCAACAGCTCAGTTCCCTCGCGTGGGTGGGGCTGGGGTGAGGGAGTGGGGGCTGCGTCCTGGCCAAGAGGCCTTGGGCGGCCACCTCAGCCAGCAGGCAGCACAGTCCACTGAACAAGTGCAAACAAACACTGGGCCTCCTCTGGCCCACACGGCGCCTCATCTCGCCTGGAAGCTGTGAGCCTCTTCCCTGCTCCAGTCAGCACCCAAGTTCACAAGCCATCCTGCAGTTACTTCCAGGCTCCATTAATGTTCACTTCCATGGCCCATGGGACTAGAAGCTTCTTGAGCTCAGGGGACATATCTTCTTGTTCGTTGTATCACCAAGGTCCCAGATGGCCTGGTACAGAACAGAAGCTTGGGGAAACATTTGTTGAATGACCAAATTCATTCATTCATTCATTCATTCATTCAACCAATATTTATTGAACCCTTACTATGTGCCCAGCACTGATGCAAGCACTGAGAACACAGCAGAAAACCAAACAGACGTCAAACCCCTGCCATCATGCAGCTTTTATTTTAAGAATACATGAACAATAATAATGAACTGGCCCACTCATAGCCAGCTACAGAAGGCAACTGCTGCCCTGGATTAGACTCCCTGCTAGGCTTCCTACTCCCAAGCACAGCAAACAATAGGACTTGCTGAATCTTAGACTCTGCTTTTCAGACTATAGCATCTGCCTTATCCTGGCTTGCTCGGGGTCTGGGTATGAGGCTGCTGGCTCCTTGGGGCAACACGGTGCAGGCAGAGAAGTGGAAGGGCCTGGCATGAGACTCCCATCCTCCATTAGGATGGAGGTTGGGAAATGAGCCTGGCTGTCAGTGAAGGGAGCTTCCAAGTGGGCAAGTTTGGGTGCCAATGAGCAGAAACTCAGTCAGCAATGAGTCCTGAAGTTCCAAGAGGAAATAACCATTGGATATTAATCAGATGGGGAACATTGCTGCAGGCAGTCTGCTATAGGTGGATCTAGTGTCTGGGAAAAGTGCAATCATCATCTAGAGAAGGGCCCCAGGGTTGGTACAAGTGGGATTGTGCTGGTAGATGTTCAACAACTTGCTCACTGAGAGGGAGAAAAGCCCTGATTTGCAGTGTTTGCCAATTACCATGGTGTAAATACTCCCACAGTGGCTGGATTCAAGCTATCAACATGACATCATTGAACATGGATTTGGGAAGACATGTGCACAAACAGTTCTCTTGAGCCAATGTGAGCCCTGCACTGGTCTTGGAGTCAGGATTAGGAGTTTTGTTCTTGGAGAGAGACTGGCCAGAGGCTAAAAAGAGCAAAAGACTGGGGCTGGGAACCAAGGGGTACAGGGGTGGGGAAAGCTATGATGCCAGGGCCAACCTGGGAGCCGGATCAGTGGGCAGTGCTAGAAAGAGAGTAAAGCTGAATGCCAGCAGATAGAGGATGAGTGATGCTGCTTAAGTCATATGGCCTCTACCAGGACTGGCTTGTAGATCTGTTGGCTGATTTGATGTCTGCAGAGGCAGGAGGAAATGTGTGGGTTATGTGGGGATGGGTCGTGGAGAGATGCTGATGTCTGATCCTTAAAATAATAGCACACCTTTGTGTAGTGCTTCCTCTGTGTCAGGCCCTGTGCAAGCATTTAACATGTATCAATTCATTTGATCCTCGAAACCACCCAGTGAGGTAGGTTACTATTATTCTCACAATTTTACAGGTAAGGAGAATGAGATACAAACAGATTAGGTAACTGTCCTATGTCGTATGACAACCTGGCTCCAGTCTACTCTCAACCACTATGCTGTATCGCCTTTACCTTTATTTCCTTAATGAAGTATTCTGGAAGTAGACCTCTTGCCTAGGCCCATAGTACCCAACAGAGCTCTCTGGCCTGGCCTACTGCTTGTAAAATGCTTCCTCTCACCCACTTCCCTACAACCTGCCTGGCAAATGGAGCAGCTGCTCCTGGCTGATCTGGGCCTATGGCCACCCATCTCCAGCAGACTCAGCTCCCAGCTTTATTCTTTGTGACAATGGGACCTGTGGTGGCGATGTGTGTGTGTGTGTGTGTTGAGGTGAGGGGTGGCTAAGCACGGGTGGTCTTTGGAAGAGGGAGGCAACTCTGTCTGGGAGGAGAAAAGGGGGGGGGCAGGAGGAAAGAGGGAGGCTGAAGAAAGGAAGAGAGAGAAATCAGAGGAGGAGGGGATAATGCCTCCAGGCCTGGCCTTGGCAGAAGCTGGTCTCTAAGCATCACTGTGACCCCTGCACAGACTCAAGGCAGCGTGAGGTGTGACTCACTGAAGTGTAAACAGGAAAAGAGGATATGGGCTTCTGCGGGTGCCTTGTGGAATTAGTGGGTCACTCACATTGTGCGTGTATACGACTGTGCCACAGACCTGCTCACACACCCACATTCAAAAGAGAGACTGTAGCTGAGTGTCATCAGCTGAGCACATTTGTGAGATGCTGTGGCTGTGTGTGAGAAACACTGACATCCTTGACTCCTGGAATTTCCCGGACCTCTGGAAAAACCCCAGCAGAGAAGCTTGCCAGGGGCTCCAGGGAAGCTCTGAGCGGGAGCCCAGAGGGTCAGATAGGCTCAAGCAGGGGCTTTCCTCTAGGCTGAGGTCACCTGCCCTCTTTCGGCCCCTATTAGATACAAATCCTCAGCCTCCCACGGATGCTTGGAGGACGGTGAGGCATTTCCTCTGAGCCTTACTCTACGAACGGGAGAGACGGATGGCTGAGGAAAAGCTGGTGAGGATGCACCTGAGGCGGGAACCTGGCCCACCCTGGGCTGTTGCTGTCACCACTGGTGGCCTCAGGAGCACTCGCAAAGTCTTGTTTCTCTCCCAAGTGTGTGGTGTAAAGGAAAGAGCAAGGCCTCTGCAGTCTACTGAGATCTAGGCTTTAATCCTTGCTCTAGCTTGGGGAACTTGGACCAGCTCCCTCCCATCACTGAGCCTCAGTCTCTCCATCTATAAAACAGGAATACCATCCACCCTACAGAATGGTTTTGAGGAAGAAAGGAGCTCACAGATGTAAACGCATCTGGCGAGGTCCTTGCCATGCTTGCTCTCTCTTTCCCCTTCTCTTTAGGCAGACACTGAGAGTAACCTCTCAGGTCGAGAATCTGGGGATCCAGAAGCTCTCTGTCTCAGGGCAAGGAGGACCAAGAGGGGCTCTTTCTCCCATACTTGAACCTTTGCTGGCCTTTACTTGATTTACCTATCAACAGATGAATGAGAGGCCCTGAACCCAATGGCTGAGCAACAGCCTTCCTCATTTGCACCCACCAGCTCAGATCAACCCAACATCTCTTGTCCACACACCTAGGGAGCTCTCTAGGGTAAAGGTAACCCCTCTTCTGACATTCTGGCAATATGGAGGTTTTAAAAGATATAACCAGAATTGCACACCACAGAAAGCTTAAGACATTTCATCCAGTAAGTCTAGATGCTGTATACTTGAAGGCAGGACTCCATAGAAAAGGCCAAAATGGGGACCCAGGGGCTCTCCTAGTCCCCTCCCCGTTCCTCCTCCAAGCTCACTGACACTAGGGGCCTTTAGTCCTGCAGCTTACAGGGGATTTGGTGATTTTTTGTTTAAATCAGGCTAGGGATGGGTCAGGTGGCCTGGTCAAGAACACTAGGGGGCCCTCCACGTAGCTAAGGTGGAAGTGGCTGGAGCTTCCCTAAAGGGGGGAGCGGTCTGAGGGGCAAGCCAGGAGGTGATTGAGGACCCTCACTGGAAATAGTCCCAGTGAGGCCCAGTCCTGCACCCAGCCTCTGCCATTCACCATCTGGACGACTGTGGGCCTCGATTTCTCCATCTAAAACATGAAGGGTCCGGGATGTTGTGCATATCAAATGAGCAGATGTGAGGGAAGCGTTTTGCAGACCATGAACACTACACACATGTGAGACAAAGCCAGGAAAGTGATACTGCTGAGCCCCTGCTCCAGGCCCCTTTTGTGTTGGGCGTGCAGTTACTCACATCAGCCCCCTCATTGGATTTCCTTTCCATCTTTGCGCTCCCCAGTTGCCTAGCACTGGGCGTGGCAGAACACAGGTCCTCCAGCAGTGCTTAGTGACCAAATGTGCAATCTCACTGGCCTCCTCACAGCAACCCAATGAGACAGAGATTATTACCAGCCCCATTTGACAGAGTTGTGAAGTGAGGCCCAGGGAGGTGAATGCATTCGTCTAATGTCACACAAACAGTAGTAGCCGAAAAGATATGCTGTCTGTATGACACAAGTCCTTTCTCTTTCCATTGCACCCCTCGGCCTTTTTCATAGCTCACCCTCTCTGATACTTCCTTGACCAACTCTCTGGCTGCTAGGGAGGTCACTGAATGAAACAGCAGAGCCCAGTGGGCAGAAAGTAGCAAGAGGTGCGGGTAACAAAAGTTCAGGCTGCTCCTGGCTTGAGCTAGACATCACCCATGGTTTTCACTGGATCCCAGCTGCTCCGTTGCCCACAAGTGACCTTGGATTTCTGAGCCTGCTAGTACTGAACATGAACATGAAAGATGGGGGACTCCTGGTGTGGGGGGATGTTAAGAGAGGGAGAAGTGTGGGAAAGGGTAACTGCTGAGAATATCAGAGAGAGGCCCCTTGGCTTTTCTCGTTACCCACTGTATCTAAGGATTCTTGCTCTGAGGAACTTTTTCCTGGTGTCTCTCCTAAGTTCTTGCTGCTAGCTAAGCCCATTCTTTCTAGTTTTGTTGGCCTTCCAGATTTTATACAGACAATTTCTCACTGTTCTGTAGATAACATCCCTTCAGGAGCCCCAGCCAGCATTACTCCTATACTGAAGACAAGGATGAAGAGAACTTGCCACCCCCTCTACTCAAGGAGATCAATAAGATGGGTCCAGACCTATTGCCTAAAGGGGCCTAAGTTCAAAGAGCCTGGCTCAGCTTCTGGCTCTGCCAGTTACTTCCTATAAAACTTTGGACATATTACTTATTCATTTTTTGCCAGTTTCCCCAGGTACAGTAAGAGCTATCAACCCCTCCCTCGGTGACTGACAGAGAGTTGGCGCTCCATAAACAGAATTGTAGTCTATTTGATAATGTCAGTCTGCATCTTGATGGCACTGTGCTCATTGGTTCACACCCTCCCCAGGCCAGCCCATTCGCCTTCAAGTTGCCCGGGCTCAGATTTTTCCCTCTACTTCCAGCCCTGAGCTCCAGGCCTCGGGCTGCATCTGCGCAGTCCCAGGAGGCCCACCCCGTCTGGGGAGCAGCCCCTCCCTGCTCAGTACCTCCTTGGGGCCTTCCAGCTCCACGTTTTTTCCCAGTGGCCACCCTGCCTTCCACAGCTTGCCCAGCTATTCTCAGAGCGCTATGGCCTCCCCATCCTCTGTTTCTCCGAAAGCTTCTGTGATTCCTTTTCAGCCAGGGTCCCGAGTCACCAGGACTCTAGTGTTCAGAAGCCAGGTCACTCCATCCAGCTGTGCATTGACGTTGCATTTCCAAAGCCCAATTTACATTATAATTATTCTTTCTAGCCTGGCGTGTGGGGGGAGGGGGGAAGGGTGGGGTACACTCCACACAGATTTAGGGGAGGACTTTTGGCCAGCTACAACAAGAAATGTCAATCACGTCTCCAGGGGCCTCATTCCCCTAGCACTGGGGTTTTTTCTCAGTTTCTTAGAGTGACCTCACATGAGCACAGCTTTTCGCCTGTTCATGCCCTCTCCCCAGGTAGGCAGTACATCTGGGCCCAGTCCTGACCTGCTGCTCCTCAGCCCCTCCAGTAAGTTCTCTAACCTGCGTGGCCAACCACCTCACCTCACAGCCCTTCCCGCAATCCAAAGTCTCATTCCTGACTCCAGTCAAGCGGAATATAAAGAACATAACTTTTTGTCTTCAGTTCAGCAAAACTTAAAGAAAAATAGTTATCAGTGCCAGCAAGGTTGCAGTGAGATGGGCAATATCACACACTACCAGTGGAAGTGTCAATTGGCATAGCCTTTGTGGTGGGCAATTTGGAAATATCAAGATCTGTATACACTTGGACAGGTATACACTATTCATAAACAACAGGAATAAGCTAAATGTCCAACATTAGAAAATGGAATAAACAGAATTATATACAATCTATAAGGATGTTTTTGTTTGTTTGTTTGGGTTTTTTTTTTTTTTTGCGGTACGTGGGCCTCTCACTGCCTTGGCCTCTCCCGTTGCGGAGCACAGGCTCCGGACGCACAGGCCCAGCGGCCATGGCTCACGGGCCCAGCTGCTCCGCGGCATGTGGGATCCTTCCGGACCGGGGCACAAACCCGTGTCCCCTGCATCGGCAGGCGGACTCCCAACCACTGCGCCACCAGGGAAGCCCTATAAGGATGTTTTGAAGAACATATAATAGTGTGGAAAATGCTCATGTTATAATGCTAAGCTAAAACATGCAAAATACCAATTCATATATACAATATAATCCTGATTTTTTTTATAAACTATAAATATTCAAATAAAAAGTCTAGAAGGAAATCAACCCATTGTTAGTAGCATCTGACTCAGGTAGTGGGATTGTAGTAGATTATAATAATAAAAGCCAACATTTGAATAGCACTTATGATGGGCCAGGAGCTTTTCTCTCAGTACTTTTTACATAGATTTAAGTACAGTTACTCCTTACAACTACCCTCCAAGATAAGCACTGTATAATCCCCATTTTACAGATGAGGAGACTGAGGTTCGGAGAGAGTGAGTGACTTGCCCCAGGTCACACAGTTGGTCATTTTCTGCTTTGTACTTATCATTTTCTGGATTCTCCACTCTGAGTAGTTTTAGCTTTTGTAATCAGAACAAAAATGCATAGGGATTTTAAGAAAAATTAAACTGCACTGCTGGGTCACAGAGGCTCCTAGGCTCAGCTGGAGATAGCTTTACTTCACAGTTTGTACAGACTGTGGTACTCCTGGGGGGCAGGGCTCTGGTCCTTGTGATCTTCTGTTTGTTAGCCTGTCTGGGTATAGCCCCCCCACTCAGGGCCTGTCCCTACCCCTGTTTGATGAACCTCCTGGCTAATGGCCTACCTCCACACTTTCTGGCCTTTGCCCCTTACATGGAAGGCCCACATTGCTAGCTCCTTTCTGGACACATACCTCCACAGCCTATCCCTGGAATAGCAGAGGCTGACAGTGGTCGGGCTTCCCCTGCCAGCCTGATCTCAGGGACATAGCAAAGGGTGGGAGCAGAGGAGGACCTTTGTCCTAAAGCATCTGTCTCTGGGGGTTCCACAAAGATGCTAGTTTTTCAGTTCTAACAGAGAGGTGGCCGCGTATAGGGAGAGGGTGCTGGATTTTCTGCCTCATAAAATTGTCCTCCAAGTCACTCTGGAGCCAGCATGTGGCCAGGCCCTGGCAGCCAGCTGGTCTGCTCAAAGTCCACAGAGGAAGGAGGTGGCTGGGGGAGCCTGACAAGCCCTCTTCCCCCCAGGATGAAACACTCTCAAAAGCAGCGTTTAAAGCACCCTCATACCCCAGCTACCCCCTTCTGCCGTCTCCCTAGCATGGGACAATGTCCCCATGTGAGCTCATAAACCAACTTGGAATGCTGATAGTAGCTACCTCATAGAGATGCACCGAGTGTTAAGTGAAGTGATGAACGTACAGAGCCTGGACTGTACCAAATAGCAGTTCCCTTCTTCTTTCTGTCCCTCTCCCCGGGGGCTCTCCACGTCAGTGGAAAGCAACGGGAATGGGCGTGGATTGAGTATTTACTGGCCCATGTTCTGGGCAGGTTAGATCTTGACAAGAACCCCATCAATAGGTTCGACTCGGTTTCCCAGTTCACACAGCTGGCACTGGGTAATGAGGGATTTGAACCCAGGTCTGGCTTCCTCAAGCCCACATCTTGCCTTGCATCACGCTGCTTCCCAGGGAGGGAAGATGATACCCTCCCATGTAAAGCAGCCTCTCCTTTAAGGTTCTTAAGGGTCACCATTCTGATTGTTTTGGGAAGAGAAGGAGCAAAGCGGTCATTGGATTCCAATAGCTCCCACATCCTCCCCAAGCTGTGCTTGGAGTGACTCCCCTCCCACCGCTGCCCAGCCTGCTAACAGGTGTGAGACCATTGAGGTGGACAGGAGCTGGGCCTGACTTCTGGGGCCTGCTGGGTAATGACCAGATCTGTGCATTTAGAGTAAACAAGAGGGCCCCTCTGGCTTCACCAGGAGGAACCAAATGGCCTGAGCATTCAGGTAGGCAAGACAGGCCTGTGAAAGGAAAAGTTCGTTCAGCTCAGATCAAGAGACTTACTTCTTGGGTGGCTAGGTGAGGCCTTTGGTGGCATGGGCTGAGGGCAGGAACAGGGTGGAGTACCAGATTAGCCTGGGAATGAAGGTACTGTTGAGCTGGAGTAGGGCTTGCCTGAGGCCCCTGGGCATCTGGGCTGAGTGGGAGCTGGGGCTCCTGTGCCTGGCAGGGCTGCCCTCCGAGGCACCCTCAGTCGGACTCCGCTTCCCTCGGTGCTTGCTCAGGGAAGGCATTCCTGTGTCTGAGATGGCAGAGCTGGCAGGCCGTTGCCATAGCAGCCAGGGGACTGAGAAGAGGAGCAGGAGACAAGTGGCCTGGGGGTTGTTATTGAAGGAAGGCACTTCCTGGATGCTTTGGTGCCCAGTCTGAGAGGATGTTGCAGTCCAGGGCTCATGGCTGTCAATTGAAGATAGGGCCTTCCTCAGCCCACCCAGGGCCGGTCTCCAGTGTGTGTGTGTGTGTGTGTGTGTGTGTGTGTGTGCGCGCGCGCGTGCATGCGCACACGTGTGTGTATGTGTGTATGTGTGTATATCTGTTCATCTGTCTGTGTGTGTGGGGACACAGAACCCCAGGGGACCATCTGTGTGTATGGATACGTGCGTATGTATACACTCATGTGGGTACACAGAGGCCTGGAAGGGCGGGGGCCGTGTATGTGTGTATGTCTTTGCGTATGTTTCTTAAACAGTAAGGAAAGCAGGGAGAAAGACAAAAGCCCTAAGTGACTCTGGCTTTCAGAGGAGCCAGCCTGGTGTGGCGGGTGTAGGGAGCAGCGCGGGCCGGCCAGGGGCCTGATTGGAACCAGACTTGGCAAGGAGGGGCTGTAACTGTTTTTTTGCTGCCTGTCCTGAGAAATTTATGTCACACCCACTCCATCATCCTGGCGGGGGCAGCCTCTCCTAGCTGCCTGTGGTTCTGGGCCTTCCAGCGCCACCAGCAACCACCATGGGGGTCCTCTGAGCTTCTCCAGTCCCAGACGAGAGCAGACCCCATCCTGTAATGCCTTGAGGCTGGCAGGGATAAGCTATGGGTGGCTGAGGAGAAGGAGGACAGACCTTGACCTCCAAATGCCCTTCCTTTGCACAGAGCCTGGATGAATGTGTGTGAAAGGCAGACATCAGGGTGGTGTCGAGAGGAGGGGAAGATGGGAGAGGGGTTGTGCCCTATTTACGACGTCTTCCCTGCCTTCTCCTCCTCTTAATGAGGGATAGGGACCAAGGACAGACAGAAAAGAACAAGATGACCCGGGCTTCCCTGGTGGCGCAGTGGTTGAGAGTCCGCCTGCCGATGCAGGGGATATGGGTTCGTGCCCCGGTCCAGGAAGATCCCACGTGCCGCGGAGCAGCTGGGCCCGTGAGCCATGGCCGCTGGGCCTGCGCGTCCGGAGCCTGTGCTCCGCAACGGGAGAGGCCACAGCAGTGAGAGGCCCGCGTACCACAAAAAAAAAAAAAAAAAAAAAAAGAACAAGATGACCCTTAAAGTAGGTTTCAAAGACGACTTGGGTTATAGATAGAAACTCAAGGCCAGGGAGGGGAAGGGAGTTGCCCAAGGCCACACGTTGAGGGAACCAATGGCAGTCTCCAGCCACCTTGCTGTATGTGGTCTTTCTCCCCACCTCCCATCTGGAGACCCCTCCTAACCTAGCATTAGGCCCTGTCTTTTTCTGATCATGTTACTCCTTCCTTAAAATCCTCCCCTGGTTTCCCTTTGTTCTTACAATAAAGGCAAGACCGCTGGACATGGATTACCGGTATAATCTTCTCTGGTATAACCCCTGCCTACCTCTCCATCCACATCCTTTACCAAGCTCCCTCCTGCCACTGGGCCTTTGCACGTGCTGTGCCCTCTGCTTGGGATAATTTTCTTTCCCTTTTTCTGTTTTCCTCCTACTTCTACTTCAGCACACAGCTCAAGTGTCTCTTGTTCAGGGAAACCTCTCTGTATCACCCTGGCTAGACATGATCCCCAGTGTTTCACTTTCCAGGCACTGGGGACATATCCTCCAAAGCACTTCTCACTAATGCAATTTTACTTTTGTTGTGTACTTTGTGATAATGGCCACTTCCTCACCACACTCCATGAGGACAGGGACCACAGCCGCTTTTGCTTACTGAGGCTGCCCTAGTGCTCAGGATAGGCCTGGCAAATAACCAACAGTGACAAGGACATCAGGAGCTAATACTTGAGGCTTACCATGTGCCAGGCTCTCTTCCAACTGCTTTACTTGGAATAGCACATTTAATCTTCACAAACTCCTTGAGGTAGTTACTATCATTATCCCCATTATACAGATGAGGAAAGTGGGTCACAGAGAAGTTAAAACACTAGACTAAGGTCACACAGTAAGTAATGAAGCTAAAATTTAAACCCAGGTAGCCTGTGTCCTTAACCGCTCTCACCGTAAGTACTTACTAATAAATATTTGTTGACTACATACTTTTGTTTGAGCCTCCCCCACTTCAACCCTGAGGGGAGATGCCAGCCCCTGAGCACCTTCCTGGATCTTGGGGTAGGCCCTCCCCAGGACTCCTGCCAGCTGCCCATAGTCACTCATGCCCTGCGTCCCGTCTCCCAGCCTCCCCTACCCACACCACTAGCGACTGTCTGCTCCCTTGGATGATGTGAGAAGGTTCTAGGGCTGGGCAATGCCCCTGAGTCTCAAGAGGCACTTTTTTACCCTGCAACACTCGCTCTGGTCATTCCCTCTCAGCCAGAGTCCACTGGCCTACTCTCGTCTACTCAGGCCTCCGTTTTCCCTTCTGTAAAATAGAGTTAGTTACCGTACTGCAGGGTAGTGCTGAGCATTCAGTGAGTTTGTCTGTGTGTGTTTTATAACTGCCAAGCACGAGACCCATACTAGTTATCACTTGTACTGTTATTAATAATCAGTTGCAATGTAAACTGAAACTCTCTTCACGGATTCGAGCTCCAGAGCCTAGTGGGGACCGGAGAAAGAAAGTAACGCATGGGGCTAACAGTGGGTGTGCAGTGTGCCCTCTTCCTGACCATGGCCTGCCGCCCTTCTCCTCCTGCACGCCTTCTCAGCGCCGCCACATGCAGGACAGGCTTTGGGCTGGTTAAGAACCCCCAGCCCTGTGTGGGGGAGGGAGTGGAACTCTGTCTCCCCACTGTTTTCCCTCCCTGTCAGCCCCCCATCCGCCTTGCTGTTTCTCTGCCAGGCCAAGGGCAGGGAACGCGAGGCCCCCTCCAGCCCCCCAGGGCCCACAAACCCTGCCCCCTTCCCACCATGGCGTCTTGAATAGAGCTGAGTCTATGGCTCTTGGTGGGGGGATGGCTGTGGGATGGGGGGGCCACAGAGAGAGGAGGGTTACAAAATGCTGCGCCTTGCTTTCCCAGTGGCCACCCGGGGGCCAGTGACTGCACAGAGCCACAGCCGGGGCGGGGGGGTGGGAGTGGGGGACAGCCGGTGTGTTTTCATTTTGCTCTGTTTGTTTTCTGTTTAGATCAACTGCTCAGTTCTGGTTTGGGCCTCTGAGGGCTGATGGGGTTTGGCAGGTAAGGATTTCTGGGGCCACCCATCTCTGCCTTCCACAGGGCTGTGGGCTCAGCTCCTGCCAGCCCCCTGCAGAAGTAGGAAGCCCCGCCCACTCTACTTGCTTGCCAGCCCCATTCTTTCCACTTTCTCTCTTTTCTCCTTTTCTCTCTCTTTCCCTCTTTCCTTCTTTTGTTCTTTCTCTTTCTGTATCTCTGTTGCCTCCCTCCCTCCCTCCTCCTCCCTTTCTCTCATCTGGCTCTTGGAGTTTGTCCCTGTCCCTTTTCTGCCTCCCCGTGCCTCTTTTTTTTTTTTTTTTTTTTTTTTTTTTTGCAGTACGCGGGCCTCTCACCGTTGTGGCCTCTCCCGTTGAGGAGCACAGGCTCCGGACGCGCAGGCTCAGCGGCCATGGCTCACGGGCCCAGCCGCTCCACGGCACGTGGGGTCTTCCTGGACCGGGGCACGAACCCGTGTCCCCTGCATCGGCAGGCGGGCTCTCAACCACTGAGCCACCAGGGAAGCCCCCCGTGCCTCTTTAATTCAGTAGTTCTTTCTTTCTTGCCACTTTTCTCCTTTTTCTCTATTTCTATTTCTCCTTTTTTCTCTTTCTCAGAAGAAGAGAAGGAAATCAAGGCCTAGGCATTAGGAGGCCTAAGTTCTGGCCAGTTTCCCCCTATTTGTTCTCTCTGAGAACCTTCAACAAGTCCTTTCCTATCCCTGGGCCTCAGTTTACCCATCTGCCGACTGAAGGCCCTAACTTATGTGCCCTCCAAGAGCTAAGCTAGAAGATCTCGTATTTACTCTGTGAACGGGATGGGAGGGAGGGGATGGGTCAGATTCTCTCTTCAGGGAGCAGGGCCTCAAAACACAGTCTGGATTGGAGGGGGGCAGTCAGTGGAGAGCCTCCTTGAGCAGTGAGGGATTATGGGAAAGGGCAGAGAGAGAGGAGACACCCATCACTGGTACCAAAAGCCAATCCAGAGAATCCAAGGAACAGAGCTGGGGCCTGGGGTCTGGAAATGTAAAGGCGCTGCTCCAGTGATGGCAGACCATAGGACTACAGAAGAGAGCACTTGGTCTTGCTTCTTGGACAGCCACCTGCCTTCCATGTGGCCCTGGATCAGGCCAAAGGCCACTTGGTCCCCATCTTCGAGCCCACCTCTCCTCTCATTAGGACAATTGCCCACTACCTTCTAGTGACTTAAGGGTAAAGGAGTCGGAGCTAGGGAATGCCACACACCTCTGCATTGCCTCTTCTCCTGGTTCCGCAGGCACCTTGGCCTTCGAGCTGACCAAACCAAGCTCCTCCTCCACACCCACCCCACACCTCTTCCTCCTCCGGGGTTTCTTTCCACAGTGAATGGACGGCCATCCTCTTGGAAGCCTTGATTTGAGGGCCTTGACCTGGGCTCTCGCTTCCCCATCACCCCCCAGATCCCACCCATCTCCAGGTCATGTGGGCCCTGTCTCCGTGTGGTGCTCCTGCCCTCCCCACTGCCACTGCCACTCGATGCTGCCACCACCATTTCCTGCCTGGACTCCTGCCACAGCCTCCTCCTGCTCTCTCAGTCTTCTGTCGCTCCATCTCCAATTTGGCCTCCACACAGCTGCCCAGGTAACCACAATGTTTAGACTTCAGGATAACTTCAAGTTTTTGGCTATTAGCAATAAGACCATTATAAACATTCACACACGTGTCCTTTGGTAACTGAATTGCTGGGTTGTAGGATAAGCCTATGTTCAGCTTTGGTAGATATGTCTCAGTTTTCCAGAGTATTTGTACCAATTTATACTCCCCGCCAGCAATGCAGGATAGTTTTGGCTGTTCTTCATCTTCACAAAGAGTTGGCCATTTCCGTTTTCTTTCATTTTACCCATTCTGGTAGGTGTACAGTAGCATCTCATGATGATCTTATTTTGTATTTTCCTTTTGACTCATTAAATTGAACACCTTTTCGTATGTTTATTGGCCACCTTAATATTCTTTATTTTCTGAAGTGTCTGTCAAGGTCCTTGGCACATTTTTCTATTGGGTTGCCTAATCTATTCTAGATCGTGAGTCCTTTGTCAGATATACCTGTTGTAAACACTTTCTCCTGTTCTGTGGGTGTTCTTTTCACCCTCTGAAAACAGTCTTTGAATGGACAGAAATTCTTTATTCTTATATAGTCCAAATTATCAACTCTTTCCTAATGGATAGTATTTTTTCCATCTTATTTAAGAAATCTTTGTCTACTCCAAGTGCACAGAGTTGTCCCCCTATATTTTCCTCTGAAAGCTTTATTGTTTTGAATTTCACATTTATAGCTACAATCCATCTGGAACTGATTTCTGTGTGTGACGTGAGGTAGGGGTCAAGATAAATTTTTTTTCCACATGGCTATCCAACTGACCCAGCACCATTTTTTTTTAAAGTTTCCAATGTACTACAGTGTCATTTTTGTCATAAATTAGGTGACTGTGTATGTGTGGGTCTGGTTTGGAATTTTCTATTCTTCCCATATGTCGGTTTCTATATCCTTATGCCAATACCACAATGTCTTAATTACTATAAATTTCTAGGTCTTGGTATCTGTTAGAATCCTCCAGCTATGTTCTTCTCCTTCAAGATTACCTGGGTTATTCTTGGCTCTTTGCATTCCCATCTGAATTGTAGGACTAATTTGTCAATTTCCATCACCAAAAAAAAAAAAAACTTGCTGGGATTTTTTAGTGAGATCACATTGACTCTGTAGATTAATTTGGGAAGAACTGACATCTTTATAATATAGACTTTTCTAATACATGAATATGGTTTATCCCTTAATTTATTTGTCTTCTTTAATTTCTTTCCATAATATTCCTGTTAGTTTTCTGTGTAGAGGCTTTCCACATCATTTATTTGATTTCTTCCTAAATATTTGATGTTTATGCTATGGTAGGGTTTTTAAAACTTTCTTTTTCTATTTTTTTTTTTTTTTGCTGGCTTAAAGAAATATAATAGATTTTGGCATATTGACTTTATACCCAGTGATGCTTCTAAATTCACTTATCAATTCTAATCGTTTGTCTATAGATTCTTCTGGACTTTCTATATACACTACCATATCAAGTACAAATCATGGCAATTTTACTTCTTCCTTTCAAATCTTTGATTTCTTCTGCTTGCCTTACTGCACTAAGATCTCCAGTACAACATGGAATAGAAATGGTGAGAGGGAGCATTCTTGTCTCACACCTGGTCTCAGTGTATGAAAACGTTCAATATTTCACCATTAAGTATGTTGTTTGCTGAAGGTTTTGATAGATGCCCTTTATCAGGCTGAGGAATCTCCTTCTTCCTAGTGTGCTGAGAGTTTTATCATGAATGGGTGTTGAATTCTGTAAACCACTTGTTAGGCATCCATCATAATTTTAATCCTTTTTCCTCCTAGGTGAACTACAAGGATTCATTTTTGATTGGTAAACCACTCTTTTTTTAACATCTTTATTGGAGTATAATTGCTTTACAATGGTGTGTTAGTTTCTGCTTTATTTGATTGGTAAACCACTCTTGAATTCCCGGATTAAAACACATTTGGTCATGATGAATTATTTTTTAATATATCGCTGAATTCCATTTGTTAATTTCTTAAAGTAAACTTGTTTATTTTGTGATCACTGTAGATTTACCTGCAGTTGTAAGAAATAATATAGGGAGGTCCTATGTACACATTAACCAGTTTCTCCCAATGGAAATATCTTGCAAAAATATAGTATTATCACCAACAGGATAGTGACATTGATACAGTCCATCACCACAGGGATCCCTCGTGCTGCCCATTCACAGCTATACCCACTTCCCTCCTGCTCCGACTCCTTTTTAACCCCTGGCAACCACTCATCGCCATTTCCATAATTTTGTCTTTCCAAGAACATTATATAATGAAGTCATTAAGTATGTAACCATATGGGATTGGCTTTTCACTCAGCAAAATCCTCTGGAGATTTATCCAAGCTGTTGCGTGTGTCAGTCGTGTATTCCTTTTTGTTGCTGAGTAGTGTTCCATGGTGTGGATGTACCAGAGTTTGTTTATCCACTCACCCATTGAAGGACATCTGGGCCATTCCCAGTTTGGAGCTATTAGAAAGAAAGCTGCCATAAGCATTCATGTACAAATTTTTGTGTGAACCTTAGTTTTAAATTCTCTCATATAAATGTCCAAGTGTGCAATTGCTAGGTCATATGGTACTTGAATGTTTAGTTTTATAAGAAACTGCCAAACTGTTTTGCAGAGTGGCTGTGCCACTTTACAGTCCCACCAGCAATGTATGAATGATCTGGTTTCTCTATATCCTCACTAGTGTCTGGTATTGTCACTTTGTAAAGAAATTTTAGCAATTGGATAGCTATGTAGTTATAGCTCGCTGTGGTTTTAATTTGCATTAATGATGTTGACTAACCTTTCATGTGCTTATTTGCCAACTGTATATCCTCTTTGGTGAAATGCCTCTTCATGTCTTTTGTCCATTTTCTAATTGGATTATTTGTTTTGTCTTGTTCTGTTCTGTTTTCATAAATTTATTCATGTATTTTATTTTTGGCTGTGTTGGTTCTTCGTTGCTGAGCGCGGGCTTTCTCTAGTTGAGGTGAGAGGGGGTTACTCTTCGTTGCAGTGTTCGGGCTTCTCATTGTGGTGGCTTCTCTTGTTGCGAAGCATGGGCTCTAGGCATGCAGGCTTCAGTAGTTGTGGCACACGGGCTCAGTAGTTGTGGCTCGTGGGCTCTAGAGCGCAGGCTCGGTAGTTATGGCTCACGGGCCTAGTTGCTCCATGGCATGTGAGATCTTTCTGGACCAGGGCTAGAACCCATGTCCCCTGCATTGGCAGGCAAATTCTTAACCACCGCGCCACCAGGGAAGCCCTTGTTTTACTGTTGAGTCTTAAGAGTTCTTTATATATTCTACATACAAGTCCCATGTCAAATGCATGGTTTACAAATATTTTCTCGCAGTTTGTAGGTTGTCCTTTCATCAATTTCTTTACAGAACAAAAGTATTTGATTTGATGAAATCCAATTTATCCATTTTTTTCTTTTATGGATCATGCTTTTGGTTCATATCTAAGAATTCTTCACCAATAATTAAGTTCTGAAGATTTTCTCCCGTGTTTTCTTCCAAGCAATCTATAGTGTTATGTTTTATATTTAACTCTGTGATTCACTTGGTTAATTTTTGTGTAATGTGTGAAATTTAGGCTAAGGTTCATCTTTTTGCCTATGAATGCCCAATGCTCCAACATCATTTGTTGAAAAGGTGATCTTTCCTCCACTGAGATGCTTTTACACCTTTGTCAAAAAATCAGTTGGGCATATTTGGTGCAGATCTGTTTCTGGGTTCTATTTTTCTATCTATTCTGGGATCCATTTTTCTTCCACAGCTCTGTATATCTCTTCTTCTGCCAATACTGCATAGTCTTGATTATAGTAGCTATATTATAAGTCTGAAAATCAGGTAGAGTTATTCCTCACACTGTATCTAGTTCTTTGGCCTTTCCATATACATTTTAGAATAATCTTGTCTATATCTATTTTAAAAGCTTGCTGGAATTTTGATAGGAAGAGCATTAAACTTATATATCAATTTGGAGAGAATTGACATCTTTACTGTGTCATTCTTCAGATCCATGAACACCTGGGTGTCTATTTATTTACATCTTCTTTGATCTCTTTTATCAGCATTTGAAAATGTTCAGCATACAAGTCCTACACATGTTTTTTACATTCATACCTAATTATTGTTTTTTATTTAGAGAGACTATAAATGGAATTGCATTTAAAATTTTGGTGTTCACATGTTCATTGTTAGTATAAAGAAATACAAGTGATTTTTTTGTATGTTTATCTTGTATCTTGTGACTTTGATGAACTTACTTATTAGTTCTAGGAGATTTTTTTGTAGATTCCTTGGGATTTTCTATGTAGGCAATCATATCATCTGCAAATGAGAACCATTTTATTTCATCCCTTCCAATCTATATGCCTTTTCTTTTTTCTTTTACTTTCTTTTCTCCTTCTACTTCTTTCCTTATTGCACTGACTAGAACTTCCATCACTATTTTGAATGAGTAGAATCCTTGCCTTGTTCTCAATCTAAGATGAAAATCATTCAGTCTTTCACCGTTAAATATAATGTAGAATTTTGTAGATGGTCTTTATCAAGTTGAAGAAATTACTATCTTCTCAATACTTGAGTGCTTTTTTTAATGAAAGGGTGTTAGATTTGGTATAATGCTTTTCTATATCAGTTGATAAGTTCACTGATCTTTCTTTCTTAGCCTGTTAACATGGTGGATTACATTGGCTGATTTCCAAGCATTGAACCAGCCTTGCATTCCTGGGATAAACCCCACTTGGTCATGGGGTATACTTCTTTTTATATATTACTGAATTCTATTTGTTGATATTTTGTTGAGAATTTTTCTGTCTATTTTCGTGAGGGATATTGGTCTTGGTTTCCGTTTTGTGTACTCTCTTCATCCAGTTTTGGTGTCATGGTAATGCTGGATTCATAAAATGAATTGGGAAGTCTCTGTTCTTCTTTCTTTTTCTGGAAGAGATTAGAATTTGTGTTCATTATTCTTTAAACCTTTGGTAGAATTCTCCAGTGAAACCATATGTCCCTAATGATTTCTTTGGGGGGATGTTTTTAATTACAAATTCAATTTCTTTGATAGTTATAGGACTATCCAAATTATCTGTCTCATATTGGATGAGTTGTGGTAGTTTGTGCTTCCTGAGGAATTAATCCATTTCATCTAAGTTGTCAAGTTTGTGTGTAGAGTTGTTCATAGTGTTCCATTATTGTCCTCTTGATGTCTGCACGGTCTGTATTGATATCCTCTGTTTCATTCCTGATATTGGTAATGTGTATCTTCTCTCTTTTTTCTGTGTCAGTCTTGCCAGAGATTTGTCAATTTTATTGATCTTTTCAAAGAATCAGCTTTTTTTTTTCATTGATTTTTCACCCTTGAAATCCTGGTATATACCTCACTTGGTCATGATGCATTATTCTTTTAATATGTTTTTTATTCCATTTCCTAATATTTTGGCTTTGGGTTTTTTTTAATCCATGTTCACAGGAGAGATTAAGCTGAAATATTCCTTTCTTACTATGTTTTTACCTAGTTTTGGTATCAAGAGTTGTCTAGTTATTTGGCTAGCCTCATAGAAAACGTTGGGAAGATTTCCTTCTTTTTGTATTCTCTGGGAGGATTTGTGTAATACTGATGTTATAAGACACATAGAGTTTTGTGCATTTATGTATGTTTGGGGGCAAATAGTTTCATCTCTGTGCATGGAGCTAGGTGGAGCAGGGTAACGTATTTTTGATCTTTTACCATCTGCCAGACACCATGCTAGGAATTTTACATTCATTATCTCATTGTTTCCTTATAAAAATCTCACTGGACAAGAATTTTTATACTTGCCTCTGAGCTCAGAAAACTGAGATTCATTGACCTGCCTAAGATCATACAGATGTGGGATTCAAAGCTAAGTCTCATTTGTTGACCTCGTACTACTGCAGTCTAGGCACTGTGCCCTGAGATGGTCATCTGCTGTAACACTGAATCTTTCCAACAACTCAGTGAGAGAGTCATTCTGTTTTTCACTGTAGAGATGAGGAAGCAGAAGCTCAGAGAAGTTGAGGAACTTGACCGAGCTAAACATCTAGGATGTGACCAAGCTGAGCTCCAGGGTGATATTTTGCCATTTTCCAGCCAGACTGTGTTCTTTGTGCTGCTGTGCCCAGAACGTTCTTCTCACAGCAATAAGCACATTCTTATGTGTTAGCGACTCTGCCAGCATTGTTAGCAGCTCAGGGCAAGAAAGGGGTCACGCTGGCCAGGGCAGCTGCTGGCCCCAGGTTCCAGGTGCAACAATGAATCAAAGCTGAAGACAGAGCTGGGGAGATAGGCTGCTGCACAGCTGGAAGAAAAGGGCTTGGGAAACTGGGCCCTGAGGTTCTGAGACTGGAAAGTGGCTTGGCAGACCCTCACATGGACCAGGAGACAGGGTGACAGGTAAGGAGGTGGTTGGGGGCTAGAAGGTCTGGACCCTGGTGGGTCACAGTGCCACCCTTCTCTCATTTCCTAGGCTAGGGCTGGCTGGACTAAATTTCCTTTGTTTCTGCAAAGCCCGGGCTTGAGCCACTACTAACTCCTAGGGAAGGAGAGAGGGTGGAGGAGAGAAGAGAAGTGCCCTGAGGCCGTAGCCCCAGCCAGAGGCATGGGGATCAAGTCTAGGCTCAATAATATGGCAGAGTAGAGGAGGTGCTTACAGATCACTTGGTCCAATCACCCCATTGTCTATGGGGAAACCAAGGCCCAGAGAGATGGGGGTGAAGTGATTTATTTGTCCTAGGCCACACAACCCTAAACAACCACCTGGGAGAGAGCAAGGGCTCAGACTGTGGGGTGTGGGTCGCATAGGGAGTGTGTGTGTGTGTGTGTATGTGTGTGTGTATACTGAGGTTCCTTCTATATAACGTTGTATAGTGTGGTGGAGAGAGCACGAATTGCGAGGCCTGATTCCTCCGTGTGTCAACTTGTGACTCTAGGAGCAAGTTACTAGAATGTTCTGGGCATCAGTGTCTTCATCTGTACCTCATCGTGGTAACTACTTCTTAGGGTTGCATACAGATAAAATAAGTTTATTTTCATATATATATATATATATATATATATATATATATATATATATATATGAAACACTTAGAAGTGTGTCTGGCACATAGGAAGCACTACATAAGTGCTATTGTTATTACTGGAAGCCCTTGGATGGGGTGGGAAGAACAGGGTCTCAAGTGTCAGCCTGCCTGTGTCCCATTCCAGACTGCCACACCGACTGTGTGGCTTTCGGCAAATTTCTTCCTTCTCTGTGCCTCAGCATCCTCATCTGCAATACATGTAATGTGGAACTGGTAAGAGTCTCGCGTTCGCAAGGTTGTTGAGGAATTCGGCGCTATGACTTGGACAGATCACAGGGCTCACAGAAGGCCTTGGAGAAAAGGTGGCTGTTATAACTGCTGCCATCCTTCAGGGTTTCTGCCCCACACCCTTCGGGCTGGTTCCTCCCCACCAGAGCTGGGCGAGAGCTCTAACCCTTCAAGTTTCAAGCCCTGCAGCCTCTTTGCTCCTGCCCTTAGGGTGGCTCGCTGACTTGACAACTTCCTTTCTCCTCCCAGGGTTGGCAGCTGGGAGAGCTTTGAGGGCGGTGCCAGCTGGAGGCCCCAAACCCCCAGTGATGGTCATAGGAAGTGGAGAGATAGGATCTGGCTGCAGAAGATCTCCCTCTAGCTTGGCAGGGACCACTTGCCTCAAAGCATCCTCTCCATCTGACCCTGTCCTGGGGCTCAGTGGAGCTGAAGCAGCCAGTTAGAAGGAGGATCAGAGATTCACAGGCCTTCTGAATAGAGACCACTCCCTGTCCCCACGCACTTTACTTTAGGGGAGGGGGACCGCAGACCTAGAAAGAAGAAGGAATGTGGCCAAGGCCACATAGCAATGATTACCATTCTACAGAGTCAGAAGCTGTGTCTCAGAAACATGAAATGCAGAGTTAAGATCACAACACAGATCTCCTGAACGCCGTCTTTTCTAGAACCAAATAGGTCAGAGCTGGAAGAAATACTAGTTAGGGGACATTTGAGCCTAATCCCATTTCGTAAGTGAGTAACACTGAGGCCCAGAGAGGGAAAGGGACTTGCCCAAGGTTCAAAAGGAGTTAGTGGCAGAAGTGGGACCCAAACCCAGGGCTCCTGATCCCTTGGCCAGGGCTCTTCCCACGCCCCACAGCTGCAGAGGGAGCGGCGGTGGCCCCAAAAGTTTGGTGTGGGGGGGCGGTGAGGGGGAGGACACCCAACTCAGTACTGGGATGCTTTTAGCTCTCACCCAGTCAGAGCTGCAGTCTCCCCACTCCCCTGGCTCTCTGAGACCCCTGTCTCACTTACCTCACTGGTCCCCTGTGGAAGGCATTCTCATGACAGAGCCCTAAAGAGGGTCAGAGACCTGAGTTCCAAGCTGTGTGTCCTGTCTCTGGGCCCCTGCTTCTCTAACTTTAAAGCGGTGTGTGTGGAGTGTGGGACGAGGAAGGACTGGTTGAGTCACAGCATTTGAATTAACTGTACAGCTGAGGAAAATCCCGATGCCTAGGCCCTTCCCCAAGCTCATGAAATCAGGATCCCGGAGGTGGGCCTCAGGCTTGAGTGGTGGGTTTAATCCGCCAGGAAATTCAAATGAGCAGCAGGATGCAGAAGATCTCCAAGGGCTCCTGCACCTGACTACTGCTGAGATTCCATGACCAACGCAGGGTGTCTCGGGTTGAGGGGACGGGGTGGCCCTGACAGCTCTGCTCGCACAGCCCGCACAATGAGCAGGCCAGCCCAAACTACAGGCCATTTTCCCAGGGTTAGAAAATTGCTTTGGGGTTTCCGGCACTGTCTGCATTCCTCCTGGGACGCTGCTCCTGTGGTAGGAGTCTGCCTGTCCACACCCCTCTGCGTCCTCTCCCCCTGACACCCCCACCCCCTCCCTGGGCTGGCTGACTTCATGTGGCAGAGAAACAATGCAGGCTCTGGAATCAGAGCAGGCTTAGGGTGAAGGCCCTGCTTCACCACGAGTAGCTTTGCAGCCTCAAAAAAATCATTTCACCTCCCTAAGCCTCAGCTTTCCCATTTCTAAAATACGGAGAGTAACAATACTTAGCTCACATCCGGTGTGCTGAGCTCAGAGTCCTGCTCTAAGGCGTGCTCTGTGAATGGTGACTCCCTTCTCCTGACACCCCAGGGGAAGCCCAGCTCCTGGCTCCCTCAGGGTCACCCAGGGCAAACTGTCCTGCTCTCATTTCCAAGACTCAACATCCAGGGAGTGAAAAATCTGCCTTCTGCGTTTGACAGAATGCAATTTTTAGTTCACAAGGCATGTCCACTTCTGCTTGCTTGTAAGGCCATCCCAGCGAGCCCACGAGAAAGGAATTATAATCCCTACCATACAGGGGATAAAGCTGGAACTCATAAAGAGTCAGACATTTGCCCGTAGCCACTCAGTTTAGAACTGGTAGTGCTGAGATTTAAAATCAGGGTCATCTGGATCCAGAGCCCAGACTGTATCTTCACCGTCTTAACCTGGCAAGATCAGGGAAGGTGCTGCTCCACTGGGCAAGGCCTACACTGACATCAAGCCATTTCAACAGGGATGCAAATGCCCATCGAAGGTGACTGTGAGATCTAAGCGCAAGACAGCCAGTGGTCAGACACACACACACACAGAGTAGGGTGGGAGTCAATGACAATTATCATTGCATAAGTATTGCCATCAAGGTTAAAGCAGACACTCCACAACAACCACCATGGAAGGAGGTTGACAAATTGATATTTGCTGAGAAAGATGGTAATGGAAACAATAAATGAGCTTTCCACACCCTTAGCATACTGACAGCTTCTTACACACACACACACACACACACACAGACGCACGCGCGTGATAATAAAATTAGCAACTATCAGCCTTTGTTTTTGTCTAGCTTTACAACATATACAGAAGAGTTTTCTCATGTCTATCATCTCATTTCCCCCAACAATGTATTCATTCAACAAATATTTATTGAGCACCTACTACGTGCCAAGCACTGTTCTAGGTGCTTGAGATGCGTCAGTGAACAAAATTGATATATGAAGATCTCTGTCCTTAAGGAGCCCATAGTCTGGTGAGAAGGGGCAAAAGGTAAAGATAAATAAAATATATCATATGGTTGATGGTGATAAGTGCTGTGGGGAAAAAAATAAAGCAGGAGGCAAGAGGGTCAGGGTGTCCAAGGGCGAGGTTGCAAGTTTAGCTACCATAGCCAAAAAAGTCACACTGAGAAGGTAACATTTGAGAAAGCTCTGAAGGAGGTAAGGAAGTGAACCATACAGATATCTGCAGAAAAAACATTCTAGGCAGACTGAACAGTCCGTGCAAAGAATGTGAGTTGGTTGTGTGTCAGAAAGTTTTGAAGAAATGTAAAGAGGCCAGTGTGGCTGGAGTTGAGTGAGCAAAGAGCAGCATATGAAGGCAGAAAGTTAAGGAAGGACCAGATTTCAGAGAAATTTTGGCCACCGTGGTGACTTCGGCTTTACTAGTAGAGAGATGGGGAGGCTTGGGACCTGATTTGGGTGTCACAGGATCCCTCAGGCTTAGATCCTTCAGGTGTAGAGAATGGGCTGTGAAGACAAGGGCTGAAGGGTGGTCTAGAGCAGGGATCTCCAACCCCCGGGCCGCGGGGCAGTGCCGGTCCGCAGCCTGTTAGGAACTGGGCCACTCAGCAGGAGGTGAGCGGCGGGCGGACGAGCGAGCGAAGTTTCATCTGCTGCTTCCCATCGCTCCCCATCGCTCACATTACCACCTGAACCATCCTCCACCTCAGCCCCCCACTTCGTGGAAAAAGTGTCTTCTATGAAACTAGTCCCTAGTGCCAAAAATGTTGGAGACCGCTGGTCTAGAGGGCAGAGACAGTGGAGGTGGTAGAAAGTGGTTGGATTTTGGATGTATTCTGAAGATAGAGACAAAAGGCTTTACTGACAGATGGGATGTAGGGGGTTGAAAAAAGAAAAGTGTCAAGGAGTACCTCACATGGTATGAAGTCCACACGTCTCCACCTCTGCTGTCACCACCCTGGTCAGAGGCAACACACACTCTCACAGGGACCTTGACAATGGCTACCTGTATGTACCCTTTAAAATCACACACACACACACACACACACACACACACACACACACACAGTGGATGTGCTCTGGAAATACTTTTTGAAAGAATAAAGGATTGAAAATGTTAAAAAATTAGGCTTAAACTCAGGTCCATCAGACGTGAAATCTATATTCAACCTCCACTTCTTAGGCTGACATAATGGAGTGCCCCATATCATTTTTGATGTGAGATTGTGCAAAGAACATGATCTTTGGAGCCAAGCAGATCTAGGTTGAAATCCCTGTCCCACTGGATACTATGTGACCTCAAGCAAGTCACTTCACATCTGTGAACCACTGTTTGCTCATCTCTAAAATGGGAATGATAGTCACCTCCTAATTCTCAGGGTTGCTCTCAGGAGTATCACTTTGGACAAGCCTCTGAGTCTGTTTCTTCCTCCAGTATTCTTGAATTTAGTGACATTCTATGGTTAATCTCAATCTATCCTGCTGGAGTTTCCTTCACCCATTTAACATGTCCCTCTGTCCATCTATCCGTCCATCCATCCATCCATTCATTCGTCAATACTGATGGAGGCCCCTGCTGTGCACCAGGCCCTATGATAGGCCATGAGCTCCAGAAGAAAGTAAGATATTAACAAAGTCTGGATTCTAGGGTTCAAATAGCAGTTGAGGTCTCTGTCATGTCATGTGCTACCAACAGGAATGAGGGCCTAGTGCTTCCTATTGAGTGAAGGCAAGCAAGCTGGCCTGAGGGCAGTGGCATGCACCCTTTGTAAGGGCTGAAATTATGCTGGTTCCCCTCCTGATCCCAGTGCCTCACATAAGTTAAGTCCTGACTATTTTCTGACCTGCTTCTGAGCTGTGGAGGCTCCATGATGAAGGGTTTTGAATATAATTTGAACTTTAGCCTGTAGGCCACATAGTTTCAAGCAGGGGTGTGACAAGATCATATTTGCTTTATAGAATGACTTTTCTGATCCCTGGTGTCTACTGGGTCATAAGGTGCAGAATTGAAAGCAGGGAGGCCAGTGAGGAGACTATTGCACTAGTAACCATGAGAGATAATGGACCACTGGCCTCAGGTAGCAGCAGTGGAAGTAGAGACAAGTAGATGATTCATGAGGTATTTAAGAGGTAGACACATTTTGTGGTGGTAATCGAATGGATCTGGGGGTGAGGAAGAGAGAGACCTAAAGGTGGCTCCCAGGTTTCTGCTTTGGACAACTGGGGAGCTGGCTGGAAGACTCCAGATGCCTCACCGTGGAGGCCTGGGACAGGGGAGTGAGTGAGAACTCAGTGGCCTCGACCTTCCCAAAGCAGCTTGCTTGGCATTTGCCTCTATTATTAGCAAATACTTTTCTTTCTTTGGGGCTACAACCCCTCAGCTCTGTCTTGTTCAACCATAGAGGTAATGGCATGTTGACAGGTCCCATTTGCTAACACACCTTCATTTAAAGGGGCTCATTGACCCCTTGGTAACCTGGAAAATTCTCACTCTGCACTGTCTCTTCTTTCCTCTTTTCCTCTCCCTATTTTTCTCTCTGTTCTCTCTCTTCTTCTCTCTTCTTCTCTCTTCTCTCTCTTCCTCTACTTCTCACTCTGTCCCGTCTTTCTTACACGCAGAGATTCTCACATTCTCTCTTATACACACTCACATACACCACCTTGGGAGGACATCTGAATGCCTATGTATACCTGTCTGTGCGTGTACACCCAGGAATGGGGGGTGAGAGGGAATGGAAGCTTTAAGTGTAAACTTAAAAAAAATAACAACGTTGATTTCAGACAAGACTCTTAGTTAAGGGCCAAAGAAGAGGCCCATGGAAAACAAGTTGCCCGGAGCCAATGAGAAGTTAATCCATTCATCCAGCAGACACTTCCAGGGGCCTCCTCCATGCCTAGTCTAGGTTGGGCCAGTCTGTAAAGATCATAGAAGTGAGTGAGACAGACAACCACTTCCCCAAACTGCCAGCATGTGATCAGAGAGGTCACTGGGGAGGGAGTCACCAGTTGCCTGCCTGGATGACAAGTTCAGAAAGACTTTACAAAGGAGGTGCCTTTTGAAATGGGCATTGGAGAGTGAATAGAAGTTCATTGTGCTTATAAGAGAGTAAGGACATTCTAGGTAGAAGGAACAACAGCATAGGCAGGGACCTGGAAGCATAAGAGAAAATAGCAAGTAGTTCATTGAGACTGAGTGGTAGACTACAAGTGGGAGAAAGTGGTGGGAGATGGAAGCTAGAGAAGATTGGGCTCTGAATGGCACATGAACAAATTTGAATGGTAAGCAGTTAATTAGTACAGCTACCTCGCAGGGCCCACAGGCAGCTTCCATCAACATTTTAGATGCCCAGGACTTTTGACACAGCAGTTTCAGATCTCATTGTCTGCCCTGTAGAAACACTTGGCACATGATTATGCACAAGGATTACATTTTAATAATATAAAATAAAATGTATAATACTGTGAATAGCCACCAATAGGGAACTGGTCAAATAAGATATTTGTCCGTCCCCACTAAGGAATATCTTGAGGCAGTTACAATAAATAAAGTAGATCTCTTGAAGATAGAACAAGAGTAAATAACATTTTTAAAATTGCAGCAAAATGGGTTGGTATACACACACATATTTCCTAGTTCTATCAACTGACAGGGCCTAAAAGCAATGACACCTCAAGAGCAATGAGCACACCTAGTGACTAGATCTTGGTTTCTAACACTATCTTCCAATAAAAGGTGCCAGCCCTCCTTGGAGAAATGGCTGAAGTAGACCTGAGTCAGGGAAAGTCCAAGATAAGCCTGAACCATCTTGTGGTGCCAGAAAATAAGGAAGTGCTTGGAAGAGAGTGGAGGCTGGACAGAAGAACTCAGAAGCCAAGCGGAAGGAGATCCTAACAGCCAAAGTGGGAACAATTTAAGCAGAAAATAAATAATGATAGTATTGGACTTTTAATACATATATTTTAAATTTTAGAGCAGTTCTACATTTACAGAAAAGGTGCAAAGGTAATACAGAAATTTCCCATATACCCCACATCCAGTTTCTCCTATTGTTAACATCTCATATGAGTGTGATTCATTTATTACAATTAATGGAGCAACATTGAGACATGATTATTAACTAAAGTTTACACTTTTTTACTTAATGACATTTATCTGTTTCCAGTGCCCCATCTAAGACCCCACATTACATTTAGTTGTCATGTCCCCTTAGGATTCTGTTGGCTGTGACAGTTTCTCAGACTTCCCTTGCTATTGATGACTTTGACAGTTTTGAAGAGTATTGGTTGAGTATTTTGTAGAACGTCCCTCAATCTGGATTTGAAAAAACCATGATGGTTGTCTCGTGGTTAAAGTGGGGGATGGGAGTGAGGAGAACCATCACAGAGGTGGAGTACCCTTCTCAACACATATCACTGATGTACACTATCTATTTTTTTTTATTTTATTTTTTTTTTGCGGTCCGCGGGCCTCTCACTGTTGTGGCCCCTCCCATTGCGGAGCACAGGCTCCGGTCGCGCAGGCTCAGCGGCCATGGCTCACGGGCCTAGTCGCTCCGCAGCATGCGGGATCTTCCCGGACCGGGGCACGAACCCGTGTCCCCTGCCTCGGCAGGCGGACTCTCAACCACTGCGCCACCAGGGAAGCCCTACACTATCTATTGATTGCTGATGCTCACTGGGATCGCCTGGCTGAGGGAGTGTTTGTCAGGTTTCTCCACATTACTTTTTCCCCTTTTCCACACTGTTCTCTTTGGAAAGAAGTCACTATGCACAACACATAATTAAGGAGTGGGGAGTTATACTCTACCTTCTTGAGTGAGGAGAAAATATTGGATTTTAACCCACTGAATAAATGAAATATCCATTGGTCCATATTAACACTAACAAATATTTGAATGAATAAATAAATGGGGGAGGAGGGACAGCTTTTCCTTACAGTAAAATTCCAGTTCAGAGATGTAGAAAGAAAGAAGTCTACAGAACATGACTATTATTAGGATGGCATCACAGTAATAAATGTTGATGCACCAATAGATGCTACAATTAATAGACAAATGTGGAGTGTTTGAGGAGAAACGGGACTTGCATAGTCTCCAAATATCTTCCCAAGGTATTTGTCAACTACATAGCAAAGGAAATGCAGGGGACTTCTCTGGGGACACAGTGGATAAGACTTCGCGCTCCCATTGCAGGGGGCCCGGATTCGATCCCTGATCAGGGAACTAGATCCCACATGCATGCCGTAACTAAGAGTTTGCGTGCCACAACTAAGGAGCCCGTGTGCCACAACTAAGGAGCCTGACTGCCACAACTAACACCCAGCGCAACCAAATAAATAAATAAATATTTTTAATGTATATATGGCACATATATACAATGGAATATTACTCAGCCATAAAAAGAAACGAAACTGAGCTATTTGTAATGAGGTGGATGGACCTAGAGTCTGTCATACAGAGTGAAGTAAGTCAGAAAGAGAAAGACAAATACTGTATGCTGACACATATATATGGAATTTAAGAAAAAAAATGTCATGAAGAACATAGGGGTAAGACAGGAATAAAGACACAGACCTACTAGAGAATGGACTTGAGGATATGGGGAGGGGGAAGGGTGAGCTGTGACAAAGCGAAAGAGCGGCATGGACATATATACACTACCAAACGTAAAATAGATAGCTAGTGGGAAGCAGCCACATAGCACAGGGAGATCAGCTCGGTGCTCTGTGACCGCCTGGAGGGGTGGGATAGGGAGGGTGGGAGGGAGACGCAAAAGGGAGGGGATATGGGAACATATGTATATGTATAACTGATTAAATTTGTTATAAAGCAGGAAAAAAATAAAAAAAAAATTAAAAGGAAATGAAGTAACTTTATAGTGAGGAAAGCCGCAAACATCAACTTAATCAAATGATCAAGGTAAACATCACCAGTGATAAGAGATATCCACATCACAAACATCTTGGGATGATGTGCCAAGAAGGACCCAGCATCATGTCTGTGGTATATAACCTCACTCTAGTCATGAGAAAACATCAGGCAAACCCAAACTGAGGGACAGTCTATAAAACACCTGGCTAGTACACTTCACAAGTGTCAAGATCATGAAAGATGAACAGACTGAGGAGCTGTCACAGGTTTGAGGACACTAAGGAGAAACAGCAACTCAAAGAGATGTGGAGTCCTGGGCTTCCCTGGTGGCGCATGGTTGAGAGTCCGCCTGCCTACACAGGGGACACGAGTTCGTGCCCCGGTCCGGGAAGATCCCACATGCCGCAGAGCGGCTGGGCCTGTGAGCCATGGCCGCTGAGCCTGCGCGTCCGGAGCCTGTGCTCCGCAACGGGAGAGGCCACGACAGTGAGAGGCCCGCGTACCGCAAAAAAAAAAAAAAAAGAGAGATGTGGGGTCCTGGATAGGGTCCTGGAACAGAAAAAAAAGGACATTAGTGGAAAAACTGGTAAAACTCAAATAAGATCTGTAGTTTCATTAATAGTATCATACCAAGGTTCATTTCTTGGTTTTGATCATTGGACTAAGGTTATGTAAGATGTTAATATCAGGGTAAGCTAGGTGAGGGGTGTACAGGAGCTCTCTGTTCTATTTTTTTTTTAACTTTTCTCTAAGTCTAAAATTAGTTCCAAATAAAAGGTTTGAAAAGTTGGAGGATAAAAGATTGAGGGCAGATACCTGGAAGGTCTCTGGCGGCAGAAACATGAGATATTTCAGTGGATTTTTGAAGGGTGCATGTCTCAGACAGTTAAAGAAAAGAGCCAGGGAGGGCTTCCCTGGTGGCGCAGTGGTTGAGAGTCCGCCTGCCGATGCAGGGGACGCGGGTTCGTGCCCCGGTCTGGGAGGATCCCACATGCCGCGGAGCGGCTGGGCCCGTGAGCCGTGGCCGCTGAGCCTGTGCTCCGGAGCCTGTGCTCCGCAAGGGGAGAGGCCACAACAGTGAGAGGCCCGCCTACCGCAAAAAAAAAAAAGAAAAGAGCCAGGGAAGAGGCCTGGGAGTTGCACCCTTGGGTTCTCAGAGATCCTGAGAGTGTTCTGGTCCCCTTTGGATCTAGGGTTGGGATACCTCCTCTCCACAGAGCCGTCCTCCCAAAGATGTGTTCACCATAGTGGCCTAGAGTCGGCTGGGCTGTGTCTCCAGAGCAGACCCTGGGTTCTGTGTCACGAGTTGGGATGGCAAATCCCTCCTCTTTTCTCCAGCTTGGTGCTGGGAGGGGCAGCCCTATGCATGCCCCCCTCTCATCCGGGAGGACAGGGTGGCTGAGGTGATGCTGACGCAGTTGGGGGAAGTCTTGGCAAGCAGGCCAGCGGCAGAGCTCGGCCTCCAGAGGGAGGGCGGCTCAGACAGTGGTTAGCTTCGGAGTGGGGCTTAGCAGAGGGAAGGGGGAATGGGAGGGAGCTCTCCTTCTCAAGGGGCCCTTTCATGTTGAAATCAGCCAGCGTGAATGCCATCGGCCCAGGAGCCCAGCCGGGGGAAATGTGAGAGCCCCCTTATCTCCCCTCTTGTCACAGCTCCGCCTGCGGTTCCCAGCCGGCCAGCAAGGATGCATTAGGAGAAGTGTCGGTGGTGGGGGAGTGTTCCCATCAAGACCTTGTGCTGGGCCCGCTCGGCTGAGGGGGCGGGGCTGGGTGAAGCAGGTTCCAGGCCCTCCTGGCTCTGGAGATGTTGGTTGCCTGGAGCGCCCCACATCTTGGAGCGGGGAGAGGCTGCGGACTGGGCGGGAATTGGAATGAAGGCCTCGGATGCCACCTCTGTACAGCACCCCCCCACCCCGCTCAGGGTGTGCAGCCCCATTCACACACCTGCGGGAACAAGAAGCTCGCTCTCTCTTGGAAGAGCCCAGGAGTCATCTCGCTGGTTCCACCCCTGGATTCAGTTCGCATTTCTGGGCAGGAAACCAGGGGCATTTGACCAGGGAGGCTGTGACCCCACCTTCCCCAGGACACTCTCAGCCCAGGAGTGACCCCTGCTGTCCAGACAACCTTGGAGGCCTAGGGCTGAGCCTGCCAGCTTCCCGTCGCTTGAACTGGGTTGCCCTTCCGGCCCCCTTCCAACCCTACAATCTCGTCTTTTTTTCTGAGATGGGCTGTGAGGTTCTTTGTAAATCTGCAGGAGGGAGGTGGGTGAGGCCCCCGCAGCTGGAGCTGTCAGCAGCCAGTGTTTTCAGACACCATTTGCCCATGCAAGTTTCTGGCCCCCAACACATTCCCACTGCCCAGGGCTCCGAGTCTCCTCCCCACAGCCACACGGGGACCTGAGAGAACCCTGTCTGGCCAGAGAGGAGGTCTTCCCAGAAGCCTCTGCTGCCCGAAAGAGGGAAGGGTGAAGAGCTCGGGGGCCCCCGCAGAGACGCTGGCACATGGAAAGCAGGGCAAGGTAAGGGAAAGGATGTGAGGAGTCCCCCGAGACAGCTTGGTGCAGGAAGGGGCACGGGGCTGGAGGCGTTCTGCCAGCACCTGCCGGGTGACCTTGGGCCAATCTGTTCCCCCGTCTCCCCAAGTGTCAAGATGGAAGAATCCCTTAGCACCCGACTGAAAATCACCGGCCCCACCCTATCGTGCCCTTTCTTGCCTGTATTTCTTCCATGGCAGGTATCACCATCTGAGACACTCTGTCACCTCCATTAGTACACCGTCTCCATGAGCAGGGCCCTGGTCTCCACCACCATTGCACCCCGAGCTCCACAACAGGGGCAAGGTGGTCCCTGGGGCCTGCTCAGCTCTGGGCACTATGATTCCATTTTCTCCAAGTGAGATTCTGAGTTCCAGCCAGGGAGGGAGGAACCTTCAACTGGGAATGGCAGGTGCCTAACAAAGGAGGATTTTCTCCAGGAGATGTAGCAGAGTGGAGCGGGCTGGGCTTCAGGGTGGGAAAGGCTAGACTGAGGCCCTGAGGAATAGGACTCAGGCCTGAGACGGCTGCCAGGGCAAAAGACTCTGATTCAACCCAGCTTGGTGACAGGCCCTGGAGGGCAGGGACTCGGTTTGATTCCTTCAGGCATCCTCAAAACCAAGCTCAGGACATAGCAGGGCAAAGGGACTTGGGCAGCATTTGCTAGTTAGAGACAGTTGATGGTTCACCATTTTGCACCTGCCTTGGTACCTCTTGGCTTTGCTTCTGTGACTTCCTGACACCTTTCTAAGTGGACCCTGCCATTTCCCACAGGCTGGCTGTGCTTTATGTATCACCCCATTGCACCCTCACAGTAATAGGGTAGGTACTATATTATTAGCCTCACTCTACAAATGAGGAGACAGAGACTCAGAGAGGTTTAGTGACTTGCCCAAAGTCACACAGCTAGGAAATTACAGAACCAGGATTTGAGCCCAGGTCTGTCCTCTCCTCTTTACCCCGCTGCCGTCTGTAAAGGGTGTTCAGGATTCCAGTTTGAATTGCCCCAAACACGTGGGTTCCACACTCCAGAGTTTACATACGTTTTTGGTATCTCATTGCATCTTTGCCCGCAGCCTGTGTAGGAAGCAAGGCAGGTACTATTACCCATTACACCATTTCACAGACTGGAGACGGGCTTGGAATCACCCAGCCAATGCATGGCATCACTGGGACCTGAGCCCAAGTCAGCCTCATGATGGAACCTTACCCATTGCCTTCGATCAGGCTGAGCCTGTGCTCTTGGACCACACTTGCTGGCTCAGGGCTTCTGCCCTCCCAGCCTGCAATATCACTGATGCCACAAGCACCCCAGGGACCTAGCCCGGGGCAGAGCCTGCTCTTTGTACCCCGTCCACGAGGCCTTTTCAGAGGCTCCGTTGGGCCTCCAGCAGGTGACAGTGGGAGGGTGGGCAGGCTGCCATTGGATGAGCAGAGAAGGCAAATTTGGAGACCCTACAGAGTATCCATGAAGTTCTCTGACCAAAGGCTGTGTCTTGGCTTTTGTTCAGATTTAAGCCTCTACTGAATGAATATTTACTGAGTGTCCACAATATGCCTGGCATTTCCGAAAATACTTTTTTAAAGAGGCAGTCACCATTAATCGAGCAGTTGCCTTATGGCAAGCAGTGATTGTTCACTGAGTCCTGGGAGAGCTACTATGAACATCACGCTTGGGTCAGGGAAGCCAAGCTACAGGCCCAAGTTCTCCCAAATAGAAAGTGGTAGAGCTAGGAGTAGAACCCAGAAACTTCTATGTTCTCAATCCCTGTGTCATCTCTCCAAAGGGGAGTGGCCCTCTAGGGAAGCAGGATGAGAAGGAGAGCCCAACAAGGGCCCAGCTCACCCCCTGGGTACACAGGGGCCTTGGGGAGATTGTGGCAGTTCCCCGAAACACCTGCTTCAGGCTTTTTCAGCCTGGGAGCCCTGAGTTTGGCTGAGGTGGGACCTGCTGGGCAGAGTAATCCAGCCCTGAGTGCATGGGAGGCCTCTGCTGGTGCTCCTTCCACGGAGCTGATGGGCTCAAGGCATATGGATACAGCACAAAGGACCGAGAGAAATTCTGGGTAGGAAATCTCTAGAAGAGCTTTCAAAGAAAAGGATGAAGCCTTTGGCTTTGTGAGTCAGGAGTAGCGTGGAGGACACAGGAAACGAGAGGTACCAGGGCCGTGCTCAGCAGAAGGCTGGCAGACTGTGGGAGCCAGGCCTCTACCCTTTGTCAGGCAACTTTCACAGACACGATCTCCCTGCCCACCCTTCCCTCCCTGCCATCTCTTCTTCCTCAATGAGATGGTACCTAGTAGTCCCATTGTACAGAGAGTGAAACTGAGGCCCTAAAACAGGACGTTGGGGAGTTCCCTGGTGGTGCAGTGGCTAAGACTCTGCACACCCAATGCAGGGGACCCGGGTTCGATCCCTGGTCAGGGAACTAGATCCCACATGCCTCAACTAAGAGCCCGCGTGTCGCAACTAAAGATCCCACAGGCCACAACTAAAAGATCCCAAGTGCCGCAACTAAGATCTGGCGCAGCTAAATAAATAAAATAAAATAAAACAAAACAGGAACTCAGAGAGCCAAAATTGCACAGTTAGGAAGCGGGCAGATTTGGGCTGTGAGCACTGGTCCATCTGGTTTCAGAGCACATGCTCTGAAATGCCCCCAAAGGAGAAGGGAGAACAGCCCTGGGTGATGGCAGCAGAAAGATCCCCTGAGACCAGAGTTGTGTTCCTGGGGCTGGTGTACCTCAGCCCCCAGCCTCCCCTGGACAGCAGCAGACACCCTGGGCTGGAAGGGAGGTGGAGGACATCAGGTCCAAACCCCTGCCTTCATCCCTTTTACGCTTAGGTTCTCTCTGCAACATCCATGATGAGGGGGATTTCACTAGGCAGAATAGGAGTCGGCATTCCAGGCCAAGTGCATACATAGCCTGAGGCATGGGGGCTGGAGAGACCATGGCAGATGCAGGGCGGTGAGATCACTGCAGCCAGAGGAAGACCGTTGAGAGGAATGGGAAGAAAGGTGAGAGGCCATCAGAGTCTCAGGCTGAAAAAAAAAAAGACGCCCAAGATTCTCTAGTCCAGATTCTCCCCCTGCCTTGAACCCCCTGTACAGCAGCCCTGGGCCACATGATAAATGTCCACTCCCTTTCCCCCAGCCATCTTGCAGGATTTCCTGCAGGAAGCCAGAGGAGTCCTTACAGCTCATCCAGCTTAGTGCCAAGGCCCAGAGAGGGAAAGTGACTCATGCAAGGGCACACAGCCAGTCAGTGGTAACCCTGGGACAGACTTTTTGTGGACACTCAGTAAATATCCATTGACTTGAAGCTTGCTTCTGAGCAAGCGTGCAGACAGCCTTTGTTCAGAGAGCTCTGTAGATGTCCTGTAACCCTCTCTTCCCCAAAGCAAGCATCCCCAGCTCCCAGGGCCCCTCCTCAATAGTTAGAACAGTGCCTAAGTAGGGCACATAGTAGGAGCTCAATCAGCATTTGTTGAAGGAATAAAAATTTGGGTGAGCAAATAGTGGGAACTTTAGGGTGGCCATGAGGCATTCATCCAAAGGGACCCCTGGAAGCTGAAATCCAGCCCAAGTTATGCTCACCAAGCCATGTGCTCATGTGCAGGGCTGCAGACACCCAAAGGGGGTACTATTTGCTAACTTGCACTAAGATATAGGCTGGTGAGGATGCCTGGGACTTCAGAGGGCCAAAGAGTCAGTCTCTGCTGCAGCCTGCTCTCTTCCAAACAGATGTCCCTTTGGCCATAGCCCACCCAGCCCACCCCCAGAGGGATGCCAGAGCAGGAGAAATGCCTTTGCCCTCCTGGACCCCAGCCATCAGTTAATGCAGGAGCTCTCCGGGCCACAACATCCCGCTGCTGACTCACACTAAGTTTCCGGTCAGCTACCCGCAAATTCATTGCTGCTCGCTCCCTTGTTCACCGCCTTATGATACACCAAACTCTGTGGGAGCTCTTTTCCTGACACATCCTCTGATTGTGGGCGCTTAGTAGGCACTGCCTTCTTGTAATCTTGAACAGTGAGGGGGCAGGCATTTTATAGATGGGGAAACCAAGGCTTAAAGTGGTTAAGTAACTTGGCCAAGGTCAACCAGCAAGGACATCCCAACTTGGATTCAAACTGAGATCTGTCTACTCCAAAGCTCATGCCTTGCCCGTTGCTCCCCTGACAGGCTCTGCCTCCGGATGCCTGATGGCAGAGCCTTGCCCATCCTCTCTACTACAGGGTGTCTGTGTCAAGTTGACATCAGAATGTCTGGCCATGTGATGTAGATGCCACCTGTGTGACTCCAGGCATGAGCTCCCACCTGGCTTCTTAGTAGGGGACAGATGAACTTTTGCCTCACCCACTGACCCTGCCACTTAGAGCGACGGCAGGATTTCTGAGAGCAGCTCCCCAGTCTATCCACCCTCCAGCTTTCTTAGGTTGGTGGCAGAGGCTGGGGAGTGTGCTCAGGGGGCCAGGCCCTGACTGGATGGATTCCCATCTCTAACCTGAGCAGGATTTCCCTGGGAAGGAGGTATCTGCAAACCTCGACGCCTCCCCAAGAAGAAATGTCAGCTCTACTTCCGCCCTAGGCTTGGCTCAGTGAGGCAGGTGGGCAGATGGGAAGAGAGTCTGTTGATGCCCTATCTCAAGAAGGCCCCAGAGCCATGTGGGGCTGGGGTACCTGCCTGGTGTCCTGATCTGATGCTGATACCTCCTGGTGGAGGGGGTGAGAAGGAGGCTACCGAACCAAAGATGGAAACCCCAGGCACAGTCCAGCCAGCACACTGCTCATCTTTGGCAAGGGTGAGCTAGAGAGTGCTTAAAGGAGCTCCAATTACTTGGGAGTCCCAACTGGTCAGACTCTTGGAGGGAATGAAGAAGGCATTAGCCAGTGAAGGACAAAGAGAGAAAGCCAGTGGCAGGCAGACATAGGATAAAGAGAATAGAGAGAATGCGAGCCAGAAGATGAGGAAGGGAGACTATGGGTGTCAAGAGGCCCGGATGCCAGGCCTGGCTCTGTCACTGACTTGCAGTGGGCACCGGGACCAGTCACTCCCTCTCTTTAGGCCTCGAAGTCCCTTTTGTCAGGCTATGGGGGGCAGAGGTCGGACTGGCTTAGGCCCCTTCCAAGGGCCTGCCAGCACCAACCCTCTGAAGTTCTGTGAGAGAACTTGTCCTTCTCAGGATGGCTCTGGCAGTGGGCGTTTCTGAAACTCACAGTAATGAAAAATAGCACAAACCAAACTTTGGAAAGTCCAAGTGTGTCTGTGGCTGGGGGAATGAGGGAGGCAGAGCTGCAAAACTGTTTGTCTATGACTCAGAGCCTCTTGGGGGGGGAAGATCACACATTCTCAGAGGCAGGACTGCCCCCCTTCACCACCACAGCTGCCCACCCAGCTTGACCTCAGTGGGGCTCTGGCCCCTGGCCCTGCCACCACCACTTCCGCTGCTGTGGCCACCACCCACTTCCTGCTGACCCTCCTGGAAGAGTCAAGGATGAAGCCAAGGCCCCGAGAGCCTTGCTAACTTGTCCAAGGACACCCAGAGGTCTTCATGCTAATCCTAACATCCTGACCCCAAATGGGGGAAGGTGAAGGAAGAGAGGGAAGGTCAGCCTAGTGCTGTCCCTTCCCAGACACTATTTCCCTTAACCTTCAGAACCACCCTTCAGGGTAGGCCTTAGGGTGCCTGAAACCAGCACTCAGAGGGGCACCTTTGCTAGTTCAAGGTCACCCAGTTAATAGGTGGTAGGACTAAGATCTAGAATTCAGATGCCAGGTTTGTGTCCCTGCCCGAGGGTCCCATCGTGGCTGCAGCAGGGGCCCTCCCTGACAGCTGGGCGTTGTCACTCTGACTGACAGTCTCCTTGCCCCACACAGGCCTGGCCATGTGGCAGGGGCTCCAGCTGCATCCTGAACAGCTTACGGGAGTGAGGTGGCCCAGGGAAGCCTTGGGGGAACTGTGGGGTGATCTCTCATTGGGCTTGTGCCTCGCTGTGTCTGGACCCCCTCTCTTGCCCCTAAGAGGGGTACTGAGCGTCACTAAGGGCAGGCCTGAGTGACCGTGCCGGGCCCTGGAGCTCCGCCGCTGTTGGAACTGCCATCTGATCCAGTGAGGAGCGAGTGTGGGTTACTGCCCAGCTTCCAGGAGCAAAGCAGGTCTCACACGTACCAACTAAGAGGCGGAGAGGCTGCAAGAGGCAGAAAGACAGACCCAGAGACGGAGGCAGAGAAAAGTAGAGACAGACCAGAGCCCGGGAGATGGTGAGAACCAGCCAGAGAGAGACACAGAGGCAGCAAAACATACAGAAAGCTGGAGCTAGAGAAAGACTGGAGAGAGATACAGGATCAGAGAGACAGGGAGAGACGGAGGGAGAGGCCAGAGACAGAGACATGAAGACAAAAACAAAGACGAGGAGAGAGGGAGACAGGAACAGAGACTCAGAGAAAAATAGCATAAGGCAAGACCCAAAAGGGCAAAGAATAGTGGTGGGAAGAGGTGAGGAGGCAGTGAGGGGGCCGGCAGAGGGGGCGGCCTGGGCACCTCCCATATCCCTGCTCCCTCCTCCCCTCCCCCTCCCCACCCCACACGCCCCCACCCTCCGCAAGCCTTTTTCATTCCGGGTACACAGAGGAAACACATGACTATTTGTATGGCAAACTGGGGTCATGGGGGCCTGGGCCACCTCAAGCCTCACTGTGCCTCCCTGAGGGCTGAGAGGGTGACTATCTCAGCAGATCTGTAACCCATTTGACAGAACGGTTAAGAAGCTCTGTCTCCAAACAGTGCCGGGATCCCAGCATGGCACCAGAGCTGGTCCACAGCTGAGGCGGAGGTCTCCAGAGCCCTGCTTTGCCCTTCCCCTTTCTCCGTGGGTTCTCAGCTTCCCCAGTGTCTCAGGGTCTCGAAGGCTCAGTGTCCCCGGCCCTCTGGTCGGGCTGAGAAGCCATAGGGCAAAGGGCCCAGGAACCCATGGTCCGTTCCAGGTGCAGTTGGCCATCCTTTCTCCCTTCCCTCCGGACTCGTTTGTATACCCACCTCCCTCACCCTCTGAGCTCTCTCTCAGATGAGAGAGACAGGCCACCTCCTTCCAGCCACCACCTGTCCATTGGCCCCAAGTTCCAATCTCCCCCTTCCCAGCCAGGTGGGCCCCAGGAAGCCAGGCTGTTGGCCAATATTTCACAGGCTCCCTGGCTGCCACTTACTTAAACCCAGGAAGAGGGCCCCAGGGTCCCAAGGAAAGGCACTTCTTACCATCTAAGCCCTGCTGATCAGGCTAGTCTGGGTGAGATGGAACTCTCCTTGGCTGGCCTGGGTCAGGCAAGGGCCAGCGTGAGGGTGTCTGCCTCCCAGCCAGTGCACTGCACACATTTCAACCCACAACGTTGGAGCCCTTGTCATCTGCAACTTCTCCTCCAGGCTCTGCAAGGCAGGGGCAATGCCCACTCAGCCAGCAGCCAGCAGCCCTGCCCTATGCCAGCTGTCTAAGGAGATGGGACCCCAAAGCTCCACGGGGTTTATGGGATTGAGCTTTCAGGCTCCAGGCTAAGGGGTGTGTGTGTGTGTGTGTGTGTGTGTGCGTGTGTGTGTGTGTAACCTGCACCCTAGCAGTAGTACACTCCCAGAGGGCTGTGGACTTTCCATTGGTACAGGGAAAGAAGGTGACAGACTCCACTCTCAGAGGGCCTGGGGACAATACTTGACCTGGTAAAGCAGAGCAGCTGCTCCAGACCAGGAAGAAAGAATTTTCCATCTCAGCCAGAATGTCTCTGCCTGGGGTTTGTGGGAGGAGGGGAGAGGTCTGAAGCCCATTTACACACTGCCTGGGAGAACAGGCAGACCAGGACATTCTTGGGGGAGTGGGAAAAGGGACAGGTGTCTCCCTTCCCCCAGAGGCTAGGGTGGTAACCCTCCTTGTTGCTTCAGTTACTCAGGGCTGGCATGGAAGGGAGACAGGTCCCAGCGGGCACAGAAGGGCCTGCCACTGATACACACCAGCCTCTCTCCATGCCTTCTGCTCCCCTCCCAGCCCACAGTTAGGCCCTTGGTTGGCATACTTTCCCAAATTTGAGCTGTAACCCAGGAACCAAAGGAGGCCCCATGCAGTCTGGTCACCCAACCTAAGGAAAAACACCATTCCTATGTTCTCTACCCATTTCCTGCCTTGGAAAACTGAGGCTTGGTCAGTAGGAATGGCTAGATCAGATCTCCCTCAGCAGAACCAGGACACCCAGAGACCTCAAGTGACCAAAGCCTGCTCCTAAATAAACCAAAGTCTTATCCTAAATAAGCATTGGCAGCAGCAGGAAGAACCTCCCAAGCCCACCCCGAGCTCGCTCGGCATGGCTGTCTCAAGAGCTGCACTTTGTGCCCACAGGGATGCCCGGGAGGCACCTGCCAGACAGCCGGGAAACTTTTTTTCTTTTTTTTTTTTTCTATTCCATTATGGTTTATTACAGGATATTGAATATAGCTCCCTGTGCTATACAGTAGGTCCTTGTTCTTTATCTCTCTTATATAGAGTAGTGTGTATCTGCTAATCCCAAACTCCTAATTATCCCTCCCCCATATTCTTTCCCCTTTGGTAACCATAAGTTTGTTTTCTATGTCTGCAACCCACTTTATTTCTTTCAAAGAGGCAGCATAATATTGAAAAAATTAACATTCAAATTTGTCATCCCCGGTTTAAACCTAAGATCTGTCATCTCCTAGCCATAGGACATTAAACAAGTCCTTAAACTTCTCACAGTCTCCACTTTCTCATCGACCCAAATGAGGGCAATCTCTAGTGCCTGCCTGCTTCTCCTACCTCACAAGCTCCAGGGTGGGGGGCTGTCATTCATGGTCTGTTAAAAAAAAGGATTTGTCAGATACCTACCATGTGCCAGACACTGTTCTGGGGCTTAGGGGTGCTACAGTGAACTGGGGAGAAAAAGTGTCTGCCTTTGAGCAGCATCCTTTCTGGAAGCAGAACAAATAGCTCATATAACATCTAGTGGTGACAAGCCCCGAAAAGATAAAGCCAAATAAGGGGGCAGAGAATGAGGGCAGTGGGGCCCTGGCTCTGTCTGCCCCATCTCCCTGCCTTCTGGAATCCACGTGGCTCCTCGCCTGTGAGTGGCCCAGCCAGGCAGGCAAAACAGGACACTGATCTGGAAACCCAGTGGCCTGGCCTATTTCTGTCTTGGGGCCCTGGCCCCGATCCAGCCCAGATCCCAGTCTTCCTTGCTTCTGCAGCTCCATTTCGTGAGCTGGGCAGAAAGCCGTCTCTGCTTGCCCTCCCGCCAGACTTCCCAGCCGCCTGCCAACAGTCAGCCTGGGCAACCCCTCAGGCCTGACCCCCCATATGCGCTCTCCCCTCCCCACCCCCATCTCCTACTCTGGGTACAATCAGGCTACCGCTGTCCTCCACCCATGAGCTAGAAGGCAGCGTCTCAGAAGCAGCTCGGCTTCACTGGAGTGGTACTAATGCCATCTCCTATGACCTGACAGGAGAGAAGGGAGGAATGAAATCGGCTTGGCTTACGAGAGGCCCTCCAGAGCTCAGCCCCTCCCCGCCAGCCTCCTTGCCAGGGCACCAAGGACACTGTGACATGGGGCGTGGTGGAGGGGGGAACACCCCCAGGGGGCAGAGAGCCAGTGAAGGTGTCCTCAGACTGGGGGGAGGCTGAGGGGGCAGAGTAGAGGCATTTCTTCACAAGGCCCTGCACCCCTCTGGGCCTCCCCTTGGTAGATATGTTTGGGAGCTAGGGGCCTGAGAGCAGTTCTTGTTATTCTTTCTAAATGTGTTTGCTTTTGCTTTTACATTTTGTTGGCTTAACACTGATGGAGCTACTATACACATTGTAAGTTGTTGAGAAAATTTTTTTTTCCATTTGCAAAAGTTAATCAAGTTCATTATAAGAAATTTGGGAGATACAGAAAGGAATTAGGAAGACAAAAATACATTTCCCACCACCCACTATCCAGACATAATCTATGTTAACATTTTGGGTGTATTCCCTGCCGTCATTTTTCTATGCCTCCCTCTAAAGCCCTGGGTAGCTATTCCAATACCTAAACATGCACATTTTCATATATTGCTACTTGAGAACATGGATAATAACAATAGCTAACGTTTATCGTATGCCTACTCTATGCCTAGCCCTGTTCTCTGCACTTCACGTGCATTAGCAGGATTGTTCTTCCCAATAATCCTTAAAGGTAGGTGCTGCTATTAACCCCATTTCCCTTCTGAGGAATATCCAACCCAAGGTCATGCCTCTCATAAGTGGCAGAGCTGGAAAATGAACCAGATTCTCTTGACTTCCGGAATCTATGTTTTTAATAATAATATTAGACTGCTTTCACGGTTTTAAAATTATAAAATGTATTATATGTACAAAAGAGTATTTACAATGTTCATGCCCAACTTTAGGGCTAGTAATAAAACGAGGATCTGTGATATCACCACCCAACTTATAAAATAGAGCATCACTGTCCGTGCTTTGTTTCCTTTCGGTTTCACAAGCTATCAGGCACATGTCCCTATATCAGCCCCAACTCTTAGATAATACGGCTATTTATATGGTAATGAGGCTTCCTCCTCTCAGGTCTCTAAAATTCCCCTGAGAGCTATGCCTTCCAAAGACTGGTGGTAAGGCATGGGGCCCACTTGCCTGCTCCTTCTGGGCCAGCTGGGATTGATGGGTGGCCCAGGCCGCCTTGCAGTGCCTCCTTTCCCGGCATCAGATACTATCTCAGCCCTGCATGCTCGCCTTTCCTTTTGCTGATGCCCATCAGCCTGTCCTCTGTAGATGTGGGCGGGGGTGGGGGGTGGGGGGCGGGGGTGGGGGGCGGGCGGGCAGGAAGAAAGGATAAGAGGAAGAGAGGAAGAGAGGAGGTGCAAGCTCAATGAGCCCCTGAAGTGGCGCCAGGGGCCCGGACCTGGGGCCTGAAAGGTGCTGGGAGAGCACAGGTGAGCTGAAAACTCCAACTCAACTGTAGGCCCCAAGGTGGGGGGCTGTCTCCTTCAAACCTGGGAGGCAGGTACTAACTAAACAGCCCCATTCCAATGGGCCAGGAGGCACTCATTCATCCTTGCCTTCAACGCATGCTTTTGGACACCTACTACATGCTGAGCACAGAGCTCTGCTCTGGGGACATTGTAGCAGAGGACACGGATACCCTTCCTGCTCTCATGGAGGGTTTAATCTACTGGGGCACAGACAATTCGATGACTAGTACCCAAATAGTGATTTAACTACAGTTGACATGAGTAAAGGAAGGTGTGGGCTGCTAAGAGGGTATATGACAGAGGTTCCTGGCCTAGCCTGGGAGCCAGGTCTGGGGGTGGGGTGACTTCGGAACACGGCCTCTTGCACATGGTAGTGGTGGGGATGGGAAAGGCAGGCAGGGCTCCTATCCACCTAAAGTTACTTTACAGAGCCAGAATCTGCTGGCTGGTGGCCCTCCACCTGGGCCCAGCTGAATCAGTTAATTTTGCCTCTTCTTCCTTTTCTTACAGTCACTGCCAGGGGGAGGCTTGGCCCTGCTCCTTTGCTGAGTCCTAGCCCTAGTGACAGAGACTCTGAGTGAGCACACTGAGCAGCCACTCAGGCGAGAGCTGCCCCAGTCAAGCACTGCCTTGGTGATGAGGCACCAGGGTACCGGGGTTGCCCACACTCCTTCTGGCCCAGCTTACATGGCCTTGAGCATCACTGTCAGCTTCTGCCCTCCCTGGGGGCCTCTCCTCCGCATTCTGCACCCACGTAAGTGCCCAGGCCCTGGGGAGAGGAGACTAACCTTATCTCTGCTCCAGGAGACACTTGGAAAAGAAAGGGTGAAAGGCTAGGTGTCCAGAGCCAAGCCTGACTCACCTTTGGGGTTCCAGGTGGCAGAATGAGGTCTCTCCCTCCTCTTGCCCGTCCATCCTTCAAGCAAAGTGCTTGAACAGCAGAGTATACTGTGGTTAAGAACACAGGCTCCTAAAAGGGAACCCTCCTACACTGTTGGTGGGAATGTAATTTGGTGCAGCCATTGTGGCAAACAGTATGGAAGTTCCTCAAAAAACTAAAAATAGAACTACCATGTGATCCAGCAATCTTGCTCCTGGGCATATATCCAGACAAAACTGTAATTCAAAAAGATACATGCACCCCTATGTTCATAGCAGCACCGTTCACAATAGCCAAGACATGGAAACAACCTAAACGTCCATTGAAAGATGAATGGATAAAGAAGAGGTGGCACATATATATAATGGAATACTACTCAGCCATAAAAAAGAACAACATAATGCCATTTGCAGCAACATGGATGCAACTAGAGATTCTCATACTAAGTGAGAAAGACAGATACTATATGCTATCGCTTATATGTGGAATCTAAAATATGACACAAACATGACACCTATTTATGAAATGGAAATAAAATCATGGACATAGAGAACAGACTGGTAGTTACCAAGGGGGAGGGCATTGGGGGAGGGATGGAGTGGGAGTTTGGAGTTAGCAGATGTAAGCTTTTATATATAGAATGGAAAAATAACAAGGTCCTACTGTATAGCACAGAGAACTATATTCAATATCCTATGATAAACCATAATGGAAAATAATATTAAAAAAGAATGTATATATATGTATAACTGAATCACTTTGCTGTACAGCAGAAATTAATACATTGTAAATCAACTATACTTCAATAAAAACATTAAAACAAACAACAAAAAAAAGAATACAGGCTACTGTGCCAGATGGCCAGGGTTTGAAACCTGGTTGTGCCATTTACTAGCTGTATAGCCTTGGGCAAGTTACCAACCATCCTAGGCTTTATTACCCCATCTTTAAAGTGGAGTTGACAATGCTAGTACCTATATCATCAGGTGGTCACAAAGACTAAATGGATAGAATAGCATTTGACACTAAATAGTAGATATAAATGTTAGCTCTTTGTAGCTTTGCTGTTCCCCAAGGCCTGAGGCAAGATGCAAGTGTTGCTCTGAGCCCTGCCTTGGACCTCCCCAAGAAACCTATTGCCTAGAGTGTGGAGGCTGAGAATAGGTTGTTTCTTTGCTCAGAGATTCATAGAACCTACAGGTGTCACAGCTGGCAAAACCCTCAGAGACCATCCAGGTCAGCCACTGCTCCCTCCCCAGTGGATGGGAAACTAAGATCCAGGGAGGAGGCAGAGAGTGAGTGACAGAGAAGGGGCTGTGACCTTGGTCTTGTAGTCACAGCTTTAGTCTAGGTTGGTTGCTAAGCACTCAAGCTTATATTCAAATCTGGGCTTTGTCACTTGGTGGCACTTGATGGCTGTGTGACCTCAAGCAAAAGGAATTTAATTCATGGGAGCCTCAGTTTCCTGGTCTGTACAATGGGAATGATAACATCCACCTGACAGTGCTGTTGAGAGAATGAACTAGAATAATGCATGTAAAGCACTCAACATGGGACCTGGCACAGAGTAAGACATGTTAGCTGTCATTCTCAAGTCAAAGGGCTTTCGCTTCACCAGTTTGCTGGTGCTGGTGACCAGGTGGCGTTCACTGAGCAGGCCAAGCTGACCCCAGGGGCTCACCAACTGACTCTGTGCCCGTTTGGCTGGCCTATTCCTCCCCTCTAGTCTCAGGCCCTCTGTACCTGCTGTGAAGGCAGCCTGACTGGCTTAAACTGGAAATGGCCTGTCAGGGGCCTGGCTGGATTAGATGCACTCAGGCCCAAGGACAAAGGAGATGCCAAGTGACAGTGTGTAGGTATCACCCATTCTCCCTGCCCAAGGGGGCGAGCATGGCATTCTCTGTGTTCTTCCTTAGGCTGAGCCGGGCGGGAGACCCAACTGCCTTAGGTCATTTCTGGGGTCCTTTTGAACCAGTGTTGTTCCCTCGGAGGCCAGCTCACAGGCCAGGTGGAGTAGAAGCTATTTGATGGAGAGGCTGGCACGGGATGCCTGCCCCAGAAGTTTTCCCACCCGGTTGCATGCCGGAATCCTCCCATGGAGAGTTTGAGAATGGCCATGCTTGGGCTCCGCCCCTGGACTCTGCTTTATTGATCATGACTGGGTCCCGGGCATAGACATTGTGTTGAAGCTCCTCACTTGATTCTAATGAGAGCTCCTGCACCAGACACTGTGTAAGGTACAGCGGGTGATTCTGAGATGCTTCAGCTGAGGCTCGTGGCCTCAAGAGACACTCAGTTTAGTGGGGAGATAAGACAAGTAAAGGAACAAGGCAATGGGATGTGTGCTCTGACAGGGGCGTAAAAGCATGCTGGCAGCAGAAACGTCCTTTGCCTGGGCTGCTGCACAGAGGAGGTAGCATTTTAACTTGAATCAATCACCCATGTAATCCACAATCAGGGACTATTTACTGAGCATCTACTATATACCAGGGACAGTTCCAGGTGTTGGAGATGCAGCAGTGACCAAGAGGGAGTCCAAGTCCTCCTGAAGCTTGCATTCTAATAGTAAGGATGTCCTGTGAACGGTCAGTGACATGGAGGCACTTGACGGGCATGGAAGCAGGGGAGAGGTATTCCAGGGAGATGGAACGTCATGAGCAAGAAGGCGGGAAGGAAGAGGGCTCGTTTTACCAGTGATGTTTGATGTGGCCAAAGCCTTGGCATCAAAAGCAGAAGTGGTGAAAGATGAGAAACAAGACCTGGGCAGGTTCAGATAGTGGGAGCGGGTATGCAGAGGCCAAGGTGTTCAAATGTAGCCTGGGGACAACAGGGAACAGAGGAGTGACTTGCTCTGATTTGTTTTTAGGACGATGACTCTGGGGCCGTGTGGAAGAAGCTGGGCCACTTGCCCATCCTAGGTGCCTGTTTCTCCTGAGCCTACAGCAATCAGGATCCTGAAGTATTGATTTCCCTTTGAGGGAGGGCCTATATGAGGTGAGGGTTGGCTGCAAGGAGCGATGAGCATGTGGCCATCTGTTGGGTGTACTCTTCCAAGCATTGTCCAGACATTAACTTATTTATTCCCCACAACATCCTCTTAGGTAGGCCGGTTCTTATCCCCATTGTACAGATGACAAACCATTTTCCCAAGGTCACATAGCTGGTGAGTCACAGAGGCAGGATTTGATCCCAGACAGTTCACACTCTTAAGCCCTAGGCTATACTGCTCCTTGAAATACCTATTAACTTGAAGAACTCACCGTCTTAAATGGGTGCCACGGGGGCATTGCCACAATTCGTGTGCTTCCAGTAAGGCAAGGGGCATTTAACCATTTTTGAGCTTGGGTTTGTCCCCTTGCGAGGAAAGATTCCCACTGGCGCAAGGCTGGCCCTGACCCGTTGGTATTTCAGACTCTGACCACTTTGACAGCCTTGCACGGCACACTTACCCTGCATGGCTTCTCCTCAAACCCATCTGGGGCTCTTTCGAGGAATACAAGGAGGCCATATGGTCTTTCCTGGCACAAAGGGGGTTATTCAACAGACACCTGGATGTTGAATGAGTAAGGGAATAAACCCATGAATGAGCGGTGCATTGGGCTGAGCCCCCTCAGCAGCTCCCAGGAAGCAGTACAGCAGAGTGGCTAAGCATGGGCTTTTGTGCCAGGAAGGTCTGGGTTCAAATCTTGGCTTCACCAATTTCCAGCTGAGTGACCATTCTAGACCCACACCCCCATTCCCTCCCAGGGCTGTTTGACAGTTTGACATGAGAGCTAAAGCTAGGAGGGTTCCTGGGAAGCCCCTCTGAGAACCTAACACACACTCTGGAGCATCTCCCCAGAATAATCCACCAAGCTGCCAATTTTCCATATTAAGATCAAGGGGTTGGGGAACCTCTAAAGACTGGACTCCGCATTTAAGAGTCTGGCTCCAGGTGCCATCACAGGAGTGATGTTGGGGCACAGGGTGGTCTTTGCTCCCCCCTCTGCTCACCCCCCTCCGGGACCTGCATGTTGGAAGGGGGCAGTTTGGAAAGAGAAGTTCAAGGAAGCTCAGGGACATTCAGGACAAGGGGATGGGTCCCTCGCCATCTTGAGCCTGTCTGGCTCCTCCACCCTCTCCCGCTCGCTCCAAAGGCCAGAGGCCGGGTGGGTGAGGCTAGAGAGGCTACCAGATCTAGACCAGCTTGGACCAGGGGTGGCGGGGGCGAGCAGGAGTTAGGAGACAGTAAGGAACGCCAGCTGTTGAGCAGCCCCTCAGGCGCGGGCTGGGGCCTGCACAGCCATCTTCTCCTTCACTTCATACACAGGACTACGTGTATCTGTCGGTGGAGACGTTAGCCCCATTTGTAGGTGAGAAAGCAGGCTGGGGGAAGGGGTGAGCACAAGGCCCCTCAGCCCAGAAGCCATGGAGTCATGAATGGAACTCCAGTCGGCCTCACTCCGATGCCATTATTGTCTCCTCCCCACCATCTTGCCTTGAGGGAAGGCATGGCACCCAGGTCAGCTGAGCTCAGCTTTGTGGGTGGGCGGCTGGTGGGCAACCATCAGACACGCAGGCCAGAACGTCCACCTCCTGCCCCGTTCAGGTCTCAGGCGAGCCGCCTCGGGACCAGCAGCCACCCATCCGGAGGGGGTGGTGAAGCCGCAGCTGAGTTTATTAAGAGCAAAAGATGACTCCAGCTGCACAGGAAACTCAGTAACCCTGATTATGTGTTTATTCTTTCCCTTCCCTTCCTCCGCTCCCTCCCTTCCACCTCCTTCTCCTCTTTCTTCCTGCCTCCTCCCTGTCCGCCTGCCCACCTTCTATCTTCTCTAGAATCTGCCTTCTGCGAGCTGCCCTCTACCCTCATCCCCTCTTTTCCCAGCGGCAGCCGCACCCCAGCCAGCCTGCGCTAGGCTCTGAAGGCAGGGGCTGCACGAGCAGCAGGGAAAGGGGCCTAAGCCGCCTCCCTCTGGGGGGGAGCCACCAGCTAGAGGCGGCCTTAGAGATCAGCTTATCCAGCCCTACTCTCCCTTTTTTTTCTAGGTGAGGAAACCGAGGCCCAGAGAGGGGACTGGACTGTGGTCAAACAGCTGTAACAGAGCCGGAAGTAGAATTCCAGACACCCAAAGCAAGACTCCAGGGGACATCAGTGACATGATACCGTGGGGGCTGGAGGAAGCGCCAGGGACTTGAAGCCTCTGGAGCCCTGTCTCCACCAATACCATTCAGGACGAGCTGGTGTCCAGCCAACTCCTTCTGTTGGTCTAGAATTCTAGAGCTACCAGCTATCCGAGGCCACAGGACCCACTAAGGTCATCTCGCCCAATCCCTAGTGACTCAGACAGGGAAACAGAGGAACGGCGCCAGGAAGGCCTCTGACCCTGAGCCACGGAGCCCCATGGCAAGACTGGAAATGCTCCAATGGTGTGAGCAATAGAAGGGAGAGGAAAGATTCGTGCTTGACAAGAAATTACTTCCTGCCAGCAGGCTCTGCGGGCTAATGGAAATGGGTGAACAAACGTGTCTAGGCCCTCTCCTTCCCCCAGAGATCTCTCAGGAAGAGGAGAGCCTGCCAGGGCCCCTCAAGATCCTGGTCCCTTGGCGGCTGCGTTTTATGTGGCATGTGGGTGGGATGCCTCCTTGGGGGAGGAGCCTGGGGATGTAGGTGGCGGGAGGAAAGGAGCCTTTGCTCAGCTAGAAAAAAAATCTCCATTAACCCAAGCTGACACATCAGTATTAGCTTTTCCTACGCTAAATTACACAAGGATAAACTTGGGGCTGCAAGAGAAACCACACCGATTAGCGTCAGCTCCAGACCCACCGCACCATGACCAGGGGCAGGGGCAGGCATTTGTGAGGTGGTTCTTCTTATTTCTTCCTCAGAGCTTTAATTCCCCTGTCTTTCTGGAGTTCCAGGGACACAAAGCGGACTCATCACATTCTCCGCTGAGCCAACACAAACCCTCTGCAAGCTTGAAAACGGGATGGCAGGAGTGAGGAGCCTTCCTTAGGGCCTTGGGGTTGGGGAGACTAGAGGAGCAGAGAGTAAAGGAGGAAATGGTCATTCAGGACATCAGTGGAGAGTAAAATTAAATGGGAACTTTAATGAAACTGACTAGATCTCACTTTGTTGCTGGAGTCCATTCTCAGCCACGCGTCACTGGGCCTTGGGGGTCTCCCAGCGGCTCCATGCCAAGGCCAGTGGGACAAGGAGTGATGGGGAACTGGAAGGCACAGCTGGGGTTCTGCTCTGGGTATGGGGGCAGGGGACCAGCGCTCACCAGACACCGCCTGTGGGCCAGGAACTTCGCCAGGCACATTGTCCCACTTCTCTCGTGGAAACCCCACAACAACACTCTGCAGTTGGGATTATCAGCCCCATGTTGCAGATGAGGAAACTGCAGCTCAGAGAGATGGAGCAACATGCCAAAGGCCACACAGCTAAGAAATGGTAGAGCCCAACTTGAACGCAGGTCTCTTGCACCCGCTTCCTCAGTCTTCTGCCACACCCCACAGCATCTGCCAAGTGTCTTTGGAAGGGAACTGATGAGACACAAGAAACAGTGGAGGAATCCTCTGTTGTTCATGGATCATGGATCAGTTCTGGGGACCTCAGGCCTTGCCCAGCCCGAACAATTCAGTCTCTCAGTCCCTACCCCATCTGCTCATTGGCTGACCCATCTCAGTCCCTAGGAAACATAACCTCTTCCTCTTGTTGGATGTAGGGGCAGTTGAGAGCAGACCTCAATCTGTCCTTAGTCCCTTGGCCCAGGAAGAAAAAAGCCTTTGACTCAGACCCAGGAGCAAGTTCAAAGTGCAGACTCAGCTTAGCGGTTCAGAGGGTCCAATTCAGACATTAATCCTAGCTTAATGATGTATTGGTGGTGAGACCTCAGGCCAGTTGCTTAATTTCCCTGTCTATTCTTTTCCCATCTTATAAAATTGGGGTGATCATAGCACTCACGCCATAGGATAGTTATGAGGATTATGTGGGTTAATATTTCCAAAATACTTAGAACAAGGTCTGGCCCCTGGGAAGTGCTATGTAGATGTTAGCTCTCATCATCATTCAGTGCCACAGGAACTCCTGCATCACCAACAAGAAAAATTGCCAAGCAGGAAGCTTCAGGGGATCTCTTGTAATGATTCAACAAGGACTGGGATTGTCCAGTAGCAAGACTTAGGGTGCCTGCTCTAATGATTCAATATGAAGAGCTATTGCTCAGGGCGGCCCCTGCAAAATCTACTTTGCCAATTCACTCCCAACTGTTAGGTACGATCAGGTCGAACTGTATGAAATTGCCAATACTTGACCACTTTTGACCTAGAAAAATGGCAATTTCATATGGTTTAACCTAACAGCAGAGTTCATTTAGCGGTGGGTAAGGACTGGTTCAGTCCCCACTCACTTCTTGCCTCCTCAGCTGAGGGAGGTTGCTCAGCATATGTGACCCATTTCTATAAGGAGTAAATAGTTGGTTTCTGGTAGGTGCTTCCAAAGTGCTTAAAAACTGGGATTCCTTGAGAAGTTGAAACATTCCTCCTGGAACCAATTTTGCACTATTAGAGCCCTTGATATTTAGAGCCAAGAGGGATTTTAGGGGGAAAAAACCTTTATTTTTAGATGTCTGATGATGAGTGGTGAGTAATCAAGGATATTGATGGCATTGCTGGAGGTACTGGAAGGCAGGGGTCACACTGGACATGGTATCTGCGACCCTGGGACACCACCAAGCCTTGTGGAAACTGAATAGAAGGGAAGATGGCAGGGTCCCTGGCATCTCTGCTCTTTGATGGCCCCCAGATTTATGGAAAATGTCTCAAGGAAGAGGCACGTGTGCATGCGGGGCATGCTCATTCTACTGGTGTCCGTGGCATGCTACGGTCCTAACGAACCTCAGTTTCTCCTCTATGAGCTCCATGACATCAAGGACCACATCTGTCTCGTCATCACTGAATCCTCAGCACTTCACCCATCGCTGGGCACAAAGTGAGCCCTGGATAAATGTTTTCTGAAGGAATGAATTAATAAACAAATGAAGCCCGTGGGTTCTGTCTTGCCTAGCAATCATAGGTTCCAGGAGGAAACAATGAGGTCCTATGAAAATCCTTTCCAAGAACTTGAAGTGCTACACAAATGCCTGGGGGTGTCATGGGTGTTGTCCGGGGTTGCAGTCAAGCCTCCCCAAAGTAGTCAGAGCCCGAGGTCTATGAATGATAAAAGCCAAGGAAGAAGAGGAGGCCAATGTGGCAGGACGTGGCCACTTCAGAGTCCAAAAAAAAAAAAAGTTAGTATGTGTCTGTAGCTCTACTGAGGTGTGATTAAAAAAACAAAACAAAACAAACAAACCAAAAAAACGGTTTATCTGCTGCAAGAAAGATTTAGATCAGAGCTTCCATACACTGTGGGGAAGTGAGGTAGAGTGGATGTCCTTCCCTGAACACCTTTAAAAACAGAAAGCTGCCCCTCTCATCACACCATCCTCAACCACTCACAGGCAGTGGGGCCTTGGACTAATCCCTTCACCTCTTTGGGACTCAGTTTCCCCATCTGTAACTGGGGGTTGGGAGAAGTGGTAGACCCTGTGGTCTCTACAGTTCCTTCCAGCTCTTAAAGTCTGGAATTCTGTCTGGAGGCTGGGCCGTGCTGGCATAACTTCAGAAGGATGTAGACGGCCATAAAAACGGTGGGATCCCTGGAGATGGAGAATCCTGCAGGGAAGCCCCCTCCCCCGGCCCTCCATCTCCTGCCCTTTTAACTGCTGCAACCACAACCCTCCCCTGCTCTCCCTGGTTCCTCCTTCCCAAACCCCCGCAGCTCTGTCTGGAGGCCCCATTCGCTGACCAGCTTTGTTTGCTTTTAATAAAGTTAATCGCACTCCTAATTTGTATGTAATGAAAAGATAAAAGGGAGACATGGGGGCGAACCTTCCACTGGAGTGGGAGCAGTCCAGTTCCAGGGCCGCCAGCCGCCTCCCCACCCCCGCCCTCACCGTCCTTGCCTGGCCCCGGAGTCTGAGCGGGGGCTGCCGTCTGGGCCCCTACCCAGCCCGGTTGTCCCCGAAACTCTCCCGGGAAAGCCTCTCGGGGCCCTGCTTGCTCTGCCTTCCACCTTGTCAGTCAGCTCCTTGAAGGCAGGGGCTGGCTGGGGCTCGGCACACAGCAAGTAGCAGCAAAACTCAGTTCTCCGCTCCTGACCCTGTGCCCACCTAGTCTCTGGGAACGCTTTGAATTCTTTCATGGGAAAAGGGGGGAATATACATGGGGGTGATTTGATTATACTCAACTTCAGGTCTCCCCTTCAGCCAGCAATCACCCCCTGGCTCACCTTTTCCTTCAAGTCCCACTCAAACGGTGGGTCGTCTCATACTGGTTCTCAGCCCAGTCCTTCCACCAGCCTAGGATCACACCTTTTACCTCCCTAGGCCTCAGCCTCCCCATGTACCTCAAGGGCAGGTAGAGTTTGGTCTCTGTAGGTGGTAGATGGAGAGATGGCGGATGATGAGCAGGCTGGTGCCCACATCCCAGCGTGCTGGAGAAGCTTGCAGGGTTGCTCCTAGGAGGCCGCCTCCACCACCCCCAGAACAGAGTCCGCAGCCCCTAGCGCAATTCCTCCTGCACCGGCCCACCTCAGAGTCAGCTTCCATGGGAAACTGTCCCCTGCAGTAGTGGCTTGGGGGGTTGATATTCAGGAAAAGATAAGGCAGGAACCCTAGGCTCCCCATGAGATCTGCTTAGTGACAGAATTCAGTGAGGACTGTGGCAGGGGATAGGAGCAGCAGAGGTCACCTCCATCTCCAGCTCTTGTCTTAGAGGCCTATGTCCCAGGCCATTTACTGTCTCCAGTAGAGAGACAGACGTGAGGCTGACGGGGGTCGGGGATGACTTCATGCACCGGGAAGAACTGAGGCTGCAGAGCAAGCAGCCCTTCGTCTGCCCTCCCGGGGCCAGGTCAGGCGGGGCGCAGGCTGGGCTCCAGACCCAGATGGGGGTATGGAGAGAGCAGCTCCACTGGAGGGGGGCTCCCAGCATGGCACGCCTGAGCAGCAATCTGGAAGCTATTGGGCTCGTGCGTTTCTGCGATCCAACGCGAACGCCATGCCCAGTTCATTTCCTCTAAGGAAATACAACCTCAGGGAATAATTAGAGCTTCTTTGCGTACACAATTCCATATTGTTTATCCAACACAAATTAAAAAACGTGGGCCCTGAGAACAAGGAGCGAGAGATAAAGGAGACCTCCTCCTCCTCCTCCTCCTCCTCCTCCTCCTCCTCCTCCTCCTCCTCCTCCTCCTCGCCCTCCCCCTCCCCCTCCCCTCCCCCTCCCCTCCCCTCCCCCTCCTCCTCCTCCTCCTCCTCCTCCTCCTCCTCCTCCTCTTCCTCCTCCCTCTCTTCTTTCTCCCATCCAGCTGGATCTCATTACCTTGCCCGGCCAGGCCAAGCCCCAGCCCAGCCTCATCCCCACCCTTCCAGCTCGTGCTCATGCAACCTTTGTGCACCCCCAGACCCAGACCCTCAAAGTCAGGGCCTGGGATCCTTCCTGGCCTTCCCCTGTGTCTGCCTCTTGCTCTGTTGTGAAAGGTGGCTCTGGGGCAGGCTTCTCTGGCCAAAGAGTGCTGGCCAAAGAGTGACCATTTGTCCATGTGTCCCCTCAAGCACCCTCCCACTGAGGAACGTGGGAAATGCCGGCCCAAACACTACTCAGCACCCAGGAGCAGAGGCAAAGCCCGTGCCCGGGGGGTTTCTGGGAAGGGAGGGCTGGCTCTATTGGCCCCGGCCTTGGCCCTAGGTCCCTTCCACTGCCCAGATGCACTCCACCCAGACAACAGGGAGCCCAGTCAGCCTGGCCTGGGGGCCCCTTCACAAAGCCCAGCCCCTCTTTCCCCAGGCCTCACAGCCCAACAAAGGAGGATTCTCAGACGGGGCGGTTCAGGGAGGGAGGAAGGAGGGTTGCGGGTGGAAAATAGCTTCAGAACCCAAGGTTGGCCATCTCCATGAAAGCCCTATTATTGCTCGGGTTGCTAAATGTCTTGCTCAGCATGGCCAATTCAGCTCCGCTCACTTCCCTGTCTCCCCCTAGGACTAGCTCCACATTCCAGCCCTGCACAGCCAGCCTTTCTCAACCATAGGAGGTGGGACAGGAGACAGCGTGGACAGGGAGGGCTTGAGGAGGGGGGAGGGCTGCCAAGAGAGAACTCACCTTCCCCAAGACTTGCCAGCTTAGGGAGCAAAGATGGCCCAGTGGAAGTCAGTGCACTGTCAGCTCTGACCTCCTGGTTCCTCTTCTATCACTGCCTGCTTCCCTAGGGATGGGGGCCTTGTTCCGGGAGGGCTGCCTGGGCTTTCCTTGGGGGGCTGGGAAGGTGTCCCCTAGCCACCGGCTGCTAAGCAGCATGGCCCCAGGACTGGCAAGGACAGGCCTCTCTGTTCTGTGCTCCTGACCTCCCCCCCCTCCCCAGCTTCAATCACTAAGAAGCCAAAAGGGCTGGGATGCCCAGTGGACTGTGTTGGGGGCCAGGCCCTTCCTGACTCTCGCAGGCACAGAGCCGGGCGCTGGCCGGCTGGGTGAGCAGGGAGTTTGACTTGAGGTAGAATTTTCTCTGGTTGAAGAGGAAGTAGTGTGAGCTGAAAACACATTCCCCGTCTGGTCTGTCCTTTCAGCTCTCTTGGTTTTTTTTTTTTTTTGTTCTTTTGGTTTGTCTCTGAGCTGGAAGGAACATGTGCTTGGCAGATTTTTTATTAACTCTGTAGCTCTCTCTCTTTCTCTCTCTCTCTCTCTCTCTCTCTCTCTCTGTGTCTCTGTCTCTCTCCTTTTTGCTTGCTTGACAGAATTTAGATTAGACAAAACATGAGCTCATTTCTGCCTGAGAAAAAAAAAGAAAACCACTCCTCTTCCCCTCCCCCACCTTCTCCTCCTCTCTTCCTGACCTCACCCACCTCTGCTCACCAGGAATGGGAGGCAGGCCTGCAGAGACATCGCCTCTAAGTCAGGGCTTGGGGTGCCATTGCCCCCGTGTCACGCCAGCAACCAGCTCTGAAGGGCAGATGGTCCCACAGTTTTGTAGTCACAGGCCCTCTGCCTAGTGCACGGGTGTGGGCTAGGAGGCCGGGGGGCAATCTAGAAGGGATAGGACTGGGTTCCTGAGGGGTGAATTGACAAGGCAGGTGCTGCCAAGGTTGGTCAGGCTCCTGGCAGCATCTGCATCCAGCACCCAAGCCCCAGACCCTAACCCACCCAGCCCCCCCTTTTCCTTCCTGTCCACTGCTCGCTCCCACAGACGCTCCTGAACAGTTGCACCACTCGCCATCCCCAGGCCACCTAACCAGCTCATCACCTCCCAGCACTTGCTGGGTCCCCTCCCCAAGTGCCTGACCAAATCACTGAAGCCCTAGCTTCTCTCTTCAAGGATCCGGGAGAGATCCCGGGATGGGAGAGATCGCAGCTTTGTCACTCACACTGGGGCTTGGGTTAATCATTTCCCCTCACTGAAACTCAGTTTCTTGTCTGTAAGACAGGGAGAGTAAGATCTACATTATAAAATTGTCCTGAGGTTTACCTGACATTTAAATCAATTTTGGCCTCCTGAAATTGGTGAAAACAACTAGCAGAATCTCTGATACATGGTAGATGTGCCATAAATCTCCTCCTCCTTCTATTTCTCTCTCTTTCCCTGTCTCCTCCTCCCTTCCTCCCTCCCTCCCTCCCTCCCTCTCGCTCTGTCTCTCTTTCTCTTCCCCCCACCCCCGACCTCATCTCAACAACCAGATTACAAGGGTGGAAAGACAGCATGAAAGATTGTGCTCAGACATAAGAAAGAATTTCCTGCAAGTGCAGTGATTAGGACCCGAGAGAAATGTTCCCTGGAATCTGTAGATTCACCTTCCAACAAAAGACAGAGGAGAGTTGCCCACCCTGGAAGCTGAAGGACGGCTTGAGTCCCGCCCTGGAAGGTCTGGTACACTGGAATGACCCTGGGCTCTGGTGGGACAGAGCCCTGGCTTTGGTCACTAGCCTCTCTGTCCTTCAGTTCCTCATCTATGAGAAGAAGGAAGGATTCTCCTCCTCTCAAAGCTGTCGCGAGGTATCTTCACGAGATCCTACTGGCCGTCCAGATGAGTCTCCCGTACCATTCCACAGCAGCGGGGTGGAAAGCCAGAGTAGGTTTCTGGGGCTGCCCTGAGAGTGGAGGCTGCTGGGCACTCAGGGACCTTCGCGGTCATCTTGGCAGGCGGTGCTCCAGCCAAGGCTCCAGGACTGGTGGGCCCGTCTGAGCCAGTGGGCTCTCACCTTCACAACCACCCCTCCCCAGCACCCACCCGCAAGCCGCCCCTTAGCCAAGGCAGGGCAGTATTGCTCTTCTAATCTCGTTTTATAAATTAATCCCTCTCTTCCCTTAATCATTTTCATTGCCTGCCTCTGAACCCACTACAATCCATCTAACCGCTCCTGCACCTTCTCCCACTTTTCATCCCCTTCTCGTTCTCTGGCTGAGAAGGGGGCCCCCCGCATGGCCTGCTGGGGCCACCACATTCGCATCCCCAGGTGAGAGGGCGAGCCCCAGTGCCCAGTGGGTCTAGTTCCCTTTACCTTTGGCCCCAAGGAGGGAGCCAAGGGGAGCAGGAGCACGTGGGGGCTGGAATCTTTACCCTGCCACTTACACGCTCAGTAGCCCCAGGGCCATCCCTCCAGTTCTCTAGGCCTCAGTCTGCCGCCCTGGTAAAATAGAGCATCTGGCAGGCCGCCCCCGCCCCGAGACAGCAAGTGCTTTGCAAAGGGCTGGACGTGTATTAGTCAGTCTTTTCACTTCGAGGAAGGGCAGGTGTCCCGAGTCAGCTCTCCCTGAGGCCCGCTCTGCTTGTTTCCTCAGCTGGACCCTGCTTCCATGGACCCCACGCCCCGCCTCGGCCACAGACCAGGGCCCTGATCCCCAAGCTGCTGCCAGCAATGGAGATGGTAGACAGGGGCCCTGAGTGGTATGTGAGGGGGCCTTCTGGCCTGAAGCTCGCAGGGATAGCCAAGTTGCTGGAAGCTTCTCTTCACTTCATCCCCCAGATTCTTTCTGGAGAAGGCAGCCCCTCTGTTTGTCCACCTGTGCCTCGGTGGGTGGGGTGGGTAGGACAGGGTTGAGAGCACTTACTCTGGAGTACCTGCCTTGCTAGGCCTTGGGATTTTCCTAACAGCCCCATGAGGCCAGCTGAGAGGATTCTCTCCATTTTCAAAATGGGAAAACTGAGGCTCACAGGGCTGAACAAACTTGCCCGAGTGCCTACGCCATGCCAGGCGCTTGTGGACCGTGCAGCAGGGAACAGGTGTGACAGGCTTCCCACCCGCATGCAGCCTACCATCTAGACAGCGGCAGAAAGAGGTTTTGAACCCTGGTCTGTCGGATGCCAGTGCCTGTGCTTATAACAAATACATTAAGATACTCCATATTTCAGATAAAGAAAATCAAGACCATTCTAGTTGTAGGATAAAGGAGGAGGCTGACAGTGACCAAGAGGCTTCTTGGGGCCAGTCTCAGCCCTGTAGGAGCTGATGATCTAGTGAAGTAGAAAAATCCTCCGGCAACGTGGCAAAGACAGGGATGGAGCTGTTGGGGAACAACGGAGCAGGTCACATCTGCGGGGCTCGGCAAGGCTTGCTGGGCCGGGACTTTTAAACCGGCTCTTGAAGGCTACCTAGGAGTTGACCAAGCTGGCAAGGGAGGAAATGTCATCCTAGACTGAAAGACACATCTGGAGTAAGCACCAGAGCTAGTGCAAGCAGACCCTCAGCCCGCCCTCCCTGCGGAGAAGAAGCAGTTTGAAGAGCCTGGGTTCCTACCTCTGCTTTGCTCTTTACTGGATGTGTGGCCTTAGGTAAGAACTGAACCTCTCTGAGCCTCAGTCCCTTGATTTGAGTGCTGGGTACCTAGTCGGTGTGGGATGCTAAGTAGCTACTAGTATTATTGTCATCATTATCTTCACTAAAATTATCATCTCGAAATGTACTAAGCTGCAGAGTGCCTCGCCCCAAGCGGTTCCTGCCCTGTCCCCACCCTGCTCTGCCTGCCCTCCCCTCCAGGTTTGCCACCTACTCTTACTTCACCCCACTTCCTGCAGCCCATTCCGTGACAGACTGGCTGGGCTCTGGATGAAATCTACAAGGCCAGGCCCTAGCAGGCTCCTGGCAGACTTCAGGGCAACTAGCACTCTTCCTGCCCATCCACACTATTTTGAGTCTGGGGTTTGGGGAAAGGGAGGGTGATCAGGGAAAGAAAGATGGAGCAGAAAGATTCCTCTCCTATTCCAGTGTGGATGGCTCCCGCCATGCAGGCTGCATGATCTAGGCTGAGGGCTGTCTCCTTCGTCTGTTTTGTCCACCTCAGAGGCAGGGAAGAGAGGGGAGAGAGTTATTTAGAATGAGAGGGTGGGTGCAGGAATAAGGGCCCCCCCCACACACACACAGTTCACATAGACCTCTACACTGACACCCAAAGGCAGCCCGTCCTGAGCAGCATGGGGTTAACCCTCTCTGGGCTCTCTGCACGGCTGAGGCCTGGCCCCTCCCAGCCCTCTCCCCAGGCCAGGGAGACTGGGAGGGGGCAGTGAGGGAGGTTGTGGGGGGAGGTCGGGGCCAGAAGTCCAGCCTGGTTCTGATTTCCCTGGCTAGAGCTGGGAACCAGAGCCCGGTCTGTCTTCAATCCGCCACCCCCCACCCCAGCCCCCTCATGCAACACTTCTCTGCTTTCTGGAGCGGCCCATAACCGCAAACACATTTGCTAATGCAGCTAGCCTGCCCGCCCTGGGACAGCTGGCTGGGCCCTGTGCCTGGGGCCAGGGCAGGCAAAGGGCAGGGGGCCTGGCTGGGAAAGGGGCCTGAGGCTCCTCCTCCTGTGCTGAGCTGCCTGCACGGCCCTGGTCACTGCCTCTCTGGCTCCATAACCCCTCTCCCCTACTACGCCGTCGAGGGCTGAGCCGGGTGTTGGAGAAATTGACACGGCTGGCTGTCCAGCCCAAGAACCGGGCAGCTTTACGTGCTCTTTGGCCAAGAGAATACCTTGCCCTGCTGGGGTTTCTGGGCCTGAGCCCTCCCACGTAGCCTCTCCCTCTGAGATGGGACTTCTAAATGCATGGAAAACCTAGGGCCCAGGGAAGGCTGGGAGTTTACGGATTGCCCAGAAAGGCAAAAACAGAAGGAGGCTGAGACTTCTTTCTGCTACTTGTGTGACCTGGGTAATCATTTCCCTTTTCCGAGTTTCAGTTTCTCCATACTGCCCAGAACATCTCACAGAGTTTGATATGGGCGTAAACAGGCAAGTGTCTTGCAAACAGTAAAGTGCTGTGTCCATGAGAATGATCATCCCCTCAGACCCAGTGCTCTGTGAGGGCAGGCACCGCATCTGAGCTACCTCTGTATTGCCAGTGTCATCAGCCCGCTGTGGCGGATGGCCAGGGAGATGGGCCTGGGGACTGAGTGACACAAGCCAGTTCTATCTCGTCAGCCTGAGATTCTGCAGCCTCTGAGAACCAAGACGGAGTCCTGAGGTCCCTGAATTCCAGAGCTGGAGCTGTGACTGGAGCCCACCCCTAACCAGACGTCAATCCCAAGGCCCCAGCCTCACTCAGCTGCCCCCGTCTGCCCCCCACCTCCTCCCGTTGCACATAAAGCACGCGGCTCAGCTTCCCCCTGCCAAGACACCCCCACCCAGCCCCACAGCCCCTCTCCAAAGACAGGGGCCTTTCCCTGCCACGTTCCTGGAGGATTTTCCACTTAACAGGGCCTTGAAATCCATTTGCGGCAGACTGTGAACTTCCTCTTCATGCTCCTGCCTGCTGGCCCTCTTCTAGGCTGACCCCTTCCACCTCCCACTCCACCCTGGCGTCCGCCAGCCCATGGCCCGGCAGCTGTCACCCTGATCTCCCCTCCCCCAGGCCTCTGAGGCCAAGCAGGGGGCACCTGGAGGAGGTACCGGGGGGCCCAGGAAACAGCAGAGGTCTGGGCTGAGACGGGGAGCTGAGGACTTGCTCGCTAGAAGAGCCCTAAGCTCTGGCGGAGACACAAAGGGCTGCTTCCCCTTCTCCCAGCCTGCTAGAAACAGAGGTTGCCTCCTTCAGGCCTCTAAAGGCACTAGCCATTCCCTCCTAGATCACATCTCCAACCCTCATGGCCCTGGCTTCTACTGCTGGTGGAAAGGCATGACAGTGCCTGAAAACCCTGCAGACATAGCTGGGAAGGCAGGCAGTCTGACATCTAGTCCTGCCGCAGCCAGAATCCATGTCCTTGGGCCAATCTGGTCCTCCTCTGGCCTCTGACTGCCTCGGAGTTCCTTCTCACCCAACCCTGACCTCCTTTTGTTTCTTGAATTAAACTCTGTCCTCTGCTTCCCCGGGTGGTCAACTCCAAGTCTCTGTGGCCTTCCTCCTGGAGTCCAAAATGCTTTCATGTTCTGCCATAAATTAACTCCCGATTCCACAGGTCCCTCCGAAGTTGTAGAAAAGTCAGGCAGTGACAATCCACAGAGCACCTACTGTGACCAGGTATTTCATGCCTGCTACGTCCTTCTGGCATTAATATCTCCATGCTCCAGGCTGAGGAAACTGAGGCTCAGAAAGAAGAAGTGACTGATCCAAGGTCCTCAGGCCGGGAAATGGTAGAGCCATGACTTAAACCTGGGTAGTGAGACTCTTCCATCTATGTTCTTTCCTTGCCTGCCTCCCCATGGCTGTGTCTGCAAACCAACGTACCCTGTAATGGCAAAAGGATTTGTTAATCCATATTTGCTTTGCAGTAGCTATTCACAGAGCTTCAGAGCCTGGTCAGGCTTCAAACGATGAGTCCATCTGACACATGTGAGGCTTGTGACCTGAGTCTCCATCTCAGCTCTATTTCCCTAAAGTTATATTATTCTAAAGCTAAAGCCAGAATGAAAAAGAAAAGTGTGCCCTAAGGACAGAGCACCTGGGAGAAGGAAGGACTGCCTTCCGGGCCTCAAGTCACCCAATCCAGCCAAGAACCTACTACGTGTCCATCACAGGTGGGCATTTTCACACGCTCTCTGTTGTGTAAATACTCTCGACACCCCTTTTGGGCTATCGATTACCTTTGCCTTCTTATAGATGGGGAAACTGAGGCACAGACAGGGGAAGTAAATTGCCAAAGACAATGAGAAGGTGGCACAGTATTTCTCCCACCCCTATTCACATACCTCAGCCGAGCCCATCCCTGAGGGAGAAGTGATACCTTGCAGCAAGAGATCCCCTGTCCCATGGATGCAGGGCCCAGACAAGTGTGACACGAGCACAGAGACCCTGTATGATAGGGGCAGGGCTATAGTCCTCTCTGCCAAAGTTGGCTCTCACCTTGGCCACCTGGAGCTAACCTTTGCTCTGGCTCTGGAGGCAGCCTGTCTTTCTCCCCATCTGTCTTTTTCATCCTTCCCCACTCTGCTTCTCAGCAGTGAATTTCTGCGAAACCTGGACTGAATTACAGTACCCCATTACCCAACCTGCCTCATTCCAAATCCCTGGCATTCATGCAATCAGTGGAGGGGAAGCCGGCTCCCTTCAGCCAGCCGCCTGTCGCACCCGCCCTCCACAACCAGCGCTGGCTTCCCAGTGCTGAGCCACCTCAAGCCCCCCTCCACCTGGTGCAGGGATGTCCCCATACACTATTTACACATGCAACTGTTGAAACCGAGCAGGTTCTCTTACCCACACAGGAGGCCCTCCCGATAACGCAGTTGAATGAAGCACGGACGTGCATTTTCGTTCTTCAGATGAGCTTGTATGGGGCGCCAAGTAGGTGGCAGGCACTGCTTCAAGGCACTAAATGCACAGCAGTGAACAACCCAGAGTCCTTGCTTTCATAGGCCTTAGAGTCCAGCGAGAGGGGGAGAGGCTCATGACCAAGTACAGCACACATGGACAAGAGAGTCTCAGATTGGGGCAGGAGCTGTGAAGCAAATAAGGCAGGCTGATGTCATTGTGACATTAGGGGGGCTATTTTAGTTTGAGTAGTCAGGAAGGGCCTCAGTGAGGAGGTAATGCTTGGACTGAGGCCTGATTGACAAGAAGGAGCCCTGTGAGGAGCTGGGGAAAGACTATGAGGGAGAAAGAACAGAAAGCATAAAGGCGCTGAGGTGGGATTGAATGTGGTGGAGAAAAGGGCTCTAAGCCGAAGTTGGAGAGATAGAAAGGGATCAAATCATGTAAGGCCTTCTAAGTTGTGGTCAAAAGTTTGAGTTGTATTCTGAGCGGGGTGAGAAGCCATTAGAGGATTTTAAGCATATTTAAAGAACATGACTGAATTTGTGTTTAAGAATGACTGCTCTGGCTGCTACAAGGAGGATGGATCGTTGAGGGGCACAAGTAGAAGCAGGGAGCCCAACTGCACTAAAGCAGGTGAGAGATGGTGCTGGCCTCGGCTAGGCTGGTGGCCACACAGAGAAGTAGGTATCAAGTAAGTAGTTAGATATGGCAGTCTGGATTTCAGTGGAGATGGCAGGCCCTTCCTGATGATCTCAGATGGATGGTTCCTCCGTATCTCCACTTGGATGTCGAGGCAGGCATCTCAAGTATAGCATGGCTACAAAAGAATCCTTGATTTCCCCACCAAAACAGCCTGTTAGATGCCTAAGTCTAGGATTTGGGGAAGAGATCAGGGATGGAGATGCAAACTGGGAGGAGCTGTTGGCATATAGATGGTATTTAAACTCATAGGGCTCAATGAGACCATCTGCTAAGAAAGTACAGGTAGAGTAAAAGAGTGCTCTAAGACTCATTCCAAATCCCCGGCATTAAGGCAATCATCTGTGCTCCAACAGTTAGAGGAGGAGCCTGCAAAGAACCAGAGAAGAGAAAACGGTGAGATGAGAGGAGAACCAGCAACCAAGAGAGCTTGGCCCCAGGAGGGGGTGGTCAACTGTAGCAGATGCTTCTGAGAGAGAGAAGTCCAGAAAGGCAAGACAGATCATTGGGTTTGGCAATGTGGGGTCACTGGTGACCTAGACAAGAGCAACTTCAGGGGAGACGGAAGTCCACTGGGGTAGTGAGAGGTGAGAATGGGTTGTGAGGAAGCAGAAACTTTGTGTCTAGAAATCCTCTGGGGGAGGTTTTGTGGTGAAGGAAAGCAGAAGGGATAGGACAGAAGCTGGAGGAGTGTGTGGATCAGGATGAAGTAGTAGGGTCAATGGATCAGAGGCCTAAGTGAGGACAGAGCGTTGTTGGACTCAGGGAATAAGAGGAAAGAATAAGGGTGGGGTCAAAGGGTGGGTTGATTGAAATCAAGATTTTGAAAGTGCTGCAGTTAATAATGACGGCAAGGTCAAGGGTATGACCGTGGGAATGGGAGACTGAGATGGGGTGGAGGACCAGATGGTTGGAGGTAAGGTACTCCGGGAATAGAGAAACCAGGGTGGTGGGTGCGTCACCTGTGTTGATGAAGAATTTGCCAAGAACGTTGCCAGGATTAGGGAGTGGAGAAGAGGCATTGAGCCGCATACTGTCACCTCAGTGAATCGAGGACACTGACAGAGAAAGTCGAAAGACGACAACCTCAAGAAGGGATAGGGGCCGAGACGGCATTAGGAGGCTTCATTGTTTTGGAAAGAGGAAAGAAGACAAATGGTCTGGAAGCAGCCATGGGAACAGAGAAGACATCATTCCCTCCTCTCTCCCAAGAGACATGTGGGGTGTGGGAGAACAACAGAGCCTCCACTTGAGGGAGTTGCAGGACAGCTGTGATCTCCGGGCGTAGGAATGAAGGACACAATCCTAAGAGACTGAAGGTGTGGAGAGGGGAACAGTGGCTGACGGTGGACCGTGGGTACCAGAAGGCAGAGTGTCAAGGTTTTGGGAGCTTGGAAGGAATGTAAGATGAGGCCCAGATTAGGCGATGTATGCCGCAATGTAGGGATAAGAGTTGGGCAGGTGATGGAAGGCCAAGGAGGCCTAGGCTTCTGTGGTGACTGAAGTAACAGGGACGTGATTCCTGGTGGAATAGATGAGAATTTCTTACAGAAAGCGTGGTCATCAGTTCAAGCCAGAAGACCTGGGGAGCCTGAGTGAGGAACTTCCTGCTGCTGGCTGAAGTGGGGGAGGCCAAGAGTGAGCTAGGACCCGAGACCAGGAGAAGCTCTGTAGGCCTCCCATATAACCCGCAGGGGGCAGCGTCTCTGCTGAAGGAGAAGAGGTAGAACACAAAACAAGCAAAGTGCCATCCAACCTGGCACACACGACTACATACCCTCAGGCACACACCTGCACGTACACAGAGGCCCTATCCCCACACACAGCATGAGCATGTGAACTAAATTTTCCGTATATGCAAACCTGTGCCTAGGCAGACGTGCACACTTTTGCATGCGCCCACAGACACACACCATGCACACACAGTGCACGCAGGCCCAACACACCACACGTGCCCTTATTTCCCCATACCATCGTGGACGTACTCACACATGCGCACAAGCACACACACGCGCATACACACACACAACGAAGACCGGGCTTTCTTAAGTCTTGCCAAGCCACAGACAGCAGAAAATCAAGCTGAAGTCGAACAATCCAACCTAGTAAAGGGGGAGGAGACAAAGGGGCGTGAGAATGAGGTGTGTGTTGCGGGAGTCAGGGAGGGGGGAACAAGGGAGCCAAGTGCTGAGGGAAAAAAACCTAGACCTTTTGAAAAAGGGAAAGCCTTCAGACAGAGCAGGAATGCAGGCTGTAATTAGAATCGCTTCAACCGTCTCTAGATTCTAAAAGGATAGACAAACTGGTTGCACATGCAGCATGGCGATCCCTAGCCTAGATAATGTCGGAAAAGCATGTGTGCATGTGCGTGTGCACGTGTGTGCAGGCGTGCATGGGTGCCTGTGAGGGCTGTGCAAAATCCACTTGACCACATGGCATTGGGCCTTGGGGAAGCCGAAGTGAGGTGCCCCTTCCCACCTTGCCCCTGTAGCCACCTGCCTTCAGGCTGGACCCCTCACCAGGCCCAGGGTCACACCACTACTCTCTCTCTCTCTCCACACACACACACACACACACACACACACACACACACACACACACACACGGTGCTCGCACGAGCCCCAGAAGGCTTAGGACTTGCCCAAGGCCACATAGCCTAGGGGGTGACGTGGCGTCAAAGGTCCTGGATGAGGAGCCAGCATCCCTGAGTTCAAGTCCCAGGTCAGCCACTGACTGGCTGCCTGACTGGGGCCCACAGCCCTCCCTTTCTCAGGGACTCTGGAGCCTAAAGGGAAATCTTGGGGTCCTTCCAATCCGGCCCTGAGGATTCATCCAGAGCTGTTGGTTCAGAGCAGCTGGAAGAAAGCAAAGGAAAGAGATTTTTGGGGTGCCTGTAAGAGGAGGAGCTGGGCTGGGAGGGATGTGAATGTCTGGCTCCCCGGGCTCTGGCCACAGATTGCCCTCTGGGCAAATCCTCACATGCTGGCCTAGCCAGTGTGCTCCCAAGGACTAAAGCAGACCCCAGAGGAGAGGGCCATGCAGCCAGGCAGAGCCCAGCCAGCCACAAACATAATCCCTCATATTCCCTCTGGCCCTTTTCCTTCCCTTCTTTTCACTTTCCTCCTCCAGGCTCTCTGGGAGGGCCTCGGGGCCAGCTGCTGTCATCACTAAAAATAGTTCAGCCAGCTTTGGGTGTGAAGGAGCCCCCCTCACTTGCAGGGTCCCAGAGGCCTGGCAGGTGGCAGGTGGTGTCTATGCCCCCTCCAAGCCTAAGAGATCAGATTCTCCTTTTCAAGTGCAAGCCCCAGTTCCAGCCCAAATCTCAGGTTCCCCATGCACCACCTTCTTTGTTCCCCAGTATCCCAGGGACTCCTCTTTAGAGATTCACACAGTGGGTGACTTGGGTCCTGGTGCTCAGCGAATAATAATAATAATAATAATAATAATTAACACTTATAGAACATTTACTGTGTGTCTGCAAAGCCTCTGCAAAGGGCTTTGCGTAACTCATTACTCCTTACAAGAACTCTTTGAGGTAAGTACTATTATCCCCATTGTGCAGGTGAACACACTGAGGCACAGACAGCTTAACTAAATTACTCAAAATTACACAGCTAGTAAGTGGTAGAATGGGGATGTTGCTTATCCCTTTTTTTTTTTTTTTTTTTTTTGCAGTACGTGGGCCTCTCACTGTTGTGGCCTCTCCCGTTGAGGAGCACAGGCTCCGGATGCGCAGGCTCAGCGGCCATGGCTCACGGGCCCAGCCGCTCCGCGGCATGTGGGATCTTCCCGGACCAGGGCACGAACCCGTGTCCCCTGCATCGGCAGACGGACTCTCAACCACTGCGCCACCAGGGAAGCCCTGCTTATCCATTTAATTGCAGATTCCTTCAGGGAGAGAAAAATTCTGGTAACAATAAGAGTGAGAGTTAATGTTTACTCATCTTCATGTGCAGTGGGCCTTCCTGAGCGCTTCAAAACTGGCTTTATAGTACAGCCGACTGGGGTAGCTGAAAGGGCCTCGAAGCTAAAAGGGATAAAGGATTCAATCCTTGGTTTGCCCCTCACTGGCTGTGCAACTCTGATCAAGTACCTTCTCCTGTCTGAGCTTGTGTCCTCGGCTGTGAAACAAGTAATAATAGCAGCTGACTCTCAAAGTGGTGTGAGGATTCTAGGAGACGATGTGTGAGAATGGACTCGGCACAGATGAGTCAACACTGCCCTCTTCCCCCTTCCTAAAGACACCTGGGGACTTCTTGGTCTCATTCTTTCCGGTGGCTGGATGGAGACCCAGAAGTCCCGTGTCTGGGCCCTTTTCTCCACGTGGCACTGTCGGTGCAATACCCAGGGCCTGCAAGCTTTCCGGGGGCCTGTGAAAATGTGTGAGCCCCAGGAAAATCTACTGGCTCTAAAGTATGAAAAGAAAACAGCAGAATTGGAATTAATAAATGTTCTATTTTGTGTCTACAAAACGTAATATAACATCGACCTCATTAATTGTTAAATTTAGTATTCCTAAAAATTTCATTACATTTGAAAACAATTTGTTGGTTAGATTTCCTCACTTTGCAAGAATTCCCAAGTATGCACAATGATTACCAAGAAATCATAGCCAATTGGGAATGAAACGAGTTACTCATAGGCAGATAATTTCAAAAGCGGAATTATAAAAATCCTTTGAAAATTTTTATAGCAAAAATTACATTCAATATGGGATGTGGGTGCATTTTCATATATTCTATATGCTGTGGGGTAAAGCCACTAAAAATGAGAGTGCCTGGGGCCTTCGAAGGTCTAGAAAGGGGCCTGCCCCTGAGTGGAAGAGGATCGAGGGCCCCGGAGTGAGGAATAAAAGAGCCTCTGTGAGAATTGCTATTTGGGGGAAAGAGTCGATGGGCCATGGCGGGCGCCCATTCCTCTGGTTGTTCCCCTCATCTCAAACAAAACAAAACAAAACAAAAACCCGCCCGGGCCACATGCACGTAGGCGCTGGCAGAATGGCCCTCATGGAGCAGCACTTTCATGTATTGCCCTCGGCTCTTATCAAAGGCCCTTTCAAGAAACAGGCATGCCTGTGTGCCTTTCATAATCAAGAAGAGAAATAAACATTATCTGACGAAAAGCGAGAAGAAAACAGCCATGTGTAAACGGTGTCTTTTGGCTTGTCAAGCTGTTGCCCAGGACATTGTCCACTGGGCTGCTTGGTGCCCCCAGGCAAGGGCCCACACGAGGCATTTATCTCCCAATTTAGCACCAGCATCAACTCAGGGTCCCTAGAGGGCCTGTCAGTTTCCTCCCCTCTGATACCCAGAGCCTGCTTCGGGCGGGCTCACCATGGGAGGCCGCTTCTGCTCAGGCAGCGAGTGGGAGGCACACAGGCCACCACTTACTTCTACGTGACCTGAGGCAGGTCCCTCCCCACTGAGCCTTCTATGCAACACTGGCAGCGTAAGTCACAGGGTTAGCATGAGGACGCATTGAGATAATGAATGTCAAGTGGATAGAATAGGCCTCCGTGCTGCTGAGAACCTGGGATCAGGAGTGGGTTTGCTCTGGATGGCTGACATTTGATGATTCAGACCCCCCTACCCCAGGATGCCTGCCTGCTCTGCGTTGTCTCCAACACCTGGGCTCCGTGCCCAACACGTGCCAGCAACCTGACTAGGTCAAGGCTTTCCCTTGTCAAATCTCCGTGCCCGGGAATCACCGAAGAGCTCGGGGGCTGGTAGCAGAGACTCCACCATGACCCCAGCTCCCCAGCAGCTAAGATGATTCAGCTTCATGTACTCCAGACGTCGTCCCTGCTCTAGGTAGTTACCCTGGCCTGATTTCCGCCCACTCCTCCTCACCTCTTCTGTGCAGAAACCCTGTGAGTATATGCTTCTGCTAAGAGCTTTCTGTCCTATTTATTTCTGTGACCGATGCAGGGATGAAAAAGCCCAAGAAAGGCTGGTGGCATTACGCCAGCTCACCAATGGCAGACCAGCACTTGAGCTAAGCCACCATCTGCAGCTGGGCCACCCGCTCTCCAGGCCAAACACTTTGCTGCCAGCTCAGGAGCTTTTCCCACTCCTTTGAATGCTGTCTCTCCTCTGCCCCCATCCTCGCTCCCTTGGGCCCCAGGCCTCCTATCCCCCAAACGACATTAGCCTTCTCTCCTTTGTGCTCTTGCCACACTTTGTATGTGGGTCCATTGCAGTTCTTAGCAGCTCTTGGCTCCTTGGACTAACATTTCTGTGTTCTGGCGTCTGTAGTCCTTAGACACCAAAGGCAGAGGCTGTATGGTTTCACCTCTGGGTCTTTGGTACCCTGCACTGGTCTTGGCACAGGTGTATCTGCTGAACAGGAGGGAACTCAGCACAGGCAGAGGGAGTGGGAGAGAAGTAAGAGAGTCTGTCCTCTGGGATTTCTCCTTGCAGCTCTGGGTGCCGGGACTCAGAAGATCGGGGCTCAAGTCCTTGACCAATTTTAGTTGTGTGACCTTAGACAAGTCACTTCCCTTTCCTGTAAGCCTCACTTTTATTACCAGAAAAATGAGGCTCCCAATCTGTTCTCTGGTCCTGGCAAGGGCTGTCAAAGAGATCCAATGAGAAAATGGCTGGGAAAGTCTGTGAGGCCTCATGAACTGCTGGACCAGCAGCTGAGGATCCATGCACCTGCCTGTCCTGGGAGTTCCTCTGAGTTCATTTTCATGAGGAGACTGCAAACCCCAAGGAACATGTAGACAAGCCAAGTGCACGCGCTCACGCCCTGCCTGCTAGATGGCTCCATTGCATAGAAACCCAACTTGCCAATTGTCACAGGACGACTCACATCTGTGCCATGCGGTCCCCAGATCACAACATCCAGAGGGCTTTTTCTGCCCTCTCACTCCTTTAAACCCTGCTCCCACCTCACCTGCCAGGTATGCTGAGACCCATTTGACAGGTAAATAATATGATTAATCATAAGAGCAGCCAGCACTTGTCAAGAACTTACTATAGCTCTGAGTGGCTTGCATTTATTAACACAATTCTCACAACGCTAACAGATACCATTATTTCCCCCATTTTTAAAGATGGGAAAACTGAAGATCAAAGAGGTAAAGTAACTTGTCCAAGATCACAGAACTAGCACACGGCAAAGGTGTGCCTTGCCCCTAGGTATTCTAGCTCTAGAGTCTGTGAGTTTAACCATTTTGCTGCACTACCTGCTAGACAAGATACTGAGGCTGTGAGACAAAGTGACTTGCCCAAGGTCACACATACAGTGAGTTAGTGGCATTGCCCGCATCCTCTAACTCAGCACGTTAGCAATGTCTACAACCTGTTAATTTTCTGTTAAACAGTGAATGATGCGGAAATGAACCCTTAGCGGCACTATCTAGATGGAAGTGGGGAGGCCCTATGTGAAGGAAGTCAACCATAGGTCTTTCTTATGTTTATAATTCAACAAACACTTATCCTTGCATCCAGGAGACACTCATTCTAATATTCCACTGCAGGAACAGAAGTACTCTGGGAACTGACAATGGCCCTGCAGACCAAGGTAGGAGCCCTTCATTTTCCCACTTGGGCTGGACCTGGGAGGATGAAAATTGCTGGAGGGGTGGGAGTAAGTGGAGGGGCATCCCAAGCAGGGCAACTGCCTGAGCAAAAGCACTGCTGTGGGGAAAGGCCTGGTGTGTTCTGGGAAGACAGAGGAGTCCAAAGCAACTATAAGTCTTTCTGGAAGAAAAGCAGGGCCAAATGGCCAAAGGAATTGAATACCAAGATGAGGAATTGGGACTTCATTTTTGCAGGTGACGGAGAATCCACTTACCTTCTGGTTGCAGAGAGAAGGCGCATCCACAGTCATTCAAGAAGAATAGACCTGTAGAGTAATGGTTTGTCCCAGCGAGAAAGGACACTGAGACCTTGAGAGGGGCCAGTGACTTGGTCAAGGTCAACCGTGAGTTTGTAGGAATCAAACTTTATTTTGGGTCTCAGAAGATCTTGTGGATTTGTACAAGTAGAGAGGAGGGAGGAAGGGCCTGGAACAGAGGTCCCAGGGAAAAGGGAGGAAAGGGGCCTGACTTTGGGCAGCCCCACATCCCATCTCTATACCCACCCAGGCTGTCAGGTATGGCTTTGAGTAGGGGGCTCCCTGTAAGGGCAGCCATGATCCCAGAATTCTGGGCCAGGACCCATGTCCCCAGGAAGGACCCCAGAGCAGACCATTCCTTCCCTTTGGTGGAAACCCATTGGGAAAGTTCTATCAGGGGAATGGAAGGGCTAGCTGGGCCTGACTGGCCAGACAAGTGTCCTGGTTTGAGAGAAGCCAGGCCCAGCTCAGAGAGGGCAGCTATCCCCAGCTTGCCAGGAAGCCAGTTAGAGCTGGGGCGAGGTCAGGTCCTGGCGGCCTCTGCCCTGGGTCCTCCGCTCCCACCTGGCAATCATTAGGTTGGCTTGGAAGATCCCTGTCAAGAGAGCTAGACTTCTGGGATGGATCAAGGTGAAAAGGAGGCTGGCAGAGAGGACCCCTGGGCCCAGACCTCACACTGAGGGCCCCCCAAGGCTGCCGGGTTCCCTGGGCATGTCAGAAAGACATTTCAAAGACCTGGCTGGCCCCTTATCATGCCATGTGTGCTCCTTCCCGCCATGTGGCAGGACACATGCCCAACTCTCCTGGGGAACTATGGACCTATGGGTTTTGCAGGGCGGGGCTGCTTCTCAGCGCAATGGGACAATTAGTCAGACAAAAGCTGCTAGGAGAATGTTAAACTCTGGGACTGGAAATATTGGATCCAGGAGTCCTCAGGATACATTGTTCTAGGGGAGTATGTCCAGGGGCTGATATGATACCTCTTCTTCCCCCAACCTCCATACTCAACAGCCAGTTCTCCAAAACCTCATTGTCCTCATCTATAAAATGGGCATAATTCCTTCCTCACAGGGCTGCTGTGAATCTGAAACAAGAGACTGAAGATACAACTCTCAGCACAGTCCCAAGCACAAAGTATGCACCCAGTAAGTGCTAAGCCAGCTGATTCCTTTTCTTCCCTATGTTGGGGTCAGAACAAAACAGGTGAAAATCCGCCAGTCCATGAAGCTCCTACATAGTAGAATTTGGAGAGTCCATATGTTCTAGCCCCTACCACCTCCATCCTGCTGATACAGCAGTAGAGGCCCAGAGAAGTTAAGTGGCTTATCCAAGATCACACAGCCCATCAGAGGTAGAGCTGGGACTGGAACTCAGGGTGCCCGCATCATAGAACACTGGAATGCAGCTGTCTCACAGCTCTGGCTCAGGACGGCAGCAATGTCCGGTGACTTTCAGTACCCCTCCTTCTCCACAGGATGCCTCGAGGATGAGCATACTCAAGGTGTTGTCCCAGCAAGGCTGAGGCTGGAGATGGGGGATACTCTGTTTGGCTCCATGCTGCAGCAGCCCAGCCCCATGCAGGCCTTGAGGGAGAGCGAGCAAGAGCGTGAAGCGGTGGTGGTGGTGGGGGCTTTACTGAGCTACCATATCACATTGCAAGCTCCTATCTTATTTGCTGTTCATGAGTCCCTGGCCCCCCTTCCCTTGTTCTTTCGCGGGCAGATCTGCCTGGTTTGCATTATTCCCCTTCCCGCCCACTCCCTCCCCGGATATCTTGGTTCCATATTTTCCACGCTGAGGCTCAGTTTACTCCTGGCTGGGCTCCGGGCCTGCACCTGGGTTCTAAGAGAAAGGTCCCAGGGTGGGGGGTGGGGTGGGCGAGCGTGCTGGGTGGTGGCGGCTGCTGCCGGTCATCCCGCCTTTCTCTTTGTAGGGGAAGGCCACCAGAGCATCCTCCCTACCCTCTGCCTTTCTCTACCTGCCCCTGAGATGCAGCAATTCTCAAAGTCAATGCCATAGATGCCTGCCCCTGAATCCCTTGATCCTGGTTGGAAATGAAGATTCCCCGGGCCCCACCAAGACCACCTGAATCAGAATCTCTGGGGGACAGCCCAGGAATCTATATTATGACTAGCATTTCATCTGTAAATATTCCGTTTGATCCTTTGCTTTTAACTCTTCACCGGCAAAGGGTTCATTTTGATAGCTGACTTTGGTCACACCTATTCCAAGTTCATTTAACAAGTGTTCGCTGACCACCCCCGACTCTTTCCTGGTTCCCTTCCTAGCTTTCTGACTATTTTCTGTTTCCTTTGTTGGCTCCTCTCTCTCTCCCATTCCTTGGCTGCTGGAAGACCCAGGGCTCTGTTCTTCCTCCTATTTTTCCACGCCACCCAGTCTCCCCACATGAGCTCATCTCCTCTCAGCTCCAGCTCCTATCTGCGTGTTGATAATCCCCACCCCAGGCCTCCAGCCCAGCCCTCTCCCCTGAGCTTCAGCCCCATCGAAGCTTGAGCATCCAGCAGACAGACCCCTCAAATTCAACAGGACCCATACTGAGCTCATCTTCTTCACACGCCCAGTGAACTTTCTGAAGCACACATCTGATTACATCACTTCAAAGCCTTCCAGGAACTCTCCTTGGCCTACAAGATAAAGTCCACACTCTGTAACCCCAACTCAGAGCCTGGCCCCCATTTATTTCTCCAACCTGCTGTCTCCCCACTCTTCTCCTCAAGCCCTTGCCCCTGGCTTCCCTGCACCAGATCGATTGCATGACTCACAGTTCTGGAAATGCACCCGGTGCCCCTCACCTCTGGCCCCTGTATAGGTTACTCCCACTTCCTGGGACACAGGGGCATAGTGAAGGGAGAGCAGAAGGGGACATCTGCCTTCAAGCGCTGGTCGTGCTGATGAGACTCTAGTCTTAGTGCCCTTAGCAAGCCTGTGCGGACCAAGGGCGCAAACACATCCCCGGGCACTCTTCCCCAGCAAAGCCATTGTTAGAACACCAAGCCCAAGCCTACTTGTGTAAGTGTCTTGCAGGCACTTCCTCCTCTAGGAAGCCTCTCCCTACCCTTCCAGTCCGGGTTATGAATGGGATAATGATCATAGATAAGTCTCTAAGAAGAGTGCTTGGCGATAAATCTTCGTTAATAATTGTGGGAATGTGTTCCTCTAACTTTCCTCTGTCAATATATTACGATCAACAATGTCAAGTCTGTCTCCCACCCCAGAGCATGAGCGGACCAAGAGTAAGGGCAGCACCTTCTCTCCCTGTGCAGCTCCAGCACCCCACACACACCAGGAGGTACTCCACAAATGTTTGGGGAGTGAGCTTACCGAGGCCCCTCTGTGCCCTGGCCCTGCACTGTGTCCTGAGGAAGCAAGCAATGATTAGAAAGCAGTGTCGCGACCCTGGCTGCTGAGACGCTGGGCACTTTGCCAGGGGTAGAATGAGCAGATCGTTTGCTCTTTGGAGTGGGGTGAAGAGGACGGGGTGGGGGAGAGGCAGCTTTTTTTTTAAAGAAAATTTTAAATTTATTATATGATTGCAAAATTGGGTACATTCTAAAGAAGATGTGGTATTTATATACAATGAAATATTACTCAGCCATAAAAAAGAATGAAATCATGCCATTTCCAGCAACATGAATGGACCTAGAGATTATCATGCTAAGTGAAGTAAGCCAGACAGAGAAAGACAGATACCATAGGATATCACTTTTATGTGGAATCTAATTTTAAAAATGACATGAATGAACTTATTTACAAAACAGAAACAGACTCACAGGTCTAGAAATCAAACATATGGTTACCAAAGGGGAAACACGGGGGAAAGGGATGAATTGGGAGATTGGGATTAACATATACACACTACTATATATAAAATAGGTAACTAATAGGGGCCTACTGTATAACACAGGGAGGCAGCTTTTGACAGAGCCTTGTTGGATGTGGTGTTCAAGTCTTTTTCCTTGATTATAAAAATTAAGGATTTTTGGTCTATTAAAGCTAAGTGCTACTCATTCAATACCTCAGTTCATCAAGATAAAAATCCTAAAAATAGGTATTATTATCATCCCTTGACCAATGACCAAGCAGAAGCCCAAAGGACATAGTGAGCTGATCCAGGTCATTCATGCAATGAGTAGGAAAATTGTGACTTGGTCCCAGATTTCCATGACCCCAGAGATTCCACATTCTCCTGCCTCCAAATCCATACACACTGTAGAACATAGAAAACATGCTGTCTCCTAAATTAACCCTCCATCCGTCTCCTGGAGAGTTTCACTGTTAAGTTAGGCATGTAAGTGTCCAGGCTTCTTCTCTTGCTGCAGCTCCACAAATGAGAGGCTGCAGAGTGTGAGGATTCAAAGCCTGGACTCTGAGCCAGCTCTGACACTCACTAGCTGTGTGTCACTGAGCGAGATGCCATACCTCTCTGGGCCTCAGTTTCTTCATCTGGAATATGAGGATGAGAACAATGGTACCTAATCCCTAGAGTTGTTATGAAGATTAAATAAGTTATAAAACACTTCGAATAGAGCCTGGAACACAGTAGGTGCTCAGCAAGAATAAGACATTATTATGTACTTTTCTACAAAAAAAAACCCAAACAAATAAAGAACAGCAAAAAGAAAAGAAAACAAACAAAAAAGGAATGTGCTATATATGTAGCTTGGTAGCCTATTTCTTCCTGTGTGGTAGGATTTTGTCAGGTGGAGAAGGGCGTCTTAAGCGGGTAGGGAAATGGGTGCAAAAGCGTAGAGGTGGGGAAAATACGTGATGTGTATTTGGGGAAGTTCAGAGTGGACCAGTGCAGCAGGCCATGTGGATGAGGGCTGGTCCCAAGGGCGTGGAAGGCTCTCTTGACATGACAGGGCTGGGAAGGAAGCCCAGGACTCCGTGAGGCTGCTGCGAGCCCAGCCCTGTTATTGGAGAGCAGCATTCTCATCCCTTGTCTCCTCTGGCAGAGCCCCCAGTGGGGCAGCTGGGACGGGGACCGGCCTTCCCCAGGGGCCAGGGTTTGCACTGTCCAGGCTGCTGTCTGCCCAGGGCCCAGGCTCTAGGCCTGCTTCCCACTCAGGCATCTGAGGCATTCTCTCCTCTTCAGAGAAGAGAGGAGGGGGATGAGGCTGCAGGGGCCGGGCCCCCTCAGCATCTGGAGGCTCCACCTTGGGGTGAGCTCGCCTCTGAAAGCCCAGGCTGGGGAAGGCAGGGTGAAGAGGCCAGGGCAGCCTGCCAGGGTGGGCTCCCCTTCTCAGCTGAGGTCTAATGGGAGCTGACAAGAGCAGCTGTGGGCCTTTGATCTGCCCTTCAGGTATGTGTCCCAGCTCGGGATGGGGAAGCTGGAATGAGGAATGTTGATGGGGGCGGAGATAAGAGAGGATCAGTCCAACCAGGCAGAAAGGGCCTGGGCCACCAGGCCAGGGCTCAGAGGAAGAAAGAAAAAGTAAGTTAGAAAAAGGCCCACAGAGGCCCCAAACGAATGGCCGCCTGGCTGCTTCCTCCCCGCTTCAGGGGGAGGCCCTGAAGGTGAGAGAAGCTCATCTGGACTCAGCCTCAGCCTTGGCCAGGCCCCTCTCCCATGGGTGGGGCTCAGCTGCCATGTGGTCTTCATTTCAGGTCTGCACGCGGGCACTCCACCCTGCTGCACCTGGTCAGGCGGGAGGTGGGGACGGGCTCAGGCAGACTCGGCCTGGGCAGGTGAATTCGGGTAGGGACCTCCTGGAGCTGCCAGCCCCGAGATCAGAGGCCCAGCCTGGGCCCAGTGGGTATTTTTCCAGTTGGTCCTGGCCCAGGAGACACCTGCTTGGCATGGTCCAGACAGATCCGTGAGTCTTCCCCTTGCAGATTCTTAGGACAGCACGACTCCCTCCATGGTGCATTACCCAGTGGTCAACCAGCATTTTCTCAAAGACTTTAGGGACAGGTTGCTTACCACCTCTCATGGACTTGCTTTGTCACAGCCAGCAACCCTGTCCCACCCTGGGCTGATTCTGTCTGTCTCGGTTTCTGCCTCTTTCAATGAAAACCCCAGGTGCGGACCCAGAGGAAATCAGGACGTGAGCCCCACGGAAGACTAGGCAGTGATCCTGGGACTCCTCTAGGCTCCAGCAGACCTTCGGGGAGCTGAACCCAGGGCTCCAGGAGGCAGAGTGGGACATTAAGTCGATGAGGAAAGGTCAGGGCAGAGATGGGAAGGGAGTTCCCGGGGCACACAGCTCTGTGCAGTCCAGTGGACAGCTGCGGTTCTTGCTCCATTTCTGACTGTCTCACTTCAGCCTCGGAGTGTGAAGGCTGGCAGGAACTTTGAAAGCCATTTCGATCCATTCCCACCTCATGCCCTGCCAAGTGCTTCTCTTTGCATACCTCCAGCCCCAGGGGACTTGGCACCTTTCCCTTCTTGGAGTGCTATTAATAGTCAGAATTCTCCTTCCTGTCCCTTACCTCTTGGGCCTAGTCTGCTTTATAAACTCTCAGAGATGGGGAGGTGACTTGGGGAGGTATGGAAAGGGCACTACAATCTGTATTCCCACCTCAAGATTCTCCTGGCTTTTGGGTGGTCCCTTCCCCTCAAGGTTGGACCTGAAGAGTTTTACCCAGATCAAAGATTTTCTGTAAATTTTCTGCCACACGGCAGCTCTTCAGGTTTCTAAAGATGGACACCATGCCTCCCACCCTTCCCCACAGTTTTCTCTTTTCTAGGCTAAACAACTCCAGTTCCTTCCAACGATCCTCCTAGCTAGGATGCGAGTTCCTGTCCCCTCCCCAGCCTGCTAATTCCCCGAAGTGGGGAGGGAGGGGCAGAAATCCAGAGGCACCTTTCTCAGGGGCCCAGAAATATCTGCTTAGAAGAAGAAGGGGGGAGGCCCACGTTGGACCCTCATCTTCTCTCTCTCTGGGTCCAGTCTTGCCCTTGACCTTGCAGTTGCCCAGCTGCCCCTAATCCTAATGCCCCAAGTAGCCACCTGACACCATTGCCAAGTCTTTGTACCCTCCCGACTCCTTCTTTCCCCTCCTGCAGAACCTAAACTTCGTAGAGCACAAGGAGCTCCCCAGGAAGCAAGCCCACCCCCAGGGCCTAGATCTTGTTTGTTCCTGAGGAACCCAGTTCCGTGAGCAAGGAAGGCTTAATGACTTCTGTCCTGTTTGCCTGGAGCCCCCTCCGCTTCCTCAGAGGCCGGGCCTAGAGATCTGACAGATGCTGGTTTGAGGAGAAAAGGGATCTGCTTCCATTTAGGAAGCGCGAGCTGGCCACCTCGAGCTCCCAGGGGCCACTCTGCAGCAGCAGAGGTGGGGCTGGACTAGGCAGCGATCCTGGGCCAAAGCCTGAGGCCTGGCCTAGAACCTCAGAGGAGGCCCGGGACCCTGGCAAGCCCTCCAGGAGATGACAGCATCAGAGGGAGCTTGCAAGGGGATGACACAGACCAGTCTCCTCCCCAGCCCCCTTCCTCCTCCTCTTCAGGCTGCTGGAGAGTTGGAATGTTACTCTCTCTCCCTGGGATGGTCACCTGCTTCCTCCCCACCTGAGCTCTGGGCTGCTGAGGAGGCGGAAGAGGGTGGAGAAGGGGCTGGGGAGCACTAGCTAACCTTGGCCTAGAAGAATGTGCAGGACAGGCAGGCAATGGGGCGGCTTTCCCCACCAAGGGCCCAGTGATAAAGAAAGGGGAGGGGGCAGCTGGAGGGCGGTGGTGGGAGCGAGAGAAGGGGAGTACAGAGAATGTGCTGTGTCAGCCTTGTGCTCGGCCCTGAGCTAACAACTCCCTCCCCCACCTCGCCTCCGCCCCCTCCCCCTCCCCCTCCCCTCCTTCCTCCTTTCCTTCCCATCCGAGGTCTCCATTGCCCTTTCTGTCTTTGTCTCCTTCTCTTTGTCTCTGGCTCTTTCTGGTGGCCTCTGTTTCTCTTTCCAGCTCACTCTGTCTGCCTCCCTGCCCCTTTCTGCCTCTGTGCGGCCTGCTGCCCTCTCTACTTTATTTCTCTGCTTGGGCCTTTCTTTCTCTGTGTTTGCCTTTCTCCCAACCTGTCTCTTTCTCTAGCTTTGGCCATCTCTCCATGTCCCTGCATGTCTTCCTGAATCTCATTTCTTTGTCTCTGTCTCTCTCTTTGTCCCTCTGCTTCCGACTGTCTCTTTCTCTCTCTCTCTGTCTCTGTCTTGCCCCCTCCCCTGCCAGCTCTCCCCCTTTCTCCCCTGTGTGGCTCCCAAGAGGCTTCTGGCAGCTCCTGAGGCATCAAGGGTGAGCCCCGTCCTCCCACTGGGCTGGTCGGCTCTGCTTCTGAGCGTAGCCGGGCCTGTGGCTGCCTTTCCCAGCACAGAGAAGGAAGGAGAGAGAGCAGGAGGAGGTACCAGGGAAGGTTTGCCCAGGAAAGACTGGGGAAGGAAGAAAGCAACCTTCTGTGCGTCTGATGAGCCAGGCATGATACCAAGTGCCTTCATAACTCCCTTCCTTTATCCCGTGATGGAAAGACTCTTTTATCCTCATTTTCCGGGTGAAGACTCTTAGACTCAGAGAGGGAAGCGACTTGTCCAAGATCACACAGCGTGTCAGTGGCAGAGTTGCTAGAATGTGAACGCAGGACTTTCTGCCTCCGTTACCTATGGGGGGAGGACCTGTTCTTTGGCTGTCCCGAGGCCACCTCTCAAGCCCATGCCTGCCTCTGTTGACAGTTCTTCTCTGGGATGCTGGTCTTGGGCTTTCCTAGCAAGGGACCCATTTGAAAACCTACTGGAAAGCAGGGCTGCTGAGGTTCAAGCTATCACAGTTGAAGCCACCCTGAGCTGGCCTCCAGGACAGAAACCCCCAGGGCCTCTGGGGAGACGTGGCTGACAAGATGGCACTTGTCAGGTGACACAGAGAGTCTGAGATGGGAAGGTCCTTGTCCTTGTCCTAGTCCAGCCCCTTTCACAGCATAGACAGGGACACAGCTCAGAGAAGGGGAATGAGTCCAGACCACCTCAAGACATGCCCCCAGGGGAAGAGGGACAACATTTGAAGAGGGGAATTATGAGGGGCTAGTTTAGCATTTGCCAGAAGAGGAAACTGAGGCCCAGCAGAGCAAAGCCATTTGTCCAAACTCTGGTGCAGGGATCCAGAGGCCAACCCAAGGCCTTGAGCAAGCTTCTGGTGGCCTTTGCCACTTTGCCCTTGGTCCTCTCTGGGGGACAGTGGCATGGAGTTCCCCTGAAGAATTCTCAAGTGAAGAACAGGCAAGGTAGAGGAGGGGGGAGCCAGATTCACTGGAGGGCACTCACAGGGAGAGAGAAAATGATTAAGGGAGCAGAGAGATTGGCTAAAAGGGGGAGATTAAAGGAACCAGCAGACAGGGCTTGGCTCAGGGATGAGTCAGGCCAACAGGCCTCCTGAGATAGGGATCTACAAATATCTCTGAGGTGTCAACAGCCAAGTCAGCTTCAAAGAGGGGGAGGAGAAGGAAGAAGAGAGAAGGGGTGGGAAATGGAGTGGCCTGGCCAGTCAGTGTGGGGATACTCACCTCGGGAACTACGAACTACATGGGGAGAGGCAGGCTGGACAGGGGGCAGGGCCCCGGGATAGGAGCCCCCTGCCCCGAGGGGGGGTGATGACTCCACCCTCGCCCCTCCCATGGAATAGGCATGCCACTGCTCATTTTCTGCCCCCCACCCCAAAGTCGGGCCCTGAGCCAACTTGGGTCTCTTCCATATCTAATAGGACTGACTCTGAGCACATGCTGCCTATTCCCCAGCCTGGGCCTGACCGTGCAGCTGCACGCAGTGCCTCAGGGCTGCTGGCAGCCTAAGGGTAGGAGCTGTAGGGAGTAGGAACCCACCTTCCTATGCCTGTCCTCTCCTGCCTCCCAGGGCCCCAGGAGGACTGGGTGGCCTGAGCAGGGTGGAGCCCCCTTTCTTCAACTCAGAGAAGAGGCCGCATGGAGAGGCCACCCGCAGACAGCAGAGGCCGGTGCCTGGGCCTCGCACTCGCGCACCTTTCTGCGCTCTGCCCCCTGTCCTGATGAGAGGCCTAGGGCACTGATCCTGCTTTAGACAGTTGTGGAAACTGAAGCTCAGAGAAGGAAATGAGGTTCCTGCATTTCAGATGAAAATGACATCTGGAGAAAATAGAGGAAATGGGACGGAAGTTGCTTTTCTTCAGGGATTAGAAATATTGTTCCACCCCACCACCAACACAAGTGTACACAAACCACACACACACACACACACACACACACACACACACGCATGCAGACATCTCTTCTGTGCTCCCCACTGGAGTAAAAGGGGGGAAACTGGGCAGGGCTCAGAGGGAACCAGCAAGGCCTGATATGTTTCTTTCTGTGTGATAGCTCACTGCTGCCACGGCTCTGCAAGGTAGAGCTTATGATTCCATTTCACAGATGAGGAGACTGAGTGATGATGAACATGACGAAGTGACTCACTGATGCCCTCACAGCTAAAAGTAGTAGAGAGGGGCCTCAAACTAGAGTGTGTCTGTGTCCAGAGCCCGTGCCCTTCAGAGCAGCTATGCTGAGGCCTTCTCCCTTCAGCCTGGGATCCCTACCCTGGAGATGCCCTGGCACAGCCCATGCTGGGTACTGAGTGGCTGCAAAGCCCCAGAAAGGAAACAGAAAGATGGGGGGTGGGGCAGGCATAATGGGCGTCTATCACCTGTTACAATAACTCCTGTCTTCAAAGTGCTTCCAGAGACATGCCACACATACCTCACCCAGAGAAGAAACGAGAGAGAGAGAGAGAGAGAGAGAGAGAGAGAGATTATTATCCTTATTTTCCACATGAGAAAAATGAGGACCAGAAAGGGGAAGCGACTTGTTCAAGGTCACACAGCTAGACTATAGAACACTGCTGCTTTGAGGGTTTTTTCTTAAATTGCAATCCATGGTAAAGCAAACAAACTTACATATGTATACTTATGTGTAGATGTATATGCATATGTGTGTGTATGTAAACGTAGGTATATATAAAATGGAAACGAAAGTTTCACCAAACGATACTAATCCTTACAGCATGGGTGTACTCTATTTCACGTTTTAAAATCCTAGTCAAGATTCACGGAACGGATTACAGGACTTGCTAACGACTTGTACTCTGTGGTTTGAAAAAGACTGCTCCATGCCACTCTCTCACTTTGTCACAGCTTACCCTTCCCCCTCCCCATATCCTCAAGTCAATTCTCTAGTAGATCTGTGTCTTTATTCCTGTCTTGCCCCTAGGTTCTTCATGACCTTTTTTTTTTCTTAGATTCCATATATATGTGTTAGCATACGGTATTTGTTTTTCTCTTTCTGACTTACTTCACTCTGTATGACAGGCTCTAGGTCCATCCACCTCACTACAGATAACTCAATTTCGTTTCTTTTTATAGCTGAGTAATATTCCATTGTATATATGTGCCACATCTTCTTTATCCATTCATCCGTCGATGGACACTTAGGTTGCTTCCATGTCCTGGCTATTGTAAATAGAGCTGCAATGAACATTGTGGTACCTGACTCTTTTTGAATTATGGTTTTCTCAGGGTATATGCCCACTAGTGGGATTGCTGGTTCATATGGTAGTTCTATTATATACACTACCAAACGTAAAATAGATAGCTAGTGGGAAGCAGCCGCATAGCACAGGGAGATCAGCTCGGTGCTTTGTGACCACCTAGAGGGGTGGGATAGGGAGGGTGGGAGGGAGGGAGACGCAAGAGGGGAGAGATATGGGAACATATGTATATGTATAACTGATTCACTTTGTTATAAAGCAGAAACTAACACACCGTTGTAAAGCAATTATACTCCAATAAAGATGTTAAAAAAAAAAAAAAAAAAAGACTGCTCCAGGTGCGGGTGGGGGCGAAAGGTCACAGACTCAGTTCTGCCACCTCCAAAACTAGAGCGGGCTCTCAGGTTGTGCTCTGCTGCCTTGTTTTGTAAGAGAGAAGAGAGGAGGCCGGGCTTAGTCAAGCAAGGAGAGGGTGTGATGGTGAGAGATTGGACTGGGGCGCTGTGGCCTATGGCGCCAGAGGGAGGCCTCCTGGTTAGGGCTTCCTGCTCATCTGGGCAAAGGTAAAAGCCAGAGGGACCTCAAAATACTGGTTCCTGGAGGTACAGAGAACCAGCGTGCTAATACTGATGCCTAATAGGGTGAGGCCCGTGACAGAAGGGAAGGGATCTGATAGAAGGGGAGGTGGAATCATCCTGTAAGAGGCATGGCCCTCACACATGCGCATGTGTGCCTGTACCCACACACACACCAGAACACTTCCATTGCAGCCCTCTCCACGCGGTGGGGGATTGGGGTTTGGCATTCCCTCTCCAGTCTGCTGTGGACCTTGGGCCCCTGCTGCTAGAAGGGGAACAGCTGCTCCATCCTCAGTGGCGCTTGATGACCTGGGCTTCTCAGAGGCCAGAGGCCAGTGGTATCTTTGGTCCAATCCTTGCCCACCAGAGGGACCCAGCTGGGGAGGGGGCAGTGCCAGGCACCCTAGGGGGAGGTGAGCGCTTCTGCTCAGGACTGGCTCCCATTGTGAGGGAGGGCTCAGCCCCAGCATGGCCCCTGGGCACTGTGGATGCAGAGTTCAGAGAAGCCAGGGAAAAGGCCAGGGGTGGAGGATTGGGGGACTATGACCTCACAGTCCAACACCCGCCAAAGGATGATGGCTCAGAGGCACAGGAGGGATGGGAGCAACAGAATATCAGACTTGAATGTTAGAACTGCCTAGAGTCCAGACGAAAGAGAGGAGGTATTGGAAGTTAAAGAACCACCAAGAGGATTTTCCAAAGGAATTCAGAAAGGTCATGCACCAAAGCTACAAATTGGGTCAGACAAACAAGTCATGGGAGAATGGAGTCACAGAGAGGGAAGGTCAGAAGGTGGTGAGGCCAGCAGATAGGCCCAGGCGCACCGGCAATGGGGAGGTGCCCAGTTTCCCTCGTTCCAGCAGGTGGGATAAGTAACTCCTGTCTGCCCCTCTTGGCTCTCTGCTGGGAGAGAAAGCTAGCTGTGCAGCCCCTTCAAAGCAGCCCAGAGACCTGGACTTGGAGGCCACAAGATCCAAAGGCTGCTGCTCTGGGATGACAGGGAGGAAGCCCACAGCCTGGCACCCAGAAGCAGTTGTGACCAGGAGGGAAGAACAAACAGCGGCAAGGGCGCACCAAAGTGCAAAACAGGCCAGGAGATGGAGACTTGGGTGACATTAATTAAGAACAAGTGTTTTAGAGTCAGACTGCTCTGGCTCAAAGGCATGGCTCAAAGGCTTGGCTTGGCCACAAACTAGTTTTGTGACCCCCAGCAAGTCATTTAATCTTGCTGAGCCTCTGTTAGCTCACGTGTAAAATGAAGATGAGCATACCTCATACCTACCTCACAGCGGGTATTGTGATTCCACGATAATGTATGTAAAGTGCTTATTACAATCCCGGGCACATGAGAAGTGTTTCATAAATGGCAGCAATTATGATTATCACTCACCGTTCATGCTACATACCTCAAGCAAGGTCCCCACCTCCGTGCCTTTGCTTGGGTTCTTCCACCTGCCTAGAAACTCCCTCACCTCATCACCACAGATTCAAATCCTGCCCATGCCTTAAGGCCGTGCTCCAAAGTGACCTCCTCCACAAAGCCATGCCTGATGGTCTCTCAGTTGCCCAGCTCCTTTTCCTCCAAAGCTCTCAACATTGTATCTGTGCCTCTTTTCTGGCACTCGTCACCTTCTATCTTTTATTAGGACTATTGTTGGCATGTCCTCTCTCTCCCACTAGATGGACAACTCGCTGAGTAGAGGAATCACATCTCACTCAGTGCTGATTCACCGCAGTGCCCAGCCCAGTGACGCTGAACGCACTGTTGTCACTTTAAATGACTTCATCTCCAAGTTCAGGGTCCTGAAAACAATTGCAGATATGACTCTAAGAACTCATGGAGACCGGAAGATTTGAAAGTATAGCATTGATTTTCCTAAAAATGGGGGAAAGGTAGACTTTGGTGATATCGAGCCACTTAGCTCAGTCTGGAACTTTGACAAAATCCTCAAGAGAACCATCAAATTGCTGGTTGTCAGGAAACCTCCAAATGAAGCTGGAAGGTGAGGAAGCAGTGCCAGGGCCAGTTGGGCTTCACTCTATTTTGTGATTGTGCTGGTCTCTTGGAGTTCAGCAAAGCTCTGACATGAACGCTCGCACTGCCCTTGTGAACAAGTTGGAGAACTGTGGGCTGGAGAAGTTTCTATGAGGGGTATTTGTAGCTGAACAATGGAACTTGAACAGCCTTGATTGGTGTCAGCCAGGAAGGAATTATTTAGCATGCTGCCACAGGGTCCTGGGCCTCCATCCCATCCCGTGCGTAGTAGTTATCAGTGACCTGGAGGAGGACGCAGAAGAGACCTTCAGATTTCCCAAGATTCGAAGCTGTGAGGCCCAATTAATATGTTGAATTGAAAAATGAAAACAAAAAAAATTCTCAACAGACTGGGAGCAGGGGCCAAAACCCGTCAGATAAAATTGAACAGGGGTCAGTGTGAGACCTTGCTTTGAGACTCAAAGCCCAACTTCACAAATATGGGCTGGGGAGACAGGGCTTAACAGCCGCATGAGTGAAAAAGTCCAAGGGCTTTGAGTTGACCACAGGCTTCACAGAAGCCAACAGTGTGACGTGGTGGTGGAAAAAGTTAACGAAATCTCGAGCTAATGAAATCTCTAATGAAGAGAAATACAGTTCCCAGATGCAGGGAGGTAATAGCTCTACTGTACCCTGCCTATCCAGACCATCTGGAATATGGGGCCCGACTGTAAGCCCCACATTTGCCAAGGCACATTGATAAACGACCAGGGCGGGTCACCCAGGCTGTGCAGTGGGGCTCCTGGACCTTGGTCTGAAATAGCAGTGTTGTGCGCGGATTCAATCGTATTGAGCGCTCACTTCATGCTAGGCACCGTGCAGAGGACTTTATGGATGTGGAACCTCCACAGTGACCCTAAGAGAGTCGCCATCCTCCGACTCAGAGAAATGGAGTAACTTACCGGAGGTCACGCATCTAGGAAGTGGCAGAGTCAGCACCCAGTCCAAATCTGCTTGGCTCCAAAGATCATGCTTTTGCACAAATAGCTAAAGACCAGCACAGGGCAGAGGGAATAAGGGTGGTCTGTGTGGCCCAAGTAGGCATATCTGGGATCTGTGGGTGGAAACTACTTTAAAGTATGATTTCAGCTCAATACATACATGGTTTTGCAGTTTTGTTTTGTTTTGATCTGTTTTGCTTTCTCTTTTTGTTATAGAAAATTTCAGATATATGTAAAAGTAGACAGAATAGCTTCATGCGTTCCCGCGTATTACCAGTGACCCACCTTCAACAATTATCAACTCATGGTCAGTCTCGTTCCACCCCCATCCCAACCCACTTCCCATCCAAGGATTATTTTGAGGCAGATTCCAGACATCCCATCAGTGTGTAAACAGACAGGGATTTTAACAGTCAGCCCTGTCCTGAGATAGAACTGGCATCCAGGAAAGAGAGGGAAGGAGCACATTGTCACTGGAGGGGTAAAAGTATCCTAAGGCCATTATCCATTCATTCACATGGAGAATGGCCACAGCCAGCTCCCTCTTTTTCGGACATAACTGAATTGGTGGAGGCAGGTCACAGAGCAGAGGCTGGTGCTGCTATCTGGGCAAAGGAGGCTACCAAGGTGCATTGGACTTGCAAGGTTTTTCTCCAGGGGCATAGGCTAGGGAGCCCCTTACCCTCTCCAGCTTAGAGCTGGCACTGCCCTACCCTTGGTACTCAGGGTTTGCTCAGAAAGAAAAGGGCATATATTTTCCTACCCACAGCACACACACACACACACACACACACACACACACACACACACACACACTCTCTTAAACACACTTACATACTCACACACCTTATTAGAGTCTTTGGAAGGCATGTCCTAGGACGCCTCTCACACCTTGCCCTGGAGCCTGGCATGAGTCACCTCCTCTCCATGGACATGTGGGCACAGGTCTTCATGGGAGCTAGCTATGGGAGCAAGCAAACTTCAAGGCTTCAGGGGCTGCCACCCCCCAGGCCTAGCCTACATTTCTAGCAGGTCGTTCCTCTGGGCCCTGTCCACTCCCTCCCAATGCCCTTTAAACAGAGCCCTTCCTCACCAGCTCCTCCCTCAGCCTTCAGTAGGGCCCCCCGCCATGCAGTGCCCAGATCAACCAGGGGGAGAGCACTTGACCCAATCAAGGCCCAGAATTCCCTCCGCTTTGGCAGGGCTCTGGCCCCTGACCTGAATGGACATTCCCAAACATGTCAATAGCATAACAGGTATACAGGTTGGTTCTGATGGGTCCCACGCTCACATGACTAAGTTAGTTCATTAGTCTTTGACTAGAGGGCAAGGGTGGTGCTCTCTCTGAATGAAGAGCAATGGCAATTAGCCTTTTAAATATGTAAATATATTTCCAGAGAAGGTAGCGGAGGAGATAGCAGTGGGTGGAAATTACATGACTGGCAATACTGGTGGTTGTTGGTGATAACAGTGGTGGCACAAACGTTAAAGTTGAGGCAGGTGAGGACAGTGATGTTAGATCTTATTAAGTTGATGATAATAGTGATGGAAGTGGCAACGGTGGCAATGAGGGTAGAAGAAATCATGGTGGTGGTGGTCATGGTGGTGGCAGTGACTGAATGTTTGGGCTCCAGGCAGCTATCTTTGGTGATGTGGAAAATGCTTCCCACAGCAATTCTAAGAACCAAGTCACTTTCTGAAGGCTCACAGCCTGTCCTGAGAGCAGCCCCCTGGCCAAGAGCTGAACTGAACACTCAAGTTCTGGAGATTTGTCATGGTGACACCTGCTCAATTAGGTCCCACTGGAGGCAGTGGGGTAGACCATATATACGACTTCTCTGGGGGCCTCTCGGCACAGGATTCTGTGCCAGGCCAGAGGAGAGTGAGTTCAGACCCACACTGGTCTCAGGCAAAAGAGACACCCTCCAGCACCTTTTATCCCATCTCGTCTACCCCTAGGTGTGGCTTCACAAAGACTCAGTCAGGGAGATCACTGCGCCAGACTCTGGGCTTCTCTTGCAACTGAAGGCTCCATAGTGTCTGGGGGACAAGAGGCTGCATCACTGATGGAGGCCAGGAGGCTCTTTTTTGCCCCCAGGAAGATAGACTCCCTCATCCTGGGCTAGAAGCCTAGCTGGGAGCAAGATGGGTTGGCCTCTGAATCTCCAGGAGCTGAGGCCTTTTGAGTTGGTAACCTGAGGCCCCTAGGGAGAGAGGACGTGATTTGGGAGACCATGAGGAAGGATTCACCCCTGCTGTGCCTACCCAGGATCAGTGATGCCAAGTTGGCCTTCTTGGGGAGGGCCCACCCCACTCATTCTGTGGGGGAGTGAGAAAAGGAGGGTTTTTGAAGCCAGACAGATGTAGGTTGGAATCCAAGCTCAACCACTTCCTGACTTTGTGCCCTTGGTCAAGTCCTTCCACTTTGTTGCAACTTAGTTTTCCTCATCTGGAAAATGGACTCATAATCTGGAGTTTTCAGAGGTTTCTATGACGTATTTCTACACTGTGCCTGCCACAGTTCCCAGCACACAGTGGGCAGATGTTCCATGATTAGCAGGATTTCCTTTTCCTCCCTTTGAACCTCACTGAGAGACTAGTGCCAGTGCCTAGGACTAAGGGCCCCGGAAAGCCCCTGGTTCTGTCCCCAGAGAGACTCTGAAAATCTCTTTGCAATAAAAGGGTCCCCATTACACACCTGTGTAAAAGCACATGGGGAGTGAGGGAGAGGAGTTGGGCTACAGCTGAGCTGCTCAATGAACATCCCTGCACCATCAGGGCAATAAAATGCTTCATAGTCACTCAAAAAAAATTCTCTTCCCCAACACCTTACCCACTCTGTGCACCCAAATACCCCCGAGTAGGAGGCTAGGTGGCCAAGAGCCTTGAGTTGCCACCATATGACACTGGGAATACTCCAGGTTAGGCACTGGTCAATAGGGAGTTCTCGCAGAATGCCAAAGGGTGATGATGTTTTAGTGACCGGGAGAGAGAAAAGTGGCTCTTCCCAGATGCCTTGGGCAAATGTGGCAAAGCTGGCCAAGGAAAGGACAATGTGTGCTTTCTTCCTGCTCTGTGGTCCTCTGGCACCTACTCCCAAGCCCCTTCATCCAGTGCAGAACATATGTTATCAGGTGACATCTCATACATTGTTGGTAGGAAACTTTCTACCGTTTACCTCGGCATGTGTATCTGTGTGTGTGTCTGGGTGTACGCTGTCTCTTCAAACTAGACTACAAGTCTTCCAAGAGCAGGGGACACCCCTTCATTCCTTCTCTCTCCTCTTAGCACAGGGCCGGGTACCTGGAAGGCTTTGGTTCAGCCCAGTTCTTGCTTCTGTGGTTGAACAGCTGCTCAGGGTCCTTCCAAAAAGTGTGAAGATTCCAAATCCCTCCTAAGCTCTGGGTCTCTGGTCTGAGGGGCCCTCCTGGCTCCACTGAGACTGTCATCCTTGTTCTTTCTTTTTCTGGGAAAATCTGTACAGCCCTCTGACCTGAGATCTCTTGGTCTCTCCAGTGTGTCTCTGTGCAAGTGTCTCTGTGAGTGAATGTCTACCAGTCTCTGGGAAATGAGGGTGGGGCCAACGCAAACATTGCAACTGAATAGAATCTTTGTAGCCTAATGATTTTGGAAGAGGATTTGCACGGCAGGCTTATTATTTGGAGGATGGGAACCAGCTGTTCCCTCTCTCCCTGACAGCAGGATAAGAAGGAGTGGACCAGAACTGCAGTTGGAGAGACTGAGGTTTCTGACCTAGAGGTCCACCAGCATCCTCTCTAAAAGCTCCCAGGGCAGATCATTTTCTCCTCAAGCTCCATCTGGATGAAGCGCTCTTCTCTTTGGAATCAAGGGTGGACACAGTGACCCCAAGAGGCCCAGGGAACAAGAAGACACAGGATAAGCAGCAATGCGCAAGACATGTCCCAGAAGCCGGAAATAAGAGGGCCATGTGAAGTCCTGGGATACAGACTTGGGACCCCTTGGATAAGGAACACCTTCTAAGAGACTGTGAGTGGCCACAGGGGGGAGCTATTCCTCACTGAAGGCCAACTGTGCCAAGTGCTCTTGAATCTATGAATCTCATTTATCCGTCAAATCAAGGCTTTGAGGCAAAGGGTTTATTGCCCATTTTACTGATGAGGAACCCGAGGTTCATTTGGAAAAGAGAAGTGACTTGTCCAAAGTCACACACGACAGCAAGCAACAGGGCTGAGATTTGAGCCTAGGTCTAGCTCCGAAGTCAGTGCTCCTTTCTCTGCCACCCAGACCCTAGTGTCTAAGGAGAGCAGTAACAAGCTGCTGCTGGTAGGGAGGGAAGAGGGGAAGAGGGTGGTATCTACCCACTGGTGCTTGCCAGGAGCATGGCTATGCCTCAGGCCAGGCTTCACGGGTGAAGCTCCTCGGGATCCAAGTGGCCTTGGCCTTTGATGTCCCAGGTTTGGTGCCAGGGCTGGTGGGGGGGGGTAGCCTCTGTACTAGAGCCCTTTCTGGCTCTGAGGAGAGTAGGTGTCAGGGACCCAAGCTTAGGAGTGACTGAGAATGGGCCTGGCCCCGCTTAAGGGGAAGCTCTACCAGGGCCCTTTTGTGTTTTAAGGACGTTCCAGGTATTCTGGACAGAGAAACAAGTTGTGGAGGGGGAGCAGTGGTCACCAGAATAACAACTGTGGGGAAGCCTCCAAGGGTCAAGAGAGTGGAGTTCCAGTTGCCCTTGGCATTCATTGAAATGGAAATGGAGTGGGGGCAGCCACTCTCAGAGGCCTTTCCCAGACTCCTTTTCTTCCATGGTCCCATGCACATTGCTTGTAACTTCATTCTTTCCCTCTTTTATGCCTGAGCTCAGGGCACCCATATCCCCCAGCAAGGAACCCCCATGCTCAGCTTCCACCCCCATCCCTCCTCGACATCAATAGGCCCTGGGGGTAGCAGAGGTCCTCTTAGGGCAAAATAATAGGCATCGTGATTCCATCATTCAATTTCAACCAGACTCAAGTGGGTCATTTACATGAACCCTGGTATGGCAGCGCTGGGAGGGAGCTTACAGATCATCGAGGTCATCCCTTCCCTCTGGCCCTAGCCTCTCAGGGAATAGAGAAGGAAACTGAGGCCCAGAGGAGGGAACTCCCCAAGATCATACAGTGAGCAAGAAACCGTGCCAGGACCAGAGGCCAGGGCTCCTGAGGGCTTGAAGGGCTCTGGACGCTGGCTGCTTTGGGTCAGACTTTGCAACTCTGGAGGCCAGTAGTCTGGACCACGGAGTCTCCGAGGGTGCAGCAGAGCCAAGTCCCGCCTACCTTCTGCAGGGAGTTTCGGAGGAGGTTTTCCCCTAGCTAAGGGGCGCCTTAGACAGTCCCTTGCGTCTCAGAGGAAGGAAATTTCCATCTGCTGCTAGCCTATTGCGTGTAAAATGCTCTCACGTGCGTTCTTTTATTTCCTCCTCCAGACCAACCTGCAGCATTATTATCCTCATTTTGCAGGTGAGGAAAGGAAGTGTCAGAAATGTGAAGGGACACATATGTGAATAGGTCACATAGCTAGAAAGTGATGTTCTGGGCCTGGAGCCTGTGCCCTGTGACTTCCATCCTGCTGCCACAGAGGGCTCCTCAGAGTTCATTTCAGCCATGCCCCTGTGCCAGCCCACGCTCTTTTCCCCTTCCACTTCTGACCCACCTCCCACTCACCTGGTGTGACCTGGGGAGGAGTGGCCAGGTGAGGGATCCACAGAGCAGTGCTCCTGGGAACACCTGGATCCTCACTCAACCACCTCTGAGTACCCTGACAAGTTGGGCAGCAAGCAGCTCTCAGCACACTGCAGAACCAACAGCGGTGTGTGTGTGTGTGTGTGTGTGTGTGTGTGTGTGTGTGAGATAGCTGGGTGTCTAGGTCAGTTCACAGCTGTGCATGAGGCTCTGTACAAATGTCTGAGTCTATGCATTTGGGGTTCCATTTGTCAGGATTGAGAGAGACGTCTGGAACCGTGTGTGATTGTATACATGCTCCTGTCCACATGTGTCACTGCATCTGTGGATGTGTATTTCTTTGTGTAAATAGTGTCTGTGCCTCATGCACCCCCGACCATGTGTGTACCTGATCGTAAGCAGGTTTGGCAATCTCTGCAGTGCCTGGGCATGGGTGTGGCAATCTCTGCAGTGTCTGGGCATGGGTGTGGCACCTATGCCAGTATCTGTGCCTGTCGACACTGATTTGTGTCGGTGACCAGGTGGGCAGAATACAGTGCATGTGATTTACACAAGTCGCTGTGTCTACAGGAGCATGACCGCCAGGGTCCCTTTGCGCAGCTAGGGAAACGTACACACCTGGGTCCAGGCCTGGGGCTTTGTGTGAGGACACGTGTATGCTGTGCACACGAGTGAGTGTGTCTGCACACGCGTCTGTGGCCTAGGACGCCTGGTACATGTGGAGTTCCGGGCACACTCAGGCCTGATGTCAATCCCCACCAGTGAGGCTCAGCAGTCCCTAGCGACCCCAGCTTTTGTGTCCCACCCCCACGCCGAAGATTCAAGACCCACTGCGTGTGAGCATCCCTATTACACCCTGCCAAGTGTGCTAATCCCCCTGGGGAAGTCATTATCAACAACCATACACAGCCAGAGTTGCTTAATCACTCTTAAGAAATTTCTTTATAATCTGAGTAAATTACTTTAATTACTTGCAACTACCAATTAGTGTTTGAAAGTTTCCCTTCCAGAGAAACAAGCCTCTTGCTCTGGACTTCCAGTCCCCTCCTCCTCAGGGGTTAGGACGGCTCACCTGGCCACCCCTCCTACGAGGCACCAGGCTGCCCCCTCCTCCACCCACAGGGCCTGGCCACAGTAGCCCAGTCCCTGGCTTGGCTTCAGGGGGCACTCAGTTTCTCACTGGCGCTCCAAGCACTTTGTCCTGACCCCAAGGCCCATGCCTGAGGAGGAGGCTAGAGCAGAAGCAGACCCCAGCTCAGCCTCTCCCAGCACACCCCCAAGGGGCCTGGCTGAGTTTTGGTCTTGTCCCAGGCTCTGCTGCCAAAGGGCTTCCTCCTCCCCAGTCACCTGGTACACAGGGCAAGTGGCCACTGCCTCTTAGCTCATTGCATGGAAAGGGTACAGTGGGTGCAGGTACCTGCGGGCCAAGCCAATCTTCAAGTCAGGCTGCTGCCGGTTTCTCTGAACCCCCAGAAGAGGTGCTGGCCCTCCCCAGCTTGCACCCCCAGCCCGGGGAGCCCCCTGGAAACTCCCAGAGAAAAAGCAGAGTGCTGTAAGAGGAAGAGGAGAAGCCCTGGCTTTGGTTGGTGTCCTGGCTCTGCTTCACCTTAGCTGCACGACCTTGAGCAAGTCATTTCCCCACTCGAAGCCTCAGTGTCCTTACATGTAAAATGCGGAAGGTGAGGCTGACCTCATACGTGGGTGTGGAGATTAAATCCCTCCTCCCATGGCACCAGGGGGCCACCCAGAACATGCTAATTCCCCATATGCCAGGGGCAGGGGACGCTAAGAAACAAAACCCTATTGCTGCCTTCGGGGAGTTTCCAGTCTCACAGGGGAGATAGGACATAAGGAGAAATAACCGGAACAGAAGGAGAATTATGGTACTTGCCCTAAGAAAGGGACATATAAAGTATTGAAGGTGGTCAGAGAAACGAGAACAGAAAAGGAAGGCTTCCTTAAGGAGGCTGTTTCATTTGGCACTCAGCTCACCACCTAATTCCTCTTCATCCCTCCCTGGCTTCATTTAGACTCTGCACACCTGGGCTGAGCATCTTCATGTGGCTGGATGCTGTTTGCATTGTCATATGGGAAGGTATGAGACGTTCCCCAGGGCTGCTCCTGCTCATTTGGGTGCCTTTGTGTGTGTGTGTGTGTGTGTGTGTGCATGTGTGTGTCTGTGTCTGTTTGCATACACACGTGCACATGAATGCAGAGATGAATGCGTGTGTCTCTGTGTGTTTGCATACACACATGCACACCAATGCAGACATGAATGCGTGTGTGTATGTGTGTGTGTGTAAAATTTGGAGGAGAAAAAAAGTGGGTGAGGACAAGGAAAGACAAGAAGATGCCAGGGAGCAAGTCCCCCACCCCACCCCCAGCTGCCATCAACTCTCTCCCTCTGCCCAGTGCTGGGCAGCAGCCCCTGCTCACAGAGAGAAAGGGGCCCACCTCCTCACCCACTCCCCCTTCCACTCAGCCACCCCGCTCCATCCATGTTACAGCTTCCAGCTACTCCTGATTTCTTCCGATCTTTATTCGGACAGAGTTCCCAGAGTGTTTGCTCCTCCCATGTCCCGTTAGATTGTCCCAATTGTCCTGACAACTAGGTGCTATTAATGTCTCTTGTTTTAAAGATGCAGGAACTGAGGCACAGGGAGATGGTAGGACTGAGCTAAAATAAACTGTGTTACAAGATGAGCTCTTTAACCCATAGCCCCTTCACTATATGGCTTGGCCTCTGGAGGTCTCACCAGCCATTTGAGGGGCAGGCCTGGGGAGGATTGGAAGGGAAGGCAGCTTCCTTGTCTGGGATGCGGGGATCACCTGGGTCCCAGCTCCATACCCTTTCTCTAAGCTTCAGTTTTACTGCCCTCTCCTTTCCCCGTCCCACAGAGATGAGGGAATCAGCAGCCCCCTGGGCGGGCGGTAGGGCTGCAGGGGTTAATTAACTGTTTCCCAGAAAGCTTTGAAGATGAAGGCTCCTCTTGGGCGGGCTTGCAGGCAGGCAGAGCCACCAATGAATTGGGGCGCCGGGTTGTTATTAAGGAAAAATCCCCAGCTTCTGGCCTCCACTCCACCCACCCCTTCCATGTGCTGCCAGTGAGCTCTCCACTTTGCAAGCTCTCTGGATTCCATGCCCTACCATGCCTGGGCGTGCTCTCTGGAGGTGTGAAGCCCTGGTGGACGAGGGGCCGAGACCCTGGCCTCTGGAGGGCAAATAAGGGAGGGAAAGGAGGGACCCCAGGCTGGAGGCCATGCAGGCCCCAGGGGCCACAAGGGGGGCGGGCGCGGGTGGAAGCACTGCCCAAGCATCCTGCCTGTGAGCTTGTCCCAGCTCGATGTAAGGAGGGAGGCTGCTGGCTCCTGCCTTGGCTCACCCAAGCCAGGATTCCTCTGCAGTGTGACTCTATGTGGGCCGGATCCAGAGGTCCAGAAAGGTGGCTCTTGATTCAGTGCCCTGTGTCCTCAGAAGACCAGAACTGGCGTTGGAGATGTTTTTCCCCAGGAGAACCAGGTAGAAATAGACATCCTCTTACCTGCAGTTCAGAAGGTTTCCATCGTCACCTCCTTCGTTTCTTCCTCATCTCCCTCCCTCTCTCCCAGTGCTGCGCGACCCTGACCCTGTCCACCAGGAGCTTACAGTCAAGGTGGGGGGACAGAGTTGTAATAGGATAAAATATAACTATTTAACCCAACATTCTTCTTCTGAGTAATTACCCTACAGAGGTACTCACACATGCACAATGGTATACATAAAATTGCAGTGTATATTAAGAGGGGCAAATTGTATACAACCTAAATGGCCATCATTAGGGGGCTGGTTTAATAAACTATTCCATACTATGGAATCTGATCTCATATGGCGGTTGAAAAGAATAAGATAGACCAACACATGCAGAATGGAAAGATGCCCCACACCTACTGTTAAGGTTAAAAAGTAAGTTGTAAAACATGCGTGCATGTAGAGTAAGACCCCTTTGTGAAAAATGAAACTAGTTCTATGCCTCCGTATGTCCTTATGTCTGTGTGCGGATGGCAGAGAACAAGGTTCCAACTTCCCCCCCATCCCCCCACCCCCCGGGCACTGCTCCACTAGGTCTGGCCTGCAGGTGGGGGCCTGATGCTTCTTCACTGCCCTTCGTCTTCTTAGCCCAACAGTAGCAGAAGTACACGGCAAGAACAGGAAGAAAGCTAGTGCCCGCTCTGGGCCAGCCCTTTACAAGGACCGCACATGTGTGGCTAAGGTCTCCCCAGCCGAGGCTGCCCAGCACCTCTGGAAGTCATCCGTCCCAACCTCTGCCTCCATCTCAGATGGCTTCCTCCGGCACCTGTCAAGCAGGATCTCCCCAGAGCTAACAGCATCTACCCAGCCTCCAGCAAAGCATAGCTCTCTGCCCCAGTCAGGGGCCAGGAGTCTGTCAGGGAGTGTGTTAGGCCCTGAGAATGGATCTGGGGGGCCAGAGGTAAGGTGTCGACCCCCCCCCCCAATCTGGTGGCGGGTAAAGGAGGGATGGTTCGGAGGGGACACAGACACCGAACTGGGTCACACTGAACAGAAAGGAAATTTGTAGTGAGACTCCTGGAGGGGCGCTCTCAGAACCCATGGGAGCTGCAGAAGCAGACGTGGCAGCCAGGGAAGCTCCGAGCAGCCGTGAAGCAGGAAGCACGGTGCAACAGGGCCTGGTCGGGATGCCTTCGTGGTCACGCAGACAGCATGGCATATCCACCCCTCCGCTGTGGCACTTGCTCCAAGAGGGAGCAGCCTTTTGGCGGAGCTCCAGTCATGCACCAGCCCCTTTGACCTCCAGAGTCGAAGCAGTTGCCTTAGATTACCCCCACTGTGGCCACATAAGATGGAGAGAGGGAATTTCTCCAAAAGAAATCAGGATGCCATGAGGAGGGGGTGAGAGGAGCCCCCAAATGACAAATGACCATGACAAGGGAAGCGAGGACACAGAACAAAGCCGTGTGCGCTGAGGGCGTGGGTAATGTGGGAGAGTCCGTTCTGAGCATCTCCTTGGCTCCGTACAGGGCTCTTTTCAGGTGTCACCTCCTCCATGCTCACCCCAGCCCTGAGATGCCAGCAGTATTACCTCTGTATACAGATGAAGATCTGCAGGCACAGAGGCAGGGAGGGGGTGACTTGTCCAGCCCAGTGTCATCACCCACCAGCTGGCTGCATGTGGACTTGAACCCCAGATTCAGGCCCTGCTCTCCTCTCCGTCCTCCCCATGGTGTGGGGGGAGCAGCCCCTGCTGTTCAAGCAGCCCCTAGGGATCTGCCTCGAGAGGTCTGTATCAGCAGCATCCTCTCAAGCTCCCATCTCCCTCTCCTGCCTCCAGAACTCAGTCCTCAGCAAATCTCGGAGCTCAGTTTAGCAAGGGTGCTTGAGGCCTTTGGTGCCAGCTGGCCTTGCGGGAAGAGGCAGGGTGAACTGTGGTCACATTCCCTGGAGGCTCTCACGCCGGCTCCTTACAGGGCTGGCTGGGATCCCCTTGGCTGTGGGAAGGCCTGGGAAGGAGCCTCAGCCCGGGGACGTGAGGCGGGGAGAAAGCCAGGAACTCCTCCAATTCCCATTTCTCCCCTGTGTGCTACCCCATCAGGCAGCACTGAGGCAGACCAGGGGCTGCCTGGAAGGCAGGGGGACTGGAAGACGGCTGCACACGGTACCCCAGGGATGCCCGAGGGATAAGGAGTGTATCCTTCCGGCTAGAAGGAGGGCTCCCAGGTTCTCTTGTTACCTTACCCCTCCTCTGAGCTGACTATCCAAAGCGGCACACCTACTCACACCCCCCCATCCGTGCCACAATTGCCAGGCCACAGTGATCAGGGTCAGGACACAAGTCCTTTCCAGGCACTCGGCTTCATCACCGAGCCCTGGCTACTCACTCCGGCTAGCTGAATTGTCCCCTTAGGGAGATGAGTCTTGGGGGACCCTGGGTAGGTCTTTTCAGGGCCCTAGATAGATCTAGGCCACCAGCTTTGAGGCCTACACTATCTTTCTGTGGCCATGTCTGAGGGATTAACCTCTCTCTGGACTCAAGGCTTAGAAATCCTTGACCTGTTCCCCTTGGCCCATCAGCTATGTGGCAAAAGTGAGAATTTCAGCCTGGGTGAAAGTTCCTTCCCACTGTTGCTTGACTGAGCTTAGAGGAGGTACACGGTGGCTGGCGTGGCAGGTGGCGGGGAATAGGACGGAGAGACCTGTTGCATCCCAGCCCTGCCCCTACTGGCTGTGACTTGGAGTCACAGCTTTCCATTGCAGCCCCCCAGGTCACAGGATTGATGGAGGATCCAATGAGTCAATGGATGTAAATAAACTGTAACAATAGTAATTTACTGGGTGCTCACTATGGGCCAGGCACTATTCTAAGCACTTTATGGATATTAACTCATTGAAGCCCTACAGCAACACTATGACCTGGGAACCTATTGCTCCCGCGGCTTTACAGAGAGTTTGAGGGAGACGTAAGGCACAGAGAGACTAAGTAACTTGCCCTAAGTCACAGGCCTAAGAAGGAACGGAGCCAGGAGTTAAACCCAGGCAGCCTGGTTCCAGAACCTTCACTCTATACCACTGTGCCATATACTATAAAAGACTGCCCTGGTTTCAGTATTATTTTCTAATAGCTGCCTCTAACTCAGGCTGGTTCCAGCTGGAGCTCTTCAGAGAGGGGACGGGAAGGAAGATTCAGAAAGGAGAAACCATGTGCTTGTTTTCTCGAAGCTGCTGGAAGGCTGCAGGGGTCGGCTCCACCCGCGGCCCTTCCCCGGCCACAGCCTTGGATTTGGGGGACCATCTGGGCGGCTCCCGTCTGGGGGAAGGATGGTGGGGCCGGAGCAGCGGGTGAGCCGCTAATCAGAAGCAGCGGGCCTGCCAGGCACAGCCCAGCCGCTTGGCTCGCACCTTGGCAGCAGCGAGTGCCTGCTGAAAGGGCGTTGCTCCACCCGGAGCTACCGGCAGCGGCAGGGCGCTGATGGAGGGCCCAGGAAGCCCCTCCCCGGGGGGGCGGCTGCCCGCCACTTGGCTTCGATAGCCCGGTCTGAGCAGCAAGTCCACGGTCCGGCAGCTCCTCGGGCATTGCACGCATTCTTCCTGGCCAAGAAGGAACGCAGCAAGCTAACGGGATCCAGATGTGGGACTGCCTTGGGCTTGAACCCCAAATACCAGCCAGGCTGCTGGGAGACCTGGGGACACAGAGGAAGGTTGCTGGGGACTCCTGGCCTCCTTGAGGGCCTGGAACCCAGCCCCAAGCCCCTGGAATCATTCTCTAGGGGCCTGGGGGTTGAGCCCGGAGCCTCGACCCAGACCTCTGCTCCCTCTTTTGATTCTGTGCTTCATCCTGACCCTCAGCCTGTTGGACAAGGCAGCTACCCCCATCCACAGGAGTTGGAGCGCCCAGTGGGTAGCTTAAGAAGGCATTTGCAACGTCCTGTGCTCCTGTTCCAATCTGACACTGGCCAGCCGAGTAACCACCCTGAGCTGGTCCTCTTTGTTGGGGGTGGGGGAAGGGGGGACTTTGGTCAGCCATGAGTCTCTCAGGGGTTACAAGACCTGAATGCCAACTGCAGCTCCACTGTATCCTAGCATCATGGCCTTGGGCATGTCACATCAGTTTTCTGGGTTCAGTTATCCTACCCCTACAATGGGAGCATGTGTGGGCAGTTCTACCATGTGAGGAAACATGGACCCTGGCCCTGAAAGCTGAACCTGGCACCTGGGGGCACAGAGGGAAAGGAAGACAACTCCCCAGGGAGCTCAGGTTGGTGCCATGGCCCCTCACTCTTACACGCTTCCTTCACCCTCAGGGCCAGACTGTACTAAGCAAGAGGAAAGGGTGCCTGGGACCCTGCTGCTGGAGCTAGAGGGCTGGGAAGAAAATGAGTGCAGGCAAATCTGGGGGCCTCCTCGGACAGATTCCTTTAAAAGTTGCTGCCACTCAACCCATGGCAGTGCGTTCATCAGTATGCTTTGATCCCGGACTCCATGAATATGTGGCACCACAGAGTGCTGGATAAATGGTTTGTAATAGAATGTGATGGGCTCTTAAAAGCTCTCCCTATCCCCACGGCTCTTTTGCAGCCTCCAGCAAGCCCAGAGAGCCTGAAATTGCACCATGAGCACTTTACAGTAAGTTATTATTTGCCATTGACACCACAGTGTGAATTAGTTGATTAGCTGGCTGGAGAGCTAGGATGGATTGTGGGGGGGCGGGGGCGGGGGTCATGGGGAGATCACTTCAGAGGCTTGTAGAACTGCCTGGAAGTGTACGTCTGGGTCTGACTCAGGTACAAGGGAAAGCAGTGCCAGGCCCCCAAGATGCTGGGCACAGATTGGAGAGCTGACAGGGTAGCGAGACTGCACCTCCTGGGGCACTAGACTGGAAGCAGAGGACCCGGCTTCGAGTTCTGCCATTGCCACTGACCAAGTTGTGTGACCAAGGTCGGGTCGTGCCCCTTTTCCCGAGCTTCAAGTTCTCGTCCATGTACTAGGTAGAGCCTGCCTTGGATGGGGACAAGGCAGGTGGAATGATCTCCGAGTGCTATTTTAAGGAGAGTATTCAAGGATCTGAATTTCTCAGTGCAGCTCTGAGCTGGACCCAGCCTAAGGTCTCCCTATGGTCCTGAAAAAGTGGAGGAAGCAGAGCCTTGGGAAGAGAAATAAGAGAAATTCTGGGCCATGGGAGTGGAGAGCAGGGGGTTCCTGCTTTGTAGGAGACCCAATTCCTCATCTACATAGGCTCAGAAAGGTAGCTAAAGAAGGAGGGGAGGAAGCAGAGAGGGAGTGAGAGGGCTAACCCCGGTCTATCCCCCTCACTGCATTCTCTTTTAAAATAAAACCCATTTATATATAAATGTTGGCCTGATGCCCAGTCTCTGTAGAAAAGCTTTTCTGTATTAAACGCTACAATGAATTAAATTAACCATAATGATTTCTTTGTGAATGAAAACCTCTCTCTCCCTCTCTCTCTCTCTCTCTCTCTCTCTCTCTCTCTCTCTCTCTCTCTTCCCCCCTCCCCCCGCTCCTTTGTGACATGGTTTTGATCAGGTTTTCCCCTCCCTCCTCAACTGCAACACCCCACCACCACCCCCTTCACCCCACCACCCCCCGCCCTCCCCATTCCCACTAACAGCACTGCCCTCCCAGCAAGTGACCAGTTCCATAAGCCCTTCCCAAGGTTAAACTGATGGTTCCTGGTGTCCAATGTGGAGCAGAAATTGGTCAGCCTAGGGGGCCCCGTGTGCAGAAACAGAGCGGAGGGCATGGCCTGGGAAAACACGTGTCCGCCAGGGCTCCTGTGTGAGGCTTTTCTGGCTGCAGGACACCTCTCTGAGCCTCACTTTCTTCACCCATAAACTGCAGTGAGTGAGACTGAGTCCAGCAGACTGAGGGGAAAGTGGAAGGGGGCACACACGTGTGTGGGCACTGTGGCTCACAGGAGAGAAGTAGAGGTGAGCATGGGCATTTGTGGGGAATGCCCAAGAATGCCTGCACCCAAAGGGCATCTCCAAGTGTGGGACCCTGGACTCTGGTCCATGCTTGTATGTTTAGCCATGCGTGTGTGCCTGGCAGAACACGGGTTCATGCGAGTCTTGATCTGCAGGGAACCCGCTCAGGGCTAGGCCCTGTGCATGCAGAGAGAAATCAGATGAGCTCTGCCTTTGGGCTCTCCTAGAGGCTGGGCAAGAACCTGTTAGAAGAGGGGCTATGGCTCCCAGCTGGCAAGAACCAGGGAAGGCTTCCTGAGGGTGGTGCCTTTTAACCTGGGGGCTGGAAAGAGGGGCCCCAATAACAACCATCTTTCCAATGAACACAGAGCTTCATATTTCCAATGCCCTTTTATAGGTATTATGTCATTTCTCTCACACATGAGGCCTAACAAGTACGTGCTATTATCCCCAGTTTAGAGATGAGAAGGCTGAGGATTTCGAGCCTCTAGTACCAGTCAACTCAACAGCCATGGCCACCCCCAGCCCACCACACATATTCCATCTCTGCCAGCCCCAGCGGCCCTTGGCACCTATAGCCAACATGGTGACCACAGTCCTTAAGCTGTGCTTCGTGCAGCTTTCTTCTACTTCTTCGCCACCACCTCACAAGGGTCAAACCTTGGGGGAGGACTCCTTTCCATAGCTCAGTGTCCCCATCTGTACCATGAGAGGTACTCAGAACACAAGCCACATCCCTGAAAACCACCAGGCGATTGTCTGCCTCCGGGTCTCTTCCCACACTGCTTCTTCTGCCTCTGTGTATGTCCCACATACCTACTGACCTTTCAAGTCTCCTGGGTGCCTAGTTAGAACTCCATCACTGCCTCCCTTGCACTCCCTCCCTGGACTCCCAGCACGACACCTCAATAAGACATTCAATGATTGGTGGACATGTCTGTGTCTCCCACCAGATGGTGAGGTCCATAAGGGCAGGGGTGATCTCCGGTGCATTTCTGTTTCTCCAGGACCCAACACTGAGATGCATGTGGAAGGAAGGGAGGAGGGAGAGTTTTTTCAATGCAGAGTAGACTGAGGTATTTATAGCCTTCATTGTCCCCCCAAAAATGTTGAGATAGATGAACATTTTATGATAGTTCTATGATATATCAGCTTTGAAAGGGTGAAGTCAAAGGCAGGGGGCTGCCATCGAAGGAAAGCTTGAATCAGGTAGAGAGAAGAGTGTGCTATGGCTGGGGCTAGTGATGGGAAATGGATGACTCTCAGGGTGATGAAGTCTTCCTACCAAGGCTGAAAAGCCTCTGGAAAAATCAGGTCCTGACAGCATGGAGCAGCAATGGAGCAGGCAGATGCTGCAGGCCCCCAAGGGCCAACCCCATAGACAAAGGCAGATCCCTTTCTAGGAGCTGGGATCCTCAGAAGAGTCGTCATGGGAAGACACAGGAGCCTTAAATCACACAAGAAGTGAAGGGTAGGAGTGTGGAAGAGAGCCCCACACTCTGCCTTTCACTCCACCCTCCCTGTCCTTCAACTGGTGGGCACTAACCCAGGCCTGGGATTGGTAGGGTTGCCCCTGGCTCGTGAAGGCACAGACATCCAGCTCAGGCAGAGGCCAGAGAGGTTGGCAAGGCCAACTCCGGGCCTCCAGCTCCTCGGAAGCCCCTCCGTGGAGGGCACCCACGGGGACCACATGAGAGACCAATCAGTGAGGCTGGTCCAGAAGAGTTTGGCGGGGTGCCAGCAGGCCTGCCCTGGCACAGAGCTGTGAGCGGATGGCCCTTGCAACTGGTCTAATTGCTGTCTCATCTGCTCTCCCAGGGGCTGATTCCAGAGCCAAGCAAAGGGAGGTTTCTGCTGGGAGACTTGAGGAAGCCTGAGGAGAGGTGGAGGGCCTGGCATGTTGAAAGGCCCTGACAAACCCCAGCATGCTCAGGGCAGAGGCCCAAGTCGATGGGGTTGGGGAGGGGGGTGGACAGGGAGCAAAGAAGCCAGAAGGGAAGGGCCTAACATTCCCATCATGTGCTCTTGGCTACCCCTTGACCCCATGTCTCTCTCTAGCTCCTTTTCCCAGGGTCCTCGCTCACCCGTTCCCACTTCCCCACCTGCTCTTGCCACCTCAGCCCACTGCTGTCAGGCTTCCATCCCTACTTCAGCTCTCACCCTGACCCCAGAAATCGAATTACAAAAGTCAGTGGATGCTTTTCTATCCTTAATTCCAGTGGACCTCTCAGCCACATTTGATATCTGTGACTCCCTCCTGTTTCCTGAAAATCTCTACCCCCTAATTCTATCTTCTCTACTTAGATGCAGCTTCCCTGGTCCATCCTCCTACTTCTCTGACCGTTTTTCTCTCGGTCCCTTTCCCAGGCCCCTCTTCTTCAGCACCCCCCTTAAACGTTGGGTTCCCCAAGGTGCTGCTTGCAAGCCTCACCTCCCCATAGATGCTTCCCAGGCACACTCGGGCCCTCCTGTAGCTTCTAACACCTCCTCTGGGCAAGTGAATTCCAAATGTCACCTCAGCCTGGACCACTCCCGCAAGCTACAGCTGGTATAAACATGTACCCAGTGGTCACCTCGAAGACACTGCAGACCCACCTTGTCCCAAGTAGAACTTATCATACTCCCAGGCCATACTTCCGCTAGTTTCATTTATCAATCCACTCAGGCTCTCAAGCTAGAAACCTTCTCTCCCTAACCCCTCACATCTAATTAATTACCTCGACCTGCCAATGTTACCTCCTTAATAGCTCTGGAATCCATCCCAAGCATTCCATCCCTACAAACACTGCCCTAATTCAGACCTTTATCATTTCTCTGCCACCAGAGTGCTACCTCCCCTGACCAGCCTCCACGCTGCAGCCAGAAAGCCCTTTTCTGCAGACAAATCTGAGCATGTAATTCCCCAATTAAAATCCACCAGTAATTCCCCCATCATCTCCAGAGTAGAGTGTAAGTTCCTCAGCCTGGCATACAATGCCCTGTAGGATCTGGCCCTACTCACCTACCTCACCTCTGAGCCTTGGCATGTACCAGGCTCTTTCATGTCACACTTGGTACTCTCAGCCTCCTCTTCAGGTGACAAACTCCAACTCACATGGGTAGCTTGGTGGGCTGGCTAAGAGTGTGGGCTAGGGAGCCTGACTGCCTAACCAGGCGAGTCACTAACTTTCTCAGTGCCTTGGTTTCCCTAACTGTAAAACGGGGATAACAAAGGTTTTTCTCTCATAAGGTTGTATTCATCTCATAAGGAAGTAAATTAGATCATGCTTGTAAAGCACTTAGAACACTGCCTGGCACATATTAAGTGCTGTATAAGTGTTAGCTGTTATTAGCTATTATCCTCCCTTCAAGGACCAGCTCACACATTACCATCCTTGCAAAGCCACCTCCTCCTCTGAGACTAAGATAAGTAGCCCTCTTCTGGGCCCCTAGAGCCCTGGCTAAGTTCCACTGTGGCACTTGAGACCATCTGTCTACTGCTTGACCTTCCTTCCCTGCTACTTGATATCAAGGACTGAGGTTTATTTATCTTTGCATCTCTAGCCCCTAGGCCAGGACTTTTCATTTGAGCCTCAGACCAGTCTGATAATATTAATGTTAACTCCCTTTTGCAGATGAAGCAACTGAGGCTCAGATAGGTAAAAGGGAATTTCCCAAGATCACACAGCTAGAAATTGACAGAACATGGATTTAAACCCAGGTCTGCATGATGCCAACCCCCCTGACCATTCCACCTTATCTAACTGCCTTGGGGGAGGGACTCCTGAAATCTTGTCCTGGAAGGAAGGGTTAAAGAAACTAGTGGATGCCTGGAGGAGACGACTCAGGAGCAAGGACAGTCACCTCCCACCCATCGGTTACCGGTGCTGGTATGTGTGTTTCAGTAGTGGTGCCAACACATGTGTTGGACACGTGTGCAATGAGGTCATGCCAGAATGCCAGGGATGGAAACCCAGAGATGAGGACCTTCATCGCATAGCCCCCATCTACCTTTGTACAGTCCTCTAGAGTTTACAAAATTCTTTCCCATCCCATTTTGTCATTTGATCAACCTCACACACCTGGAATGAGGTAGCCATGGCTCATATGGGGCAACGACTTACCCCAAGTCACCCAGCCCTGAAGTGGCAAAGCCAGGACTCCAACATCTAATCAACACATAAAGGCTTCAATAAGCTCCATTTCCTTCCAGCTGGAGGTCTGAAGAGAATGAGACCGTGGCTGGGGAAGGTTCTTCCCCTGAGAAATGGGTATGTGCATGTTCTTGGATTGGAAGAATCAACATTGTGAAAATAACTCTACTACCCAAAGCAATCTACAGATTCAATGCAATCCCTATCAAACTACCACTGGCATTTTTCACAGAACTAGAACAAAAAATTTCACAATTTGTAGGAAACACAAAAGACCCCGAATAGCTAAAGCAATCTTGAGAAAGAAACATGGAGCTGGAGGAATCAGGCTCCCTGACTTCAGACTATATTACAAAGCTACAGTAATCAAGACAGTATGGTACTGGCACAAAAACAGAAATATAGATCCATGGAACAGGATAGAAAGCCCAGAGATAAACCCACGCACATATGGTCACCTTATTTTTGATAAAGGAGGCAAGAATCTACAATGGAGAAAAGACAGCCTCTTCATAAGTGGTGCTGGGAAAACTGGACAGCTACATGTAAAAGAATGAAATTAGAACACTCCCTAACACCATACGCAAAAATAAACTCAAAATGGATTAAAGAACTAACTGTAAGGCCAGACACTACAAAACTCTTTTTAGAGGAAAACATAGGCAGAACACTCTATGACATAAATCACAGCAAGATCCTTTTTGACCCACCTCCTAGAGAAATGGAAATAAAAGCAAAAATAAACAAATCGGGCCTAATGAAACTTAAAAGCTTTTGCACAGCAAAGGAAGCCATAAACAAGACTAAAAGACAACCCTCAGAATGGGAGAAAATATTTGCAAACGAAGCAACTGACAAAAGATTAATCTCCAAAATTTACAAGCAGCTCATGCAGCTCAATATCAAAAAACAAACAACCCAATCCAAAAGTGAGCAGAAGACCTAAATAGACATTTCTCTAAAGAAGATCTACACATTGCCAACAAACACATGAAAGGATGCTCAACATCACTAACCATTAGAGAAATGCAAATCAAAACTACAATGAGGTATCACATCACACCAGTCAGAATGGCCATCATCAAAACATCTGCAAACAATAAATGCTGGAGAGGATGTGGAGAAAATGGAACCCTCTTGCACTGCTGGTGGGAATGTAAACTGATACAGCCACTACGGAGAACAGTATGGAGGTTCCTTAAAAAACTAAAAATAGAACTACCATACAACCCAGCAATCCCACTACTGATATATCCTGAGAAAACCATAATTCAAAAAGAGTCGTGTACCACAATGTTCATTGCAGCTCTATTTACAATAGCCAGGACATGGAAGCAACCTAAGTGTCCATGGACGGATGAATGGATAAAGAAGATGTGGTACATATATACAACGGAATATTACTCAGCCATAAAAAGAAACGAAATTGAGTTATTTGTAGTGAGGTGGATGGACCTAGAGTCTGTCATACAGAGTGAAGTAAGTCAGAAAGAGAAGAACAAATACCTTATGCTAACACATATATATATGGAATCTAAAAAAAAAATGGTTATGAAGAACCTAGGGGCAGGACAGGAATAAAGACGCAGACATAGAGAATGGACTTGATGACACGGGGAGGGGGAAAGGTAAGCTGGGATGAAGTGAGAGAGTGGCATGGACATATATACACTACCAAATGTCAAATAGATAGCTAGTGGGAAGCAGCCACATAGCACAGGGAGATCAGCTCGGTGCTTTGTGAGCACCTAGAGGGGTGGGATAAGGAGGGTGGGAGGGAGGGAGACGCAAGAGGGGGGAGATATGGGGATATATGTATACGTATAGCTGATTCACTTTGTTATAAAGCCGGAACTAAGCCGAAACTAACACACCGTTGTAAAGCAGTTATACTCCAATAATGATGTTAAAAAAAAAAAAAAAAGAAAAGAAAAGAAATGGGTATGTGACTGCTGCGATGGTTTGGAGGTGACCTGCCCAGAGGATTGAAAGACAAAAGAGAAGGGCTTTGAACCTCAGTATTCTCATCTGTAAATGGAAATGACACCCCCAACCTCACATGGTAGGTATAAGTCTCAGATGAGGTGATATACATAAAACAATCAGGCAAATGCCCAGTGCATCTTTAAGCACCCAAGAGATACAACATTGCATCTGAGTTCTTAGAGTGTTCACGACAGTGACGAAGATGTTGGAGGAAAGTCAATGTCAAGATCCAGGCAGAGCTGGGTTTTGAAATACCACCTCTGCCCCTTACCAATGGCACGGCCTTGAGGAAGGCACGTAACCCCATGAGTCTTTCTTGCCTCATTCGTGTCTGCCTTACACAATTGCTGTATATAAGAGAACATGTGTGGAACGGCTGACACGGGGCACGCACTCATCATGGCAGACACAGTGATTGAGACTTTGGAGTCATACCACCTGGATTTCGAGCCCAGCTGCTTTACCTACCAGCTGTGTGACCCTCGACACATCACTTAACTTCTCTGTGCCTTGGTTTCTTCCTCACAGAGCTGGTTGCAAAGATTAAATGAGGGAATACATGTAAATGTCTCTAACAGCTTCTGACACAGAGTACGTACGTGTGGGCGATTATTGTTACTATCAGACAAAGGCCTGAGAGGCATGAAACACCCCCCTCCCACCTCTTCATGAACAAAGACATTAGTTGAGGCCAGTCAGAACGGATTAATGGGGGTCCTTTCATTCAGCTTCCTAAAGGCACAGAATGACTCCTCCAGGGCTGGGGCCCTGCTTGTAGGGGTTGCTGTGAGCAAACCGAACTTTAGCCAAGATGCCCCAGGCTCTCTCCCAGATTAGGCCAGAGCTGTCGAGAGCCATTGCAAAAGCTTTGTTGGGCTTGGAGAGCTCAGAAACCCGTTACCTGCCATCCCACTCCCTCCCTGTGGGGCCAGAGGTGGGAATTCAGGAATGAATCCACCTTTCACACACCTGACTCGGGAGCCTACGGCCGCACAGGTTACAGGGGCTTGGGTTAATGGGGCCTGGGCAGGACTGAGGGCTGGTGTCTGGGGTCCAGACCTAGCCAGCTGAGGGCAGACAGTGCCCCCTGAAATCCCTGTTCTGACTTCATTTACAACAGGCTTCCTGGAGACCCGTTGCCTTTTCCCAGGGGCCTGCTCTAGGTTTTTCGTAGCTTCTCCCAACGACTCAGGCCCACTTAGGCCTTTGGACGCCCAGAAGGAAGCAGGAGACCCAGTCCTGGCCCCCTTGGGTCAGTGATCTGGCTGGGGCTGGGCTCGGCAGGGCTCTAATGTACAATGTTGCAGTTGCGAGTAAGTGACTCCTCCCCACTTCTGCCTGCTCCCCATCCCAGCCGGCCCGGCCCCGCCCCCGGTGCCGCGTGGAGGGAAATCAGGAGAAGCCGAGGAATTGTTTGTAATTAGTGTGTTTTTAAAGGCTTTTCCGTGAGCCTTTAGCAGATTTCGGGGGAGGGCAGCTTGCCAGGGAGCATTGAAATGGAAATCCTGTGTTCTGGCTGGGACCCTCTTGGAAGCAGATTCTTCCCAGAGAGAAGGCTAGAAGCCCCGCCCCCCTCCCCCAGGTCCCCGTGCGCTGCTGTGGTCAAGGAAGGCTGGACTCAGTGATGGGGGCGTGGCTTTGTGGAATGGCATTCCTGCCCACAGGCCCCAGCTCTGCTTCAGGACACCTCGGTTCAGCCCCCACATGAAAGGCTGCTCCACAGGCCCCCAGCTCCTATATCCCCCCATCCCAAGGGCACATCCGTTCACCTCCCCCACACAGAATAGATAATCACCGGCTCTCCCCACTCTCCCCAGATGGGAAGCAGTGGCCCTGGAACATGGCACCTCCGGGGTGACCTCCTTTGAAGTTACTCAGAGGTCATGTGTACAAGCAGCAATTCTCAGAACAGAACAATCCCTCCCGCCTGAACAGCATTTTACAGTTTGCAATGCCTTTGCACACCCAAGATCCAGTTATACCTCACAGCAACACCCTGAGTAGCTACGGTCTACTGTTACCGGTTCACAGGTGGGGCTGGGTGCATGACTTGCCCAAGGTTCCTCAGCTAGCAGAATAACAGAGCTGGGCCTAAAGCCTGGGTCTGTAGGGTGCCTTCTTCCCCTCCCCACCCCAGGCTTCCTCTCCCACAAGCTGGCTGACACGCAGGCAGGACTGTTCTGGTGCAATCCCGGGGCCTTGTGGTCTGGGATCATTTCCTGTGGCCTGAAGTACTTATTTGCAAGTTGTAAGGACTGCCCGGTTTCTGGAGGCCTCAATGAATGCTTCCAGCTGGGAATTTAACCTTCTCAGACCCAGCTGTGGCTCTTGCGAGCGCTCTGAGTTCCCACCCATTTTCCTAGACGCCGCCCCAAGGTAAATCCGTCGCGTATGAGTGGGGGACAATGGAGCAGCACTGAATTGGGACCCAGAAGACCTGGCCCTGCCACCCACTTGCTCTGTAACCTTGGGCAAGTCCCTTCATCTCTCTGATCTCCAATCGAGACTTAGAAAGTATGCTTCCCTGCCTGAGTTCCAAAGCCTGGCCTCTTGTTTTCACTGGAAAGTGAATGGAACGGACCTCCCCTCCCACAGCTTCTCCACAGCTCAAGGTCTTGGGAGAACCTGGAATTATTGCCTGTGAGAGCTGGCTACGTAGGCCCTTGGGACCAATGGAAATTGGCCCCTGCCCCTCCAGCATTGTACAGATAGGCAAACTGAGGTGAAGGAAGGGGAGTGACTTGCCCAAGTTCATCCAGGGATGCTAGTGCTAAGGTCAGGATTCAAATCCAGCTCAGTAGTGATGGTACCAAAAGTGGCATGGGAGATTTTAGCCTCCAGCAGCCCCCCTAAGCCATTCCCAATAAAATACTACTAATAATAAATGCATACTTCGAATCCTATGTAAAGTGTGAATAAAAGCATCTTCAGAAAGCTTTGCAATTTTTGTTTATCTGCAACACCCATCCTCTAAGGAATCACAGTGTTTGCTGGCCTCCAGAGATGCCCCACCTTCCACTGGACGGCTGCTGTCCTGAAGGCCTTCCCGGTGGGGAGGCAGCAATCATAGGCTCTTTGCACTCTTCCCCCAGCAGCCTCCTCTGTATATCTGTGAACACGTTCCATCCCTGGATCTCTCCTTTTAGCTCAGGGCTAATGGCCTTGGGTCTCCCACCCCCAGCCCTCCTTAACTAGGGGAGGTTTCTTATACACAGCCCCACTCTCCTCCACCTCTTCCCTGACATTGGCTGTGGGAAGACAAAAGTGCAAGGAAAGTCTGCGATTTACATGAGAGTAAAGGAAGTTGCATCAATATTTCAGAGGTGACTTTGCGTGTCTTTCCCTGGTGTCCTCCTTCTGCGTAAAGGAAGAATTTCTGAGCCTGTCCTAGTACACAGAACATCAAGGAACTAGAGCAGGTTAGAGGTGCAATAGCCCTTAGAGACCTCCGATTCCTCCCTCTCAGATTACAGATGGAGAAACTGAGTCCCAGAGTTGGGGAAGGGCCTTAGAAACCCGGCAGCAGAGCCAGGACCAGAAACCTCTTCTGCCCCCACAGCCAATGCTTTTTTTCCACCCTCGCCTGTACCCTGCTGCTTCTTGTGCCCATGTGCAGGCTCACCCATGTGTGCACTAATGCGGGCTGACGGCTGCTGGGAGGGTCACACATGGAGCCACACACCAGCCCATTCACTCTGACACATACCCCAGCTGGCTGTCCCCCGACACATACTCCTCCATCCCTACTCACCGGCACCTACCCACCCCCATCCCCTCCACCCCACACCCCCTCCACCATCCTTGCCCAAGCCCACAGCCAGTCCCACACTGAATCACATGCTCCTCCCTGCCGGCAGCCCTGGGTCTCTCTTTGTCGATATGACTGTCCACAGCTGCGCAGAGAAGAGCCAGGCTCAGAGGTGCTCCCGGAGCGGGGGTCGCATGGGCGCTCAGTGCCACAGAGCTGGGATGTGTGTGTGTGTGTGTGTGTGTGTGTGTGGTATTTGTATGATTGTAGGCTGGATCCAGAAGTCTCCCCTGGAAGTCCTGGGACCCAGCCACACCTTAGATAAAGCAGAACAAGGGGAGGAATCTTTAGTGTTTTGAGAGAGAACAGGAGAGAAAAAGAGACAGGGCTAAATAGCCTGCAAAATATAAGCCCAGGAGTGGAGGCCTATTCTGGCAGAGGTGGAGAGTGTCCTGGAGAAGCAGCCAGGCAGCTATCCAGGCTACTGGACATTAGCCTGGGCTGGAGTGGGGTGCAGTGGAAGTGGGGGCAGCCTCTCTAGAGCCTGGAGGAGAATTGCTGAGCTGAGGAGGGGCCAGGCAGAGGCCTCTGACCACAGATATACGAGGGCGATAGGTCTCTTGGGCTGGATGCCATTTGGACAGCGCCCGACACACTGTGGGTACCAACACGTGATTACTAGATGGATGAATGAATGAGTACATGAATGAATGAATGGGTTCTGTCTCCCTTTATCACCATGAAAGAGCCCGGCCCAAGCCCACCTCACAGCCAGGGCTGGCTCCATGAGGCCGGCCGCAGGTGGAAAGGTTAAAGGAACTGCTGCCTCAAGAAAGCAATCTGAGCCCTTGAGCACCACTGGCAGCACCAGGTGGCCTCCCCACACCTTGTGGGCACAGCAGGTGGGGCCCTGGCTCCTCATCTGCCTGGGCAGCAGCGCCCCTCATGGCCATCTCATCTAACCTCGCTTCCTTTCTGTTTGAGATGGGGAAACCGAGATTCAGTTTGAGGAACGAATTTTCCAAGATCCTATAGCCCACTGGTGGCAGAGCTCAGCCTGGAACTTGCTTTATCCAGCAGGTGTCGGCAACCCACTATTTCCCATGGCTACTGCCTGTCTCTGTCGCCTCTATAGCAGCGCCGTCAGCCCCAGACTCAGTGGTTTCTGGGCGTGGGAGAGCCGTGGGGAGACCAGGAAGGGTGGGGAAAGAGTCAGAAAGACGAGAGGTGAACTGGGGAAGCAGAGGCAGGGCCGCCTGGTTGTGAATAAGGGCCATGCCTCTTGGAGAGAGATGTCTGCCACAGCCCCTTCTGACCACCCTGACACTGGTGAGGCTAAGCCAAGTGCCCCTCACTCCCAAAGGTCCTCGGGACAATGTGTGTGTTCCCCACACACCACACCACGCACGGGCACGCACACACACACAAGCCCAGGGTATGTGTCCCACTGTGTGACGGAGGCGATGGTTATGGAGACAGTCTCCATCCCCCCACCTCACAGCAGGGCCTGACATTACAGCTAGAAGGGAAGTACTGGGTGGCTTGGGGGACAAAGGCCCTTGGATTCCGCATACCACCAATGGATACTTTTCTTGTTAACACACAATGCTGCTTGCATAACTGGAACTGGCTAGACACTGTGAGAAATGTTTAGGGCTTGAGAAAAAGCAAGAGGAGGAATAAATAGCCACAAAGCCACAGAGTCCCAGAGGCTTCTTTCCTGAGGACATTCTGCTCTCCCACCCTCCCACACTCTCATAAACGGGGGTCTGGAAGGCAAGCTGCAAAGACGGGACAAGCCCTCATCTCAGCGGCCCAGACTGGCCCTGTTGGCCCGCAGGGTTCTCCTCTGTGGGCAGAACCCAAGGTTCTCTGTGGCCTCTCATCTTCTTGCCCAGCTGGCCAAGCACCCCACTACCCACCGGGCCTGGCTTCCCACCAGTTCAATCTCTAGGCTATGCCCAGGCTGGGAGAGCAGCCGTCAGATAGCTGTCAGGGCCAGGGCTAAAGGGATGCCTCCACGCATCCTGGCTAGGTCTACAGAGTGAAGCCAGTTGTTTCAATTCAACTCTGACCCTGACCCCAATCTTAGCCCAAATTCCAGTGATGAAGCCATCCCTGAGATGGGAAGCAGTGGCTTAAAGACCTGAGAATGATGTGGGGGAACGAAAAAGGAAGCTGATTTTAGCAGATGATTTGGGAGAACCACTTTGGCCAAAAAGTGGCCAGCTTCTTTATCTCCTTAGCTAGTCCCCTCGGCATTGAAGAACGTATAGGTATTATCTTAATGCAGAGGGCCAGGATGAAAGTGCAAAGGAAATTGTGCCAAGATGCTTTGCCCACGTGCTCAAGAAGTCACCCATCTGAATGTAAGGGTAGGCGTGCAAGGCAAACGAGCAAAATGAAAGGATACACCCACCTCCCCCTGCCCCCCACCCCCCGCTTAGTGGCCCAGGGCCAAGCCATCCAGGCCCAGGGACCACGTTTTGATAAACACTTGTTACCTGGAGCAAGTAGGGTGTATAGTAAATGACCCCGTGACATCCAAAATTCTCCCATTCTAGGATTTGGGGTGGGGAGGATCAGAAACATTGCCTTCTCTGGCCCTTTCTGCTTGGTTACTTTGCAGACACTGAACTTCCTGTCTCCATACCCTATGCCTTTTCTGGATTCAAGACTTCCTGGAATTTCATTTTCTTCACACTGACTTCTGCTTTTCCCATCCTCAGAAAATCCCTACCATCTTTTGGGAGTGGGACTCCTTGAAAAGAGTCCACTCTAGTCCCTAAGCATCCCCACTCCAGTTCTAGCTCTGCCTGCCCCCTGGAAAATGGGTAAGTGGGATCTGGTGACTGGCACCCCTAGGTCCCTAAATGAGAAGCATGTTTGTTTATAGCCAGATGAAATCCATCCCTCCTCCTACCCCTTCCCCCAGCTACGTCTGTGTATATGTCTCAGAAGTTCCTGCCATGGCCTCTACACCAAGCTGGCTTCTCCCAACCTTCCCACCCCTGGATCCCTGAGAGGCGGGGCTGAGGCAGCTGCCACATTCAGCGTGGCAGAGCCTCTAGCTCAGTACAAATCAGAAACACATTGGAGGCAGGCAGGGCGGGAGCAGACAGCCCGGGGCTGGGGCCCATTAAGGCCGGAGCCCAGCCATGCTGTTTGCCGTCTCCACACAAGGTTTCAGGTCTGCCTGCTGATTGTTTGTTTGTCTCGCGATGAGAAAGGCCGAGAAGGCAGCTGACAAGGACCATGGGGGGTGGCGGGGGGAGGCCCTGGCTCTCACCGTTCTCCCCACCCTGGAACTCATGGAGTGCAGGAGAAGCAAGCTGCCTCGTTTCCCCACCCCCACCCCCAAATTCCAAACAGATGTGCAGTCAGATTCTTCCTCTCCTTGGTTGGGGGAAACAAAAGAAATTAAAAATGGGACCCTAGAGACGCTAGAGAACCCTAGTATAAAGAAGGGATGAAAGGGAGATACAGGAAGGACTTCCAGAGGTGCACGTGAGATGGGAGAGGTGGGAAGCAGCTCGCCCCTTCTCCTAAAGACAAGTTCGTGAAGATTCCTCTCTGGGGCTGGGCAGTTGTTGGGGGGAGGGGGTATGCCTGGAAGGATGATTGCTCTGGGAGGTCCCACTGAGTTTCAGATGGAAAGGATTCAAAGATGTCTGCAGATATGAATAGAATCTCTATATCTTGATTCGCTGAGTCCTGACTTAATCAGGGCTGGCATTCGCCATCATGGAGCGCGGCCCTTGCAGAGATAGAGGCTCTGCGGCCCAGAGTGGGGAAGACATTGCTCAGGGTGGCTCAGACCAGACTCTGGACTAAGGCTAGATCAGAGGCCTCCTGACTCCCTGTCTAGTGCTCCTTTCACTTCACACTGCTCCCCTTTCTCAGTGTTCTCTGATTTTTCTAGGAAAGCAGATGCCCCAGCCCTCTCAGTGTGTCTGGCCCCAGCTCCAAGCAAGGGTCTGGGCTCACTCTTTCATGGGCTCTCTGTGAAGTCTGAAAGGTCTCTCTCGATTTGCTTGGTAGCCGTGGTCCTCCATGAGGAAGTTTATACTAGTGTCCGCCACCCCACCTCCATCCCACTGCCCAGGCCAGCCTCAAACACCCATAGCTGGTTGTGGGCAGTGTGGTCAAACGGTGAGCACCCAGCTCAAGTGACAGGGCCAGTGACCTTATCTCTGGCAACAGAGCTTCCAGCCTGCCACTGGCTAGGCCTTCCCCTAGGAGGAGAGTCTTGTCCAGCCCTGTTACCGTCTCTGCCCAGCTCCCCCCTCCTCTCAGATCTGCCCGCCCCCTGGCCAGGTCTGCCCTAGCCCTCATCTCCATTCATGCCCACCTGAGGCCAGGTGAGGCTGTCTCTGGATGCCCTCTGCGCTCCTGGCAGGGCTTGGCTGTAGATACCCACCACTACACATACATGCCCACACACATGCACACACACTTGGTGTGTGCACACACATACACCGTTTCCAGAAGCATCTGGTGGTGGTCGCTCTGCTACTTGGGCCCAGGGAGCTGGCCTAGCCTTACCCTACCGTTAAGACTAGCAGCCCAGCAGTCACCCATGACCCACTATCCGCTAAAAGCCCTGGCCCCAGGGGGCTTTTGAAAACTCCTGACTGTGGGTATCTAGGCCAATGCAGCCAAAGATCAATGCTAAGGAACAGGTTTGGGGAGATGATGGCCAAGGAGATTAGATTCTCTTTCCATGCTCTTGTACTCGCACCCTCCTCTCTCTCTCTTTCTCTCACACACACATACACAAACACACACACAAACGTCCTCATCATTCCCCTCTCTCTCTCCCTCACTCTCTCTCTCTCCCTCCCTCCCTCCCCCTCCATCTCTCTTTTTTTCTTGCAGTAAATTCCAACCAGATGGGCAAGCTTCTTTCCCACTTCTGAAGTTGAGGGGGAATATCAGCCATGGGGGAACCAGAAATCACTCCCTTCCTCAGAGTGGATCATCCCAGCCTCACTGGGTCTCCTATTCCAGTGCCTCACGCCTCGCTGGATTAAGCCAGATATTAACAAGTATTTCCTAAATCCTTTTTGTTCCGAGTCTACTATCGACACTTGCGTTTCCCTCTCGGCAGGGCCTCAAACAGAGTTGGGGGGAGGGGAGCAGGACCCACTTTCAAGGATTCAGCTATCTGCAGGGCCAGACCCAGGCTGCAACCCCATTATCAGGGGAAAGAAGAGCTCAACTCCTGGGCATGACCGAGAATATCAATGGAGTCTCGTGTCTGCTTGGACGTGCTCTTTAAGCCCAGAGACGAGCACAAACAGAAATGGCAGCAACGACAGCTTTTGGAGCAGTCGAGTGCTGCTTCTTGCTTTGCAGCAAGAGCTGGGTCTTGTTATTTGAGCTACAGACAGAGGGATTTATATGTCTCTGTGTGATTTTTCCCTCGCAGAGTCGAGGCCCAGAATCCCTATGCATGGCAGGGCTGGGACAAAGCCTCTCACATCTAGGGATGGTCCCAGAAAGATCAGTCTGGACGTGAGTCGGGCTGAGCTGCCTGGTTTCCTGGGCCTGCAGCCTCTTATGCCCACAGCTGTGGCCACAGAGCCAACACCCTGGCCCCTGGGGTTGACCCCAACCTCAGCTGAAACTTCACCTGGACTCCTGGCTTGGGGGTCAACATCATCCACAGCTGGTCTCACACCAAGGTGTGCCTCTGCCTTGTACCCCAGGTCCAACAGCTAGCCCCCTAGCCCATCAGCCTGGGCCCATCCTAGGACTGCAGAAGGACACCATAAGAGTACAATCCTGGTTTGCTTCCCTGACGAGTAATGATCGTAATGATAACCAACACTTTTTGAGTTGTTACTATGTGCCAGGCACTTGTCCAAGGGCTTTACATGTATCCTGTGACATAGGAACTCTTCACATTACTCTCATTTTACAGAAGAGGAACCTGATGCACAGAGTTGTCCAAGGTCACAGAGCTAGCAAGTGGCAGAACTGGGATTCAGCCCGGTGTAGAGATCAGGCTCTTAAGCATGTAATCACTGCCCTCCAGGACTGCTGCCCTCTCCCTATCCTCCCGGGGTTCCCAAGATTGCAGCCAGGCCTCCCAACCCCATGCCCTGTGGCTCTGCCTCCATGAGCTACCTATCAGAGTCTCCTTTCCGGATATCACCCACCTGCCTGACTCTGGCCCAGCTTCTGACTCGGGGCTCGCTGACCTTCCCGCCTGCCAGTCTGGGCCCTGGCTCCTCGCCATCTGCTGGGACCTTCCTCCATTACCTATCCTGCCCTGTCCAGGCATCTCTTCAGAACTGACAGGATGGTTACTGCTGCTGGATACTTAGCACATTGCTGTCTAATAGAAATATAATGCAAGCCACGTGTGGAATGTTCTAGTGGCTAGGTTAAAAAAGTAAAACTAAAAAAGTGAAATGAATTTTAATAATGTCTTTTATTTCACTCACTATATCCAAACTATTATCATTTCAATATGTAATCAATATAAGAGTTATTAATGAGATCTTTTACTTTCTTTTTCCACACTCAGTCTTCCAAATTCAGTGTGTATTTTATGCTTCCAGCACATCTGACCTGGGCACTACCGAACTGAACAGCATAAATCTAGAGGCAGACTGTGGGCCTGAGGAACCCCGGGGACAGACATAACTAACCTGGGGAGGGGGGGATGGTGCACTGTTGCGGGGGGCAGAAATGATGCTGACTTGGGGGGTTCAGAGACCCGGGTTCTCCTCTCGGTGCTGATGCCAAGTCACCGGTGAGCCTGAGTAACCCCCTCACCTTCTCTGGATACTACAATGAGAGGGTTTGCCTAAAGACCCTTCTAGCTGGAACATTCTACTCCCACACCCCTGCTGTCCCCCCTACACGTCCATGGTATCTAGTTATCAGTAAGAGCAAAGTCCAGTAAGTGATGAGCACTGGTAGAGCTCCCTTTCTCCAGAGCATACAACTGTGGCCTCTTCGAGAAATATCCCTGGTTACCTGGAGCTTGGCCCTTTATTCCTCATGACCAGTGGACTTGGCCTTGGACTATCACCGAGAGCCTCCTAAATCTGTGCAAATAGAGACTGGCCATCTTTCCAGTCACAGGAGCAGTTGGAGCAGAGGTGAGCTCAACAGTGTAGCGGGCAATCAGGCTTCACCTTTCTAGAAAACCTGGCCAGCTCAGTGTTTCTCGTGTACATCCCCCTCCATGTTCTATGTATCCCACACCAACCAAAAAGGTTTGGTACAAGCTTGACTTTATGGAGTTTAGACCATGGGGGAAAACTAGGTATATTGAATATGCTTTTACCAACTGCACACGCCCTTGGGAATTCTGTAATCCACGACCCGCATGTCCCTGCCTCCCCACCCCACCCAGAGTCACTGGCTGAAACTGAAACCCTAGAGCCTCTAGATAAGCTTTTTCACTATGGTTCTGATCCTGAGAGTTGAGGAGACAAGGGCATTTACTAGTGGTTTGGACTAGTTATAATACAACTGGAACAATGTTGGCCTTTTAAAAAGATTCTTCTAAAGAAAGTATAACCTGTTTAAAGTTAGTATTGGAGTAAAGTGACCTTCTTATCACCAAGGTCAAATGTCTGTAGGATTAATTGTACTTCCAGTTCATGAAAGGATTTTTCTGTGATGATTCCAGAATTGTTTATGAAGGTGGAATAGGCCAGCATAAGTGTCTAGAGGGGCAAATCTTGCAGGTGGGTACCAGGACACAGAAAAAGGGGTGTTTTGCTTGTGCATTACCCCTGAGAGCATTGTGTCGAAGACTTGGTCTCAGCTCCTGGCCATGGGAGCTGTAGGCAAGTTTCTTTCCTTCTCTGAGCCTCGGCATCCCCATCTGCAAGGTGGGACTGAACGGAGCCTGCCCTGTGCTACTGTGGCCCAGAATGGTTGTGAGGGAGGCCCTGATGCCATAACTAACAGTTGCAAATGGATGCTATAAACTTCCAAGTGTTGGGCTCACCCAGAGGAAAACAGGGGTGCAAACATGAAGATTCCTGGTGGCCTCTGGCTATCTTCGGCATGTTCAGTGTCCATGGGGAGACTCAGAAAATGCTTTGTCCACTGTGGTCCTGGGGTAGACCAGACTCTAGGAAGCAACTGGAGCCCAGGAGGGAAGACAGGCATTCCCTGGGTCAGAGGTGAGGCAGGAAGAGGCAAAGGATTTAAAGATCTTAAATATGGTCTTGAACCGAATTATTAATAATAATTTTTAAAGCATAGAGTGCCTATGGTATTCTACCTTTTCGGAAAACACTTGGGCAAATCTTTTTTTTTTTTTTTTTTTTTTTTTTGCGGTACACAGACCTCTCACTGTTGTGGCCTCTCCCATTGCGGAGCACAGGCTCCGGACGCGCAGGCTCAGCGGCCATGGCTCACGGGCCCAGCCGCTCCGCGGCATGTGGGGTCTTCCCGGACCGGGGCACGAACCCGTGTCCCCTGCATCGGCAGGCGGACTCTCAATCACTGCGCCACCAGGGAAGCCCTTGGGCAAATCTTAATCTTCATAACAACTCTGGAAAGTGAGAACCATGATTATCTCCATTTTATTGCTGAGGCCCAGAGAGGGTAAGTCATTTATTCAAAGTCACACAGCTAGTAAATGGCAGAGCCAGGATTTGAATTCTAGGCTATCTGATAATAAAGCTAATCTCTGCTCACACCATGTTGCTCCTGACATCAGAAGAATTGTGGATGAGCACATAATGACGCTGCCAGGCTCCTATAGTGCTGTCCAGGCACGACTCCATGTCCTTTACTCATATTAGCTCACTAACGCTCACTACAACCTCACAAGCTAGGTACCGTTACTATCCTCCTCGTTGCATAGAAGAGAATGCTGAGGCACAAAGTCACTTATCTAAGGCCACCCTGCTGTCAAGAGGCAGAGCCAGGATCTGAACCTGGCATCTGACTCCGGAGCCTTTAACCACTTCTCCATGCTGCGCTTTAAGCCAGGCTGTGTTCCCCAGGCAGTGGCCTGGAGTCACCACCTAGGAATTCTTGGGTTAGCAGCAGCAGGGAAACCACCCAGGACCTCCTCTGCAGGCTGAACCCAGCAACCCTTCCCCAGGAGCATCAAGCCGCCATGCTCACCTTTTAAGAAAGCCCAGCCAAGCAGAAGCAAGCTCAGCCTGACAGAGAGGCAAGGTGGTGTAGTGGAAAGAATGTGGCCTCTGGCATCAGACAAACCTGAGTTGAAATCTTGGCTTTAGAAATTACTTTGTGACCTGGGGCAAATCACCGAACTTCTCGGGATGTCAGTGTCCCACCGCTAAGGGCTGTTGTGAGAAGCAAATGAAATGGCCACATAGAAAAGTGAATTATATACTCCAAGGTGCTCTTGAAGGTTAGTTGGAATTGTTAGTTGTTCTATAGGGCTAAGTTCCTCTGCCCAGGCTGAGCCAAAGCGGCGACCGAGGGAAGTGGGCTTTAGAAATGCTAATGGCCTGCGTGAGTGGCAGGCGGAGACAATGGAGGAGAGCGCCTTGAATAGGGCGGCGGGGCCTGGGAGCGGGGCTCCCCACGTGGGAGCGGAGTGGGGGAGGGGCTGGAGGGGGGCGGCCGTTCCCGGCGGAGGGGATCCGAGACTGGGCTAATTGGAAGGGGCTGGAGCTGCGGGGGCAGGAAGGGGGAGGGGATTACCTGCGGGTCGGCGGCCCACGGGGGCGGGGCTCCCAGGAGGGGGTCCTGACGGGATCCTGGATCGGGGTACAGGAGCCCCGGGCCTGGGGCCAGGTGTGCAGACCCCCTGAGCTGGACACCCAGAGATAGAGGGTGGGTGTGGTGGGGCCGGGGCTGGGGGTGGAGATGAAGCTGGAGGTAGGAAAGACAGGGGAGCTAATTTCTAAAGCCAGCTTGGATCCTGACCTCCTTGGGTGACCTGGGGATGAGCCTCCCCAGTGCTAGGACTCTATGGGGGCAGTGTGTGTGTGTGTGTGGTGTGTGATGGGCTGGCTGAGGGGATGCGGGAGCTGGGTCTGTAACCTTCTCCTCGTTCCCCTCCTCCTCCCCTCCATGTCTTCCCTCTCTTCCTCTCCCCCAGTCCTCTCGCTTTGCCCTCCCTCCCCTCCGCCTGTACCATGAAGGCTGTTTTTGTTCCTCCTCCTGGCCTAGCCCCCGAGGTGTGCAAACAGGAAGGACCTCTCCCCGGGCAGTGAGTAAGGAGGGGAAAATGAGGTGTTGAAAAGATGACAAGTCGCCCTGTCAGAGCTCACCTTGGCAGGGAGCAGGCGGCAGGGGCCGGCGGGTGGTAGGAGGGGGTCCACCCTGGAAGCCAGCCTACATGTGCCCAGAGCCAGGCAAGCTGGTCCTCAACAAGCAGGCACTGTGTATGCGTTTGTTTGGTTTAGAAAAGCGCCCCCCCAATTCCCACCATCAAAGATTCCTTCCTTTCCCTCCCAGTAGGAAGAGTAAAGGCCGCTAGGCCAGAGGTTTAGAGTGTGATTGAAGGGGGCAGGCCAATGGGAGGGGGCTGTGAAGGAGGCTCAAATCCCTCTTCTAAGCTCCGAGCCTTGCATCCAACAGCCTCCTGGACATCCCCTGGCATGTCTCAAAGGCACCTCAAACTTGACATCCTAAACTGAATTCATCAATGCCACTCTCCCCATGCCTGCATTCTGTCCCTCCTATAGGGTTCCTATCTCAGTAAATGACCTCATCATCCAGTCACCCAAAAGCCTAAGTCTTGGGAGTCATCCAAGACTTCCTCATACCCCCCAATTGGATCAGTTTCCTAATCTGGTCAGTTCTCCTTCTTATCTCTTGAATCTGTCTCTTCTCTCGCTCCTCATGGCCATCATTCTATGTTAGTTTCATTCATTCTCTCATTCAACAATGATTTATTAAGCGTCTACCATGTGCCAGGCACTGTGCTATAGCCATTGAAGATTCAGCTGTGAACAAATCCAGCTGGCTCGTGCTCCTGTGGAGTTTTGTGCCCGACATGGCTGGGTTCACTGCAGTGGGATGGGGCTCCCTGGATGAGCCAGTTTCCAAGACTCTTCCCTCCAGAGCAGAAGGGTTAAGAGCAATGATTCTGGAGCCAGCCTGCCTGGGTTTGATTTCTGGCTCTACCACTTACAGCTGTGAGCCCTCGGGCAAATCACTTAATCTCTCTGTGCCTTGGTTTTCTGACATGGAAGATGGGAGTGACGATGGCACTTACCTCATAGGGCTACTATAATGACTGAGTACTTATCTTTTATATATTTTAATATTTATGTATATTTTAAGTGCAAGCACAGTGTTCTATTAGCGTGGTTAATTTTATTATTTAGAGTATGGAGTGAGGCAGGGCCTGATGATAAACCAAATTATCGGAACCCAGTGGGAGGCCTGCCTGAGAGGCAATGGATCAGATCGCAAGAATATGGCAGTGGGTGCTTGCAATGGCCCCGTCAAGAAGTCTGCATGGGAAATCCAAGAGTCCAGATTAGCTAGCAGACGTCTGGCATAGGAAATCCAGGTATAGAATCCAGAAATCCAAAGGGTAGGAAGCAAAGGGTGGCAGATTAGTTACTGTCAGAAAGGCTGGGGTACCAGCCCCAGCTCTGCCACTTCCTAGTTGTGTGACCTTGAGCAGGTCATTTTCCCTCTGGAGACTTAGTTTCCTAAGGATAGCAGTTAACAAATACTAAAAAGCTTAATATGCATCAAGCACAGCTCTCAGCACTTTAACTGCCCCTCAAAGAGAGCTACTATTATTGAACTCCCATTTTATTGGTGAGAAAACTGAGGCACAGACAGGTTAAGGCACTTGCCCAAGATCGCAGAGTAAGTGAAATGCAGACACAGGACCTGAAAGCAGGTATCTTTGAGACTGGCAATCAGCTCACCTCCTTTGCAGAGCTGTTGTGAAAATTGCGCGATATACTTCTGGAAGTATTTGGTAGCAGGTTGGCAGGCTGCCCAAGGAGGACTATCTCCAGGCTGTGGGCTCCGGCTGCTGGGCTGAGTCAGGAGGAAGCCTGGGCCTCAGGCATCTAACAGGACCTGAGCAATGCCAGAGTCGCGGGGACAAGCCAGAATCCCCTGGTCAGAAGCAGGGCTCAAGGTTAAGCCTGGGCTAGAGGCCAAGGGGACTCGAACCCCTGAAACTGCTTGAGGGCAGAGACCGTCTTGGTCTTGCCTGGATTCCTCAGTGCTCCACAAAAGGAAGTGCTTAGTAAATATAGGAAGGAAATGCCACTTCTAGAAGGTCTCCTATATATGGCCACTGCACTAGTCCCTCAAGTCCTCTTCACAGCGGTTCCATGAGGTTCTCGTCCCCATTTTACTGATGAGAAAACTGAGGCCCAGAAAGGTCAAGTGACTCACTCAAAGCCCGGAGCTCACAAGTAGTCTGTGAACGCAGAGAAGAGAAAAAAACCAGAAAAGACAAAGACCCCAGCCCCCCATCCATGGCTGAGGAGGAATGTACATTTTAACTCTCTAATGATACACTTCTTTGGTGACCACGGGTCTTCCGTCTATGGTCTAGGCTTTCACTGAAGACCCCAGAGAAGCCCCTACCCCTCGCCGGCCTGAACGTATCACTCTGGGACCCCTTCACTTAGGAACGAAGAGACCAGTGGGAACTTCTGACTCCCACAGACCCAGAGGAGCTCCACTCTCTTAGCCGGGAGGACTCTGGACAAGCCTCGGGCTTTTCTTTCCCGGTGCCCAGCCTGCGAGGGAGGAGTCAGTGCAGCAGCCGTGCCTAATCAGGCGGGGCCCCGGGACACAGAAGCTCCTTCATCCAGGCCTGAGGAGGGGTCAGGCCAGGGCTCAGGGAGGGGCCAGGGCAGACACAGAGCCCATCCAGCCGGGACCAGCCCACATTCCTCAGCGGGCCTGGATGGGGTGGGCACGCTCCACAGGAAGCCAAGCCCTTCACGAGAGGGGCTCAGCCACCATCTGTGCATACAGACAGCGGTGAGCAAAGGGCCTCGGCCGGCCGGCAGAGGCAATTGCACAGAAAAAAATAGCAAACATTTTACTTCCTCCTCCTCCCCCATCTCCCCGCACTCTGCTTCCAAAGGGAATGTTGGACTCCTGTTAAGTATTTTTCTCCAGACCAGGGCCAGGCATCCGGAGTCGGCCTTGCTTGGTCACTGAAGAGAGAACGATGTGTGTGGGGGGATTCTTTCTACCCAGGGAGTAGTGGTTTTTCTTCTGAGACCCAGGCTCCTGCTGGTCCAGCTCAGAAAAAAGAGCCAGGAGAAATGATAACGAACAGCAACCATCCTCTTATGCTTATACTGCGTATTCTGTCCATCTGTTATTTCCTTTGCTCATTCCAGCCACCCTATGAAATAGGGATTCTTTTGTCCCATTTTATAAATAAGCAAACCGAGGCTGAGAGAGGGTGTGTGCCTTGCTCGCCACTCACAGTGAATTAGCATGAAAACTGTTTCTGACGCAGGCCTGACTCCAGATGCCCTGGTCTCTCTGCTAGCCCGCACTGCCCACAGCCTGCCTGCCTTCCCTCAGGAAGAGCCAGCCTTGAGAGGCTTGAGTCCGTTTTCCAGTAACATTCCAATTTTGTTTTTCCCTGTTTGCTCTGATCACCTGCTTGTTGAAGGGAATTTGAGAAAGGCCCTCAAAAGGGAAAGAAAATTAAAATCACCCACAATCCTACCACTTTTAGCTAACATGACGGTTGAGGTAGATTTCCTGATAGTTCCTCTGTTATGCACATATACAATCTGGAGATCTCTTTTACATACCTGAGATGTTAGTGGACCTGCTCTAGGTGCTGGGCCACCCACCAGCCCCACGCTGTGTCCTCAGCTGAACTTGTGGTTCCTCTTCTCTCTGTAAGGTTTGCTCCGGCGGAAGTTTCTGGTTCCCAGGGGCCCGTGCACACACACCATGCTATGTCATACCCCTGCCTTTGTTCATTCAGTTCCCTTTGCCAGAGGTCTCGGCCCTTCTGCCTCCCTCCCTCCTTTCTCTCTCTCTCTATTGGTCATGTATACACATGGTGAAAAAAAATCAAATTAACAAAAACTCCAAAGGGGCAAAAGGGCATATAGTAAAGGGTGTGGCTCCTTCTCACCCCTGACCTCAGCGCGTATTTCTTGTGTCTTTCCAGAGACATTCTATGTACAAGTAAGCACTGATGTGCATGTATCTCTTGTGAAACACGCATGACAACTGTGTCCACTATTCTATGACTCACTCTTGTAACTTCTTGGTTTTTGGATACTCTTACACTGCATTAGCTGCAGGTCTGCCTCATGCTGGGTAGAGGCTGTCTAGTGAAGCATCTGATGACTGTGCCATAATTTATTTAACTAGGCCCCTAGTGATGGACATTGAAATGCTTTCCAGTCTCTTGCTACTACAAATGATGCAACAATAAATATCCTTATACAAACAACCTTGTGCTTTTGCTCATGGAGAAGAAATTCTACTAGTGGAATTGCTGGATCCGAGAGTGTGCAGATTTTAAATGTCAATACATTTCACTAAATATCCCTTCAAACAAACCGACTGAAACTCCCACCGATAGACTACGCTGGAAAGGACCCAGCCTACCCTCCTTCCCTCCTTTCTTCATCTGCCTAATGCCAACTCATGCTTTCGGAGTGGTCTCGTCCAGGATGCCCCCAAGGACCAGCCCCCCTGCCCAGCACAGCCAGCAGGGCTGACTCTTGCCAGCCATCCCATGTTTGCCTCCACATAGTGCTTTTCACAAAAGACTGCAAGCCTCTCTTTACACATCTGTTTCCCACCCTAGACTGTGAGCTCTTTGAGGGAAGGACTAAGCTTTATTCATCTCTTGCAGGCCCTGGTCCAACACACCACGGGCAGAAGGTCAATAAATATTTGTTGAACTAAATTAGTCAGCTCTGAATCCCCAGCTCCAAGCACAGAGTTTGCTGAATCCAAGCGTGGTCTGAGCTGAGCAGTGCCTTTGGCTTGGTTCCTCTAGGTCCCCGGACATTTGTCTTCATGGGTTTGGTGCTCAGTCCCTACCTTCCTTCAGGCTGGCTCCCAGGCCCTGCTTGAGCTGCATTCCTCCAACTCTGTAAGCAGTTACTATCTCCTAGTCCTTAGCTGCTGTGGAAGAAGTCCTCTATGATCTGGGGATTGTTTCTCCTCTCCCTCCCACCCAAATGCCTAGTGCCCTCTTGTCTGGGTGCCCCTGGGAAGCTCTTGCCCGATCCCTCAGTGAGCTGCTGGGAGGCTGGCAGGCTGGGGTACCTGTGGCCAGCAACCCTGAATGGGGTCAAGCTGGAGCCAGGCTGGACTTTTACACTGAGGACCAGACCCCTACATGCTCCTCACCACACTGGGACTGGGAGAGGCGCAGAGAAGACATCCCTGCTGCCCTCCCCCGCCATGCACACGTACTCTTGCTCTCCCTTCAGACCTGCCACTTCCTTTACAAACCTCGGTCTCCTTATGGTTCACCTCCTGGGGGTGACAGGAGGGTCCAGCGACATCACTGAATGTGAAGAGGTCTGGGGAAATCTTATCCAAATGGAAGGGATTATAAAGCCTAACATTCCACCACCCTCTTTGGGTTAGTGAAGTCCAGAGGGTGGAAATAGTACGAGAGGCATGCAGGGGCCAGCAGAAACCTGCAGCAAAGTCCCATTCTGCAGATGTGAGTGCCAAGGCAGGCTGAAAGTGTTGCTCAACGGTCCCAGAACCCGGCTTGATCCATGCCAGGCCTTGCCAGAGGGTGGGGCCCGGTGGCAGATGGACAAGCACCGTATCAGCCCCATGTTTGTCAGAGATTCAACTCAAGCCAAAGAGGGATGTGCTGAGGCTGTTTGCCATGTGTTTCTCGATCTGCAGGATGAGCACCACTTCCTAGCCACTGGCCCTGGGCCTAAGAACAGCCTCTGAAGCACTGGGGATTCAGCAGGACAAACAGAAAACGGGACAGAAGGTGTAAGAAGGAGAGGATGGCTGATGGGGACGAAGGGGAGGAGGAGGGGGGTGGAGCCAGCAGAGGCTGGGGGTGGGTCACACGCACCTGGTCCGGCCAGATCCCTGTGACTCCTCCCAGGTTCTCTGAACACACCCCCCGCCCTGAGCCTACCTTGGGGGAGGAACTCATTCATCCTGTCAGCAAATGCTGCTGAACACTTTTGAGCCCAGCACTGAGTGCCAGGACTTTGGAAATGAGTCAGACACAGAGAGCTCCTGACCGCGAGGACTCACGGGGATGGGACGCAGAGAGGGAAGGAGCTAGGGGTATCATAAAATATTGTTTTCAGGAACTGGCACGTGAACAGGGCTTCTTAGAGAATGGATAGAATTGACAGGGCTGGTAGGGACATTTCAGGTCAGAGGTCCAGACACAAATGTAGAAGGACCTAGCTGGAACAGAGGGCTGAGAGGAGGTCATGCCTTAGAGTCAGGAAAAGCCTTATGATGGCTCAGCTGTAGTGCCAGCTGTGGGGACCACCTCAGGAAGCTGAGGTGCTCTCTTGCAAGATGAAGTGGTTTCTGCTCCAAATCGGTGACCAAAATGGGAGGCTATTTATTCTGCAGCCAGGAAACATGTCCAGAAACCAAGACGTCCAGGGTGATGGGTGGCACCTTCCATGAATACACCAAATAACCTACCCTCAAACATGACTGCTTTGTGTGTCCCCAAGGCCTGCTGTTCTAGAACCATGGCAAGAGGTGCCAATAAGGGGTCCACTGCACTGTAAACAGAAATCGCCTGACCCTTGGTCATTGGGGATATCTCATATGACTAGGAAAACAGGCACAAAAGTGGGCTACGGTGTTGGCAAGTGTGCCATTTAGGGTTCTTAGTTACAAACAACAGAAACCTACTTTAGTTAATTTAAGCAGAAGAGTTTTATTGGAAAGCAATGGCGGAGGCTGGGGAATTGTCAGAGGATAGAGAGTCAGAAACTGGCAAGAACAAGGGAACCAGGCAGACAAGGACAGGGTCACATCCCGCCCCCCGGGCCGCCACCACCATCAGCACCAAGGCAGCACAGGAGCAAATGCTTCAAGACCCCGGCTCCTCTGATTTCCTACCTCCAGGCAGGCGTAAGTGTCTGATGTGCTGAGACTGAGGTCTCAGTTCAGGCTGCTTGGGCCCTGGGCCTGGGTCTCAGGCCTTGTTGGTGTCCCTAGTCAGGAGAGCCTCACCTCTGGCACAACCCTCCACAGCAATAGGCTTCTCAGACAGGCCCTGGGGAGGGGTCCCTTTACGTGGATGTACTAATGCTGACCCTAAGGGAAATCGGGGCTGCCGCTCCACAAGGAGCAGGGAGAAAGACGACCAGGACCCAAGGGGGTTCCTAACACATCTCCTTGTGTGGTGCCAGTTAGGGCACAGCAAAGGTTAATGTTAGGCCAACCACCACAACGCTACCCAACAAGGGCCCTCCAAGGTCGCAGACTTCTAAGACACCATGACAGCTGAGGTGCTGGCTGAAGGCCAAGGGGGGACACAGAATTGCTGTGGGGGACGAAGTTATAAATAGCGGCTTGACCAGTTGCAGAAAAAAAAGACTGTGGCTTCCACCACATATTTCCATGCTTGCAATGAGAGAAAAATTATTTTTTATCAATTGGAAACTATTTTGATTTGACTTATTTTGTTAACATTCACGAAAATACACTGACACTATAAAAAAAATCAAGCAGACTATTTCGGGTGAAAAAAATCAAAAGCCTCCTTCCTTACTCTTTTCTTGCAAGCCCCTGTCCCTCCCCAAAGGTAACCACTGCCATCACTTAGGTATGTAGCCTTCCAGACACTTTTATGCATTTGCATATATAGTTTGGTTTTGTAAGGTTTTATTTTACATCAAGATTGTACATATTGCTCTACAATATGCTTTTTTTACTTAACATTATGTCTTGGAGATCTTTCCATATCAGTACATACAGGTTTTTTTTATAATTTTTTTGTGATTCTATAATGCCTTTTCCATTTATTAATTAATTTATTTATTTTTGCCGTGTTGGGTCTTCGTTTCTGTGCGAGGGCTTTCTCTAGTTGTGGCAAGTGGGGGCCACTCTTCATCGCGGTGCGCAGGCCTCTCACTATCGCGGCCTCTCTTGTTGCAGGAGCACAGGCTCCAGACGCGCAGGCTCAGTAATTGTGGCTCACGGGCCTAGTTGCTCCGTGGCATGTGGGATCCTCCCAGACCAGGGCTCGAACCCGTGTCCCCTGCATTAGCAGGCAGATTCTCAACCACTGCGCCACCAGGGAAGCCCCTATACAGTTTTTAACTGTTGCATAGTATTAATTCTATACAACCAATGTATCTAAGTTGCGCTCAGGGACACGTACCACTTTACATTTTGAAAGCAAGCTGCTCCCCAAACTGCCCCCTGAAAACGCTGCTATCGTTTACATTCACACCCACAACACGAGTGCTCCCATTTCTTCTCTTTGTAGCCCAAACTAGATATTGTCACGAAGAAAAACTATTGCTTTCTGATGGACACAATCGGTTTCATTGTCGTGTTAATTTACACGGCACTGATTGCCAGTGAGGTTGATCATTAGCAATAGCCAAGCTGTTGGAGCTGAAAACAGCTCTCCAACTGTTGGGAGGAGCATCAATTAGTACAATCACTTTGGAGAGCAGTTTGGCAATATCTAGTTAGAATGAAGATGTTCTAAACCTAAGATGCCCAAATTTCACCTCCGTATACTTATCCCTAGGGAAATTCACACGTGTGCACAAAGGAACATCTCTTAAGTATGTTCATTGCTGCCAAATACTGGGAAGAACCTAAATGTCCACCAATGGGAGAATAGATAAATAACTTGTGGTTATTCATACAATGGAATATTTAGTATACAGCCGTCAGAAGGCATGTATCAAAATGGCTAAATCTCAAAAGCAATGTTGAGTGAAAAAAAGCAAGTTGCAAAACGATACATACATTCTAGCAATTATGTCCATTTAAAAAACAAACACTCTATATTGGTTATGGAGATACACACACACACATATACATACATATGTACACAAATACATACACACACACACACACACACACACATCTAAAAATGTAGACGAGAAGTAAACAATTTCCTGGGTAGTGCTTACCTCTGTGGAGGAAGGTAAATATGACGGGTGAAGAACTTCACCTGTGCCTGAAAGTGTAAACTTATTGGAGAGAGAGAGAGATCTGAAGCCAATATGGCTAAATGTTCAAACCTGTTCACTTTGCGTGGGTGGGTACCTCTGTTTTTCGTAGCACTTGTCTGGCATATATTTTTCTGTTCCTTTTGTGTCACTGTGTTAATGTATACAATCAACATACAGCTTTTTTTTTTTTTTACCCACTTCCTCTGAGACTTGCTTTTTTCTAAAAGGGGATTTTAACTCCTTCACCCCTACACTCCAATTGGATGTATTCCTACCATCATTATTTTTACTATGCTTTCTCACTGTTTCTTTCCTTCTCATAGACTGACAGAGTATCCTCTACTCAACCTTTGCCCCTTTAGTAGCCTGACAACCATACACTTTACCCCTACTTAGAAGTAATTACCCTTACTTTTGCTGTTGTTGGAGTCAGCATTTCCAGTGAAACTAAAGTTTTTCTCCTAGTGGGAACACCAAAAAACCCTATTTGGGATGCAAATGCAAGAGATCAATTATAAAGTCACTTAGTACCACCATTTTAGACAAAACCAAACAATTCCACTATACCATGTAAAACCAAAAGGAGAACTTTAATAAGCTTTTTACGGCACTGCAATTACAGGAACATTAACCCATAACATGCAACAGAAATGATGATGCCCTTTGGACAAATTTAACAGATAAACTTGACGTTACAATCAACAGCAACATATTCTACTGAAAAAAACAAATGCAACTTATTTCACCATTCAGGTTAGAAAATGTATGTTTTTACTGCAATCGCAAGTAGCATTTAGAAAGTTTAGTTTTCCCTTTCTAACCTCTAAAACACAGGATGATTTTTTTTCAATGCAATCGTACACAACCTTTTTCACACTGGAAATAATCACAAGGAATCGACAGGTGGAGATCAATCGACTGATTGATTTCATTTTAACAATTAATTTGGAGAGGGCTCCTGCAGTATTGTGGATTTCAGATGGGGAAAATCATCAGACCAGGAGGTAAGAGCCTTGGTCTTAAAGCGGGGGAGGGAACATGCAGCGGCACACGGGGCAAGTGCCTGACTTCTGAAGCCAGATGGACACACAGGGCTTGTGGAAATAGTGGTGGCACGGCAGCTCCGTTGCCACCTCCCCCTTCACATATTCACTGCAACAGATGGGGCAACACATCTCCTGCCCCACCGCGCTGTGATCTTCCGTGACCAGGATCTCGGGAAGAGCATCGATGCTCTCCTTGCTGGCTGGTGGATTGGCCACCTCCACGTCCACCGCGAGAGACTCCAAGTGCGCCAGGGCAGTTTCCATTGCCTGGGCCAGGCGTTCTTCAAGTGCCATGTACGTGAGGAACTGAGGATCCACGTAGGAAATGGCTTCAGCCACCCCCAACCCATCCGCAAACCCATCGAAGAGGCTCCAATCCACTTCGAGGTCTTCACTGACACTGGAGTCATCTTCAAGGTTGTTGTTGCCATCCAGCATGAAGACGCTGGGCTGCAGAAACTCCTGACCGGAATCATTATCCCCCTCACTGCTGTTCTCGTTTTCGTTGTATTGGAGCCAAGGAACTTCTTCTTCGGTGGTTGCCCGTTCCTCTTCCTGGAGAGACGGGCCTCGAACTTCTTCAAGTTCATTGCCGCCACTGCTGCCAGCACTGGCACCAGCACTGGGGCTGGCGCTGGCACTGGCATTCACTCTGGCTTGCTCGGCTTCATGCTCTTCTTTTCCTGGCAGAGTCTCCCAGCTCTCGCCACTGGACGACAGATTTTGCTCCCGACCTCGATACTTGCGACGCAGAGCCGCAGTCCACTCTTTGTCACTGTCAGAGTCTTCTTCGAAGTATCTGTAGTAATCATCGCTGTACGTCCAGAAGTCAGGATCAGCCATGGTTCGTCGCCGTCTCGGTACCTTTTCCGGCTTCACTTGGTCACTCCTGGCTTCCCTCTTGTCTTCAGGGTACTTCGGCTCAGGGTAGCCACCTGAACTCTCGCCTCTGCCTCTTCTTGCCAGGCCATCCGAGTGGCCTTCATCAGCGTTGGCAGTCTCCCTCCACCTGGAAGTACTGTGTGGCATATCATCATCATCATCAGTATCAAAAAATATTTTTGGTTTCACGCAGTTGGGACTTGCCGGATTTCTGATTTTGGGCCTCACCACCGGCTCCTCTGAACTCTTTGGGGTGTTTTCCCCACCACCACAAATACTCACAGGAGCCCTGCTGGGACACGCAGGTAAATTCTGCTCCCGTCTCTCCCTCTCCAGGCTGTTGCCATTTGTGACCACCTTGCCTTCAGCAGAAGATGGCTGAGGGGCCATGCTATTTGGCTGCAGGAACTCAGCTCTGCTAGCAGAGCCCCGTGCTGTAGGGGCCGGGTCTAACTTGTCAAGCTCCTCTCTCACATCGCGGTTAAAACTAGAGAACTGTAGGGGCACCCCAGCCAGAGACCTCGCCCCCTTCTCTGGGTCATACAGCTTATCATCTTTAAACTTGCCAGTTTTCCCTCTCACTGGCACTCGCTCAACAGGCCCAGCCCCCTCCTCCTCACTATCATCTGCCCCGAAACAGTCAACATGTCCATAAGCCATTCCTCTTCTGCTCCCCGAAGCCCTGTACTCTCTGGGCGGGTACCTGGAGTAGTCCTCATTATCAACATTCAGGCTGGTTCCCGAGCTCTCGCTGTCGTCCCAACTACGACGACGAGTGGTGGAAAATGGTGATCGGCTCCTCCTCTTGGTGGTTTGACTGGGGGCTGATCTGTGCATTGGGACTTCGGATGACGTCTTTCTCTGGCCGGAAATCCTTTCCTGCTGGCTCGTGGATGGCCTGAAACTGACATAAGCATGCCTTCTTCCATACCTCCTGCCTGTATTGGACTGATACCCTCCTCCTGGCTTGGGCCATACAGGCTAGCTAGATTCCTGACCCACTTGCTCTGACTTAGGAGGGTTTCCAATACAGCTGGGGCTTGAGTGGAAAGGCTCCTGCTCCCTGGGCACGCTTTGGAGATGGGAAGGTCAAATCAGTTCGGAATAAAGGAGCGGGGAGATCTATTTTCACTTCAGCAGGCAGGTTACAGAAAGAATAAGGGGCCTTTAAAATTAGGTTCACTTTCTTCTAAGGCCTGGAGTAGCATTCCAGTGACTGTCAGGTGTAGACCTGGAACACATTTTTAATGTTGGCAAAATAATTACAAAACTGGGTTTGTAGGAAAGCCAGACTCGGGGGAGAATCTGACGGAAGATGGGGGAGGGGTGACTGGACGCTGGGAAGATAGGTGAAGCGCTGGAATTGTGCCAACATGGGAAGAGGAAAGACGGCTGTGGGTTTTTTTTTAAATGGGGTATCTGCGTTTTTCGGAGTCCTGTATACATACAGGAGCAATGCAAACTGGAATAGGGGTGGAAAATATAGATCACCATCACTGTGTATGCGAGAGTGTCTACGCGTCTGTCAGGAGGAGAGGGGCAGGTGGAAGGGGGACCGGGCAGGTGGAAGGGGGACCAGCAATCACGAAGTGGAGAGACTCCTGTATTTGTAGGGGGAAAGGGCAGGTGACAGTGGCACTGGGAAGAGGCATGAGTGTCAGGCAGAATGAGACCCGTTCTGGATGTGGGTATGAAAATGACAGGCATGGATGGGGTGGCTTCAGGGGAGAGGGGCGTGTGTAAGCACGATAGACAGAGAATGTGCATGTGGCTCCGATGTGTGATGGCTGGAACTCTAGGGAGGAATGCCTGTGTTTATGTGCCTGTGGCAAGCCAGGAAGGGTATAGTGGCACTGAACAGGGGGTGTCCTTGAGTTTGTGTGCGTGTGTTCATCAAAATGGGAGGCAACAATGGAGAAGGGTCAGTGTGAGCATCGATATGGGGACAGCACTGGAGAGGGAAGTGCGTATGGCAGGCGGGCAGGCGGGTGGGCACCAGCAAAGGATGTCTCTATGCATGGATGTGGCGAGCAGGAAGGGGGGATGTCCCTGGAGAAGGATTTATGTGAGTGTGTGTGCATGGCAGGGACCAGCGAAGGAGGCTGTCTAGGCACATAGGTAGCAGACAGGGAGCACCTGAGAGGGGTATGTAAAAGAGCGTGTGGGTGCGTGTGCATGTAAGTGGCATAGGAAAGAGGAGCCAGCAATCTGTGTAAGTGGGCAGGGGGTAAGGCGGCCCACAGGGTGTGTGTGTGTGTGTGTGTGTGTGTGTGTGTGTGTGTGTTGTGTGTGTGCTCACCAGAGCAAGAAGAGGCAGAGGGAGGAGGGGGATGCTTCTGGAGGTGTGTATGTGGCAGGCGGTGAGAGGCAGGGAGAAGCACCGGAGAGTGTGAGGCTGTGTGTGTGTGTGTCTGTGTGTCAGTCTGTCTCTGTCTCTCTCAGGGGAAGGCACTGGAGACTGGGACAGTGTGTGAGAGGGTGTGTGTGCATGTCTATCCAAGCATGTGCGGGGGAGGGGGACACGAAGGAACCTTGAGTATGAGGGGGGGCGGCGGTAAGGCAGCCGCAATGGAAGGTTTTTGTGCATGCGTGTGAGCGCGCGCATGTGCGTGTATGTGTGTATGTGCGGGCATGTGCGTGTATGTGTCCCTGCACGCGCACGCGAGACACGGGGATGGGAGGGGGTCCACAACGACATAATGAGACGGGGAAACATGTAACGGCTCAAACGGTAGATCCAAACCGATGTGGCAGGGAAGGGGGGAAAAAAAGAAAAGGGCGTGTGGGGTTATAGTTTTTCCCTGGGAATGATTTGTTTTTCTGACAATTCTTTTCCTGGTCACAACATATTTGCCTAAAAATCTTCACCATTTACCATTCATCAAAACAACTTCAAAATGGGGAAAGAAAGGCCACGGATAGCTCCGCAGAGGGGCCAAGGAGGGAGGCAGGAGGAGAGGGGAGGACAGGCGGAGAGGGCCGCGACCACCACTCCCCTCTCGAATTCAAGCCACCCGAGCTGGGACCGAGCCACACGTAAGGGGCCGGAAGATGAAGGATGGAGCCCTAAATCGGGCCAGTGGAGGGCACAGGCCTCCCTCTGCGGTCAGGTCCCACGTCCGCCCCACCCCTTCCCGAGGGGCGAGCCCGAAAATCTGTTCATTAGAGCCCACCCCCCCTCCACATCCTCGCGCCGGTGCCCGGCCACTCGCCCCACGCCCGGCCACTCGCCCCACCGCCACGTCTGGAGGGAGCGAGGAAATAAACAGCCTTTCACTCACCCAGTCGCGACCCCTGCACGCTCTCGGAAAGAGAAGCTCCCTCGGACCTCCAACCGCCACAACCTCCAGAGCCGCTGCTCCCGGGGCTCCAGCTCCTCCCCCTCCAGACAGCGGCGGGACGGGCGCGACTGCGGCGGCGGAAGTGATTGTACCGTCGCGGCGGCCCGCCCCCTTGATGTGGCGGGGGCGGCAGCTGCTCTCGACAAATCAGGGTGGGCTCGAAAACATTATTTCATTTGAAATGATGAAATCGTCAAGGATACAGAAAAGGACAGCAAAAAATGTAACCAACAGCCAGCTTTAACAAATGTTAAACATTTAGTCATTTGCCCTTCTGTTCTGGGCTTTGGGTGGTTGTTGTTGTTTGAAATAAAATGAAATCCGAAAACTCTTTCTGCTTCATTCTGATGTGAAAGTAATGATATTAATATATCCTATCTTATGTTCTATGTTATGATCTGTAGAGAAGTATCACGGTACTTAGGGTTGCAATCAGCTGAATTTTTTTAACCTGGTGGTTGAAGCAAATTGAACTGTTTACAGTAGAATTTGTTGCTGTAAATCACAAAATCGAGGTTCTCTATCCAAAAGAAATGATCAATCATTGCAGCACAACATGGGTTCACATTTTCGTAACTGCATTGCCCTTCAAAATATTATAGCTATGCCTTTGGGATTTATACAATTTTACTGAACTCCGAAATCTTTTTTTTTAAATTGCACTTTACATATACCTCTAATATTTGCGTTAAATGTAAAGACTGCCTATGTTCACAACAGTAGCAAAGCTTTGTTCTTTACTGGGAATAAAATGCGTAATAGAAGAGCAAGAAATTTTAGGGGCAACAACAAAATAGAAATAGGATGTACAACTTTCAAACCGTTGAAGAAATAATATATAGAACAAAGAGAAAAAAATCTAACAAAAGGCAGAAATGGAATGGGAGGCAACAAGAAAGTATGTTAAAAAGGGGGGGAGCAGAAAAAATCCAAATATGTCAGGATGTATTATGGGTTAACATCTCCCATTAAAAATAAAAAAGCAAACTCTCATTTTAGTTTTAGCATTTAGTTTTTAGAAATCCAGTTATAATTCAAGAAGAGTCATGTACCAAAATGTTCATTGCAGCTCTATTTACAATAGCCAGGACATGGAAGCAACCTAAGTGTCCATTAACAGATAAACGGATAAAGAAGATTTGGCACATATATACTATGGAATATTACTCAGCCATATAAAGGAACAAAACTGAGTTATTTGTAGTGAGGTGGATGGACCTAGAGTCTGTCATACAGAGTGAAGTAAGTCAGAAAGAGAAAAACAAATACCATATGCTAACACATATATATGGAATCTAAGAAAAAAAAAGGTCATGAAGAACCTAGGGGCAAGACGGGAATAAAGACACAGACCTACTAGAGAATGGACTTGAGGATATGGGGAGGGGGAAGGGTAAGCTGTGACAAAGTGAGAGAGTGGCATGGACATATATACACTAGCAAATGTCAAATAGATAGCTAGTGGGAAGCAGCTGCAAAGCACAGGGAGATCAGCTAGGTGGTTTGTGACCACCTAGAGGGTTGGGATAGGGAGGGTGGGAGGGAGGGAGACGCAAGAGGGAAGAGACATGGGAACATATGTATATGTATAACTGATTCACTTTGTTATAAAGCAGTAACTAACACACCATTGTAAAGCAATTATACTCCAATAAAGATGTTAAAAAAAAAAGAAATCCAGTTATATGCTGTTTATATGCTTCACCTAAAGCAGAAATAGGAATAGAATATATATGCCAGTTAAATACCAGCAGAAAGGAAGGAAAGAAAGAAGAAGGAAGGGAGAGGAGGAAAGATGGAAGGAGGGGAAGGAAGGAATTTTAGAAAGAAAAAAGGATAAGGAAAGAGACATGTAGCAATGTTAATATCAGAAAAATCAAGAACTCAAAGTAAAAAGCATTAAAGAAAACAAATCAGGTTGTTTCATTCACCAAGGAGATATAGTCACTAAAATTTATATGCCAAACAAAGTAATTTCAAAATATATGAGGCAAATATTGTTAGAATTATAGAAATCAGAAAGTCTGCAATTATAGTAGAAGACTTAACCACACTTGCTGTGGTATAGATAGAGCAAATAGATTGCAAAATAAACAAGGATATAGAGAGATTCCACAACCCAATTAATAAGCCTCATCTAACGTATATGTATTTTTGTACTCAAGAAATAATGTATTTTTTATTTAAAATATTTCAAACATACAGAAAAGTACCGAGAATTAAACATACTTTTGCCCACATGTACTTGTCACACAGACCAAGCACATTTTATTTTCTTCAGATCCTCAGATACTTCTGTTTTTGAAACAAACTGTTACAGTTGAAGCTCTCACTTTATCCTATTTATCTTACTTCTTTTCCCCAAAAAAGCACCATTTAGAAGTTTCTTTCTTGTGCATGTTTTTTTCTTTTTTCTACATATATATATATATATATATATATGTAATCAATATGCATTATTGTTTTATGTATTTTACATTATGTGAATGGTATAATAAATATAGCCTTTTGAAACTTAAATCTTCATTTAATATTAATTTTTGTTAGCGATTTGATACATTTAGATCTAGGTCATACATTTTAGCTACTGAATATGATTGTATCAATTTTCCAATATGATATTACTATAATATATCATTGTATGGACTTCTGTTGCATGAATTATCCAATTTCTTTATCTCTTTGCCTGCTGATGGACTTGGGTTGTTCCCGTTCTGTGCAATTATAAGTGAGGATTTAATGAACATCCTGGGGCATGTCTCCTTGTGCCCATACTGAAAAGTTTCTCTGGGGCAGACCTTCCCAGCTGGGTAATGGGGGTTCTAATATATTGATTCCCTTAGCCCTCCAGAAAGATGGGCCTGGCTTCATGCAGCTGCTGCCCTGGGGACTGTTCCCTTTGGCTAAGAGCAGGCTGTCTGTTCATCCCAGTGAGCTGGTACACATATTAGCATTTTAAACATATGCTATGATGTGCAAAAGATTAGAAAAAACTGCTCTAGTGTATGTATTTTGAAGTAGAATTTCTGGGTCAAAGGTGTAGTAGTTAACTATTGCTGTATAACAAATTGCCTCAAAACTTAGTGGTTTAAGACAACCGACATTTATTATATCACAGTTTCACAGGTCAGGAATCTATACATGGCTTAGCTGGGGTGCCTCTGGCTCAAAGTCTCTCATGAATTTGCACTCAGGCTGTCATCTGGGGCTGCAGTCTCATATGCAGGCAAAATTGGGGTAGGAGGTCCACATCCAAGCTCTTTTACATGGCTGTTGGTAGGCCCCAGAAGATTCACTGCCAAGCTCACTCATGTGGTTGCTCTCTGGCTTCAATTCCTTGTCATGTGGGCCTATCCATAGGCTTCCTGAGTCTCCTCACAACCTGGCAGCTGGTGAGAGAGAGAGCCAGAGAGCACCTAAGATGGAAGACATAGTTCTTTTATGACTTAAACTCAGAAGTGACATCCCAACACTTTTGCCATATCCTATTTATCAAAAGTAAGCCATAGAATTTGTCCATCTAAGTTATCAAATTTGTAGGCATGGAAATGCTCATAATGTCTTTATTATCTTTTTAATGTCCACAGGATCAGTGGTGATGGCTCCTCCTTCATTTCTGATATAGTTTTGTCTACTCTCCTTTATCCTTGGTCAGCCTAGCTAGAGACTTACCAATCTTACTGATCTTTTCAAACAGTCAGCTTTTTGTTTCATTGATATTCTCTATTGCTCTATTGTTTCCAATTTCATTTATTTCTGCTCTTTTATTATTTCTTTTCTTCTGCTTACTTTGGAAATAATGTGCTCTTCTTTTTGTAGTTTCCTAAGGTGGAAGCTTAGATTACTGATTTTAGATCTTTTTCCTTTTCTAATATATGCATTCAATATTATAAGTTTCCCTCTAAGCACTGCTTTTAATGCATCCCACAAATTTTGCTAAGTTCTGGTTTCATTTTATTTTAAAATTTAAAAAAATTTCTCTTGAGATTTCTTCTGAACCCATGCGTTGTTTAGAAGTACGTTGTTTAATCTTCAAATATTTTGAGATTCCAGCTATCTCTCTGTTATTGATTTCTAATTTAATTCTGCTGTGGTCTGAGAACACACTTTGTATGACGTCTAGTCTTTTAAATTTGTTGTCTTTTAAATTTGTTAAGGTGTGTTTTATCACCCAGGATGTGGTCTATCTTCGTGAATGTTCCATGTGAGCTTGAGAAGAATGTGTATTCTGCTGTTGTTGGATGAAGTAGTCTATAAATGTCAATTAGATCCAGGTGATTGACGATGCAATTCGGTTCAACTATGTCCTTACTGATTTTCTGCCTGCTGGTTCCGTCAATTACTGATAGAGGGGTGTTGAAGTCTTCAACTATAATAGTGGATTCATCTGTTTTTCGTTGTGGTCCTACCAGTTTTTGCCTCACGTATTTTGATACTCTGTTGTCAGGCACATACACATTAAGGATTGTTATGTCTTCTTGGCAAATTGACCCCTTTTATCATTATGTAATGTCCGTATTTATACCTGATAATTTTCCGTGTCCTGAGATCTGCTTTGTCTGGAATTAACATAGCTACTCCAGTGTTCTTCTTATTAATGTTAGCATGTATATCTTTCTCTTTAATTTACGTTTAATCTGTGTCTTTATGTTTAAAATAGGTTTCTTGCAGACAACATATAGTTGGGCCTTTTTTAAAAAATCCATTCTGATAGTCTCTGCCTTTTAATTGGTATAGTTAGACCACTCACATTTAAGGTGATTGTTGATATAGTTGGATTAATATCTACCACGTTTGTAACTGTTTCCTATTCATTGCCTTTGTTCTTTCTCTCTTGTTTGTGGGGAGAGTCTTCCATTCTTTTTCTGCCTTCTCTGATTTTAATTGAACATTTTATATGATTCTATTTTCTCTCTTCTCTTAGAATTTCAACCATATTTCTTATGTTTACATTTTTTAGTGGTTGCCCTGGAGTTTGCAGTATATGTTTACAACTGATCCATGCCCACTTTCAAATGACACTATACTACTCCATGGGTAGTGCAGGCACCTTAAAACAGAATATTTCCAATTCCTTTCTCCTGTCCCTTATAACACTGCTATCATTCCCTTATCCATAAGCTATAATCATCTAATACATTGTTGTTATTATTTTTTGGTGAAACTGCTATTCGTTGGATCAGTTAGAATAAGAATAGGGAAAGATCTTATTTATACCTTCAGTTATTCCTTCTCAAAAACTCCTCCCTTTTTTTTAATGCAAATCCAAGTTTCTGACCCATATTATTTTTCTTCTTTCTGAAGAACTTTTAACATTTCTTCAAGGCAGATCTCAGAAGTGACATCCAACACTTGTTTACCATATTTTATTTTTTAAAAGTGTATTACTAAGTCTAGCCCACACTCAAGGGGAAGGGATTACATAAGGCCAGGAGTTCCAGGAGGTAGGGCTTATTGGGGCAGAAGGGGGCAGGAGCATTTCAACTTCAGTAGATATTGCCAATCTGTTTTCCAAAGTGGTTTTTACCAATTATTGTTCCACCTGCAGTTTATTCACATCAGTGTTTCCCCACATCCCACCATTCTTGATACCTTCATAATTTAAAATTGTTGTCAAGCTGATGAGTATGGAACACTGTTGTTTGACTTCGCTTTTTCCTAAATTAGTAGAGAGGTTAAACATCTTTTCACATTTGTTGGCCACTTAGATTTCTTCTTCTCTGAATTGTTTGTTCATATATTTTGTCCATTTTTCTATTGGGGTTGTTTGTCTTGTTATTATTGATTTCTAGGAATTCTATTTATGTTCTGGATACCAGATGTTAGTTATATTTGTACAGTTGCAAATATCTTCTAGCTGGTGTTTTCTTTAAATGTAAATATGAAATTATAAAAGTACTTAAAATAAACCATGGGGGAATGTTTTTTATAAGCCTGAAGTGGAGAAGACCTCTATAAGTTGACAAAATGTACAGGAGCAAAAAAGGGAAAGTTTCAACTTCACAAAAACAAAATGTTCTGGCAGGCAAAAAGAAGTCTATAAATCAACAATTCTAAGGAAATTTAAAAATAAATGAAAACCTGGGGGAAATATTTTCTGCGAATTTCACAAATGGCTCATTTCCCAAATACATGAAGAGCTCCTATAAATCAATAAATGACCCACAAACCAATGTTAAAATGAGCAAAGGATACAAATAGACATTTTATTGGAAAGGAAATACAAATGCCACTGAAACACACAAGAAGATGTTCATTCATAAAAATAAAATGAAACACCATTTCACCTGTGAGACTGACCAATATGAAAAAGCTTGTAAACACTGTGTGGTGGAGGGTGTGGAGCTTCAGGAACCTTCAAACATTTCTGGGGTGTGGGTAAGTAAACTGGTAGAGTCTCTTAGTTGGCAAGTTGACAGTATCTATCAAAATTACTAATGCATATAGTTTTTGACCCAGAAAGTCTACTTCTAGGAATTCACTTACAAATATGCTTGCACATGATTTGAAATGAAATATGTGCAATTCTATCCATTGCAGCATTGTTTTTAATAGTAAAAGAACAGAAAGAACCTAAATCTTTATCAAAAGAGAAATGAATAATTATTATGGTAGAATACTTACTATAGAGCAACTAAGATGCAGAATCTAAATCTACATGTATCACAATGGATACATCTGATCATATTGAATGAAAAAAAAGATGTCAGAAGATATTCACAGCATAATAGCATTTATATATGCTTTTCAAACACAGAGGGCATGTAGTTTAAGGATTGCTCCATCTTCCAGAGAATTGTTCATCTGATCACTAAGAAATGACTCTCCTTGATTCTAATAATACTTTTGGTGTTAAAGTCAATCTTGTCAGTGATCCTGCTACCCCATTTTCTTTTGAAAAGAATTTTTTTCTGGTATATTTTTATTCATCTCTTCTTTAAAATCTTTTAAGGTAACATCTTTATAATTATACACAAATATGTATATAATTTTAGATATGCTCATAAAGAATCCTATGTGCATATTTTGTAAAATTATAGTCTTTTCTTCTTTCTAGTTTTACTTATCTCCCCTCTCTGTCTATATCACTGCTCCCCATAACCTATATCAATAACCTAGTATTCATTATTTCATTTTTTCATACTTGTATAATCATATACAGATATATGTATACTTATGTATATATATATATACACACACATGTGCAATACATGTGTGGGTTTTTATTTGTCCTTTTTTATTAAAATGAGATCTATATATATATCATCACTTTTTTTTAAAATAGATCTTTATTGGAGTATAATTACTTCACAATACTGTGTTAGTTTCTGTTGCACAACAAAGCAAATCAGTTATATGCATACACGCATGTCCCCATATCCCCTCCCTCTTTTTTTTTTTTTAAACCAGAACGTTTATTGCATGACTAATAATTGAAATCCTTAAGATGAACTGGATACTGCAACAGCTGCCCTCTTGGGTTTAGGTGTTGTTCCTTCACGGAATCCATGCCTGAATCTGCAGTATACAATTTTTAGGTGCCTCATTCGACCAGTCCCGGTGGTATTTCATCTTTTAGCTTTAGCACTCCAGTTATACTTCCTCTTCCGCTTGGCAAGGTAGCCACATTTACCACAGGTCGACTTCTGAAGGTGGTAGGCCTTAGAGCCACAGCGGCGGCACAACGTGTGCATCTTATTCCGACGCTTTCCAAACGAGGACGTTCCCTTCGTCATCTCGCTTCTGCCACCGAGACCCTCCCCTCCCTCTTGAGCCTCCCTCCCAACCTCCCTATCCCACCCCTCTAGGTCATCACAAAGTACTGAGCTGATCTCCCTGTGCTATGCTGCTGCTTCCCACCAGCCAACTATTTTACATTCAGTAGTGTATATATGTCGAGGCTACTCTCACTTCACTCCAGCTTCACCCTCCTACCCCATGTCCTCAAGTCCATTCTCTACGTCTACCTCTTTATTCCTGCCCTGCAACTAGGTTCATCAGTTTTTTTGGGGGGTTTGGGGTTTTTTTTTTGGTTTCCATATATATGCGTTAGCGTACGATGTTTGTTTTTCTCTTTATGACTTACTTCACTCTGTAGGACAGACTCTAGGTCCATCCACCTCACTACAAATAACTCAATTTCGATTCTTTTTATGGCTGAGTAATATTCCATTGTATATATATGCCACATCTTCTTTATTCATTCATCTGTCAATGGACATTTAAGTTGGCTCCACGTCCTGGCTATTGTAAATAGTGCTTGCAATGAACATTGTGGTACATGTCTCTTTTTGAATTATGGTTTTCTCAGGGTATCTGCCCAGTAGTGGGATTGCTGGGTCATATGTTAGTTCTATTTTTAGTTTTTTAAGGAACCTCCATACTGTTTTCCATAGTGGTTGTATCAATTTACATTCCCACCAGCAGTGCAAGAGGGTTCCCTTTTCTCCACACCCTCTCCAGCATTTATTGTTTCTAGATTTTTTGATAATGGCCATTCTGACTGGTGTGAGGTGATACCTCATTGTAGTTTTGATTTGCATTTCTCTAATAATTAGTGATGTTGAGCATCTTTTCATGTGCCTCTTGGCCATCTGTATGTCTTCCTTGGTGAAATGTCTATTTAGGTCTTCTGCCCATTTTTTAACTGGATTGTTGTTTTTTTGATATTGAGCTCTATGAGCTATTTGTATATTTTGGAGATTAATCCTTTGTCTGTTGTTTCATTTGCAAATATTTTCTCCAGTTCTGAGGGTTGTCTTTTTGTCTTGTTTATGGTTTCCTTTGCTGTGCAAAAGCTTTTAAGTTTAATTAAGTCCCATTTATTTATTTTTGTTTTTATTTCTGTTACTCTAGGAGGTGTGTCAAAAAAGATCTTTCTGTGGTTTATGTCAAAGAGTGTTTTTCTTATGTTTTCCTCTAAGAGTTTTATAGTGTCTGCTCTTACATTTAAGTCTTTAATCCATTTGGAGTTTATTTTTGTATATGGTGTTAGGTAGTGTTCTAATTTCATTCTATCACTTCTTGCTGTTCTCACTCAATAACACTCCCTGAAATCGATTGGTATGACTCTAATTACTAACCTTCAATGGCTACCTAGTGTTTCATGATGTGGATATACCATAATCTATTCGGCCATCAACCTACTGATAAATAATTATGATTTTCAAGTTTTTTAAATGCTATGATCAATGCTGCAACACACGTCTCTGTACGTATAGGTCCTTAGGTGCCAGGGCTTTCATTTCCATGGAATGGTGTCCCAGAGTAGAATTACTAGGTCAAATGATATATGTTTTTTTAATTTTAGTGGATGGTACCAGATTGTTTTCCCCAAAGATTGGAACTCTTCCTGTTTCCACCAGCAACGTGTGGCCTACAGCATGGCTAACTTGACTGATCCTGGAGCAGAGATTCCTGACCCATGCTGGGCCAATTGGACTTTACTCCTGTGGATGTGATACTCAAAAGAGACACGCAGAGACTGGGGAGATTGGAGTGGAGTCATGTTCACATCAATCAACTCTGAAAACCAGCCCAGTATCTTTGAAATACAGTCTTACTTTTTGCCCAAGTTAGCCAGAGTTGAGTTCTGTCGCTTACAACCAAAAGAAACTTATAAATCCCTAAATCTGGTCACAAACTCAGCCTCGAGCCCAGATACAGATTCAGTTCTGATCCTGGCCACAGACTCAGTCCTCACCCTAGTCAGAGACTGAAGTCCATTCCTGGCCCCAGACTTCCCTGACCCCTGCTCGGCATCTCTCTGAGGGGTGCTCCTGGTTGCAAGGGGGGCAGGTGAGCTAGTGGGTACATTTCATCCAGAGCCTGGAACCCAAAAGTAAAGGCCTCTTTGTGGCAACTAATGCTGATGACTTTGGAGACAGAGGGGAATTTCTTGTGAGGAATAACTGGTAAAATCTAAGTCAGAGATGTTTTGGGGGCCTCTGGGTTGTGGGGGATAAGGGATCAAAAGGGAACCCAGTGGGAGATGGGATCAGGGGTTTGGTTTGTGGAGGTAGAGAATGAGGGCAGTGAACTCTGGACCTAGCTGAAGGAAGTGGGGGCAGAGCAGGGATGTGGGGAGGATCAGCCATCTGGAGCTGGATGTGGCTGGACTGAGTTGCCTGCTAGAGCCTGGGTGGGTCCCAAGGTCCTGTGCCCCGGGATGAGCAAAGAGGAGTTGCCATCGAGAGATGTCGAAGCAGCCTGCAGCCCAGCGGCCTCCTCCTTTGTCTCTCCCAACCACCTGGCACCGCCTGGACCAGCGGCTGGGACCCCATGCTGCCTGGCCCTCTCCCCGCTGTCCTGACTTTCCACAGGCTCCAAAGCCACCTGCCTCCTCCTCTTTCCCTCCAATTGCCCCCGCCCTTCATCTTTTCCCCTGGCTCGGCTTCCCCTTGCGTGCCTCTTGCTGAGTTTCAGGGATTAGGGCTGTCTACCGTGGGACACAGCTCCCTTCTCTTCTCCCCAGAGCCAGGAAGCTCTTGCCAGGATCTGGTCCCAGCCTTAACCCCAAGGATCTCTGGCAGGAATCAGGCAGAGCTTGCTGGGAGTGGGGCTGGAGGGGCAAGCCCAGAGTGTGGGGAGGGGACTAACATTTGTCAAATACCTATCATAAGCCAGGTACTTTACTTCTACTCTCTCACTGTATCTTCAGAGCAAGCTGGTGAGGTAGCAATTCTTATGTTTAGATGGGGAAGCTGAGGCTCGACGATTGTAAGGGCTTTGTCCAAGGCTAGAGGTGGCCGAGCCGGAATTTAGAACCGGGACTGTCGACTCCAAAGCCATCTACTTCTAGGTCTAAGGTGAGAGGAATGAGGGGGCCTCAGTTCCTAACTAAAAGGGAGGCCCAGGTAAGGAGTTTTCTGGTGGAGGCCTAGAGCCGCTTACTGGATCCATGGCTGGGCTCCTGGCCCTGAGCTGCAGGGAGTGAGTGGAGACGGCTCACTGGGCTGGGACGCTGGCTAAGCTATAGAGGCAGAGAACAGGTTCCCCTCACGCCTCACCTACAGCCTCAACTCAGGCAGCACTAGGCCACTGTCTTTCCACAGGGTTTCCCCTCAACCCTGAGTGCCTCTGTGCTTCTATCCACAAGGAGAGAAGGGAGCAGCTGGTGATGATGGGAGTTGGCCAGGGTGGGGGAGGGCTGGGCAGAGTCAACAGGCCAGAACACAGTCAGTTCAGGCAAGAACTCGGAACTTCCCCGCCTCTGACCTCACTGTTCCCACTTCAGCAATGGAGAGATTGTATTAGATGATGGCTGAAACCTATGGCAACTCTGCCAGTGTGTGTGTGGTGGGGAAGTGCTGGGGCCATGTCAGCGGGGAGAGCTTTGCCCACAGAACATGACTGGGGGAGTGGCAAGGGCAGGAGACAGGGTGAGCCTGGAAGACGTACCAATGGCTGGCATGGGAAGAGCTTCTTTGGGCCGTGCCTGTGATCCTAGCCCTGCCCCTCGCTGCTCCCTTCACAGTAGAAGGGTGGAGGATAAGCAAATGGGGGCCAAGGTTATGGAAAATGTGCCTCTTTGAAAAGGACACTAGGGGAAGTGCAGAAACAGGCTGTAAACATTGCTGGTTGCCCTGAGAGGGAGAGAAAATGGCACCTCCAAAAAACAAGTAAAAAAGGCCACCTTCAAGTTTCCACAGAGACACGAGGCACTGGCTGGCCTCTTAAACTGGGCTCTAGGTCCAGGCCTGATAACCTTGCTTGCCATGCGACCCTGAACAAGTCTTCTTCCTCTCTGAGCCTCAGTGTTCCCATCTGCACGATGAGGGTTTGGACCTAAATGCTCTCCAAGGGCTCTGACAGCTCTCCTATTCCGGAATCTTCTACAGGTCGGCTCTGAGTAAAGCCCTGTGAACTCAGCCCTGCCTCAGGCACTGACAGGTGAGTTGATCAGCTGTGGGAGTCAGAGTAACACTGAGACTTGGGGGTCATCCTAGGATTCAATGTGAACTCCTCACCATGGCCTAGAGGCTTGGCTTCCTTGGTGTCTTGTCTATCTTTCCAGCCTCCCCTCTTGCCGCCTCTGTTGTGTCTCCCCACCCCACTTTCCACTAACCCCCTTTCCTGGCCTAGAACATACCAGACTCCCTGTTGCTTCAGCACCTGCACACTTGTTATTCACCACACTCGGAATGCACTTTCCTACCTCTTTGCTGACTAAGTCTTCCTTCTGACTTGAGCTGAAATGCCACCTCTTCCAGGAAGCCTTTCCTCCTGGCCCCCTATCATGGGCCAGTTCCTACTCTGAACCACCCTTGTAGCATCACATTACCCATCACAATAGTAATTATTTGTGCCACCTTTTTTTTTTTTTATAGCTGTCTTTCCTCTCAAATTCCTATGAGCTCTGTGAGGGCAGAGGCTTTGTTTATCTTGTTCACAGCTCTACTTCTGGTGTCTAGTAGCCCAGAAACTTTCAACCCACAAATATTTCTTGAAAAATATTTCCCAGCAGCTACCTTGTGTTGTAGACCTACTGGGGGCCAGGCACAGATATACAGGGTCTTATGTGGCCTTGGTATCACGCGCCCCCTTCTCATTTCTCAGGTGAAGTGATGGAGGGGCAGAGAAGTGACAGATTTTGTCATGCCCGATTTTGTCATGCCCGATTTTGTCCTGGACTAGGTGCTGGGCCATGCAGAGTTGGGCCTGGCAAGCAGATCTGCCTGCTTCACGCCTCCTTTTTTGCCTGCCACCACTCTTCGGAGAGGAGCAGCAGCTGTGGCCTCTCCTCGTGTTCCCATAGCAACCAGTGCTTACCTCCCGCTCACACTGGTTCCTAATTGCCTGACTACGCATCTTCTCCCCCGCCAGCTCTGGAGCTTCTTGAGAGCAGGGTCCATGGCGGGCTCTGCCCTCCATTGCGTGCTCTGGGCTCAGTGAGTATTAGTTAAATGAACAAAAATGAATGCATGACTATCCATGCCCATGGGTTTTTAAAAGCTTTCATCACAAACAAGGTACCTGGCAGCCTGTAGTGGCTGGAGGGAGGGGCACTGGAGGACTCCTCAGCTCACCTCTGCTGAACAGTGTGCATGGCTGGCCCCCCTTCTCCTCTCTTCCCTGCTGCTTGGGGAAGCTCTTTAGAAAACAGGCCAGGCAGCCTGCATGGTTGCGAGTGGAAGGGGGGATGCTGGAGCCGGTGCAACACCCTCCCCTAACAATCCCTCATGCACACACACACACACACACACGCACACACATGCTCCCCTGCCACCTCCTTCTGAGGGAAGCCATCACAATGGCCAGCTTTTGCTGTGAGAATTACCAACAACAACTGAGTTTCATATTCACTTCTAATGCTCAGTTCACGATCTCGCCAGTCAGCCTCTTCCTCTCTCCCTTCCTACTGCAGCCATCTAACTCCGCTTGCCATCATGTTCTACCTGAGCTGCTCCAACAACAACCTCCCCGCCTCTGCCCTGTTTCCCTTCCTCCTCCCTCCCCATCCTCCATGGCACAGGCAGAATGAGTGCCCCGAATAGAAATCAGCCCGTGTTATTACCAGCCAGCCTCACAAGGGAGTCATCACTTTTGTGGCGGGACAAGAGTCTGTCAAAGCCACTGAGGCCACCAGATGGGGGGAAGGCAGAGCTACCAGTCCATCAGTTTAGTCCTTAAATGTTTGACTCCAGACCAGGCACTGAGCTAGAGTCCTGAGCTCACAAGAATGGAACCAAAATGAGTTCCTACACTAGTGGAAGGGACGGAAAAAATACCCTGGTGTGAGCTGCACTTTGCACAGGATGCTATGGGAACATACAGAAAAGTATGCTTGTGCAGGAACAGGGAAGGCTTCACAGAGGAAGAGACATTTGATCTGGGCTTCCTATCTGAAATTTTGGTTGTGAACAACAGAAATCATCTCTGACTAACTGAAGAGAAAAGGGAATTTGTGGGGTTGGGGGGTAATCTGTAGGGAGCTTACAACATCAAGGGAAAGGCTGGAGAACCAGATTTGGAAATAGGTGTAAGCAAAGGCAGCACTGGGGGAGGGGTTGGGAAGGTGTGGGAAGCAGAAATGGTTTGATCAGGATGCTGCTGCCGAAATGGATGAGGGCTGTTTCCTCTGTTCTCATATTCAAAGTCCAAAGAGAGTGTCCAGTGACCAAGCTTAGTCCTATGCCTGCCCGTGGCTAGCCTGGGCTGGGGATAGTAAGACTATGTGCCTTTGGCTTCCATGGCAGGAGGCAGACGCATGGATTTGCTGTTTCACCAACCTTACCCCATATGAGGCAGGGACAATTCACTTAAAGCAAACAGGGGTCTAAAGAAGGGAGAGGAATGGATGCTGTGGAGCCACAAACCAACGCATGGCCCCTTCCTCCCTGATGACAGGAAAAGAAGAGGAGGAGGCTCCAGGCAGAGAGAACCAAATGGGCAAAGAGCCAAACCCTGCTGGGCTTGAGGCAGGTGGGCAGCATCATATGACTGGAGTGTCGGGGGAAAGGCGAAGCCCCCCAGTCGATGAGACAGAAGTGGGGAGAAAAGAGACCACAGCCTGCCCCATGGAGTGGGCCATAGGCAGCCAGCCTCCGGAGGAGAGGTGAGGAACTGACCAGATGGCATTTTAGGACTTTCACTCTGGAGGTGTCAAGAATGGATCAGAGGGACTTCTCTGGTGGTCCAGTGGTTAAGAATCTGCCTTGCAATGCAGGGGACTTGGGTTCAATCCCTGGTTGGGGAACTAAGATCCCACCCTGATCATTTTACTTCCTAAGTCACTTTGGCTTGGAAAATTATTTCTAAATAGGTAGTACATTCAAAAATCAAAATAACAGAAGAAGGGATGGTGTGAGGAGTCTCACTCCACTTCCATCAACCTGAAGCCCCCCACCCGCCCAGACACACACAGATGAGACCCTTTTATTATCGGAGGGTAGCCTTCCCTTGCATCTTTATGGAAAAGTGAATATAATGTATATTCTTATTTCTCCCTTTCTTCCACAAATATACATTGTTCTGTACCTGGCATTTTTCACTGAACAATGTATCTTGTCAATCTTTCTCTTCAGTACTTGGAAACCTTGTTTACTCTCTTTATCCATGCTATTCTCCTGGATGGATCTGCCATCGTTTATTTAAGCACCAGTTATATGTAATCTTTTGCTATTGTAAACAATACCTAAACATATTTTTTTCCTAAACATATTTTTTAATCCACCCACTTGTTTCAGTCTCCTTTGTCTCCACCGTAAGAAAGCTACCACCATCTTTTACCCGGCTTGGCCAAATAGCTTCCTAAATGATCAACCGAGCTCATCTCTTGCCCTCTCTTCCCACAGCAGCCAGAGTGCATTTCCAAATCATGACTTTGGTCATGTCGTTCCCCTGCTTAAACCCCTTCTGTGGCCTTCCCATGCTTTTAGGGTAAAGGCAAACCCCACACGATGGCATGAAGCCTTAGCTAGCCTCCTGTGCCCACTGTCCATCCTCGCCTTGACCCACTCCACCTTCCCCTTCTCCACTCTGCCCTGCTGGCCGCCTTCAGAGCTCTTTTTTGCATATGTTGTTCCCTCTACGTAAAATACTCTCCTCTCCTCTGTTCACCTCATTTATTTCTACTTGTCCTTCAGATCTCAACTTACCCGCCTGCTCTTCGGGGAAGTCTGCCCTGACCTCCCTGCAAGTCAGAGCCCAGGATTATAGGTTCTCACCTAGTACCTTATGCCTCTCCTGCATCACCCTTGTCCCAGCTGTGGTTTCACGTTTATCTGTCTGATCCTTTGGTTCATGTCTGACTCCTATTACCCCTTCATGAGATCCATGAAGGCAGGGGCCTTACCTGTCTTTGCTTATCATGAAGCCCCTGCATCTAGGAAAATTGTTGACTGAATTAATGCTGGTCCGGGAAGATCCCGCATGACACGGAGCAACTAAGCCCATTCGCCACAACTACTGAGCCTGTGCTCTAGAGCCTGCGTGCCACAACTACTGAGCCCGCGTGCCACAACTACTGAAGCCCACGTGCCTAGAGCCTGTGCTCCACAACAAGAGAAGCCACTGCAATGAGAAGCCCGTGCACCGCAACAAGGAGTAGCCCCCGCTCGCGGCAACCAGAGAAAGCCCGCGCACAGCAACAAAGACCCAACACAGCCAAACAAACAAACAAACAAACAAACAAAAAACAACAGTCACTCTCCTTGCCGTCACTGTCTCCTCTGTGCTCTGGAGCCCATGACAGGTCACCTTCTATACTCCCTACTCAACAATGCTCTGGCCTTTACCCTGGCCTCCCTCTACTTCATGGGACTCATTTGATGGTTGATCATTCCTTCCTCTTGGAAATCCACTCTCTTGTCTCCACTTGATGCCCCAGGAGCTCCCTCCCCCTGACTGCATCCCCCCCAGCATCTCTTCCTCTGACCACTTCTGAGATGTTGGACTTCCTCAGGTTCCATCCTAAGCCCCTTTGCTTCTCACCCTATACATGCTCTCTTCAGCCATCTCATCCATGGTCGTAGCTTCCATCACCATGAAAATGCAAACAGTGCGTTTCCTGCCCCGGTCTCTGTGATGTGCCTCGGGCCCCCGTATTAATGCCACCTCTGCCTCAAGAATGTAAGTGGAGGCAAAGAGTAGAGACTGTATCTGTACTTGCTTACAATTGTCTCCCCAGCCCCTAAAGCACATAGTAGTCACCTAATTAAGTGCATGAATGGAGGGGCCCCATGCTAAGATGGAGAGCTGCCTCCTCCAGATGGGGTCTCTTTCTAGGCAGAGAGAGGGGCTGTGTGCCAGGTGCCAGGTCCTGGCCTTACCTGTGCTGGACTCTAGCAGATACCTCATAATCAGAATAAGGGGGGGAGGATGGGATTCCAGGCAGGATTTACACCCAGAAGCCAGTAGTCCACGAACCAGCCCACTGTCCTAGGGGGTTGGTTCACCCCATCTGCAAACCACAGCCTTTGATCAGAGAGGGCAGCTCATGAGAACACGTGCCAGTACCATATCCAGCCGTGTCACCCTGAAGGGGAGCATGCAGCCGGCCATGGCTGGTGGCAAAACTGTCACAGGGGATGAAGGCTCAGGCTGAGGCCCCGTGAGCCAGGACAGGGAGCTGAGGTTGAATACTCTCACCACATGGAGGGAGACCAGGCCACCCTGCTCCCAAGCCCAGGGCCTTCCTGACAAAGGTCTGAGAGGGGGAGGCCAGGTTGAGGGGCAGAGGAATTCTGCTTGCAGCCCTGACACTGCTTGTGGTGCAGCCTCCTACAAAAGGCAGGTTTGAGTGAAGTCCAGGCCCCTGCTCTGTGTGCCATGAAAACTGGCACAAAGCACAGAATGTTCTAAGTCAGAGCTGAGCAGGCCGTTTGGGACCACTAGTTCCACCCACCTCGGGCTTCTAATGGGAAAACTGCGGTTGAGATTAAGGCAGAGACTGTCCTGTAGTTATCAACTGGCAGGCTGAACTATCTGGCTTATCTCTTGGCCAGTTGCCTTGGGCCTACTTGGCCCCCGCAGAGTTGACAGTCTCTTCCTGCTTACATTCTAGCAGGGAGAGGCAGTCCACAATTTTTTTTTGAATTAAGTAAAATATGAGGCATGAAAGATGGTGGTAAGTGTTATGGAGAAAGAGAAAGCAGTGAAGGGGGGTTGGGAGTGCTGGGGGTTTAGGATTTTAGGTGGAGTGGTCAGGGAAGCTCTCCTTGATAAGGAGGCATCTGAGGTAAATCTGAAGGAGATGAGTATGTGAGCCAGGCTCTCTACACCGTGCTGTGGGGATGCCTGGAAGGGGGTCTTGACCTCAGACTGGTTTCCCCCAGGGCCACAGTGGGAGGGCTACCTGGGAGGTTGCCACATGGATTTTGGCCTGGTCACAGGGTCAGGAATAGACATATCTTCCAAAACTGAACCTGGACACAAAACCAAAGGCCTTTGACACCCTAGGTCAGGTAATGATGATAATAACAAGAGTAGATACACACTACTATATATAAAAGAGATAAACAAGGACCTACTGTATAGCACAGGGAACTATACTCAATATTCTGTGATAACCTATGTGGGAAAAGAATCTGAAAAAGAATATATATATACATCTATATATATATATATATATGTGTGTGAATCACTTTGTTGTTCCCTGAAACATTGTAAATCAACTATACTTCAGTAAAAAAATAAACCTTTAAAAATAACAACAACAACAACAACAATAATAATAATAATGCTACTACTGAACTTGCACTGAGCACCTGCTGTTTGCCCGGCACTGTTTCATGCCTGCTATGTGTGTTATTTCATCCTCATAATGACCCTATGAGGTAGGTGCTATTTTTATGCCTATTTGATAGATGAGAAAACGGAGGCTTAGAGCAGTTACAGAACTTGTCCAAAGCCAAAAAGTTAATAAGCAGCAGAGTCAGGCTTGGATCCTAGGTCACTGGCTTTATACACAGCAGCAGGTTTTAGCTGTCTGGGTTGAGGTTGTCTGGAGGCAGAAGACAGGTTCCACTGTCTCTTGGGCTCTCTGCTGTGGTCCCAGGGCTGGACAGCTCAGAGAGAGTTGAAAATTCATGTCTAACATAGCAGCTGACATGGGTGTAGGACTGCACTGGGGGCCTCCACAGGGAAGGTGGACTTCTCCTCTACTGAAACATGAGCTCCGTGAGCGCAGAATCCTTGTCTGTTTGGCCCACTGTTCTATCACCAGTGCCTAAAACAGTGCCTGGCACATAGTAGGTGATCAATCGACACTGGAATCAATGAGCAAATAACAGAATGAATGAACATTCCATTCTCACTTACCAAAGGCTGGCCCAGACATAGAAACCGCCATCTTTCCAAACAGCCAGGCAGTCTGGATTTCTGCCTCCTTGAGGATGTGAGGCGAGAAAAGGCATGGAGGAACAAGGAGCAAGGGAGGCTTGGCTGGGGCAGAGCCCAGAGTTAAGGACTGGGAAGGTGATGGGAAGGGGTGCAGAGAGGCCTCCCTATGTGAGCACTGGGCTGTATGCTTTACATACACCACAGCTCCAGGAGGCAGGGACTGCTGTGATGCCTAACAGAAAGATGAGGTAACTGAGGTGCAGAGAGGTAAATAGCTTGCCCTAGAGGACAGGGGCGTTGTAGAGCGGAGCTGGGATCGGCAAGACGGGCTGCTTGCTTGCTGCAGTCCCTGGCTGGGGTGCAGTCAGAAGCTCCCCCTCTTTGCTGCCTGCCCTCACCCACCCCAACCTCTTGAGCTCCGCTGCTCACAGCCGTCCCCAACCTCCGCCTGGGAGCCGGCCCTGCCTCTTCAGTCTCCCTGAGGAATAGGGGCTCCAACACAGCAGGACCTCTCTCCCATCACCCACCTCCAAATTCAGGGCCAAGCCAGGCCCTGCATGGAAAAACAGGCTGGGAGTGAGATAGAGCCAGGTTCAAGTCCTGGTTCCTCCACTTAGTACTCAGAGAGGCAGATCTTCTACCTCTCAGACCCTTAGTTTCCTCCTCTGTAAATGGGGAAACTGGCACCCATCCCATAGGGCTGTTGTGAGGATTAACTAAAATCACTCAGGGGAAGAAGTTGGATTCCAGGCAAGCTAGGAACCGGGAGAGGTTGTCATAATAATCTACCACATTACAGGTTACACAGCACATTTCCATTCATTTTTTAGGGTCCACTTTATTCTGCACAACCATCCCATGGGGATGGTATTATACCTGTTTCATAAATGAGAAAATAATTGGCCCAGTCAAAGGCATGTCATCTGGAAGTCACAATGCAGGGATTCAAAGCTGGGCGCATGTGACTCCCAAGCGCTCTTCATCACATGGCCAGCCCTCCTTTGCCCTCATATATAAGGTCTGGGGGGGATGGTGGTGGTCTTATAAAGGGCTGCTTTATCCTGATCACCTGCTCCAAAGCAATGCTCGGTGTACTGGGCGGCTCTCTTTGAGGCCAGAGCTTCATAAAGAACTTTCCTCCCAGCGTCCCCACACCCCCATTCCTCGGTGGCAGCAACAAAGAAAGGAAAATGGCTGTTTACTCAGAAGGACTGGAAAAGACGAGGCAGGTCAGCAGGAATGCCATGCTGAGGAGGTGCAGTTCAAAGTCATCAAAACTCTGTCTCTGGTCATCCTTAGAGGTGGCCTACCAGAGAGGCCTCAACAAGAGCCTATCCCATCATGGAGTCACAGCGGCCACCCGCCATGCAGGGCTCTGCCTCGTGCTGACAGCTGTGCAGCACCGTAGGTGGGCTGGTTCCCTTGGACAGAGCGCGTCTCTGCTTTTCTGTTGACTGTAAGGTCTTCTTTTTACCTTTAGTGGTCTGCTAATTTTTCACAAATTGTCCGGGTATAGACTTATTTTTATTTCTTCTGCTCAGTTCTTGGAGCGAATGCGCTTTCTCCCCGAGAACTCATACCTTCTTTCAATTCTGAAAAATTCTCCGCTATTATCACTCAAGTGTTGCCTTTTCCTCATTTGTTCCCCATCATCTGTGTGGACCTTCTGTGAGACTTAGGCTAGAGCCTCTCAGTACCTGTCTTCATGCCTTTTAACTGCTCGTGCAAAGTTTGTGTCTATGCTGGTGTGACTCCCTCGGTATTAGCCTCCGATTCACTAATTCTTTCCATGACTGGGTCCCAGCTATAGCTACCCCATTTATGGAGGTTTTCTTTTTTATTTCAATGACCATATTGTTTATTTCAAAGATTTCTAATTGATTTTCTTTTCCTATCTCTCTTCCTGCTTTTGTGCAATCATATCTTGTCCTTTTAAGGACTATCATGCCTTCATTTATCTCTGCGAACACCCTAGACATGCTTATTTTCAAAATCTGTCAGCCTGCTCTCCAAAACTTCATCTGGAATAAATTTATGTACTGATTGTAGATTTTGTTGGCTCTCTCCGAGCGTTATATTTCTTTATATGTTTTGGAATTTGGGGTTGCAGCCTCATTTGGAGAGGGAGAGTCGGTGCTGTTTTGTTTGTGTTTATGTTTTATTGTCTGTCTCTCTCCCTCAGTGCTACCCCTCCTTCCCCATCTGGTGCTTTCATGGTTGCCTACTCTGGTCTCCCAGACCCCCCAGGCCAAAATCCGGTCTTATAATGGCGGGTCAGGGCTCAGCCCTTGGGGATGTTAGGGGTCTCCAGCTCCAACCTGGAGCCCTTGTGGCTCGCTTCACTTCCTGATCATGAGTCAGGGTCTGGCCCCTCCAGCTCCCCATGGCCTTCCAGTCCACGCTGCCTTCTAGGCAAAATTCCCAGCAGCAGTGGCCATTTCCAGTTCTTACTGGGAGGGCCCTCTCCCTCCTCCCACTGGCTTCCATAGTGAACCTGGTTCTAGCCTCTCACCCCATGGTGGAGCCCTTGTAGCTCCCCCAGAGCTGACTTCTGGGCACCCCATGACCTGTGCTCCAACCTGGGGGCTGGTGGGCTGCCATAGCGCTCACCACTACGTGCTTCTGTGCGTGCTGCGTATCTCAGTTTTTGAGCTGGGCTGTCTTTGGGGGTTTCTCTTTTTACAGCATATTGATGATTCATCACTCTGGGTTTGGTGCAAAAGGTTCTGTGACTACCTTAACTGGAAGTGCACTCTGATTCTACTGTGTGTGCTCTATGTATCATGATCATAAATTACTTAACCAATCCCATGGCATTGGACTTTTAGGTTGTTTTCCGCTTTTGACTAATACAAACATGAAAGCAATAAACATCCTTCATGTATTTGTCTAATTCCTAATGCAAAGTTGGGGGAACGAAGGGTGCAGCCACGTTTCAGTTGGATACATGTTGCATTTCATATGGACCACCCCAATCATCACCACCACCACCACCACCACCACCAATACACTGTCCCCAGCATCAGGCCTGTGGAACAGAACAAAGGAGGCCCTAGAAATGAATGAGGCTGTGATTTTGTGAACTCTACCTTGGTGTACAGGGGTGAGGCATTCTCAGACCACTTCTTCCCTGCCATGAGTTGTTTCAGTTAATCTGCATGACATCCCAACAGGCTAGGGTAACGTTAAGCCTCACTTGGTCAAGGACAAAGCTGAGGCTCAGAGAGGTGAGAGGACCACCTAAGCTGTCACTGGTAGAAAGGAGTCTACACGACGCTGAGGAGAAGCACGGGTGCTCCCAGTCTGCTGAGCTGCAGAGAGGAGGCCTTCAGGCCTTCTCTGAGCCAGGTGTTTAGGAACTTGCCCCTTCCATGGGGCCATAGCCTGCAGGGGGTGTGGGCAGCACCTAGATGTCTGGGTTTAGGAGGCTCCAGGGCAGCCTTCACCCTGTGTGGGACAAGCACCGGCTTTTGCCACTCAAGCTCACCACTCACTAGTTAAGCAGCCATGGGCTCTGCCTCCCCTGCCTCCTCTATTTTCTCAACCAGAGGCAGCTGGGTACAGGAGAGAGCACATGGACCCCGGATTTAGACAGACCTGGATATTTTTTCTTTTTATAACAATTTTTTTTTTTTTTTTTTTTTTTTTTGCGGTACGTGGGCCTCTCACTGTTGTGGCCTCTCCCGTTGTGGAGCACAGGCTCCGGACGCGCAGGCTCAGCGGCCATGGCTCACGGGCCCAGCCGCTCCGCGGCATGTGGGATCTTCCCGGACCGGGGCACGAACCCGTGTCCCCTGCACCGGCAGGCGGACTCTCAACCACTGCGCCACCAGGGAAACCCTATAGCAATTTTTTTAATTGAAGTATAGTTGATTACCAATGCTGTGTTAGTTTCTGGTGTACAGCAAAGTGATTCGGTTATACATACATATATATTCTTTTTTAGATTCTTTTCCATTATAGGTCATTACAAGATTGCATATGGTTCCCTGTGCTATACAGTAAGACCTTGTCATTTATAGACCTGGATTTCAGTACGAGCTCTGCCACTTTCCTGATGCTTGAGTTTGGGCAAGTTACTTCACCTCTCTGGGCCGTAGTTGCCACATCTGTAAAGTGGGCATAATAAGGCCTCTCTCGGAGAGGCATTGTTAAGATGAGAGGAAGTCCTGTGTGCTTGGCACATAAAAGAGATTCAAATAAAGTCTGTTTCTGACAAGAAGGGTGAAAGGTCACTTTCCCAAGCCTGCCCGGCCAGTCAGCTGGGGCTCACTCTGTCCTGACTCCACATCCCGTATTCTTCCCAGTGCAAGAGCCCAGCCTCTCTCAGTCCTGTATTCCACTGCTCTTCTGTCCCACTATGTTCCCTCCTGCCAAAGGGAAGGAATGAACCCAAGGGGCCTGAGGCTCCAGCCCCTTTGCCTACTCCTTTAGCCCCTGCTTACCTCTCTACGGATGCTCAGCAGAGCTGGGCTGGCTGAGCTGCCTGACACAGGCACGGGCAGCCCAGGGATGCCCAGGAGGCTCTACCTGTGTCCCTGGACCCACCGCAGGTGTGAGCCCAGTGCCCTGCTTGGCAAAAGCTGCGACACATGGGGTGGGGGCGGGGGCTGCATGTCTGTGATCACTGAGGCCCCTGTGGCTCCGGGCTGCTCACAGCCTGGGGCTGGAGCCTGCAGATAAGTCTGTCTTCTGTCTCAGGGGGCATTGGCAGCCTATTAGAAGCCAGAGCAGGCCTTCCTATTCCAGCAGCGCCTGCATTTGCATTGCCTCTGAGGGGCAGTTAGGGCACGGGCGAGCCTTGGTAATTCCTGAGGATGCCCAAAGCGCTTCAAAGCCATGAGTTCATCCACCCCCCTGCCCTGGAGAGAGTGGCAAGGGGGGCAGATCCCAACCACTCCCTAGATGGGCGTCTGAGGAGGCCAGCTTCAGGCCCGCAGTGGCCTAGGATAGAAGCTGTGGCCACATGGGGATCACCTTTGTGCAGGGCTATGGCATATGAAGATATTTGATTGCGAGCTCAATGTGAGGGAATGGGATGCCATGAGCAGAGGTGAGGCGGGGACCCTTGGAGCCCCAGATGCCCACAGCTCTCACAGTTTACAACCTGGATCTCAAGACAGGCAGAATGACTCTGTCACTGGTACCTAGCAAGATGACAGCTGAAGACCCAGGCCCTCCCAGCCTGGGTCACGGGCACACTCCTGAGGGTCTCTGGCCCTGGTCCAAAGCACACTGCCAAGGATTGTTCAACTACCACCCACCACCTGGAGGCTTTCTACCTTTTCATTTTCCTCCCAGCCCAAAACCCAGTGGTCCTGAGGGATCCCCAAGAGAGGAAAGCTCTGGCAGGGAACCCCCTTGCCAGAGAGTCTCAGTTTGGTGCTTATTGTACAGGTTTTGCACGGTCTTAACAAGCAAGGTCTATGTTGTTGCTTCATGTTTTGTGTAGGTGACGGTGGTGGTTCCTGGCTCCACTGGGCACGAGGGCCTCCAGGAGTAACACATACGGGCCTGGAAGTCCAAGCCCAAACCTCCATCCTTCTTTGGCTTGGGGGGGGGTCTCATGGCGTGGTCTTCTCTCCTAAGAAGGAGCACTTTGCCTGAGTATCACCAGGCTCTGGGAGCAAACAATGAACTCTGGACCCAGAAAGCCTGTTCTTAGAGGGAGTCTGGACACCTTGTTCCTGGATTTATCTATCGCCAGGCTTCTTGGCTTTGTCCCCTATGCTACAGGTCCAAGGACAGATGGGGCATTTGGGGGTTTGAACACACAATCTGTTCTTCCCTCTGTTCTTCTCCTCTCCCAGCCTGATCAAAGGCTGCTCCGGGACCTGACTTCCCTGTTCCTTTACCACTGGGTTCAGGGGCATGGCCAGGGGCTAAGAGTGATGAGACAGGCCACCCAAGCCCAACAGGACAGGAAACCAGCGAACCTTAGACATGAATGTGTCGTCATCAGTCATAAATCACACTTCCTGATTCAGAGACTCACCAAGTAGCAATGTCAAGACAGTTCCATCTGCCTCAGTCCCGTTGCATTGCAGCTGAGCAAGCTGAGGTCCAGAGAGGGCAAGAGATCACACAGCAAGACAGTGACAGAGCCCAGGTCTCCAGACTCTCAGTTCAAGGTCCTTTCTCCCACACCCATGACCTTTCCTGAAGAAGTGGTGACAAGTGGGAGAATCTGGGGGTGGGGGGGTGGTGCATAAGGCAGGGAGTCAAGGGGAAGAACGTGGGAATGGAAAGTCGCTGGGAAGCAAAGCCCCCAGCACTGAGTGGCAGCCCACCCTGGAGACATCAGCCTAGCTATCAAGCTGCTTCCATTGCTAAGGATTAGCACAAACATCCCCCAGCTGGGGGCCTCCCTGCTGGCCAGCTGTGCAGGCTTTGGGTGGCGCGCCCCAGATGCGGGAGGCCCCAGGCTGGAGGCTGGACTTTCTCTCTAGTGACGTTGTGTGCTCTCCCGGCATCCAGAGGGCATGGGCCAGCCTCTGGCTCATCTCTGCTGTCAGGTCCGGTGAAGGACAGTCAACACTCCTGGCTGATCAAAGGCACTCCCACCCTCTAGCCCCAGGAGTGCTGGGAGCGAAGGGGAGTGGGGAGAGCCCAGATGCCATCCTGCCATGCTTTGAAGTCCCAGTGCATCCTGGGAAGGAATGGCTTTGGAGTGGGACCTCTGGAGCACAAACTAAACAAAAATTCCTGCCATGTGTTACAATGGAGGCAGGAGAGCTGAGTCCTAACACCTTTGACCAGTGCCTTCACCTCTCAGGGCCGTGGCCTCCCCAACTGGGTCAGTTGGGCTCCACAGAGTAAGGGCCAGGCCAGTTCTGCTATCTTGTGACTTTGATTTTCTCTTCCTTCTCCCTGGGCTCAGGTGGGCAGGGGGGGCCAGGGCAGGCTGGTGCTCAGGGGTAGATGGAGTCTGGCACCGAGGACAGGATAGATGGGATAGCTCGGAGTGGAGGCAATTATTCATTAATTTATTCATTCATCCATCACTGAACATGTACCATGTGCCTTAGCCTGACAGCTTGGAAATAGGACACCCTAACGTGTTGCTCCACGACCCAAGAGACCTAGATTCTGAATTGGTCCAACCCCTCATTGTGCATCAAATCTGTTCGAGAGTGGGATGACGACGCCTGTTCTGAACTTTCAGCTGGCAGGGGCTGTATCCAGCAGGGGTTTTGGTTGAGTCTGATTCCAGCGAATTTAAACTGAAAAGAATCTCCTAGAAGACTTTGGGATGGCTCAGAGTCTGCCGGAGAACCAACCTCGGAGAAAGGGCAGGCACCCAATAAGGCAGGAAAGAATGTCACAGGGCCAAGGGACAGTCAGGCTAGTTTACTACCTCTGGCACCGCTCTTCCTCCATCCCTTACAGTTGACACTGAAATTGGGAACCATTTCTTAAATGTCCCTGTTTCTTTACACGGGGAGAAAATGACTGGCTCTTAGGGAGCTAGGGGAGAGAACTTTCTGAGCTTCTGACCTTCTCCCCTCACAAACTCCCCTCTCTCCCTGCCATTTCTCCAGCTACTCTAGCCTGGACCGAAGCTGACTTTGTTTTGGACCCAAAACCCTGAACTCAACACCCCCAAGAACCCCCGGGCTTTCTGAACATGCCATGGGGCCAAACAACTTCTTTTTCCTCCTCACGTGTGTTCTTTAGGGTCACATCTGGAGGGGCCAACCTAGCCATCTCCCTTACTAGTCCGGCTCACCTTGTGCCTGGCCCCAGGCTAATTCAAAGCCCTGTGAACTTGAACATGATGTCACCTCAGGGTCAAAAGTGAAAGTGGGGTGCCAAAACCCTTTGCCATCTGCTGAGGGAGGCACTTGCGGGAGGAGCAGGATGGCCCAAACCTGTGATTGCCCCCGGGAGAGTCAGTCAGAGGGAAGCCAGTTTGCTCAAAGCCCAGGGGACTGAGAGAATCTGGTGCCAGCCTGCCAAGGAGCCGGGCTGTGCAGGAGACCAGGCCAAGCTGGATGTGGAAACCACATTGGGGACCTACTAGTGCTGAGCCCCTCTCATAGCTGTTCCGAGAGCCCTCCAATCAGACGCAAAGGGCATCTCCTGTCCTTCCCATCACCCGCTGAGATGGCAGTGCCCTACCAAGGTGGGGGACGTGGGAAAAAAGAAAAGCTTTTCTTCAGGCTTCACACTTTAGGACATTAGAAACATTATGTGGCTTGCTCAAGGTTATGTAGATGATAATGAGCAGAACTGGAATACCCAGGTCCTCAAGCAGGCAACAAAGTGCTCTAGCAAGGACCATGTTGTACCAACTCCCCCAGATAGCTTTCAGGACCTCCTCCTCCCCTGGGCCTCTTGCCTCAGGCCTTAACTCACTCAGAACCACAGTGTGTCAGGACTTGAGGAGACCCGAGAAATCAGTTATCCAGTCCTCCCCAACACACCCGTGTACACACACATGCACACACTCACGCACGCTCGGAGCACAGATGGGAAAGTGAGGCTTGGGGAGGGAAAGGAGAAAGATGCCAAAGATTGGCAACAATTCAACAGGCTTAGAAGCCAGATCTCTGGACTCCTCCGGCAGCCTTTGCTTTGTGTCCAGGCCTGGCTGCATCCCTGTCCTGCTCACCTTGTAACCAAGCCCCAGCAGCTGTGACTTCCGGCTCCCCTCTCCATCCCTTCCTAAGCTCTGCAGTCAGGGCCCAGCCTATAGCCCGAGAAGCCCCCAGCCCTCCATATGAGCACAGCAGGGTCAGCTGCTGCCCCCAAGCCACCCCCAGGGGAACAGCCATCGCGCTTCTGGCCCGCGTCCTTCCCTTTCAATAGCATGTGTGAAGAAGCAATTGGTACCAGAAAGAATCCACGGAAAGAGGTAGTCCCGGGTGAGACAGCCCAGGCTGCTAATGGAAGAGGCAGCTCCTACCCCTTCCATCAAAGCCTTGGAATCCAGAACTGCAAAGGCCCCAGGGAGGAAGTGAAAGGAAGCCCAGTTGCTAAGTGGCCTGCTCCCAGCCCCCGCTGCAGATGCCTGGTTGGCTGGATAGAGGGGAGGCCAGCAGAGGAATGATAATAACCATCCCTCACATCTGGACAGCCTTTTCACACACCACTAACTGGCTCTCCACTCCTCCTCTTGTCTCAGCCACACAAAAGGGTCCTTATCCCCATTGGCCAGATGGAGGCTCAGAGAGGGCAAGAAACCTGCGTAAGGTTGCCCAGCAAGTCAGCAGTGATGGTAGGTGCCATTCTGCATTCCAGGATTCCACATCCCGTGCACGTGCCCTTCGCTTTCTGCCTTGCCTACAGGCCCAGGCCTAGGGCTTCTGAGCCCTGCCCTTGCCAGGGGGCAAAGGGCATGGGCATCCAGGCTGGGAGGGACTGTAAGAGAACAACAGGGTCAGGGGTAGGGAGGGTGCTGAGGGCCAACTTGACAAAATGAGGAAGTCTACCCCTTTCCTCAGTTTCCCTCACTGCCCTCTCCTCTGAAGAACTTTCTTTAGCATTTCTTTTAGAACAGATCTGCTGGCCACACATTCGCTTAGTTTTCCTTCATCTGAGAATGTCTTTATTTCCACTTCACTCTTGAAGGATATTTTCACTGGAGATTGAATTTGGGGTTGACAGTTCTTTCCTTCTGGAATTTTAGAAATATGGTGGCACTTCCTTCTGGCCTCCATGGTTTTGGGTGAGAACTCCACCATCATCTATGCCCAGGTCTCTTCTGACTCCAAGGACCTGCTCAAAAGGTGGCGAGGTGAGGAGAAGAAAGAACTCTGGGGACTGAGAGTTGAACCACAGCTCCACCACTTCTGAGCTGAGGGGCAGTGGATGAGTCCCCTCACCGCTGTGAAGCTTAGCTTTGCCCCTGTTGCCATGAGAACGTGCCAGGAGAACGGATGTCATACTAAGGGGCCTCTCTTGTGGGCCTGACGCTCTCCGTGTCTCTGAGAATGATCAGACTCCCCAGGAGGGCGAGTTCCTGGTGAAGAGGAAAGAAAGAGACCCTACGGAGATGCCCTCTGGCCCTGCCTGCCCATGGGGGAGGTGGCCTGAGCTCTGCACCTTTTGCCTCCAACACGTGTACCTGCCCTGGCCCAGCCTGGCTTGCTGAGGCAGGGCGTTCTTAGGTTGTTTCTGGGTTACCAGCCCAGCTCCCCAATCCTGATCAACTTGGAAGAGCCCCTCATTCCCTCTCACTCAGGTCATTGCAAAGTCCCCCTTCAGTGGGGATGGGGCAACCTTCAGGACCACCCGATGTCTCTCCCTCCCCACACCCTACAATATACTCCAACTGCTGGGTCTCCCCACATGCTCCCATGTTCTTTCAGGCCTCTATTGTGTTTCCTCTGCCTGGCAAGTCCTTTCTCCCTTGTCCAATTGGCACGGCCTTACAGGAAGCAATACTAGCCCTTACTTCACCTCTCTATGCCTCAGTTTTCTCGTCTGTATGTTGGGGATATTAATAAAACCTACCTCATAAAGTTGTTGTGAGGATTAAACAAGCTACTCCTTGTGAAAAACTTTGAACAATGTTTGGCCCATAGTAAGTACTCCATAAACATTAACTCATTCTTATAATTATCAATGACACTATTATAGTATAGTGATTAAGTACACAGACTCTAGAACCAGACTGCCTGTGTTCAAATCCCAGCTCCAGTGCTAGCTGTGTCACCGCAATCAAGTCACTAAACCTCAATGTGCTTCACTTTTCTCACTTTTAAAACGGGGGGGAGGGCGTCATAATAGGTCCCACTTCATAGGGTTGTCACAGGGATCAAATAAGACAACATACATGAGCACTTATCATAAAGCCTGGAACATAGTAAGCTCTCAATAAATGTTTGCTATTATTTTGATGATAATCATCATCATTTCAGCTTTTCAGAGAAGGAGCAGGTACTCCTGGGGGAGGTTTCCACCGGAACTGATGCTAGGGAGGTCCGCCCATGGACCCATGCAACTCTTGGGCCATGTCAGCCTCCTGGTTCTGACTAGGAGACGCTCTCATGAGATTTCCCACCTCCGCGATTTTGTGGACCTATTCTCTATGCCTAAACTGCCCTCTGCCTTGACCTAGCTCCAAGGCCCTGCCTTTGGGAAGCCTCCCCCAGTTCTTGCATGTCAGTGGAGTGCAGGGATCCTCCAGGGCACCGCTGACATGCCCTCTGAAGCTCCAGCAGCACGTTGCCCTGGGCCTGCCTCAGGTGGAGTTAGTTCTGCACTAGAGCCCTAGGTTCGAGTCCTGGCTCTGCCGCTTAACTTGCTGCATGACCTTGAGTCGGTCCTTTTTCATTTCTGGGCCTCCTTTTTCTACTGTAACATGAGAAGCATGGCCCAGATGGTATCTAAGGCATCTCCCAGATGGGTAAGTCCTAATACGACTCCCCGAAGTCATCCCAGGGCTGAGCTAGCCCAGTGCCTGACACTGAATGTGGGATGAGTTGAATCAGATGGAAGTGAAGTGGAGTGATTACAGAAACACAGACAAATGCCCCAACCTGGTGCCCAACCCCTGACCCCTGCCTACTCCGTGGCCTAGCCTTTAGCTATCCCTGGCTGCCTGGTTCCCTGACCTCTGTAACTTAGGGGTCGAGAGCAGAGCTTGGCTTCTGCCTGGAGGCAGGAGTGCTGGGGCTCCAGCAGGAATGTTCCGGGGTTTATTTTGGTGCTCTAAATTGGAAGGCTGAAGGCTCTAATTTAGCCCTCCCTGCCCGGAGCAGGAGCCCAGGCTGGGGTGGCCAGCCTCGCTGCCAAGCATGAGCCCCCCACCAGACCGCAGGCCAACCTCAGAGCTGCCTGTGGCCAGCCCTGCATAGCAACACCCTAGACAACAAAGGCCCCCAGCCCTCCTCCTCTAGCGGCGACCGTGGCAGTGGCTACTGTTGCTCTGGGGCTCGGCGGGTTGGGTCCCAGAACACGTGGGGTGGCTGACAGAACACTAGGAAGGCACAGACAATCCCGGTGCCCACACTGGGCACCCCCCCCCCCTCAGAGAACCTTGGCAGGGCTGCATGAGCTGCCCCACACACTGAGAAGTGTGGCCAATGGAAACTAAGGCTGAGGGCCTAGAGGGTCACTAGGCTTTGAGAGAAGGGCCAGCTGTTTTCCATCTTCACTGAGGGCCAAGGGAGAGGAAACAGGCAGGGAAAACAGCAAGGAGGACTGCGGGTTCAAAAGATTAGCCTTCCGTCCTAGGCAACCGTGGAGAGGTGATTGGACCTCCAGCTACCCCTGCAACCCACCCTCCACCCTGCCAGCAGAGGCATCTTGCCAGCAAAGACTTGATCAGATTCTTTCTTTAATTAAAACATTTCGATGGCTCCCTGCAGGAGAAAGTCCAGCCCTCCATTCAAGAGTTAAGGCCCTTCACACTGCGATCCCAGCCTACCTTTCTACATTGCTCCCCACACCTCTCCCCACCCTACTCCCCTACAACATGGCCACTCCAGCTGCTGGGCATTCCCCAGATTCTCCCATGCTCTTTCAGGCCTCCATTTCCTTCCCTTTGCTGGGAATGCTGGTAAATCCTTTCTCTCTTGTCCACTGGGCAAATTCTTCCTTATTATTGAAGCTCCAGCACAAATGTTTCCTACTCTGGTACAAAGTTAACTGTTCCTTCTTTTGTGCTTCCACAGCATTACCATCAGACCTTTATTCATTCAGCCGGCCTTTACTGAGCATTTACTAGATGCCAAACACTGTTCTAGGCACCGGGGACACAACGATTAAAAACGATAAGTCACAGACCCTGCCCTCGTGGAGCTTACACGCAGAGGAGACAGACAGCAAATAAGTAATCAAATTCATAAGATAATTTCAGATAGTGAGATGTACAGGGTGTGCTGGTAAATGTTTAACAGCCAGCTCTGGAGGGGGAGAGTCCTGACCTGCAGTGTCTGCTGATTTCTGTGGTATAAATATTCCCATCGTGGCTGATTCCAAGTGACCAATGTGAAATCACTGAACACTGAGTTGGGAAGGGTCAGTGACAGGCAACTTCAGCACATTGGTGGTGCATGGCAAAAATAAAAGGAAACAAGCTAACAGAAGAGAGAGTAACTGGGACACAGAGGTGGTAGAAGTTACTAGATTAGATTAGGTGAGGGGGTGAATACTGGAAGGAGTCTCTGAAGAGGTGACATTTAGGGGGTGACCTGAATGACCAGGAGCCAGCCAGGCAGACATCTGGGGGAAGCTCTTGGCACATTAGATTTTTAAAAATACTTTTTCTATTGAGGTGTAATTTACATACAATCAAATGCACTGATCTTAAGTGTTACAGTTCCATGAATTTTTACATATGAATCAACCTAGGTAACTAATACCTAGATGGGGAGGTAGAACATTTCCAGCACCCCAGAAGGCTCCGGCCTCCACCCCATCAGTAATCCCCACTCCTGCCCTAAGAGTAACTACTATTTTGACTTCTATCTCCATGGATCAGTTCTGCCAGTTCTTGAAGTTCGTATAAATGGAATATGAATGTGGCATTCTATAGTATGTTCTTTTTCGCGTTTGACTTCTTTCACTCAACATAATGTCCAGGAGATTCACCCAGTAGACTGTTCTTTTTCATTGCTGTGCAGTGTTCCATCATGCGAATATGCCCTGGTACATTCAGTTATAATGATCTGTGTCCCCTCAAGTCTGAGAGATGGTCACATAAAATGGCCAAAACAGGCTGGGTGGGCTTTGGGGTCTGACTGATACAGGCTCAGCCACTCTGGAGCTGGGGGACTTGCAGTAAGAAAGTCTTTTCTAGATACATGAACCTCAGTGTTCATTGCAGCACTATTTCCAATAGCCAATACATGGAAGCAACCTAAATGTCCACCAACAGATGAATGGATAAACAAGATGTGGCATATATACATACATATATATATATATATATATATATATATATATATATATATATATAATGGAATACTACTTAGCCATGAAAAAGAATGAAATAATACCATTTGCAGCAACATGGAGGGACCTAAAGATTATCATACTAAGTGAAATAAGTCAGACAGAGAGACAAATATCATATGCTATCAATTAAATGTGGAATCTGAAAAAAATGATACAAATGAACTTATTTACATAACAGAAACAAACTCACAGACTTATAAAACAAACTTATGGTTACCAAAGGGGAAAGTGGGGGAAGGGATAAATTAGGAGTTTGGGATTAACAGATACAAACTACTATATATAAAGTAGATAAACAACGAGGACTTACTGTATAGTATAGGGAATTATATTCAATATCTTGTAATAACCTATAATGGAAAATATTCTGAAAAAGAATATATATATATATATATATATTATATATGTATAACCGAATCACTTTCCTGTACAGCAGAAACTAACACAACATTGTAAATCAACTATACTTCAATAAAAATAAAAGTTCTTTCTGCCTTTCTACCTGCTAAACGGAGAGGATAATAGCAACTCTTACGGGTGTGGCTAAGAGTTGAGGAGATGATACATGGCAAGCTCTTAGTGGAGGCCCTGCTACAGGTGGGGTCTGCTTGAGGACTCTCTGGGTGCCTTCCCTTCCTTAGCCTGTGTGTGTGTGGGTGTGTGTGGGGGGGTGTAGAAGGCGAATGTGTGGCTGTGTTTTGTGCTGTGAAAAGGCTTCCGAGATTGCTTTGGGGATGGCTGGTGTAAGGCACGGTTTTGAGGGGTCAGAGGTACCTCCACTGCATAGAGGTGCCTGATATTTGAGGTGCCTCCCCACCAGGCAGGGCCAGGATGGATGGGGGGAAAGAAAGAGGCGAGGGGCTCCTGACCCCCGCCAGTGCCCATGGACAGGCAGGAGCTCAGGGAATTCAGTGTGCAGTCTCGGCTCCTTCTCTCCACTATGCTTTGGGAGGGGGTGGCCGGGCAGGGATCATTTTCTCCACTTTACAGTTGCAGGAACCAAGGCTCCGAGAAGTAAGTTATCCAAGGTCACATAACCTGGCAAGTGTTGGAAGAGAGATTCAAACCTGGATGTGTTTGACTCAAAGCCAGTGGGTTGAGGGCATCTCGTGAGTGTCCAGGCCAGGGAACTTGAGGGTGCCGAGCCAGCGTCAGGAAGACAGACAAGCTGGGCAAGTAGGTTGGAGCTTTGGCCCGGAGGAGGGCCTTGGGCCTGGTGCCTCGCACAGCAGAGGGGGTTACCTGGGGAGCTCCTGCCAATACGTCCTGCATAACGGGGCTCACCTACACATCACAGCCTTTCTTCTCCCTCTACTTCCCAGAGGAGAGAGTAGGCTGGAGAGGAGGAGGGCCTAATGGGAAACATGTGTCCTCAACATTCCAGCTGCAGCTTCCTGCCTGCTGCTCCCCCACCGGCTCGTGCCCATGTATGGCCTTGTCCTTGGTACTGCCACCTCGGACCCTCCTCCACCCCCAATTTGGCCTCCTAGGCCTCGAAGGCCAATCCTTCTGCATGACAGACCTTTTGCCTTCATTCACACTGTACCCCTCTCTTTCCCTGACCCTTGGGAGTGCCATTCGGGCAAGTGCAGGGACAGGTGGGGAGCCCTATACATGGCACAAGAACATGTGGCTGCCTGTTCCAGTCCCGCAGCAGGTTCCCTGCACGTGGCAGGGCCAGACCCTTCCCTTTGCCTCTTTCCCTATCTGTACAATGGGCTTGTCTCCGAGGGCCTTGTCAGTTCTGGGTTTCTCACTGGGCAGCAGTGGCCGAGCATCTCCAGGGACCCATTTCCCTGATGGAGAGAAGCATCACTGACTCCAGCTTGGGGTTGAGAGCAGAGCCCTGGAGAGAGAGAAAAGAGACTGATTGGATTCTGCTGAGGATGGAGGGCTTCTGGGCATAAGGGGGGCTGGGATCTGGTCACTCTGGGCCCCCTTCCCTGTGACTCCTCACTCCACATTCATTCAACAAAGTATTATGGAACAACAGCTCTGGCCCAGGTGACCAGCTGGGTGCTGGGGATACAGCAGTGGGCAAGGCAGACGTGGTCCCTGCCCCGGAGAAACTGCAACAGCCCCCTGGGTCCTCAATTACAGCTTAAAATCCCATCGGTAGCATCACCTCTCATCCCTGAAGAAACTTGGGGCCTAATTGTCCAAGGCTATGTGGATAGTTAAAACCTAAGACAGGGCTCAAATCCAGAGTCCCTGACCACCACCACCTCACCACCCGCCCTTGCCCAAACTCTTCTCCCTCAAGTCTTAGCCTCATTGGCTGATCTGGAAAGCACTTTAATCATGCCTAAGAGCCTGGAGATTTACAAAGGAAGCCTTGACTGGGTGCAGCCCAGCCCACTGGAAAGGCGCCTCGGTGTGGAAATCCTCCCCGCTGGCCGCAGGCAGGACTCCCCGCCCCCCTCCTGCGATCCCCCACTGCACTGTGTTCGTCCTTGCTGGTGCAGCAGGGATTGCAGACCACCTCCTTTCATCATTTATTTGGATATCTGTCTCCTACACTGGACTGAGGGGTTCCTTGAAGGCAGAGCCTGTGTCTTGTCTATCTCTGAATCTCTGGGGCCTGGACCAAGCAGACAGAGAAGCAATTCAGTGGGTGCCTGTGGCATGGAATCGACTAGTTTGCTCCCTAAGTATGGATTCTTCTAGGTACTATGCCCTTGACGTGTAAGCTCTGGAGGCAGGGGGCTTGGGTTTGCACTGTGGTCCCATTACTCACTCACCACAACTTTGGACCAATGACTTAACCTTGCCTTGCCTTGCCTTGCTCGTTGGTAAAATGGGGATACTTGTAGGACCGACTTCACAGGGTTGCTGGGATGCACCCCAAATAGTATCTGGTGCATACAAGTGCTTACTATATGTTCACTACTGCAACCATTACTACTACCATTTAAAGTAAAGGATGTAGAAGGCTATTTCCTGTACAGGCTGCCGGAAATGGATATCCCTCATATATGACCGGCTGAAGGCTGGACACTAGCCTAGCTCTCCCCAAACTTCCTCCTGCTTAGGAATCACCTGGGGAGCTTATGAAAATGCATATTCCAACTCAGCAGGTCTGGGATGTGGTGCCAGAGACTGCATTTCTAACAAGCTCCCAGGTAGCCCTGATGCTGCTGGTCCAGGGACCACACTTTGAGGAGCCCTCGCCAATATTAACTACCAGGGAGATCTACCATCTACTGAAAAGCCAGTGTCAGGCCCTGTGCTAAATGCTCCGTATGGATTATCTCACTGAATCCCTGCAACAGCCCTGATAGGTATGTATTGGCGTCCCTACTTTACAGATGAGAAAGCTGAGACTCAGAGAAATCAAGTGACTTTCCAAAGGGCCCATAGCTTGGAAGTGGCAGAGGCAGGATTTTAACTCAGGCCAGGCTGACTTCTAAGCCCCATTGTTTCCCTTTCTGGCAAACAGCCTTCTTGTGGCCTTGCATTCCTTAGAGGATGTCTGTCCCACGGAGAGAGGAGTGCAACACAGAACTCAGACCAAGTGACAGCAAAAGCCACTCCGCAGGAACAGATCTTTAGTGTATCCAAAGTATTTGCCTGGCCCCCATGAGCCTGATAAGCAGGCAGGGCAGGGACTTCGATCCCAGTTAATGCTGGTAAGGACTGAGAGAGCTTTCAGAGTAGGTGTGAGGGCAGCTGGGAGGCTAGGGGATGGCCCACTGGCTACCCAGGCCTAGCTTCCCCTTGGTGGGGCCCCATGACCCAGGAGCTGTTCCTCATCACTGAAGGCTCAAGACTCCGTCAAGTTTACCAGACTGGGGGCAACTGACTGCCACTGGCCCACAGCCCAAGATTCTGAGGTCTCAACCAGAAGATCTTTTTATGAGCTTGGGGTAAAACATCAAATCATCAAGGAGACGCTGTGTTCTCCTTGGCTTTGTATCATAAGGTATGGCCACAGCTGAGGCAGAGGCAGCCTGATGCTTCTGGTAGCTCCATGGCTCAGGGCCACCCTGTCCCAGCCAAGCCTGGAGACACCCTCATACCTTCTGACTCCCTGATCACCTCTATTCTCATCCCCAGCCAGGCCCATGGAAACCTTTTGTTCACACAGGGCATAATACAATGAATGTGTGCTACCTTCTTGGGTCTTTCCTAGGTCTCCTAACCTGGGACCATGGACCTGTAGCGTGTCTGAGAGATGAGTTTCTAGGGTCTGAGAATGTGCTAGAATTATAGGCCAGACTGTGTGTGGATGTGTTTTCTGGGGTGGCTACCCATAGCTTTCATCTCCTCGTGTAGCAAGTATTGATTGAATACATTCTCTGTGCAGGGCATTGAGTTAGTTAGGCACTAGAGATACAATGATGAGTGAGACAGATGCCTGCCTCCAGGGAGCTTCCAGTCCAGGGGGAGTCAATGAATGAGTAAGCAAACCAAAAATATCCTCACATGAGAACAGCTGGGGCCTGGACTCTGCCTAGTCCCGTGTCATTCACTCCATAAATTGGCACGGCTAACAGTTTTGAAGGAATACCTGAATGAAGCCCAGGGAGAGGGTGGGGGCAGGGCTTGTCCAAGGTCATACAGAGAATCAGTCGCAGAACATGAAACAGATGCCTGGGCTTCAGGGCTCTTGGTGTGGGGCACTGACTGCCACATGCATGTAGCATTGAAGTGGGCACAGGGCCCATGGAGCTGCTTTGGGCCTGGGATCTCTGGGCTTGACACATTTGTTTTATGGCCAGTAAAGCCACTCCCATCTCTATCCCCATTCTTAGTTCATCCATTTCCAAGGCCGACTGTCCATGGGGGAACCTCACCCCTCACCCCTCTCACCCCACAGGCAGCTGTTCTCCTTCTAGCCTGCTGGGTGGGCTCTGGACCTTCCTGGGGCCTCACTCCCTGAGAAAGTCCAGCTGGCGGGCCCAGCTGGGGGTTTGAGGGAGGATGGGGCCCATCTGGAGGGGCCTTGGAGTGAGCCAGAGGGGCCAGCAGGGAGGGAGAGCCCCTTGGGAACAGAGCCTGGACTGGGAGAACTCTCTCAGAAAGGCACAAAGAAGAAAAGGAAATGCCAGGGTATCTGGGTTGACACTCATGACAGTCTTCTGAGGCCTGAAAGAATATTGAGAGGGCCCCTTCACTCTCTCCAGGATGCATCTCATCTGTTTGAGTCTGTGTGAATATCTCCAGTTTTCAAAGGCTCTTGGCTGGCAATGGACCACTCACCTGCCCACCACTCCTTGGCACCATTCTCTTTCTTCTCTGGTGGCTACTGTGTCCTGGTCACTGGGCAATGTCTGAGGAGAGGGGAGGAGTGAACCCGTAGCTGAAGAAGTCCTCTCTCTGCTTGGAAGGCCTTCAGTCTCATGGGGGAAATAAAGCCTAAATGGTTTGCTCCAATACACCATGGTCAGTGCTTTGGGTCTTCTGAGGAGGGAGAGAGTAAGTCTGTGGATGGCAGGGCTGGGAAAGTAAGGAAAGGACTCACAGAAGAGACATGCACAAGAGGGGAAAAGCTCTATGAGGGGAAAAGCTCTATGGGCAGAAGGCCCTCTCTGGCCTCCAAGGGCTGGTCTGAGCTGCTCAAATCCCCATGTGATGCTCAAGCCCCTTCTACCATATTCCATCCAAATGCTTGACCCGTCTCTGCTTTCCTACTTCCTGAGGCGGGAAGCTCATTCACTTGCAAGAAAGAGATCATCTTAAAATAGCCCTCACCCTAAGAAAGTTCTTTCTTGAGTTGGGCTGAACTTTGTCTCCCTGTGGCTTCTGCCCAAGGGTCACAGCACTGCTGCCTGAGGCCACCTAGACTCTGTCTTCTCCCTCTGCTCTAAAATAGTCCCTCAGAGGTCTGAAGCATCACCATCACCAAAACCCCTGAGTCTTCTCCAAGCCAAACAGCTCATTCCACTCTTCCCCTGAGGCCAGAGTTCCAGCTTCCTCTCCAGTCTGCTTTTGCCTCCCTGCCCACGCTCTAGTATGTCTGTGGCACACTTAATATGTGGGCCCAGAGCTGACAGCATATTCCAGGGAAGTCTGTCACCTCCTTTTTCTAGAAACGTCTATGCTCCCTATGGATGCAGCCTAAGGCTCCTTGGACTTATTTAGGAGCAGACCTCCTTACTCTGCTTCCAGCCCTCTCGCCTGTTCCCTCTGGCCAGCCTGCATCTGAGGACTGGGTTTTAGGATCCAAGAGTAAAAGATCTGACACTTCTCCCTGTCGTATCTACTTTGTATGCTTCAGCCCCTCCTTCTTGTCTATCAGGACAAGACTCGGAAAGTTGATGAAATTAGCTCTCCCACCTATAGTTGGACCCATGCTCCAAACCTGATCAATGAGCAGCTATGTCTACACATGTGCCACCAGGCACCTGTCTCTGTAAATTCATCCTGAAAGCCCTTGTCAGATGTCTGGAAGTGAGAAGTCAGCACCCCTCACACTGTCCCGTGATCCCAGGAGCCTGAAGGAGTACATCCAGGAGTTGATGGTGGACCCATGGGCAGAAGAGGCAGGATGCCAACCACTCTGCCTGGCCAGCCATCAGCCAGCCAACTTTTCCAGAGGCTTGTTTCAGGCTCTGAGTGTGATGGGGGTGCTGCAGAGAACATCTGGAGACACCAGACACTGCCTCTACCCTCTGGGAGCTTCCAGTCTTACAAGGAGAAAGACCAGGTGGGCTCCGAATGTGATGGAGTAGGCTGAATAATGTTCCCCAAAGATATCAGGTCCTAATCACTGGAACTTGTAAGTGTTCCCTTATTTGGAAAAAGGGTCTTTGCAGATGCCGTTAAGGATTTTGAGATAAGGAGATTATCCCGAATCATCTGGGTGGACCCTAAATGCAATTACACTCTAAGAAGGAGGTATCCATATAAGAGGGAGGTGGAGGAAGATTTGACACAGACAGAAAAAGAGGAGAAGGTCATTTGACCATGGAGGCAGAGATAAGAGTAATGCGGCCACAAGCCAAGGAATGCTGAGGGCCAGGAAACTAATATAGTCAATGAGAGAGATGAGCAGGCAAGTGAGGGGGCCCAGACCAAGACCAGAGAAAGCTGGGAAACTGGTGGCTGCAAATCTCAGGCAAGGGTTCATGGAGGAGGTTGGCCTGGAGCTGGGGCCGCAAGAGCAGTGGTAGGAGGAGATGGGCAGAGTGGGGAGACAGGGCTCTCTGGGCTGTGGAAATGGAACAGATCAGGCCCACTAAGACCAGAGACACTGCAGCTGCAGGAGAGAAAGGGGTTGGTGTGTGTGTGTGAAAAGGCCACATCCTGCCAAGTTGCCACTTTACCTTCCTCCAGGGGGAGACGGGCAGTGCCCTCATCGCCAGGCGGGTGGCCCCGTGCCAGGCTGGCAGAAGCCTAAACATGGGGTTTCAGGCCCAGCACCACCACAGACCAGTGCCTGCTGCCTCCCTGAGCTTCAGTCTCACGGTTGATAAGATGGGAAGGCTAATATTGGCAACACTTCCAAGGACATTTTCTCCTTTTCCAGTTTCCCTTTGTTGCCTGAAGTCTTCTCTTCTACGAGATATTAACAGGCAAGAATAGGCTGCTTCTCTTTACGCGAAAGGATCCAAGGGGGGACAGAAATGTTAAGACCCCCACTCCCCACTTCGAGATGCGGTGAGGTTTGGGCACGATAGTCGGCCGCTCTGATTCCATGCTCCACAAAGGCCAGTGCCCTGTGGGCTTGCTTCCAAGAGCCCCCGCAGCCGGAGCAGGTGCCCTCCCTCTCCAGAGGGCCCGTTTTCCATCTGAAGCTCCTCTCTCCTGACCACCGCCAGCCCAGCTCCCAGGCAGCCACGGGAAGGCGCGGAGGAGAGCCGAGTGTGGCTATTTATAACGGGGGATGTGATAAACACTTCGAAGAGATATTTCCCAATAGACCAAATTCAACGGAGATTACATAAGCAATTAGATCTTCTGAGCTCCCTGCTATCTTCTTGCACTGAGGCTGCCCAAAACGTGTGTGAACAAGTCTTTCTTTATAGTCAGGCATTTATACTTTACAAGGATGTAAGTTGAAATGTTTCAGGTGGGCAAGCCAATCCCAGCACCCCCCCATCCCACCATCCCCCTCCAGCTGCCCTGGGTGGTGGTGGAGGGGTCCTCAGGGCCTCTCCTTCTCTGCAGCCAGGTGATCCTGGGTGAGCTCCAGCATGTCTCTGGCTCTCTCTGCACTTCAGTTTCCCCTTCTGTACAATGGGGACAACAATGCCTGGCCCCCAGGCTGGCATGAGAATCCTGTGAGAAACTGTCTGAAAGCTCTCGGCCTGGCCTGCGGTAGGTACTCAAGCCACCTTGGACCCCAGGATCCCTTTCTCCTCTCTGGCCCACAAGAGGGAGGGAGTTTTTGGCTCCTGGTTCATCTGGCCTCCCCTCCTTCATCCCACCTCCCTCTCACACCACGCTTCCCCCAAGTGCTAACGCTTTCTTTCTAATTTATTAGGCTGTTAATGGGCCTGAACAGTGGTAATTGTCTCTTGCCAAGGGTGAAAGCTATCTGCTCTCGACCAAGGCTCATGCCTCTCCCTTCCTCCTGGTCCAAGTGCCAAGACCTGCTGATCCCCAGTGCTGGCCCTTCCCACCACAGCAGAATCTTTTGTCTGTAAAAATGCCCAGAACTGACTCCCCCAAAGCTTTAGAGCTGGTAGCCCCTGGATCCCGGCCCTCACTACTCTGGCTGTCATAACCTGGCACACATGGCCCCAGCGGGCATGCCTGCCCACTTTGTCCAGGGGGACTGGGCAGAATGAATGGCTGGTGGAACCGGAGGTAGCTGGGGACGGGAGGGGAGGCCCAGCCCCAATTGTCCCTCCACCAACTCCAGCCGCTCTCTCTACACACCCAAAGCTCCTGCCACCCCCAGCCACTCACCCTGCTCTTCCCATCTCCAGGCTTCTACCCATGCTGTTCCCTCCCACTCTGCTCCATCTCCAGGTGAAAGATCCCCACTCATCTTTCAAGGTCCAGTCCAAGTACTTCCCACTCTGTGAAGGAAACCCTCGCCAAGGCCTGCATTGCCAGGGACTCATGTGCCACCCGCTCCTGGTGTGAGAGTAAGCCGGGGTCTGGGCTCTCTCTGGTCCCCTGTGGCCAGCCTGGAGCCTAGCCCAGAGGAGATGCCCTGGGGCTTTTTGCCCAGTGTAATGGAATCGAACAGTAGCAGCAGGGTGGTCAGTACCGAGGACAGTGAGGCAGGTGGCATCTCCTCCCCAAGACCAAGCAGAGACTGACCAGGGAAGGGGGGCACCTTCCAGTAGAGGAAACAGGCAGCAGGGAGCAGGGAGTCAGACGCCATCAGAGGACGCTTGAAGAAGAGACAGCTAATGGGCAACTCTAAGCGTATTCAGCAAGCACTTAAAGAGGCTTATCAGGGGCTCCAGGAATACTTCTGCTATGCATGTGGCATGGGATCTGTTCTAATGTGGGGGATAGAAAACAGGCCCTGGAATCAGGAAACCACTACACAACCAGCTGTGTGATCTTGGCTGAGTCACCTGGCCTCTCCAAGCCTCAGTTTCTTCATCTGTACAATGGGTATAGGAATCCTTTACCTCACAGGGCTGTTGCAAGAAGTAAATGATATAACATGAGAACTAGGTGAGAGCTCCTGTGTACAAGTGCTTGGCATTCCTTAGGCATCCCAATAAACTACCATTTCTTTCTGCTACCTGTACCCCTGGGAATTCATAGTCTGTCTGGGGGCCTTATCCAGCAGAACCCCAGCAGTAGTAAGTGTTGAGGATCTCAGAGTTGAGTAATGTGTTCTTAAAGGGACATCTTATGCGAAGGACAGAGTACAAAGGAACAAGGTTAAATGATGCAGCACAGCTGTAGTTTAGACATTAGGAAGAATTCCCAGATGATGAGGACTTAGAACCAAGAAAGCTTTAGAGAAGAAGCATCCTCTAAAAACTTGACATCTGAGCCAAGACCTGGATAGCATGAAGGAATCAACCATGAGAAGAACTGGGGGAAAAGTGTTCCAAACAGAGGGAACATCAAGTGCAAAGGCCCTGAGGCAGGAATCAGCTTTGTGGGGTCAAGGCACAGAAGAGGTGAGTGCAATTGGAACAAGGTAAGAAGAAAGTGATCCCAGATGGAGCCAGAGGAGTCCATAGGGCCCAGACTATGAAGAGCCTTATAGGCCATGAGTAAGGACTTCGCATTTACTCTGAGTGACATGGGAAGCCCGGGGAGGGTTCTGAGCAGAGAAGCGACATGACTGACTTAGGACTATAACAGATCACTCGGCTTTTGTGTGAATAACAGTTGGCAGGGGACAAAAATAGAAGCAGGGAAACCATGAGGAGGCTTCTGCAGTAATCCAGGCAAGAGGTGATAGTGGCCTAGATGGGGGTGGTGGCAGTGGAGGTATGGAGAAGTGGTCAGATCTGGGATCTATTTAGAGATGAAGATGGCAGGACTTGCTAATGAATTGGAATAAGAAAGATCACGTATTTGGCATCTATTATTAGTGCAGCCAGCACCTCAGTGAATCCTCTTGACTGCCCTGTCAGGTCAAGCTGATTTACGTCCATTAGACTGAGGAGGAAACCTTAGGCTCAGAGAGGCAAGTGGCTCGCCCAAAGTCACACAGCAAGGAAGTGGCAGACTAGAAGTAGGAGCCGGGTCTGTGTGATTCCAAAATTGATGTGCTTTCCCTGACACCATGACTCAGGCCTGTGCTAGGCCAGGCCTTTGGATCACACTTTCCCAGATATCAGTTGTCTAAAGAGGAGTCTCCTGCCACTGCTATGTTCTAAACCTGGCCTTGAGCTCTGCTCTGCCCACCTCATCCCCCCAGCCCCACCTCGCTCCTGAGACCAGCCACTTCTGCAGCTGAAGGGGGAGCAGCCTTAGTGGGTTCATCTGTAAAATGCAAGAGCAGCCCATTGCATCTATGGTGACATGATGACTAAATGAGACATGAGATGAGGTGGCCAAAGCCCCCTGTCCAGAGCCTGGCATGCTGCCTTCCCTCCTCCCTCTTGGCCATGGGGACCACCTGCAGCCCAGATGCCCAGCAAGCTGCCCTGGCTGCCCTGGTGTTCTCCCCCACAGCCTCCACACAGAAGCCAGCACCTCTAGGCAGGGCCCTGCCAGGCTCTCTCTCTCATTCTTACTGTCCATTCCTTGGGGCCCAGGCAGATGGGATGAGTCCTATCATGCCAAAAGGATGCAGAATAAAAAAGAAAACTTCATTTCCTCTGTCATGATGCTTTTTATCCGCACCAAAAACAAACATAACTGACACCCACTCTGTGGGGGGCCATGCAAGCGCCTCTGGGGAGACAGAGAGGCAGCAAAACATCCACCCCTGTCTCCCCATCCGCATCCCAAGCCTCCAAGTCTCCTTCCACAAAGGCTTAGGAACGCTCCACACTGAAAGGAAGCATTGGCTGGCTCTGTCATACTGCTCTTACAGTACGCTTGGGGAAACTCAGGCTCAGAGAGAAGGGACTTGGCCAAGAGCACGTAGCAGAAATGAAGACCAAGTCTTCAATCCCAGAAGTATGCTCTTGCCTGCAGAGCATGACTACGCCCCAGCCCGCACACGCCTGGCATGTGCGCAAGTGTGCCCCCTCTAGCCGCCGCTATTCTATGCAAGGGCCCAGGCAAGGGGGCATGGGGGTTTCTATGTTCAGAATCTCTCATAAGCGCCTGTCCCCAGGACAAGAGGCTCCATCCTGGGTCACCCCAAAGGAGAAGATTGTTCTCTGAGCTAGGTGGGCCCACAGCCCAGAAATACATGTCTTGCTGCCGACCTCTTTCATCAGCCACCCACCTCCCTCCCTGGGGACTGATGCCCCCCCAGGTTACCCGGCATACCCATTCCACACTCTCCTGGCAGCCCCATGGTTGACCCCAACCCAGGCCCCCTCCCAATGCAGCCAGGAAGAGCAGGAGGGCACACAGAGGCCATGAGGAAACTCGTGCTGAGCCAACCTTAGGGAGCTCATATTGGCGAGCAAGAAAGAGGCCATGGCCTCTGGGGGCAAGGGAGTCAGTGCAGGATTATGGGCTCCTCGCTCAGAAATGATTGGTCGTGACAAGCTCACTGCAGGAACAAAGCCATGTGAAATTGACCTCATCACCAGTGATCAGATCAGATTGTTTAGTGTGAGGGGAATGTGAGGGGGATGTTCAGCTGGGCGATGACCTAGTTAGGGCCTTAAAGAGGCAGAGCAGCTGCCCCACTCTGGGGAGGAGGAGGCAAGAGGCCTCCTGGGGGGAGGCCCCTGCTGAGCTGCAGGTGGAGGAAGGCCCGTTCCCAGGCAGGCTCCGGCCAGGCCACAACAGGCTCCTCGAGCCCTCCAGCATCCCCAGAGGCCGTTTTAGAGGAGTAGGGCCTAGCCTTAGGGGACTGACAGACAGTGATAGAGGGGGCCAAGGCAGGAGCCAAGGGCAGAGTTTCCATACCTGTCCATGGAGAGCAACAAGATAGATCAGAAACTGGGGAAACCCTGAGGCAGAGCTTAGGAAACAGGAGTGGTATTTATTTAATGATTTATTTCCTTGTTTGTTTGTTTACTATGTCTCAGGCACTATTCTAAATACGTATGTTACCTCAAGTAACCCGCAAAACAACCCTATGAGGTGGATGCTATTATGATGCCCATTCTACAGATGAGCAAATTGAGAGTCAGAGGCGATGTCACGTGCCCAAGTTTACCAAACTGTTACGTGGCCACCTGGTCATGGAGTCTGCGCTTGTTCACAGCTACATTCTACAGCTTCTCGTCTGATGACAGGGTCGGCCAAATGTGGCAGGCCAAATAAAGACGCAACTAGGAAGAGGTGGCCTGTGTTGCTGAGGCCTTTCTTTCCCATCAGGCCCAGGGGGCCCAGGGGCTGGGGCAGGGAAGAGGAGGCCTGTCAGGAACTTCAGGAACAGGTGCCTGCTTTCTCCTTGGATCCTGTTTCCTGACACTTGCCTGAGGAACGGAGCCGGGGGGGGGGGAGGGAAGGGACATGTGGCCAGCCGGGCAGAGCAGGCCCCTTTCTGCCAAGCACCGCCTTAGGGAATATGACTCCTGCTGCCTGAGGGGTACAGGGGAGATGCCAGAATGGGGGGCAGGGCTTCTGGTGGGGCACATGGTGTTAACCCTTTCATCGGCGTTATGTGTGCAAAAAGCAGCATGGGGCCTGGTGGCACAGAGGAAGAAGACACCCACGAATGTGCAGCAAACAGCACAACCCACTAAGCGGAGGCCAGGGCAGCAGCTGCACCATGAAGGATCCTGGTCGGTTGCTGGGAAGAGTTCCAGGGAGGCCAGTAATCTCCTCTTGAGGGCTTGAGGCATAGAAGAGACCCCTGTCACCCCAAAGGGTTTAGAAGCACCTGAGGCCAGTACCTGAGTAGAATCTCGTACGGGGGGCTCCAGGGCTGCCAGCTCTGTTGGAAGCTGAGGGGTAGGTGTGGAACTGGTCTGCCAGTCCAGGCCCCTGCCTAGTTCCATGCAGGCTGAGGCATCTAGGCTGGCAGGACCTCACGACCTCAGTCTATTCTCCTGGGGGTATGTAGCTTAAAGGAACTCCTGCTGTTCCCTGGTGCCTGGGATGAGGGGGCTGACTGAATGCTCTGTGCCTCCCTTTCTTTAGGGCAACAAGCCTTGAGTGTGCCCCCGGGGCAGGCCTCTCAGCTCTCTGGCTCCCTTCCACCCAGTTCTGTGGGCACCTGGGATCTCTGGTCAAGTCCTTTGGGTCTCGGGCAGGGATGCGCTGGCCTATCTACTGCCCCTCCTGCTTTCCAGCTCCTACCTGCCTTCCCTATTTCCTCAGGCTGGGCCAGTTTCCATTTCGCCCCACCTTATCTCACACTGAATTTCTCAGACGTGGCCTGGTGGGGCTTCATTTGTGACCAGTGGCCCCTCCTTGGGATATTCCTGATACTCCTACCAACTCCCTCCCCAGTAGTTGCAACTACTCTAGGCTGCAAGGCCTCTCATTCTTTTCTGGGAACCCACACTGAGAGGATTCAGGCCCCCAAGGACCTTACTTCTTTGGGGAGACTTCTGAAGGACTGTCCAAAGGCAGAGGGAGTCGGAGGACCACAGTTAGGATCGGTGGATGGCAGCCATAAGGTTAGAGATTTCAGTTCACTTCAGAGAAGGATTTCCTGTCAGGTTGAGCTGTTCTGCAAGAGAACAGCTATCTCAGGCCCTAGTGAGACTCCCGTCCCCAGAGGTGTGTAAGTAGAGGCTGGATGGACAACCATGAGAGATGCTATTGCAGACCAGTGAAAGAAGGGTGGGGCTATTCTATTCCTGGGTCTCTCTCTGTGTTTATTTTTGCGTTGTTGTGATCACTACAGACCCACAGGGGTGTTTGACCTCTGGTCAACTCTCCTCACCACAATATCCGTGCAAGTTCTCAAAGTTCAAGACAGAAACAACAAGGCTAAGAGCAAATCCAAGACATGACCAGAGGGGGAAAGAGAGGAGAAGAGAGTCAAGGAGAAAAGAAAAATAAGAGAGAGAGACAGACAGAGACAGAGTGGGGAGGACAAGGAAAGTGAGAGAGAGAGGAGAGACAGAGACAGGTGAAAAGGGGAGATAGAAATATATATATATATATATATATATATATACACACACACACACACACACACACACACACACACACACACACACACACCAAGCCAGAGGCAGGGAGAAAGTTGAGACAGAGAACTGGTCCTGGATTCATGCTCCTTTGTCTCTTCCAGCAGCTCCGGGGTTTCTAAAGAGCCTTATTCTCCAGCTAACCCTGTAACCCTACCCATGCCTTCAAAGGCAAGGGAGTGGCCCCCAGGGGCAGCTGTGCCTGCTGCATGGGTCAGGGCCTTGGAACACGCCTGAGGCCAGAGGACCCCTAGGTGAGACCTGGCCCAGGCCACCAGACATCTCCCTGCTGCACCTTTGGGCAGAGAGAGGCTTCTGCTGGGGCCCCAGTGGCTCCAGGACCTGGGCAGCCAGGAAAAGACTCTGGGGGGCGCGGTCTCTGCCTTCACAGGCCTGCCACCCGTCAGAGGGAGCAGACTGGGGTTCTGGTGGCCCCGGATAGCAGAGCTGGGCCCCCAGGGTGGGATCCACCTCTGGGAGCATTCGGCTCAATTCTGGGAAGAACTTCAGAGCTGGCAGAGACCCTTCACAGGGGCCCGGGTGTGCACAGAGGCTAGTTGGTTGCCCATGGTGGTGGTGGTGGGAGCCTTGTGGGGGAGTGAGGCCAGAGAAGTTCAAAGCCAGAGAGAGAATGACTGATTCTGTGATTCCCATGTCCTCAGCAGGCAACACATCTTTCCAGCCCAAAGGGGAGGATCCTGCTGTGTTACTTTAAATAGCTCAACTTTCTAATAAGGCTTTTATTCACATTTTTACATAGGAATATTTTCCATGGTTCTATCTTAAGAATTTGTATGTAGCTATGTAGTAGTGTCTCTAGCCGTGTAACTATATATCTATAATATCTATGTATTTATGAATTTCTACATCTATCTGTATATCTCTATATCTCTGCATCTCCATATCTCTATATCTAAGTAACTGTGTATCTATGCATTGATCTATCTCTTTGTTATGTATCTACATAGCTCTGTATCCATCTGTGTCTCTCTCCCTTTATAAGAATGGCTGATGGAGATCCCGGAGAGTTTAGGACCCCTGCTTCCTGAGCTGCCCCTCTCCATGGCCACTGCCTGACCTCCCATCCCCTTTCCCACCAGACGGTGGCCATCCTGGGCCTGGGCCAAGGGGTTACCGTGAGGAAATTGGCCAAACTATGGACAGCCATCCTCTGAAGCCAGTAGCAGCTGCTTTGCTTGCATCTGTTGGGGGTGAGGAAGATGGGAGAGCAGGAATAGAGTCGTGGGGAAGTGGGGGGGAGCGCGGTGTGGGAGCACGGGGAATGTGAGAGTGGCTGCGCAGTCGTGAGTTTTAATTCTGGGAGGCAGAACATCACATGAGTAGCCTGCACTGGCATTCTCTTGCTGTGTGATCCAGGACGATGTCCTGCCCCTCTCAGGCCTTCAGTGTGCCCATCTACACCATGAGCGTCTTGAAGGGTCCTTCCAGAGCTGACACCCTTAACAGGGCAGTAGTCCCCACACTTTTAAATCATGGATTCCCATCACTAGAGCATTTTGAGCACAGCAACACAATATATCCACAGGGATTTATTTATACATAATGTAGTGGTTAAGAACACAGACTCTGGGGCCAGCCTGTGAATATGCATCCTGGCTCTTCCACTGGGTATGTGGCTTGAGGTCTCTTGGCCTTAGTGGTCCCTGTAGAAAGAGGAGATAGGAGTTCTACTCATTGCCATCAAGTGGTTGTGAGGGTCTGGGACAGAGTACACAGATGCAGATATAGATGTTGTTCTTACTGTACATGTATTACTTTGCTAATTGATGATGTAGGCTACAAATTGCATGTCCAACGTCAAAACTGTTAAAGGATGAGGCAAAAAGAAATAAAATGCTCTATATATTGCAATATTTTCTTCTCACTCCCCAATGGGTTGCTTAGGACACTTGGTATTGTCACTGTTCTAGAGTTTGCTTGTGATTCCTTCTCTGGTTTTCTACTAGAGAAGCGTAAGTTTGAGGCTAGGCCCCCTAAGCTGACAAGCATACCAACCTGGACCTGGGCCTGCCTCTCACCACGCAACCACTCCTAGATACACTGCATCTTTCCAGGACTCCTCTCCCACGGAGGGGCTAAAGGCCCAGAAGAGCCAGGTTTCCCCAGGCCCTGAGGACAAGCAAGGTCTGGGGGCCTCACACGTGGCCCACAGGCTCTGCTGCCCACACCCCAGGGTGCCCCCCTCCCCGTTCTCCTCGGCCCAGAGCCTAGGGTCGAGGTGTAGCCTTTTCCTCACTCCCTCACCACAGCCGACGTTTCCACCACAGAGCAAGCAAGCCAAGTCCAGTGCTCATAGCCAGCACAGAATCGCTATTTCTTGGATGGGTAATAATGAGAGCTCGCCATTACTGAGCACACATGCACTTTCTTAAGTACTTTACCTGCATCGTCTCTTTGAATCTTCCCAGAGATCCTATGAAGCAAATGCTCTTCTTCCGAGTTAACAGATGAGGACATCGCCAATCAGTGAGAGAGCAGGGAAACCAACTGCCAGCAGCCGGGCTGGAGAGCAGCCTCTTCACCTTGTGACAGTGAATGAACAAGTGAGGGAATGGTTTCCCTGTCCCCCTTCACGCTTTCCCAAGGCACCTGCTGTCCCCTTCCTGAATTCTGGGTTTGCTCTGACCCCCAGCCCCCGGCTTCCCCACCCTCTATCTCTTGGTGTCCAGCTCAGGGGGTCTGCACACCTGGCCCCAGGCCCGGGGCTCCTGTACCCCGATCCAGGATCCCGTCAGGACCCCCTCCTGGGAGCCCCGCCCCCGTGGGCCGCCGACCCGCAGGTAATCCCCTCCCCCTTCCTGCCCCCGCAGCTCCAGCCCCTTCCAATTAGCCCAGTCTCGGATCCCCTCCGCCGGGAACGGCCGCCCCCCTACAGCCCCTCCCCCACTCCGCTCCCACGTGGGGAGCCCCGCTCCCAGGCCCCGCCGCCCTATTCAAGGCGCTCTCCTCCATTGTCTCCGCCTGCCACTCACGCAGGCCATTAGCATTTCTAAAGCCCACTTCTCCTGGTCGCCGCTTTGGCCTCAGCCAAAAAGGGGCTCACTTTGAAACAGAAGTTTGGGGAGAGGGTACTTCCTAGGCTACTAAAACAGCTTCCCTTTAGGCCCTCAACTCTCCAGGCCTCAATCTGCCTATAAAATGGGAAGAACTGCTCTCCCACATTTCGAGGCTTAGGACACCTGGAATTTCTCGGCTTCGAGAGTGGTTGAGAAATGGGGCAGCGTCCTGGGACCCCAATACAACTGCCTGTTCCTTCCCTTGGGTTTCTTGGGCCCTACCAATCTGGATCCTCCATTCCCCCCCCCCGCCACGTGCCAGGGGAGATATGGAGTTTTGTCAAAACTGGTTTTCCCTGCCCTAACCCAAGCGGTCTTTGTTACGGCCCTGGCAGGATGGGGCATGAATGGGGGTGACTTCTTTGCCCTGGCATCTGAAACCTCCCTAAGTAACTTGGGTGGAGAGACGGCGCCACCCAGTGGCTTCCTGGGCTCTAAGCTAATCTTCTCGGGGGTGGGTCCTCACATACCTGGCTTCAGGGCCCCCAAGGAGGCGTCTCACCAGAGAAACCCTCTTTACTTGTGGGATTTCTTTTGCATTGGTTTAGCTGCTTCAGATCCAAGGCTAAATAAAGAGCCAGCGGTTAGAGTCCCAGCGGGCTTAGCTCAACCTCGGCCCCGCCCCCATCATTCCTTTGGGCTGGCAATGGCCCTTGCTCTAGGCTCTGTTGCCAATGGCCAGTACTTTCCCCTCCCTGGGCCTCAATTTTCTCCATCTGGAAAATGGCGGAATATTCCCTAGCCGCCTTCTGCTTTTCCTGGTGGGCTGAAGAAATTCGTGGGGTGGGGAGAGGGTGTAAGTCTGAGAGCCAGCCTTCGAAGACAGTTGGCCACCTGGACCCCAAGAATAGGCTCTAGACCCATTCATACTTCCAATACCCGATCCCTAGCCTTCAGGCCCTGCCTGGAGACCCATCAGCTGCTGACCAGCTCCTAAGAATACCAGGAAAATGGGACCTACTCCTCCTCAATGCCTACTTTGGTTCTTACTCCCTGCTTCTACCCTCTTCCTGCTTCCTCTCCCCTCCCCCTGCCTTTTCCCCTGTGGGCTACAGGATGCCTGTATTTCTCTTCAAGGCTGGTAGGGAGCAAAATAAGGCAAGAGTAACCCCTGTCTCCAATTAAAGTCCGCCACCCACCCCATTCCCCTCTGGGGCCCCTTCTGAGGCTGGTCTGGCTGAAGCAGGTGATGAGGGCAGAGGGGACCAATAATCAGCGCTAGAGACCCAGAATGTGCTGTCTCCATCCTCCCTCCTGGCCTCCTCCTGTGGGCCCTCCCTCAGTGCAGGCGAGGCAGTGGGCTCCAAGGTTCCTCTGGCTTGGGGAGAGAGAGGAGGTGGATTAGGTCCCTAGTGTCTAGTGTCTGGAGAGAGCAGGGGAGAGGAGGAGACTTGGTCAAGAAGGAAGGAGCGGAGGATGCTCAGCTGCAGTGTATAGCATGGCCTCTAAGTGCGCTCCAACCTGGACTTTCTCCCAGTCGGGAGGAGATGGAGAGAAAGAGCTGAGGGTAGTCCCAGCCACGTGGATCGGCAATACAAAGGGTAGGGCCCTGCTACCTGCTACCTAGGGCCTTTCTAGCTCTGCTCTGAGGAACTGTAGGGGGTCTGGGACCAATGGCTATGAGTGTGGGGTTCTGTATTCAAGGGGTGCCCTCCATCCCAGAAAAGCTCTACTTGATCTGTTTTTTTTAATTACTACAGTCCCAGGTGAGATTTTGTCCAGAAAAATTATTCTGCCACTGAAAAAAAAAGTTGAAAAAACTCTGACTTGATGCATCCCTGCAGTTCACAAAGGGGGAAACTGAGGCCCAGAAAGGTAAATTGAGGTAGCCCTTGCACTTAGTATAGGACCCTACACCCACAGAGTCCCCAACAAACATTTGTAGAAAGAGCTATTGAATATCATGATATTCTCAAATAATTTTAAAGCATAACCAAGTTCACTTTCATTTTATAGATAACCATGCTACAAGATCTGCCACCTTTTCAAGCTATCTACAAAAGCTGTCACACGAGCAGAAACAAAGAAAGTTGGGAAGTTACTCAAATGTTGAGAATTGCCTAAAATCATAGCGAACTCTTGTAACTGAAGTGTAAGCACAGGGGTAATTCATAAAATTGTCCTTACCTGATGTCTAAGCCAGGAGGTATGCATATTCTTGTGTAAATTTTAGTTAATTTCTGTCATGAGTTTAACATTAGCTGCTGATGCTTGACATGAAGAAAAAGTGAAAAAGGAAAAGCCTCCTCTTGCTTTGAGGTTGAAATTTGAAAAGTGCAGTGTGAACACAAAGGTATATTCAAACCTCCAGGGGTGATTTGGTCCTGCTGCGCTCCTCATTGTCCCCGAGCCACTACTCAGGTACTTGAGGCCCTCTCTCAGCCCTCTGTGGGCCATTATGCACCACAGAGCAAAACCTGCTGATGCACAGTGGCACGGATTCTGGATCATTCTTTGTAGATGATCCCCAGGCAAGTTTTAATCCCAAGCCACTTTCTCTCTCTAGGTATTGATGGGCGATCAGGAAAGTAATCTAATGTTAGGAGCTCCTTGACTAGGACATAATGATCAGGAGACACCATCTCCCAAAAATGGGATTGTGTATTTCAAAGACAAATAGAAACAATTGGTAGGCTAGGCTGAGGTTTGAATTATCCATGCCACTGCTTTGCCCCACCCTCCCAGCCCACCTCCCTACGTGCCCAGTATGGATAAGTAGAAAGGGCTTTCTGCTATTGACTCTCATTGAATGTGACTTCAGGCAAACCCCTTTCCTATCTGAGCCTGTCTCTTCATCTGTAAAAAAAAAGTTCAGAGTAAACCATCTATCAAGAAAGTTAAAAGACCACCCAAAGAATGGGAGAAAATATTTGCTAATCATATATCTGATAAGAGTCTAGTATCCAGAATGTATAAATAAGTCTTACAACTCAAGAATAAAGAGATAAATCACCTAATTAAAAAATGGAGGAGAAAAGTTGAAAGAAGTAGACATTCCTCCAAAGAAGATATACAAATGGCCGTTAGCCCATGAAGAGATGCTCAACATCATAGTCACGAAGGGAATACAAATCAAAACCACAAGGAGATATCACTTCATACCAACTAAGATGGCTATAATTTTAAAAAAAACAACTTGGAAAATAACAAGTGTTGGTGAGGATGTAGAAAAATTGGAACACTTGTTCATTGCTGGTGGGAATGTAAAATGGTACAGCCACTATAGAAAACAGTCTGTCAGTTCCTCAAAAAGTTAAACATAGAGTTACCATGTGACCCAGCAATTCCACTCCTAGGTACATACCCAAGAGAAATGAAAGCATGTGTCCACACAAAAACTTGTACCTGAAGGTTCATAGCAAAGGTATTCATAATACCCCAAAAGGTAGAAACAACCCAAAAGTCCATCAACTGGTGAATGGCTAGACAAAATGCTGTATTTCCAGACAATGGAATACTATTTGGCAATAAAAAGGAATGAAGCACTGATACATAAGCTACAACATAGATGAACCTTGAAAACCTAAGTGAAAGAGGCTGAATACAAAAGGGCACATGTTATATGATTCCACTTATTTGAAGTGTCCAAATTAGGCCTACTCACAGAGACAGAAGACAGATTAATGGTTGATGGGGGCTGTGGGTAAGGGGTGTTGGGGAGTGCCTGCTAGTGGGTACAAGGTTTCTTTCTGGACTGATGAAAATGCTCTGGAATTAGATAGTGGTAATGGTGGCACATACTAAGACCCACAGAACTGTACATTTTTAAAGGGTGAATTTTATGGTATGTGAATTACATCTCATTTTTTTTAAAAAAAGAGTGAACTATAGCAGTACTTTACAAATTTGGCTAAATCACATCTACTCCAGAACATCCCACCTTCTGCTGACCCTGGGCTTGAAAGTCTGTATGTTTTACATGCCTCTGTGGTGGTTCAGATGTAGCCAGGTTTGGGAACCATTGGCCTATAGCTCTAACATTCTAGGTCCCTGACTGTGTCTCTAATGAGAGGTACCTGTAAATTGTTGCACACAGCCCCTTTCTTTGTGGGAGCTGGCCCCCTCTCGTGTTCTGCATGCCCTGAAACAGCCAGACCTCACACCCCAAGAAGGACCTGTTGCATTAGCCCCAGAAACAGACCCTTCTTGTGCTCCTGGGGCACAGGGGGGTTTCAACCTCTGAGGCGGGGCTGCTGGTGTTGACCTTCCTGGTTGTTGGGGGGCCTCCTTGCCCCTCACCTGCCTTTCCCTCCAGGGCCTCCTTCAGCAATGTCTGAGAGCCATTGCTTTCTGCTCTGGGGGCACCAACGCCAGGCCTGCCCGACTGGCCATGTGGTGAAGAAACTCATACCCACTGGGGAATCTGGCAGGGGAGGGGGCTACAGGGATTACCCGCAGGTGCCTGGGAAACCACAGGCCTGGGGCAGTTTGGCTCTGGTGCCTGGACCAGATTCTGAGGAGTGCGCTCTTAGAGAGGCAGTCCAGGCCCAGTCTTCAGCACGAGGTCTGAGCAGATGAGTGGTTCTTGTCCCCTTCAGGGTGTGTGAAGACATGAGTGTGTGCACAGGTCTAGTGAGGCCCCACGCTCAGCTGTGAGCCGAGATTCTAGGGCCTTGCCCATACTTCCCATAGTTTCTCCTTGCCTGCCTCCCCTCCCCCAAGGCCCAGCTCATTCTGGCTCCTCACAGTAGCTGCAAAAAAATAATGTCCCTCCCCACCCTACTGATTGAGGGTGACCCTATGTTGGGCCCAATGCAAAATGCTTTGACATACGTTCTTTCATTTCATCCTCACGACAGTCTTTTACAGTAGGAAGTACTCTTCTCATTTTACATGAGGAACAAGGAATTCAAAGCTTAGTTATTCACTTGATTAGTATTTATTGAGCACTTATTATGTGCTAGGCATTATGCTAGGTGCTGGGTCTACAGAAATGAATGAGGTCCAGCCCCTCTTGGAGACTATACTCTGTCTTCAAGCAGGAAATGAGATTTCTAGAAAATAAGTTAAGCTGAGATAGCAAGCCAGGTCCACTTGAGTCCATAAGCCCTCCTCCCTCAGACTGCCCAACCTTGGCCACACGTTCCCTCCAAGCATTGCTCCCAGCAAGACTTTCCAGGGCTGCCCTGTGGCTGGGTCTTTACAGGAATGTGAGAAGGAAGCATACAAGACTTCCCAAAGCCAGTGGTTCACATGCCACCACCATGACTTTTGCCATAGTCTCATCCCACCTGTTTCATTACTTAGTTGCTGTTTTTCCTTAAGTGGACTCACTTCTGAAAAATAATCTTTAACATCTTCCTTAGTGTCATACTAAGCAATGCTATGCATGAAATCATTTGTGGTGTGCCGGTTGCATATTCTCCTAATAAACCTTAAAATAAATACATCACTATTGACATATAAATCTTCGTTTAGGTGCCACTTAAAATCCTCTGGATAACCCGAAAGATAAGCCCCATACTTTGGAGAAATACTTGAAGAGAAAGAAAATATGGCTCCCTTAGCTACTTGGAGATGAACTTGCATGGAGACCACCTTTGTTGAGAAGTCACCTTGGTAATTTTGCTTTGGGCTAGACCCTGAGTCTTTAGGGCCCAGAAATGGGTCCAATTGAAGGTTTTGTCTGTTATTCCAAAAAGGCCAGGAGGAAGTGCAGTTGCCAAGATGGTGGAAGGTCCTGCACACTGCCAGGTGACTCCTCAAGACTCTTACTCCCTCCAATCTCTGGCCAAGTCAGTCCCCTCACAGAATGTTGGAGGCAAAGAGTGAAGGGTCTAGGTCTTGGGGCTGACAAAAGAAGGTATAATCTGGGCAGCAAACCTCCTGGATGTTACAGAAATCCTGGGGAGGACTTTGAGTCCCCTCAGGCCTCAGGCCAAGGCTCACCATAGCTGGGAAGGGCAGGGATCTTGGATCACAATGGCTGCATGATCCTGGGCAAGTAACTTCATCGTGTCTCAAATGGGGAAATAAGAGAACCTTCTTCATAGAGTGATTGTGAGGGTTAAGTGAGACAAAATGTATGAGTGGACTTTGGTAACGGCCCATCCAAATATTTTCATTTTATGACCATGACTCTTAAACAAATTCAATAAACATGCTTTTCACACTTTGGTACACAAAGCATCATTCCACACCCTGTTGGGGAGGGGAAGCAACGGGCATGGAGGGATGTGAACAAATGAATACAATGCCGTCCCTACAGTCTAGGAGCAGAAGCAGACAGACAAACAGTTGGGGTTAAACTCTATGAAATGGCCAATCATTTTGGACCCACAACCCAGCACTACCTCTGATATCAGGCAAAGTGAAATAAATACAAAATGGAAATGGAGGAGGGAATGATTTTCTCTTACTGAAAAAATTGGGAAGGTTTTCCATGAGGAAGTGACTTTTGACTGAGCCTCGAAGGATGGGCTGGATTGTAATCAGCTGCAAACCAGGGAGAAAGAAGGGCCTTGCAGGCTAAGAGTGGGAAGAGTGGCGACAGTGACATGAGGGTGGGGTCAGGGGCACCTGTTTGGGGATGAGGTGGCCTGGGTACCTGGGCAAATGCGCTGCTGGGAGAGCTTGGTGGGATCATTATAGAGGGTCTGAGATGCTGGTCTTGCCTTACCTGGGGAGTTGGCAGCTGCCCATCAGCAAACAGAGACAGCTGAGCATTCCTCTCTGCTTACTGGGACAGGTGTCCCGAAGTGGGGCAGCAGCCTTCCCACTTTGCCACTAAAGGCGAGAATGGCAGCAAGAGAAATTGTAATCAGCCAAAAGAAAAAACTTTTTGGGAGTCAGCTGTGAGAACCTGTTCTAGAATGGCCAAGGAAGGCTAAGGAATCTCCTCCCCTGGAGACCTTGAAAAGCAGGAGAGATTCTCATCTGTCTGGTCTGGAAGAATTCTGCCCAGAGGCAGGGGGCTGGACTAAATGACCCATTTGGGTTCTTTCCAGTCTGCAGCCTGGGTGATCTCATTGTTCCCTCTTCTTCTGGACGGGGTTGCCTCGCCCCAGCTCAGACTCATTGGGATTGTTCCTGTTGTTAGAGATCTCCCAGGCCCCCAGAGCCACGGCTCTTCCGGTTGGTGACTCACAAACTTGTCATCAAGATCATCCCAGTGTCTAGCCTTCATCCTCCTTGCTGTCAGCTTGACTAAGCTTAGCCTTTCTCTTTCTAGCTTCCTTTGAAGTTGAGGAAACATAAGTTATTATCCTTATATAGCCAAGACCTTCCACAGTCAGCCTTACCTCCAGCCTTCCTCTCACCTCTGAAGAGATAGTCAGGGCCTCACAGATAGAATAGGTTTTAGAGTTGAAGGGCCTGGCTTTGAGTTTTGATTAGTTGTGCGACCTTGGGCAAGCCATTTAAGGGCAGGGATTAAGTCAACTAACATCTGTGGAGCACTTGCTATATGCTCAAATACTACTTGCTGAATGAATCAAATGTAGGTATTATCCCTATCTTATGGGTAGGAAAACTGAGGCTCTAAGAGGTAAAGAACTCAGACTTCACAGATTCCCAAAACTGTGCCTTTTCCACCCTGCGGTGTTACTTCTTGCCTCACCGCTCAACCTCACTTCTGTCATCTATAAAATGGGGCTAATCCTCTCTGCCCCACAGAGTTATTGGGAGCATTAAAAATATACATACTGTATGTGAAAGTGATGTGTAAGCCAAAAAGTGCTGGGCAGACACTAGATAATTATAACTCTCAAGCCCTGGTCAATTCTCTGGGCTTCTGCCAACACTTTTTTTTTTTTTTTTTTTTTTTTTTTTTGCGGTACGCGGGCCTCTCACCGCTTGTGGCCTCTCCCGTTGCAGGGCACAGGCTCCAGACGTGCAGGCTCAGCAGCCATGGCTCATGGGCCCAGCCGCTCCGCGGCATGCGGGATCCTCCCGGACGGGGGCACGAACCCGTGTCCCCTGCATCGGCAGGCGGACTCTCGACCACTGCGCCACCAGGGAAGCCCCTGCCAACACTTTTGAGAAGCTATTCCAGAGGGCAGCAGGCAGAGTCGGTTTCTCCCTTCCTCTATCATTGGAGGATGGAAGAGGACTCTCTTCTATCACAGCTCTTATTGTACTGGGTTGGAATTCTTTCTTTAGCATGTTTGCCTCCCTAATTCAGCTGTAAGCTTCTCCAGGGCACAGTGCTTGACACACAGTAGCACTCGACAAGTGTGGCTTAAATGAATGAATGAATGAATGTAGTACCTTGCCCTCACAGACCTGCTCCTTCTCTGTCAGTGGTCCAGCCTCCAACCTCCCTACCCAGAGCCCAGCTTCCTAACTGGGCCACCCACCGCTAGCCTTCCAATTCCATGGTCACATGTTGACCTTGGCCAGCTGGCATTCAGTCCTCAGCATCTGACACTCGGCATCCTTCTACCAGAAATGCCCTTCCCCACCCAATGTCCTCTTGTCAAAGTGCATATTCTGCCTCGTTCATGAAGCTTTCCCTGACTACCCACCTTGTCCCGAACTAAAGGTAATCTCATTTTCCCGTGAGCCCCCACTGCATAGAGTACGTACCCTTTAGAGAACTCCTTAATATCCTCTACCTTCTCAGACAGTCACGTACATCCCACTGTGTGACCTTGGGCAAGTCCCTACCCCTGATCTGGGCCTCAGTCTCCAATCTGTGCATATGTGTCCCACAACTCTTCCAACCCTTCCATCCTGTGACCTGGCTTCTTTGGGGCTCAGGGAGGATAAGACACCAAAGAGCTCCAGTTGGGGCCTTTGGCTCTTGACAGCACGTGCCCAGCTCCCAGGCCTGAAAGTCAGCTGCTCAGATATTACAAGCTAATTGACTTGCTTAATAAAGGGATAAATAAATATCTACTTAACATGATTACTGTCAGAGGTCTGAGCTACAGAACCTTTCCTTTGCTGGAGTTTTATTGCAGGAGAAGCTAATTAGTTCTAATTAGCCAACTCCCAGGTGTTTAAAGCAGAGGCAAGAGCAAGGGGAGAGGAGGGGATTGGGGAGTGGAAGGCAGGTGGGGAAAAGGAGGAGAAGGCGTTCTATACTCCCCCTCTCAGCTGCCTACCTGTCATAGTCGGGCTCAGGACTCCTCAGGAACCCCAAACATAGCGACACCTCAGGCACCTCACCCATCTGGGATGAAGGAAGCTTCTTGAGAACATATTATGTGCCGGGTACTGTTCCAAGCCTGTTCTCTGCATGATCTCATTTGGTCCTTGCAATGACCTGCAGAAGCAAGAACTCTTCATTGTCTCATTTCCTAGACGGGGAAACTGAGATGCACAGAAGTTAAGCCCGTTGTCTGAGCTCACACCACAGGGAAGCAAAGGAGCTGGGACTGGGTCTGATTCCAAGGCCTGGGTTGCTGTCTTTGGCATCTGATACCCCTCCAGGTGACAGGCCCAGAGCGTTTGTGCTGCTCAGAGAGAGATTTGGATAGGCGGTGACCTCCCTTTGCTGTGGTACTCAGCCTAGAGGTCTTCCAGGATGGGCCAAACTGGGCACATCCAGAGCTGGCAGGGTACCTGAGAGAGCTGGTCATCACTTGATTCAAGAACTCCTCCTCCTCTGATTCAGGTCAAAGCTCTGTGCTGGAAATCCTGGATGAGTCAGATCCCCGCCCTCAAGGAGCTCACATTCAAGGGAAGTCTATGAATATTTGAATAGCAAGTCATTCAAGTGTAAAAATGTACGTGGAGAGATACAGCTATCTTCTATCGTGTAATTCCTCTGCTTAGAAATTTTTCCTAGGCTTTGAGGCCCTAAGTCAGAAAATCTGGGTCTCCTTCCATGAGACCGCTTGCGGTGTGGGAAGGAGCATGGACTGTGGCGGCTGGATTTGAATCCAGGATCTGCCACAAATTAGTCCCTCTGCCTCTCTCTCTCTCTGGCCCGCCACCCTTCTGGACCTAGCTTCACAACTCTTACGTGAGCACACTATCTCCTAACTGGCCTCCCTGCTTCTCTGGAATCCATTCCTCACACTGCAGCCAGAATGAGCTTCATATGACAACCCCACTCTAAGTCCTTCAAAGTCCTCACCACAGCCTATGAGGCTTCCATGACCTCTGGCTTCATTTCAGGCCACACTCTCTCACACACTGAGCTCTGCCACACTGGCCTTCTTAATGTTGCTTAAGAAATCCGATCTCATTTCTACCTCAGGGCCTTTGTACTTGCTATTCCGACCACCTCAGTGCTCTGATCCCAGCCATTTGCATTCCTGGTCTCTTCTTATTCTTTTTTTTCTGTAAATTTATTTATTTATTTATTTTTGGCTGCCTTGGGTCTTCATTGCTGTGCGCGGGCCCTCTCTAGCTGCGTGAGCGGGGCCACCCCTCATTGTGCTGCACAGGCTTCTCATTGTGGTGGCCTCTCTTGTTGCGGAGCATGGGCTCCAGGTACTCAGGCCTCAGCAGTTGTGGCACATGGGCTCAGTAGCTGCCGCTCCCGGGCTCTAGAGCGTAGGCTCAGTAGTTGTGGCTCGTGGGCCTAGCTGCTCCACGGCAAGTGTGATCCTCCCAGAACAGGGCCCAAACCTGTGTCCCCTGCACTGGCAGGTGGACTCTTAACCACTGCGCCACCAGGGAAGCCCCTCTTCTCATTCTTAAATGTCACCTCCTCAGGGACATTTTCCCTGTTCACCCTATCTTAGACAGCAGTAGCCCCTTTGTTCTCAATTTTAGTACCTTTGGTTTCCATCCAAACACCACAATTGGTAGTAATTTTTTATTCCTTCAAAAATGTGTTTATTATCTGTTTCCTCCCACTCAGATATAAGCACCATTAGGGCAATGACCTTGTCACCACCACTGTGCCTTGGATGGCGTTTGGCACATACTCGGTGCTCAATACAGACTTGGTAGATAGACGGATGGGTAGATGGTTGAAGCAATGAGTGAATGGCCATTTCTTAGAGCTGTTGTGAGGATTAAATGAGCTGATGCATATTAAATGTCTGGCACAGAGCCCAGCAAAGAGCGCAGCTCAATAACTAGTATTTGAATCTTCGTGTGACCTGCTGGCTAGCACCCAGCTATTCCCTGAGCCAGCCCCACCTTAGCCAGCTAGCTCTCCATCCCACCACCCTGCTCCCTGCAAGGCCCAGCTCCAACTGCCCTGGAAACAAATCCGTTCTCACCCATAGGCAGTGGTGTGCTGGAGTTGAGTGCCACTTGTTAATAACTCAGGAACTTTACAAGCAGATTGTTAAACTATTGGCAGCTTCAGAGTGCCCATAGTGGGAGTATTTACACCACAGAAATTGGCAAATAGTACAAATCCCACCACCCCACACACACAAAGAGCCAGTTTACCAGTACACCCCGCTAGGCTTCTTTCCTGCTGCACCCCCCATCAAAGTGCCCTGCCCCATGTTCTCTGCCTGAGTCCAGCCTGCCAGCCTTCAAGGTTCAGATCAAGGACTGACTCCCCCAGAAAGGCTTGCAGCCTCCCTGATCTCACCTCTGCTGACAGACTTAGTGCCACAGGCAAGGGTACCTAAGCCAGCATTTCTATATATTGATTTGTCTTCTTTTTCTCCAACTGAACATGAAGATCTTATCCCTGAAGCTTACTTTTAAAACTGCAAAAGCAGGAACATGGTTGATATACTTATTTCTTCTAGTCCCTCAGGGTGCCTAGCACAGGACTGGGAACTGGAGAGGTGTCCGTAAAGTGTTCACAGCAGCAAGTGTCCAATGACAGATGAATAGGGATAAAGAAGAGGTGGTATATATACAATGGAATATCAGCCATAAGAAAGAATGAAATAGTGCCATTTGCAGCAACATGGATGGACCTAGAGATGATCATACTAAGTGAGGCAAGTCAGACAAAGACAAAAATCATATGATATCACTTATATGTGGAATATTCCAAAAAATGATACAAATGAACTTATTTACAAAACAGAAACAGACTCACAGACATAAAAAACAAACTTATGGTTATCAAAGTGGAAATGGGGGGAGGCATAAATTAGGAGTTTGGGGTTAACGTATACACACGACTGTATGTAAAATAGATAAACAACAAGGACCTACCGTATAGCACAGGGAACTATATTCAATATCTTGTAAAAATCTATAATGAAAACGAATCTGAAAAATAATATATAGGGCTTCCCTGGTGGCGCAGTGGTTGAGACTCTGCCTGCCGATGCAGGGGACACAGGTTCGTGCCCCGATCCGGGAAGATCCCACATGCCGCGGAGCGGCTGGGCCCGCGAGCCATGGCCGCTGAGCCTGCGCGTCCGGAGCCTGTGCTCCGCAACGGGAGAGGCCACAACAGTGAGAGGCCCGCGTATCGCAAAAAAAAATAATAATTATATATATATATATATACACACACATATATACATATATATGGCTGAATCAGTTTGCTGTACAACTGAAACTAACACAACATTGTAAATCAACTATATTTCAATAAAAATTATTTTAAACAAACAGCAGCAAGCTGGCAGAGTGGCAGGAGTCTAGTGAAACAGGGAAACAGGAGCCCTACATTTGGCTCAGCTCAGCCACTGACTTGCAGTGTGACCTCGGTCCAGTCCCTTTACCTTTCCAGGCCTCAGTTTACCTATCTAAAATGATGCTGATGATTTTTGAAGCTTCCTTCAAACTTCAGGATTCCAAGGGCTTGTTCATTGAATGGTATGCAAATGAGTGTTTATTATTTGATGCAAAAACTCTTAGGTACTTTCGAAGAAACAGTTCCTGGCACCCCTTCCACCACGTTCACCACAGGAGAAGATTTAGAGGGGCCTTTGGGACAATTGAACGCAAGACATTTTTATCCATTCTGCAGATAACGATAGCTAGGATTTACCGAGCCCTTGTGATGTGCCAGGTACTATTCTAAACACTTGACATTGATTAGCCAGTTTAACCTTCACAACAACAACTCTAAAAAGGTAGATACTATTATCAATGTCCATTTTACAGATGGAGAGGTTAAGGTTCTTAGAAGTGAAACTACTTGCCCAAGTCACACAGCTGGGAAGTAGTAGAATCGAGGCTTGAACTAGGCAGCCTGATTCTAAATCCCATACACCTGACCACTGTGCTGTGCTCCTTTGTAGTTTCTCAGAGGAAGTAGCTGCTCTTCAGAGGCCCTGGAACCCCCAGACAGAGAGCTAGCTTTCCCATCTGCACCCCAACAGGCCCCATTGTAGTGCAAGCTTTACCAATAGGCAGAATGCCTTAGAGGAAATGTCACATCTCGCTTCCTCCACCTCCCAGCTATGTGACCCTGGGCAGGTCCCTCTGTCTCTCTGAGCCTCAGTTGTCTCATCTATTTCACACAGGGCTCTTATGAGAATTAAGAGAGGAAGGAAATTAGCACGTATTGATTGTCTCTGTGTGTATTTAAATTTTCATTAAATTACCTCTTCTGGTTCTAGAGAGACATTATTTTTCCCATTTTACTTAGTGAAAACATCCTCAGAAAGGGTAATAATTTCCTCTAGGCCATGCAGTTAGGTGGGGCAGAAACAGGATTAAAACCCAAGACTTCAATTTTTTTTGGTTTAAATAAGCTTTTTATTTTAGAACAGTTTAAGATTTACAGAAAAAATTGAGAAGACTGTACAGAGTTCCTATATACCGTGTACCCAATTTCCCCATTCTCAACATCTTACATTAGTGTAGTACATTTGTTACAATTAATGAACCGATATTGATACATTAGTATTAAAGTCAGATTTCCTTAATTTTAACTGAATGTCCTTTATTCGTTTCAGAATCCCATCCAGGACACCACACTACATCTAGTCACCTTGTCTCCTTAACTCCTCTGGGCTATGGCTGTTTCTTAGGCTTTTCCTTGTTATTGATGACCTTCACAGTTTTGAGGAGTGTAAGGTATTTTTGTAAGGTAAGGTAAGGTATTTGGTAGTCTGCCCCTCAATTAGGATTTGTCTGATGTTTTTCTCATGGTGAGACTGGAGTTAGAGGTTTGGGGGAGGAAGCCCACAGAGGTAAAGTGCTCTTCTTATCACATCGTATCAAGGGTACATGCTCTCAGCATGACTTATCACTGTTGATGTTGACAGTGATCACCTGGCTGAGGTGTGTTTGTCAGGTCTCTTCACTGGAAAGTTACTCTGTGTTTTCGCCCTTTTCCATACGATACTCTTTGGAAGGAAGTTGCTATGCACAGCCCACACTTAAGGACTGCGGAATGGGGAGATATGCGTCGCCTCCTTGTGGGAACAGGATCAACATAAATTACTTGCAATTCTTCTACACGGGAGATTTATCTCTTCTTCCCTATTTATTTATTTATTTATTTATTTATTATGTAGGTTTTCATCCATTCATTCAATCACTTATTTATATCACTGTAGACTCATGGATATTAGTTTTATACTTTGGGTTATAATCCAATACTACATTTTTAATTCTGTTGCTCTAATTGTTCGAGCTTTGGCCTTTGGGAGCTCTTTCAGTTGGCTCCTGTGTCCCTTTGACCCATCATTGTGGGTTTTATTTCTTTGGCACTTCCTTCCTTTCTGGCACTACAAGATGCTCCAGGCTCATCTTTATTTCCAGCTGCAGCCCTGGAATCAACCACTTCTGTGAGGAACTCTGGTTCCTTTATTGGAAAATGGTCTTAGAAACCAAGATCCAGGCACTGGGTGTGTTCATTGCTACTGGGCCCTCTCAACTAACAGAGTAAGAAGATATATGTGTGCATGCTAACTAGTGTAAATACACATATCAGTAAGTGCTTCTCCATGTAACTATTTGTACCCATATTAAGCTAAACATGAATTTACGCTGATATCTCCCATTCTAATCCATTACTGCTTGGATCACTCCAGCCTTCCCCTTGCTTATTTGTGTACGCCCACTCCAACAGTGAGCAACCTGGCTGCTGTCATCCACCATCCGACTTCATGCTCTTTTATAGCCCTCTCCCCTTACTCCTTCCAGGTTCCCAAGGCCTACCTGACAGCTGCCATGGGGAGTAGCTGTGTTCATCTCTCCTGGGCTGTGGGTGGCCCTAGGTGGTGGCGGTGATTTTACAGCTTGGGAAACTCTCGCCGTCAGGCCCTCCCTGGTGTTGTTTCCACAGGCAGCCCTCAGGGTAGCCTCCTCCAGTCCTTCCGAGGGTGCAGGAGGGTCTGCCCCAGCACCTGTCTGTGGGCAACTGAGCCTTTAGACCTGCAGGAACTCACTGCTGGTGTGACAAGCAGCCCCTCCTCCACTGGCTGGTGTGCTAGTCTCACTGCCTCCTCCCCCACCATCCTTCACCTTAGCCAGCCACGGCATTTTCTTGCTCAGCCCTGGTCAGCCCCACAGTTCCTAGCCAATGGGCTGGCATGAGATGTGGTGGAGGATGCAGAGAAACTTGGAATTCCAGGCATGGGCAATACACAATATGGAGGGGCTAAGTCTCCTTTGGCCGAAGTTCAAATGAGTTCAGCTCAGTGGCTGCCACCTTGGAGCAGTATGCTCTATGACCCCACGCAAGCAGGGCCCCTGCCCCAGCCCCACACCTCAGGGGGCCCTGTGGTTTGGAAGGCATTCCTCCAAATGTGCTAATGTCCCCTCTGGTGCTGAATTCCAGCCACGGCCAGCACTGCCTCACCAGTAGAGTGCTCTGAGCCCAAACATGGACCCAGGTAGGCCCCAATCCCTATTACTCCTCTTTGGGTCACTCACTGGCTACTCCATGCATGGGATCAACCAGATGCCCTGAGGAGCTCCTGGACTCACATCTATGGTGTCTTTTGGGGCCCTGGGGCTAAGCTGGCACAGTATTTTTTTTCACAGGATCACGGAAGAGAATAGGTTGCCAGAATTGTGTTAACATGCTGATTTGGGGTCACTTGAATTGTTTATATAACAGGGGCCTTACACTCACAAACACACACACACACACAAATATATGTCTGTTTATTATATAAACATATATATATATTTTTTTTCCCCAAGGCTTATATACTCTAGGGCAGCCATTCCTTAGACCTTATGGAGTTAAAAGCACAGAATGTCCAAGCCAGGAGAGAGTTCTGAAGCCAGTTAGCCCAAGGCATTCCTGGTATATATGTGTCATCCCCCTCCCCCCCACCCCCACTTGCCCCAGAATCTGCTCTGGGCCTGTCCAGCCTGGAGTTGCTGGGGATGGAGAGAGGAATAAGGCCCTGTTGTTGCCTCCCAGGGTCTCCCAGTCTAATGGGAGATACAGGTACAGAAACTGTCACTTTGAATACAATTAAAAGAATAGCCATAGTAATAATAAGAGTTGCCACTTACTGAGCCCTTACAGTGTGCCAGGCACTGTGCTCTATGCTTTGCACATATCATCTTATTACTTGCTCTCAATGAGCTCATGAATCAGGTGCTTCCCTATTACAGAGGAGGTGACTGAGTCTCAGAGATGTAAAATGGCATACGTGTGAGAGCCCAGAGTGCCCTTCAGCTCCGTCTGGCTTCCCAGCCTGAGTCTTTTCACACTCTCAGGCCTCAAGCCTGAAGAAATGGAGGCCAAGTGGGCCAAGGCGACTTGCCCAGAAAGAAAGGACTTGAATCCAGTGCCCTCTGCCCTTGGCCCTGCAGGGAAGCCGCTGTGCTTTGCCAGAAAGACAGTGGCACGTGTCCATTGTCCTGGCTCTCCTCTCCTATCATGGTCTCATCCCCCTGGCACGGCCCCAGCCCCGGCTTGAGCCGGGCCAGCCATGTGGCTAGCACATCTCCCTTTCAGCTCTGCCAGGCCTGCAGCTGGCCCACCCCTCACGTGCCCCCTCCAGTGCCCAGCCCCCTCTCCTCGGCCAATGACTCGGCCCTCCTTCCGTTCAGCATTCCTGCCAGCTGGTGTGTGAGCCCTGTGCAAGGAGGCTGGGTTGCCATGGCAGCCGGGGAGGGCTGGTGTGGAGGGCGGGTCGCTGTGGTACAGATCTCCTGACCTTCCTAGGAAGAGAGGCTGTGGCCCCTGGGCCTGGTAAGTGCTTCGGCAGGTCACCTCAGAAGGCCTGTCCCCACCCTGCCCTGGCCCTCTGCCCGCACGGGGTGTGCTTTAAGAGCTTTCACCACACAGAGAAAGGGATGAGCTAGGGAGGAAAAATGCCCAGGCCCTTCAGAGCTCAAGCCCAATATAGCAGAACTAATTTGAAATGTCACTTAGGGCAGTCTCGCTCCCAGCCAGTGAAAAGCTGGTTTATTTACATAGTCCACCGTGGCAGGAGGCCAAGAGCCCTGCCATGCCAGGGTGTAGGGGATGGGCGGCTGGGAGCCCTGGCTGCGGCCCCTTGGCCTGGACCTTGCTCAGAACCACCACCTGGAAACCCCTGTGGGCAGAAGGGGTCTAATAGACCCCATGCATGCCTCCCCCCTCCAGCCAGTGCTCTCCCTCCTCAGGGTCCCAGGTCAGGGCAGGAACTAGTGACTGCCTTGGCACCTATTCTGTGCCAGGCACTCTGCTGCACGCTTGACACGATTTTCTCCTTTTCCAAGCTCTGAGAGGAGGAGTGATTATCCCCACGTCGCAAGTGAGGAAACTGAGGCTGGAAAGGATGTATGACTTTCTGGGGGTTAGACAGCCAGGAAGTGTCAGCTAGGATTCAAATCCAGGTCAGTCTGATTCCTGAGCCCATGCATCCCTTCCCTCACCCCCGCACTCCCCATAACAATACCCTGTATCTTAATTCCTTGGCTTCCAGCAGCCCAGCCACTGCCCAGGACGTGGCCTTTTTAAGCACAACCCCTATGGGCCCTACTGGATCGCCCAGTGAGCCACTGGTCTGGGGACTGACAGGCCTGGGGCAAGTCGGGGTGGATTCGGGCCCCCAGCAAGAGAATGGAGGCTGTTCCTGGTGCCCACTTGTGTGCTTCAGTCAGGAGGACACTGAGGTTCGTGGCTGAGAGGGGACACAGAGATCTGACAGTCTTGTCTGTGCTTCATTCTGTTATGTACCAAACACGTACTGAGCATCAAGTATGTGCCTGGAACTGTGCTGGGGGCAGGGGTACAAGGACGAGAAAGACATAGTCTCTGTCCTCACAAAACATCTAGTCACCATCCACAATAATAATACAACAAGGGCTAACGTCAAGTGGTCTATGCTGGGCACTGTTTTAAGCAGTGGCTTAATCTATATCATCCCTTTAGTGATGCCATGAGATAGGTACTATTATTATTCCCCATCCCCCAGATGAGGAAACAGAGCCATTGTGAGAGAAAATGTCTCGTTCAAGGTCACACAACTAGCAAGTGACAAAGGTGAGGTTTGAAACCAGGCAGACTGCCTTCAGAACCCACACCCTCCATCCAGCATTATCTAGAATAAGAGGAAGAGGGCTGAACACTGCAGCAAGAAGAGTCAGGATTAGATAGAGAACAGGTCTTCCAAGGGCATTTTGGTGGGCAAGCATGGGAGGATTTTGCCAGCTGGAGACCCTTCCTAGGCATTTCTCCAGAGGGAAGGAGCTCAAGGGTGGCCCAAGCTACCCTCAGAGAAGTCTGCCTACTCTATCAGATTTTGTCTCTATTTTTCTTAGGTTTCCTCTTCTGGCTGACTGTTGGAGCCCAGAGGCTCAGCCAGCCAGGGGTTAACACTCTGAGGGGCCCATTGGAGAAGGGCCTGCTCTTTGTGCCAGGGCCCTGGGGAGAGGATGTGGCTGGGATCAGCTGGGAATCATTAAGGCCGCTGGCGGGGCAGACAGAGGTGGGGAGGGGCGTGGAATAGGCCCAGAACCCAAGGCCAGGACGTGGTAGGCAGACAGCAAGCAGGCTCTGAGCTGAGGGGGCAAACACAGGGTCAGACAAGTAGTGGGAGCTGCTTAGCCCAAAGTCGAGACCCTGCTCTCTAAGTGGTCCTCCCTGAGGCTCAAGATGAAGGGAGCAAACATCTGGAGAGAAACGGAGACTTGAGCTGGTGGGTGGAGGAGGGGGCTGGAAGTCTTTCAAGACCCAGGCCCCTTGGAGGGTTGGGAGACCCTCATCCACACTCCACTTTGCTGTGTGCCCTTCTGGGATTTTCCAAAGCAGCCCAGGGAGGACGAGAGACCTCAGTGGCACTAAGGGCTAAGCCGTTCCCTCCCCCTGGCCCCAGCCCTACGCCAGCACCCACCAGCTGTACATTCCCCTCAGCAGAAAGGAGCACATGGGACCTGCCTTTGCAAGTGCCATGAGCTCTGGAGAGTTTTATCCAGTAAGTGCTTCTTGACCTAGAAACCTAAGGAGGAGTGGGAAGGGGAGCGGCTGCTGTGTGGGTAGGAGGCCCAGCCAAGCTCCCCAGGCAGTCGGCTCAGAGCTGGCACTGAGGCTGCCTTGAGGAAAGGGGGCAGCACAAGCTGGCATGTTGGCGGTAAAGCTGCTGACTTTGGGGGCCCGATTTGAGGAGGAGGGGAACACTCAGATCCTGCTTGAGCCCAGCCAGAGCTGCAGTGAGTTCCACAGAGCAGGGGGACTTGTGGGACACATCACCAGAGGCCGATGAGGACCGGGAGAGGCTCCGTGGAAGATCGAGTCTGATCCTAGGGTTCCTCTAACCTCCTTGGCTGACTCGGGGTCCCAAGGACCTGTGAGCACCTGTGGGACAAGCACTCTTCAGTCCATGCTGCAGGCCCCCATGACATCTCAGCTGGCCTTAAACAAACAGGTGGTCAGCAGAAGGAACAAGACACTTTGGAGGTCCAGAGCCCTAGTGAGCCAGGCGTGAGCTGGGAAAATGTGGCTGGAGCGACTTGAAGGTTCTCAGAAATGTCATCTAGTTGCCTCCAAGCCTGTGGGAGGAATTCTCCAGGTCCCTGTCTCCTTTGGCTCCACTCCCCTACCCCAGCTGTCTCCTTATAGCCCTCCAGTGTGTCTCCGTTCTCCCCAGGGCTCCCCACCTGCCCATTCTCTCCAGCTACCTCCTTGCACATGAAGTCTTCCAACCCCACGTTCAGACACTACATCAAAGTGTGAAGTGCGTGTTCCCATCCCTTGCCTGTCATCCTTAGAATAGGCGGCCAGGAGCCAGCAGGGTCCCCGTGAGCCCTGTGTGGGCAGGGCAGATACATTCCCACGGGGCTTCTCTGCCTCAGCAGAGGGATGCCAACTTGGGTTACTGCGGGGGAGGCAAAGTGCAGGGAAGGAGGGGGGCAAGTGGGACGGGATAGAGCTGCTCAGTTGTACCCCAGGTCCCAGCAGCCTCAGCAGCAAAGGCTGTCAGGCCCACTTGCAGAAAAGCACATGGGCACAGAGCAGGGTGCCACCAAGCACAGGCAGGCAGCAGCAAGCAGACGGGCTGAGGTTCATATTCCTATACGTTCTTCTCCTTCAGCTTCTCACAGAAGAACTCTCACTGGCCCAGGTCCTAAGTTCCAGGTAAGCACTGGGTACTGCGGGTAATTGCCAGAACCCTCCGGGTCTTCTCCATCTCTGTGTCTGTCGCTCAGAATCCCCGCCGGCTGCCTATCTGGGAGTCATGATGGGCTCCACCTTCTCCCTTCCTTACGCCCACATCAATCAATCACTAAATCATCAAACCCTGCCCGTTTCAACTCCTAAACCTCTCTCCTATTTTTCCTGTTTTGTGCCTTTCACTAACACTTCCCTGGTCATCAAAACGACAACAACACTACCTACCCTTTACCAAAGCTTTAGATATGCCAGGTTCTGGGCTAAATATTTACATACATTTGCCTCCCTTATTCCCCCCACCACCAACCCTCTGGGAGCCGTACTCTTATTGGCTCCATTTTACAGATGAGAGAAACTGAATCCCAGAGCCGTGAAGTCCCTTGTCCAACAGCACACACTTAGTAAAGGACAGAGCTGGGATTCCAACTTGGGCAGTCTGCTTCCAGAGCACATGCACACCCGGGCTCACTGTGCTTCACTGCCCTCCTGCCTTCCCTCCTGGCAGCCCCACCTCTCTCACATTGGCTGCCAGGGTGGTTTCTCTAAAGCCCGGCGCCAACCATGTCTGTTTGACTCCTGGTCCAGTGCCCTATTCTGGCTTTCATTAAAGCATCCACCTATCCCTCTTCATTGCCATTGCACTAGCTCAGGCTGCTGGCATCTCTGGCCTTCCAACTTCTCCATTAAGGTATCAGCTGCTTGAGAGCAGGGGCCGGTCTGTCTTGTTCACCAGCAAAGTGTCCAGAACACAGATGCACCAGGTAAAGATTCACTGAGTCAACGGATGGAAGAATGGCCTCCCCGCCTCCTGTCTGACCCCTGCCAGTTCATTCTCCATGCTACTGCCAGAGTAATCTTTCCCAACACAGACCCGAGCATGTCATGCCTCTGCTCTGAACCCACCCCTGACAAAATTGACCCCCAGATTCTACTTCTAAGAATTTATCCTATCGCTATACATGCACACACGAGGAATGACATATGCACAGATTATTCATTGCAGCCTTGTTTCTAATTGCAAATGATTGGAAATAACCTAGATGTCCATCAGTTGGAGCCTCCATAATTCTTGTGTGCCACGAGAAAGAATGAGGAAGCACTTTAGGGGCTGACGTGGAACAGCCTCCAAGGTATAACTGGTGAAAAAGGAAAGTACAGAATGGTGGCTATGATACCATTTATATAAAACAAAAGAGGGAAAATATATAAATGTATTTGCTGTATATGTTAAACTATTTGCCTTTAAATTTTTGGACTGCATAAATATATTATGTACCAAAAAGTGTAAACCTTAGTAGTTAAAATATAATCATGTAAACCATAATTAATAAAAATTATGAGCAAACAAACAAGAGTCTCCCATCAATTATACATCCAACTTTCCCCATGCTGTTTCCTCAACCTAAACTGTGCCTCCCCTACCTTCTAGCATCCAAATGTCTGCGTCTGCGCTGTCCATTACGGTGACCGTAAGCTGCATGTGGGTTTTGAGCACTTGCAATGTGACTAGTCCAAATTGAGATGTGCTGCGAGTATTAAAATACACACCAGAATTGGAAGATTCAATATGAAAAAAGTGTTAAATGTCTCCATAATTTTTCTCTATTGATTACATGTTGATATGATATTTTATTTTTTATTTTTATTGAAGTATAGTTGATTTACAGTGTTTCAGATGTATAGCAAAGTGATTCAGTTATACATACATACATATATATATTCTTTTTCAGATTCTTTTCCATTATAGGTTATTATAAGATATTGAATATAGTTTCCTGTGCTATATGTCCTTGTTGTTTACCTATTTTATACATAGTAGTATGTATCTTTTAATCCCCAATTCCCAATTTATCCCCTCCCCACTTTCCCCTTTGGTAACCATAAGTTGTTTTATAAGTCTGTGAGTCTGTTTCTGTTATGTAAATAAGATCATTTGTATCATTTTTTGTATCATTATACGTATCATTATATTTTGTATCATTATATGATATCATTTGTATCATATAAGTGATATCATATGATATTTGTCCTTCTCTGCCTGACTTATTTTACTTAGTATGATAATCTCTAGATCCATCCATGTTGCTGCAAATGGCATTATTTCATCCCTTCTCCTGCCTGAGTGGTATTCATATATATATGTATATATATATTTCACATCTTCTTTATCCATTCATCTGTCAATGGACATTTAGGTTGCTTCCATGTCTTGGCTATTGTAAATTGTGCTGCTATGAACACTGGAGTACATGTATCTTTTTGAATTAGAGATTTCATCTTTTCCTGATATATGTTCAGGAGTGGGATTACTGGGTTATATGGTAGCTCTATTTTGAGTTTCTTAAGGAACCTCCATACTCTTCTCCATAGTGGTTGCACCAGTTTACATTCCCACCAACAGTGTAGCAGGGATATGGTGATATTTTAGATATATTTTTTAGAGAAAATATATTATTAAAATGAACCTCACCAGCTTCTTCTTCCTTATTTAATGCGGCTACCAGACAATTCAAAATCACATATGTGGCTTGCATTTGCAGCTTGCATGATATTTCTATTGAACAGCGTTAGTCTAAAATTCTATCAGCTCTTCCAGGGTACTTTGAAGGCCACCTTTTCTGTGAATCTATCCTTGAATCCCTTCTTGAAACCCCCTTTGCTGCCACTTGCCTCACAGCATCACTGAGCAGGGGTGAGCAGGCAACTGTGAGTGCCTCACCCATTCAACGGTGTGTAAGCCCCTGGAGGGAAAGGCCCAGTTGCCTTCCTCTTCGCATCCTTCAGAGTCTTTGCCGGCCAAGCCCAGAGCTGGGCACAAGCAACAGCCAGCTCGTTCAACTTAGATGAACTGAAGTGCAACCAGGGTGGGCACTGAGGAGCTGGCAGGACAGCCCCAGAGGTCCACCCAGGACCAAAAGCCCTGCAAGCAGCAGAGGTCACTTCCTAAGGTCATCCCTTCCATTCCACTGCCTCAGGGCCCAATTGTTCAGCCCCCAGCTCCTGGAGAGTCAGGAAGAGCAGGGACTATTGCAGAGGAAGCCTGGGTTTTCAGTTGCAGGTGCAGAGGTGAGTAAAGGCCCAGGGAAAGGGTGCTCATTTACATAGATTATGAGCAGTAGCCTGTATAGTGAGGAGGTTACACAAGCAGGATCTGGAATCAGAAAGTTGAGTTCAAAACCTAGCTCTGTCCTGTGAAAACACTAAAACCACTGACTCGTACACTTTAAGCAGGTGAATCGTGCAATATGTGAATTATACCTGTATGAAGCAGTTATATCCACTTATAAGCTGTAGAGCCAGGAGCAAATAGCTTCACCTCTCTGTGCCTTAAGTTTCACATTGATAAGGGGAGGTGATAATAATAGTACCTATCTCACAGAGTTGCTGCTAGAATTAAATGAGCAAATGTGTGTGAAGTATTTCATGTTATGTGCGCAGTAAGTGCTTATTAAATGCTAGCTGCTTTTATTCCTGTGTGCCAAGCCCTGTGCTAGTCACGTCACGTATAGTATTTCATTCAGTTCTCACAACGACCTCGAATGGGCATGCATGTATTACCATGCATGTGTATACATATACATGCATGTATATGAGGGATGCAGACATTTAGTCCAGAGGGGTCCCACATTGAGTAGGTGCCTATTGGCAGAGCGAGAATTGGACCCCTGAGTTCCTGCCCCTTCCCCCTTTGACATCCCTCTCTGCTCACAGGAATTTGGCCACCTGTGGGCAGAGGTCTCAAGCAGGCCTCCCCTGAATACCAGTGAGGTCTGAGGAGGTGTGACAGGACTTCCTCTAGGAGATGTGTCTTTGCACCTGTGACCAACCTGGCAGGGGACCTCCAGACAGCCCTTCGGAATGGAGTCTGGATCCAGGTCTGAGGCAACCCCATGGCAAGGACCATAGAGGCTGTGGCCATTGGGCCATACTGGCTAAGAGTACTCATGTCTTGAAGCCAGTGCTTACTTTGGACAGGTGAGGATTCATTCACCTGGGGTTTCTTGAGTATCTATGGGATCCCAGGAGCTGCTCTAGGTGAGTTTCTATGCCTTGTCTCTGTGAATCCTCACAATGAGGTAGGCAGTACTGCCCCAATTTACAGATAAGGAGCCTGAGGCTCAGAGAGGTGATTCACCCATATCAGAGCCAGGAATCAAACCCAGGCCCCATTCATTCACCAACTCATTCATTCATATTTCTTCATTCATTCATTCATCATCTATTAAGGTGCTGGGGATAAAAATGTGAATTAATTTCTGTTATGGGAAAAATGTTGAGGAAGAAATGAGGAGGGAGGAACGCAGTGACAGCTGGGAGGGTTGTGTGTGTGTGTGAAGTCTGTGGTGGAGGGACGCTGGCAGGAAGTGAATATCTCCCAGACAAAGTGTTTCATGAAGAATAGATATAGTTTCACTGGGGTGGGGAAGTGAAAAAGGGAAGACATTTTAGGGGAGGAATGGCTCATGAAGGTTGGGAAGGCCCTGAAGAATGTAGGTGTTTGTGGGCAATGAGACGGCACACGGTGGGGCTCATGGAGCACACGGGGGACAGTGTGGGAGGTGAACCTGCAGCCTGTGCCTTAAAAGTCTCGTGTGCCAGCCCAAGAGGTCTAGACTGGATTTGCTGAGCCTGGGGAACGGCTGAGGGTTTGCAGCGAGCACAGTCAGTTGGTTTTGTAGGAAGCCCCCTGTGAAAGCAGGGTAGAGGGCAGATCTGAGAGACTGCCCCGGAGACTGGCACCCACACAGAAGGCCTCTGGAATAAGTCAGGGAAGAGATGGCAGATAAACTCCAGCCATGGCCCTGGGGAACAAAAAAGAGGGGACAAATCTCCCAGGACTTCTAGGTGGTAGATTAGACTGGAAGGAGTCAATGCAGGGGATGGGTGGGGTTGAGGATGATTCCCAGGCTCTGTCTTGGGCAAGTGGGTAGATGAGGTTGCCAGGCCCTGAGGCAGGAACAGAGGGAACAAACGTGGGGCAGGTTGAGTTGCAGGTCACCTAGTTCTAGAAAGGCTGCATTTGGAGTCCAGCAGTGAGGTCTAGGCTGGAGAGATTTGAGGGTCGTCAGCTGATTTCTAGATTCTTGGTCTAGTACTCCTCTTTCTAGTCCACCCAACCTACCTCAAATATCTTCTGCAAATGGAAGTTTCCCATGAAGCAGGCCATCCTGAGCAGCAGATAAGCCCCCGTTGGATTTGGGGTCTAAGTGCAGTCTGGCCAGGAGGCAGGGAGGTTTCTGTAGGGTTCATACAAATGCAGCAAGACTCAGAGTGGACAGACAGTGGGCTGGACAGAAAGCTAAGAGATCACCTTATGCAGTCTAGTTCCAGGCAGGATTCCCCCTAATCCCAGATTTCCCCAAGGGCCCTCCCCCTCCCCCATCTTACTCAGTCAGGGAAAGAGCTGGAAGAGCTCTGGGTAGGGCTCCGCAAGGACCAACCGGAGTGTGATTTGCATATAACAATCGGTTCTCTGGTAATTTTCAAGTGAAAATGTTATCATCGTTCCCTGGAGGGTCATTGAGTGATTTTTCTTTCCTTTGTTCTTCCATACACACAGGCTGCCCCAGGTCTGCCCTCTAGGAAGGCCTTTTGGAAAGGAGGGGCCAGAGGGGGCTGGGAGAGGAGGACCACGCCCCCCTCAGTGTCCTCTGGCCTGCGCTTAGGCCTGGGGCTTCCTCCTCAGGGAACCATGCAGACCCCAGCTTCTACTGACCCCCGCTTTGGCCCCTTCAGAGGCCTTCCCCCAAGGCCTAGGCTGCTGCCTGCTTCCCCCTAATCCCTGGCTGCCGCCCTGCTCCAGGGCCTCCCTTGGGGCCCACGCAGCTCACAGCACAGGCCTGGCTCAGGGGACATTTTCTAATAGGCGGATAATTGCCTCTGTTAATTGCAATTTGATTTTAGCAATCTTCCTCTAAGAGCCTGGAGGCCTCAGCCCCAGATATGTGAAGAGGGTGCAGGGGCGGAGCCTGCAAGCTAGGGTCTCACCTTGAAACTTACCACCCGCTGGGAGTCCCCTAGGCTCTGTCCCTACCAGGTAGGGGACTGTAGCCTGAGCTGCATCTTACCCCCACGGCCTCAGCTCCTTGAGAAGGACACACTGCAGACGGCTAAAAACACCACTAGCCCCCAAGGAGTGGTTCAGCAGCGCTTCCAGAAGGGGTGAGCTGGCAGGCCCCCCAGGGTCAGAGCAGGGACCCTATTGCAGAGCCTGGAGGGTTTCCTGCTGGAGCCAGGAGGCTGCTGGACTTCTGTTCTATGACCATCCCCATCCCTCAAACTTGTTCCTGGGCCTGCCACCATCTCTTCCTCCTCATCAGCTGGCCCTGTCCTCCAGGGAACCTCAGAACGTGGCTCTTGGAGCCCAGCTGCCTGATGCTCCTAAAACAAGTTCCTTTATTTCTCTATGCTTCAGTTCCCTGCTTTTAAAGTGGGGAAATATTAGTGTGTCCACCGTGTTGTCATGGGGATCAAACAGTTGATGTATGCCAAGTTCTTCACCTGGTGCCTGGAACATATAAACTTCTCTATAAATATAGCTGGATTCTGGCTTTTACTATTATCCACACCTTCAGGCACCATGTGCTGGTCCTGAGGCCTGCAGCTTAACGCCAGAGAATCCCTGGGGGCCAAGGTGGAATCAGGTGGGAGGAAGCACCCTAAGGTGAGAGTCCCTGGATGGAGCAGTCCCTGGGGTAGGGTTGGGGCTGGGAGGGGAGCCTTTCAGCCCAAAGTCTCCTGAGTGGGAGCTGGTCTTTTTAGACACCGGGACTGTAGAGGAGAGACTAGATTATGCCTATTGCCACATCCACTCTCCTCCACCTTTGCCTACCCATCTGAACTGGCTGCTCCTCCACTAAAGAAGAGGACTTTTTGGAAGAAGAGGCCTATAGGGAAGGGGGAGGTTTGTGAAGTCAGGTTGAGCCCTTGGAAAGGTACCTAGAGACGGGGAGCCTGGGTTCAAGTTCCTTTTCCCACTTGCTTTGTGGGTCTGGGCCCCCTGACTGCACATCTCCTAGCCTCAGTTTGCTTCTCTGCTGTTTCATCTCCCACATGGGGACATGGGGTGGCCATGGGGATTAGCTAGAATAACACGTGGCAGCATATAGGTAGGTGCCTAGTGAATAGCCATTTCCTCCCTGCCCCCTCGCCTTCCTTCACATGTGAGGGAAGTAACTATCTCCCATGTTCATGCATGTGCTGCATGCCTCTCCCCACCCAATTCCTCAGCGCAGAGGTGGAGGTGTCAGGCCCCTGCCTTCCTTCCCACCGCACACAGGCCTCTTCTCTGTTGCTGGCGAAGAGAAGGGAGGAGGAGGGTAGGCAGGCAGTGGTTTGGGGCCCAGGGGGAGTGTCTCAGCGCCTGCCCACCACTTCTGGCCTGCTGTTCCAGGCAGCATGCTAGTTAAGCCAGGAGAACCCACAGAATAGAACTGCAGGCCCCCTGCCTCAGTCCAGCCCCCAGTGGCCTGGTGTGGAAATGGGCTGCACAGACAGGCCCTTTGCTTGGGGGTTGGGGGTGGGGTACAGTTGGGCTGAGCAGCGGTCCAGAAAGGAAACAGAAGAGGGGTTGCCAAGGGTCTAGGGGAGCCTGGCCTGTGAACAGGGAAGGAACCGGGAGATGTGAGAAGAAGGCCACAATCTCTGCTTGATCCCGGCCTGGTCTGGTCTGGCCCTGCCTGTAAAGGAGGTGTTGACAGAATGTTAGGGTGGGAGGTCCTGAGATGGGGGCACTGCAGGGCCAGCATGCTGGGAGGTGACTGCCTGGTACCTTGTCCTGGGGCTTCTGGTCTGTACCGCTTACTGTCGATTTGTGTGACCTGGGGTAAGTCCCTTCACTTCCCTGAACCTGTTTCTTCCTCTCTAAGATGGGGCTGATGACAAACACACAGTGAAAGCATGCATGGGAAGGAGGCACACTAGATTCAGGGAAGGGCAAGAGGAGGAGCCTGGGACAGGAGAGGAGAACTTAAGGGCCCTTATCTCTATCTGGGTTGTTTTATTCCTAAAACAAGATGTGGAATAATGTTAAGATTTGACAAAGCTGGGTGATGGGTACACAGGCGTTTGTCAACGTATTTTTTTCTTTGCGTCTTGCCTACATGTCTGAAATATTTCATAATAAAACAAATGTCCAGTGACAGCATTATACACAGGATTCAAAATGTGTTGAACCCCAGGTATCTCCCACAGGAATGGGACTGATGTTCTCTGGAAACCCCAGTGCTGATGGTGACCATGTGCCAGAGGTGTATGCAAATCCACGGGTTTTAGGTCGAGTAGCAAAAAACATTCTTCAACTGTGCATGCATCTTCTGTGATGTGTGATTTCTAATAGGCATGTATAACCGAGGAATAAATTAAGTATGATAAGTAGAATCAGTGACTGGGGATGGAGCTAGGATCCCCACCTGGATCAGTGCGTCTCAATTCTGGCTGCACCTTAGAGTCAACTGGAGAGCTCTTTCAAAATAAGAATGTCCAAGCCCCACCCCAGACCAATTAAGTCAGAACCCCTGTGGTGGGGGCTGGACCTTCCCAGTTTGGAAAAGCTCTCCAGGGGATTCCCATTTGTAACCAGACCAGAGAACCAAGGGACCTGGCCCACCAGAAGCCATTCCCAGTGCCCCTCAGCTCTCCCTCTCAACTGCTTTGAGAAAGGGCCCTGGATCCGGGCACAATCCTCTGGGGGACAAAGTTATGGAATCCTGGATGCAGCTCCCTTCTGCCATCCAAGCCTTCAGAGTACATCCCCCAGAAGTCCTGACCCTCCTCCCCCACCCCAGGGAGGACTGCTGGGTTGTTTTTTTTAATTGAAGTATAGTTGATTTACAATGTTGTGTTAGTTTCAGGTGTACAGCACAGTGATTCAGATGAATACATATACATATATATATATATTCTTTTTCAGATTCTTTTCCCTTATAGATTATTACAAAATACTGAGTATAATTCAGCGTGTCATATAGTAGTAGGTCCTTGTTGGTTATCTATTTTATATATAGTGGTGTATATCTGTTAATCCCAAACTCCTACTAATTTCTCTCTCCCCTGAGGAGTGTCTATTTTAAGAGGGTTGAGATGGAAAGGGATCATCCCCCTACCATGAGGCTGGGTGAGGCTGTACTTAGAAATCCTCCGGTCCATTGGCCACTTCTCCGTCTGTATCTTCTGTGCCTCTGGCCCTTGGCTGCAGCAAGCTCCTTCTCAAAACTCCTTCCTTGGCTTCCATGAAGCCTCATTGTCTTGATTCTCCCCTCACTGCTCTGTCTGTGCCTTACACACACACACACACACACACAGCCTTCTCTGTTTCCTCCTCTCTGCTCACCAGCTCATGACAGCCCCCCGCCCCCACCCTGCCAAGGTCCTGGCTTGGGCTCACTGTTCCTGTCTTATGACACTCTACTCCCTCGGCCCCATTCCTGCCTTCTTAACAGAGTCTTTTTCCAATTTTTCTCCAGCCCCACCCTCTTTGCCAAGCTCCACTCCCACACCCTCAACTGTGGTGGACATCTTCATCTGGAATTGTCTCTAGCGCCTCAAATTCAACATATCTAAACTAAATTCATCGAGTCCTCCATGTCCCCTCCACCAACCAATTTCTCTTCCAATTTCTGTTCATGGTACCCCTCTTCTCTTAGTCCAACAAGCCTGGTCATCCCAAACGCTTCCCATCCCTGCTTTCCCATCCCCCATCCTTCAGTCAATCAGTTGACGTCAGTCCACAGACTGGTGAGTCTTTGCTGGTAATGGCTCCTGCTCCCACAGCAACCACCTCCCCAAGTGACCCTTCTCCCTCTCGACATTGCTTCCTGACTCCCCAGTGCCTGTTGGCAAGTTTCAGTTCTTCAGCGTGGGAGGCACCAACATGCTCAATGGGCTCCAACTGCCCTTTCTAACCTTGAACCCATTGCTCCTGCAGGAAACCTTCCTCTCCAGGTAGACTGGTAGCATTTGACTTTTACTGAGCCCCCGGGGCTCCTCACTGTCCCCCAGTCGTCTTGGTCTATATGGGGGACATAAACTCACTTGCTTGCAGGGGCCGGGTAGGGAAGGGAAGTGACTGAAGTGAGCTGAGTTGGGGACACAACCAGGAGTGGTGGGGAGTGCAGAGAACTGGAGAGTGCACGTCCCTCCCACCCTGTTTACAGGGGGCGCTACTCTTCAATCCCCACCATTTGTGCCCATGCAGGAATGAGGGCCCAGTATTGCCACATCCTCCAATTTACTGAGAGAAGCCAGAAATCCAACACTTGAATGTAAAATATCCAGTTTTCGCAATGCTGGCAAATGGTTCAGAGTTTGTTGTAAAACTTTGTACTGGGCCACACAAAACATATCTGCAACTGGGTGCTGTTCATGGGCTCCAGACTTGCAATATCTGGTTTCTCCTCACACCCATCCCCTGCTTGAGGTGCCCTCCCTGTCCCTTGTGTCCCAGGCCTCCCCGGTTCTCAAGGCCCAGCTGAAGTCCCATCAAGCTGGCCAAGCCCTCCCTGGCCACCTCAGTACACCCCAACTTCCTGTGAACTTTAACCTTCACCATTATGTCCCTCTGCCCAGCTAGGATGCTTAGGGGGGCAGCCAAGCATGGAGGTTAGAGGTGTGGGGCTGTAATTAGGCTGCATGGATTTGAATACCGCTTAGCAACTTATTAGCTGTGTGATCTTAGGCAAGTTTTCTGCCTTCTCTGTGACCCAGTTTCTCTCTCATGGGGTTGTTATAAGGATTAAATGGGATTAGCCATGAAAAGCACTTGGAATAGTACCCAGTTTATAATAAACACTCAATAAATGTTAGCTGTTCTTATCATGGTTGCTTGGGGTCATTCACTGGCCATTTATATGCTCAGATTTTGCCTGTTGAACGATAAGTTCAGAGAGGGCAGGAAACATGTCTTACAGCTTCTGTAGCCTCCCTCATCTGCATCCTCCACCCTCCACCCCGAACCCCTCAGCACCTAGTCCACACACCCAGAAACACAATCAGCGCTTGGGAAAATATTGGTCGTAACAGATTGAATTCAATCAGCAAGCATATATTGTATATGGACCCTGTGCCAGGCACTGTGCTAGGCGCCAGCATCAAGACACAGAGGCACAAACACACACTGTGTGGTCAGGTGCCCCAGGCTACTGCTTCCTGCGTGAGCACTTGCCAACTACTTCATCTCCCTGACCTTTATTTCAGCATCTTTGATATTTAGAATACCCACTGCGTGGGGTTGTTGGGGGCAGTAGGGGTGAGGTATGAGTATCCAGGTCTCAACTTTGGTAGTCGTTCTTCGAGATTCAAATGGAAGTATTCAAGTGTATGGGAACAGATGTATATGTATAACTGATTCACTTTGTTATAAAGCAGAAACTAATAAAAAAAACAACAATAACAACAAAGTCTTGGAGAAGAAATAAAAGAGAATGGGAGAAAAAAATTAAAAAAATAAAAATAAAATTAAAAATCAAGTGTAGGTTCCTGGGAGAAGAGTGCGTCTTTCCCAGTGGGACTCTGGCAGATTGGCCTCCTCTCCCAGTGCCCTCCGGCTCTGATCCTGTTGCCCTGAGGACGTCCATCTACAGATTGTCTCCCTGCCCCCAGGTGCCATCTCCAGCCCTCATTCTCAGAGAACATGCTCCTGCCAGGAGAGGGGGATGGAGGAGCAGACTGAATAAGATAGAGGGGCTTACCTCATAGAATCCCATGTCACTTTCAAGTAAGTTTTAGACACTGTCCTTTCAAAAGTTCTTGAATGACTTTTATCATCTAGGTAGGCACTCCTGCTAGGCTCACTCTCCACTCCTCACTCCTTTGCTACCCTCTAGCAATTCAAAAAATATATAAATATGTTTTTATTAAAATATATATATATTCTTTCCCTTTCCCTTCATTATGCTGAGTAATTTGACTTTCTCCAGCCCCTGCTCCAATACAGCCCCAAACTCAGCATGCTCTCCTCAACACTGGACCATCTCCTTTCTCTTTGCCCTAGAGAGGAAGGCAGCAATATAGAGATTTATCCCCCCCGCACACCCCATGTGAATTTTACCTAACTCCCTCAGATGCCAGAAGTGACTATAGACACTTGGGTTAAAAGGGCTTGTTTTGGGATTTCCCTGGTGGTACAGTGGATAAGACTCTGCGCTCCCAATGCAGGGGCCCGGGGTTCAATCCCTGCAGGGAACTAGATCCCACATGCATGCCACAACTAATAGTTCGCATGCCACAGCTAAGGAGACTGCAAGCCGCAACTAAGAAGCCCGCCTGCTACAACTAAAGAGTCCTGGAGATGCAACTAAGGAGCTCACCTGCCACAACTAAGACCCAGTGTAACCAAATAAATAAATAATAAAAAAATTTTAATTAAAAAAAATGCAAGGATTTGTTTCATCTGTTGCATGTTTACTTGTGCATGTGTGTGTGTGTGTGTGTGTGTGTGTGTGTGTGTGTGTGAGAGAGAGAGAGAGAGAGAGAAAGAAAGAGAGACACGCATCTAGCACAGTGCCTGGCCTGTGAGCGGTGTCAATATGTGGTGGCCACCCTTCCCCCCATCCCACCCTTCAGGTTCTGAGGCCCCAGAGAGGAGAGAGATGTGATCCCTGCCATCCACCCCACCCAAGAGCTCAGTCCAAAGAGGAAGAGGAAGAGCCAGACACCCACACCTATGCTTTGGTGGAGATCTTTACCAAGTGCCGCTACAGAAGCAGAGAGGAGGAGGAATGCTATCTGAGCTGGGGCTAGTACGAAACACTGGCGCAGAAAGTGCCATTTGAGCTGTGTGTCTGAGGGTGCCTGGGGGAAGGGCTGTAGGCATCAGGTAGCCCACAGTGGCTGGAGCAGTGCATGGGTGTGAGGGCTGGGACTGGGAGGTGACAAGGTTGGGACCAGACTCTGACTGGCCTGGAAGACCGGGTGAAAGAATTTGGACTTCATCCTGTAGGCAGGAACGAACCATCAGAGGTTTTGTAAGCAGAGGAGTAACCTGATCAGAGCTGTGTTTAAGGAAGATTAATTAAAAATAATGTCTGGTGTGTTTAATTCCCAGCTAGCCCTGGGCTTTGGAAGAGACAGGAGAGGAAGACAACAAGGCCCCATGAACAGTCACTTCACAAAATAATGGCCAATAAACATATGAAAAGATGTTCAATGCTACTAGAACCCAAGGAGATGCAAATTAAAGCAACAATGAGATACCATATTTGGCCTATCAAATTAGCAGGGATTAAAAATGATAACTCTCGATGCTATGCTGTGGAGGGTTTTCTTGAGACCCGCCTTAGCGCCCACTGTGGGGACAAGGGGGTTGAGAGCTGCAAATCACTCTGACCTTTCAGAAGGGCAGTTGGATAAGAGGTACAAGAAGCTTGCTAAAAGTGCACATTGTGTGACCCAGAAATCCCACTTCTAGGTATTTATCCTGAAGAAATCATTGTGGATGGGAGTAAAAATGTTTGCCCCCAATGTGCCCCACCCCAGGTGCTATTTATAAAAGCAAATAACTGGATCAAATGAGGGAACTGTGAAAACTGTCTGACAGCAGCCTCTGAGGCTGGACCTTAACATTTCTAAATCCTCAAAGGCTGAAGGCGGGAGACAAAACCACAATTTCTTTTTTAAACTGCCTGTGGGGTGTTGCCCAAGTCTCTAAAGGGAGCCACTGAAATTTGTCCTAGGGACAGACGGTGCCTTTGTTCCGACCTGCAGGCAGGCCTCTTGGTCATGCAGATGTACCTCAAGTCCCTATTTTTTGTCTTGGGAAGGCCCTGACTCCAAATGCAGATGCTCTAAGCAGCACTGGTAGGCATTCTGTTTTAGTAATGTAAAAGGCAGGCTTCATTGTGGGCTGGGCGGCATCTCTGCAGAATCTCTTGTGATGGTAAATGATTTTCAGGTTCCTTTGGCCCAGCTTCAAGACAGCAGGGGGGCAGGTGGGGTGGGGGTGGTGACAGCCCAGGCATGGGAATAGAAAGGACTGAAGAAAAGAGTCTTGGGTTTGAGCAGGATAGGGTCCCAGCAACGTGGTGGCAGTCTGGATTAAAGACCCCGGCCGCCAGCAGTGAGCCCTGGGACAGGGCAAAGACTCTCAGAGCCTTGAGGCTGCTATCAATTGGAATTCCCCGTACCAGTGTGATCCCAAGAGAAGTTCTGTACAGGAGAGGATTTCAAGTGGTACATGGAGGAAAAAGAAGCTTGATACTTGCTTAGGGTGAAATTCAATTTTAAAAGGTGGTGGTGGGGTATTGATAGAAAGATCCATATTAGGGGAAATACTTGGATAGGTGCAATATGAATACAGCAACTCTTGAAGGTGGTTGCAGTTGGCTAAAGTTTGGGAAAAGTTACTCTGTGTTGTCTTGAAGTCACCGGTAAACTACAAGAGTGAAGGCAGCTCTTTTTCCCTTTTCCTGTTTACCCATTTCTGTCCCCCTCTAACCTTAAGAACCTAATTATAAGAATGAGATCACTACGCAATTTAACCTAACTCCTGACTTACACTCTCCTGAATGCACACTATGCCTTGACTAACCTGTTGATTCTTTTCCTAGATCTACCCCCAACAGCCCCCTAAGGAATCCTGCAGGCAGATCACACGGGCAAGATAACATCTGTAGAGACAGTCATGCAGTCTGCACGCAATAGAGATCGATGCAGAACCCTACCTCCTGCCTCAATGATTCACTGAGATTCTTCCCCCCATTTTACCCTTTAAAAACTGTCATGGCTGAGAAGAATCTTTGGAGTTGGTCTCTGGACATGAGTCCACCTTCTCCCCAGCTTGCCAGATTTTCTGATTAAAGCACCTTTCCTTTCTACTGACACTTGCCTCTCGAATTATTGACTTTTGAGCAGTGAGTAGTCAAACCGGAGGTCAGTAACAACAGGCCAGGCTCAGCTGTATGTTGGGGAATGGAGACATAGGCTGTTGTCTACATGTGGACCCAGGAGCACAGAAATGACCAGAGCAACATGGAGGGAGAAGTAGGGATGCGGGTCAGAGGGGACAGGGGCTGCATGTGACAAAGGACAAGCAGAAGGAAAGAATCCCTGGGGCAGGAGCATCGTGAACTCAGGGAGGGCTCTAGGCACCTTTGGACACCCAGGTGGGCTCTCAGATTAAGGCTGTTTAGCTGTTAAGAGTGACCGTGGAGGGGCTTCCCTGGTGACACAGTGGTTAAAAATCTGCCTGCCAATGCAGGAGACATGGGTTCAAGCCCTGGTCCGCGGAGATCCCACATGCCACGGAACAACTAAGCCCTTGCACCACAGCTGCTGAGCCTGCTCTCTAGATCCTGAGAGCCATGGCTGCTGAGCCCATGAGCCACAACTACTGAAGCCCACGTGCCTAGAGCTCGTGCTCCACAACAAGAGAAGCCACTGCAATGAGAAGTCCGTGCACCACAATGGAGAGTGGCTCCTGCTCGCTGCAACTAGAGATAGCCTGTGCACAGCAACAAAGACCCAACACAGGGCTTCCCTGGTGGCGCAGTGGTTGAGAGTCCGCCTGCCGATGCAGGGGACACGGGTTCGTGCCCTGGTCCGGGAAGATCCCACATGCCACGGAGCGGCTAGTCCCGTGAGCCATGGCCGCTGAGCCTGCGCGTCTGGAGCCTGTGCTCCGCAACAGGAGAGGCCACAACAGTGAGAGGCCTGTGTACCACAAAAAAAAAAAAAAAAAGACCCAACACAGCCAAAAATAAATAAAATAAAATAAATAAATTTTTAAAAAAAGAGTGATCATGGAAAGCTGGAGAACATGGAGATGCTCAGGTCCTAAATGCATAGGATATCCAGGCAGATGGTCAGGCAACCACTCAACATTACAGTTTACAAAGTGTTTCTGATGACGTAGAGATATGCCAGTGAGAGATCGTGGAGTAAAAAGAGAAACACAAAACTGTAGTACAATATGGCCTCAATTAGCGTAAAAAAAAAAAAAGATTAGAAGGAAATACACCAAACATTATTATCAGTGAATATCACCTGGGTGGAAGCCTGGAAGAAGAGCCCTGGCCTGCCAGTCAGAGAAGTTCAAAGGATAGCCATGATTGAATCAGGGATGGAAGAAATAGAAGTTTACAGGCAATTTCATTGCCATTCCAGGAAGAAGAAGAATATGGCAAAGGTCAAGGATGTGATGCTGAGTCACAGATGCCGGTCACAGACATGACTTCTCAGAGACCTCTAGCCACTGAATGGAGGATATATTATAGAGAGCTAGAAAAAGGGGGAGAGAAGTTAGAAGTTGATGACAACCATTCAAGAGAGGTGACAAGGGTCTGCACTCCTGTGAGGCCGTGGAAAGAAAGAAGGAACAGAGAACTCAGGAGATATCAAAGAGGTATGCGGACAAAAAAATGTTGCCTGCCATTCCAGTGAACAAGGAATGTTCTCACCATCAAGCCCTCAACCACTGCAGCATCCCCCTCCCGCCAGCCCCCACCCCCCCACCCCCACCCAACGGTACGCCTGAGGGAGGTATGCCTGAGGGGGATTCAGGATGGAGAAAAACAGGCTACTGGCCCTAGATAGTTAAGATTCATATCTAAGGAATAATTTCACTGACCCCAGAAGCTTGCATCTTCCCATACAAAGAAGAGCACCACAGTCATTAACTTCAAAAGATGTCTGTTTTTTTTGTGATTAGCAGTCATCTTTATGTTTGACTACATGGTTTTTTTGTTTCTTTTTTTCAACAAAAATTCCTGTATGTCCTGGCTCTTCCCTTACCTCTTCAGAGCAGTTCCTCAGAGAATCTGAGAAGACTGTCTCCCAGGCTATAGTCCTCAGTAAGTTCCCAAATAAAACATAACTCGCAACCTTTAGGCTTTAGGTTGTACATTTTTCTTCAGTTGACAGGTCTAAGAGACTTGGAGACAAATTGTATGTGGGTGAGGGAGAGGGTGGCCTCAAGGAGGACTCCCAGGTATCTACGAGGGTTCAGACCCCTGGGTGGAGCAGGAGGACTGGCTCCAGGCTCAGCTGGCACAGGGCCACACCAAGAGAAGGTAGAAGCAATGCTCACATTCTTACAGCTTCAGTAGCAATGAAGAAACAGAGTTCCTCCCAACAGCACCAATTAGGAGAGTCTCAGGGAAGGACTCTGATTGGCTGGCTTAGGTCACGTGCTTACCCCTGTGGCCAAGCAGTCTGGATCTATTACCCAAAGAAGGAGAAAAAGGAGCGCAGAAAGGATAAAAATGATAATTGCCATATATTTTCTGAACTCAGCAAGTAGAGCTAAGGTGAACTCTAAATGTGGACGTTGACCAACACAAGTTCATGAGTGTGTGTCCATAGAGAAATAAGGTCATCACATCAGAAGCTCAAGTTAAAATATCACCAAATCCACTCTCCCGCCTCCAAGCTGCCCATCTGTTACCTCTTCCTCAGCTTCACTGCCACTGCCCATGGTGAGGTCCTCAATATCTCTCACCTGGCCTCTTGTCCCCAACCCCTCCTTGCTCTCCCTGCTTCCAGGTCTGCCCCCTTCAAACTACTATGCACACCACTGCTGCCACGGGGATCAGAGGCAGTGTAGCTTAGTGATTAAAAGTGTGAGCTTTCTCTGAGTGTGATCCTAGTTCTCCCACTTAGTAGCTTTATGACCTGAGTGAGTCACTTCACCTCTCTGGGCTTCAGTTTCCCTAGGAAACTTCACAAACTTGTTGTAAGGATTAAATGAGTTAATATTTGTAAGGCGCTTAGAACAGGGTCTGACATGTAGTGACTGCTATGAAAGCGTTGTCAAAGATATGACTCTGTCATTCCTCCACTGAAAACCAATTTACATCCTCTACCTCCCACGAGCTCACCTCTTCCATGAAATCTTCCCTGGCTGCCCCTCCGTGGCCTGCAAAGAGGCTGTGCTGTACTGAAGCCCCTTTCCCTCTGAACATGTCTCCCTCGGGGAGTGGTGGCTGGGAGGATTGGGGCTGTCTGATTCATAGCTTGGTCCCCAGCATGGAGCACAGCATCTGGCACGTAAGCAGGGCCTTGGTAAATGCTGACTGCATGGATGGCTTACATTTGAAGAGCTCTTTGTGCTCTACAAAGTGCCCTTCACATCTGTTACTTCACTTAGGCCACACTACAGGCCTGTAGAATGGGTCTCATGGCCTCCATTGGATAGGTGGGGACGCTGAGATTCTAAGTAAAGGGGCATGGCCAGTACATATATATATATATATATATATATATATATATATATATATATATATGTATGACAGGGCTGGGGTGTGAGCTTGGACATTCTGCTGTCAAGACAGTGGGGAAAGAGCCCTGGGTTAAGGGTCAGTGGTGCCCAATTCCAATTCCATGTTTTGAGCCTGAACTCCTCTGGCTGCAGTTTCCTCACCCGTATCACATACGGGTTGCACTAGAAGGAACCTGATGGCCCTTGCAGCCGCAGCATTCTGTCAGTGGCTGTCTGGTGCTCCCTCGCCCTCCTCCCCCCAACTACAGCAGCTGCCTCACACCTGGGATCAGCCTCTAGGAGGATAAATGACACGGAGGAGCAGGGGCAGGGAGTGGTGACAGTGCTGGCCAGGCCCCAGTGGAGACTGAGCAGTTAGAGGACTCATTAGATGTTAATGAACTGCAACTGAGCGTATTGATTACCTCTCAAATCATTTCCTCCTAATTCAGTCCTCCAGGGTCAGCAGGCCTTTGGCATCCCTAGGCTTTCTGCCCACCCTCTTAGCTAAACAGTTAAGGGCTTCAGGTGGGGCTGCCAGGCTCAAGGGGTTGAAGAGAGCAGCAGGACGGGAAACGCTAAGGTATGAGCCCCGCTTCTGCCTCGCTGCCCCTTCCGCCTGCATTTCCTATCCGGTCAGGGCCAGCTTCCTCCTAGCGGTGCGGTCCACAGGGCCCCGTACTTGGTGTCATGCTCTGCTGTCCCTGCTTCAAAATTCTTAATTTTTGATCAAGAGGTCCTGCATTTTTATTTTGCACTGGAGCCTTGCAAATTATGTAGCATATATAGTCATAGGATAGAGTGTGGTCTAGGTAAAGAGCACCCACTAGAGCATGTAAAATGGCAGCCCTGGCTGTCAGGACCTCTCAAGCCCATGGGGTTTGGTCCCACGGATTGATGCCCAGAGACGGGAATACAGTTGCCCAAGGTCACATAGCCCAGCCAGTCAGTGGCAGTGTGAGGACTAGAATACAGACTGTCTTTCATTTTTCTCTTCTGTAGACTCGCTCCAGATCGTAAGATTCCCCCAAGCTTCCCTAGGACAAGCCTTTGGACTAGATCACTCCTGTCACCCTTATTTGACATATGATCTTGTAAGTGCTCAGGGCTGGAGATCTTTGAGGAGCCTCAGCTCCTCTCACCACCACTCCCATTGGATGAGAAAGGCTCTCTAGTTTCCCTCCCAGGTACCCATGCTTGCTCACCTCCAGTGTCAGAGAGCTAATGAGCCCACGTGGCAGACCATTGTTAGACAGCTATAAGTTTTAGGAAAGCGCTTTAAGAAAAGCATATGACAGTTTACCTCCTTATAACATTTTCCCTTTGGTACTAGTTATTTTCTTGAGGAACACCTAGAATTAAGTTGGCACCATCTCCTCTCAACACCCCCAAGTTGTAAGCCAGCAGAGCAGCTTTTCTGGAGATGGGGAAATAGTGGAGGTGATCTGTCCATCTTGGGTCCCATTAGCCCAAGGCATCAGTGTCCAGTAGGGAGACGTAGAAAGGGGCATAACAGTTGAGATCATTTGGTTTGTGGGAGAGCACCCAAGTGTGTGGACAGCCCCTGGACAGGAGCCAGTGCCCTTGGATATGAGGTGAGCTCTGGGTCTGTGAGACTTCACAGTTCCCCTACCGCCTGCAAAGTCTGCCTGGGCTTGTCACAGAAATGACACAGGAGGAATGGAGGCTGGGGCACTAGAGGGCCCTGGAGGCGTCAGAAATGTTCTTAGGGAGAAGGACACGCTGGTACTGCCTCTCTTTCCCGATGGATGGAGACCGTATGGGCTGCAGCCCCAACAGAGGAGGCCTGTGGTGGTTCCACCCCCGGAATGGCTGCCTGACTGTGAGGCTTGGGATGCATCTGAATAGATGCCCATAGATAGTTCTCTGGCCCTGGGTGCTCAATCTTAGCTGCACGTTAAAATCATCTGGGAGCTGTTTAGAAGTACCTGTGCTCGAGTTGCCTCCCCAGAGACTTAAATTTTATCAGTTTGGGATGTGGTCCAGGCATCAGCATTTTTAAACAGTTCCCCTGTTTGAGTCTCATGTGCAGCTGAGGCTGAGAACCATTCATCTGGAGCAGTTTCTCCAAGTTTATGTGAAGACAAATCACCCATGGATCTTGTTCAGTGAGGATTCAGATTCAGTAGGTCTGGGGTGGGGCCTGAGATTCTGCATTCCTAACAAGCCTCCAGGGAATGTCCCTGTTGCCCACTCCAGATAGCACTCTGAGTTGTGTCCAAGACAAGATTCCTCTTGTCTGAGTTGTGTCTAAGACAAGATTCCTGGATTCCTCTGAAGTCTGGGACTGAATAGGAAGAGCGAGACCTGAAGCTCGGAGATGGACTTGACCTCTGAGGAGATTGCAAACCTTTGTGGTATGAGAAGCGAGGCCCAGCTGATCTAGACAAGTCTTAGGTTTGGTCCCAAGGCAGCAGTACTGGCCAAGGAAGAGGATTCTTACTGCCAGTGAAGCTCTGTGAGACAATCCTTTGGAGTTCAGAATTTGCATTTAGAAGCCAAAAACAGCTCCCAACCTCCTTATCCACTGATCTCAGGAGCCTCGGCATGCGCTGGTCCACCCTTCCTTCCAAGGGTCTGCAGCACTGTAACCCCAGATCCTCTGCCTCCCTCAGGAGTGAGGCACCTTTGAGCCTTCTTCAAACCCCCAAGTCAGGCCTCCCGTGGTGATGGGTGGCAGAGGGCCCAGATATACCCTGCTTTGTTCTCTTGGGCTGTCACTCTTCCCAGGGGTCCAATTAAGCCATCGCTTTGTCCCTGGGCAGTGGAGGCAGGCGTCCCTGGCACTCTTCCGCTCCACACTCCATTTCTTCATCAGCTGTCGCCAGACAGCCCACATAATGTTGGCATTTCATGCTCAATATTCTTGATGAAAGTGGAACATCAAAACCTCAGCGGGGTGGACACATGGAGGCTAAGTGAGGCTCTTGCCGAAGGAGCTATCTTCTCTGCGCAAGGAATCAACAAAGCTCCTTTTGCAAGGCTGTCTCGTATTATTATTATTGTCATTCTTCGTCTTGTTGTTGTTATTTTCTTCCCTTGCATCTAAGTAGAAATAATGTCGTGTCTTGCTTTCATATATATATATATATATATATATATATATATATATATATCCTCTCCCTCTTTGTGATAGCAATCTTTGCCTCTTGTTATAATAAATATTGATTGGCACTGTTAGGAAGCATCAGGGCTTTAATCTTCTGGCTGCCTGCTCCCTGGCTCACGACGTGGGTGTTAGGGAAGAAGATTGTATTATCTGCTCACACACCTGTTTTGCCACTCGCCTCACTCCTGCAGCAAAACTTGGGCTATTAATGCCATGGGGAATTGGCTTTCCTGTAATGTCGCTTTCTCTCTCCACTTTTCTTATGGCTCCAGGGAAAAACACTTTTCGGGTCTGCCAGCCCTGGGCTGTTACCACCCACACAATCCCCTAGGGCCCAGATGAAGAGAAGAGATGCGTGGTCCCTCACTCATGTATTATTCAGTCATTCATTCTCTCATCAAACATTTGTCAAGCACCTACTGTGGGACCAGCCCATGGTTGGGCCCATGAGCGCAGAACTCTGTGGGACACACTCCCTGGCCTCCCAGGGTTCCCGTTCTGGTGGGGGAATGATCCCGTTACAGTGCGATCAGCATGATAGCAGGAAGGCAGAGGCGCCATGTGAGGGGCGCAGCAGAAGTAAGGGAGATGTCAACTTCCTGGAGGAGACGCTACTGAGCCTCGATCTTAAAGCTCACATAGGACTGAAATGTTATCATGTCCCGGTTGAGGGTTCCTTCGACACCAATTTGAGGCTCTCAAGAAATGAATGGCCCTGAGAGGGGAGGACATGGGCCCAGAGCACTGTCCACTTCTGGTTTGAATCCTGGCCCTGCCACTGACCCACTGTGTGACCTGGGACAGGCCACAGTCCCTCTCTGGCCTCTATCTATCCTAAAATGACACATCAGCCCCACCACCTCTCAGAGCTGGGCATGTCCACATACCTCCACCAGGGGCAGCTCCTCTCGGAGATAGAAACCAGTGTGGCTTGTCTCCTGGGTGGAAGGTGTCTGTGACAATAGCTCTGTCTTGGTGCAGAGAGGGGCGGATCCTTGCACTCAGAGGACTTCAACACTGACAGGAGGAAAGGAGTGAGGAGACAGCAACTCTGACCTCCAAAGGAAGTCCAGGCCTGCCAGCATTGGGCCCCTGTCAGAAGTAGGAGAAGAAAAGAGAGGGCATTCACGGTGCCAAGCAAAATGGAAGGCATGTTCACGTGCGTGATGGCACTAAATCTCTGAGCCAACCCTGTGAAGCAGAGGGAAGTATACCCCCTTCGCCAGTGAGGAGCCTGCAGTGTGGCAAGGTTTGGATGACACAGCACCGTGCAGTGCAGTGGGGACAGGCTTGAGCTCTGGCTCAGACTGCCAGGTGTGAAGCCTGGCTTCATGTCTTATTAGCTGGGAGACCCTAGACAAGTCATTTAACCTCCAGTTTCCTCGATTCTAAAATGGAGGTAATAATAGTGCCAACCGTGCTGAGGATTAAATGAGGTAATATATGACTTGGCTGACACATAGAAAGCGTTCAAAGGTCGTTACTGCTGGCTGAGGCCACAGAGTCACTGCATGGCAGGACTATGATTTGAACTTGAGGCTGACTCTAACGCCAGCACTCTGCGAGGCCCTGGGCCCCCATGTCCCTGCTTGCTCACTGAAATGGCCACTCAAGCTTTTCTTTTGAGCTGGGCTGAGTGAAGCAGCAGCTGGGGACTCCTTCCTGCCTGGTGGACCTACTGAAGCTGGATGCCGGACTTCAACACGGAGCCATAAATGCTGGAAGGAAAGAGGGAAAGCAGAGCTAGAAGTGATGGTCACTTCTGGGAGGAGAAGGGGAGCTGTTCCAGAGACTGCTCTCAGGGTCACCATCCAATAGCCACTCTCCCCCCTCTCCTCTAGTGAGAAATGCCTTGCCAGAAGACTGTATTTTCTAGCTTCTCGTATAACATGTGACTAAATTCTAACCAATGAAATATAAAACAAATGTGGGACTTCTGAAGAGGCTGCTTAAAAGGAAGCTAACTCAGCTAAGATGTGTGCCCTTGCCCCTTTCTGTAATCTAGAATGGTGATGTGATGACTGGAGCTCCAGCAGCCATTTTGAACACTAATGGGACCTCGAAAATGAAAGTGGTGGTAGGATGTTAGAGCAGAAAGCTGGAAGGAGTCAAGGCCCTTGATGACTTCATAGGGTCACTGTGCCATCCCCGAACTGCCTACCTCCAGGCTTCTTGCACGTGAGACTATAAACCCCCATGTGTTTAATACAATTTCTGATTCAGAAAGCTTCACGGGGAAAGAATAATTTTCATGGGCTCTTAGGATAAGTTATTCAAGGCAGGAGAAACAGCTGGTCCAAGCCTTGGGAGTCTGACGTGTGACAGTTGATAGAGTTGGCAGGAGTAACCAAGGAGGTGGGATATACAGTGGACACCCTGGGTTCCGGCCACACAAGCCTCCTGGCTAAACACACCATACACTCACTCCACAGTGTGGCCACCTGGCCCCCTCTTGAATAACTCTCGGGCAACTAGCTTCCATTCTAATTGTTCATGAACTCTTCTTTTCCTTTAGGGTGAATCAGAGTTAATGCTATTTTCAAATAGCCAGGTGCTATGATCTCCATTTCCCAGATGAGGAAACTGAGGATCAAGGAGGTGTACTGACCTGACCTAGGTTACACAGCTAGTGATGGCAGAGCTGGGATTTGAATCCAGGTGGGCCTGAGTCCATTGCCCGCTTTATACTACTGGTTCTCAGACTCTAGCATACAACAGAATTACCAGAAGGGCTTGTTAAAACACAGATTGCTGTGTCCTACCTACCCCAAAGTCTGATTCAGTAAGTCTGGGGCAGAGTCAACAGTCTGCATGCTAATAAGGCCCCGGGGGATACTGATGCTTCTTGTCTGCAGACCTACTTGGAAAATCACTGGGTTGAAGCATTGCTGGGGACAGGGGTCTCCTTGTGGCAGGTGTGGAGTGGGCACTCACAGGTTCAAGCTGAGAATAACAGGAAGTGGGCTGGCACAGAGAAGCAGGGAAGGCAGTCAAGCAGCAGAGTCTGGGCAGACCTGGAGGCTTGAGAGAGTAAGGGCGGGGTGAGGAGGGCACCGAGTCCCCTGGACCCTGGGGGCCACCAGAGGCTCTTCGGCAGGCAGGGCGCTGGCCTGGGTGCGAGGGCAGCCTGGTGCCAGTGAGGGGAGGCTCCGCTTTGCTTAGCCACTCATTTAGTGGCCTCTCCTCATACCGCCTTCTCTGTAGCAAAAAATAAAATAAAATAAAATAAGAGCTTGGCTGAGTTCTGCAGACACTCTTCATAGGACACTGGGGAACTTGGGAGAGGCCAGCAAGGTCATACTGGCTTCCACCCTTCTGAGTGTCACGAGGAAGCACTGGACAATGTCACAGTCAAGTCTCTCCTTACTTGTCTAGGAATTCCTCTAGCGCCAAGGAAGGTAGCCTCAGGCAGCCTGCAGGAAGGAGCCTGAAACTCACCACTATCGCTTGCTGGGGTCTTTCTGGGCTTCAGTTTGCTCATCTGGAAAGTGAAAACTAGGAGTCCTTGCCCATCCTTCCTACCTCTAACGGTGGTCAGTGAGGCTCCTAAGAGACCAGATGCATGGAATACTTCCTGAACCCTATACAGAAGTGGAGGTCACTGCATTTGTTCTTAAAAATCTCCACTCAGTTCTCTCCTGACAGCCCAGCCTGGGCTGGCCCAGCGGTCTCCTGTCCCTCTTGGTGTGGATAAGCTTCCCACCTTAACCCTGACTTTCCTGGACACCTGCCACTCTCCCGTGTAGCCCATCGAGGCACTGTGTTGTAGCAAAAGGGTGATTCATCTGGAGCCCTGGAACTCCTGAGCCCTCTTATCTACTGTCTGCCAGGCCAGGATGGGTGGGTGGCACCTGAGCCGAGCCCAGGCCCAGCAAGAATGCTGAGAATTCCAAACTGGCCAGCTGCCGGCAGGTTCCAGCTGAAATGCAAACAGACACCACCCTTAGTCCCTGAGCTGGATTTCTTTGGCTCCTTGGCTCCCAGCCTCCAGAAGGGCTAACGCTGACCCACTGGGAAGAGAGACGGATGAAGAACATTTTTGTAGGCCAGGAACCGATCTGAATCTCATTGCAAAGCTCCAACCAGATGTGAGAGATTCCAGAAGCCCCCAAGAGGTTGCTCGAACTGAAGACTATGGTGTAAATACTTTCCTACACATGCATGCAAGCGGGTTTTATTTTTGTGTCTTAAGAGTTGTCCCCTGTTGGCTTGTCAGTTTTCAGGCTCTAAATTCTTAGAGGGCAGGGAATAGATTTGCAGGAATGAGGAATTGAAAATAGTGATGATGGGGATGACAGTGATGGGGATTAGAGTTTTGGGGTTGATGCTGGTGGGCACAATCTAAGGAGATAGGAAGAGGCGGTGGGGGGAGAGGAGGAAGAAGCAGAGGGTAGGGGGAGGCGGGTGTGAGGCTGATGCAGACAGAAACAGTGAGTGAGAAAGTGATGGAGGTAATGATCTGAGCTGTCTGTATCCCTCTGAAGGCCCTTTTCCCTCTTCTCTCTGTATTTGTCTCTTTCCCCTTTTAGAACCTCCTTCAGGGCAGGGCCTGTGCCTCGCTCACCTTGGTGTCCTAGTCCCTAGCCCACTGCCCTGCACAGAGGGAGTGTCCACAGTGCCTGCTGATGAATGGAGGCGTGAGAGTGGCGTGGGCAGGAGGGATGGCAAGGCGGGCCATGGTGCCTAGGAAGAAGCAGCCACGTTGGAGCCTCCTGCACAGGGCAGAGGCTCACGGCATAGACACTTGGGGTCCCGGAGATGAGATGTGGACCTGTCCCTGAGAGGAACAGCAGATGGTGCTCCATGCCAGTGGTGGGTGCCGAATGCGGACCAGGGTTCTGGGCCCAGTGGGGCCCCACCAGGCAGCAGCAGCAGCAGCAGATTTGGGGATTTGTTGATTTGCTGAGCCTGCCTGCTGGGTGCAGGCTGTTTTTCCATAATCATCTTTTGTCTGACTGAACAATAGAGGTGAGAGGGGCAGCCAGGCAGGTGGGACAGAGCTTGACAGGAGCGAGGAAGAGGAGAGGAGCGTCCCACACTGCTTCCAGCCAGCCGCCCGCGCCCCTCCAGGCCTCCCTTCCCAGCTCTGGCCCTTGGCTGCAGCCCGCACGGTGACCCCAAAGGCTGAGGAGACTCATCGAAGCCCCACCCCCACCCGGGCTGGCTCACATACCTCCCCACACACCTCTTTCCCTCAGAAGTTTCCAGGCTCTTGATAAATGCCGGCCGGTTCAGCCCCCGAGGAAGGCAGACCGCTTCTGGGAGGAGCCTGTCGACATTCGACACTCCGGGAGAACGATGTCCGGCAGGGGAGCAGGGTGGGGGGTGGAGGCGGCAGCCCAATTCCCTGCAGGACAAAAAGAGATTTCTCTCTCCCTTGCACCAGCTGCTGAGTCCCCAGCCCTGGCTCGATCATTTTTCAAGTTGCAATAAATTAACGTTTTCTGGAGCAAGAAAACCACACAGAGAGTCCTAATTACCAAATTTGGGGATGGTCTCCAGCCCCTCTGGGCCTGCTTCCTCTCCCCCCTTCTAGCTGGGGACTGCGGAGGCAGAGCCCCAAAGAAACAGCTTCTTCCATTTCACTCACACCTTTCCCTGGGGTGGCTGGCCCCTACGCCCGCTCCTTGTGCGCAGCCCTGCCTGTCACCTCCTCTTTGCTGACATTCTCTCCCACCCCACAGAATGCAGTGCAGGCCTATTTCTTCCCATTTGGCGGAAGGAGAGCTGAAGGCCCTGGGGAAAGGGAGAGGAGGAGGGAGGGTAACATAGCCGAGCCTGGTGTCAGACCCTGAGGCAGAAGTTAGAAGTCCTGACACCCCAACTCCCCGAGCCTAAAGTGGATTTCTTTTCGCTGAGATATGAAACTTACAAGTAAACCCACAGACTCTCTGGATCACTCTCCTGTCTCAGCGGGATGGAGGCTCCCTATTCTAAGCCTCTCAGGAAAGAGTTATTCTAGGAAATAACTCTGTTCTCTGGAAGTTTTCCCTTATATACAAAATCCCTTCTTGTTGAGATACACAGGTGTTCACTTACTTATTCACGATGATGTGGTTGACATTGGCTGGGTGCTTACTATGCGCCAAACAGCATGCTAAGTGCTTTCCATGCATTATCTCACTGAATTCTCACATCATGTCTCCGGGTAGGTGTGACCATCCCTGTGTGACAGATGCAGAAACTGACGCTCAGAAAAGTGAAGTGACTTTTCCAAGGTCACACATCAGAAGGAGGTTTCCTACCCAGGCCTATTTGGTGCCCAAGCAGGATTTTCTTCTCCCTCAACTGCCCCTGTCACTTTTCACTGCCCCTCTGTTCAGGGGGCCCAGCTGCCCATCATAGCCTTCCCCTGGAGCCCCTTTCTCCTCAGTCAGAAATGCCCACATGTCTGAACCAGCTTCACTGTGCTGTCCCCAACAGAGTTTGCAGCCCTGTCAGGGACACCTGGTCCCCAGCCCTAGTAGTGGGAAGTAGGGATCTTGGCCTCAGGATAGAATGGGGGGCTGGCTGGAGCTGGAAGCAGCCAGAAGGCAAGCTTGGTGGTAGGAAGTAGAACTACACACACACACACACACACACACACACACACGCCCCGGGGTGGGTGGTGCTCAGGGCTTTGCCCCACGTGGGAATGAGTTGAGGTGGAGATTTCAGAGGGCAACTGTTCACTTGGCTTTTTCCTGAGGGCAGAAAGAAAAATGGAGAGCCCTGAGCCCTGGGACCCTGGACTTCCTCAGCTCTGAAGGGTTACAGTTTGGTGGCATGAAGGTCCCAACCATCTGGCTCCCATCTACCTTATGGAACTTATTTCCCATTCCTTGTCTTTACACACGCTAGGCTTCAACCAAACTCAGTATTCCTGATCCATAGCTTCACTCGTGCTATTCCTGCTGCCTGGACCACATGCCCTTCTTCCTTTCACCTCTGCAAATCCTACCCGTCAGTTAAGGAAGGTCCACCTCCACTGCCACTTCCTGCACGGAGCTGTCCTGGTCCTCCTCACTCTGACACCTGCCTCTTCTCTGCCCTCCTCAGAAGCCCCACAGCACTTCGTCTGATCCTCTCTTATGGCACTAGCCGCTTTCTCCCTGGAATTACAACCACCTGGTTACACAGCCCAGACCCCTTCTAGACCAGGAGCTCTCTGAGGGAGGAGCTGTGTCAGATTCATTTTTGTGTTTCTGGGCCCCTTGGTTCAGATTTCTCAGAAATATATTGAATTTCTACTTCACACGCCACCGTGGAGCGTAGTGCAGGGCAGTGGGAAGAACATGGTTTTGGGTCACAGATACCCGGGCTTAAAACCTGTTCTGGCTCTTCCCAGCTGGTGCCCTTGAGCAAGTTACCTTCCCATTCTGAGACTTGATTTTCCTCAGCCTTTTGGGAGAGAAAATAGTACTTGCTACCATTGAGGGTTACAGTAAATGTTGAACCCGGGACTGAAAGGTAAAACCCCCCTTGTAATATGTAGCATGTGGTTGGGGTCCAATAAATATTTGCTTATCACGCCTCCTTTTGACCAGGGTCTGATGGATGAATGAAGGAATGAGGAGATGAATTAATGCAGCATCTTCTGGATGGCTGAAGCCTGAGGCACTGGGCCTTCTTGGGCCTGGCTCCTTGTCTTGAAGGCAGACCCACCCAGCAGCCCACACCCCTCTACTCTGTTCCCAGCCACCCCAGGCCCATAGTTTACACGCTGAAATTCCCAGAAGCTGAGACTTCCAAACAACCCCCCCCCCAAGTTTGGATTTATCAACCATGCTATTAAAACAGTAATTTTCAGCTGCCTAATGTTTCCAACTTCTGCTCTAATCCAGCGGGTAAATATTTACGGAGCCTGACACCACTCCTAGGCCACTTGCTCTGCTGCCAAACATTCATTTCCCTTGCAGCTCCACTGGTTTGATATTTTTAGGAGCGGGGCAGGATGGTGTGCGTGTGTGTGTGACGGGGTGGGAGAGAGGCTCAGCCTTCCTTATGGCGAGTTCCTGGGTAGGGAGAAACATAAGATAAATTAGGCCTTGCTACTTCCTGCTGTCCGCATGTCCCTACAATGGGGCAGAGAGGTGCAGGCTCATTGCAGTGTGCCCAGGCCCTCAGGCATCCCTCTCCTCAGCCTCCCCCGCTTCCACACACAGCTACCTGGCGCAAAGCAGCACACAGGCCGATTTGCTGTATTAAGACAGCAGAAGAGTGTTGAGAAAAGCAGACAGACTTGGGTGCCTACCTCAGTTTTGCCATTTGCTAGGTGGGAGGCCCTGAGCATGTCCCTTCGCCATCCTGACTCCATTTCCTCCTGTGTGGGGTGCAGGCAAGCATCCCCGCCCCATGGTGAGAGAACTTTAGAGAACACCAAGCACAGGGCCTGGCTTGGTGTAAGGGCTCCGTAAAGAGCGCTCTAGAGAGAAGATCCAAAGCAGCCCTCCATACCCACCGATATCCCAGCCACACTGGAGTGGTGGTCATCTCTTAGCACCTCTGTGCCCTTGCTCATGCTCTTCTTTATGTCTGGAATGTTCTTGGCATAACTCAGACCACAGGGCTACCTCCTATGAGACATCTTCCCCCATGGCCCTAAGAAAAACAGTAAGAAGAGTCAGTCTCTCTCTCTCTCTCTCTCTCTCTCTCTCTCTCTCATAGACTGAGCACTTGTAGTGAATGAAGGCTGAGTCATATTCATGTCTACAGCCTCAGCATCTAGCACAGAGCTAGACAAGGTACTCAATGAATCTTCACTGCATATGTGAATATTTGTTTAATATTTATGGATTAGTTGGAAGAGGGAAGGGAGCAAAGAATGATTTTGAGCTGGAGCGATCCAATACACTTCTTTATTCCTCTCACAGGGGAAAACAATAGGAAGAGGGAAAGGATCCAACATTTACTGACCACTCCATACAAGTGGGGACATCATCCATCTTGTTCCCACTACACCCCAGAATTTAGAACAGTGTCATGACATTTCATGAGCTCCTACTGTCTGCCGAGCTGTAGATGCTTTACATGGATTGACTCACTTAATCCTTACAACAGCCCTACAAGATAGGTGCCCCATTTTCGAGCTGGGGTAACTGAAGCACAGAGAGTTGAACTCACTCAACCAGGGTCACAAAAGGCAGAACTGGGTTTTGAACCCAGGCAGTCTGACTTCAGAGCCTGCATTCTTACTAGACTATTCCAACTCCCTTAGTTGGGAGCTGGGATAAACAGACTCAAGGAATGTTTGTTGAATGAATGAATGAATGCCTACTGCATGGGGTGCTGTACAGGTCCCAGTTACATACATTATTTTATTAACTCCTCACAGCACCCTTTCCTTGGAGGGGAGATGATACATTGTTCTTCACTGTTCAGTTGAAGACACCAAAGCTCAACGATGTGAAGTGACCTGCCCCAGGTCACACAGCTGAGAAGCAGCAAAGCTGGGATTTGCTTGTCATTCCTCCAGCTTGCCTTTGGTGTCTCGCCTGGCTGGAAGCCCCAGAAAGGGACCCAAGAGGTGCTTTAGCCTCACTGCTTGGTGCCTAGACAGGAGCAGGACTGACGGACTGAGAGAATCCAGTACCCTGATAGGTCACGCTGGAAATGACTGTGGATACCCTCCACCTACCTCTCCAGCTTGAGGATGGGGAGCTGGGCCCAGAGAGGTGAGCAGTTTTCCCAAAGACACACAGCAGCGAAGCCAGCAAACCTGAGCCCATGCAGTGTCCCTGCTTCCCCTCCCTCCCTCAGGTCTCCCCAGGCCAGCCAGGACCATGATCCAGCTGGCCGGCCCCACAAACATGTTTTCCCAGGGGATGGGCTTCTGCAAGCTGGAAACTGAGAGGGGTGTAATGAGGAGGAAAGAGCCCAGCAGGGAGAAAATGGGTTGCTCCAGGGGAAGAATTCCAAACAGATTGAGCTGCAATGGAGCCCCTGTTATTAGTAATTGTAGTATCATGAGGATGCCTGGGAAGACAGTGGTGAGGATGGTGAGGATGAGAACATTCAAGAAGGGGGAGAAGGAGGAGGAGAATCAGGCATCGTGACGCACTGTTGCAAAGCCTATCAGGCCACTCACTTCTCTCAGACCAGGGTTTGTTCCGCCTGCTCTAAAGAAAGGACAGTCTGAGCAGGGCCACAGCAGATGGCTGTATAGGCTGATCCCTGCTCAAGGGGGGCTGATGCAGGTGAACAGTGAGGCAGGGGGCCTGAATTTCAGCCCTGCTCCTAGCAGCAGGCCATGTGCCCTGCCCTGTGGCTGGGTCATTCCCAGAAGAAAGCGTGCCTTTTTCTAATCCCCCTGGACTCCATGTGGGTTAGCAGTGGCCTGGAACTGAAAGACACGGGATCAAATACTGGGGGTGGGATAGGGACTGGGTGTCACAGCCCATCTCTTTCCTGGTGGGGCCAGCACCCAGATACCTTACGTCCCTCCTCTGCCTTCTCTTTGGAACCAAACAGCTATGACCTTGAATCTAGTCCCCATTACTTACTTACTCCCTTGTGATTTGACCTTGGCTCAATCACTTTACCTCTCTGAGCCTCAGTTTCCTTATCTAGAGGACGCAGCAGTGTGGGGAGCATTAAACGACATAGATAACATGTTGAACACTGTCCGGCACAGAGTAGGCGATAAAAACAAAATTAATTCCCTCTCCCCCTTTCTCTGGGTGCTAAATCTTTGTTCTGCTTTTGTTTGGGGCCCAAGCCCCTTCCAGACACCTCTCCTCATCCCCCAGGCAACAGAGATTGGAAAAGAAAAATTGGCTGCAGGACCTCCAGAGATCCAGAGCTCCAATGCAGGAACCACTAGGCGGTTTCTCCCGAGCATTTGTGGCCAAGATCTAAATGTCTGGGCCAGTAATTCCTGGCCCGGCTGTCTGGGAGCTTCCCTTTGGGAATTAAGGAGGATGCGAGATCCCTGGGCCTTTCCCTTCCCCCTCGGCTCCCCCTCCCCAAGGCTGCTGAGAGGCTGGGGTGATGGATGGGGCCCTGCCTTCCCCTCACCACTTCTTTGATGAGAAGAAAGAAACGTCCACCTGAGTCTCAAATCAAAAACAGGTGAATTGCCTTGAAGTCAAGCTGGGTCCTCTCTGGGGTCTGCAGGAAGGTTGGGGGCTGAGGGGAAAAAGGGAGAATATGATAAATCACACTGTCAGGTGGGGTGCTACCCTCCAGCTGTGGCAGGGACCGCCGGTGGCCCCAGGGCTGCCTCACTACTAGGATGGGCATATGCCCATCACACGAGGCGAGAGCAGGCGAGTATCCCTAACCACTCCCACCTCAAACTCCAGCCTCAGCTCCCGCCACTTCAGCAGTGTCCCCCTGCCCATTGCATGTTTACGGGGGCAACACCTCCACACCCACAGCCTCACAGCGCCAGAGCTCTCAAGGCTGGGAGGCGGGAGCCTTGGGGCCTCACCTCAGCTTGCTGCATGTACCTGGCTAAGTCTTGGCCCATCTTTGGACCTTGGCTTCCTTATTTGTACTGCAGGGGGTGTAGATTCTGGAAGGCACGTTGTGGGCCTTGGGTTTGTACCTCAGGGCTGGAGCTCAGGGTAGAGTAGGGACTACGCCAGGCCCATAACTGATGTGTGGCTTGCCCCTGCCCCCACCTCTTCCAGCACTGACTTTCTACAATTATTTGCCCCAAGACCTGCCCAGGCCCCCTGAAGTCAGTGAGACAGTGTGCCAGACGGAACCCAGCACACCGACGTTAGGGCCCACGTCCAACCCCAACCCCTCTCCCTCGGTGCAACACACAGACACTGGCAGGGCCCTGTCTGTCACACCAAGGGTCCCTAGTGTTCTAAAGGGAGGTGGGGAGGACAGTGGGGAATCTGGGAGGAGCAGTGCTCAGGCCTCGGGGGACTGACAGTCACTGCTGACCAATGAAAAAGTAAAACACGAGCTGGGAGAGTCCTCAGAGAGCCAGCGCTCCATTTTGTTTAGAGGCCAACTGAAGCCAGGGAGGGGATGGGAAAGACTGCACAGCCAGCAGGGCCCGAGCAGAGAGCAGGCCCCAGTCTCTGAACCCCACCCCTATCCCCAGAGGCTGCATCTGCTAAGTGAACTGAAGAGTTTCTGACCCAGAGCCTCCTCCACTCCAGGATTCCAGCAGCCATCGCCCCCCACCCCCAAGTCCCATCTCAGCCTGCAGAGGCCACGGAGGGACCGAGGCCCAGGCCACATGCAACTTGTCCACCCCGAGAGGCCACCTCGGAGCAAGCGCAGAGGGAGAGAAGGGAGGGAGCCGAGGATAAGGGAGAGGGACGAGGGGGAGGCCAGGGGAGAAGGGAGGAGAGAGGAAGAGAGGTAAGGGAGGGAAAAAGGAGGGGGGAGAGAGGAGGAAGGAGTGAAAGCTGAATGTTGATAAGGCAGAAAGGAGAGGGAAGACCCAAGAAGACGAGATTGGAACAATGGCTCCAAGGCAGAAGACAGGCCAGGAAGGGAACGGAGGGCAGGCAGGTTAAAGAGAGAGACACCCCATAAAGGGGCAAGCCGAAGCATCAAGGAGACTGAGTCTGCACAGGGGCAGAGGAGAGGGCTGCGGGCCCAGAGGTCTCCCCTCCCCGCGTTCATGGAGCTCCCCCAGGGGCAGTGGGGGCGAATTGAAAATGAAACACCTCGTCCCTCGGCCCAGGGATGTGACCCTCGGCAGAAGAGGATTAAGGAGGCTTCCAAGAGGAAATGGGAGGGTGCCAGGAGGGGGGGAGCCCAACACGAACTCCTGCTGCCCACCCCCACCCCGAGCTGGGGAGAGCGCACGCCTCAGAGCCCAGTGGAGCTGTGGAGCGCCAGTGCCCCCTCGTGGCCACCGTGCCCGGCTCGCCAGGTGGCAGCAGCCGCCTGGAAAGCTGGGTGGGAGGGGGCACCAGTTGGGCTTTGGACACGTGCAGGAGACAGGTGCAGCTCAGAGCCCAGGGGATGGGCCAGTGACTTTGCCAGAGACCTCCAAGAACTTCAAGCATCACTAGAAACGAAAACAGTTAAGCTTGGGGGTTTTCCATCAGCCTCTCCCATCCTTTTTAGCGGAGCACGCAAGGGGTAGGCATGAAGCTCTAAGGCAGGGAAAAGCAGGGCACACTCATGCTTTGGAATGCCCCTCCCAAGCTAGTGGCCCAGTTTCAGTCCCACCGTCCTGGCTTCTGCCTTTCACCTGGGCCTCTTGGTGCCTCCCACTTCACTCCCCAGGGCCTGAATCTCCAGGGCCGTGTGTGTGTGTGTGTGTGTGTGTGTGTGTGTGTGTGTGTGTGTGTGTGTGTCTAGGGAGTGATCTTGTGTATGGTGAGGGGTGAAGGCTCAAGCGGGGCCGCCCCAAAGAGGGTGGCACACAGCTGGCCCTGGAGGCCCAGCATGGAGCTGAGCTAAGCAGTCACCTGGAAGAATCAGGAACCCGGGGTTCCACCTTGCCTCCATGGCTGTCTTCTGTGCTATTCTGAGCACACCCTTGCCCTCTTTGGGCCTCAGGCTCCCCATCTGAAACCAAAAGGTCTTGGCCTCAATGATTTCTAAGAGCCTATCCAGCTGTAACACTTTGCGATGTTATGATTCCTAAAGACAGAGCTTGAAGAAGAAACTAGTCCAGCGCGAGGCAGAATTAGTACCCCATGGTGATTTGGAGAGGCGGTTTGTACACACAACCCTGAGGACCTAGCCCTCAGCCCCGTTTCCTCCAGTGCCCTCAGCAATGCGCCTGCCCCGATCTGCTCTGAGAGGGCTGTAGGGTCAAAGTCAGGCTTGCCCAGTGGGACTGGGCTGCCTTCTCTCACAAGGGGTCAAGGGCAAGAGGCCAGCATTTCCTCAGTCCCCCACCAGGGCAGGGCATGCAAGACTTCTCACCCATCCACTCAGAGCCCAGGGCCTCAGGGTAGAAGGAAAGTGCAAGGTCAGCAAGATCTCACCAGTGAGCCCAGCCCAGAGCAGGAGCCTTAGCCTGGAAATGGAGAAACCTGAGCCTGGCTGGGCTTCCCTAGAGAGGAGGGGAGGGAGTGCAGAGAGGTGAAGGGCACTTCAAGGAGGCCGCCGGCTTGGGCAGGGCGGCCCTTGCCCAGCATGACAAAGCCATGAAGGGGAACACAGAGCCTGGGGAGGGGGTGGGGGAGGCAGGGTCACCCATTTAGACAAAAGAACCAGAAAGAAGGCCGACTGAGTCTCTTTGGTTTCAGAGTCAGTTTGGTGCTTGAGTCTGTCTGCTAACCTGTCCGTGCCTCAATTTCCTCATCTGTAAAATGGAGGCATTAGTACTCACCTTGCAGAGCTGTTGTGAGGATGAAATGAGCTTATCTTTGTAAAAAGCACTTCAAATATTCCCTGGCACCTAGTGAGGGTTTTCTTTCTTTCTTCCTATTTCTATTTTTAGCCCCTAGGAAATCATGTCCCAGAGCACACCAGACTGAGGAAGCCGGGAATGTTCTAGCTGGCAAGACCCTTATATTCTCAGGCTAAAAGGAATCGGTCGGGTTCAAATTCCACACCTCTCCCTACCCTGATACAAATGTGTGCATTTCAGCCCAGAGAGGAAAAATGACTTGCCCAAGGTCACACAGCAAATCGTAGCTCAGCTGGGGTTTCTTCAGTGCCAGACCTGGGTGTCGCTTTTTGTCTTGCCCCAGATGGGTACCCTCTGGTGCCCATGCTTGCCAGCCCTGGCCCTGAATCTTTCATCTCAGATGGGATCTTGACAGGTGTTTCAATGGGTAGACTATGGCCCTGAGACCAGAGGTGAGGAGGCTCACCTTCGTTTTATTGGAGTTCCTGTCTGGCAGTCAGTCAGTTTGCTTCCTCGCTCCTGCACCCATTGGAGCCAAAGAGTTTTTCCAGCTGGAAGGAACCCTGTAGATCACTTGGTTCCCCAGCCTCCCCTTCCATCTGCCATCACCAGCCTCCATTTCTGGAGCCCCTCTCCCAAACTCCTTGCCCCTGACTCTGTTCCCCCCAAGTATTTAACCCCAAATAACCTAGACCCTCCCTGGCCTCTTGTCCCCTTTCCCTGGGGGCTGGCCAAGCATGGCTTTTCAAAGCTTACTTAAGCTGGTTATTGACATGGAATCAGCCGACCAGGGAAACAGGCCTCGTTCCCAGCACAGGGGCCAGCCGGCCCTCCCGTCCTGCCATGCCTGCCAGGCCCTCTGCTGCACCAGGTGTTGCCTTTTCCGGGTCCCAGCTTGGGCAGCCAGCCCGGGAGAGGATAGGGTCCGGGACTCCAGGCCCCTGGGAAAAGAGACCCAGAGGCTGCCACCACCATCAGGGCCTGAGGAGCTGGAGGCGTCCTCTCGCCCTTCCAGCCCCACTCCCTCCCTCCCTGCAGCCCAGCTTGGGCTGGGTTATTCCCTAGCGCTGGGCTAGACCTGTTTCCAATGATTCACGTCTATGCATTCCCACCTTGCCCCTGGGAGCCAGCTCTGCACTCTTAATAGATCTTATGGTTAAGAAGTTTTTTCCTGCTACTCAGCGTTAGTGCTTAAAGTGCAGTTACACTCTGAAAATTGACCATAAAATGACACCATGGGGTCCACATTTATCCTCCAGCCACAATTCCAGACCAGCTTGGTTCAGTTTTCAGGTTGAAAAATGGCTTCGGGGGGCTTCAAACTCCACCCAAGTCCTAAATCTGCCTCGGTGCTTCCCCCTCGGTGGCGCCTCCCTCCCCCAGGCTGGGAGAGAGGCAGGGCCTTGGACTGCTGAGGTGGCAAAAGCCAGGCCCGGCTCAGCTCAGCCCATTTCCTGCCAGACTGGGGAGGGGGCAACTGTAGGAGTTTGAGGGACCAGCCCTGACAGTAGGCAGTGATGGGCACAGCCTACCCAGGCTCAGAAGCCTCCAGTGGGCCCCCATGCTCTGATGGACGCTGAAATGAGTCCTCCCGACCTTGGGGCAGGACTGCGGACAAGGCTGACAGACAGAGCTTCCTCGGTCCAGAATCCTCTGCAGGGCCTCTGGGAGACAGTGTAAGAAAGGGAGGAATACTGGAGGTCTCCAGATGCCCCTCCTGCCCATTCCTCTGCCTCTAGGCAAGGACGGCCCTCCATTACATCACTCTTGGCTGCTCAGCAAGGTTTGGCAGTCCTTCTGCCTGAGTGTGCCACTCCTCAATCGCGTGGCCACGGTCAGGGAGACCCGTCAGTTTAGGGCTAAGTAAGGGCTGGATTCAGACTCACCCCGGTCTGGAGGTCACCACTGGTATAAGTCAGGTTAAGGACTTGACAGCTCAGGCCGGTTACCTGCAGGAGGACCCTCCGTAGTGTGTCTCCTCCTGTTTACTCTAACAAGCTTGGTTATCTGGTTCCCAAGCCCACAGCAAATTAGAGCAGTAAATCAAAAGGAGGGCAGAGGGGCTGCTGGAAGCAGGCACACTAAAAGTGTCAAGAAGTGAGAGCTGACAGCCTGACAGCAGGGGAGTAGGCAGCAAAACTAGTAAAATACAAAACAACCCCAAACAGGTACAAGAGCTCAAAGATGGCAAACAAGCCGGGGCCATTTTGTGTGTGTGTGTGGGGGGGGAACAGTACTCATAACGCTGGGAGGTTAATGACGAGGTGCCCAAAGTTGCAGAAAGAGCTCGATTATACTCTGTTGAAGGAGACAGGGAAGATGAGGAACACGTTTCCTAAACACTTCCATCGAAAATGAGTTATCTTTTTTTTTTTTTTTTTTTTGCGGTACGCGGGCCTCTCACTGTTGTGGCCTCTCCCGTTGCGGAGCACAGGCTCCGGACGCGCAGGCTCAGCGGCCATGGCTCACGGGCCCAGCCTCTCCACGGCATGTGGGATCTTCCCGGACCGGGGCACGAACCCGTGTCCCCTGCATCGGCAGGCGGACTCTCAACCACTGCACCACCAGGGAAGCCCATCTTTTTTTGTTTTAAGTGCACACTCACGAGACTAAAACCTCGGCTCTCAGGCAAAGGCTGAAGTCCAGAGTGCCTCATTCCTGAAGCACTGCAGAGCTGAAGTTGGCCAAGTTCCCCATCCCACCAAGAACCACTGCACGGTGGGAGGCGTCTCCTGGCTTGGGAGCCAGTCCTGAACCTAACACAGCTCTACCACTTACTGTCCACGGGACCCTCGGCCAATCACTTGCTTTTCCGGACCTCAGCTGTTTCCTCTGTAAAATGTTGACAATGATACCTGCCTTGTATGGCTGTAAGGATGACATCAGGGAAACCAAAGCCCCTGTGTCTGGTCTCCAGTACACAGTTGGGGTTAACTCAGTGTTCTTCCTTTCTTGAGAAGTTCTCCTTCCTAAAAATTATGGCCCAGCCTGTTTGTCCCAGCTTGTGGAAGGCCCTCAGGGAGCAGCGGCACGGGAACCTCTGCTCTCAGCCCTTGTGGTGGGGCCAGTGAGGCTCAGAGGTGATGGTGGCTCTGGGCAAGGCTGGGGTGTGCCCAGAGGTAGGGCAGGAGGAGGAACTGAGGCCATGGGAGCTAGGGTGAGGGGCCAAGGCACCCCCCTTTGCTTCCTCCTCCTTCTCCTCTGGTTTCCACAGCCTTTGCCTTTAAGAGCAGTTCCCCCAGCCTTTGTGATCCCAGTCAAGGGCACGTGGTCCTTAAGCCTGGAATGGTGAATAGAGGGCTACCTCCTGGGGGTCAGGTGCCAACACGTTGTCATGGGAAAAGCACCTGTGGTACAAACAAGGCAGGCCAGTGGTGGCACGGACCAGACATAACCAGTGTCTACAGGCAGGCAGGTATGCCTGGCACCTGCTGGCCTGGGCACGTGTATTCCAGAGACACGTGAGACAGGGTCCCTGTGCTAAGAGCCCAGCTTCAAACTTGGCTCCACTGTCTTCCGTCTCTGCCATTTGGTTGCGACAGCAAAGGACAGAGAGGTTGAAGGGATGGAACACGCCTGGATCTGTCTCATCCAGGAGACAAAGGCAAGGTTGGAGGGGCTGTGAAACAGCTTGGAGTTGTGAACTAGCCTAGTTTCGAACCGAGACCAGGGCCATCTTTTGAGTTTCAGTTCCCCAAGTGCATGGGCTTTGGTGACAGAGCCAAAGCTCTGGGTTCATACCTGGGTTCATATCCCAACTTTACCACTTCTACGACTCTGGGCAGGTTATTTCTCCTCCATAAGCCTCGGTTTCCTCTTCTACTTCACAGAATTGTTGACAAGACCATGAGAATTAAAGAACTTAGCATGATGTCTGGCATGTAGTACAAACTCGATAAATGGCATGTGTCTGCATAGCAACCATCACTGTGAGTACAATACACGGATTGACTCATTTCCTCCCTCAGCAGCTCTTCGAGCTAGCCATTGTTATTATTATCCTTGCTTTAAAGATGTGGACACTGGGGTTCTGGGGGTACAAGTGACTTTCCCTATGTGCCACAGCTAGGAAGAAGGATTCAAACCCAGGCATGAGGACTCCAAAGCTTTTACCAACTCTGCCATAATGCAGATTGATTAGGTGAATGGGTACAAATGTGCTCCGTCACCTCTAAATTGCTATACCCATGTGAGGGGTGGGTGTTGTTATTGTTTGTGAATTATGTTAGCAGCTAGTCCCTGGAGACACCCTGGATGAGAGGTTGCTGAGTGAGAGACTCCTGGGTCCTGAGGATTCAGGGATGCCCTGGGTGCCATCCAGCAGGCTGACTGTCTCTCCCAGGCCTCCTACATGCCGGGTTTCCAATGACCCACGTTCCTCTTGGCCTGGGCCTTTGTGTGTGCAGCTTCTTGACCAGCACCTGGCCTCTGGAAGCCAAGCCTATGAAGGGTGGCTCAGTGCTGTGCAGCTGCCAGGAAGGAGACATCAAAGGCACAGCACGTGGGTGAGGCAGCTCCCTGCTTTGTTTTACAGCTTGTGGGTTTTTCAGTGCACAGGCAAGCACGCCTGCATGCAAGGAAGAGGAAACAGGGACTTTGGTAAAAGCAGGCGGGCACAGGAGCAGGGGGGCTGCGGAGCGGCTGGGGAGGATCAGTGGGGAAGATAGAGGGTGACAGGAAAAGATGGCAAAGGCCTGGAGGGAAGGAGGGAGGGAGGAAAGAGGTGACGTTGGTGTGGGTGGCTGGCAGGGCTTGCTCCCTGTGTTACACTGCTTCTGAAGGGAGGCCCTGGCAGGGCTGGATGCTTAGCGTCAGGCTGCTGGAAGCTTGTGGGCCACCGTCATCGGGTGTTTCTTTTATTCATTCGTTCACACGTGCATGCATCCATACATTCTTCCACAACTATTTACTGAACCACCAAGTATGGAAGAGTACTTTAGAGTGTGAGCTCAGGAACCAGTCTGCCTGTGTCAAATCCTGCCTGTACTTCTTTTTTTTTTTTTTTTTTTTTTTTTTTTTGCGGTACGCGGGCCTCTCACTGCTGTGGCCTCTCCTGTTGCGGAGCACAGGCTCCGGACGCGCAGGCTCAGCGGCCATGGCTCACGGGCCCAGCCGCTCCGTGGCATGTGGGATCCTCCCGGACTGGGGCACAAACCCATGTCCCCTGCATCGGCAGGCGGACTCTCAACCACTGCGCCACCAGGGAAGCCCCTGCCTGTACTTCTTATTGGCTTTGTGACCTGGGGTGAATTACTCGCCCCCTGGTACCTCAGAGTCTGCATTTGTAAAATGGGTATAATAATAGCACTTACCTGCTATTGTGATTGAGAGAGTGATTGTGAGGATTCAATAGGTTATTCCATGTGAAGTTCTTAGGACAATGCCTAGCATATACTAAATGCTCAATAAACATTTGTTACATGTATGCATGCACATGTGTGTGTATAAACACACACACACACAGATTATACACCAGGCCTTGTGTTAGGTACTAGGAACACAGGGATAATAAGACAGACACAGTCCCTGCCCTTGTGGAGCTGACATTCAGTTGTAAACTGAATGAAGGTAGAGAACTTGCTGCCATTTCTAGAAGCTTCCCAAAGAGCCAGAAGTAGAATAAATGTCCAAACTGGCACTGTGGGGCCCGGAATGAAGCCTCTGCTTCTCTCTGCTATGTTTTCCTTAATGGGTGCAAGCCAGGCCCTTCAGATATGCATTCTGGGGACCTCACTCCACAATCCTAAAAGGAAACAGCCCATAAGCTCAAGCAGATGGTGTGACCAGTGTGGGCTTTGTCACTAGCTGACTTCTAGAATGTTTCTTTGCGGCTGGAATGGTGGAAGATGTTATCCAAGAAAATGGACCAGGAAAGAAAATCTATTAAAATTAATCTCTCTCTCTCTCTCTCTCTCTCTCTCTCTCTCTCCAACTTTGACATTCTTGGACTCTCTGGATTAGCCCACACTTGTAGGCATGCCACTGGTGTCCTTACTTGTACCCATGCATAGATATGTGTAGGAACATGCACACACAGAAATGCATTGTCATGGGCACAGATAGAGCCTGAGAAAAAAAGGTTCACGTGAAATGAAGGAAGGGAGGGAGCACAGGGCTGAGCTAAGGCCTGGACACCGGGCCAGGGTGATGGGATTCAGCAGTTATGGCCTCCAGGACCCAGAGAACCTGGCTACTCTGCAGTGGCCACTGCCCTGACAGAGGCACAGCCCACAGAACATCTTGTATCCGTGTTTCCCAGAGAGCATGAGTGCCTGGGAAGGTAAGCAGCGTTATGATTTTAAAAAGATTCAATGTCAAATAAATATGGGAAATGCCAAGTTAAACCAATATAAATAGTTTGTTGACTGCAGGACTTCTCAGAGCCTTCAGTAAGCTCACTACAAACAAATCACTGACAGTGTGTGTGTATGTGTGTCGATCTATTGTGTTTCCCAAATACATTTGAGCACAAAATCCTTTGACCACGGAATGTCTCCTAGTAGTGTTCCTTTTGGAGAATGTAACCTTGAGTTCTTCTTCAGGCCTGGGCTCAGCCTTCTTCTGTGGCCCTGGTATATTGGAGTCTTCTTGCCCAGTTTCTTAAGTCCCAGTGTAGAGGGTGGGGACTTTGCCACGCAGCCTCTCACCTGGGTCAGCAGCCTACTCTCTGTCCCCACAGCCTCCATATTCTCCCCAAACTTGCTAAATTCGTCAGTGAGGGGTTGGAAGGTGGCCACCCAGTCCCCCTTCAGACCTCTCCACTGAGGCCAACCTGAGAAGCAGGGCCTCCCTTCAGAAGCCCCCAATGCCACAGACCTGATCTTGAGGCGGGTCAGCTGAGGTGCCGGCGAAGGGCCCACCCAGTGCCCAGAGGCCTGGGCTGTTCCACATGAAGGGATTCCTGTTCATTACCAGCCTCAACTCATTAGAGCAGCACCAGGCCCAGGAGGATGAAGGTAGAGGGCTGTGCAAATTAATGAGCGACCAAATTAAACATGTTCTCTCAGCCAGCAAGCTGTTCCAGCTGATCGGCTGAGGCCTGGGGATTTGAAAGTGGGAAGTCCCCGCCCCATGGGCCAGAGACCTTAAGGCAGCCTGGCAGGAGTAGGGTTGCCAAAAGTAGCAAATAAAAATACAGGATACCCAATTAAATTTCAATTTCAGATAAACAACACCTTTTTTTTTTTTTAGTATAAGTATGTCCCATGCAATATTTGGGACATACTTACACTAAAAAATTATTCACCCTTTATCTCAAATTCTAATTTAACTGGATGTCTTGAATTTTATCTGGCAACCCTAGCCTGGAGAGGCCCGAGGCTGTAGGAGCTGGGGTGCTGTTCCAGACTGGGACGGGGTAAGCACGCTAAGTTCAAGGACTGAGAACGACCTCTCCCCCTGCCATACAATGCAAAGGGCCAATTCTTCTTTACCTCTGAGGACCTGATTCCCTTGCCCCCTCCAGGAGGCAATGAGAGGGGCCCGTGAAAGGGCCCTGCCTGGACCGGGAGGCGGGAGACCCAAGGGAAAGTCTCGCCACTGCTTCTGTGTCACCCGGTGATCCTGGCCAGTCACTTCCCCTGTGGGGCAGGTTTAAGGGCTCCACCAGTGCCAAGTCTGCCTGTCTCTGTCAGAAATGCTTCTGAATGGCTGGAGGGAACATGGAGGGACTGTCCACCTCTGGCCCTCCCAGGGGCAGGCGCAGTGACACTAATGCTGGGAACATCAAGGTGCACGGCATCTATTCCAAGGGGTCACGTGTTTGTCTGCTGCTCACCTTTCCCCGCAGAGGAGGCTTACTCACAATAGGGGAGAAGAGGTCCTGAGAGGTTCCCAGCTGAGTCAAAGCAGGAACCGCGGCTCCCTTCAGAAGCCCCATCCCTTCTCCTTCCACGCTCTGGGTGGATCCAGATGCGGTCAGCCCTGCCCCACGTGGGCGCCGCCTCTGCTGTCAGTGATGTCACCAGAAAGGCAGCTCGGAGGGAGCAACCAGCTGCTCTCCCGCCCCTGGCGCACCCCCCCCACCCCGCCCTCCAACCCTGCACCTCGGTGGGCAGAGAGCTTAGGGTTAGACATATTGTCAGGCCAGATGTGGATTTGGGTTCTAATTCTCTTCTCTTTTTTCCCCTTGAGGTCTAAATCTTTTAAGTCTTTCTTTTTGCTTCCTCAGGAAGAGAAACACATGGGCTTGAGCGGGTGGGGCTTCTCTGCTCCCAGCTGCTGTAGCCAAGCTCCCGAGGCCCGGCCCCAGTCCCAGATCTGCCTCCAGCCTTGGCCAGCCAATGGGGTCTACAGCAGTGGCGCCCAGGCTCAGTCAGGGGCTATCTCTGGGCTGTAACAAGGCCCTCCTGTGGGAGAAAGCAGATTGGCAGCCTTCTCTCTGAAGGTCAGGGCTTCTGTAACACCCTCCTTCCTCATCCTCCAGCACCTAAGAGAGCACCCACTCAGTCAAGTTGTTGTTGGGGACTGACTCACTGGACACGATTGGAAAACACAGATGATAATCGTGGCTTGTTTCTGCACGTTAGGAGTGAATCTGATAGATCATTTATTTAGTCTAACCCCCGTTCTGTGAAAATGGGGAAACTGAGGCTACTTAAGGAGAGAAGGGACTTGGAAACTCACGTGTTCAACACTCGCCAAGAGCCATGCAAACCTGACAAGCAAAGCCTGATGAGCCCATTTTACAGATGAAGAAACTGAGGGCTCTAAGGTAGCTGATGTGTCCAAGGCTACACAGCAGGGAAGAGACTGAACCAGGATTTGAGCCTTGGACCCTCTGACTCCAAAGCACATGCTCTTGCCTCTGCATCCAGTGAGGTGTGCCGGGCAAGACACCCCCAATAAATGATGCTCTACTCTGGCCTGCAGAACCCGGGGCCCCCGACAGCCAGTTGGTGACTACAGCACAGGCTTTCCTCACTTCAATGCCATGCTGACCGTCACCCTCAAAAAATTCTCCTCCCCAGCTCTACCTTCCCCAGGCCAGGAAGTTCCTCCTAAAGTCTGACCCCATTCCCTAGTCCTGTGGTCTGCTGTCCTTGCCCTCTGGAAGGGATCAGCCAATTCTTCTCATTTGTAAAGCACTATCACTTAGGTTGCTTCACTTAGGTCCCACTCTGGGTGGCTGGCATTATCTCTGTTTTACACTTGAAGAAACTGAGGCCCAGTGGGGTTACTCACACAGGGCCTTGAACCCAGGTCATCTGATTGATTCCATTCCCCGAGCTCTCTTTTCATCTCATTTCAGACACCTCAACTCCAGTCCCCATCAGAATTCCAGGCATGAAAATAACAGGTGGTGGGACTTCTCTGGTGGTACAGTGGCTAAGGCTCCATTCTCCCAATGCAGGGGGCCTGGGTTCGATCCCTGGTCAGAGAACTAGATCCCACATGCCACAACTGAGAGTTCGCATGCCACAGCTAAAAATCCCACATGCGGGCTTCCCTGGTGGCGCAGTGGTTGAGAACCTGCCTGCTAATGCAGCGGACATGGGTTCGAGCCCTGGTCTGGGAGGATCCCACATGCCGCAGAGCAACTAGGCCCGTGAGCCACAACTACTGAGCTTGCGCGTCTGGAGCCTGTGCTCCACAGCAAGAGAGGCCGCGATAGTGAGAGGCCTGCGCACCGTGATGAAGAGTGGCCCCCGCTTGCCACAACTAGAGAAAGCTCTCGCACAGAAACGAAGACCCAACACAGCAAAAATAAATTAATTAATTAATAAACTCCTACCCCCAATATCTTCTTTAAAATCCCACATGTGGCAACTGAAGATCCCAAACGCCACAACTGAAGATCTCTCACGTGGCAACAAAGATTCCTCATGCTGCAACTAAGACCCGGTGCATCTAAATAAATAAATACATAAATATTAAAAAAGAAGAAGAAAAGAAAAGAAAAGAACAGGTGGCATCTGTCCAAAACCTATTCCCTGGTTCCAGTCCCCGACTCTGTGCTCCTCAGCCTTCCCTGGGGAGCCATCCTCCCTGTTGTAGCCCTGCCCTACCTTTCTATCTGGGAGGGGAAGTCAGTTCTAGCATCGGGTCAGTCTCCCATTCATTGAAGCCTGTGCCCATAGGTACCCCTGCCTGGCAACTGCCCCTCTCCATGACTCGGGGTCCATAGCTGCCAGGCCAGGGCTTGGCCAATCCTCTTATCTAATATACTCCCCTCTTTGTTTCCAGATGTCCTCATCCAGGCTGGCAGGGGAGCTCAAGTGGGAATTCCCACGCCTCAGGTCCCCACCCTCTACTCCCATCAACAGTGAGACTTGGGGAAGGGGAGGGTAGACAGAGATACGGAGAGGGAAGGGGAAAGGCAGAGAGAAAAGGGGAGAGTCAAAGCCCAAGGTGGGGGAGGAGGAGGAGGAGAGAGACAGAGACAGAGACCCAACAATACAGCATGCTTAGCATCCATTACTCCATTGCTTCCCCAGGCAGTGCAGCTGATCTTGTACGGAACCAAAGCTGATCTGGTGGTACAGTTCCTTGGGGAGAGGGACTGCCTATTACATCACCAGCACCCAGCAGAGTGCCTGGCATATAGTAGGTGCTCAGCACATGCTGGCTCGTTTGAAGGAATGAATGAAAGCCCATCTGTCCTCACCGGCTACCCCACCCATCGTGACCTCATTTCCTCTGAGCTCCGACTCCACTTTGAGGAGCTGTAGCACTCTTCATCTGGTAATTGGCATAGTCTGCCTGAGACTGTGAGTTCTTTCTATGTGTTTATGTCATAGATTCCTAGACCATCAGAGCCAGCCGAGCCCTCAGACAACCTAGGCCCACCCCTCATGGTGCAGATGGGGGCACTGAGGCCCAGAGCAGGGAAGGGACTTGTACTGTGTCACTCAGCAGAGCTGGAAGTAGAAAGCTGGCTTCGGGCCCGCCCGGGGGGTTCAGCGCACGGCTAATCACGTCTTTGGACCTCCCCATGAGCTCAGATGCAGCTGTGCTGTGGCTGAGGTCAGAGATCTTTGTTCTGGAGGAGAAGGAATGACGGCTTCTTGTCCTCAGAGTCCGGTGGGCAGCCCTGGCCAGCCAGGGGCCCTGCTTTCAGGAGAGGACTACAGGAAAGGCGGTACCCAGGCTCTCCTCCCCCGTGGGCCAGGGGGTAGGGACCCTGAAATGAAGGCAGTGCTGATCAAGATGCGGTCCCAATGTCCCAGCCCATCCACCCTGCCCCCCCTCTCCTGGCCACCATGGGGGGCCACTCCCCACTAGGGTTGAAGCCCTGAACTTGGGTTCTGACAAACCTGGATCTTCTACTTACTAGCTGTGTGTCCCTTCACCTCTCCAAACCTCAGTTGCCTTATCAATAAAAATGGGGCTAACTCCAATTCCTACTGCAAATAATTTATGTGAGACTTAAAGGGGACAATGAACACTCTGAGAATTGCATGGCACATGTCGGCATATAGTAAGTGCTCAATAAATGCGGTGATTCTAGTGCTCTCCTTTACCACCCTGCTGCCCCCACCTCCTCTCATCTTGGTGCCTTCTTGCTTGGTCCTAGTGCTCCCTGCTCCCTCTAGGCACAAGAGAGGCAGGTTCTGGCCCTGGGTCCTCCAGGTCCCCTTGGGCTCTTGCTGCAACCTTGGGCAGCCCCTTCTCCTCATTTCCTTCATCCAACAAAAGCCTTCATTGTGCCTCCATATGTGTCAAGGGATCCCTGGCTCCTTTCAGGTTTAATACTGCATTTCTAGAAACCACCTTCCTGTGTTGAGCCAGGTTGGTCTAGAATCTAGCCTAGATTTTCATGTTTGGGAGAGATAGAGAGAGAATGTGTCTCTGTGTGTCTGTGCCTGTGTGTGTCTGCCTGTGTGTCTGTGTGTGTCTGTGTGTGTCTTTCTTTATGTGCACTCCTGAGGGGAAGGCTGTGTAGTCCCAAACCTCCCCCTTTTCTCAGGCCAGTTTCTCTCCCACAGGGCAAGGAGCCTGTGGCTAGCTGGGATTCAACCTCCTTGGTGCAGACTGGCTGCTGCCTGCTCCCACCAGGCTTACCTGTTGTCATCTGAGAACAGCACTGTCCCCTTGGTCCCCTTTTCCCAGCCTCAGGACCTGCCTCTTTCCATCAGCAGCAACTGTCCGAGTCTTCTCCCATCTCTTCTCCCTCTTTTCCCTCTGCTTTTGTGGGGGGGGGCCCTCTCCGGTCTCCCACTGCCCCACCACACACACACCACACCACACACCAACACACACCACACACACACCATACCACACACACACACCACACACACCACACACACACCACATACACCACACACACACACACCACACACACACCACACCACACACACCACACACACACCACACACACACAACACACACATAACACACACACCACACACACACCACACACACACACCACACACACACACCACACACACCACACACACACCATATCACACACACACACCACACACACACCAAACACACACCACACACACATACCACACACACACCACACACACCACACACACACCATACCACACACACACCACACACACACCATACCACACACACCACACACACACACACACCACACACACCACACACACACCACATACACCACACACACACACACCACACACACACACCACACACACCACACACACACCACACACACACAACACACACATAACACACACACCACACACACACCACACACACATACCACACACACACCACACACACACCACACACACACACACCACACACCACACACACACCACACACACACACCACACACACACCACACCACAGCCAGCTCACCCTCTCCTTCTCTCCTGCTTTCACATATCCCTGATTACTCATTTCTCCTGCCAAATGTCTTGGTTCCTGCACCGAACAGCACACTTCCTCTCTGTCTCTGCCTCCCTGAAACCGTCTGTGAAATGACGATAATCACACCTCCTACCTGCCAGCCCTGCTGCAGCCTCTGCCCCCCGCCACAGTGAGAAGGACAAATGGGCTGGACTGGTTGTGGCTGGAGCGGGCCCTGCCACTGGGGCTGGCCCTGCTGGCAGAGGATCATGGGATCACAGGGCCCTGGCAGGGACTTAGGGGCAAGAGAGGTGATGTACTCTTGAACCACAGACCCCTCCCCAGTATCCCCACCAAGGGGCTCTCCAGGGCCACTGAGCTCCCTCTGCCCTTCTGGACTGTTCACACAGAGATAAAACGGGGACCTCCCGATATGGGTGCACTGCAGCAGGGGCTACGGGTATGACGCAAGGAAGGCTGGGCTGCAGGCGGTACTACTTAGTTTCATGGAAGACAAGGGTGCACTGTCCCGGTCCCTGGTCTCAGTGTTGCTCCCCAACTGTACACGTGCAAATAAAGTCGTTTCTGAGGGAACCCCTTGGGCCCAGAGCTGGGGCAGGGCCAGGGCCTGCGGCCAGCCAGGTGGCTTCCATTAGGTGTTAACTGGTCCAGGACAGCAGAGCCGCTAATCCCAGGTTTACGGGGTGGCCCCACTCGCCAAGGCACCAGGGTGCACAAAGCAAACCTGGAGTTTGCCAACCCCGCGTGGTTTTTCCTCGCTTTTTGTACTGCTTCCCACTCCCGAGCTTTCTCTTTCACTCCTGGTTTCTTCTGTTTCTCAACCTCTAAATCGCGCAGGGTCTCCCTTGGGCTCTGCCGGGCCTCTGGGCTCCCTAACATCTCCCCGCTCCTCACTCCCCACCTTTCGCCTTGGCTCTTCTTTCCCCTCCCTCCGCCTGTCTTCGCAGAGGTACCTTTTGGAGAGGGAGCTTTGCTTGCTGCCATGTCAAACCCCACCCTTCCTCTATGCTCTTGCTCTGGGCCATTTTTGCCCCCCTAGAGTCACTCATCCTCCTTCTCTCCTTTCTTGTCTCTCCTGGCTGAGCTGCCTTTTCCTCCTGGGCAGCAGCAGGGGCTGACATGGGCAATGTGGGGAGCAGATGTGGGACGCCTGGCCTCCACCCCCGCCCCTGCCCAGCACATGCGGCTCTTCGGGCGGATGAGCAGCCCCGTGAGCCCTCCTGGGCCAGGCCTGCCAAGCTCACGCACTTTCTTAGCCTGTCCAGCTATGCCGGCTTTCGCAGGGGTTTTGATTGACAACAGGAAAGAAAGTAAAACACATAAAAGAGAAAAAACGCAGCCACCCAGCAACTGAATGGAAGCAGAGCAATGAACGACGAGCTTCCTGCAGGTGCCTGGCTTGGAGGGGGCTGCGTGGAGTGGGGCAGGGGCTGGAAAGAGAAGACCCTAAGTGTCTAGGGTCTTAGACGCTAGGTGCCAGCTTCATGCGCAGGCTCTGGGTCAGACAGTGCCGGGCCGGATCTTCACAGCAGCCTGGCACCCAGATGAGGAGACTGAGGCCCAGAGAGGCTGACTCCCCTAACCCTAACCCTAACCCTGAAACATCCATCACTCCTTACCCCAAAGAACTCTGCTGTCACTGCCCTGCCCCAGGGTTCCAGGCTCTTCTCTCTCCATCCGTCTGTCCTCCGCATGGTGCCCGCTGGCAGAGCAAACGCCCCAGGTAAGGCCAGTACCGGGGTTACTGTACCTTGACAATTGCTGAAGTATTGCCTTCCTCCAGGCTTTCGCCTGTTGCACTCCTATCAGCTGCTTTCACTCTAGACTAGACATTTTGGAGTCACGGTGGCCCCCGCTCTAGTCCCAGGGCAAAGCTGTGTACCCTCTCGGCTCTGTTTGTTTCTGGATCCATGAGCTCCCTAGGCTCTAGGCCCACAGCTCAGCATCTTCTCAATTATCTGAACCTACTTCAGAGGTCTCAGCGGCATTCCTGACCTCCACCCAGTACACCTGCCCTGAATCAGCGTCCTCTCTGCCATTCTACCCCCAGCTCCTTCCCCAGCTCTAGGCCTGTATTCCACACCCTACTCTGGCCCAAGCCTGGCCTCTTCCCTTCTTCCCTTTGATCCATTTTTTCTGATCAGGCATCTTCTCCCCAGTTTCCAGATGGAGAAACAGACCTGGAGAAGGAAAAAGGGAAGACATCGGTCGGCCCCAGTTCCAAGTCCTTCCAGAGCCAGGGAGCAGCCATCACAGAAGGTTGAAGCTACATCGCAAAGCTCCTAGGATCAAACTTCACCCCAGGACACATCCTAAGCCCACGTAGGGCCTACAGCAGCCAGTCCTGATATGCAGGTAACAGACTTTGATCCTCAAAGTGACTAGGACTTGATACTGAAACGAAGTCTCTTTCCCTATGTCAACACAGCAGGCATCTGGCAAGGGGCTCCCAGAACGACAGAACACAAATCCTTCCTCCTGCCTTACCAACCCCTTCCTCCAGCAAATAGTGCCATGTCCTTACACAGCATCTTTGCTCCAGAGGGGTTGCCATCTCCTTTTATCATTATGCCAGCCTTATAAAAAAAAAAAGGCAAAGCTGAAGACCACAATGGGACAGTGTGATTTGCTGAAGTCACACAGCTCTGCAGTGCCCCCTCCAACTCCCACATTGAGCTTCTTGTCTCATTGAGGCAGCTTCCTTGGAGGAGAGCCTTTCTCAGGGAGAGAGGGAAGAAAGGAGCAAAAGCTAGGAAACTGCTGGCGGGGTGGTGGGGGACAACAGAGGGAGCCTGGGGATAAATGCTTTCTCTGGAATCAGCCCACATTACAAGGAAGGTAGAACTGGTCAAGGTGGAGGTTTCAGGTCTTGGTCACATGCTCTGAGAGAGAAGTCCTGCCTCCTCCTCCCAATGTCCCTGGGGAGTTTCTGTGACTGACATCTCTAGAGCCCAGAAAATATACTGGGAATGGCTTGCGCTGAATGTGGCACCCTTGCCCTCTCCTCCCCTCCTGCCCAGAACCTCCCATTGGGGTATTGCCAGGCAAGGCCTTCGCTCTCCCCTTCCACCCCTCCCACCCCAGTCCACACTGCTGTCACCTCTTGCCTGCCAAGGGCAATAGCCTCCTCCCTGGTCTCCCTGCTTCCACTTCTGATCACTACAATTAATTATCCACCCAGCAGCCAGAGGGGTAGAACAAACACGTAAATCAGATCGTGGCACACTCCGGCTCAACACCCACCACCGGCTTCTCCTGCGCTTACAATAAAGCTAGCCTCCTTACACAGCCCTCAAGGTCCTCCAGCTCCCACCCACCCCAAGCATCTCCTGCTTCCTCCACACTACACTGATTCTGTCACCCTTCCCCCAAACACTTCCCAACACTCTGCTTTCACTGGTGCTCACCCCTCTTGCTAAACACCTTGCCTTCTGCCCACCCTCCTCCTCCCTGCCACCAGTCAATGAGGCCCAAAGCCCACCAATCAGTGATGTTTAGGAAAATGGGCAGTCTAGTTCTGGAAGGGAAGAGAGCACCAATGCCCTGCCCATCAGCTGACATTTCCCTCATATGAGGGTAGCTTATCTTTGGAGGGGTGTGATGGCAGGGAGTTTAGGGAGTAGGGAAGAACTGGATGAAGAAAAGTTAGAGGCGTTCGTATGGAGCCTTGATCAAGCGCGGATAGCAAGATGGGCATCTGCGGTGGGCAAGAAGGCCACTAACTTGCCTCAGCACCCACTCCGTGCCAGGCAATTCAGACCCATTTTCTCCTTTCAGCCTCATGACCACAAAGTGTGTTCCACTAAAAGTCCATTTCACAGACGAAGAAACTGAGGCAATGAGAAAAATGGAGTGAATTGCCCCAGGTCACACGGCTGAGCCTAGCTGCCAGCACAGGTCTGTGGGACTCTTTTAAAGCCTGGGGCTCCAGGGCCCGAGGTGCTTTGGAACCATCAATTACTGAATTGAAGCAATTGAGGGAGCCGGCACGGCCAGGCCGCTGGGCTGGGTGGCTGTTCTCACCCCTCCTCTCCAGCCAGCTGAGGCGTTTAGTCATTTACACTTTGAAGGCAGCCTATTCTCACCAGCGGCTTCCCTGCCCGCACATTTGCATTTGCAGCCTTTCATCTGATCTCTCGGAATTAAAGGCTTTGTCTCCTATTAAAAGAATTCCAGGCCCGAGGAGCCCGGAGGGGGAGGGGAGGGGGAGGGGAGGGGGCTACGGGCCCCTGAAAGCCTTCCTTCCCACCGTGCCGGGCCCGGAACCCGCTCCACCGCCTTTAGCGGGTGGGGCAGGCCTGGCCAGGAAGGCCTGGGTTGGGGCGCGAAAAGCAAAGACCGCCTCAGGGCCCCTGCTTCATGCTTTAACCCAACAGCCTTCCCTGCCCATCCCGGCCTCCCCGACAGTGTAGGATGCAGTCGGGCCAGTGGCCTGAGCGCGGGATAAGGAGCCTGCCCAGACAGCCTTGGAATCCGGCTCTGAGGCTTATTAGCAGTGTGCTCTCGGGCAGCTTGGCCGCACCTCTGAGTCTCAGTTTCCTCATCTACAAAATGGGAGCAGAGGGATCTGTAAAAGGTGGGTCCCACCAGCCCAGGGCAGCGAAAAGCGTTCTGTATTAAGAGTCAGGGAAAGAGAATGAAATTCCAGATGTGTCCCTCGGTCCCCTTGGGCAAGAGCTTTCTCCTCTGTGGGCCTCAGGCTCCCCCTTGTAAAAAGGGCTGTTTGGTTTCAAGGACTCTCCTCCAACTCTGGGCCATTATGGGATGCTGAGCCTCTGGAGCCCATTCAGCCTGCTGCTACCCCCTTGCCCTGACCCCAGCCTGGACTTGGTCCCCTGCCCTGTCATTATAATACTCTTGTCCTTGTTCCCTAGGCCACCCTGGCGGCACATTAGACGCACTTAGGTAGATTTACAAAAAGACGCACTTAGGTAGATTTACAAAAATATCGCAAGCAATCTCCAGAGATGCTGATTTAATTGTTTTGGGGTGGGGCCAGGACCAAGTTTTTAAAAGCTCCCCAGGTGGTTCTAAAGTACAGACAGGGCTGAGAACCACCGCCCCAGGCCATCCAGTACCTCAGATGCAGGCCACTCAAAGGTAGAGATGGGGAACTTGGGCCCTGATTCTGGCCCTTCCCAGCAGTGACATGGGCAAGTTACTTACCTCATTTGTGCCTTAGTTATCTCAGGTTTAGAAGATGGGGGGGGATGAAATGAGGTAATGCATGCACAGCACTCAGGCCTTTAGAGCAGGGCCCCCGGAGAGGCAGTGCTCACCAAATCTGTGTCTCTAAGGTCTGATTTTGGCTTTGTGGTTGACAGTGTATCTTCTCTGACACTGGGCTACTCACCACAACCCTGTGAGATAAGAGTAATGAAGCAGACATTACACACAGGTAGACTGAGGTCCAGAGCAGGAAAGTGACAGATCCAAGGCGGTGTAGATCCTAGAAGGATCCTTAAAGACCATTCTAGCAGAGTGGGAGGTGGTATAGTCCTTAAGTGTGCAGTCTCTGGAGCCAGACTGCCTCGGGTTCAAATCCTGACTCTATCTTTTCAGCTGCATGAAGCTGAGCATGCTATTTTTCTGTTCCTCACTTTCCTCAACCTTAAAATGGAGACCATAATAGCACTTGCCTCCTGGGCACTCATTAAGCTAGTCTCCCCTTCCCCAGCCCTGCACTGTCGGGAAGTCCAACCCCAAAGTGGGGAAGAGACTCATCCAAAGTCACACAATGAGGCAGAGTTTGGCCAAAACCCAGGACTCCAGCCAGCCTCCCAAAGGCCCCACACTACCGCTTGTTTCTGTCGCTCATTTAGTCCTCTCCACTCACGAAGAGCGTTACAAGCTTGTATGGCCAGGTCATCGGCAATTTTCTGTCTCCCAGTGTTCATGGAGAAAAGCGGAAAAGGAATTTTCATTCTCTCTAAGGCGCTCTTATTTCCTTTTTTTTTTTTTTTTCTGTGCACTCTCTCAAGCTGGCTCTCACTTGCTCTGTCGCCTCTCACCCCTTCCATTTTCTCCCTCTTCAGTTCCCTCCGGTAACTCAAAACCATCTGAATGGATTTAAATAAACCTCTCTAATAGTCTCCTTCAAGGGGGAGAGGATGGAAAGTTCAGCCTGAAGGGAGAATTTCTCTGATGATTATAGTGGGGGCTGAATGGGGGGGTGGGACTTGTGATGGGGGGCGGGGGGTGCAGGGCTTGGTTACTGGGGCATGAGCTGAGGAGAGGGGATACTGCTGGCCGGGGCTGAAGAGGGGGATCCATGAATGGGGACTCAGAGGAGAGGACACCTGGGGAGCCACAGACAGCCAAGTTTGAGAGGCCCAGAAGGACCATCAAACCCACTCCAACCCCTGTCCCCCCCCACACACACAGAGACACCCCATATGGGGATGGACTTTCCAAGGGGTTCAGGAAACACTGAGCAGCGAAAGACCCTGTTAAACGGCCAAAGTGTCACTTGGTGAGGGAAGCCATTGGCTGCAATCAGTAACATCACATATGTGAGTTTATCGTTTACCCCGCAGGTTGTATATTACATACATACAGTGCCCAAGCACTGTGATAGTCTGAATAAGGGAAAGTAAGAATAGCAGCCAAACACCTCTGACAGCTTACCAGGTGCTAGGTGCTGTTTTGGGTGTTTCACATGCATGAATTCATTGAGTCTCTCAGCGACCCAATGAAGTTGGTCCAATTAAAACCCCCATTTTACAGATGAGAAAAATGAGGCCCAGAGAGGTTAAATAACTTGCCCAAGATTATACAGCAAGTAAGTCACAGAGATGGGTTTAAACTTGGCAGTTCAGCTTCAGAACTTAAACACTCCACTAGGCAGGGATGAACAAGATGGGCCCTTCCCTCAAAGAGCTGATGTTGGAGGAGGGGTCCTTCTGACAGCAAGAAACAACCTTTTAGGGGAGCAAATGATGTCAGGTAAACAACTCTGGGAGTCAGGAATCTGCATTCCAATTCTGAGCTGTGTGACTTGGGGCAGATAAGCTGGAACCCTTCCTCACAGGCTTGTTGGGAGGATCCATGGATGTGAAAGTGCCTAGTAACCCATACAGAGCTGGGGGAGGGTATCTTAGGCCTAGGCTTTTATATTCACCAGCTCATGACCCCATGTTTTGTTCCCCGCCCTCCAGTATCTACACTGTGTGCTTTTGCCCCACTGTGAAGTTATGTCCCTCAAGCCAGCAGCACTCAGCCCCCAGGAACCCTGCCAAGCCCTGAGAAGCACCCCTGCTTGGAGACACACGCACACCTCTCCCTGCACACACACACACTCCTTGTGCACACACACAGCCTTATGCTTACACACACGTGCCTATCTGTATGTACACACCCCCTCCCTTGAAACCCCGTCTGCAGGAGCCCTCCCCATCCATAGGGCTCAGAAATGTGACTCTTGTGCAACCCAGCTAATCATTCTGTCGCATGAGGGCCGCAGGCAGGTGAGCGTTGGGGGGCATGTGGGCCCAGAGCCGGGTGGTGTGCGGTGCACAGTATGGTGTGGAAGGGCCTGCTCAGGAAGGTAGCAGAGGCTGGTCAGGCCCAGCCTTTTAAGCAATCCGTTTAGCCCTGCAGCTAAGGAGCCCATTAGTGGTGGCTTCTCATTTCAGATTTCCCAGCATGCCACGGCCGGCAAACTGCTCACTGTTTATTTGGAGAAGCCGAGCAAAATTGTTTGTATAATTAGAGCAGGGACAAGGGCTGCCCTTGAAGGGGTTCTCCGCAGGAGACCTAGGTTTGCAGCAGACGCCAGCTCCGGGGCCCCACCACCCGCCCCAGGAGCACCCGGCTGGGGCCCAAGAACAACAGAGGCCAGTGGGCCAGCTGGGCTGCAGGGCCTCCGCGGCGGCCTCTCTGGCCTCCTCTCTTGGTAGCAACTGATTGGACAGACCGCCGTTGTTCCACCAGAGGCCCCCAGGACCAGGCAGAGAGGGCCAAGGAGCCACGAAGTCACGGTAAGGTGCAAAGAGCCCAGGCTTCGGATTTAGATCTTTGCTTCCCTGGGCCTCTCTGGGCCTCAGTTTCCTCATCTGGAAAGTGGAGATAGTAACATGCCTAGTAGAGCATGGTGGCTGGTAGGGGGAACTAACTGTGTCAGCATCTGGCAGGGTGCCACAGTGTCCCATAGATGCCTTCTTTCCCTCCTTGTTCTAGGGTGTACTTTGACTCCTTGTTTCATTTTTATCCAGATAATTGCCTTCTGAATTCTGCCCACTTTAAGCTTTAATTCTGCCCACTTTAGACATTTCAGCCAACTCCAGCAATCATAGTATCCCTGAATCCCAGTGTGGGAGGATCCAGGCAGTTTCCTCCCTTCTTTCTCAAGGCAGCCTGTCCTTTCTCCTATGGCTTCTGATTGTCAGGAATTCTGGTGGGATCCAAATTTGTCCTCATGAAACAAATCCCCACCTCTACCCTTTCTCATCCCCATACACAGATCTGAGTTCTACGCCTTATCTCTGGGCAGGCCACTCTTCGCATAAGTCCTAGAGCTCTGAGCCAGGGGCCTCTGAAAGGGGCAGATCCCCACCTAACAGAGGGCCTGACCCTCCAGGTGAGGCTGAACCCGCATTCCTTGGACCGACCTCAGCACTGCACTGCCTCTGCCTCCCTCACCAGAGCTGCAGTCTTGAAGTCCTGATCACCATCTGAGCTGCTTCCTTTCCTGGCCCTGTCTGGTCATTGGCGGGGTAAGGAACAATTATCTTCTTAGCTCCCATGGTAGGGGCTGAGGTTCCCATTTGGGCCTCCCTTTTGCCATCTGTGAAATGGGGGCATTGGACTAGATAAGTTCCAAGACATCCTATCATCTTAGTGAATGCTCACAAATAGCTTCTTGAGGAGGGTAAGCCAGGAAAATAATCGGATCCCCAGGTTACAAGGCAGCGAGGGGCAGAACCAGGATTCCAGCCCAGGTTAGCTGGATTCCAAAGCTCACAGAGAGGGAGGCACACAAAAAAACAAAGTCAGAAGAATCAGACCTCTGGCTGAGGGGAAGCAGCATTCATTCATTCTCTCTTTCTTTCATTTATCCATCTATTTCTTCTGCCATTTGTTTGTTTTTATAATGAACTATTTCAGATATACAAAAAGGTCTCAAGAATAACACAACAACCCCCATGACCCATCATTCAGCTTCAGAAATAAAACAGCACAGATATAATTGGAGCTCTCTGTGTACCCTCTCAGATCCTACTCTCCTTCTTAACCCTCCCCAAGGGAGTCACTCTTCTGATCTCGATGTGTTGAAAGCTTTGCACTAATGGTATTCTGTGTAAACTTAGCCAGGTGCTTTGTCACTCCATGTGTCTGTGTTAACAATGTTGCCGAAGTTCATTCATTTTCACTGCTGTATGGTATTCCATTGTACAAATACACCACAACTTAACTTATCTGTATTCCTGATGATGAACACTTAGATAGTTTTGCACATTTAATTCAAATGAAGGGTGCTGCTACAAACATCCTCGTGTGCGTCACCTGGTGGACACGTGTGTGAGCGTGTCACCGGGGTCTTGCTGGGTCTGAGGGTGTGTGCTCAACTTCACCCTTACGGGATGTTGCCAAGTTGCCCTATTCGTTTATATCTTCATGGGACACATGTTTACTGAGCACTTACTATGTGTCAAGCCTTGGTGTGACAGCAGAGCTGGAGGGGCCATCTCCTTTAAAGTGAGAAGCAGAGGGAAAGGGTTAAGTTCAGCTAGAAAAAACTCGGGGAAATGTAAGTAGTCAATTGCCAAGAATTGTGGAGAACTCTATGGGAAGAGCTTTCAGAAAGCCGGTGGCATCTTCCTTTGGTAGATGTGGTGGATGAGGAGAAAGCTTCTCCTTCCTAGCCAGCTTCCTATGGGATGTAATCAGGAGAGGTAAGGACTGGCAGGCAGCAGGCTCACATGGTGGTCCTGGTTCCACTTCAAATTTATTGTGTGGCCTTGGCTAGGTTCCTTCCCCTCTCTGGGCCCAAGTTTCTCCTCAATACATGAGGTGGGGAGACAAAATGAAGCCTCTTTATTCATTTAACCTTTATTTATTTAATCCTTATTGTCTATAGGCAAAAGATCTGGGTTGGAAGAATCAATGTATCACATTACCCCCAGAGCCTTGATTTTCTCCTCTTTAACATGGGCTTGCTAATCCTTGCTGGGCCCACCTCCCAGGCCTACCAGGAATACTCTAGAAGGGTTCCATGTTATCCTTTTAAGTTCTGTTCTCCTTTAGGTGCAGTACGGTCAGGAGGCAGAGGGATGGCAAAGATGACCCCTGAATTCCCTCCTGGCTTCTAGCTTTTGGCTTCTTTACTTCTCTCATTTCTGCTGGGCCTTTTCCCCAGACCCTGCTCCCACTCCAAGTCAGCCATCTCTGCACACAAGGTATAAATATAAAAAATAAATAAACGCAGAATGAGCCCCAGAACTGAAGCAAATTGCTAGCAAGCACTGGACGCCGATTAGCATGCATAGTGGACGTGCAGCTGGGCATATCGGAGAGAAGTGCATTTTGCTGCAGCATAGAGCCATCGGCGTGGTCCTGGCTGGGGAGGGATGCAGGGGGAGGGAGACCCAGAGATGGGTTGTTTTCCAGCTGCACCCAGGGAGCCCGTCAGCCTGGAGGGCCCCAGGTCTCCTCTCTCAAGCTGCTGTTTCCTACACATGCTCCCAAACCTGAGCAGGGGTTTCCCCTCGGTAAGCTAGAACGCGGGCCCAAGGGAGGGGGGATGCAGAAGGTGAGGAATGCAGAGTAGAGGGTGGTAAGGGTCAGATAGGCCCAGAGTCCAGGGTTGGCTGGGTGACCCTAGGCAAGTGTATTCACCATCCTAAACCTCCACTTTCCCATCTGTGAAAGGAGACAAAGAATAGTGAGGATCTTGTAGGGCTGTGATGGCCCAATGAATTAAAGAGAATGCCGAGCAGTGATAAGCACATTGCAGGGGCATAAAAGATGTGAGCTCTCTTCCTCCTCCTCTGAGCTATGGAGCAGGCTACCCCCACCCAGTGTATGGCCTGGGGGCCACACTCCAGGAAGAATAAGGAGCCAAAGGAGCATCTGGGGACGGGGGGAATCCATGGAGGGAATCCACAGAGAAAGAAGGAAAAAATAAATAAAAACAGCTGCGAAATGCTTTTCATCTTATCACTTCATTTAAGCTTCTCAGCCATCCTTTCCAGGTGAGGAAATTGAGGCACAGAGAGGTTACTAACTTGCCCAAGGGCCACACAGCTAGGTAGTAGCCTGCCTGGTATTGAAGCCCAGGCGGTTTGGCTCCAGGTAGGTTTGCCTGAGAAAATACAGAACCCTTGAGTTTAATTTGAATTTCAGATAAACAAGGAATACTTTTTTAGTGCATACTGATACTAAAAATGACACACTTCTGCTAAAAAGTGTTTGTTGTTGGTCTGAAACTCAAACTTAACTGGGCATCCTGTTTTTTTAGTTGCTAGATCCGACGACCCTAACTCCAGCAGCTGCATTTTTAACAGTACCTTAAAAAACCTCTCCACACTCGAAGGCCGCTGCGGAAGAGGCTGACGAGCTCCCCATGCCTGGGACCCCAGACTCTCTTTCCCACTCACCTGTAATTCCACACCTGGTAACTGTGCTTCTGGAAGCCCATAACCAGGCCCCCAGGAGTTATTTTAATGAAGGGAAGGTTGGATCTTAGACCTTGGTGGGGCCCTGAGCGGCCAGGGGGTCACTGAGAAGGGAGTGCCCGAGGAGCAGGTTGTCCTCCTGGGGGCCCAAGTCCAAGACACCCGAGTCCCAAGTCAAGGGGTAGAACAGTGGAAATGGTGTTTGTTTGTCGTCTGGAGTGTGCAAACCTGAGCTTGGATTCTGGCATTGCCATTTATTTGCCGTGTGGCCTGTCTTAGTTCGGGCTGCTGTAAAAAAAAAATACCATAAACCTGATGGCTTAAACAACAAACACTTATTTTTCCCAGTTATGCAGGCTGGGAAATCGAAGATCAAAGCACCAGCAGATTTGGTGTCTGGTGAGAGCTCGCTTCCTGGCTTATAAATGGCCATCTTCTTGCTGTGTCCTCACATGGTGGGGGGCAGGTGTTGAGTGAGCAAGAGTGAGGAGAGAACAAGGTCTCAGGTCTCCTTTTATAAGGGCACTGATGCCATCATGAAGACCCCACCCTCATGACCTCATCGAAACCTAATTAGCCTCCAAAGGCCTCTCCTCCTAATACCATCACGTTAGGGGTTAGGGCTGTGAATTCTGGGGGGACACAAACATTCAGCCCATTACAGACTCTAGGCAAGCTACTTCCCCACTCTCTTTCCTCATCTATACCAACAATAGCACAGAGTTTGGTGAGGAGTAAAGGAGCTAAGGTGTAGCACACTAGAAGCCCTCGGGATCTGGGACCTATGTTACGCATCACCCTCAGGCTGTTCCCTCCTTCTACCTACCCCTACCCAGCACCCTCTCCCCACTGCACCACAGGCTTGTGAATTCTCTCGGAGTGGAGAGAGAGCGAGGCCAAGCAGCTGATGAGGGTCCAGCCTTCGGGGTCACTTCCTGTGCAGCTGCCATGCTTGGCATATGGGAGCACCTGCTCCCACCCTCCTCCCAGCCCCCATCCTGCCAGCCACAGCTCCTGAATAATTCACGAAAATACCAATACTCCAGCCGTTCTCTTTGAATGGGGGGGGGGGTGTGGACAAGTGGTTTCTTACCTAAACTCTGCTCCAGCCACGGGGAAGATCAGCCTCGGGAGGTGAGGCTGGTACGGGGTAGAGAATAGGATAGGGTAGAAGAAAGGATCAAGGGGTATGGCTTTGTGTTACCACCTCCCTTAGATCCCCCTGCCTCTCCAAATGCTGTTTCTCCAACTAGGGAAACTCAGGCAAACTTGGGAAAAGCTGAGAGCTTGTGTCTCCAGCCACTTTCTTTCTCTGAGCCTGTTTCGCCATCTATGAGGTGCAGATAAAGTCTCTACACCATAGCGTTAGTGTGAGCAGAAAAGTGAGAGGATGGATGAGAAACAGTTTTTCCAAACTAACACTGCCCTAGAGGCAAAGCGTTATTATCGCTTCTGGGCCTTTGTTTCGCCATCTGTAAAATGGAAACTAGAATGCCTGCCTTCTGGGGTTGTTTTGAGGATTAAGCAAGATGTCCTCTGGGCTCCTCAGGCTGTTCCCTATGCACAGGACACCCCCTTCCCACCCTCATCCCCCCTTGCCTGCCTCAAGCCCGCTCTTTCTTCAGGATGACTCAAAGGTTCCCTCTTTGGTGAAACCTCCCCACCTACCCTGACCCTCACTGCCCTCCCAGACTGGCTTGGGCACCCCATCCCCTCATTTATTGCACCCCTCGTCCAAGTTCTGACTCCCACATACCCTCACGTCCCATTTCCGTGTCTGTCTCCCCACTAGACAGAGAGCTCCCCATCTTGTTCCTCGTCTCCCCCTGACCAGCATGGGGCCTGGCACTGAGTTTGCGCTCAGTAAACGTTTGCAGAATGAGTCAAAGTGCCTCGTAAACACCGACATGCTGTCCAGATATGAGGGGTTATGAGCGGGGCATCCCTTTGAAACTCAAGATTCCTCCTATCATCAACAGCAGCAGCATTGTGGAGCTGGATTTTTCACAACTGGGCCTCGCTTCATCTTGAGCCTTTGGCCCTGGTATCTGGGCAGTGGGGCCTAGGGTGACCCTGGGGCTGGCGTGCGGGGTGGGCGGCACCTGGTGGAGGCCAAGCCCAGCTGGGGCAGTCTCTACGCTTGCTGCAGCCTGTCTCCTGGGCCTCTGGCCTGCTGTCCTGCCCCGCCGAGCCCACTGCATTCAGTCGCAGACACCTCATTATCGCAGGGATGCAGCCAAGCTGGAGGCAGTTCAGAGAAGAGCAGGGAGAGCGACGTGGGGTGGAGGGGGTCTGGCGCTGGCGCTGGCGGCGGGAAAGGAGCAGTCCCGGCGAGGTTGAGGCATTTGGCTCAGTGGGACCCAGCAGGGAACCTGAGAAGCTCAGCATCTGTGCGCCAGCCTCTGGAGAAGGGCCTCCCCAGCAAGGGAAGAAATGAGCACTTGGAGGGAAGGGGTGGGGGACCCAGACACAAGCCAGCATAGGACCCAGCCATCATCTTTTCCAGCCATCAAATGCCACCCCACCTGTGGCCACCTCTGCCACTCTGGCTGTGACTGAGGAGATGCTACTTCCTCACAGTGGGAGGCAAAAGGAAGAGGTTGGCATACAGGAGGGGCCCACCCTACCCGCTGCCATCTTATTGATGGTGACACCTGCCTAGAGAGGCGAAGGGACTTGGCCAAAATTACATATGCAATTTGCATTAGGTGTGAGCCTGCAGTGCAGCCTGCACAGGACTAGGAACCTGCAACCCAAGTTGTGTCTTCTTTCCACCATACTTTTCTCTCTCCAGGAGCTGCTGCCCATACTGAACCCTGCCATCTGTCCAGGAACACATGCCACCTCCCCAGATCCACAACCACACACCGCACATACATAAACACACTCGCACATGACTGTAGGTAACCGACACACACGTGTGTCTCCAGGCGGGGTGTTGCATTGGCTTTCCAAGACGCCTTCCAAAAAGGTGACGCATGAGATGCAGATCAAGTCTAAGACACCTCGCTCATGCTTGGCACTCTGGCCCCTCACTCTTTGCCCCTGTGGCCCTTCCACCTGGAACGCTCTGTCCTTGGAATATGGCCTGGCTGGCTTCATCTCATCATGAGGGTATCAGCTCCAATGTCACTCTTCTCAGAAGCCTTCCCTGACTACACGGTCACTCCAGTCTATCACACTGTTTTAGGTTCTTCAGTTTGTTGGTTGTCTTCCCCACACTCCCAAATCGAAGCTCATTAAGGGCAGAGACCATGTCTAGCTGGTTTTCTGCTACAGCCCCAACACCACCTAGAACAGTGCCTGGCATGTGTGTTTATACAAACACACATACACACACACACACACATTAAATGAATGAATAAATGAACAACCAAACCCAGAGCAAGATTTTCCTTCCCGAAAAGAAAGATGTCCTTGGACAGAGAGAATACAAGTTCAGGCCTGATCTGGAAGAGTCTCCAGGGGCTATTTCATTCATTTAATAAGTATTTATTTAGTATGAAGCACTGTTCCAGGCACTGGAGACACAGCAGGGAACAAATCAAAGATTGCTGCTTTCATGGAGCTCACATTCCAGGGAGAGCTGATAGACAATGAATAAGACAAATAAGTAAATTACAGAGCATATTATAAGGTGATAAGTGCACTGAAGAAAAAGTGGTAAGGGGGTCAGGAGTGCTGGGGGTGAGGTGGGATGGGTAGGAGAGCTCTGTGTGGAAATTTAAATAGGGTGACCATTTCAGCAGAAATCCAAAGGCACTGAGGGAGCCAGCCTGAGGAGACTGGGGCAAAGGGAAAAGCAAACACCAAACCCTGAGGTTGGAGCGTGCCTGGCATGACTGAGGGGTAGCAAGGAGGTCTGGCTGGCTGCAGCAGTGTCGCAAGGCAAGAGCAGTGGCGACGGGGTATACTAGCACAAGGCAGGGCTCCCTCCTGTCACTTTCCCATGCTTGGGGAGCCAAGAACCAAGGACATTGGGGCACCGAGAGATGCCTTCTAAGGAATGTCTCAAAACCCTACCTCTTCCTCCTTTCCTGAGTCTAGGGTCCTAGCCTGGGCCAGCTCCACCACGTATCTTGTTTGTCCGGCCTGTGGCACACAGGGCACTTTCACCAGCTTGGCTGAGGATAAAGAGGGCTGCTGGCAATAACCCTTATATATGGGTAGCGATCCGTGGCTTGCACTGCGTCCCTTAGTCCTGCCACGCCCCCCCTCAGCCCACAGGAGCAGTTAGGGTGGGCAACATTAGCCCCATTTGACACATGAAAAAAAAACGAGGTATAAAGTGTAGGGCTAATGGTAAATGTTTCTCAAGTATGTACTTCTCATTGAGTCTTCACCAGGACCCTGGAGTTCCAGCCTCTTTTGACAGATGAGAAAACAGAGACTCAGAGAGGTTAAGCGAGATTTTCCAAGGTCACACAGCTAGGTCACAGCAGAGCTGGAATTGAAATCCAGATCTTTCTATCCCCATCATCTCATGTTTTCCGTGATGCCACCCAGCCTCTGAGGAAGAAGTAGGAGGTTGGGAGGTGAAGCCCAGGACATAGTGCGGTCACTTATACCGAGGTGGTTTTCATTAAGCTTCCTGGTGTAAAGGAAATAACGTGGGCTTTAGAACCAGACAGACTGAGATTAGAATCCCAGAGTTGCTGTGTGACCTTGGGCAAGTTGCTTCCCTTCTCTGAGCCTCATGTCGAAAGCCAACTGAAGGCAGACATCTGCTTTGCACAGTCGTTTTATGGATTCAGTTTGATCCCGTGTGGGGAAGTGCCCCACGTGGTGTCTGGCACAGAATAGATGCCCAGTCGGGTCCTTGTTTAGAGCTGAGAGTCCCAGCTGGGGTGGTGGGCCTGTTGGCACCAGGCATCAGACCTCTTTGCCCCGAGGAGCCTTCTGGGACTAGGATGTCGGCAATGCCTTTGTCTGCAGGTGCAACTCTTAACTTGGAACCCAGGAAAAAAAGGAGAGCAGAGGCCTGGTGGTCTAGGTCCAGCTCCTCTCCCTGTAACTCTGTCTCGTCGCTTTCCCTCTTGTGGGGCCAGCAGAGAAAACAGCTCCCCTCTTCCCAGCCACTCCACCCCTCCCCCACCCGAGGATCCCCAGGGAAGGCTCAGGGCTGTTTAATGGGGTGGAGCTGTCTTTAATCTGCTCCATAAATGTTTTCTGGATTCTCATTAGAAACCATAATGTCCTATTAAAATGCTGATAAGATTTCATTTGGGGCTAAGGAAGGAAGAGTAGCTGGGATGATGTAGGGTGGGGGTGGTGTGCGGGGCTTCACCCCGGGGATCCCAGGGGAGAGGAGCAGAGTAGAACCCACCCTGTCGCCCCCCAGTCCTTGGGAAACCAGGAAGACTCGGTGCCAGGCCCCGTCCGTCGTTCCCTCCGCACAGGCCCCCAGGGATCTGAGTCAGCTGCCACTGGGACCAGCAGATGCGCACACACTCCTCCACACCCCACCCCTGAATACCACCACAGGGCCTCACCCCAGTGACCAAGGTTAGTCACCAAAGCCTATGCTCATTTCTCATGCGTTCCTACCGCTGGCATCCATGCTGAACGCGCTGGGATCTACACCAAGTTAGGCCTCCAAGTCTACAGACTTCAGTGAGATACAGCGGGGAACTTTCAGACCACGGAGAGAAGCAAGGTATGTAAAGTGGCCTGCATGGAGCCGTCCCTCATAAATTGTGGCTATGAAGACAGGTCCTGTCCTTGTGCGGCTCCTAGTCCAATGGGTGAGGGAGGCAGATGGGTGAGCAACTAAAATCCAGTGCTGTGATAAAGGAGGAGTTTGGGTATAACAAAGGAGGGAGGGGCAAGCTGGGCGCGTGGGTGCCGCTCCATAGGTGTTCACAGATGCGGCCGCCGCACCAGGCCTTCGTGCCTCCCCACATCTCAGCCTGCCAAAGTCCTGCCACCCTTCAAGACCAGCTCCCCAGTTCTATCTGTCCCTGTGATCTTCCCCAGTGAGCCTGGATTCAGAGGCATTGGCATCTGTGTGCTGTTCCCTGGAACAAGGCTGTGAGCTCCAGCTGATAATTCAAATGACATTCACTGACAGGCATCTGCACACTCACCCGGGCCACCTCTCCAACCTCCATGGGCCAGTGGGTCCTTGACTCCCTACCCAGCAAGAGCCCTGGCCCCTCACTTCTTTCAAACTGCCTTGGCTGCTGCTGGCTGCTGGCTCGCACCCCCGACTCGTGGTTTCTTAAAGTCATTCAGATCGGGACCCCTGAATCAGCCAGCTTTGAGTGCCTGGGTTGGCCAAGTGGCCCCATTTTGCAGGGCTGCCTGTCTAACCCTCCTCTCACAGCTACCCTACCGCTGGGAGGAACCTTGACCTGAGCTGCTCCTATTCCCTTCTACCTTTGCCAACAAAACTCACGTTCGTGGCTCTTTGGCCTCTGACCCCAACTGGAGCACATTTGCACAGCACTTCACAGTCTGCAACCAACCCAGCCTTCTGTCAGTCACTTAGGCTCTGAACTTCTCGGGGCCAATCAGTCATCCATTCCTGTCTCCACCAAGTAGAAAGAGCAACTGTTCAGGTCCTGGCCCCTCTCCGACACTTACTTGCTGGGAGGCCTTAGGTAAGTTGCTTCAGCTCTCTGTGCCCCAGTGTCTGTAAAATGGGAACAATAATATTAAGGACGTCACAGAGTTCTTGTGTGGATTCAAGGAGACAATGCATATAAAACACTTAGGACAATGCCTAGCACACAGTAAGTGCCCAATGAATGCCAGTGGTGATTCCCCAGCCTTCTCAGAGGTTTACACAGGCTACCTCCAAGCCCACGCTGTTGCTGTCCCATCTCCAGGCTTTTCCCCAGGCCCCAATTCATCTCATTCCCACTGTTCAAACTGTGTCTTTGGAATCAGACAGACCTGGTTTTACTTTTTGTGCCAGTGAGTATTTCTCCGAGCCTCAGTTTCTTTATCTGTAAACTGGGACTGTGGATCCCCACCTCAACAGGTTGATGTGAGGATCAAATGAGATGGGGGCCATCGAAGTGCTTGTCACAATGCTTGTCACATTTAAGGATTTATCTTGCCACATCCATAGAGCTCAGTATGAGGCTAGTTTGGCTTGGGCCCAAGGGTGGGGTGGGTACAAAGGGAAGAGAATGCCTGGGAAAACTAACATAGATGCCAAAGAGGCCCTAGCAAGGGTAGCGAAACTCAGCAAGACAGTGCCTGAAGGGCACAGCAAGCTTAGGCATGACACAGGCAGTGGGCACTGACAAGAGTGCTGATTTGATTCTGGGCCCAGCAGAAGTCACAACATGAAGTCTTGCAGAAATCTGGTCATTCTCAGTAGGACCCAGATGTGTTTCCTGAAGGACTCAAACCTACAAGGAGGATATGAAGGAGAGACACTGGTTGGGAAGAGATTCCTTTGGGTGGCAGTGGGAAGGCAGAGGTTGAGGATACTGACAGCACTCTCTACCCAGAAAGAAGTGAGGTGGTGGTCTGGAAGTCAAGGGCCAAAGGGCTTTTTTTTTTTTTTTTTTTTCAGTTTCAGCTTTTATTTTTTTATTTTATTTTTTTTATTAGTTTCTGCTTTATAACAAAGTGAATCAGTCATACATATATCTGTTCCCACATCCCTTCCCTCATGCATCTCCCTCCCTCCCACCCTCCCCATCCCACCCCTCCAGGCGGTCACAAAGCACCGAGCTGATCTCCCTGTGTTCTGCGGCTGCTTCCCACTATCTATCTACCTTACGTTTCGTAGTGTATATATGTCCATGCCTCTCTTTCGCTTTGTCACAGCTTACCCTTCCCCCTCCCCATATCCTCTAGTCCATTCTCAAGTAGGTCTGTGTCTTTATTCCCGTTTTACCCCTAGGTTCTTCCTGACATTTTTTTTTTAATTCCATATATATGTGTTAGCATACGGTATTTGTCTTTCTCTTTCTGACTTACTTCACTCTGTATGACAGACTCTGGGTCTATCCACCTCATTACAAATAGCTCAGTTTCGTTTCTTTTTATGGCTGAGTAATATTCCATTGTATATATGTGCCACATCTTCTTTATCCATTCAAAAAATATGGAACGCTTCACGAATTTGCGTGTCATCCTTGCGCAGGGGCCATGCTAATCTTCTCTGTATCGTTCCAATTTTAGTATATGTGCTGCCGAAGCGAACACGGGCCAAAGGGCTTTCAAAAACCAATCCTTCTTTGTGACTGAGACCTGCCTGAAGAATTTTCTGGTCCCTGGTCTCTCCCTGGATGGACCTGGGTAGGCCCTCCCTGGATGGTGCTTGGGACATGGCAAGGTCTGAGACTGGAGGTGGGGAAATCAGGGAACCAGAGTCTGTTTGATGTGAGATATGCCTGAGCTTCAGCCTCCTGGATGCTATAGCAGCAGAGCGAGGGCAGACCTGGGCACTAGATGGCCTTGGGTACAGGAGGGTTGCTCCAGGAGCATACAGGCAGCTGCAAGGCCAAGGTCCAAACCTGGAAGCCAGGGGTCAGCCCACCTCAAGCCAGTCATCAGGGTTCTCCAAAGCTCATCTGGTCTCTAAGGAGCTGCTCTGATCAGGGAGCCATCAGTCTAGAACATTTATTAAACACCAGACACTGGGGCTGGGAAAACAGAGGTGAATCCTTGCTTTCTGAGACTTTGCATCTCTAAGCTGAGGTCATGGGGCACAGTCAGGGTGAGGGATGGAGATGGGGGTAGAGATTTATCTCAGCTCTGACACTGCTTTGCATAATACAGACTTTCCCCCTCTCTGAGCCTCAGCATCCTTGTCTGTACCCTGAGAGAAGGTGGGGGAATCGATGCTTTATAAGGGCATATGAGTCTGAAATGGTGAAGGGGGCTCAGCGGTCATGAGAGGGAATGAATAGAGCCCGGGGTTTCAGAGCAGACTCCTGAAAGGTGTCCTGTCCTTCAGGCTCCCTGGCCTTCCCCCACCTCCCAGGGAGGCCCTGCAGGCTGGACTACAGGGGCTGAGACCATATACGAACCCCCCTTCTAGCCTTCCCTGCTGTGTAGTGTGGGCTGTCCAGACATCTGCTTGCCCACCAGGCCTGAAGCACTTAGGTTTCGGCCCACAGAGGAGCAGCCATGGAGAACTGATGCGGCTTTTTCCCTTCTAGGCCCCAGACCCTCTCTGGTGACCATAGGAGGCCAATTAGCAGAGAACAAAATGCTTCCTGCCCTGGGCCCTCACCTTCAACTGTCTGCATCTGCTCAAAGCTTAATGGTCATTTGATCTGCCTCTGGGGGGACAGAGGATGGGGCTTCCGTGGACTGCCTGGCTCCAGGCAGCAGCCTGGGTCCTGAGGGAGGCGGGGGAGGAGGAGCAAGGTGCCTGTGGCTGCTGGGGAAGCCCAAGATGGCAGCAATACAGTACACTCGGGGCCAAGGGCCAGCGTCTGGAGCTGCTCCTGCTGCCTACCTGGGAACTGAGGCTCCCCAGGGTCTCCTCTGAACCTGTGCAAGGTCCTAGCTGGGCCCAAGCTGGTGGTGGGTGTAGCTGGTGGTGGGGGCGACAATGAGCCCTTAGGGCATCTTGGTTTAGGAAGCTGCCGAGGCCTGGACTTCTGAGGGACCCAGCCGTATGCTCTTGCAGGTGGGATGTGGTTAAAGGCCTCCATCCCACGCTTTCCAGGCTGGTCTGGAAAACTGGTTTGTCTGCCTGTGTGCTGTGGGGAAAATGCTCAGCTAGAAGGGAGAGAAGCTTGGTTCTGGTCGCGGCCCTGCCAGTGATGGGCTGCTTTGTGGTTTCTCCATCCCTGGGCCTCAGTTTCCTCACCTGTCAAGTAAGAATCACTGCCCACCTTACAGAGTCAGCTGACACTGCTTGGAAAAGTGTCCTCAGAGAGCTCAGGTGAGTGGGAAGGCTAGAGAGGGGGAAACAGGGGGAAGGGGGAAGAGAAGCTGAGTCTGGAAAAGTGAAATCACTTCCTTAGAGGGGTATCCACGATGATGTCTCTCTCCCACCTCAATGTGAAACCCCGCCCTGACACTTATTGGCTGTGTGGTCTTGGGCAAGTCTCCCGACCCTTCCGTACCTTAGTAAACCAGGCCTTAAATCAACCCTACTTACTAACCCTTGAGATAACGTGTATAAACGAGGTAAGCTTTGTAAAGCACCCAGCTAGGGTGAGGGAAGGGAGGGAGGAAGCACTGTTACGAGGAGGAAACGCCTGCAGGAGTCCTTAAGCACAGCTGCCACCAGCTACCAGCCCCAGACTCCACCCCCATGAATAATGAACCGATATTGATCCCCTGGTTGGGAAATTCCCTGTGACCTGTGATAAAAATACACCCAGTCTGCAAGCCTCCAACTCCACTGGTTTGCACCAGCCAGAGCTGAGCTCATCTGCACACCCCTGCCCAGCCCGCAGCCCCCAGAGGGAGAGCTCAGTTTGACAGAGCATCAGAGACCAAGCGCCAGCTGGTGCCCACCATCTCCTCCACTCCATGGCCGGGGACAAAGGGATCAAAGGAACAGGCTCATCCATGGCAGGAGCCCCTGTAGCCAGGCCCCTGGAAGAGGGGATAGAGCACAGACCTGGGTTTCAATCCAGCCTCCACCACTTCCTGCAAGTGCCTCAGTTTTGCCAGCTGTAAAATGGAAATGGTAATTCCTTCCTTACAGAATTAGTCCTAGATTCAAACAAGTTGAGGTATGCAAAGTACCCAGTGCAGTGCCTGCCAAGAAGAGGTGCTCAATAAATAGCAGCTCAGGCCTTGCCATTCTCCCTCCTGTTGCCTTATCCTTGCTGTGAAACTCAGGACTGTTTCACAGAAGAATGAAACTGAGTGACTAGTTTTTTTCTAATAAGACCCTTATTGAGATATAATTCACAAACCATAAAATTCACCAATTTAGGCTGCACAATTCAGTGGTTTTTAGGAAACTCACAGAGTTGTGTGACTATCACCATTATCTAATTTTAGAGCATTTTCATCAACCCAAAAAGAAATCCTATACCCAGTTCCCATCTTCCCCACCCCATGCCTCTGACAACCACTAATTTACTCCCTATCTCTATGGATTTACCTTTTCTGGAAATTTCATACAAATGGAATCATAGAATACGTGGCATTTGTGTCTGGTATCTTCCACTTAGCATAATGTTTTCAAACTTCATCCATGCTGTAGCATGAAACTGTACTTTGTTCCTTTTCACAGCTGAGTAATGTTCCATCATATGGATAAACCACATTTTGTTTATCCATTCATCAGTTGATGACATTTGGGTTTTTTCCACGTTTTGGCTATTATGAATAATGTTGTTATGAAGCTTCATGTACAAGTTTCTGTGTGGACATATGTTTTCATTTTTCTTGGGTATACACACACACACACACACACACACACACACACATATATGAGTGATGTTGTTGGATCATATAGTAATTCTATGTTTAATTTTTTGAGGAACTGCCAAATAGTTTTCTAAAGCAGTTGCACCATTTTATATTTCTACTAGCAGTGTATGATGGTTCCAATTTCTCCACATCCTTGCCAACCCTTGTTGTTGATTGTCTTTTTGGTTATAGCAATTGCAGTGTGTATGAACTGGTATCTCATTGTGGTTTTGATTTCTCTGATGGCTAATGATGTTGAGCATCTTTTCGTGTGTCCTTGGCCAGTGGTATATCTTCCCTGAGAAATGATCTATTCAGATCATTTCCCAAGTTTTTAATTGGATTGTTTGTCTTTTTATTTTTGAGTTATAAGAGTTCTTTATTCCGAGTATAAATCCTTTATCAGATATATGGTTGGCAAATATTTTCTCCCATCTGGTGATGTGTATTTGTCTTTTTTGTTTTCTTGATGGTGTCCTTTGAAGCACAAATTTTTTTAATTTTGATAAGGTCCAACTTGTCTATTCTTTCTTTTTCACTTGTGTTTTTGGTCTCATGTCTAAGAAACCATAAGAACCTAATCCAAAGTCACTGTTTTCTTCTAAGAGTTTATACTTTTAGCTCTTACATCTAATACGTTTTGAATTAATTTTTTAATATGGTGTGAGGTAAGGGTTCAACTTTATTATTTTGCCAGTTTTCCCACTACTATTTGTTGAAAAGACTATTCTTGTCCCCACTGAACTGTCTTTGCACTCTTGTTGAAAATCAATTGATTGTACACGCAAGAGTTTATTTCTGGACTCACAATTCTATTCCATTTGTCTCAATGTTTATCCTTCTGTCAGTATCACACTGTCTTGATTACTGTAGCTTTGTAGTGAGTTTTGAAATCGAGGAAGAGTGTTCCAATTTTGTTCTTCCCTTTCAAGTTTGTTTTGACTATTCTGGATTCCTTGTAATTTCACATGAATTTTAGGATCTGCCTATCCATTTCTAAAGACAAAAGCTGGTTATTTTATAAGGATTGCACTGAATCTATAGATCAATTTGGAGCTCAATGCCATCTTAATATTAAGCCTTCTGATACATGAACATGTCATGTCTTTCCATTTATTTAGGTTTTCTTCCATTTATTTGAGCAATCTTTTATAGTTTTCAATGTATAGGACTTGTACTTCACTCATTAAATATATTCCTAGTTGTTTTTTATTCTTTTTGATGCTACTGTAAATGGAACTATTTTCTTAGTTTCTTTTTCAGATAGTGCATTGCTAGTGTGTAGAAATACAATTAATTTGTATATATTGATTTTGTGTCTTGCAACCTTGCTGAACTTGGTTATTACTTCTAATAGTGGTGTGTGTGTGTGTGTGTGTGTGTGTGTGTGTGTGTACTCCTTGGGATTTTCTCTATAAAAGTCATACCTTCTGTGAATAGAGATAATTTTACCTCTTTCCAGTCTGGATGCCTTTATGAATATTTATTTCTTGCCTAATTGCCCTGGTTAGAACCTCCAATACAATGTTTAACGGAAGTGGTAAAAACAGATATCCTTGTCTTGTTCCTGATCCTAGGGCAAAGCATCTAGTCTTTTACCATGAAGTATGATGTTGGCTGTGGGTTTTTGGTAGATGTCTTTGATCAGATTGAGGAAGTCTCCTTCTATTCCTAGTTTGTTTAGTGTTTTATCATGAAAGCTTGTTGGATTTTGTCGAAAAGCTATTTCTGTGTCCAATGAGATGATTGCATTTCATTTATCCTTTTCTATTAACATAGGGTACATTGACTCATTTTTGGATGTTAAGGCAATCTTGAATTCCTGGGATAAATCCCACTTTGTCTTGGTATATAAATCTTTTTATAAGTTGTTGGATTTTGTTGCTAGTATTTTGTTGAGTATTTTGGAGTCTATATGCATTGGACTGTAGTTTTCTTGTGATGGTTTTGGTTTTGGAATCAAGGTAATACTGATGTCATAGAATGAGTTGGGAAGTGTTCCCTATTAATCTTTTTTTGGGAAGAGATTGTGAAGAATCAGTATTATATTTTCTTTATGTTTGATAGAATTCACTAGCAAAGTCATCTGAGTGAGCTTTTCTCTATGGGATTTTAAAAAATTACTAGTTCAATCTCTTGTTATAGTCTATTCAAAAATTTTTAATTTCTCTCACATAAGTTTCAGCAGTTTCCCTCTAGAAATGTGTCCCTTTCATCTAGTTTATTTAATTTTTTGGCATGCGTTTTTTCATAATATTCCTTCATATAGTCCTTATTTTTGTAAGGATGGTAGTCATGTCCTGCTTTCATTTCTTATTTTAGCAATTTGAGTCTTCTCTCTCTTTTTCTTCCTCAGCCTAGTTAATAGTTTGTCAATTCTGTTGATATTTTCAAAGAAACAACTTTAAATTTTGTTGATTCTCTCTGTTGTTTTTCTATTCTTTATTTGATTCATTTCTGCTCTAATCTTTATTATTTCCCACCTTCTCCTGTTTGAGGTATAATTAGCTCTTCTTTGTTTAGTTTTTTAAGGTGAAAGGTTAGGTTATTATTGTATTTGAAATCTTTCTTCTTTTCTAATATGGCACTTACAACTATAAATATTCCTCTAAGTATTGCTTTAGGTGCATCCCATACATTTTGGTATGTTGTGTTTCTGTTTTCATTCATCTCAAAGCATTTTCTTATTTCTCTTGTAGTCTTTCTTTGACCCATTGATTATTTAGGAGTGTGTTAATTTCTACACATCTGTGAATTTCCCAAATTTCCTCATTTTATTGATTTTTAATTTATTTTCATTTTGAGTGGAGAACATACTTTGTATTATTTCAATTATTTTAAACTTATTGAGGCTTGTTTTATAATCTAATATATGATGTACCATGGAGAATGTTCCATGTGCACTTGAGAAGAGTATGTATATAGCTGTTGTTGAGTGGAGTGTTCTATAACTGTCTATTAGGCTGGTTAATAGTGTTGTTCAAGTCATGTACATTTTTGTTGATCTTCTGCCTAGTTGTTCTATCCAATATTGAAAGTGGAGTATTGAAGTCTTCAAAAATTATTGTTGAATTGTTTATTTCTTCCCTCAATTCTGTCGGTGTTTGCTTCATGTAATTTGGAGCTGTTTTATTAGGTACATATACATTTATATTTTTTATACCTTCCTGATGAATTGACCCTTAGTAACAACTTGTCTTAAAGTCTATTTTGTTGATATTAGTATAGCTGCTTCAGCTATCTTTTGGTTACTGTTTGCATGATATGTCTTTTTCCATCCTTTTATTTTCAACAAATTTGTGACTTTAAATCTAATATATGCCTCTTTTAGACAATATATAGTTGATCATGGATTTGCAAAATCCATTTTGCCAATCTCTATCTTTTGATTGAGGCATTTAATTCATTTACATTTAATGCAATTACTGGTATGATTGGAATCATACCTGCCATTTGCTATTAGTTCTCTATACGTTTTGTGTCTTTTTTGTTCCTCTATTCCTCCATTACTGCCTTCTTTTGTGTTAGTTAGATATTTTAGTGTACCATTTTAATTCTCTTGTTGTGTATTTTACCATGTATTTTTGAGATTTTTTTTTTTAGTAGTTGTCCTGGAGATTACAATTAAGATCTTAATTTAAAGCATTCTGGTCTGGATTAGTGCTAACTTAATATCAATAGTATACAAACTTTGCTCCCACATATTCATTCCCTCCTCCCTCCTTTGTGCTGTTATTGTAATATAAATTTCAATTTTCTACATTATAAGCCCATTAACACAATTTTATTGTTACCTTATGCCATTGTCTTTTAAAAATATTTTACATAATTTATTTTTCTGTTCACACTTATAACTCCATTCCACATCCCCATCCCTCAGGAGTATATTTTAATTTAATGTATTTTTATGTTTGTATGTGTGTGGGGTTTTTGTCGTACCATTGTCCTTTAAGTCAGAAGAAAAGCATTACAAATGAAAATGCAATCGTATTGTCATTTATATACCTACGTAGTTACCTTTAATAGTACTCTTGGGCTTTCCTGGTGGCACGGTGGTAGAGAGTCCACTTGCAGATGCAGGGGACACAGGTTTGTGCCCCGGTCCGGGAGGATCCCACATGCCGCAGAGCAGCTGGGCCCGTGAGCCATGGCCACTGAGCCTGCACGTCTGGAGCCTGTGCCCCACGACGGGAGAGGCCACAACAGTGAGAGGCCCACGTACCGCAAAAAAAAAAAAAAAAAAAAAAAAATAGTACTCTTGATTTCTTTCTGTGGATTCAAGTTACCATGTAGAGTCCTTTCGTTTCAGCCTGAAGAACTCCCTTTAATATTTCTTGTAGGGAAGGTCTGGTGCTGAAATATCAGTAGGTGGGTCTAGCAATGGAATATCAGTTTGTTTGTTTTTTAAAACTTGGAATGCCTTAATTTCTCCTTAAGTTTCAAGGATAGTTTTGCTGGACAGAGAATTCTTGCTTGGCAATCTTTTTCTTTCAGCAGTTTGATTAGTCATTCCACTGTCTTTCAGCCTCTGTGGTTTCTGATGAGAAGTTAGCTTCTCATAATCTCATCAGTCTTATTACTGATCACTTGTATGTGATTTTTCTCTTACTGCTTTCAAGTTTCTCTCTTTGTCTTTGACTTTTATCAATTGACTATGACATGTCTATGTGTGGATCTCATTGCACTTATCCTGTCTGAAGTTCATTGAACTTCTTGAATATGTAGATGGGTGTTGTATTTTTTAACCAAATTTGGGACTTTGGATTATTATTTCTCTTCTGCTTTCTTTCTCTCTTCTCCTTCAGGGACTACCATTATGCATGTGTCAATACACTTGATGATGTCACATGTGTCTCTGAGGCTCTGTTCATTTTGCTTCATTTTTTTTCTTTTTTTTAGTCTTCAGACTGGAAAATCTCAGTTTAAGTTCGAGTTTGCTGATTCTTTCCTCTGTCAGCTCAAATCAGCTGTTGACCCCCTCTAGTGAATTTTTCATTTCAGTTTCTGTACTTTTCAAGTTGAGAATTTCTATTTGGCTCTTGTGTGTGTGTGTGTGTGTGTGTGTGCGTGTGTGTGTGTGCGTGTGTATGTGTTAAAATATACATAACATAAAAATCACCATTTTACCCATCTTTTGTGGTAGCAAGTATAAATTTATTAAACATATCTTTATTAAAATTTGGTTTTATTGTGGTAAAATATACATAACATAAAACTTACCATTATAACCATTTTAAGTGTACATATTATTGGCATTAAGTACATTCACATTGTTGTGCAGCCATCACTACCATTTATCTCCAGAAAACAATAACTCTCCATTCCTCCCTCTCTTCAGCTCCTGGTAACCACCATTCTACTTTCTGTCTCTATGAATTTGATTACTATAGGTATCTCACATAAGTTGAATCATACAACATTTATCTTTTACTGTCTGGCTTATTTCATTTAGCATAATGTCTTCAAGGTTTATCCATGCTACAGTATTTGTCAGAATTTCCTTCCTTTCTAAGGCTGAATAATATTCCACTGTACATATAGTTTGTTCATCCCTTCATCCATTGATGGACATTTGGGTTGTTTCCATCATTTGACTATTGTGAATAATACTACTATGAACGTAGGTGTACGAGTATCTGTTCAAGTCCCAGCTTTCAATTGTTTTTGGTATATACCCATAAGTGGAATTGCTGGATCATATAGTAATTCTATTTTTATTTTTTTTTCTTACTGCTTTCCACAGCAGCTGCACCATTTTACATTCCCACCAGCAGTGCACAAGAGTTCTGATTTCTCCTCATCTTAACCAATACTTATTATTTTCTGTTTTGTGACTTTTTGGTTTTGGTTTAAAAAACAATAGCCATCCTAATGGTTGTAATGTCTGAAGTAATGTCCCTTTGTGGTTTTGATTTGCATTTCCCTAATGATTAATGATATTGAACATCTTTTCATGTGCTTATTGACCATTTGTATATCTTCTTTGCAGAAATGTCAATTCCTTTGTCCATTTTTGAATTGGGTTGTTTGTTTGTTTTTTATTGTTGTTGGGTTTTAGGAGTTCTATATATACTCTGGATATTAATCTCTTATCAGCTATGTGATTTGCAAATATTTCTCCTGTTCTATAGGTTGTCTTTTAATTCTGTTGATAGTATCCTTTGATGTACAAAAGTCTTTAATTTTGAAGTCCAATCTGTATATTTTTCCTTTGTTGCCTGTGCTTTTGTTGTCAGTCCAATGCCATTAAGATTTCCTTCCATGTTTTCTTCTAAGAGTTTTAGAGTTTTAGCTCTTATGTTTCCGTCTTTGATCAATTTTGAGTTAATTTTTGTATATGGTGTTAGGTAAGGGTCCAATTTCATTCTTTCACACATGGATATCCAGTTTTCCTGGCACCATTTCTTGAAAAGACTGTCTTTTTCCCCACTGAATGGTTTTAGCATCTTTGTCAAAAATCATTTTGCCATATACACTAGGGTTTATTTCTGGGCTCTCTATTCTATTCCATTAGTCTATATGTCTGTCCTTATGCCAGTATTCCACTGTTTTGGTTACTATAGCTTTGTAGTAAGGTATGAAATCAGGAAGTGTAAGTACTCTGAATTTGTTCTTCTTTTTCAAGAGTATTTTGGCTATTTGAGCTCCCTGAACTTGCAATGAACTTTAAGATGCTTTTCCTATTTCTGAAAAAAACAAAACAAAACAAAACAAACAAAAACACAGTGTTGGGATTTTGACAGAGATTGCATTGAATCTGTAGATCTCTTAGGGTAAATATTGTCATCTTAACAATATTAAGTCTTGCAATCCATGAACGTGGGATATCTTTCACTTTACATGTCTTCTTTCATTTATTTCAGCAACATTTTGTAGTTTTCGGTGTATGAGACTTTTGCCTCCTTGCTTAAGTTTATTCCCAAGTATTTTATCCTTTTTGATGCTATTGTTAATGGAATTGTTCCCTAAATTTCCTTTTTGGATTGTTCATTGTTAATGTATAGACACACAATTGATTTGTTGTTGTTGTTGATTTTGTATCCTGTAACTTTGCTGAATTTATTTATTAGTTCTAACAACTTTTTGTGGAATCTTTAGGGTTTTCTACATATAAGATCATGTCATCTGCAAACAGAAATAATTTGACTCCTTCCTTTTCAATTTGGCTGCCCTTTAATTCTTTAGGCATGATTTCCTCCAGTTTTTAAAAAACACTCCTATATTAACCTTATATTCTGCAACCTTGTTATAATTGCTTATTAGTTCCAGGAGTCTTTGTTGATTCTTTAGGATTTTCTATGTGGACAATTATATCACCTGTGAACAAAGACTTTTTATTTCATCCTTGCCAATATGTATACTTTTTTTTGGTCTTATTGCCTTAGCTAAGTCTTCCAGTCCAATGTTGAATGGGAGTGGTGAGAGCAGACATCCTTGCCTGTTCCTGATGTTAAGGGGAAAGCATCTAGTTTCTCACCATTAATTATGATGTTAGCTGTAAGTTTTTTGTAGATGTTCTTTATCAAGAAAGTTTTTATCATTAATTGATCAAGTGCTTTTTCTGCATCTGTTGATATGATCATATAATTTTTCTTCTTTAGCCTGTTGCTGTGATAGATTACATTAACTGATTTTTTTAAAAAATATTTGTTTATTTATTTGGCTGTGTCGGGTCTTAGTTGTGACACAAGATCTTAGTTGTGGTATGTGGGATCCTTCGTTGTGGCATGTGGGCTCTCTAGTTGTGGCACGCAGGCTCTAGAGCACACATGCTTAGTTGCCCTGCAGCATGTGGGATCTTAGTTCCCCGACCAGGGATCAAACCCGTGTCGCCTGCATTGGAAGGCAGATTCTTAACCACTGGACCCCCAGGGAAGTCCCTACATTAACTGATTTTTGAGGAGCATATTTTGTAATAGCTGATTTAAAGTCTTTGCCTGGTAAGTCCAACCTCTTCTTCAGGGACAGTTTCTTTGGGCTACTTTTCCTGTGTATGGGCAATACATTTTTTTCTTTGTATGTATCATAATTTTTTGTAGAAAACTTGACATTTCAATACTATAACGTGGTAACTCTGGAAATCAGTTTCTCCCCCCTCCTCAGGGTTTGGTTTTGTTACTGCTTGTTTTAGTTGTTGTTGCTTGCCTATTTAGTGACTTTTCCTAACTAATTCTGTAAAGCACATTTTCTGTCATATGTGGCTCCTGAAGTGAATGTTTGGTTAGCTTAGTGGTCACTAATGACTGAACAGAAATTTCCTTAAATACTTTGAATGAGTAATCATCAACCCTTTGATGCGAGGCTGTGTGTGTGTGTGTGTGCGTGTGTGGCGGGTTACTCCTTCAATGCTCTAGCAGTTTGAAATTCTGCCTTTGCCATCACTTTCTACCTCCACCAAGCCCCAATGTCAGCCAGACGTGAAAAAGTAGGGCCTTTTCAGGTGTATTTGGTGCATGCACACAGCCCTGCAAATGTAAGTGGCCTCCTAGATCTTCAGGAATATGACATGTCAGAGCATTTCAAAGCCCCCTATGAACTTCTCATTCCCCAGATCTTCTTTTTAAGTGTTTTGACCAGATAGTCTCTTCTTTCCCCCAGTTGGTACTGCTGCTGTGGTATTAAACAATTATTACTGGTTGTTTTCAATAAATACTCTAGGGGTAGGATCTTTCCCACTGAGTGAACTCTGAGCCAGGTCAAATAAAAACTCTGTGAATGATACTTTTCCAAGGAGCTGCTAGACAGGTCAAGTAGTGACAATTCTCTAGGAACTGGGCTTTTTGAGCATCTTCAAACCTGGTATGCTCCCTCTGGGTGTTGCTAGGCTACTGGTTTCCCAGGCTACTATGGAGCTTGGGAGAAAGAGATGGGAATAGGACAAGTCCAAACCTCACAAATCTCACTGTTCTTACCAAGAATCAGCAGTTATTTTGTTTTCAAATAATGCTCCTCATATCATTGCAACCTTTTGGTTACTTTCCAAGGTTCTGGAAAAGTTGATTTTAACCACTTGTTCTGGAGTTCTTACTGCTTTTAAGGAGTAGCAGATTTTTGGAGGCCCTTACCCCACCATTCCTGATGTACTGCTCTGAATGACTCTGGATAGACAGACATCTGTGAACGAAGCAACAGCATGCGCAAAAGATGGAGATATGAAAGTTCATGACTTATTTAAGACTGGCAAGTGACCCTGAGTGACTGGACCATATGGAAGGTGAGGAGGAAGTATATTATTCACAGCATTCTTCATGTTGCATGTAACTCAAATCCAACTGACATAGGCATCAGGTTTTTAAAAGAAGGATATTAATCAGCTCACAAAGTTGATAAGGTCAGCTTCAGGCACAGCTGGATCTGGATCCTCATGCAATCATTAAGACTCAGTCTTGTGCTCTTGTTCTCTCAGTTCTGCTCTCTTGTGGTTACTAGATGGTGGCCAACAGGTCCAAGTTAACATCCTCAAACTCCAAATTCAATGTAAAGAGAAATGATCTCTTCCCAGCAATTCTTTCAAAACTCCCAGAACTAAGTTTCTAAATTAATTGTGCCCATCTGTAAACTAATTGCTATGCCAAGGGAGATGAAACGAGGTCTGAATCACGTGCTCTTTCCTTGAGCCAAGAGTAGAGTCAGCCTCTAACTGAACCACAGAGACTGAGAATGGGAGTGAGGTAGTTCCTTAAGGAATATATAGATTGTCTTACCAGAAGCTGGGTAATTTACTGTATAGCACAGGGAACAGGGAACTATATTCAATATCTTTTTTCTTTTTTTTTTTTTTTTTTTGCGGTACACGGGCCTCTCACTGTTGTGGCCTCTCCCGTGGCAGAGCACAGGCTCTGGACATGCAGGCTCAGAGGCCATGGCTCACAGGCCTAGCTGCTCTGCGGCATGTGGGATCTTCCTGGACCGGGGCACGAACCCGTGTCCCCTGCATCGGCAGGCGGACTCTCAACCACTGCACCACCAGGGAAGCCCTTCAATATCTTATAATAACTATAATGGAAAAGAATCTGAAAAAGAAAATATATATATACATATATATATATATATATGTATGTATATATATAACTGAATCACTTTCCTGTATACCTGAAACATTGTAAATCAACTTTATTTCAATAAAAAATAATAAAAAAGTTTTTAAAAGAAGTTGGATGATAAGGGCTAATCAAGCAAAAACAATAAACATATTCCCTAGGAGGAGTGGTAGAAGCTGAAACTAGGAGACTCTAGAGAGAGCTTGCCATCTCAGGCATCCCCCCACAGCCCTGACAAACCACTCAACAAACATTAGTTGAGGACGTGCTTTGTGCCAGGGTCTGTGCTATGTCCTGGGATACCAACCCTCATGGAGGTTCCAGTATAGTTTTAGACACTCTCAACCTACAACAAGTCTCCTGCTGAGACTTTCCTAAGACATCATTTTGTCCAAATCTTTAATTACCTAGACTAGAAAATTGGTACTCAGCAAATCAGTGACAGAGCTGGACTAAAGACCAGGTTGGCCTCTTTGTACTATAGACATGGATCACTTTCATTCTTCAACTTGTCTTTCCAAGCCACCTCTGGGAGCCTTCCCAGAGTCTCCCTACCCCTGCTGGTACCTCCAACAGAATACTAACTGCTCCTGGATTGACTCTAATTAACCCTTTCTTTGGGCTTAGTGTTGAAGTCTTTCCCTTGCTGTCTTGTCTTCTTTCCAGACTCAATATGTCTGCCTCCTGTCTCTACACTATTGGGTATCACATTCCACCTTCTCTTGCTAACCATTAAGTCTCATTTGCAAGTAGCCACTTTTACATGGGACCCTCTGTGGGCAGCCCAGAGGCAACTCTCAGGTATAGTATGAACCAAGGGGTGTTGGTCACACCCCACTCTGGGGAGCATGGAAATCCCTCTGATCCCCACTCTCAGGGGAACTCCCTGATGGGCAGAGCTGTCACTCTTCCCACTCCTGACCTAACCAATGAGAAGAGATGTAAAGAAGAGGCCACAGGGCTTCCCTGGTGGCGCAGTGGTTGAGAGTCCGCCTGCCGATGCAGGGGACACGAGTTCGTGCCCTGGTCCGGGAAGATCCCACATGCCACGGAGCGGCTGGGCCTGTGAGCCATGGCCGCTGAGCCTGTGCATCCGGAGCCTGTGCTCCGCAATGGGAGAGGCCACAGCAGTGAGAGGTCCGCGTACCGCAAAAAAAAAAAAAAAAGAAGAGGCCACAGAATCACCCTGGGTGTTACCTGAGTAAACTGACTCTGTCCTCCTCAGGACCTGGATCTCTCCAGGCCCATCCATCAGTGAGATCATCTGTGCATGCTCTGCAGCAGGGCAGGGCAGCTCTGGCCCTTTCTTTTATTGATTGATTTCATTGAGCTCTATGAAGCAGCAGTTTTTTCTGTTTTCCCAAATGCTTTATTCCCAGCATTTAAACCAATGCCTTGTACATATAAGGTGCTTATTAAATATTTGTTGAATAAATAAATGAATGGATAGTCCTGACTAATCAGAATTTTAGGCAGTGTTCTAGTCATACAAAATCAGAACCAGGAAGTTACTTAGACCACTTCATCTAACTGCTCACTATCATTTGACAGGTGGGAGACTGAGGCTCAGAGAGGGAAAAGGACTTGCCCAAAGTCACAGAGGGGGTTAGTTTAGTCAGAAATCAGTACTTTAACCCATAGAATCAGGGAACCTTCCATGGGCTGTTTTCTTGGTACCTATTGTCTCCTACAAGGAAGCACACAGCTGAGCCTCTCTCCTCACCCCCATCATCCCCTGCCCTGCCCATCTGTCTACCTCAACTTCCCGCTCTGCATCTCGTGGGGTTGGGGTTGGGGTCTGACCCTGAGGCAGTGTTGCTTCAGCTCCACGGGGGCTCCCTTAGGAGTACCCTGCCCTGTGGCTCTTCCTTGGAGGTGGAGGACCAGCTATGGTTGAGGGGAACTATGACCAACTGTGGAAATGAGGAGAAGGGAGTGGTCATGTGGGGTGAGGGGAATAGGGTGGTGATGAGTAGCGGGTATTGACAGCCTACTTCATCCCAGGCATCACACTAGGCATCTCATATTCTCTCACTTATCCTTAACACTTTGAATAAGTAAGTAGTATTTTCCTCATTTTGCAGATAAGAAGCTGGAACTCAGAGAAGACAAGTGACTCGCCTAAGGTCACATAACCAGTAAGCAGCAGAGCAAGGATTCAGATCCAAGACTGTTGGCCACTAGAGTCTGGAGTCTTTCTTTTATGTTGTCTCCAACCATCTCTCAGGAGACTCCAGTTCTAGGCTGGGTCCCAGTCAGGGGCTCAGAGCTGAAAGCCCCTCTTTCAGACCCTTATGTACATACCCTGTGGGAGCAGCAGGTCTGGACCAGGCCATGGTAGGTGTGGAGCTCCAGCAGGAATGTCAACGGACTCCTGTACTGCCCGACCCAGGGCATCCTTTCTCTCTGTCCCAGGCCTGTAGAGCTGGGCTTACTTTCAGGGCTGGGTGAGTGGATTTTTCCCAATGGAGTGTGGATAGTCCACAGTTGGGCCAAATGGAGAAAAGGGGAAAGGGGGAGGGGGAGCAGAACAGCCTTCCAGAAGGGATAGCTTTGCCGAGTTTCAGCCTAATATCCTGGAGCTATTCCTAGGTAGATTGTGGTCAGTGGAATTATGCTTTTATCAGGCTGCTGGGAGTTTCAATAAAATCTTTATGGCCGGGAAAGTTCTCTTTATGGAAATCAGATTATTGAAGTGCCTGCTGGGGGGAGGGCTTCACCAGCCTGCCTTGCTCCCCACTGCCTCCCTCCTCCCCTTCAGAACAGCTCCCCCACTCAGCTCCTTCCCTCCCCTCCCCACAAGCCCCCAGCTCCCAGGGACATTTGAGCTCCTCACGCCAAGACATGAAGAGGCCTTTGGCAGATAGGGGGGCACTGAGAGGGCGCATCAAAGGTGCTAGTGGGACTGCAAAATTAATGCTGCAAAATAGCCCACTCCCATTCTCCCACCGTCACCCCCCTTGAAGAACCCTGGTTTTGCCATTTCTGGGTCAATCTTCCTCTGCTCTTGGCTCCCTCTGTTGGCAGACCCAAGATTCTGGGCCTTAGCACACAGCTGAGCCCCTCGCCCCATCCCCAGCCCTGCCCATCTGTCTAGAGAGCCTTCCTGCCCGGCATCTTGTGGGTCCGGAGTTTAGGTTGAACCCCAAGGCAGTGTTGCTTCAGCTCTAGGGGAGCTTTCTTGAGAGTGCCCTGCCCTGCGGCTCTTTCTTGCGGGTGGAGGAGCAACTATAGTTGAGGCCCCCCACACTCCACCCCGTAAACCGCCTGCTTGGGGAGGGCCTGCCCTAGGAGGTTTTCCTTGTGGCTTTCTAGGAGGTTTTAATTTAGCAAAAGGAAAGTGGTTTGGGCCAAATGGTCTCTTTCAGGGCTAGAGTCTTTAAAAAGCCCTCTGAAATGTGGTGCTTTTGCCTACCCAAGCTCTCTCACTGCCTGCATCCCAGCATCCTCCCTGGGAGATCTTCCATTAAGTTTCTAATTCAAGAGGCATCCTGTCCTCCAAGGAATGATTGAAGGACCTGGAAAAGAGAAGACTGAAGGGGCCAGAGACTTTGTGTTCAGCCCTTTGACGGGCTGTCATGGGACAGAGGAAGCCGATGTGTTCTGCGTGGTTCCAGCAGTAGAGCTAAACCATGCTCCTGTTGGTATTTTTACCCTATTATCATCTGGAATCATCCAAACAACAATATGAGGTAAGGAGTATTGTCCCCAGTTTACAGATGAGGAAACTAGGACCCAGGTCCACACAGCTAGGAAGGGGCGGGGCTGCCTTTCAAAGCCAGGTCATCTGACATCAAATCTAGCATTCTCCACATCCTGACCAATGGACAAAGGCAACAAGTAGGCAGCATTGAGCTCTGCGTAGGCTGCCCTTTGGAGCCACCCCAGCCAGCAGCCCCAACACCACCCATGCACCGATTTCAGCAACTTCCTGGAACCCACTCCCCGTTGGATCCCAGCTCTCCTCCACCCTGACCCTGCACTAGACCTGTACCCCAGCTTCGCATCTGCCCCTGGCATTTCTCTTTGCCTGGGGGCAACACTCATTCTCCCCAATGGACTTGCCCTCAGACTTTCCTCACTTTAGACCTCTCAAAACCGAACCCAGCCCAGGTAGTTTGCCTTGTGCTCCCATCCTGTCCACTCCCGCCCTCCTGATTTGACAATAAGGAAGAACTTTCTAACAGAGCTGTCCAAGGATGGACAGGTGGGGCTGGTTGCTCAGGGCCCAGACATTGGCTTGGGGGTCTGTCCAAGCTGGGAAACCTTCCAGTGATTTCTCTTGACTTAGGTGTGCATTTTTCTGTGAGCCCTTCTATGATTGTGCCGAGGTTTTACACTCACCCTCTTGTTTCCCATTCTTTCTCTCCCAACCTCAGTCTCTCTTTTTTGCCCTTTTCTATTTATTCTTTTCTTTTATTCTCTCTTTATCTTTCTCTGTGCATTTTTACCTCTCCCTCCTTCTCTGCACCTCTCTGTTTCTGCCTCTGCTTTTCTGTTTGTCTTCCTTCCCTTAATCCCAGTCTCTCTCTGTCTCTCCTCTCCCTCTCCTGCCCTCCCTCTCTCATACTGACCTCTCTCTTTCTTTGACTCTCTAGCCCAGTCTTCCATCTCTTTCACTTTTACTCTAGGTCCCACTGTATTCTCCTCTCTCTCTCTCTCTCTCATATTTTTCCATTTCTCTGACTTTGCCTCTCCTGCCCCAACCCTTCCCTTCAGAGCCTCCCCTGACTGAGGGCCTGCTCTATTTGCCGCAGCCTGCCTTCCTCAGCTCTCTTCCAAGGAACCACCTATGTCTTCTGTGTTTTTCCAGTCTCAAGCTGTGACGTCTGTGGCAGCTGATACCGGGGAGCTGGATGTGAGCAAGATCATCTTGGCCCCTGGGAAGCGACAGGAAACCTTGGGCCCTGCAACTTCTCTCCAAAAAAGAAGAAGTGATATCTTAGCTTCCTTCAGGCCCCAGCTGGAGCTTCTGGTTGTCTCAGAGCCTTAAGGATTCAGGAATGAGTCATTGACACTTAAGAAGCCCTGTCTTTGTATCCAGCTCCACCGTGGACACTCTTTGTCCATGTCTGGAAGCCACTCCTCCCTTTTGAAACTCACTTCAGTTCTGGCCTCCCCCTCATTCCAGAATAGCTTGAAGCCTGCTCCTGAAGGAGCAGAGAGAAGCTCAGTGTTGCTGGAGTCTACAGTCATGGATGGCTACTTGGGTGGGGGATGGGAGGAGATGTCAAGGGATGAGACTGGAGAGGTAGCCTGGGGCCAGGCCAGGTAAGGAGTTTGGACTGTATCTTGAGGCTGCTGGGAGACACTGAAAGTTTTTAAGCAGAAGAAAGGAGATGACCTATCTGTAATTTACAAGATCACTCTGGCCACTGGGAGGATTCCGGATTATAGAGGAGCAAGAGTGGAAGCAGGGAGACTGTTCAAAAGGATGTTGTGTAGTCTAAGTAAGAGGCAATGGAGGCTTGGACCAGGGTGGCGGCAGTGAATATGGAGCGAAGCGGACTTTTTCTGGTATATCTAGAATGTAGCAGCAATGGGGCTTGGGGGTTGATTAGCTGGAGGCATGGTAGAGAGGGAGGTGTGAAAGCAAATTCTGGCTTGCACAATTGGGTGGCTAGTGAGGCCTGTCATTGGCGCAGAAATCACAAGAGAAGGAACAGTCTGCAGATTAGTTGAGTTCTAGATTGGCCACGTGGAATTCGAAGTGCTTGCAGACCATCCAGATTGAGAGAGCGGTCAGGCAGTGGCAGATCCTGTGGCTCAGAAGGTAAGTGTGGAAGGGGCTAGAGATGTGAGGGATACAAGCAAAGAGACAGGCAGTAAAGCCACGGGAGTGGGTGAGCTGGCCCTGAGCAAGGACAGAGCATAAGAGGAGAGAGCTAAGGTTAGGGTCTGGGGAGACTTCTGGAATGAGTAGAGCAAGAGAAAATCTGTCAAGAAGACTGAGCAGGGTTGGATCAGAGAGGCAAGAGGACATTTAGAGAATGCAGGGGCAGAGAAGCCAAGGGAAGAGAGTGGCCCCAAAAGGAGAGGCTGGCCAACTGTGTCAAATGTGAAGTCAAATATGAGGAAAAGCAAGTGTCCAGCAGATTTGTGATTAGAAGGTCTTTGGTGACTTTCATAAGAGAATTTTTCAGCAGCGATGGGCATGATGATTGGACTGCAGTAGTTGAAAGGTGGGGACAGCTGGGTGTGTCTGCCCTAAATTCTGCCACATTCCACTTCTCTGTTTAGGATTGAAGAGGACCCAGCCAGCTTCTATTGCTTTCCACGATACTCAGGTCTCCTGCTCCCTCTCCCATTCCTCTACACACACACACACACACATACACACACACACACACACTTCCTTGCTTCCTTTTGCTTCAGCAGACTGAATTCTAGGGCTTCACAGCCCCCCATTCCCACTTCAGACTCAGAGATAAATTGCTCACTGCCCCAATGGTGAAACCTTATCTGGTCTGGTAAAAATGTGTGTCTGGAGCGGCTGAGCTCCACGTTTCAGCCAAGGGGGTGAGCTGGCCGCTGGCTGGCTTGCCTGAAGCCCTGAGTGGGGGCAGTGGTGGGAGATGGAGAGGAAGACACAAAGCAGAGACTAAGACGGGTGTGAGGAGCCGGGAAAGGGAGGGGAATGAGGAAAGAGGATGGGGAAGTGGGAATGCCATAACTATAAACACTTTCTGGAGTCACAGATTTGCGTTTAAATCTTGGCTTCACTACTTCCTACCTCCGTGGCAAGTAATTTTCTTCTCTGAGCCTCAATTTGCTCATCTACAAAATGGGTTTAATAATAATAATACCTACCTCACGGGTACTCTACATTAGGCAGAATATCTTCTTATTATGACTATCATTCTTATTCTTATTTCAGGATGGAGCTGGTGTTAGGAGAAGGCCAGGCAGCTCTCTGGGGACCTTGCCTGGGCTAGGGAAGCAACCACCCAGGGAGGGCCTGTAGTCTCTTCTTGGATTTCCAGGGAAGGCTCAAAGGAGTCTAACAGTGGTAGGAAGAGGCAGCAAAGATGTACTGAGTAAGAATCAAAGCATCGTCATTAGGCCCCAAGCTCAGCAGTTCCTGCAGTCCTTTAGCTTTGGCCCAGAGACAGCCTCCAGAAGGGAAGGCAGCCCAGCTTCCTTCAGCTGCACACCAAGGCTCACCCATTTTCAGGCCTAGCTTTGGTGAACCATGACCATAGCTTTGCACAGAAACCTCCAGCCAGCTGCTTGCCACATGCCTCCTGGGTTTCAGGGTAGGGGGAGCTTCTGATGCCACAGGAGGGCAGGGAGGCCAGAGGAGCTCACTGGACTTCACCCTCGACCCCCTGCCCCCATGAGCTAGATGTAGAGGCCAGTCCTGCATTCAGGCCTAGTGCTGACCATCCCTAGCTTCCCTTGCCCCTGGACCCACAGAATCCTGAGGAAATTCCAATGCATGTCTGCCCCCTGTGCTGACCACCCCCCAGCTCCTACCCCTAACCCCACCCTTGTGCCTTGTCAGGAGGTTTCAGGAAAAGGAGATCTACTGCTGAGGAGATCATGGTTGATGGAAAAAAATCCATCACGACTCTGGGGTGGCAGGAAGTGGAGAAATGAGACACACTCTTCAGGTTGGGGGGGTGCCACCTCCTCCTGATTGGCATGGCAGGAAATTGGGGCCTGGACCAGTGCAGAAGCCAAGCCAAGAGGATGTCGGGGCTTCTCCAGGGGCTGTGGGCTAGGAGGCAGCAGTGGTAGACTGCATGGATGCAATCAAGCTTGTTATGACCTCATGGGGAGAAGGGGGAACCCCAGAAGTGAGGGCTTTGGGCTTCGTCCTCACCAGTGGGGGAGGGAGAGGATCTGTGTGGGGATGATCATGGAGCATTTAGTGGGGTGAATGAGAAGTATGAAGATGGATGAGTCAGAAGAGATGGGAGAAGCTAAAGGGGCAGCTTCAAGAAAGCAGTCGTCCTCTGTTGACTTGGACTCAAAGCTTTGGGAGGACCAATCTGGGAATCAGGTGCTGAGGAGGAGCTCCCAGTCCCCCACTTCACAGGTTCCAAGTGTAGCTCTTGCTTGGAAAGGCCAGGGCAGCATCATGTGGCGAGTTGGGTTTTAGATGGGTTCTGGTCCTTGCTTATAGCATGAGGTTGGTAAGCCAGGTATCTGACAAGGCCTCCGGGTGGGAGCCCCACAGGATCCAATGTTGGAAGCCTGGGTCCTTATGGATGATCCTTTGAGGAGGTCTGCAGGACAGAGCAGGAAAGGCGGAGTCCACGACTCAGTGCAGGAGGACTGGGAAAGGGCTGAAGGCCAGGTCCCATAAGGAGCTGATGAAGGAGCTGGAGCTTCCTGGCATCAAGCAGAGAAGGCAGGGGAATGTGATCTCTGTTGTAAAAGCTCTGAAGGGCTGTCATGGCCAGAGAGAGCAGAGGGAGCAGATAGTGTCGGTGTGGCCTCAGGGGGCAGAGACTCCTGGGAGAAAGCGGCAGGGAGCCAGAGCACTTCACCTCAATCCAAGAAAGAATTTTCTGAACAGCTGTCCATGCTCAAAACTGGGGAGGAGGGAGGTAGTGAGTGTCCCATCACTGGAGGTGTGTAAGCCAGGGCTGGATGACCACTCTGTGGACATTCAAAGAGTAGATGGGGTGGTCCCTTGGCATCCTCCGGCCACCCTGTCATGACAATATCTGGCTCCATGACCTAGATGGGTTAACTCTGTGAGATGGAGTCCAAGGAACTAGTACTCACTCTTAGAGTTCTCTGAGGGGCTGTGACTTGAGTTTGTACCTCCCAGAAACTTAGCTTGGTGCAGTAGCATCATGTGGCCATTTATTATGTGGCTCTGCCAGTCTCTCATTATCTGCCCCACTGGCCTCCAGCCTCTCATGCCATCAACATCTCCCCACATTGAGTATAGTGGACATGTTTAATGATCCCTTTTTTCCTTCCACATGGCTCCTAACAGCTTCATATGTAGCTCAACTCATAAGGCCGTGATTGGTTCCAACTTCATGGTCAATTGGAGGGATTCTCAAGGATAATTTTGACTATCTGCAATTGTGCCTTACAGGCTGACTTGAGATGCTGTGCCCATGTAGAGTACTGCTGCTCTGACTGCTGAATAATGCTGCAAGGCACAAAGCAGTATGCTGGGGTGGGAATGGTTTGAGGCCTGGACAGAAAGCATATCTCTCTGGATGCCTGGGCCTTCCATCCCTCTCTTAACACAGGCCAAATCACCCTCCTGGATTGTCCCTACTCCTTAGCTAGAGATCCTGTTTGCTCTGCCTTCTAAAAAATCCAGAATCCAAACATTGTTTTTACCCCCTCACGACTTCTACCTTGGTTCAAGCCACCATCACCTCTCATGGGACAATCCCCAGAGCCTCCTTACTTCTTTCTCAGTGTTCACTCCTGCCCTCCATGTTCACCTCACGGTTGCCCTTGTACTTCTGTTAAGACATAAGTCAGATCCTGTCACTCACCTGCTCAAAACCCTCCAATGGCTCCATTCTCCTCAGAACAAAAGCCAAATGACTTACAAGGACCCCCAAGATCTGTCCACCAGGCCACCTCCCTGGCTCCTCTCCCACTGCTGTCCTTATTGTTCATCCCACTCTACTCTCCATTCTCCATACCCACAAAGTACACACCCAACTCTATGCCTTTGCTCTTCCCTCTACTGGAGATATAGTTTCCATAGAACTTGATATAATACACTCATACCCTTCAATCTCTGCTCCAATGTCACCTTAATGGAAACGCCTTCTCCCTAACCACGTGAAATAAAATAGTAACTCCTCTGTCAACCTATCCTACCCAGCACCTTACCTCTCTTAACTGCCTTTCTTTTCTCCATATCATGTCTCACCATTTGTATCCTTATTCATCTATTGCCTTTATCTGACCACTAGACTATATGGCAGGGTCTTCTGTTCTCTGTTATATCCCCAGTACCTAGAACAGTGCCTGGCATGTAGTAGGTGCTCAATAAATATTGAATGACTGAGTGGTTAGAACACACCCCTGTAAGCCCACCCCAACACGGGAGGTCCCCTCTGTGCTTCCTATTCTCTAATGACTTGCTGGGCACTGGGCTCAATGTGACTGTGCCTGTGGAAGCTGACAACTTAGCCTTAGCTGGCACCCTAGCCTCACCCTCCTATCCTCCTGATGTCTGCTTTCTGCCTGCCTGGTCCTCTGGCCTAGTATCATCACCTGTGAGACCCAGGACTGTGGCCAGGTGCCTCCTGGTCCATTGGGCTCTCAGGCCTGGAACTTGGCAGGCAGGCCTACTCTGCATGCTGCCACCACCGATGCCATATCAACCAAAGGCACCTGATGACTCGCCCAGCAAGCCCCACAAGGAGTGGAGAAAAGAGGGTTGGGGGAGGATTTGGAGTTTATGCTGTCTGAGCCTCCCCGTGTAGAGGCAAGCCTAGAACGCTGAGCTCTAGAAGGAAGCAGCTCCTACCTCCACGGGCATGTCTGGTGTTATGCAGAGTTGGAGAAGGGACAGGACAAAGATCTGGCTCTAGAGGTGCAGAGAAAGCCTGCAGGGGAAGCAGACACAGGGCTTGTCAGTGAGGATGAGAGACAGCCAGATGGCCAAGAGTTTGGGGTTCAGGAACTCTGTTCCTGGGGCAGTGACTGGGCCCGAGGCACCCAGAAGGTAACCTAGCAACAAAATCAGGGCCCCATACAGAGAGAGCAGACTGCCTTGAGTGAACGGGATCACTGCATCTCACACTGTGGGCAGAGAGGGGAACTGAGTGGATGGATGTGTATTAAGAACCAGAGAGAGAACTTCCATTGAAAGAGTGCCAACCACTCTATCAGACACTTTCCCTGCTTTTTTATCACAGCAAATCTATGAAATATGCATAATAATTCCCATTTTACACATGAGCAAATTAAAACTCAGACTTGAAATGACTTGCCCAGGGTCACAGGTACGAAATGGCAGACCCAGAAAATGACTTCTGACTCCTGGCCCATGGCTCTTTCTATCCAATATGTGTTGAGCACATGCTTTAGTGTGCAAAGTGGAGTATGCGCCTTGTACTCATTGTCTAATTTGAGCATTATGACAGCCCTATGAGGTAGGTGGGTGTCGTGCCTATTTTAAAACTTAGAAAACTGAGGCTCAGAACTGGTTAAGGGACTTGACCAGGTAGTGACAGGTGAGGCTTAGTTTTAAGCCAATGTCTGTCACATTCCAAGTCCATACTTTTTTATAGTATATTCCCCGATAAATGTTTGATAGAAAGAGAAAGAAAATGAAAGAAAGAAAGGAGAAAGAAAGAAAGAAAGAAAGAAAGAAAGAAAGAAAGAAAGAAAGAAAAGAAGGAAGGAAGGAAGGGAGAAAGGGAAAGGAAAGGAAAGGGAAGGGAAGAGAGGGAGGGAGGGAGGAAAGGGGAGGGAAGGAAGGAAGGAAGGAAGGAAGGAAGGAAGGGAAGAAAGAAGGAAAGAAAGGACAAAGAGGGGCTTCCCTGGTGGCGCAGTGGTTGAGAGTCCGCCTGCCGATGCAGGGGACACGGGTTCGTGCCCCGGTCTGGGAAGATCCCACATGCCGTGGAGCGGCTGGGCCCGTGAGCCATGGCCGCTGAGCCTGCGCGTCCAGAGCCTGTGCTCCGCAACGGGAGAGCCACAACAGTGAGAGGCCCGCGTACCGCAAAAAAAAAAAAAAAAAAAAAAAAAAAAAAAAAAAGAAAGGACAAAGACAGCCAACTCTTGGAGGACCTGGAGGGAAACATCTACCCTGGGGACAAGTTGGTCTCAAGTGATGGCCAGCGTCATCCAGATTAGAAGGAATGGAAGAAATCAGATGTGTCTAGGGGGTGGATGAGGCTGTACTCCATTTCTCTCAGGCCCTGCAGGGCTGTCCAGAGTGGTGAGCACCACGTAAAGCACTGGGTAAAGCAGGGCCAGCTTCGTGGATGTGTGATCTGGGCACTCACACAGGGCCCTAGGCTCAGAAAAGCCTCGCACTAGGTTTAATGCTCTGGCCTCACCATCCTGAAATTCTTTTTTTTTCTTTCTTTCTTTTTTTTTTTTTTTTTTTTTTTTTTGCGGTACGCAGGCCTCTCACTGTTGTGGTCTCTCCCATTGTGGAGCACAGGCTCTGGACGTGCAGGCCCAGCGGCCATGGCTCACAGGCCCAGCCGCTCTGCGGCATGTGGGATCTTCCCAGACCGGGACACGAACCTGTGTCCCCTGCATCAGCAGGCGGACTCTCAACCACTGCGCCACCAGGGAAGCCCCATCCTGAAATTCTTAATAATTTTTGAACAGGAGCCCCTCATTTTAATTTGGTGCTGGGCCAGTTCTCCTGGGAATCCTAAATCTTAGAGTGATGGCTCTCTTCCTTACCTGTCTACACTTTACACCCAAAGTCCATCCTGTACATGGTTCCTGAGTAGTGGCCCTAAAGCACAGCTCTGGTGCTACCAATCCTCCGCTTTGAGAACCTTCCATGCTTCCCTATTGCTGATAGCTTCACTCCAAACAGCTCAGCCTCCAGAGACTTTAAAGCCCCCACTTGGTCTGTTTTCTCAGGACACCTTCACGTAGACTCCCTCCTTCTGGCCCCTGGCCCTCCTGGGCCTGCCTTGGTCCTTCCCCCGGGCCTTGCTGTGCTGAAGCCTTCAGTGCCAACAGGCTGGGAAAGGTGCCCAGGCACCTGGGGAAGAATTCTTCCTTTCTGCCAGTGCACCAGCTCCCCAAGGGCAGGGGTTTTGGTCTGTTCTGTTCGCGGCTGTGTTCACAGCACCCAGAAAAGGACCCAGTAGGTACTTAACAAGTAGCGGCTGAATGAATGACTGAATGAATGAATTTGAGGCTCTCCACAATCTGGCTTTAACATGCACTCCAGGCCTGACTCATATGCATTTCAACCCAATGGAACAATTCCTTGTGATGCCCCTCTTCTAGTACTCAGGTTTTCAAATTTGAGCATTTTAAAGACCCAGATCAAAACGCCATTTCCTCAGTGAAGTCCCTTATACATCACAGCTGACAGCAACCTCTCCTTCGACTCTCTGTTGTTATTGAGATCTCTTTTTCTCTGTCTTTCTGTCTCTCTCTTGGCTTAAACGACAGAAATTTATATTCTCACAATTCTAGAGGCTGCAAGTCCAAATCAAGATGCCAGCACGGTTGGTTTCTGGTGAGAGCTCTTTTCCTGGCTTGCAGACAGCTGCCTTCTTGCTGTGCCCTCACGTGGGGGTGGGTGGGGGTAATTAGAGAGACAGAGAGAGAGAGAGAGAGAGAGAGAGAGAGAGAGAGAGAGAGAATGCCCTCTGGTGAGACCTCTCTTAAAGCATGGGCCACTTTTTGTGATGTAGCAGGAGGAATCAAACAGACTTGGGATCAAATCTTTCTATCACCTACTAACTGTGATCTTGATAGCTCACTTGCCTCTCTGAACCTCAGTTCCTTCAACTATAAATTCCCCCTACCTCAGAGGGTTGTACAATGAGTTAAATGAAACAGCTTATTGCTAAGTGCATTCAAGAAAAATAATGTTGTTATTAATAACAAAAATAATAGCAAAATGTTTCAGAGGGTTTTCTAGCGTATGCACAACCACCCTATGAGGCAGACACTGGTATTTTTATGCCCATTTTACAGATGGAGACACAGACTTAGAGGTTTAGGAAGCTGCTCAGGGTCACACAGCTAGCAAGTGGTGAGGCCACGTTGGAGAAGCCCAGTGGTCTGCCTCGGGCTCCCTTCCTTTCCCGCTCTTCCCCCAGGGCTTCCTCGGGGCTGAGGCCCCCCACCTTAGGCAGCAGCCTTGTCAGCTCCAGAGCTCACCCTGGCCCAGACCAACTGAGAGGGACTGCGTTTGTTCCGAATTACTGAAGGTTTGTTTTGAAATGCAAATCATTGGTAATCAGAGGGGCCAGGTAGACAGCGATGCTTCTCTCTCTGTAAATGAAAGCCCTTGGCCCAGCTCACCCGAGGGATATTCTTTTCCTCTTTCTTTTTCTTGGCCCTGAGGAGGGCATGGTTATAGTGTGGTCTCAATGAGGTCTAAATAAAAGCAAACAAGGGCTAATTCAAAACCGACTGCCTTGCCACCCGCATCCTCCCCTTTGCTGCCTCTCTGCCTTCCTTTCCACCACCCTGGCCTTGGATTGGTGGTGGCCCAGTGATACTCCTGGGAGAACCTTAAGGGATGCCATGAAACTCTCCTCTAACTCTCTAAACAAAATGAATTTGAACCTGATTTTAACTGAAAAATTAATCAAAACCATATCATCCTTAACTGAGAAGAACCAGGGGAGGGGTGCCCAGAAAGTCCCCAGAGAACCAGGAATTATGGGACTGGGCGCACAGGTGACATGGAGAATTGAGGAGATTTTCTAGATTATGAACCCCCAAACCACCTCCATCTCAGCTGGGTTGGGCACCACCATCACCAATCCACCATCTACAGGGATTAATTCCTCAGCTTCTCTTCCCCATGCCAATGCCTCAATCCCCATTGAACACCAGGTACTGACAATGTCACTCTCCACCTGACCACACTGTATGAGGGGGGCAGAGCTGTCTTCTTTCAGTGGGTGAGGAGAAGGTAAGGGAGACCCAGAAACCAGTTTCATTTAGCTTAGCAATCCCCCTCCACAGAGTTCCTTTCTCTACCCAGTTCCAGATTAGGGTTGGCTATGAGAGGAAATCGCATAAGATCTGGAAGGCAGAAATGCAACAGCAGCCATTGAGCTCTGCAGGTTGATGTCGAGGCGCTGCTGAAGTTGACCCATTTCCTTCCCACTCTGCTAGTTCAGTTCACTGGCATGGGGTAGCAGTCGGTCCTAGAGCCCTTCCAGGTCCCCAGATTTTCTTCAGTGAGTCCTGGGCCAGGATCACGTGCAGTCAGCTTCTTCTGCAGGTCCCTCACACAGATGAGGCTGGAGGTAGTGAGAGGCAGATATAGGTCCTGATTTGTCCTCACTCTCTCTCATTTCACGTCCCATCTGTGGCCACCAGATGCAGAGGCCACAACCTTCCACAGGCTTCTTCATCCTCTCCCAAGATGGTGGAAACTCTAATCCTCATAATAAATACCTTATTTCAGATCACTCCAAGTGGTTCTGCTCCCCTGATCAAACCTAACAGATACAGTGCTCAATAAATGTTATTTTATTAGTATTATTAGACTGGGAGTTTCACAGGCTGGGACCAGGTATTTGACATCTATGAATGTACCAAGGGACCAACAGAGAAGCTATGAGCTGCTTCCTTGGTGTTTGCCGAGTGGAAGGGAATCGAATCAGGGCTCTGGACAATTGGTCAGTACTTGCTTGTGAGCTAAGTCCTGGAGAGGGCAGGATGGACATGCAAATTAGATGTAGCTAGTGTGCTCCAGCCCAAGTGGATAGAAAACAGTAACAATCTACAGCGACTAATGGTCATTGATAATAAGAATAGGCAGCACCTGACCACGTTGCATGTGTTACCCCGTTTACTGCTCACACTAGCTTCTGAGGTAAGAAGGAGATGTGAACTTCAGAAATAGTGAGTAGCTTGCCCAAGTTCACAGAGAAGACAGTGCTGGGATTCCAATGGAAGAGCTCAGGCTCCAGAGCCTGTGTGGGGCTGTGAGTGCTGGGCCAGTCAGGCACTCCCGTAGTGAGGGAGCCCTGAAGAGTCAGGAGCAAATTCTGCCCCAACACTGCCAAGGCTGAGGGCTCAGAGACTGATGAGGGAGAGCCCTGGGTGGGGGCAGGGGCCAAAGGAGGTTTCTTCATAGGATCATGAGGCTTGAGCTTGGCCTTGAAAACTAAAGAGCACTGAGCCAATTCCCCTTCACCCTCTCTATCCCATCTGTCATCGAGGTCTATGGATGTTTCCAATGGTTGCCTCTGATCAACTCCCCTCTCCCATTCCAACCTTCTGGTACCTGTGAGACCACAGACCTTCCCCATCTCTGGCCTGGACCCTTGGCCCAGCCTCTTCCTCCCTGGCCTCCTGACCTCCAGTCTTACCTGTTCAAATCCACACTGGCTTCAAAAGCTATCATTTACAAACTCGGCTCTGATCATGGCATGCCTCCATGCCTCCACCACCCATTAGGGTCCCATGGGACAAAACAATAACTTTAAGATCGAAACATATAAACCTGCTGAGAAGTCAACTGTTCTTGACCTATAAAAATGGCACATTCTGGGGCTTCCCTGGTGGCGCAGTGGTTGAGAGTCCGCCTGCCGATGCAGGGGACACGGGTTCGTGCCCCGGTCCGGGAAGATCCCACATGCCGCGGAGCGGCTGGGCCCGTGAGCCATGGCCGCTGAGCCTGCGCGTCCCAAGCCTGTGCTCCGCAACGGGAGAGGCCACAACAGTGAGAGGTCCGCGTACCGCAAAAAAAAAAAAAAAAGGCACATTCTTCTCATTCTTCTATTGGTAATACTAATAGCCATAGTTTATTAAGCCCCGACACTGGGGTAAAGCTAGACACATGCCTCCAAACACATCATTCTCACAAGTTTTCCACTCTCTTCCCCCCCACCCCCACCATTGTCTGCCTGCCTCTTTGGACCTTTTTCTTTCTTACTCTGTCTGCTTTGGTGTTTCCCTCTGTACCTTGGTTTCACTCTGTTCCTGCCTCTTGCTGCTTCCCCTACTCTCTGTCTCCCTCTGAAAATGTTCTCTCTGTCTCTACCTCTCTGATTCTCTATCTCTGTCTCTGTATCTAGCTGTCTTTCTTATACGTCTGTCTTACTATCTCTCTCCTCTCCTTCACTCCCATTCTTGCCTTCTCTGTATTTTACCCTTCCTCTGTCTGTATCTATATTCGTTTGCCCCCTTCCTCTTTTTGTGTGTGTGAGCACGCATGCATGCACGTGTGTCTCCAGACCTGTTTCCTGACCTCCCAAGATGCTGGTATCTGTGAGGCCCACCTGAGGCTGAGGCCCACAGCTCCCCTGACTGGGAGCTGGGAGGACAGAACAGATGGAAGCAGGCATCTGGCTCAGGGGGCCCAGTCCTCAGGCCCAGGGCATTCTCGCAAAGGCAGTTCCAGGAGCTTGTGGCTTCCCCTGGGGCTGCGGTCTCATCCTGCCTGTAGCCAGGAAGGCAATTGGTGTAGATGGCAACAGCCCAGATGTAAAACCCAGCTGTGCAAATTAGCCCGAGGCCTGTAAGAAATTAGACTGGATCTAAAAGAGATCAGGCTGTGGAAAATGAAAAATGTTAGTTAAAAGAGAAAATTCCTACTCCCACCTCCAGGTCATAGATCACAGAAGAGAATCCTCAAGCCATGAGGACTTCAAGGGGCCATCTGGCTTGGCCGCACCTCAGAACAGGTCAGGCCCCAGCCAGCCAAGACAATGTCTGTCTCTCCATCTTTTCAAGAAGAATACAAGCCAGAGATTCTTCAGCTTTGTCACCCAGTATCTTGTTCTGGGAATGAATCCCTGCACTGTGAAGAAGTTTGTGGAAGAGCCCAGACTCCTGGAGTCACTCATACTGGGGCCCAAATATGCACCTTCACCCCAAATTTCCCCCTCAGTGTTCCACATCTCGCCACCCAGGGAAGCCCCGCCCCCCGACTCCAAAGCCTCTTAATGGCAATGAAATGCCTCTGCCTGGAAACTCATGGGATTTACAACTCTAACTCAGAGACCCTGTCCACCTGTACTATGGCCCCTCAGTAGAGAAAAGGGGACATCTGTGGCTTACATTCACTTCATTTATTGTAGTTTTCAGCTCCAGAATTTCTACTTTTATAATTTCTGTCTCTTTTTTTTGATATTCTCATTCATATATTATTTTCTTGGTATCCTTTAATCCTCCAACTATGATTTTCTTTAGCTCTTCTAGCATATTTAAGAGTTGATGTAAAGTCTCTGAGGCTCACTCCTGCCCTGGGTGGATTCTGATAAGCAAGCATCTTATTGCCATGTTCCTTTACCACTGCTTTCACTCATCCCTTGCCTCCTGTACCACCACATCACACAAATGAAGCAGATTGGGGTTATTCAACCTAGATGGGGTGAGTAGCTGTTCTCTGCTTCCACTGAGGACAGAACCATAAAAATCAGGTAGAAACTGTATTGGCTATTTTAATGATCACTAATTTCTAGTGCCATGCACTGTGATCATTATATCTACCTCATTTACTCTTCACAACAGCTCACAAGGTAGATGTAATTCTTCCCATTTTAACGATGAGAAAACTACAACTCAGAAGAGTTAAGTAATTTGCCCAAAGTCACACAGCTTATAAGCAACAGGATTTCATTCATCCATTCAACCACCACTGAGTACCTATCAAGTGCTAGGCACTGTTCTAGGCACTGGGCACACAGTGATGAAGACAGCCAATCATCAAATAAATAGAAAATATAATGCCAAGCAGTGATAAGTGCTTTGATGAAAAATACAGGAGGGCTGTGGACTAGAGAGTGCTGTTGGGGGTAGAGCTGAGGCAGGTGCTGTTTTAGCTAGGATGGTTAGAGCAGGCCTCTTGGAGGAGGTGACCTTTGAGTAGAGATTGCAATGAAGCAGGGGAGGGCACCATGTGGAGGTCTGAGGGAAGAACGTTCTAAGCAGAGGGGATTGCAGGGGCAAAGTTCCTGAGGAGGGAATGAGCTCGGTATGTTCAGTGCAAAGCAAGGGAGCACCATGGCTAGAGCAGAGTGGGTAAGGAGATAGGGAACTGCAGTTAGATGACAGAGGTTTGCATTGGCCACAGGGAATACTTGGGGTTTGGTGTGATGAGAAGAGAAAGGAGGGTTTTGAGCAGAGGAACGACATGATCTGAATGACATGACCCAGCTTCTCTGGAGAATGGAGCATACGGGAGAAGAGTGGAGGCAGGGACCCCAGCGAGGATGGGTGCACTGTCCAGATAGACATGATGGGGACTTTGGGCCCATGGGAGTAAGTGTGATGGTTGTGCAAGGAGTCAGCTCGAGTCAGAGCTTTCAGGTTTGTTGATTCCTTGGATGGGGGAAAGAGAAAGAAAAGAGGATGCCAAGGCCTGGGCATCTGGGTGAATAGTGGTGCCCGTGGCCCGTGAGCCATGGCCGCTGAGCCTGTGCATCTGGAGCCTGTGCTCCGCAACAGGAGAGGCCACAACAGTGAGAGGCCCACGTACTGCAAAAAAAAAAAATAATAAAATAATAATAATAATAATAAAAGGAAGAGGCTTTGGAGTGGGACAGACCTGGGTCCAATTCCAGGTTTAGTGCATAACTTTGGGCAGTGGCTTACCCTCCCTGGCCTCAGCAATGATGATTCTAGTAGTCTGCCAGGAGGAAGAAATGAGATAGTCCATGCAAAGCCCTACTTAGCACATACTTAGGCCAGTGCCTGGCATGTGGTCAGCACTCCCTAAATGATAGCTATTATTACAAGTATTATCAGGATCTCATCCATCCCAAATCTCTAGGCAGCTCTGCATTCCAACAGTTTTCTAGAGGTCTGGCTCAAAACTTTTAAACCATCCCACCCACCTGCCAAGAAACCACTCCAGCTTCAGACTAGCTCCAGCACATGGAAGTTTTGTCCTGCACAAAGCAAAAGGGCACTAGCTTTCCCTATGGTCAGGAAGATCCAGGCTGGAGACACTGTCCCCACTGTCAGGTACCTATGGGCAAGAAGTAAAGATCCAAGTGACACTGGTAAAATGGAAGAATAGGCAGTTCCAAACACCCATCCCTCCACAGAAAAATCAAAAGGCACACAGAAGCTGTCAGTATATAGCAACAAAGCAAACACTGAATCAAGAAAAAGTTGACTTTAAAATGCTTCTGATTTTCAAGGAACTCTCTGTCAAAACACTAGCTGAACATAAAGTCAAAGAACAGAGACTTCAGTGACTACCCATGACAAGAAATATGATCTTTGCAAAAACAGTTGGAAAAGTCACTAAACAAATGGATGACTGTAAACCAACAATTAAGAACAGGAACCACTGAGGAAGATGGAGAATCTGATTTCCAGGGTTACAACATTATCATATTCAAATGTCCACTTTTCACCAAAAGTCACAAAATGCATAAAAAGAAAAGGAAAATATGGTCCAGCCAAAGGAAAAATATGAGGATGCTCTGACATTGGACTTACTAGACAAAGACTTTAATTCAACTGTCTTAAATATGCCCAAAGCACTAATGGAAACCATGAGCAAAGAACTAAAGCAAGCCATGAAAATGATGTATGAACAAAATGAGAATAGCAATAAAGAAATAGAAATTATAAAAAGAAACCAATAGAAATTCAGCACCAGAAAAGTATAATAACTGAAATTTCAAATTCACTAGGTGGGAGTGTGCGTTCAGCAACAGATTTAAGAAGGCAAAAAAAGAATAGTGAGTTTGAAGACAGGCCAATTGAAATTATCCAGTCTGAGTAGCAGAAAGAAAAAAAATGAAGACAAGTGAACAGAGCCTAAGAGATTTGTGGGATACCATCAAGCAGAGCAGCATAAATGCTATGGGAACCCCAGAAGGAGAAGAGAGAGAAAAAGGGACAGAAAGAATGTTTAAGGAAATAATGGCTGAAAACATGCCAAACTTGATGAAAGATTCAAGTCTACACATCCAAGAAGCCCAATGAACCCCAAACTGGTGAAGGCCTAAGAAAAAGATCTTAAAGGCAGCAAGAGAGAAGTGAATCACTCATATAAGAGATCTTCAATAAGATTATCAATCAATTTCTTATCAGAAACCACAGAGACCAGAAGTCAGTGAGGTGATATACTTAAAAAAGAATACTATGAACAACTGTACACCAACAAATTAGATACTCTAAAGGAAATGGACAAATTCTTAGAAACACACAAATTATAAAAATTCACTGAAGAAAAAATTTTAAAATCTCAACAGCCCTATAACAAGTAAAGAGATAGAATCAATCATTTGTTTAAAAAACAAAACCCTTCCAACAAAGAAAAATACAGGACCACTTAGTTTCACTGGTGAATTCTACCAAACATTTAAAAAAGATTTAACACCAACACTTCTAAAATTCTTCACATAATTGAAGAGAAAGGAACACTTACCAACTCATTCTATGAGGCCAGCATTACTCTGATACCAAAGCCAGATCACAAGAAAATTACATCACTTTACATCATTACATTACTTCACGAGAAATCATTAATTACATTACATCATTACATCACAAGAAAATCACTAATACCATATATATACACAAAAAATCCTCAGTAAACTACGAGCAAACTAAATCCTGCAACATATAAGGATTCGACACCATGACCAAAAGAGATTTATCTGAGAATACAAAAATGATTCAACATAAGAAAATCAATCAATGTAATACACCATAATAATAGAATGAAGTAAACAAAGAGAGAGATAATCTCAATTGATGCAGAAAAAGCATTTGATGAAAACCAAACCCCTTTCATGACGAGAATGTTCAGAAAATTAGAATAAGAAGGGAATTTTCTTAGCATGATAAAGCCACATATGAAAAACCCACAGCTAACATCATACTCAATGGTGAAAGACTGAAAGGTTTCCCCCTAAGATCAGGAACAAGACAGGATGCTTGCTTTTACCACTGTTAATCTACACTGTACTGGAAGTTCTGGCCAGAGCAACTAGGCAAGAAAAAGACGTAAAAGGTATCCAAATTTGAAAGAAAGAAGTAAAACCATCTTTGTTCATAGGTAACATGATCTTATACATAGAAAATTCCAAAGAATCCACAAAAAAGTCTACTAGACATAGTAAACAAATACTACCCAAAGCAGTCTACAGCTTCAATGCATTTTCTATCAAATTCCAATGATTTGGGGGCAAAAATCAAAAAGCCAATCCTCAAAAAATTCATATGGAATTGTGAGGGACCCCGTGGAGCCAAACAGTATTGAAAAAGAAGAACAAAGTTAGAGGACTCACATTTCCCAATTTTGAAACTTACTCCAAAGCTACACTAACATCCAGGTTGGGGAGGCAGCATCTCAGACTGGGCAAGGACCAGGGTGACTCTCTCTTTCAGAGGGGACTGTCAGCACCTCAACATTTTCTCACTCTTTCTGTGCTGATGCTGGCAGCAGCCTTGCTTCCAACTGGGGACATTTACTGTTCCACATTTTTATGAGGAAAGAATGAAATGGCCACAGAGAAATTCAGAGAAGCAGGTTGGAGTCAGGGCTTGGCAAGGTGATGAAGAAGGGCAGGAGTCTCTGCTCTGTGAGACTTCCCCCCCCACCCCCCACTCCAAATCTATGGTCGTGGGATAGGGGAATGCCACAACCAGAAGGGCCCTTAGAGACCGAAGTCCACTCAACTCCATTTTACAGATAGGGAGACTGAAGTCTGGAAATGGGAAGGGAGTCACCCAAAGTCACACAACGGTTGAACTCAGTGAACAGTAGGACTACTGGGCTGGAAGACTTCTTAAATGTACCCTAGCTTTCCTAGCAACCCCCAATTTAATGGAGACATGCTCTCAATAGCATTCCCAATGGCAGGTGATTGTCAGGCTGTGGTTTAAATACCTGCAAAAACAAGGGGGGTCACTACCTCCCAAGGCTGACCTGTGTTTCTGGCCTCCTGAGGACAAGTGGGCCGATTGAGAAAGTTCCCTCCTGTTCAGCGCGCCCTGCATGACCACGGTAAGGCCCATCTCACGTTGAGCCTCCAGAGAAACCTGGGTAAGTCTTGCCTCCCACCAGGTCTCACCTTACTCCCCTCTCTCTCTCGTCTGAGCACCTCCCCATTTTGCCTGTGCCTGGGATTTTGTTCCAGCAAAGAAACAAAGGGTCTCCATTTCCAGGAGCTGGCTCAACATATAATTTCTGAGCATCACTAACCTCTAAATACAGCCGAACGGCTCTCCTCCCAAATCCCTCTTTGTGCGGAGACCAGAAGTGGGAAATTTTCAGGGTCCTTTGGGGTATTTGAAGGGCCTTCATCCAGGGTGGCCTGAATGCTGTCAGTCTGAACTCACACAGCCACACCTGAGCTTGTAGGAAAAGGTAAGCCAAAGCCCCTGGGGCTCTGGAAATTGTCAGCACCTCCAGGGCCTAACTTTGCTTGGGGAAGAGCCCCTCTCTAACTCTCCCCCTGCCCCAGCTCTGACAGCCTGATGTCCCACTTTTCCTGCCCACCCCACCCCACCCCCACCGACACTTCAATAACAAGACCCATTGTCTATGGTAATCTCAACTTCTTCTCCATTTTACAGGTGGGAAAATTGAGACTCTCAGCGAGGTTGGGCTGCTGCAGATTGTGGGTTCAGCACTTGGAGCCTCCCAGGAGCCTGTGGGAATGCTGTCTTCACTCACCCCCACCCTCCTGAGCGCTTGGTCTGACCTACTTGCACACTCTGGGCAGACCTTGTCTCACCTGACTCTGACATGCCCAAGGCTGGGAAAGGCCTAGAGAAGGCTCAAAGCCTGGACCCCAGGAAGGCACTGCTGATGGTGGGCCTAGTGACTATCACCATTATTAGCAGTTGGCTTTCCTGCCCATGCACATTTGCCCATAGCCCTATGTGCGCACCATGAGGGTGACACCAGCACCAAGGGTCACACTGGGATCTACCCCAGCCCAGCCCAGCCTGCCCAGGTCACCACTGCCCCTGCAGGACCCCACTGATGCCAAATCTGCCTCTGTGTTTGGCAGGAAGCTGGCCTTCACCCTCAGTCCACTCCTCTTGCCCTGTCCTGCTCTTTCTCTTGCATCTCCCTTCTTTGCTCATGGAACTTACTTATAAATCCTGAAAACCCAAACCCCCATAAATTCTCAATTCATTCTGCAGATATTTCCTGTGTTGGGGTTTTCGGCAGCATCTGCTGGTTTGAAGTTCCCTCTTTATTTGTCCTGGGGGCACCATTACTCTCAACTTTAGCAGTTTTCCTGCTCTGTAGTCTTTGCCAGACTCCATCAGAGGAAGAGAAAATTGGTGAAAGAATAATTATTATTATTGTTATAAATATATATTTCATTTTGGTTTCATTTTTTTCCCCTCTAGGCCTTGATGAGAATCTCAGGCAGAGGCTGGCAAGGGGGTGGCTTCTTCGTGGACCTCAGGGCAATGGACTTGCCTTGTCAGAGCCTGGCACTTTGCCCTCCTGATAAAGGCATCTGCCAAAAGGCCATTCTTTGCTATTCTACCCAAATTTGCCCAGTTCTCCAGCAGCTTTCTTCCCACGAAAACTCCTGGCTCAAGTTCCCAAGTCTCCAGGAAGCCTCATTAAGCAAGAAGCAAAGCACCTAAGGCATATGAGTCATTGTCAAATGCATGGGCATGATTATTTCTCACCATGTCCATATAAGGCAGGCATTTTTGGTCCCGTTTTACAGAGGAGGAGACTGAGGCTCTGAGAGGAGAAGATAGTGGTTCAAGGTGATCCAACTAGCAAATAGAAAAGCTGGGATTTAAATCCAGGTCTGACTGGCCCCAAAGCCAATCAATATTCGTTCCACTGGACTACACTCTCTCTCCTCCTCCAAGCTCCTGAACGACATCTTTTATGAACTCCAGTATCTCACACATGGAACCAAGTTGCCTTGTCTTGCTCTATACTTGTTTCAGGAATCCATATGACTATATAGATTCTCAGAATTTGAGAACCTTAGAGATCAATTCGTTTAAGGACTTAATACTACAGAAAGGAAAACTGAGGCCCAGAGAGGGCATGTACCTAGTACACAGCATATTAGTGGCTTTCTTCATGAAATATAAGCCCATTGAGGACAGGAACCATACTTCCCCTTACATTTCTTATACGTGTCTCCCTCTGCCCCCCAACACACACACAGATACACTTGCACACAACACTGGACACAATATTCAGCACAGATAAAACAAACTGACTTGTTCAGTGACACTGACTACTGGGTGCCAGTTAATCTTACTTAACTGTCAGAGTAACCCTGTGTGGTCTAATTTCTGGATGAGATCACAGAGGCCCAGAGATAGGAAGTGGCTTTTCCCAGGTCGCATAGTAAGGAAACAGCCAAGGCAGGATTAGAACTCACAGTCTGACAGACTGTGAGCCCAGGCTCTTGCCATTGTTCCACACAGCCTGGCTTTAGCAACAGAACAACAACCACTGTAGCTAACATTTATTGAATCAGTACTTTGTGTGAAGGGTTACGGTAAGTGCTTTATATGAGTAGTGTGATTTCATCTTTACAATAACCCCATGAAGCTTCCTCATCTTACAGATGAGAAAACTGGGGCCTAGAAAACCTGAGAAACTTCCCCAAAGCCAAAAACCTAGTGAGTTGCTGAGCCAAACTGATTCGTTCCCAGAGTGCTCTTCACGTTCTATAGGAGATCCTCCTTATCTGCAGATAATCGATACCGGGGGCAGGGGGAAAATTCCACTTAAAGTGAATCCATTTCATTTCAAGCAAATCGTAAAAATATTATTTGAATTTATCACCAAAAACGGAACAAACAATTATGAAAAGCAGTTTATGTTTCACAAATTGAGACTGAAACTGCAGTTCTGTTCTAGTTCTTAGGACTAGCAAAGAATGACTCAAGCACTAGTTGCTTTATGGAGTTATTTTTCTGACAAAATGGAATGACTGCACGGCATGACATTTTTACTTTGCTTTTTATAGCATGATCATAAAGAAGATCATTTTATTAAAAAAAATATAGTAATCTGAGGACTTGGTTTCCCCAAGGACATCTCTTAATAATTTGAGTCAAATCATTATTCTTTGAAGCCTGTATCTTGTTCTCATCCTTGTGGACTTGCTCTTCTTCAACTATTAACTGATCGAATTCTGCCCGGTTTTCACGTGTCCGTGGCTTTTCTGAGATTCCGGCAGTCTTCCAATATCACTTTTGTTGACTTCATGAACTCCTAAATCCTTTCTCATATTTGCAGTTTCACTTTGTAAAATTATTGGCACTGTATCTGCTCTTTACCCTCTGATGTTGATAACAACCAGAAAGGACTGATCTTAGATGTTGGTGTCAACCTGGGAAGGAGGCCAGAGTAATTTTATAATTGGCCAGTTCATTAGTGAATATCTTCATGGTCTTTTGCTTTGCTACCAAACTTTCTGACTGCAGGGACTTGGAAAATGAATACTTGGATAATAAAGACCCCTTGTACTACCTCAGTAAGCTCTTAACAATGAACAAGTAATTAGTAATCAGTAAGCACAGCAAATAGGGAAGCACTGGATTTCTATCTCAGCTCTGTCACTTCCTAGATGTGTTACTTTAGGCAAGTTACTCTGTTATTTCATCTCAGTAAGCCTTAGTCTCCTCTTCCGTATGATGGAAATGTGGTAGTATTTTAGTGCCCTTCCTTCCACCTCAAATAAGTAAGCTAATCCAATCACAACTTTTCCTTTCCCTTTGTTAGTGATTGGTTCAGGAATGAACACGTGGCCCAATCCTGGCTGAGGAGACATGAGGGGAAGTCTACCCAGGGACATCTGGGAAAGATTTCCTTCCTCCTAAGGAGACAAAGAGAGAGTTTTTCTTTTCCTCCAGGTGATGGTATGCCTGGAAGTGATGTTTCAAACGGCCTTACACAGCAGTTTTTCTGAGGATGGCAGAACCAAGAGATGAAAAGATCCTAGTTCCCAGTGGACATTGTTGAGCCTTTGATTTTGCCATGCCTGAAACCAGCTCTACCTGTGGACATCCTGTTATTTGAGATAATATACTTCCTAATTGTCTAAGCCAGTTTGATAATGGTTTCTTTTACTTGCCACTTAAAGTAATCCAAATTGGAAAAGCAGAAATAAAATTGCCACTATTTGCTGATGACATGATACTATACATAGAAAATCCTAAAGACACCACCAGAAAACCACTAGAGGTCATCAATGAATTTGATAAAGTTGCCGGATACAAAATTAACACACAGAAATCTGTTGCACTTCTATACACTAACAACAAAAGATCAGAAAGAGAAATTAAAGAAACAATCACAGTTATCATTGCACCAAAAAGAATAAAATACTTAGGAATAAACCTACCTAAGGAGACAAAAGACCTGTACTCTGAAAACTATAAGATGCTGATGAAAGAAATTGAAGATGACACAAACAGTTGGAAAGATATACCACATTCTTGGAGAGGAAGAATCAATATTGTCAAAATGACTATACTACCCAAAGCATCTACAGATTCAATGCAATCCTTATCAAACTACCAATGGCATTTTTCACAGAACTAGAACAAAAAAATTCACAATTAGTATGGAAACACAAAAGACCCCGAATAGCCAAAGCAATCTTGAGAAAGAAAAACGATGCTGGAGGAATCAGACGCGCTGACTTCAGACTATACTACAAAGCTACAGTAACCAAGACAGTATGGTACTGGCACAAAAATAGAAATATACATCAGTGGAACAGGATAGAAAGCCCAGAGATAAACACACGCACATATGGTCACCTTATCTTTGATAAAGGAGGCAAGAATATTCAATGGGGAAAAGACAGTCTCTTCAATAAATGGTGCTGGGAGGGCTTCCCTGGTGGTGCAGTGGTTGAGAGTCCGCCTGCCGATGCAGGGGACACAGGTTCGTGCCCCGGTCTGGGAGGATCCCACATGCCACGGAGCGGCTGGGCCCGTGAGCCATGGCCGCTGGGCCTGTGCGTCCGGAGCCTGTGTTCCGCGGCGGGAGAGGCCATAATGGTGGGAGGCCCGCATACTGCAAAAAAAATAATAATAATAAAAATAAAATAAATAAATGGTGCTGAGAAAACTGGACAGCTACATGTAAAAAAAATGAAATTAGAATATTATTTAATACCATACACAGAAATAAACTCAAAATGGATTAACGACCTAAATGTAAGAACAGATACTGTAAAACTCTTAGAGAAAATCATAGGCAGAACACTCTTTGACATAAATTGCAGCAATACATTTTTCAAGCCATCTCCTAGAGTAACGGAAATAAAAACAAAAATAAGCAAATGGGACCTAATTAAACTCAAAAGCTTTTGCACATCAAAGGAAACCATAGACAAAATGAAAAGACAACCCACAGAATGGGAGAAAATATTTGCAAACAGTGCGACTGACAAGGGATTAGTCTCCAAAATTTACAAACAGCTTATGCAGCTTAATATCAAAAGAACCATCAACTCAATCAAAAAATGGGAAGAAGATCTAAACAGACATTTCTCCAAAGAAGACATACAGATGACCAAGAGGCACATGAAAAGATGCTCAACATCGCTAATTATTAGAGAAATGCAAATCAAAACTACAATGAAACTACATTCTCACACCTGTCAGAATGGCCATCATCAAAAAATCTACAAACAATAAATGATGGAGAGGGTGTGGAGAAAAGAGAACCCTCCTACACTGTTGGTGGGATGTAAATTGGTACAGCCACTATGGAAACCAGTATGGAGTTTCCTTAAAAAACTAAAAATAGGGCTTCCCTGTTGGCGCAGTGGTTGAGAGTCCGCCTGCCGATGCAGGGGACACGGGTTTGTGCCCCGGTCCGGGAAGATCCCAAGTGCCGCGGAGCGGCTGGGCCCGTGAGCCATGGCCACTGAGCCTGCGCGTCCGGAGCCTGTGCTCCGCAACGGGAGAGGCCACAACAGTGAGAGGCCCACGTACTGCAAAAAAAAAAAAAAAGAAAAACCTAAAACTAGAGCTACCATATGATTCAGCAATCCCACTCCTGGGCATATAGCCAGAGAAAAACATGGTTCTAAAGGATACATGCACCCAATGTTCATTGCAGTGCTGTTTACAGTAACCAAGGCATGGAAGCAACCTAAATGTCCATTGACAGATGAATGGTTAAAGAAGATGTGGTACATATATACAATGGAATATTACTCAACCATTAAACAGAATGAAATAATGGTATTTGCAGCAACGTGGATGGACCTGGAGATTATCATACTAAGTGAAGTAAGTCAGACAGAGAAAGACAAATATCATATGATATCATTTATATGTGGAATCTAAAAAAAAGTGATACAAATGAACTTATTTACAAAACAGAAACAGACTCACAGACTTAGTGAACAAACTTATGTTTACCAGGGGGCATGGGTGGGAGAAGGGATAGATTGGGACTTTGGGATTGACATGTACACACTGCTATATTTAAAACAGATAACCAACAAGGATCTACTGTATAGCACACGGAACTCTGCTCAATATTATGTAACGACCTAAATGGGAAAAGAATTTGAAAAAGTATATGTATAACTGAATCACTTTGCTGTACACCTGAAACTAATGCAACATTGTCAATCAATGATTCTTCAATATAAAATAAAAATTATAAAAATAAAACATCCTAATGGACACAAGTAACTGTTTCACACAGATTTTAGAATTAAATAAGATAATACATGTAAAGGGCTTAGTTTAGTACTTAAAACATGTTATTTTAAGTACTTGGAAATTAAAAAGTACTTGCTTACTTATTTACAGCTAAAAATGGGGTTTTCTTGTGCCTTCTTTTAGGGAAGGGACAAAATAGCAAATGTACATCTTCCTACACATACTCATGGTTAGGGTTTTTTCTGGGATTGGGATAAAAGGTGAGAGCCTTGATTCTGTCCTAGAACAATCAAGGGTTGATGTCCATCTGAGGTCAGATTGGTTGAGTGTAACTTGGTTGTTTTGACACACCAGCTATGTCAGTAAAGAGAGGCTAAAGAAATAAAGAAATGCACATCAGCTACAGTCTAGAACCTTCCTTGTCAGGATCTAGTGCATCTCTAAGAAGTTCCAGAGTTTTCAAAACAGGTCTCACAAGGAAACATTTACAGAAACTGAAATTTTTCAGCCTAAAAAGAAAGCACTGAGGCCAGAGAAGAGTTCCTTCTCCAGTATTCATCTCAGATAATGGCGCCACCATCCATTCAGAAACCAGAAATTATCTTTGATATCCCCTTTTCTCACCATCCTCCCTCATATACAGTACAGCCCCAAGTCCTATTAGGAAAACTCAATGAAATAACAATGCCTGAAAGTAAATGCTCAGTAGGTGCTTGGTACATATTAAGTGCCCAATAGGAGGTAGCTGCTATCATTCTCAGTCAACATACCAGCCCCAGGATGGGCACCAAGATATTCCGTTGGTTCCCTTGAACATATTGGTACTGGGTGACATTTTCACAAGGAAAATGAGCAACAAAAAGAAAAAGGAAATACTGTCATTTACAAAACTACATACAGCATAAACACAATCTGTCTGGATTAATTCCAGTTTAATCCTGGTGTAAAACTGGTTGAGCTTGGTGGATCTCCAAACCCTGTCTCTTGAAGTGATAACATTACATTCCTGATGACTTGACACAACCCCAGAGTCCTGATGACCTGTCTTACCGCCGTCACTCCCTGCCTGCTTCTGCCATGTGGCTTCCCCCACCCAGAAGCTTGGACTCTTGTCTCATTCTTACACAAGTGACAACTTCCTAACCCTTCCATTTACAACCCCCGCCCCCACCCCAGTAGCTCTGGTCATCGAGACACAGCTAGCTCACAGCTGACTGGCAGAGCTGTGGTGATTGATGTCCTTGTGCCTCATAGAAGGAAGAGGCCTTTAGAAACCTAGGGTAGCAGCCCTGCTGTAGTAGATGATGTTTGTGCCAGGGTCAGACCCCCTTTTCCAGCTGGTGCATGCATCCTCTGCCACTATGAGTGCCGTGGCTAACAGCAAGACCTCAGAGACTTGCCCTTGGCTGACGGAGGCCAACTAATCCAGAGTCGCATGGGAGGTTATACGTGCTCCCCGTGGGGAATGGGGTTGGGGGGGCAATAAGTGATTGATACAGGAGTACAAAAGTCCAGTCCCTCCCCTCAAGATGGTATAACACTGTGATGTGATGTATGCTCCAGAGCCCCCACATCTACTCTAGATCAGGTCAAGTCTAGAATTCACCACAGACCAAATCCTTTCTTGGCCACCTCTTCCCTATCCAGCTCTCCTGCCTCGCTTTCGGGCTTTTCCAGAAGGGCATGATGGCAATGAATCACATGCCCTGATCCCTGCTTCAGGCTCCATGTCTCAGGAACCTGACCTAAGACATTCCCTCACAGCTAGAATTTGTATAAACACTCACTAGAGCAAGCCCTCTTTTCTTCCTCTAAAAAGAGAATCTCTTAGGGAAATCCATAGGTCCAGATCGAAAATAGAACCTGGTTTTAATCACACTGTAAGCCAGACAAGCATGCAACCCACAGAAAGAAGGACAGCCTTTCTTCACACTACTCCCCAGGCTCTGGGCTTCTCACAGTTGGATAAACTGTTCCAGCCAAAGGTGCCAGCGCCAGGGCACTCTCCTTTGGACAGCTGATCATGGACATGGAGAAAGCAGATTTCTAAGATGATGGAGGGGAGAAATGTTAAGAACTGGTCAGAGTCTCCAGGGCAGGTAGCTTCTCAGGCCAGCATCCTCTGGGTGCTGCCCTCATCTCTGGAAATTGATGTTGACCTAAATAGTGAAGATCTGAGAGAATGGAGAGAAACAAGATTTGATTCGGCAGAGATGGGCTATCCATCCATTTCAGTCCAAACCTTAGCCCAGGACATCCCTGTGGTCTTATCAGGACAAACCAGGACCATCATCAGTCTCTTGCTCCTTCCAGCCACCTGATAATCTGCACTTCTCACTCGATAGAACATTATGCAAATTTCATGTTTAACAGTGGTCTGCTGGTCCTATACTTGACGTCTAGATTAGTCCTAACAAAGGATTTCCTGACATTAGCAGGAAAATGTTCAGCATTACCTCGAGTGGTTGGTAAATGTCATATTCCAAATAATGAAGACATGAGCAACTCACCACTCCCACCACTTTTCAAGTGTTAGCAACTTGAATCACAAAATCAATCAGGAAAGATAACATCATTAAAGCAAAAGTGCCTTGACATCTCAGCTGTAATGTTTTCTGAATCCCCGACCCCCCCCAATCCATCTTTGGCCATCTGTCTGCTTAATGTTTGCTATTTGAGAATGATTCTCCTCTAGGTCTCTGGTGGCCTTGCATTGCAGCTTTCTCCACCCCTCCCTTCTTGGCAGCCAGTCCTGTATGGAATTCAGAGTGATTCCAGTAAGAGGAATTTAGGTGAGACCTAAGGAATGACATTCTCATTTAAAAAGATAGAAAGCCCTGGAAAAAATTGGAGGGAAGTTATGGGATATCCACGGGGGTGGAGCCCTTAGAGAGATCCAACCATCGCAGAATCACAGATTCATGGAGCTTCAGGGCTGCAGCAAACTTAGGGGGCATTGAATCTAACCTCTCATCCCAAATTCACATCTTCTCTGCAGCCTTTCTACTAAGTGCTCAGCTCAACCGTGTTGGTGCACCACCAGTAGTGGAGAGCTCACTCTCTCTCAAGGCAACCAGTTTTCTGAAAGAATAGCTTGGACTCTGAGAAATTTCTTCCCGGTACTGAGTCCACATGTGCCTCCCTATAACTGCCACCTCTTATCGCAGTCCCCTGGGGCCAGGCAGAACATGCCTACTTCTTGTGTGGTCTAAAGTCTCTGAGGTCACACCTCCAGGCTTAATAGCCCTAGTTCCTCCAGCTGCTCCTCACAGAAGTGAGCTTCAAGCCCCTCCCCAACCTCCTCACTGTCATGCAGACATGCACCAGTGTGCCCCCAACGTATGGGGACCAGAACTGGACACGGATTCCAGAGGGCAGAGAAGAGAAATGCCATTCCCTACTTCATTTGGTCTCTTTACTTCTGTTGTTGCATCCCAAGTTTACAGGAGTTTTCAGGGTGGCGTTTCTGCTCCATGCTTCCTTTTACTCCTTGGAAGGGCTTCCTCTACTGAGGAGATCAGCTCATCACAGTGAAGTCATGGTGCCTGCTCTGTGCCTGGCTGGGTATACTTGTGTGTCCTTGGGTGAGCAAGTCCAGCTGGCTGAAATTGTAATGAGGATTCTAAAAGTACCCACCTCCTAAGGTTGTCATAGGAAGTAAATGAGATAATGGAGAGAAAATGCCTGACACATGGCAAGAGCTCAGTGTACGTTAGCTCCTTCCCCTTCCTCACTTCTCAGCCCCAGGGTCTGGCTAACAGCTGGGGGCATCTCCAAGCCCCTGTGTGAAGGGGAAGCCAATGGGTGGAGTAACAGGACAGTAACCAGATGGCCCAGATTTCCGGGGACAAGCTTCATTGTAAATATTCTGTTCTGTGATCAGATGATACATTAGACAATCTGGCCTGATTTTTTTAGTTTGAAAAATATGGTCACTCGAGTTGATGATGACATAGCATGGATGTCTGATCTTGGACCAGCAGGCCTGAAATGGCAGGGCTTGTGTCCTGGTCAGGAAATGAAGTGTCCACACTGTGTGGTGAAATTGGGCAGCGATCTTAGCGTGAGAAGGAGCACAGGTGGAGGATAATTCAGGCCTCTTTTCTCCAGCTCTGGGATCCAATGTGGGCCCCTTTTTCACGGACCTGGTCCCTGCTCTAGGGTGGATTAGGCTTGGGCTGAGGAAGGCAGGACGGTCCAACACAGAGGACTGAGTGCCCCTCACAGTCGGCTGGCTGCCTAGCCTCACTGGAGGGCAGGCCAGCGGGGAAGGGAGCTTGTCGATGCTGGCACAACCGTGGCCCTCCTGCCGTTGAAGACTCGCCTCGTTCCTGCTCTCCCTTGCCTTTCTCCTCTTGCACCGCCTCCCTCTGCCTCTGACTGTGTATCTGTCTCCTTTTCTAGGTCTCCCTCATTTTGTGGCAAATATTGGGTAGATCCCCAGGGAAGTTATCATGTATACTGTCCAAGGAGGCCTTCAGACAAAAGAGCTGAAGTCTGGGAATCGGGGGAAGAGCCGGGCTGGGACTAGTCTCTGCTTATCCAAACTTTGCTTGTGTGATCTCAAGTAAATCACATCGTCTCTGAGGCTCAGTATTCCCATGTGTCACATGGCAGGTTGGGACTAAGTGGCCTCTAAAGGTACTTCCAGCTGGAAAGTTCCTTGATTTTAGCATATGTGTGTGGCTATATCCCGTGGAGTCTCTGCACATCCTTGTTTTCTCTGAACCGTCAACGTATTTCTGTCTCTCTGTCCCTCTCCCTCCCCCTCTACCTTCTCTGCAGTTCCCTCTCCCTCTCTGTCCAGTCCCCACCCCCAACTTCCTCCCTCTCAGATGTCCTGTCCTGCCTTTTACCATTGCTGAGGATGCTGCTTTTCAGCAAGCAGCCAGTTATCCCAGCTCTGGGTGTCCCAGGCCCCTCAGCCTGGCCACTCTGCCACAGGGGCCCCCCACACACTTAGGGGACCAATCAAGCCAACTTTGGGCCTGAGGAAGGGGGCTGGGCAAGCCAAGAGGCAAGGCCTAGGCTGCCTACCATGGTCCTCTACTGCCACCTGTCGTTAGTCTGGAGTGACATCGCTTTGGGGGCTGTCTGGACCCACAGGGGCCACAAATGCTGCTCCTGCCAACAGGAATCCATTACGTACAGTGTCCTGCCAGGCCTGATTTAAAGCTCATCCTGTAATCCGTCTTGCGCCCCCTCTGGGCCTGTCTCCGGTTTCCTTGCCTGTGAAATGGATGGAAGTTGTCTTCAGCTCTGGCAGAGAGGTGAGAAGTGGGGGCTCAAGGGACACCTGGCTTTGCATCCTGCCCCTGCCCTTGGCTTGGTGGGTGACCTGGGGTGAATCCTTCTTCTTCTTTGGAGCCTGTGGGGAGACACGGTTGAGAAGAAAGGGGCAAGGTGGATTCCTGTTTATTTCAGGCAAGCAGTACATGGCTGAGAAGCTGGAAATGGATACGCCCCCTGTGCCTACAAACCTTTGGCCAGGCCACAGCTCCATCTTAGCAGCCAAGCCTTTCCATTCATTCATCCATGCACTTACTCACCCATTCATTCCACCGAGCAGCCCAGGGCTGTGGAAAACAGCACTTCACTGGGAATCAGGAGCCTTGCCTTTTTGGCTCAGCTCTGCCACTGGCTCCCTAACCTGAGGCAAGCCTGTGCCTCTGTCGGAGGCTTCATGCTCTCTTCTGTGATACGAAGGGGTTGGGATAGACCAGGGGAAGTTCCCCATTCTGCCATTCTGAAAGGATGATCCTCTGATTGCAAGTATCCTGCCAAACATGCCAGGTGCTGGAGCAGTTACAGGTTCCTTCTCAGACACCAGGGATATTCTGCCTCATACCCCGCGAACTCCTTCTATCCACCCCCTAGACCTCTAGCTGGTCTTCGCAAAACCAACCAACAGGGGAGCCCTTGTTGAGTTCCCCCTTCCTTCCCACAGGGCACTGTCAGGTCACGTGGCTGGCACAGAGGACTAGACATTATCTAGCCCTGCCCACTTGGGTCCAAGAAGACCGGCACTTCCTGGCACCAACAAGCCCTTTAGGCTTCCTCCTGGCGGTGCCAGCCCCGGAGTCCCCGGAGGATGAATGAATGCACTGGAACTGATCTGAGTCCAACCTCAGAGTCCAAATTCCTGCCTCTTCAGGTCTGAGGCCGTCAAAACTGCTGCTGCGCAGCAAATGATACCTGAAAACAAAGCCCTCTCGGGGTGCAGAGAAGCCCAGCCCGGGAGCTGGTGGCCTACTGGCCCAAGCCCTGCCCCCAGAAACACTTAGCTGAGGCAAGGGGCCCTGGGCCAGCTGTGGCTACTCAGATTGGCTGCATTGCCATCAGCAATGCGCCGTGTGTGGAATTACAGCCAGGTAGCAGCCTCTCAAGAGGAGCTGCCTACTGGTGTCTGAGAGCTGTTCCTCATCTCCCCACCCCTGCAAGCCTCTCACCCCCTCCCAGCCGCCCATGAGGGAGGTCCTGCCCACATCTGCTGCTGGCCGTCACATCTGCAATGGATTACAGGGCTGGCCCCGGCTCAGGCTCATCCCAGATGTGGATTCCCCTGGAATGTGCCTTCTCTCTAATTGTCCACCCTCTGAAGGGTCCCGGCCCCCTCCTCTTTGTCCGCCCCTGCTGCACCCCAGCTAGCGTGCTGAGGCCTTCCTCCTTTCCCACAGCTTGCACCGGAACAGCCACAGCCGGGACCAGGGCCAGCCTGGTGGGGGGCCGCACTCTCCTCCAGCCTGGTGGGGGGGACTGGGGGGCCGGAGGTCTCAGCCCATCCCCCCTCTTTTTTCCTGGGGCCAGGCACTGGGGGGCAGAGGGGGAAAACTCTGGAAAACTCACTAGAGGTGAAAGAATTCGGTTTTGCAGTGCAGGCTCCCCTAATCCCTGGCCCTTCCTGGGAATGCCATTAACCTCCCCAGCCCCACTGATGAAAAGAACAGCTCTTCCCTGGGCCAGGCCAGCTCCTCAGGGGCTCCCAAATGACAGCCTGACTGGGCAAAGTGGCTCCCCTGGGTTCCAGCCGGCATCTTCATGCCCTGGCAGTTGCAACAGCCTCCCAAGTGGTGGCATTGGCTCCAGTCTCTCTCACTTTAGGCAATCCCTCACAGAGCCTCTGGAGATATTTTTAAGGCACAAATCTCAGCCCAGACTTTGGCTTTGAAATCCACCTCTGCCACAAACTGGCCACGTGGTCCTGGGTAAGTGACTTCACCTCTCTGAGCCGCAAAAATCCTCCTGTGTGAAGTGAAGATACTACCATCATTCCTTTCAGCTGACATTTATTGAGTGCTTACTATGCGCCAGGCTCTGTTTTAAGCAATTTACACGTCTTACCTCAGAAACAGGTGCCATTATTGCCTCTGTTTTTACAGATGAAACTGGGCCATTGAAAAGTTGCAGAACAGGCCCGAGGTCACACAGCTAGTAAGTGGTGGAGGCAGGATTTGAACCAGGCCGGCTCACACCTGAGCCTATAGACAAGAATGATTCCATTAACAGAACCTAATGTAACCTGTATTATTATTAAAAATCATCATCTGATTATCTCCCTGCTTAAAAACCAATAGGTCCCCAATACTTACGAAATAAAGCTCAAATTCCCAACCTGGCCTTTAAGGTCCTTCAGAATCTAGTCCAAGTCCGATATTTTACCTTTACTCTGGCCCCTTTCCTCTAGCTCTTTTAGACCACATTTACCATTTCCTCTCTTTTACATTCACTGCTCTATGCCTGTGTACTTTGCAGTTCTCTGTGCATGAAATCCCTTTCTCTGTACACCTGCTGTTCTACTCATTCTTCAACGTGAAGGCCAACTGTCAGCAACCCTGAAAAGCCTTTCCAGACAACTGATTCCTCCTACGTGCACCCATGGCATTTTGTCCATGTATCTATTACCATGCTTTTTACACTATATTCTAAGGGGAAAGTCTTGTCTCCTTTCTGGGCTTCAGTATCCCTGGTGGCTAGTGTCTTCCAGACTTGCCTTCCCACAACCTTGAAGATCAGTGCCTGAGTAAGTTCTAGACTGGATATGATGCCAGCCAACAGCTTGGAGAGGGTATATGGAGGCAAAGAGAAGAGATGGCTTGGGAAGGAGGGACGAGATCTGGAGTCCTGACACCACTTCTCGCTTTCTCCCTGCCAAGACTCTTGCCTTCTCCTTCACAACCCTCATGAAAGTCTACTTCCTCCAAACAGTCTTTCCTGACCAGTTCCAGAAACTGCTCACCCTTCCACGACACCCCAACCTGGGAATGACTGCCTCCAATAAACCTACCCGCGGGCAGATCAACCACGGTGGTTTGTTTAGCTTAAGGGTGCCCTACCCAGGGATCTTTGTCTGCGCATCTATGTGTCTGGATGTCTGTCCATATTTCTGTGAGGATTGGTGTCCTCCATTTGGAGGGCCTGTGTCCAGAAAACTGATCCAGGCCAGAAGCCCAAGGTGAGAGCCTAAGCCTCAGGATCCCAGTCCTTCCTTCTCCCAGACATGAAGCAGAGAAAGAACCAGGGCACAGCAGATCTGGGAGGGCCTTTAGAGCTCATCTGGTCCACTGCCACCCACTTGTCCCCTAGTGGTACAGATGAAGAGCTGCTACTTGAATGTGTTCAAGGTCCCACAGCTAATCAGAGACCAAGCTGGGAGTAGTGCTCTCTTCATGGCACCAGCAAATCCTCAGTTCCCAGCCCCCAACCTCTTAGTTCAGGGTCAAAGCCTGAGCTGCTTCCACTGGAGTTAGGAATTGGGCTGAAAATCCCAGTCCAGCCAAGGCTTTCTGGGCCCCTTCAAATGCTGTTCTTCTAGGAGGTCTTCCCAAATTAGCCCTACCCCATTCTAACCACCTCCCTACTGCCACCTCTTCATCATGGGTGCCTTCACAGCACACTAAGCTGATGAAGGTAACCCTGCTCTCCCTCTGCCACGTGGTGTGACATATGCCCTTCCTGTGGTCTGTGTCCCCTCTTAAAACAACTGACTGACTGACAGACAGATGGACAGATTGACTGGTTGATTGCCTAGCTGGCCAGGGCCGGTTGACAGACAGATGGGCTGTCTGGTTGTCTAATTGACTGACAGACTGTCTTGCTGGCTAATAGAGACGGACAGTTGATTGACAGGCTGACTGACAGACAGATGAACTGACTAACTATCAAAAGACCCCAGAGGGTTCAAGGAAACCGGCACACCAAGCAGAGGGACAACACATACTGAGAATCCCTCTGTGAGCTTTTGTCAAGACACCTCCAGCAGCCTGTCACCAATGAGACACAATGAGACAGTGGGAAGTGGACAGGGGGCAGGGGGAGAAGGGCTAATGGAAACCAGATGTGTTGCTGACCTGCCTCGGTGAGGTGACCCAGGCAGGAGACTGACCTGGCTCCTGGCACCAGTATGGTCTTGGTGGGCACCTTGCAGAAAGACAGGAAGGAGCCAAGAGGGCTGGGCACGTGGGCCCCTGCCCCTGAGCGTGTGGAACCTCATCTGGGCTTGCAGGAAGAGGAGCCGCATCCTTCTCCCTGTCATAGCCTCCGTCTAGTTGACATTTAAAACGAACAGACCCCGTCCGGCGTTTTCCAAAGAGCAGGGCCCTCAGTAGGCTCACAGGATTTTGAGCTGGTTGCTATTAAGCTCTTTGCAGTTGGAAGGCACTCCATTTCCCATTCAAACCCTCATCATTTTGCTGACAAGCAGAAGTGTGTTGGGGGCCGCTGTCTCATGTTTTTCAAGCTTGGTCATTCCATCTCCTCTGTGTCCATCACTGCTCTCTTCCTGCGTTCCTGGAAGGGTCAGGTGTACACTGGATGTGAGATGGAGTTTCCTTCCTTCCCTCCTTTTGAGCCTTAACTAAAGAAGCCCACGGACAAAGCCTCAGGCCCGCAGAGGAAGAAAGTGGGAACCTCACTCCCCTCCCCAGTCTGGCAAAGAGCAACAAGCTGGGCCTGCAAGAGAGGGGCCCCTGGGATCTGGGAGTCCAAGAGAGGGAGGAAATCCCGCTTTCAGACTGCCGGTTCCGTGGTCAGTCACACATAATTGCAGTCATAACAAACACATTTGAAGCTCACAGGCCTGTGCAAAACAATGTGATTAATAAGAGAAGACATAAAGCAAATTAGCATGCCAGACAAGCAAATTGTTTTCAGGGTGATGGAGCCTACCAGAGGCCAGGCCGCCCTGCTGGCCGCCTCACTCCCCAGCTTCCTCCTGCCCTATCAACTTCTGGTCTTTCCCACTTACTTCCTCCTGGCAAGGGCCAGCTGTTACCCACATTCTAGGCGGAAGGAGGGGCAACAAGGGAGGGGACAAGGCCATAGGCAGTTTGCAGTGAGGACAATTGAAAGGGTGTGGACTGGGAGTCAACAGACATGAGTTCTAGTCCTGGTTCTGCTGTGAATCAGTTCTTTGGTGCTGGTGGTTTAACAGGACACTCATTTCAGCTCAACATGAGGAAGAAATTTCTGGAAGTCTGAACTGACCAAGGGGGAAATTGAACTATTATACTAGCAGTGTGCAAATAGAACATGGGCTTAGCTCATCCATTGGCATGTTGTTGAAACAACACGTTGAATGCTTACTTGCCACCGTGTGGTTCTACAGCTCTGTGGCCTTAGACAAATCACTTGACTGCTCTGAATCTTGAGTTCCTCATCTGGGAGGAAGGAATAATGGAAAGCCCTGTCGACCTCCCTCACAATGGTATTGTAAGGCCTAAAAGAGATGCTGTGTGCAAGAGTCCTAGGGGAAGGACTAGAGAACATTTAAGGGATGATTCTGGGTGTCACTGCTTTCCAACCTCCAGCATGGCCTGTGCTGCTGGGAGAGCAGGCAGCCTCCCGGTTCAGCCCTTCTGCTTCTGCCGAATCTTCCCAGCTCCTACGACCCAAATGAGATCCCATCTCATCACTTCCCTGACCTTACCAGCCTCCTGACCTCTCTGTTCTGAGCTGGCACAGATGGTGACATTTGTAGAATTCACTAGATATTTATTCACCTGCTGTTTCTCTAACATCACCTTGAACTGTTCCTAAAGGCTTTCATGGTCCTTGGCTCTCTCCTCATCCACACCATATTTAGTTCTTCATCACACATTTTGTTTCCAAAAGCATTAAAAGCAGAAGCTATACTGCAAGCTCCATGAGGGCCAGAACTAGATCTCACGCATCCTGAGAAGACTGGGCATCGGATCAGAGTTATGGATTACACATACCACAAATAGTCCCAGCTAGCTTCCTCATATGGGAAGCATACAGCTCAGAGAATCACCTAGACGACTGAGAGCTAATCATTGAACAAGAAATATGAGGTCCAGCCAAGATCCCTCCCTGGGAACAGACTGCTACGTGCTGTCACTAACACTCCACCTCTGGACACTCATCCCTGTGCCAGCAGATTCTCAGTTCTGCTGTAGTCATCACAAATAATCTCTCGCCGTTGGTAGAATTATCTGACTGGCCATGTTTAGGTCACGTGACTGTGCCTATATCTGTGAGGGAGCTGGAAAGGGAACTTTCTTTGGTTTCTGGACTGCTTCCCAAATATCTCGACAGTACTCCCCCCACCCCCGCCCCACCCCTGCCAAACAGGCAGGGTGTTTAGAAACTGGTTAGTCACCACAGCCCACTCCCACCTAGTGCCAAAGCAGTTATTCAATACTTGTGGGCTGGAGTCAGTTTAGGTGTTTACAGAGGTTTTTCAGAGTCCTCTCAGCCTCTAGTCTGTCTACACTACTGTTACATGCCACACTGCTGTGGTGAGCCCCTCAAACTTGCTTCACAGTGAGGCATCTCACAGAAGCCCCTAAGTGGGGCACTGGAACGTATCATCCCTGCTCAGCCTCAGTTTGTAATGACCCACCTTCACCCAGGCCTCATACCCTACCTTGTCCTACCTTCAACTCTCCAAGCTAAAGTCTTCATTGTTTACCCTCCTGTTTCCAACGTCACCTCATCTTTTGGCTCTAATACTTTTTCTTATTTTCCAACCTATGACCTCTCAACAATCCTGACTCTATCCCAGCAACATTGTTGCAGGCTGCCTTTGGTAACATCCCATGCCACACACACCAGATCAAGGGAGCCTCCAACTCCAGTAGCATGGCTCCATCCCCGACATGAACCAGCCTCTCCCCCAGAGTATATTCCCACTTTCACTACCAGAGCACCAGACCTGTTAGGAAGGACATGCGGTGGAGGCGGGGATGGTGGGTAGATGGCCAACAGTGGCCACTCTACTTGGGTCAGATATTGCCCATGAAATGATTGTCATGGCTCTGTCTTTATTTTCACCTTTATCTGCAGCCTCATTGCCTTGGGGAATAGGGCCTGAATTTGCTGGAAACCTATGCCAGAGGGTCTTGGATAATTCACACAGGAGTGAGTCCTGTGCTGCCCAGCCTGGAGCCTCTTCAGATTGGCTGGGAGCTTTCTCCCTATCTAAGGTAAGGCTTGGGGGGTTTCTAACCCTCACTGTCCTTCGTGTAGCTGCCAACAATTCCATACTCCTCCCTATAGTTACTTCTGCATCAACCACCAAAACTTGAGTTTGGGCCGAAAAAGTAGGCTCAGTTGCTCCAGCCTACATCTAATCACTCATAATAACCTCCACTTCAATCTCACAATGTCAAGTAATTGTATCGACAGGAATAATTCCAGTGGGTTGTGAGACAGCCAGCTGTCCATCAAAGATTTGCGCTTCCCTTCCACAGTATAAAGTTTTTGCTGGGAACCAACTGTCCAGCCAGGGACTACATGGATCTCTGAATGATAACAGGAAGAAGAGCACCCCTACCTCTGCAGACCGCATTGCACTGATGTGAGCTAGCAGTACACTTCCATTATGTTAAGCCTCTGAGATTTCAGAGTCGGTGTTGCAGTGGTCAAATACCTTAAGCCAGTTGTGCAGCCCCAAGATTGTCTCCTGAAGACTGGCTTTGAGAGGCTCTGGTCAGCAGTTTTGATCCATGCTTGATTCTTTGCAGGGCTTTTAGGCTCCCTTTCCTACTGCCTTATATAAATAGGAGATTAATCTTGTCCAGAAAATAGAACTTTGGATCCTCTTTGGCCAAGAACTTGACATGTGCTTCCCCAGCACTTTCTCTTTTCCAAAGGACTTACACTAAAATCAACCACCAACTATAGCTGAAGGATTTCGTACTTTCAATCCATGTACTCTCATAAGGATGAGCCCCTGCAAGCTTTCTAATGTGCCTCCTTGGCATAGTCTTCAAGATGTCTCTTTTTAAATTTAATTTAATTTAATTTAATTTTTTAAAATTAAAGTATAGTTGATTTACAATGTTTCAGGTGTATACTTGGCATTTTCACTGCCATGGGCCCAGGTTTGATCCCTGGTCAGGGAACCAAGATCCCACAAGCTGCAGTGCAACCACAATAAGTAAATACAATGTTTCAGGTGTATAGCAAAGTGATTCAGTTATACATGTGTGTATATATATATTCGTTTTCATAGTCTTTTCCGTTATAGGTTATTACAAGATATTGAATATAGTTCCCTGTGCTATACAGTAGGACCTTGTTGTTTATCTATTTTATATATAGTCGTGTGTATCTGTTAATCCCAAACTCCTAATTCATCCCACCACCCCCCTTTCCCCTTTGGTAACCGTAAGTAAGTTTGTTTTCTATGTCTGTGAGTCTGTTTCTGTTTTATAAGTAAGTTCATTTGTATCATTTTTTAAGATTCCACATATAAATGATATCATATGATATTTGTCTTTCTCTGTACAAGACATTTCTTTTTAAAAATATGGATTCTCTAGGGCTTCCCTGGTGGCGCAGTGGTTGAGAGTCCGCCTGCCGATGCAGGGGACACGGGTTCGTGCCCCGGTCTGGGAGGATCCCACGTGCCGCGGAGCGGCTGGGCCTGTGAGCCATGGCCGTTGAGCCTGCGCGTCCGGAGCCTGTGCTCTGCAATGGGGGAGGCCACAGCAGTGAGAGGCCCACATACCGCAAAAAAAAAAAAAAAAAAAAAAAAAATATGGATTCTCTAGCACGTCGAAGCCACTCTTCAAAACTCTTTCCTCAGGAGGTGGTCTGCTGCCCCCTGCCCCCTACAGCACACCCACCCCACAGAAGGCCAACAAACTTCAGAGCTTTTGGTACCTGGTAGTATCCACCACAGGCTGCATCCCTTACTCTATCATCTATCTCAGGCTCCTGTATCCTACTGGCCCCAATGTCTGCTTGGCTCTTCCAACCAATTGTACCATATTCCTCGAGGAATATGGAGGGACTCATCTCTCCAGAAGTAAACTGATTGCCTCTAAGAATTGTGTCTATGTCCGATGTCCTTAGGGAAATCTTAGGCTTGAACCAGCCTAGAAAAGTTCCCAACACAAATAGACTCCCAGCTCCTTAGTGAAGCATCCATTCCCAAATGTGACCCTCCTTCAAAGATTTTAGTGCCAAGGTCACAGCTGTCTCCACCACATCCCTCTCCTACTGGGAGGGGCTCCCCAGCACCATTCCTACCTGGGCTGGGTCCACTTTGTCTCCTCAGCCCCCAGCCCATTCTACTAACAATTTAGGGGCCACTCCTGTTTTCAGTTCTTCAGTATGCTTTGTTTTGGGGTGCAGCTAGACTCTGTGTCACACTTCAACAATCCTGGACAAGGCCCATCGCCTGACTCCCCTGACATACACCATGTAACCCCGTTATTATACTCTTTAACATAAGAAGAGTGGGCTAGTATAGCCCTTTAATGGGGGTGGAGTCTTACTATTACCTGCTCAATCATATTCACAGAATCCAGAACAATGTGAAAAATAGGTCTTTACTCACAGCTCTGTTGCCTGTTGCAATCTGGAGAGTCCCCTCTCCTCCCTGCTCTGGGATTAGCTCCTCCGTTTGAATCAATGGCCTCAGCAGGCCTTTGTTCTCCCCTTTCAGGGCCACCCACAGAGTTGCCCTCTCTTGGTGTCTCAAGGAACCTCGCTTCTGGGACCCCCTCTCTTCCCGCCCCCCAACCCAGGCTCCTTGGCCTTTTTAACTCCCTGTCCTCTCAAGACCCCATCTCTTCTCCTCCTTTGCCTTAGGCTTGGGGTGTCATCCATACTGTTGTATCTAGCTTGCCCCTGAGTGGAGCTAGAAAGGGCTTTGGGCCCTTGCAGGTAGAAAGGGAAATGAAGGAAAGTATTGCTCACTGGTCCAGCTTCAGGGTCAAGAAATTACAAGACAATCAGGCCTTTCACACTGATAAGAGTGACCGCCTCTTAGCTTGCCCTCTGTGTGTAATGCTGTTAAAGGAATCTTGTATTGATCTTCTCCCCCGTGGGTTGCATCACAAAATGTGCCCTCTGGTTATCCCAGCCTGGTATGTTCAGGGCCCAGGAAGGGTGCAGGGAGAAAAATTCCTCCTGGCCGCATTGAACAACTTCATTCATGGCATGTTACTATGGGTTTCTTCTCAACTTCTTCAGACTTCAACTCTGTCCCACCACCCTGATTTATTCCAGTCAATCATTCATTCATTTAGTTCTCAAAACTCATCGTGCCAGGTCCTAAGCCAGGTGCTGGGGGTACAGAGACAAATAGAATGGAGCTCTCAGACCTGTGGGAGAGACACACAATGGAAACGGACAAGTACAATATTCTTCAATTGGTGTAATGATAGAAGAAAGCAAAGAGGAGTGGGGACATGGAGAAGGATCCCCTTGAGCAGACTGGCAGAGAGAGAACTTCCCAAAAGAGGGGTGTCCCTGAGCTGAGGCCATCCGGGCAGAGGTAACAGCTAGAGTAAAAGTGGGGGTGAGGTGGGGTGAGAGCAGCCACAGCCAAGCAGCACTGTGTAGTGTAGTGTTCTGGAACAGAAAGTGCCTGGGAGCGGGGTATAGCAAGAGATGAGCCTGGGAATACTGACAGGAAGCAGGATCAGGAAAATCTTGGGGCCAAACTAAGGAAGCTGGAATATCACCTGCTTCCTATAGCCCCAGGGCAGTGGTCAAATATTGAACAAAGGGCACGCTGGCCAACCAGTCAGAATGAGGCAATGACCAATCAGAACAGAGGCTGGCTGTAAACTGAACCAATGACTGGTGAGAGGAGGAGTCTCACCAAAGCTTTTGCTCCACTTTTGACCCCAAGATTTGCCTAACTCTGTGGTGGGGGTAAATATCTGGTAATAACTGGGATTAAATTTCCCAAGAGTCCAGGAGGTGAGAATAAAAGTCAGATTTGGTTTGATTTAATGAAAATAAGGAAATTGGCTATATCTTGCGCACCTGTGCTTGCCAATATAACAGAATAAGGCAGCTACTAAAAAGAGTTATCCTGGGCCTGGAGTCCTCAGGTGCTCACCTGTGGGTGTGGGAGAAGGGCAGGGGACAAAAGACAGAATTTCTCTGGGTTTGCCTAGTGAAGTTAGCTTGAGGTGGGCTAAAACCCCCGGAGACCCCCCCTACCGCTAGTACATCACTCAATTAAATAATCAGGTGCCCTCTGGTGGGCTGCGGGGCCCCCAGGGCTGAGGAAAACTAAAATCCGCAGACCGGTGTGCTTGTTGCTAGGTGATGCTCTGGGCTAGAGGACTGGCATGTGATATCCCTCTGAGTTCCCTCTGAGCTCTGACCCACTGCAGCTGGCTTCACAACGGAGCCAGGTGGGATGGGCCAGTGGCAGAGGCAGACGGTCATAATTATAGCAGATATGGGCTGTGGAATGGGCTGCTCTGAGTCAATAATCTGTGAGAAGGTGGGTGGGTCGCTGGTCCTCCTTGTGGGTGGTGGAAACCCTGAGGTTGCCTCCGGTGTCCTGTTACACCCTCTGGCTGTCTTCACACTTGGACTTAGTGAGCAGTACAAAAGGGCGTTTGCACCTTTTTTGAAGCTCCTTCCCAAATGGGGCCACCATGTAGGTGGTACCCTATCAGAGATGTAGATGCTAGAGAAGTGGCTGAGAGCTAAAGGGCTTTGAGTCCAGACCGCCAGAATTAAAACCTAGTTCTATTGCTTCCTTAGCTCTGCAAACTTGGGTGAGGTGCTTAACCTCTCTGTGTCTCAGATTCCTTGTCTGCAAAATGGGGCCACCTATTTAGGGTGATGTTGTGGAGGATTAGATGAGATAATAGGCATAAGAGCTTAGCACAGTGGCTGGTACATAGTAAGCGACCAATCAGTAGTAGCTGCTGTTACAAGGGAGCCTGTAGTGGGGAAGGGAAGGACCATTTTTGCAGAGAGATTGTCTGGCAAGTGTGGCATAATGGCCTGAGGGGAATGGGTCAGGGTTCTTTGTGTGGCCTCTGTCCCTGCAGGAATTTGGGGCTTGGGGCTATCTGTAGTGGTCCCTCTGGTTGCCCAGGCACAGCTTTGCTCTTCCCCTTGGCCTCATGCCTGTGATAAGAGAGTGCCATGCCATAGGCATCTTGCCTGATGTCCTGACAAGCCAGGACGAACAGGCCTCAGGCATCCACCAAGCTGGTGTGGTGGCATGGATGGAGGTGCTAGCTACAGTCTTGCCAGGGGCCATGCAGTGGTGTTCGGGTGATGCCTAAGACCCCTCCTGCCTTCAGTCGCTTCTAGAACTGTGGTGGCTGGTCCTGGAACTCTGTCAGTGCCCAGTGAGCATAGGGGTTGGCCTGCATCTGGTGCTGGGAGGCTTGTAATCTGCAGGCAGGCCCCAGCCCAGTGACGTTTCTCACGTCTTGAAATGGGAAGTCGCTGGAGGGCTCTGTGCTCCCAGGCTGATGGTTGTCAGTCAGTAGTTCTGGCTTCCCCTCATCGTTAGAATCTGATGGTAGAATCTCCGGAAATGCAGGGCTGCTCTTGGGCAGTCCACAACTGCTCTGGGCTGTGCTAGTTACTGCTCAAGTCCGCAGACTTCCAAAGCCGTACCAAGGTGGCCTTCTCAGTCATGAACTCTTCCCTCTGCTGAGTCATCAGAGCAGTAGCCCTAATGACAGCAATGCATTTATCGAGCACATCCTGGGGAGGCAGAACAGCCTTGTGAAGAGGGTGAGCTTTAGAGTTAGCTAGACCTGGATTCCAATCCAGATACTGACAATCTTTTTAACATCTTTATTGAGATATAATTCACATACCATACAATTCATCTGTTAAAATATACAATGAAATGGGTTTTAGTCTGTATGTAGAATTGTGCAACAATCAATTTTAGAACATTTTCATCACCTCAAAAAGAAACTCCATACCTATAAGCAGCCAGTCCTCATTCCCCAACCCCTGTGAAAGAACACCAGACCAGACAATAGCTAAAGTGGTAAAAACAGATTTTATTCAGGAACTATTGCAATAAGGGAAACCAGATCTCAGTATAGAACTGGGCTCAATTCCAAATATAGCAAGGACAAGTGGGGATTTATAGCCAAGGAACAAGTTGCAGAGGGGGGCTGATGAATGGAAAATTACTAAAAGGAGATGTCAGGGATAAGAGGATTCTTGCTAAACTGATCTAACAGGATTCTTGTTGAAGGCAGGCAAGGGTAATCAGATATCACCTGGGGGATAATGGGAGCTGAGGAATTTGATATTGAGGGTGATCAGATATTGAGAGTGGGGGATTCTTGCTAAAACTGAGCTATGCAGGCCTGAGAGCAAGGCCCAAGGATAAGATCTAGTCAAGAAAAGGGCTTAGAGGAGCCTGACTAAAGTGTGGTCAAGGAGGAAGTCCTTGTCACCCCTCCAGCTCCTGGCAACCACCTATCTGTGTTCTGTCTCTATAGATTTGCCTATTCTGGAAATTTCATATAAATGGAATCATACAATATGTGGCCTTTTGTGTCTGGCTTCTTTCACTTAGCTTAATGTTTACCAGGTTCATCCATGTTGTAGCATCTATCAGTATTTTATTTCTTTTGATTGCAATACAATATTTTATTATATGAATATTCTGTATTTTATGTATCTATTCAACAGTTATTAGCCATTTTGATTGTTTCCACTTTTGTCTATTACAAATACTGCTGTATGAACATTTGTGTACAAGTTTTCTGTGGACATGTTTTCATTTGCTAGGAATGGAATTGCTGGGTTATATAGTATGGAATTCCTGAGTTATATGGTAATTTAAACTATTTGAGAGACCACCAGACTGTTTCCCACAGTGGTGGCACCATTTTGCATTCCAATCAGCAGTGGATGAGGATTCCAATTTCTCCACATCTTCACCAACACTTGTTATTATTTGTCTTTTTGATTATAGCAACCCTAGTGGGTATGAAGTGGTATCTCATTGTGCTTTTGATTTGCATTTCCATAATGGCTAACATGTTGAACATCTTTTCATGTGCTTATTGACCATTTGTGACCCTTCTTTGGAGAAATGTTTATTCAATTGCTTTGCCAAATTTTTAATTGGGTTATTTAATTTTTTATTATTACGTTGTAAGAGTTCATTATATATTCTAGATACAAATCCCTTATCAGATTTGCAAATATTTTCTCCCATTCTGTGTGCTATCCTTTCACTTTCTTGCTGTTATACTTTGAATCAAAACAGTTTTTAATTTTTATGAAATCCAACTTATCTATGTTTTATTTTGTCACTTGTGCTTTTGGTATCATATCTAAGGCTATGGAGATTAACTCTTAGGTTTTCTTCTAACAGTTTTATACTTTTTGCTTTTACATTCAGGTCTATGATGCATTTGGAGTTAATTTGTGCATATGTTGTGAGGTAGGGATTCAACTTCACTCTTTTGCATGTGGATTTCCAGTTGTTCCAGCGTTATTTGTTAGAAACATTCTTTCCCCCGTTGCATAGTCTTGGCAGTCTTGTTGAAAATCGATTGACCATAAATGCAAGGGTTTATTTCTGGACTCTCAATTCTATCCCATTGATCTCAGTGTCTGTTCTTATGTTAGTACAACACTGCCATGATTATGGTAGCTTTGTAGTAAGTTTTGAAATCAGGAAGTGTGAGTCCTCCAACTTTTTTCTTCTCATTTAAGATTGTTTTCACTATTCTGGGTCCCTTGCATTTCCATATGATTGTAAGGATCAGCTTGTCTCATTCTGCCAAAAAAAAAAAAAATCTATTTGAGATTTTGGTAGGGATTGGGATTAATTTGGAAGTATTGTCATCATAATATTAAGATTTCCAATTCTTGAACATGGGATGTCATTCCATTTATTTAGGTCTTCTTCCATTCGTTTCCACAATGTTTTACAGTTTTCAGCGTACAAGTCTTATACTTCTTTTGTTAAATTTATACCTAAGTATTTATACTGTTGTAATCAGAATTTTCTTAATTTCACTTCAGATTACAATTGTATAGAAATACAATTAATTTTTGTATATTGACCTTGTATCCTGCAACATTGCTGAACTTGTTTGTTAACTCTGATAGGTGTGTGTGTGTGTGTGTGTGTGTGTGTCTGTGTATGTGTGTATTTCATAGGATTTCCTATAAACAAGATCATGTCATCTGTAAATAAAGATAGTTTTACTTCATTTTTCTAATTTGGATGCCTTTTATTTTATTTTATTGGATTATTTCCCTGGCTTAAACTTCCAGTACAATGTTGAATAGAAGTGGTGAAAGTAGACATCCTTGTTTTGTTCCTGATCTTAGGAGAAGATCTTTTGAGTGGGTTTTTCATATATACCCTTTATCAGGTTGAGGAAGTTCCCTCCTATTCCTAGTTTGTTTCATGTTTTTATCATGAAAGGGTGTTGGATTTTTGTCAAACGCTATTTCTGCATCTATGAAATAATCATGTGAATTCTTCTTCTTTATTATATTTATATGGTGTATTACATTGATCAGTTTTCATGTGTTGAACCAACCTTGAACTCTTGATATAAGTCCCACTGGGTCATTGTGGATAGTCCATTTTAAATGCTGCCACGCAGGAGGGAGGGGATGTGGGAACAGATGTATATGTATGACTGATACACTTTGTTGTAAAGCAGAGACTAATAAAATAAATAAATAAATGCTGCCAAATTAGATTCGTTATTATTTTGTTGAAAATTTTTATAATTATATTCATTGAAAGATATTGGTCTGTAGTATTCTTTTGTTCTGATGCCTTTGTCTGGCTTTGTTATCAAGGCAATAGTGTTGTCATAGAATGAGTTGGGAAGTGTTCTGTATTCTATTTTTTGGAAAAGTTTGCAAAGGATTGATGTTATTTCTTCTTTAAACATGTGGTAGAATTCAGCAGTGAAGTCATCTGGGCCTAGGCTTTTCTTTGTGGGTAGTTGTTGTTGTTACTGTTATTAATTCATTCTCTTTACTTGTTATAGCTCTGTTCAGATTATCAACTTCTTCCTAGGTCTATGTCAGTAGTTTGTATCTTTCTAGGAATTTGTCCATTTCATCTAAGCTGTCTTATTTGTTGACATACGGTTATCTGTAGTATTTCCTTATAATTCTTGTATATCTAAAAGGTCAGTAGTGATGTCCCCTCTTTCTTTCATGATTTTAGTAATTTGAGTCCTCTCTGCTTATTTTTTAATCAACCTAGCCAAAAGTTTGTCAATTTTATTTATCTTTTCAAAGAACCAACTTTTGGTTTCATTGCTTTCCACTATAGTTTTTCTACTTTCTGTTTTATTTATTTCCATTCTAATCTTTATTATTCCCTTCCTTCTCCTTGTTTTAGGTTTAGTTTGCTCTTCTTTTTCCCATCCAAACACTGAGAATTTTCTTGCTGTGTCATCCTGGGTAAGCCGTTTTATCTCTCAGAGCCTTAGTTCCTCATTTGTAAAATGCTAGAGCCTACCACAGAGGATTGTTGGAAGGATGAAATGAGATAATGCAGACAAGGTGCTTAGTACTGAGCCTGGCACAAAGTCAGTGTTTAATAAGTGGTAGTTTCTGTTACTTTTTTTGTGCTAGGTCCTGTACTTGGCACTTTATCTATGTAACACTGCAATTATGATCCATCATGGCTTGCACGAGCAGAATTAATTATAGGATTAAAAAAGAAATCTTTTACTTATGGCCAACCCAAACACATTTGAAATCTAGAAAATGATATAAACCATTTCTCCACTGTTGCCAACTAATGCTCATTTAGTCCATAGAGTTTGCCTCAGGTGGGTGCCTGGAAGGCTTTCATCCCTCGGTGCCCCTCTTTCTTTCCTCTGTTACTCCTTTGCCCCCACTTCCACCCCCATGGCCTGGCCCTATTCTGCTACCAATTGTTGTGGTCAAAGATGGCAAGATCTATTGCCTCCTTGTGGCCAAGTTCAGCAGGAAAGACTCTTGGCTCTGGGAGAAGAGGGGAACTTCTCATTCTTCAGATGAAGTACCTCCAGACCAACAAGTCTCTCTATTGCTGTTCATTCCCTCTCCTGTAAAAATGTCAATACATCATTGTGATAAATGGCCTCCTCCTCATCTGAGATGAAGATGGGGAGGAATAGTTGGTGACTTATGATGTGAAAAGACCCCCTCTTTTCTCACCAGGAGTAAGGATGATGAGGAACAAGCATCCTAGTGGAACACTCTGCACCCTTTCAAAGAAGAGTACTGCCACCTGCTTCAGTGAGTTAGGAGAGTCTGGGGCAGGGGTGGGCATCAGGAGTCTCTGCACACCAGGCAGCAGCTAGTCACATGAGATGGATCTTGGGCATTCTCAGCTAACTTCAGGTTAGTCATCATGTTGGATTTCCCAACATTGCTCCGAGGAGGACTATCCCTGGATTCACCAGTTAGACACAAACACCATCCTCTTCTGAAGAATGCTAGCTACATTCTTGCCATAGAAACATCTTCCAGTTCCAAAGGCTCATACTCTGAGGTGACTGGACAATGTTTTGTGGGAGGAGGCTTGCTAATTCCTGGTGCTTTGGAAAGAGTTGCCCACTCTTATCAAAGCCTGAAGACCCTCCTAAAAATTTGTCACACACACCCCACTATTTATCCCCATGTTCTGTTTTCTTGAGCAGCTTTGAGAATAAACAGCTAATCTGATCATCATCATTATTGCTCTGAGTTGGGAGTATCCCCTATCCTAACTACTTCTCTAATGGGTAAAGCTTGTTATGATGCATTATGTCAGTGATTCTCAAAGTGTGGCCCTAGGCCAGCAGCATCAGCATTCACCTGGAAACTTGCTGGAAATTCAAATTCTTGGCCTCACCCCAGTCCTACTCAATCAGAAATTCTGGAGTGGGCCTTAGCCATCTGTGTTTACAATTCCTCCAAGCAATGCTGATGCCACTTGAGTTTTGAAAATCATTGCGTAATGAGTACAGCTTCCGTTCCCCCTTCCAGCTGCACTTTGTAAAGTGGTAAGCATTCTAACCAGTTCACTACTCGATACAGAATTGCTGTCCAGCAATACAGTAGCTTTCACATGTTGTAGCAAAACCTGATCTCTGAACAGTCATTTGGGTGCCTTACACAAGTGTCACAGTGTTTTTCCTTTGTGTCTGGGGTAATGTGTTGCCACCTTCACCTGCACATCAGCAGATGGGGATGAGCTTCTTAGCTTATCTGGGAACAAGGCCCTTATCTACCCATCTGGGCTCTTGCCACTAATCCCAAACAGATGCCAATGGTCAGATAGGGCGCCCTTCCAAATATTAGGAAGGTAGGTGGGAAACTGGGGGCAACCACCTCATAGCATTATATGTATGGACTCAAAAGCCCACATACTCATTCTACCTGCTTCTGTTTTAGCCAGAGGGACCCCTCTATGTTTATTAAAGTTCTTTAAATTTCAATTAAGGGATTCTTTGGATAATGACAGGAGTACCTCTCACTTTTTGATTCCTGCCAATTGAAATAGCTTCCATAACAACCAACTCTCAAACTCTCTCATGGGCAGAATGCATCCAAGCAAAAATGCCTCCCAGCACACCTGTGCCATCATGGATGCTCTCTGATTCCAGGTAAGGCTCACCAGGGCAAGACATCAATATGTTGCCCAGGCTACGTCTATCTTATTCTAAGGGAAAACATCAATTCATTCTAGGGATTTGGTAGCTAATTTATTTTCTTATAGGTTACTTGCATGGGCAATGATTTTACGGAATACTTGAGATGCAGTTGTCACATTTTGCCTGAACTTCCTCAGTTATTTTAGACCAAAGAAACTTAATTAGCTCTATATCCATTCCTTCCCCAAATTGTTCAGTGTTACACATTGCCCACGTACCATAGGGTCATATTTCTGAGGTCATTCCACCCACCTCTATGGCATGTTCAGGGGCATTGTAGCATCTTATGCAATATTCTACTCATTAGGGACACTCTGTGCCTTTCCTAACGCTCATGCTTTGGGAGGCAGCCTTCACATTCCCCACCAGAGGGGCTTATTCTTACACTTCCTCTACAGCCTGAAGCTCCAAATCATACCACTAAAATGTGTCCCTTCTCCATCAAAGAAAGTGAAATTCGCTTAAATCAATAGAATTCATAACTGTTCTTGACACAGGTTACAAGAGTAACTTAGGCTTGAAGTCATGCCCTTCTTGTTCAGAGAAAGAAAGAGAGCCCCCCCTTTTTTTATCAATTGCTTGTGGGCTTTATAGGAAAGAGTCCCTACATCTCTGTTACTTATCCAATTGATAATGAATACTGCTAAGGCAGCCACCCAATAACATTCAATTTAGCACTGTTAAGAACATAAATTAAAGAACTGATATCCAGATTTGGAAGAGTAATAATTTACCCATTATATTTCACTTCAAGCTGAAAACTCAAGTTTTTCTAGTTACTTGACTTGTATGCTTAGTCCACCCATTTTTAAACCTTCCTGTTTACTGATAAATGTCTTTATGGCTATAACTTTTTTCTGAGTACAGCTTTGGCTGCTTCCCATAGATTTTGATGTTTTCATTACCATTGACTTCCAAATAATTTGCAATTTTCATTTTCTCCTTAACTGATTAATTATTTAGAATATTTTTGAATATCCTAATACATGAATATTTATCTTTTTGTTATTGATCTTTTTATTTTATTGCATTGCAATCAGTAAATATGGTCAGTATAACAAAAATTTTTTAAAATTATCAAGACAGTCAATTTGTATAAACATTCCACATGCTTCTGAAAAGAATGTGTATCTTTTAACTGCTAGGTGCAAAGTTTTATGTCTATACCCACTATTTACATCATTGAGCTTGTTAATATTGTTAGTCAACACCTCTCTATCCTTAACCTTTTTAATCTAGTTATCTTTCCATTTTTGAAAGTTGTGTGTTAAAGTCTCCTGCTTTAATTATGGAATTGTCAACTTTTCTTTGTAATTTTTGTCATATATTTTAGAACTACTTTTTAGGTGCATATTATTATTTTCTCCCTCTATTATATCTTCCTGGAGAATGGTTCTTTTAATCGATATGAAATTTCCCTCTTTTTCCCTTTTAATGCTATTTCATCTGCTAATAATAATGCTTACTTTCTATTAGTTATTTGTCTGGCATATCATTTTCTATCCCTTTATATTTTCAACCTTCCTGTGTCATTTCATTTTAGCTATTATTTTTCTTTTATACTCTAGCTAGAACCTTTGTGATTTAACAGGTGAATTTAACCTCTTCACATATATTTTTACTACTGATGTGTTTGGACTTAAATCTGCCTTATTTTGTGGTTTCTATTTATATTGATTTGCTTTGTTTTTTTCTGAACTGAAGAAAACATTTTCTTTTCCCATTATTTTCTCTACAAATTTGAACCTAAACATTTGAAAAGAATGAAGAAGGCTCAGAGAGGTGAAGTGTTTAGTTCAAGGTCACACACTTAAGTACGACTTTAGTGACTTGGTGACTTTAACTAAGTTTGCCAAGATTAAAGCCCAGTTCTAATTTACTTCAAAGCCAACTGTCTCAGGTCCTTTCTAGAATGAGGCAGGGTATAAATAAGCAAACTCAAAATCTGGGCTCTGGGGCTTCCCTGGTGGCACAGTGGTTGAGAGTCTGCCTGCTAATGCAGGGGACACGGGTTCGAGCCCTGGTCTGGGAGGATCCCACATGCCGCGGAGCGGCTGGGCCCGTGAGCCATGGCCGCTGAGCCTGTGCGTCCAGAGCCTGTGCTCCACAACGGGAGAGGCCGCAACAGTGAGAGGCCCACGCACTGCGATGAGGAGTGGCCCCCACTTGCCACAACTAGAGAAAACCCTCGCACAGAAATGAAGACCCAACACAGCCAAAAATAAATAAATAAATAAATTAATTAATTAATTTTTAAAAAATCAGAGAGAACATTTCCTGGCTGTGGTCAGAGGAAGTCCTGACTACTGAATAAAGGCACAGAAAGATGCAACAACAACAACAAAAAAATCTGGGCTCTTTCTAATTCAGATAATAATAGCTAACCTTTATTGAGAGCTTACTTACTATGTGCCAGGCACTATTCAAAGAACTTCCCATTTTATACACCTCATTGCCATCAATTTGAACAGAGAGTAAGAACAATGTATCTGTGAGTTACACTGGACAAGACTACTCCCTGCCCAGTATTGGAGGCATCTCTCTCTTCTACATGGACATAGCAGCAAAAGTGAGCACTCATCTTCCCAAGCATGCTAGGTGATCCACCAGTCTCCATGTGGGGAGTCATTCATTTTTTCAGTTAACCAAAATTCATTGTGCACCTCAGTGTATATGTATTAGTTTCTGCCCTCTTGGAGCTTATATTTTAGTCAGGAAGGCAGATAATAAATAAGAAAAAATATTAAGTTTTCAGATAGTGGTAAGTTCTATAAGAAAATAGAATAGACTACTTTAGAGTGACAAGAGGGTGGGAGCTACTTTAGATAGGATAGTCAGGTAAGAGTATCTATATGAGGAGATCTGTCTATATCTACAGGGGGCTATAGATAGTATACCTATGTGTCTCACTGTCTATGTGTCTCACTATAATAAAAAGTATTCAGAGAAGGCTTCTCTAAGGAAGGGATATTGGATCAGAGAAGCTGAATAATGAAAAGGAACAAACCATGTAGCTATGGGGGTAGGCATTCCAGGTAGAAAGAACATGTCTTGAGGTGGATCTTGAGGTGTTTGAGGTAAAGCAAGAAGGCCCATATGGCTAAAGGAAAGTAGACAGACAAGGGAAGTGGTGGGAGATAAAGTCAGAGAGGTGGTTATCAGCAAGATTAAGTAGGACCTTGTAGGCCATGGTTATGGGTTGATTTTGTTCTAAGTATAGTAGGAAGTGTTCAGAGGGTTTTGTTGCTGTTGCTGCTTTTTTGTTTTTGTTGTTTTGTTTTGTTTTATTTTGCTTCTAATCATGGAATTTTTCAAACATATAACAAATTAAAAAGACTCACATGATGAACCTTCATGTACCTACCATGCAGTTTCAAGAATTAACATATGACCAATCTCATTTCACCTGTACCCTCTACTCCTCCCATACACATTGAATTAATAAGCATAATCCAGACAGCATATCCTTTCATTCCATAAATACTTTATATATAACTTAAAAGATGAGGACTCTTTATTTTTTTAATATAACCACAAACATTGGTGGGATTTATACAATGGAGTGGTATGGTATGATTAGTATTTAAAAGATCACTCTGGCTACCTATGGAGAACAGATTGTAGGTGTTCAAGGGTGGCAGTGAAGAGATTGGTTAAGCTACCACAGTGGTCCAAGAGACAGATGGTGACAGTTTGGATCAGCGGTAGCACTGGAGATGGAGACATGTCAAACTACTGTAGATAGAAGGTAATAGTAGCTCATGTAGCTAAGAAATCTTTTAATTACAAGGTTCTAAACGAGCTCCTGCTCCAAGACCACAGTCATCTTTGTCAGCATTATCCAAATGCTCTGAGGAAAGAAGATGGTCCCAGGGAACTCTACTCTGGGGTGGCCAAAGATGGTTGCTCTGCAGATCATCCAAACTATCTGGGCTAAGGTGTAAATAAGCATGCTGCCCAAATATATCTCAACTTCATAGTTTCAAAGTACATGCAGGATGCTGGTTATGACTTGGTGGAACACTCCTAGCACTGCTAGGATGACCAAGATATGCTACTTGATCTGGTGGTCTGGGGTCCTACCTACTTGTGAGGCTTCTGCAAACCTGCCTAGATCACTGCTCCTGAAAGCCTGAGCCAGGATGGAACCCCAGGATTACTGCTTGCCAGACCAGCCAATGGCACCGTAGCCACAGAAAGTTCTAGCTGTGGTCAAAGACGTAAAAGTATAGTCTAGAGAGGTGGGGTTGAATGTAAGATTTTATCTGGGGATTGGGCTAGGCCATAAGATAACATGGGAGATGGGAGGAGGGTGGGAAACAAATCACAAGTTTGATGCCAAGAAAATGAACAACAGGTTGTGAAGCAGTGAACATGCTGGGTCAATGAAAGTGGTTCAGGGTGTAAGCTGCAAAGCATTCAACAGTGTTAGAGGCTGGTTCCAGCTATGTGGTTTGAGATTTGGGTGGAGGTGGAGGTGGCTGATACTAGGAATCCCATCAGGCAGGATGAGACACTGGCAGATATTCCTCCACTCACCTACCTCTTCTGGGGTTACAGATGAAGGTGCATGTCTCCTGAGACCTTCAGCTTCCTGAATACCCAGGCCTCTCTGAGCTTAGCCAACAGAAAATGGATAAACAGTTGTGGGGCCAGTATTCTGTGGTCATGCTTTCTAGGCCTTGGTTGTCCTAGAGGAGTCTTAGCTTACTACTTTGAAGGATGGGTAAAGACTCCTTCACCTTCCCCAGAGATTTCTGTCAATAACAATTCAGAGGCATGCATGCCTCTGGCCCTGGCACAGAATATCCCTGTTTCATAAAGGCCCAGGCTCTGGAAATGGGGAAAAAATCCTACTGCTCCCAGTCCCAGGAGGAGGAAGATTCCTGAGCTAATGCTCCAAGAATACCCTCCCAGAGCCACACAGTTGGCCAGCATTTCAGCTACTGGTAGGGTGGACTGAACAGCTGCCTGAGAGGCTCACATTAAGTGCTGACAACAGTGGATCAAGGTAAAAGCCACTGCCCTACAGTGGAGAAGACAGGGAATGAGTGACCACAAAAGTCAGCAACTTAACCTTGTCCTACTCAGGGCCCCTGGGGAAGGAGTTCATATGTAATAGGCCTCTTAGCAGGGCTCATGATGATGATCATGGTAATGATGATGATGTGATGGTTACCAATTATTGAGCACTTATCATGTGCCAGATACTATACTAAGTGCTTTATATTCATTATCTCACTTAATCATCACAACAATTCTGAAAGGCTCCTATCCAAGTTCAAATACATGCAATCTGACCTCAGATCCTGAGCTCTTAACCTCTTTGCTATGTTGCACAAAGAAGGTGTCCATTCATAATATAACAAGTTTGGGGCAGGGAATCAGTAAGGTCTGTTGGACTAGATCCCCCTGGATAAAACTGCATGCCATTCTGGAATATACTATGGCTCGGATTGGCAGGCAAGCCCTGAATATGAAAATGGGGTAGGCATGAAAGTGGGATGGGGGAAAGAGCAAGCCCAGGGATTCAACTCCCCATGGCCCAGATTTGATGATGGCTCTCCCAACATGTATGCTTGGTTGTGTGTAGGAGATGGTAGGATCACCCAAATACATGCACTCTTTCTAGCTATGAGAAGGGCACAAGTAACATTCCTAGCCATACTGGAAAACAGTTGCAGCCTCCAGTTCACATTCTAGCCATATCCACAGGGCACCTGTTTGGTGAGGTTTCCCACTTCCAGTATCTGAGACAACTCATCATGTAGCAGCGCTGTCAAAACCTTCTAAAAGTGCTTACTACAATAAGTAAGTAGCATCATTCTAGAGGGCTTGGGGAAGACTGTGGAATTTCAAGGCATAGAGGCCAACTGGCCCCACCTTGGCTCCTAGTGGCAGTTCACCTTTGGTAGGGATTGATACAACCTCTCTTCAATTTTTCCAGGAACCAGCATAACCACCATGCAGGGGAAGGTTTCCTGACCATGAGCATGGAAAAGTTAATATGAAATTTGGAAAATCTGTAAGTTCTATTATCTCTCACTTAAATAAAATATAAGATATTAGACCTTTAAGAAAAAGCACCATATTCAGAAAAAATACCTAGTATTTGCTAAGACATGAAATACATTTTCTCTTTTTTCCTTTCAGTATAAAACCTTCAGCAGGTAAATACTATTAATTTCAGCATGAATCACGTTCAACTTAAAAGAAATGGTTTAGAGTTTAGAGTGTTAGTAAGTGAGAATGTAAAGTAAAAAAACAAAACAAAAAACTCTGTATGGGCTTCCCTGGTGGCTCAGTGGTTGAGAGTCCGCCTGCCGACGCAGGGGACACGGGTTCGTGCCCTGGTCCGGGAGGATCCCACGTGCCGCAGAGCGGCTGGGCCGGTGGGCTGTGGCCGTTGGGCCTGCGCGTCCGGAGCCTGTGCTCCATGGCGGGGGAGGCCACGGCAGTGAGAGGCCCACGTACTGCAAAGAAAAAAAAACTCCTTATATTTTAAAAGGACTATTTATTTTTTTATTTTTATTTTTTGCGGTATGCGGGCCTCTCACTGTTGTGGCCTCTCCCGTTGCGGAGCACAGGCTCCCGACGCGCAGCCTCAGTGGCCACAGCTCACGGGCCCAGCCGCTCCACGGCATGTGGGATCTTCCCGGACCAGGGAACGAACCCGTGTCCCCTGCATCGGCAGGCGGACTCTCAACCACTGCACCACCAGGGAAGCCCTACTCCTTATATTTTAAAACCAGGTAAAAGAATTATTTTTTAACCTGTGTTTTCTCTCAGAGATCTATGCATAAGTTCAGTACCTAAGCCAGAGGGGGGGAGAAAAAGATACCTCTGTTCAGTTTTTGCATTTATATAAGGCCTTAAAAAGTCCAGTCTAGGCCCCAATGTTGCGAGCTAACACTTTAAACCATTTTCACCCACTGATATCGTGGAATGAGTTGTGTTTATCACATTAACAAGTCAGGGTCATAGCAGGACTCTGAGGGTCTTGAATGAAGCTCTGGAATGTGGAAAAGCCAATGTTTTGTCCTCGCTTGTCAGGGTAGAAATTCTTCAGCTTTGCCCCCAAACTGTAAATGTCAAGACATTACAAAGCTGCAACACAAATCCAGGAGGGCTTATGACTATTCTCATGGAGGTTAGTGTGCGGTAGATAGGAATAGCCATTCTGTGTGACTGGTAGTCTTTACCCTTCATTTCCACCCTGACATTTCCTATAGATTCTCAAACTAACCTGTTTAGAAGTCCACAATCCACATTCTACTAGTTAACCCCAGAACACTGTCACATGTTCTTTCAGTGAGCTTGACAGGCACATGAGACAATTTATCTGCTTGTAAGTTACCTGGAATACTGACCAAGGACACAGCCTTCCAGAACAGTAGAACTTATCAGAAAAAGACAAGAGACAGAAGAATTATGTCTGCACTGAAATTTTGACTAGGCCAAACATTGATGTATCAGGACTTATATTTCAATCAGACAGCATACTAGCCATAAATGCTATTTACCAGTTATTTCTGGCTTTCCTCCTTCAGCACATGGTAGAAATGAACTTCCCTCACCTCTTTGAAATTAGGCATGGCCATGTGACTTGCTTTGGCCAATGAAAAACTAGTAGAATTTACATAAGGTCACTTCTGGGTAGAAACTTTAATGATGAGTGAGTTGATTCAACTTGTTCCTCTCCTTTGATGTAAAAATCATGGAAATGAGTTGAGATGGAGGCTCTGTCATTTCAGATCTCTGATACCTATGATGAGCAGAGCCCTCAGCTGACCTGCAATGGACATGTAGCATAAGCAAGAAATAAACCTTTATTGTTTTAAGCACAAGTTTTGGGGTTGTTTGTTACTGCAGCCTATCTTGACTAATATAGACAAGTATTCTTTCTCTGAGATGAGAGACTCAGGAATTCAAGCATACAGATAAGACCTATAGGATTTCAGCTTCTCTGACCATCCCCATTCCTGAGACATCAGATTTTTGGGTAAAGGAAAATATGACTTTGGCAGAATTACTTAGCCTCAACATAGTGACTGTAAAAAACCACTTTCTGTTTTGAATAATCTCAGCTTCTTGGGCCAACTCACAAGGTTATTCACAAACCTGGACCTATGTTGTAAGGTCTCCAGGCTTGTAAACCTGGAGATGTTTGTAAATATAGGAAGATGGTGAGTGAAAAATAGCCTTCCAGTTACCTTTGAGGACCTTGTCACTTCAAAGCCTGAGTCAGCTATGGAGCATATGGCTAACAGCCAACAATGGTGGGCACTCTAGCTCTTATTTTCTCCTTTTCACCCCTTCCAAGTTTTCTATCCTGACTTTGGCTCGCATTTCCAGTCTTGTTCTTATTCTTTAGACTTGACTTCCTTGACCTTCATCCTTCCAAAGTCAAAACGTTTGGCATTTACTCATTTGTTCTTGCCACTCCTGGGCACCACAAAATAACAGCCATCACAATAATATTTCCCATTATTGAGCACCTATTATGTGCCAGGTACTTTGTTAAGCATTGCCTCATTTAATTTAATTCTCAAAACAGCCCTGAGAGTAGGTATTATTAGAGTTTCCATTTTATAGATGAGAAAAAGTGAGGGTCAGAGAGAATATCAGCTAGTAAATGACAGTTCCAGAGTTCCAATTAAATGCATCCCGTGCTTACATAACATAAAAGCCATGTTTTACCACCTCTACAACCACTCAGCTCTGGTCCTTGGAACTTAAACTATAGCAGCTACCCAACCATTGCCTTGTTTTCTGAAGGGGTTGGTCTCAGCCCTCACTAAAGTATCAGATAACACAGACACTTTGGACAGTTTGAATAATCAAGGTTTCCCTTTGCAACAGCTCCTATATTAACTTCTCCAGCCCTCCTGGACCAAGAGGCAACAGTGAAGCTGCATCACATTCCCATTTATTCTCCAAGGCTCGCCCTCAAAAGTCCCTAGTCTGGCAAAGCCCTAGTCATCTCTGGCAGCATCACCTGTGAGCCAACTCAGTTATATACACCTGAAAGCCAAAAATCTTCTTCATGGACATGGGCTTGTCAACCAGGTCTCCAAGCCATCCAGGAAATTATTTAGGGGCTTTTGAACTTGGTGAGATTATAGAGGCTCACAACCCATCTCTGTTTTTCTAGGCTGTTTCTGTGATCTACATCATTGAGATAGGCTTCCCAGTAGTGACAGGAAAATCATACTGGTCCTAAGAGGCTCCTGAACACTGACTGGTACAGAGTACTTTCACTCTCTTGCTTATTTTTCTAGGAAGTAGACTGTAGCCAAGATAAACTCTACAGGATGGGAATAAAAACTCCTCACCAACAAAGCTGCTCCAGATGCCTACAAACCTTACTTCAAGGGGGCTCTGGACAATCCATGATCACAATGTCTAAAACATCCTAGAGCAGCTTCCCCCCAGCCCACATCAGTGCAGTTGATCCTCTTCCTTGGAAATTGTAGTTGCAGATCACCACCTTGTTGTGAGCTCCTCCTTACTGAGATACTGTGACCCCAAAGACCCTGGAGGAGCTATGTGTCAAGATAAAGGGTCATTAGTAGGCAAACACTACACCATCAGGATAAGGTCTCCAGCCTCCCAGAATACCTTCCAAAGATGAGAAGAATGGGAAGAGAAAGGTGCTATTCCACCAGAAGATCACAGCCCATCCTATCAGGGGATGCCTTCAGACATCTCAACCATTATACATCTTTAGCAGACCACTGAGGTGCAGGCACTAGCTATGCCTCCCAGGACTTCTGGTGACCCACAGATCAGGCTTACACCTTACAGGACATTGATATCCATGGGAGTTTACAAATTCAGGAGGCCATTGGGGCTACTCAAGTCCCGTTGAGACCATTGCAACACTTTCTAACATAAGATTCTCACTTCATGATCTGTGTTGAGCCTAACCTCCCTCCTAGGGCCACAGAGCCTTATGGTGGTGGTAGACGCCTTCACCATGGTGGCATATATCATCCAAATTTTTATCAAGAACTTCAGCTTTGTCTCTCAAGTGTGTAGGTTTGACAGTCTTCAAAGCCCTCTATGTCCATAGTAGCTTATTTATTACCCACCACCAGAGTACATACTGAGTGCAATAGCAGAACCATAAAAGGGTACCTCCAGGTCTAGACATTACAACCACGAAGGAGGCTCCACCTACCTCCCACCACAAACACAGTCTCTAAGAACTCCTTGTCCCCCTCCACCCTGAGCATGTCCTGGCCCTCTAATTACAGGCTTCACTCTTTGATTCCTCAAACCACAGAGTACCATCATAGCCACAGACCACCTAGGAAAACCTAACAGAAATCCCATGTGATACAGCAGGAAAGTTTACCAGACTTACAGCAACAGGAATCAAACACCAGCCAAGGCTCAGCATTGGAAGACAGCAGATCCATTCAAAAGACTAAAGAGATGGCCTTCTATAGCACTGGATCAGATATGACTTCTTGAAAAGCATCCATTGTGCGAGTCCCTCATCTAGGCATATCTTCTGGCACTAGGCTGTGCCTACTGAATTTTTGGAGATGGTCCTTTTAATGATATATGAGGAATCAGGCTGTGGTAGTCCAAGATGGGGCCAAAGGAAACCTTCCCTAACCCTCTGAAAGGCTTATGCTTCTGTGGAAGCCCTGAACGAGGCCTTAACCACTCTTAAGAAACCTCCACAAAAAAGGGGAGTTTGGCTGGAAAGTAGCTATAAATTTGTAAGTGTGCCCTGCAACCCCAAATATCCTCCATGGTTCACAGGTCCAGCATTCTAGAAATTAGGACAATGTGATTGGCATTTTCTTACTCTCCTTCCCCTATCCTGAACAACTTTTTCTAGATTGGTCTAGAGATGGACCACATGGACCATTCAAAGTTGGTTTGACAATTCCATCTATAATCTCCCTATCCACAGAATAATAGCTCAGAATACTCATGGGAGGCAGGAATGAGAGTGTGTTAAGATATCATGGAGGTGGTCTATCACATTTGGTCTAGGAGGACATGGGAGATGTATTCTGCCTAGTGATTGAGGTTTTTAATCCATTCACATTTAATGTTATGATTGATATGGTAGGATTCGTGTCTGTCATTCTGCTAGTTGTTTTCTATATGTCTTATGTCTTTCTTGTTCCTCAGTTCTTCCATTACTGCCATCATTTCTTAGTCTACCATTTAAGTTCTTTTGTTGTTACTGTTTTTTTTTTGAGTGATTTTCTTAATGATTGCTCTGAGGATTACAATGTGCCTCTTAACTTAAAACAATCTAGCTCAGATTAATACTAACTTAATTCCAATAGTATATAGAAACTGTATATTCCAATATAGCTCCCTCTACCCTCCCTCTTTTGTTCTATTATTGTCATTACTCTTTGTAGACTATAATCCCATTAACACAGTTTTGTAATTATTGTATGCATGCACCTTTTAAATTAGGATAAGGAAAGAGTAGAACTATATATTTTATACTGTCGTTAAATGTATCTATGTAGTTACCGTTGTCAGCACGCTTTATTTATATGGATTCAAGTTACATGTTCTTGCTTACTAATGTTCTTACTAATGTTCTTTCTTTTCAGCTTGAAGGACTCCCTTTAGTATTTCTTGTAGTGCATACCTACTGGCAACAAATTCTCTTGATCTTTGTTTAGCTGGGAATATATCTTTCATTTTTGAAGGATAAGTCTGCTGGATATAGAATTCTTGATTGGCCAGTCTTTTTCTTTCAACATTTTAAATATGCCATCATACTGTCTTCTGGCTTCCTTTGTTCTGATGAAAAGTAAGGAATTCCTTGCATGTGATAAGCCACTTTTCTCTTGTGGCTTTCAAGGTTTTCTCTTTTTCTTTGGCTTTCATCAATGTGACTGTGATGTGCCTAGGTGTGGATCTCTTTGTGTTTCTTATGAAGGTCATTGACTTTCTTGGATATACAGATTAATGTTTATCATAAAATTTGGAAGATTTCAGCTACTATTTATTCAAATATTTTTCTGCATTACTCTCTTTTTTCCCTCCTTCAGGGATTCCCATTATATATAGGTTGGTATAAGCCAGTGTCCCCCAGGTCCATTAGGCTCTATTCATCTTCCTTCATTCTTTTCTCTTTCTGCCTCTCAGAGTAGATAATCTCAATTGATCTGAGTTCAAACTCACCAATTTTCTCTTCTGCCAACTCAAATCTGCTGTTGAGTCCCTCTGGTGAATTTTTCATTTCAGTTAGTGTATTTTTCAACTCTATAATTTGTATTTGGTTCTTTATTCATCATTTATATGTCTTTATTGATATTTTCTATCTGGTGAGAAATCATTCTCCTATGTTTCTAATTCTTTAGATATGGTTTTCTTTACTTCTTTGAATATATTTCTAATACCTGATTTAAAGTCTTTGTCTAGTAAGTTCACTGTCTGGGTTTCCTCAGGGACAGTTTCTAATAACTGTGCTGTTTCCTGTATATGTGCCACACTTTCCTGTTTCTTTGCATGTCTAATAATCTTTTAAAAATCAGACATTTAAGGTAATATACTATAACAATTCTAGTATTAGATTACACTTCCCCCAAGGTTTATTATTGCCATGTTTTTGTTGTTGTTGTTGGGGAATTATTGTTGTTGTTGTCGCAACTCATTTGTTTAGTGACTTTCCTGGGTTAATTCTGTAGACGTTGTATTCCCTGTGTTCTGGGGCCACTAAGTTCTCAGATATGTTTGTTTTTTAAGTTTTTGTTTTTATTTTTAAGCTCGGTTTCCTAGAGATCACACCTGGGTTCATTGTCAGCCAAAGATCAGTCAGAAGATTTCCTTAAATGTCTTGAACAAGTAAGTTCTCCACTCTTTACCAAGGAAGCCTGTGTATGAAAACATGCCTTCAAACTTCAGGCAGTTTACAAGTCAGCCTTAGCTTTTACTTTTTGCCTGCCAAGATCAGATAATTGAGTGACTAGGGCCTTCTCCTTTTCCAGGCTTTCTTGGATATATGCACAGGCTTTTAAATCCCCAGAACTACATTGAACCTTTTCAAACTTCCCAATAATTATTTAGTTTAAAAGATTTTCCTTTAAAACTTTTGACCAGACTCATACTTGCCCTAACTGAAATCACAGCCTTAGGCAGCTGCAACACCACCAACAAAGCTGTGCTGAGAGTCAAATCAAATAGCCACAATATCTTTAAAATGGAGATTTTCCAGAGAGCTTCCAGTTTGGTCAAAATACTGACTGCTTTCTGGGCATGGGGCCTTTAAGGGAGTTCCAAAATTGGTCAGTCCTCTCCTTTGACTTTCAGGCTGCTAGATTTTCATGGCTACCAATTCCACACAATTTTAATTAAAATAGCTCATTAGTAGACTACAATTTTTCTTCTAAGTAGAGCTTTTAGTCACATATTAAAACATTTGAAATGCAATGCTGTCATTATTCATTTACAAATAGTTTGCATATTTCTGTTTGATTTCATCTTTAACTCAAGAGTTACTTATTTTTTTAACTTTCAGGTATATTTTGTTTCTTCTTTATATTTTCATTTTTTGTTTCAGAATGTTGAAGATATTTCTCAACAGTTTTCTCACATCCAATATTTTCCATGAGAAGTCTAGTGTAGCTCTTAATCTCATTTCTTTGTGGCCAATCTGTTTTGTTCCTTCTAGAATATATTAGGACTATCTTAGCCCTTCACATTCTAAAAATGTCACCACAATATTAGTATCAGATAATATTGTAGCAGGAAATAGATGGCACACTCAAAAGAATAAGGGAAGAGAGTTTAATGAAAGGTCAATTTGCAAGGGTATGAACTAGTTTAAGGGAAACAACAAGGGGTGGTGTAGCTCCCAGAGAATAGAAATAGCAAGAAAGCATTATCAACTGTAGGCCTAAAGAAGCAAGGGGGGGATCCCGGGGGCTCCCCTGGTGGCGCAGTGGTTGAGAGTCCGCCTGCCGATGCCGGGGACACAGGTTCGTGCCCCGGTCCGGGAGGATCCCACGTGCTGCGGAGCGGCTGGGCCCATGAGCCATGGCCGCTGAGCCTGCGCGTCTGGAGCCTGTGCTCTGCAATGGGAGAGGCCACAGCAGTGAGAGGCCCGCGTACCGCAAAAAAAAAAAAAAGAAGAAGCAAGGGGAAGAGAACAACTTTTGAAACTAGTGAGAGCTGTAGCTGTGTGAGAGAGACTTCCTGCCAGGAGCTGTAGCATAATAAAGCCATTGCTGAACCATGGCTCACCTGGGAGGAGGCTAGGGAAATAAGCATCCCGATTTCCTCTTGCCCTTCAATCTCTTGCCACTGCCTCTAACTGGCCAAACCCAAAAAGAAGCCAGAAAGCAAGATATCCCTGATGATGAAGTCAATAGTAGTCAGCCTCCAGGTGTATAGAACAAGGTGGAAAAGGGTAATCTGATGTATAAAATGTAGGTCATTTTTCATTCACCCCAGCCAGCACTCTGGCACCTTTCAATCTGTACACTTTTTCTTTCTTCAGCTAAGAAAATTTTTCCTTTTTTACTTCTTTGAATAGTTTATTCTCTCCTGGAAATTGTATTAGATGATTATTTGAACTTATGGATCTATTATTCCTATCTCTTAATTTTTCTTTTACATTTTCCATTTCTCTGTCTTTTGGGGCTGCATTCTAGTAAAATTTTTTGGCCTCATCTTCCAGCCCACCAATTAACTCTTCATCTATGCCTATTCTGCTATAAAGTACATTGACTGAGTTTTCAATATTTTTTTTTTTTTGCGGTATGCGGGCCTCTCACTGTTGTGGCCTCTCTCATTGCGGAGCACAGGCTCCGGATGCGCAGGCTCAGTGGCCACGGCCCACGGGCCCAGCCGCTCCGCGGCATGTGGGATCCTCCTGGACCGGGGCACGAACCCGTGTCCCCTGCATCGGCAGGGGGACTCCCAACAACTGCGCCACCAGGGAAGCCCTTCAATATTTTTATAATCATTTTCTTCAACCTCCAAAGTCTCTAATTTTCTTTTTCGTAAAAACCTATTGATGATTTATAAATGCAATGTCCTTCCTTAACCCTCTGAGAATATTAATTATTTTTAAGTCTTATTCTGTTTGCTCTAGTATCTGCTTCTTTGGATTTAATTCTGTTTGTTGAGGTCGACGTCTCTCTTTCATAGTGTTGATTTACCTCAAATGTTTGGTGTTTCTTCATTGTGTGCTCATCTTCCCATGAAATATGTATCTGTTTACAGCACTCTGCCTTCAGTGATTATGAGAGATGTGTGGAAAATTCTGCCAGGCAGGATGTATCAGAGACTGAAATAAGACAAAAATGACCACTATCACTGTTAGTATTGTTGTGGGAGTTCTAGCTAATGCAATAGACAAGAAAAATGAATGAGGTATAAAATAAGGGAAAGAAAAATACACATTATTATTTGCAGAAGATATAATTTTCCATTTAGCACACCTAAATGAAATAGTTCAGACAAGTTCAGGATCAGGGTGAAGGTAAAGAGACAATTACATTTCTATGGCCTGGGGTTTTCTTTCCAGGAAGGATGGAATCAACATATTCCTTGTCTCTCCCACTGAATGCAGCTATAAAATGTGTACATCAGGTGTCCCCAGCCCCAGGCCACAGACCGGAACTGGTCCGTGGCCTATTAGGAACCGGGCCACACAGGAGGAGGTGAGCGGCGGGTGAGTAAGAGAAGCTTCACCCGTATTTACAGCCTCTCCCCATCGCTCGCATTACCACCTGAGCTCTGCCTCCTGTCAGATCAACGGCAGCATTAGATTCTCATAGGAGCGCAAGCCCTACTGGGATTTGCGCATGCGAGGGATCTAGGTTACGCGCTCCTTATGAGAATCTAATGCCTGATGATCTGAGGTGGAGCTGAGGCAGTGATGCTAGTGCTGGGGAGTGGCTGCAAATACAGATTATCATTAGCAGAGAGGTTTGACTACACAGAGACCATAATAAATCGATTGCTTCATATCAAATCATATCAAAACCCTATCAGTGAGTGGCAAGTGACAATTAAGCTGCATCTGGTGGCAGGCTTTATAGTGGCAATTGAGGTGATGTTCTTCAATTGTACAGCTGCATCTGCTGGCAGGCTTTAAGTCAGAGTCTGACACTTATTTTAGTACATGTGTAGCCTGCACATTATTTTATTTACCACTTCCATCCGCACCTCTTTCCTGCACTGCACACTTGTCTCAGTCACAGTTTTGGTAAGCCCACAAGCTAACCCTAGCCAAAATGAGTAAAAAAACAAACATCGCTGGAGAGCTTCTTTGAAAAGGGGGAAAGACCCAATGATGAGACAGCAGAAGACTCTAAGACTGCCAGCAAAAAGAAAGCTGCATTTAAAAGGAAATATCAAGAGTCCTCCTTAAATTATGGTTCATTGCAACAGGTGATTCACATTCTCCAAGCTCGCTTTGTATAATATGTGGTGACTGGCTATCTAACGAAGCCATGAAACCTTCAAAACTGTTTTGCCACATGGAGACCAAGCACCCTGCATTAAAAGACAAGTCTTTGGAGTTTTCCAAAGAAGAAAGGTGAACACAAAGAACAGAAGCAATTATTGAAGGCCACCACTTCATCAAATGTGTCTGCACTGAGAGCATCATTCTTAGTGGCTAGCCACATTGCTAAAGCTAAGAAGCCCTTTACTACTGGTGAAGAGTTGATCCTGCCTGATGCTAAGGACATTTGCATGAACTTTTAGGAAAGGCTGCAGTTCAACAGGTGGCACGTGTTCCTCTTCCGGATAGCACCATAACTAGATGAATGATGACATAGCAGAGGATATTGAAGCACAATTGTTAGAGAGGATCAATGAGTCACCATGGTATGCAATCCAGGTTGATGAGTCTACTGATGTTGACAACAAGGCAACAATGCTTGTTTTTGTGAGATATATTTTTCAGGAAGATGTGCATGAGGATATGTTATGTGCACTTTTGGTGCCAACCAACACCACAGCTGCAGAAATGTTCAAGTCTTTGAATGATTACATATCAGGAAAACTGAATTGGTCATTTTGTGTCAGTATATGCACGGATGGAGTGGCTGCCACGACTGGACGGCTTTCTGGTTTCAGTACTCAGGTCAAAGAGGTTGCTTCTGAATGTGAGTCTACGCACTGTGTCATCCATAGAGAAATGTTGGCTAGCCAAAATATGTCACCTGAACTTAGCAACGTTTTGTAGGATGTGATTAAAATTATCAACCACATTAAAGTACGTGCCCTTAACTCACGTCTGTTCGCGCAGCTCTGTGAGGAGGTGGACACAGAGCACACACGTGTTCTCTTATACACAGAAGTGAGATGGTTTTCTAAAGGCAGATCACTTGCCAGAGTTTTTGAGTTATGAGAGCCACTCCAGAGATTTATTTTAGAACAGTGACCACTGGCAGCACATTTCAGTGACACAGAATGGGTCGCAAAACTTGCATACTTGTGTGACATATTCAACCTGCTCAACGAACTCAGTCTGTCACTTCAGAGGAGAATGAAAACTGTGCTCGAGTCGGCAGGTAAGTGGCTGCATTCAAAGCCAAACTGGAATTATGGGGGCGATGAGTAAACAATGGGGTTTTTGACATGTTTCAAACATTCACAGAGATTTTGAAAGAGACTGAGCCAGGGCCTTCTTTCTCCCAGCTGGGGCATGATCACCTATCTAAAAAGAGTTTGAGCATTACTTCCCAACCACAAAAGACCCCCAAACTGGGCTTCCCTGGTGGTGCAGTGGTTGAGAGTCCGCCTGCCGATGCAGGGGACACGGGTTCGTGCCCCGGTCCGGGAGGATCCCACATGCCGCGGAGCGGCTAGGCCTGTGAGCCCGCACACAGCAACGGTAACCATATATATATATATATATATATACACACAATGGAATACTACTCAGCTATAAAAAAGAATGAAAATTTGCCATTTGCAGCAACATGAATGGACTTGAAGGGCATTATGCTAAGTGAAATAAGTCAGACAGAGAAAGACAAATACTGCATGATATTACTTATAAGGCAACTCTAAAAAATACAATACAACAAACTAGTGAATATAACAAAAAAGAAGCAGACTCACATATATAGAGAACAAACTAGTGGTTACCAGGGTTTTTAGACATGGCACCAAGCTATGATCCTTAAAGGAGAAAGTTGATGTTAGATTTCATCAAAATTAAAAAATTTTGCTCTACGAAAACACTGTGAAAAGAATGAAAAGACAAGCTTGCAAAAAATATTTGCAAACTGCATATACAACAAATCTCTCATATCTAGAATATATAACAAACAGTAAGAAAAAAACCCAATCAAAAAATCTTTGAAAGAGAATCTGAAAAAGAATATATATACATGTATATTGTATAACTGAATCACTTTGCTGTACACCTGAAACTAACACAACATTGTAAATCAGCTACACTTCAATTAAAGAAATAAAATTTTAAAAATCTTTAAAAAACTATCCAAAGAGGATATATGAAAGGTAAATAAGCACACAAAAAATAGTCAACAACTTTAGAGAAAAGTAAATTAAAAACATGATGAAAAGCAAATTAAAAACATACACCTATTAGAATGGCTAAAATTTTAACATGTAATCATTTAATTAAAAACAATACCAAGTACTGGCAAGGATGTGGAGAGATGAACATATATTACTGATGGCAATGCAAAATGGTGCAGTCACTCTGAAAAACAGTGTGGCAGTTTCTTACAAAGTTAAATATATGCTTTCCATATAACCCAGTATCTTAGTCTGTTTGGGCTGCTATAACAAAAATACCATAGACTGGGTGGTTTAAACAACAAATATTTATTTCTCACAGTCTGGAAGTTTGGGAAGTCCAAGAACAAGGCTCCAGCAGATACAATGTCTGGTGAGGACCCACTTTCTGATTCATAGCTATTTTCTTGCTGTGTCCTCACATAGCTAAAGGGGCAAGGGAGCTCTCTAAGGTCTCTTTCATAAAGGCACTAATCCCATTATGAGGGTTCCTCCCTCTTGGCCTAATCACCTCCAAAAAGTCCCACTTCCAAATACCATCACATTGGGGATTAGGTTTTAACATATGAATTTGGAGGGACACAAATATTCAGTTTATAACACCCAATAGCGCCACTCCTGAATATTTTCCCTAGAGAATTGAAAACATACATCCACTCAAAAATCTGTATAGGAATGTTCATAGCAGCATTATTCATAATAGCCAGAAAGTGGAAACAACCCAAATGTCCTTCACTAGGTGAATGGTTAAATTTTGATTCATCCATACCATGAAATACTACTCAGCAATAAAATGTAACAAACTATGAGTACCCTATTAATACATTAGATGTAGTTATGCTAGTGAAAGAAACCAGTCTCAAAAGGTTAAATACTGCATGATCCACTTATATGACATTTTTGAGAAGACAAACTATGTTGATGGAGAATAGATTAGCACTTGTCAGTACAAAAGGACAACGTGAGGGAATTTTTTTGGAGGGTAGAACTGATCTGGCTCCTGATTGGAGTGGTGGTCACACAAATCCATATATGTGTTAAAATTCATAGAACTGTACACCAAAAAATCTATTTTACTGTATGTTATGTTTTTAATTAATAAACTTAATTTTTTAGAGTAGTTTTAGGATAAGACCAAAATTGATTGGAAAGTACAGAGAATTCAAATACATCCCAACATACACACAACCTCCTCCACTATCAGCATCCCATATCACAGTGGTATATTTGTTCCAATCAATGAATCTACATTGACACATCATTATCACCCAAAGTCCATAGCTTACATTAGGGTTCACTCTTGGTGTTATACATTCTACAGGTTTGGACATATATATAATAACATATATCCACAATTATAGTAGCATACAGAATAATTTTACTGCCCTAAAAATCTTCCGTGCTCTGCCTATACATCCCTCACTTCCTCTAACTCCTGGCAACCACTGTTTCTTTTTACTGTCTCCATAATTTCACCTTTTCCAGAATGTCATATAGATGGAATCATACAATATATACCCTTTTCAAATTGGCTTCTTTACTTAGTAATATGCATTTTCTTCCATGTTTCTCATGATTTAATAGCTCATTTCTTTTTAGTGCTAAATAATATTCCATTATCTGAATATACCACAGCTTATTTATACATTTACCTACTGAAGGACATCTTGGTTGCTTCCAAGTTTTGGAAATTATGAATAAAGTTGTTATAAATATCTGTGTTCAGGTTTTTGTGTGGACAGAAGTTTTCAATTACTTTGAGTGAATACACAATTGCTGGATCATATGGTAAGTGTATGTTTAGTTTTGTAAAAAACTGCCAAATTGTCTTCCAAAGTGGCTATACCATTTTTCATTCCAGCAATGAAGGAGAGTTCCTGTTGCTCCACATCCTTATCAGCTTTTGATGTTGTCAGTGTTTGGATCTTGACCATTCCAATAGGTGTGTAGTGATATCACATTGTTGTTTTAATTTGCAGTTTGCTAACAACATATGATGTTGAACATCTTTTCATAGGCTTATTTGCCATCTGTATATCTTCTTTGATGAGGTGTCTGTTCAGGTCTTTTGCCTATTTTTTAATTGGATTGTTTGTTTTCTTATTGTTGAGTTTTAAGAGTTTAAGAGGGTTTTTTGGTATATTTTAGATAGTAATCCTTTATCAAATTTGTGTTTTGAAAATATTTTCTAACAGTCCATAGTTTGTCTTCTCATTCTTTTGATGTGGTCTTTCACAAAGTAGGTTTTTAATTTTAATTAAGTCCAGCTTATCAATTGTTTATTTCATGGATTGTGGCTTTGGTGTTATATCTAAAAAGTTATGGCCATACCAATAGGTTTTTTCCTTTGTTATATTCTAAGAGTTTTATTATGCATTTTACATTTAGGTCTATGATCCATTTTGTGTTAACTTTTGTGAGGGGTGTAAGGATTGTGTCTAGATTCTTTTTTTTTTTTTTTTTGCATGTGGATGTCCAGTTGTTCCAGCACAGTTTGTTGAAAATTCCACCTCTGCTCCATTGTATTCCCTTTACTCCTTTGACAAAGATCAGATGACTATATTTATGTGCTTCTATTTCTGCACCCTCTATTCTGTTCCATTGATATATTTGTCTAGCCTTTCACAAATACTACACTATCTTGATAACTGTAGCTTTACAGTAAGTCTTGAAGTCAGGTAGTGTCAGTCCTCCAACTTTGTTCTTCAACATTGAGTTGGTTATTTTGGCTTTTTTGCCTCTCCATATAAATTTTAGGATCAGTTTGTCGATATCCACAAAATAACTTGCTGGGATTTTGATTGGGATTGCTTTGAATCTACAGATCAAGTTGAGAAGAACTAGTATCTTGACAATATTGAGACTTTCTATCCATGAATATGAAATGTTTTCCCAATAATTTAGTTCTTCTTTGATATCTTTCCTAGAGTTTTCCTCATTTAGAGCTTATACATATTTCGTTAGATTTATAAATACTTCAATTTTGTGCTAATGTAAATTTTAATGTGTTTTTAATCTCAAGTTTCACTTGCTCTTTGTTGGTATACAGGAAAATGATTGGCTTTTTATGTTAATCTTACATACTGCAACCTTGCTATAATTGGTTATTACTTCCAGGAGGCTTTATTTTGTCAGTTCTTTCAGATTTTCTACATAGGCAATCATTTCATCTGTTAACAAAGACAAGTTTATGTCTTCCTTACCAATCTGTATACCTTTTATTTCCTTGTTTTATTGCACAGGTAGGACTTCCAGTACAATGTTGAAAACAAATGGTGAGAGGAATATCCCTCCCTTATTCCTGATCTTAGTGGGAAAGCTTCAAGTTTCTCACCATTATGTATGATGCTGGCTGTAGATTTTTTGTAGATGTTCTTTATCAAGTTGCAAACGATTCCCTCTATTCCTAATTTGCTGAGATTTTATTCATAAATAAGTGTTGGATTTTGTCAAATGCTTCTTTTTCAGGTATTCATATGATCATGTGATTTTTTTCTTCTTTAGCCTATTGATGGGATGGATTACTTTTCAAATGTTGAACAAACCTTGCATATCTGGGATAAATTCCACTTATGTCACTTTTCTCTTGCTGCTTTCAAACTTCTCTCTTTGTCTTTAACTTTTGAGAATTTGATTATAATTTGTCTTATAACAATCTTTTGGTTGATTTTGCTTAGGGTCCTTTGAGCTTCACTTGTCTGGATGTCTATATTCCTCCCTAGACTTTGGAAGTTTTCAGTCAATATTTATTTAAATAAGTGTTCTGTCCCTCCCCCCACCCCTCTCGTCTCTTCTGCTTCTTGGACTCTCAAAATGCATATATTTGTTCATTCAAATATAAGTCCTGTGTGCTTTCTTCATTCTTTCTTCTTTTTGTTCCTCTAACTGGCTGATTTCATATGACCTGTCCTCAGGTTCACTGATTCTTTCATATGCATGATTGACTCTGCTATTGAAGCTCTCTATTGATTTTTCAGTTCTGTCACCATATTCTTCAGCTCTAGGATTTCTATTTGATTCTATTTTATGCTTCCTATCTCTTTAATAAACTTCTCATTTTTTAATGCATTGTTTTCCTGATTTCTTTTAGTTGTATGTGTTCTCTTACATTTCATTTAACTTTTTAAAGATGATTATTTTGAATCGTTTGTCAGGCCATTTGTAGATCTCCATTTCTTTGGGTTGGTTACTAGAGCTTTATACGTCTTCTTTGGTGGTGCCATGTTTGCTTGATTCTTCTTGATTCATGTAGCTTTGTGCTGGTGTCTGTGCATTTGAAGGAACAAACACCTCCTCCAGCCATTAGAGACTGATTTCAGCAGGTAAAACTCTTGTCCTGTCAGGTATCCAGGATGATGATATTGTCTCTGGGACAGCAGTCAACCAGGTTGGAACTGAGTCATGTGTTTTCAGGCCTGTTGGGCCTGAAAACACATGACAGGAATGAATTCTATCTGGTCCCTGGGTATAAGGCATGAATTCTATCTGAGCAGGCATGAGTTCTATCTGGTCCCTGGGTATACAGGACTGCATCCAAGACCTCAGTCAGTTGGACTGGATCTGGGAGAAGGGTCTGCTTCATGGCCCATAGATGGCAGATCTGTTACCAGGTGTATAGATGCATGTGACTCCCATTGAGTCCCTGGGAGGGCTCCTGACAGGTCACTGGGCACTTTTCTGGGTGGACAGAATTGGCCTTGGACTACAGCTTATAGGAGCTGGAACTGAGACACAGGGTCCACAGCTTGGACCAGTGTCTGCAAGTCTGCCTCCAGGGGCATGAACAGGCATGCCTCCTGCCAGGTTCCTGGTGGCAGAAGTCCCCCTACACTGCAGCTGAGCAGGACTGGAGCTGGGTCACAGTGCTGTTTCAGGATCAACAGTCAGACCCAGGCCAGCAAGCCTACCTTTGGGAGTACAGAAAAATGTGTCTCCCTTTGGGTCCCTGTATGGGCAGGACTGCTCCTGAACCGTGGTTGGATCCAAGTCACAGGGCCACTTCAGGCTCTGCAATCAGCAGGCCTGCCTCCTGGTGGGCCACAGATGGGCATTTCTCCTTCCAGATCCCTGGTAGGGCAGGTCCACTCCCAGACTGTGGGAGGAAGGACCTGCAGTGAGGTTTCAGGGCCACTTCAAATCTGCAGTCAGACTGAAGTCAGTGGGCCTAGTCTGGGGACACATATGGAAGTATCTCCCACCCAATCTCTGGGTAGGCAGGACTGGCAGCAATATGGGCTGGAGCTGGGTCATGAGCCATTTCAGGGTCTACAGCCAGGACCAAGGTTGGTGGGCCTCTCACCCAAGACACAAGTAGGCCTGACTACTGCCGAGTCCCTTGGCAGATAGTACTGGTGGCAGGACCAAGGCCAAATGGGGCTTTAGCCAAGTCCACGGGGGATAGGGCTGTTTCTAGATCTGTAGCTGGACCAAGGTCAGTGAGTCTGCCATCTGGACATGGGCCTGCTTTCTCAAAACAGCCCTCCTTCTTCTTGGGGTCCAATGTGGTTTCACAATCTCCTACTTGGATCCCAAATCTCCCACAAAGGCACTTTTGGCCATGAGTGGCTGCCAAATTATTGTTTCTAAGGGAGGATACACAGCAGAGGGCCTTCAACTGTGCCATCTTGCTGATATCAGTCAGCTTTTTATGGTTTGAATTGAGCATTTTATATGATTCTATTTTCTCTCCATTCTTAGCATATCAATGATACTTCTCTTTTTTACTTTTTCTAGTGGTTGCACTAGGGTTTTCAGTATATGTTTAAAATTAATATAAATCCACATTCAAATTATACTATATCACTTCATGGGTAGTGCAAGTACCTTGTAATAACAAAATATTCCTAATTCCTCCCTCTTTTCCTTTATATCATTACTGTCATTCATTTAACTTACACATATGCATACATAAGCATATTTATATATATATATAAGATATATATAAGCATACATAAATACATTGTTGCTATTTTTATTTTGAACAAACACCTGTTATTCAATAAAGAATAAGAAAAGTTTTATTTTACTTCACTTATCCCTTCTCCAATGCTCTTCCTTTCTTTATGTAGATCTGAGTTTCTGAGCTATATCATTTTCCTTTTCCCTAAAGAAATTCTTTTAACATTTCTTACAAGGTGAGCATACTAGCAACAGATTTTTTTCAATTTTTATTTGTCCGAGAAAGTCTTTATTTCTCCTTAACTTTTTTTTTTTTTTTTTTTTTTTTGCAGTACGTGGGCCTCTCACTGTTGTGGCCTCTCCCTTTGTGGAGCACAGGCTCCGGACACGCAGGCTCAGCAGCCATGGCTCACAGGCCTAGCCGCTCTGCGGCATGTGGGATCTTCCCGGACCGGGGCACGAACCCGTGTCCCCTGCATCGGCAGGCGGACTCTCAACCACTGCGCCACCAGGGAAGCCTTCTCCTTAACTTTTGAAGTATAATTTCACAGGGTGCAGACTTCTAGGTTAGTGGGTTTTTTTCTCTCAACAGTTTAAATATTTCACTCAACTCTCTTCTTTTTTTTTTTTTTTTACATCTTTATTGGAGTATAATTGCTTTACAATGGTGTGTTAGTTTCTGCTTTATAACAAAGTGAATCAGTTATACATATACATATGTTCCCATATCTCTTCCCTCTTAGGTCTCCCTCCCTCCCACCCTCCATATCCCACCCCTCTAGGTGGTCACAAAGCACTGAGTTGATCTTCCTGTGCTATGCGGCTGCTTCCCACTAGCTATCTATTTTATGTTTGGTAGTGTATATATGTCCATGCCACTCTCTCACTTTGTCACAGCTTACCCTTCCCCCTCCCCATATCCTCAAGTCCATTCTCTAGTAGGTCTGTGTCTTTATTACTGTCTTACCCCTAGGCTCTTCATGACATTTTTTTTCTTAGATTCCATATATATGTGTTAGCATACGGTATTTGTTTTTCTCTTTCTGACTTACTTCACTCTGTATGACAGACTCTAGGTCCATCCACCTCACTACAAATAACTCAATTTTGTTTCTTTTTATGGCTGAGTAATATTCCATTGTATATATGTGCCACATCCTCTTTATCCATTCATCCGATGATAGGAACTTAGGTTGTTTCCATCTCCTGGCTATTGTAAATAGAGCTGCAGTGAACATTTTGGTACATGACTCTTTTTTTTAATTTATTGTATTTTATCCATTTATTTAATTTGGGGCTGCATTGGGTCTTTGCTGCTGCACGTGGGTTTTTTCTCTAGTTGCTGAGAGCGGGGGCTACTCTTTGTTGTGGTGCACAGGCTTCTCATTGCGGTGGCTTCTCTTGTTGCGGAGTATGGGCTTTAGGCACGTGGGCAGTAGTTGTGGCACACTGGCTCTAGAGCGCAGGCTCAGTAGTTGTGGTGCACGGGCTTAGTTGCTCAGCAGCATGTGGGATCTTCCCAGACCAGGGCTCGAACCTGTGTTCCCTGCGTTGGCAGGCAGATTCTTAACCACTGCACCACCAGGGAAGCCCGTACATGACTCTTTTTGAATTATGGTTTTCTCAGGGTATATGCCCAGTAGTGGGATTGCTGGGTCATATTGTAGTTCTATTTGTTCCACTCTCTTCTTGAATGATTTCTGAGAAGTCAGGTATAACTTTTAGATTTGCTCCTCTATCAGTAAGGTTTTTTTCCCTCCAGCTTCTTTCAAGATATTTTTCTTTACCTTTGATCTTCTGAAGTTTGAATATGATATGCCTAGTTGTAATTTTTTTGCATTTATCATATTTGATGATCTCTGAGTTTTGGGGATCTATGGTTTGATGTCTGACATTAATTTGAGGAAATTCTGTCATTATTGTTTCAAACATTGCTTCTATTCTTTTCTCTCTTTCTTCTCCCACTATTTCCATTATGAGTGTGTTACATCTTTTGTAGTTGTCCCACAATTTTTAGGAATTCTGTTTGGTTTTTTTTTTCTTCAGTTTTTTTTTCTCTTTGTTTTCAGTTTTGGAAGTTTATATTATCATGTTCACAAGCTGAGAGATTCTTTCCTCAGTCATGTCCAGTCTATTAATGAGCCCATCAAAGGCATCCTTCATTTCTGTTAGTGTTTTTGATCACTAGCATTTATTTTTTATTTTTTCTTAAAATTTCCATCTCTGCTTATATTATCCATCTGTTCTTACATGTTGTCTATTTTTTCCATTAAAGCCTTTAGCATATTAATAATAGTATAAAAACTTGGGGGCTGATAACTCCAACATTTCTATCATATCTGGATCTACTTTTGATGCTTGTTCAGTCTCTCCAAACTGTGTTTTTTGCCTTTTAGTGTGCCTTGTAATTTTTGTTGAAAGGTGGACATGATGTACTGGGTAAAAGGAACTGTGGTAAATAGGCCTTTAGTAGTCTAGTGATAAGGTGTGTGGGGGGGGAAGTGTTTTATAGTCCCATGATTAGCTCTCAATCTTTTGGTAAACCTATGCTCCTGGACTGTGAACTTCAGTGCTTCTCAGTCCCCTCCCCCCATCTTAGGTGGAACAGGAAGGCTAGAGGGGGCTTGAATTGGGTATTTCCCTTCTCCCACATGGAAACTAGAGCTGGCTGGAGCTGGCTATTTCTCTTCTCCAGGTAGGTTAGGCTTTGCTAATATCTCAGTAGGATAAGCTCTGGTTAAGTAGCTTGTCCTGAGGGCAAATTCTGTTTAGAAGAACGTCATGCTCTGACGTTCTTTTTCTTCCCCTTGGTTCCTTTTCTTCCCCTCCTGCTGGAAGCATGCAGAAATGGTTCCTTTTCTTCCCCTCCTGCTGGAAGCATGAGGAGATTTATTTTTTCCAATATTCACTGGGAAAACCTGATAGAACTCCTGAAATGAAAATTCTTAAAACCATGGGGGGTCCCACTATGAATGGGTCTCCTTGTCACTCTGAACCTCCAACAATTCATCAACTACAGTTCAAATTTTCTGGTCCCACAGATGTTTCTGCTCTGGTAAGTTATGATTCTCTGTATCCTCCTGCCTGTTTGTCCAATTTGGGGGGCATCAGTTTTCCCTGTGATTTCATTTCTCTAACAGATCTAAGACAAGTTATTGATTTTTCAGTTTGTTCATCTTTTTATTTGTTGTTAGGATGCTGTGGCAATTTCTAAGCTCCTTACATACTGTGCTGGAAACTGGAAGACTGATGTGTTAATTTAAAGATAAAATTAAAAAAAAAAGTTTCCCAGCTGCACCGTAGTCCAAGTGATGCCTCACTGCTTTGTGCATATGATGGTGAGAGCCATGATTAGGCTTGAGACATGGGTTATAAACTTGCAATGATAGCCTGCAAGTAAACCCCAAGTTTGTATGTCCTTGATCATTTAGGGGTTTGCTGTTAAAGCCCTGCAGGCACTTTGGTCACTATCAGCTAAACCAATGGTTTATAAAAGTCAGTGGCATCAGAACAGTTTTGAAAGAATTAATCCTGGTCTCCATCCCAGAATTTCTGATTTAGGAGATCTGAGTGAGGCCTGACGATTTGTTTGTTTTTGTATTTCTTTTGTTTGGACACTTTGGATGTTTTGTTTTGTTTGTTTGTTTTCTGCTTCTCAGCCATTCTGATGCACAGAATGATTTAGAAACTACTAGTCTAGATCAGAATTCTAAGATTCAAATTCCAAGCCATCAATATGCATTTCTTTGATGTGACCTGCAGGTGGTGCTGCTGTATTATCCCAATATAACTCAAACCAAGAACTAAAGGGAAAACAGGTTTAGGGATTAAATTATAAATTTAGAGCCCTAGATCCAACAAGAATAAAAGATCTAATTGTTTAAGTGACAAAACAATAAAGGTTAATGCATATCAGTATGATACTAATATAATACCTTATATTAACCCCCAAGTGATATGACATTTTTCACCCTTCTAACTCAAATGAGGCTATATGTAGGTACCCAGCAGGTCCAGGTTTATAAATACCTGGGTTCCTCTCATAACACCATTGCCTTTAACCACTGGAGACCTGTCATCCCGTGAAATTTTTTTTTTTTTTAATTTTTTGGCCATGCTGAGCTGCATGCAGGACCTTAGTTCCCCAACCAGGGAAAGAACCCATGCCCCCTGCAGTGGAAGTGCAGAGTCTTAACCACTGGACCACCAGGGAAGTTCCCTCCTGAAATCTTTTCTTAACCTTTTACGAAAGAGCCAGTGCCTGATTGGAGGAATTTGAAGATCTAATATACCTCTGCCATAGGTTTTATATGTGGTGTCCTTGAGCCTGGGCTCCCGAATCAGAGTATGAGTACCTTGACTTTTCAAGGATGGGCATCCTGACTATAAGACTCCAAAACCAGTTGAAGGTGTATACTGTACTAGAATTTCCATCTCCTGTTCTGAAAACACCTCTCAAGTAAGTGACAATTTACTTGGCAAAATGGGTTCTCTGGCCATAAGCCTGACCCAAAGATAATGTTGGCAGTACTTATAGGTGATGTTCAGGGTCTCAACTGTTCCAGGAAATGATAAGTTTGTAGGTCTCAAGATAGGTACACCTAAGGTCAAACAGACACATGGCCAGGGAGTGATCGTTTATATTACTTATATCTGAGCTTCAAGAGTACAGGCGCCATCAGAAGCAAACGCCCTTCAACAAAGCAGAGCTTCCCAAGCCATGTGCTGCATTGCTCAGCCTTAGGTGGCTGGGCAGAATCTGAGGCAGCTGGAGCCTGGACCAGTCACCTCTGACTATGGGTAGGTTCCATTTGCCCCACTGTACTATATAAATGTTATCATTTTCTATGTGCATTTTGGCATGATAAAGATTAGAAAGTTCTGTAATAAATTTTTGCCAGGACTAGGGCAGGCCTGAGACAGGTCAATTGCTGGGCTTATTATACCTAATTCCCCAATACCCCCAAAGACCACCGAATACATTTGTTTTTAACTGGGAACCACACCCTCTTGACAGTTTTTTTAATAACCAGAACATCTCCTGACTCAGTGTGAGGCTCAGATAAAATAAGGGTTATGCCTGAGCATATTCCATTTTCCTGTTACTGGCAGCTACAATGTTTTCCAGTTATGCGTTCAGGACTTGTGGCACAATCCCCCCTTGTGGCCTGCTCACTAAGCTACTATAAAGCAGGAATATCCCTATCCCAACCCATATCCTCATGCAATGACTCCTCCTCATCTGCCTTGGGTGTGATGTACACTAGTCCCTATATCAGAGCTACCATCAGGCGCTTAAGCCTAGAATGTCTAGGACTTTGGCTGGTTCGATAGTCTAGGCTAGTTTGTTTCAGATAAGGCTTCCTCTTAGAAGCATGGCCTCAGGGTGAGATTATTCATCTGTCAGCAGAATGTGATGGAATGAAGGCTTACTGACCTTTACCCATAGTAGACGCAGAAAGGGTGGTGTTGGCCTTTTCTATCAGGACACGGATGTAATATGGCTAGAAATATCATGGGATCTTTCCTGAGGGGGCTACCAGGCTATATATAAGGAACTATCTTTCTACTACCTATCTGCCTCCCAACACTACCCACTTAGGAAGTTAGGAGATACATGAGAAATGCCACTAACCCAGAATTTCCATGAAAGTCTACAGCAACACAGACAAAACCTGGAGTTGGAAGCCAAAGGACATTAACCTGAGTCCTGAGATCATCAGGACTGTGAACGTAAGGTGAGCAGCTCTGCCCTGGCCTCTGTCAGCTGGCTCTTGGGGAAAATGTAGCTTCCTTCTATCATTTCAAATCTTTAGTAAAGAAATGCCCATTCAGGGCTTCCCTGGTGGCGCAGTGGTTGAGAGTCCGCCTGCTGATGCAGGGGACATGGGTTCGTGCCCCAGTCTGGGAAGATCCCACATGCCGTGGAGCGGCTGGGCCCGTGAGCCATGGCCGCTGAGCCTGCATGTCCGGAGCCTGTGCTCCGCAGTGCGAGAGGCCACAGCAGTGAGAGGCCTGCGTACCGCAAAAAACAAAAAAAAAAAAAACAAAAAAAAAAAAAAAAAAAAAGAAATGCCCATTCAGCCTTTTGTGGTGAACTGTGTTGAATAAAGGGACAGAACTTCAAAGGGGGTGTACTGAAAAACCAAACAACCCAATCAAAAAATAAGCAGAAGGTCTAAATAGACATTTCTCCAAAGAAGACATACAGATGGCCAAAAAGCACATGAAAAGATGTTCAACATCACTAATGATCAGAGAAATGCAAATCAAAACTACAATGAGGTATCACCTCACACCGGTCAGAATGGCCATGATCAAAAGGTCTACAAATGATAAATATTGGACAAGGTGTGGAGAAAAGGAAACCCTCCTACACTGTTGGTGGGAATGTAAATTAGTACAACCACTATGGAGAACAGTATGGAGGTTCCTTAAAAAACTAAAAATAGAACTACCATATGATCCAGCAAACCCACTCCTGGGAGTATATCTGGAGCAAACCATAATCTGAAATGATACACGCACCCCAATGTTCATTGCAGCATTGTTTACAATAGCCAAGACATGGAAACAACCTAAATGTCCATAGACAGATAAATGGATAAAGAAGATGTGGTACATGTATACAATGGAATATTACTCAACCATAAAAAAGAATGATATAATGCCATTTGCAGCAACATGGATGGACCTAGAGATTATCATACTAAGTGAAGTAAGTCAGACAAAGACAGATATCATATGATATCACTCATATGTGAAATCTAATTTTAAAAAATGATACAAATGAACTTATTCACAAAACAGAAACAGACTTACAGATATTGAAAACAAACTTATGGTTACCAAAGGGGAAACGTGGCAGGGGGAGGGATAAATCAGGTGCTTGGGATGAACATACACAGTACTATATATAAGACAGATAACCAACAAGGACCTACTGTATAGCACAGGGAACTCTACTCAATATTCTGTGATAACTTATATGAGAAAACAATCTAAAAAAGAATGAATATATATATATATATATGTATAACTGAATCACTTTGCTGTAACCTGAAACTAATACAACATTGTAAATCAACTATACTCCAATAAAATCAAAATTTTAAAAATAATTTTAAAAAAGGGGGTGTCCTGCACCCTGTTTCCCACTCACTGAGGTCTGTGGAGAAGTATCAACATCAAATGAAGGGGAACTGTAGTTAAGAACTTATAGGTCGTGACAGAAGGAAGAAAAGGGAGATAGTAGCAGGGATAAGCATATGGAACAGAGAAGCAATACTCAGTGTACAACTCAGTGTAAACATGAGACGAACCTCCTTTCCTCCCCCAAAGTATACCAGAAGGTATGACTCTTGAGGAGAGAACATTAATACTTGAGAAACAACCAACCATTATAATCATATTTGGGGGAAAATATTTAATGGCCTATAAAATGCTCACAATGAAATAAATGTAAAAGGAGACAAAACTGTATGTGCAGTTTTGTCTACGTTTACCATTCTGAAGTTATATGTCTATTCTACATCTATTTACCAATAAATATATAGGGAGATACAAACAACACTGAAATGCAACATTGACTTACCTTGAGGTAGTAAGATATTGAGTGATTTTTACTTAAATCTTTATATATTCCTTATTTTTTAATAAAAGCTTTATTGGTATGTAATTCATATACCATAAAATGCACCCTTTTAAAGTGTACAATTCAGTGGTTCTTAGTATATTCACAAAGTTGTGCAACCATCACCACAAACAATTTTAGAACATTTTCATCACCTCCAAAAGAAACCCCATAACTATTAGCAATCACTCCACATGCTACCACTAATCAGCTTTCTGTGTCATCTCTATGGATTTGCCTCTTTTGGACAATTAATATAAATGGAGTCATACAAGAGGTGGTCTTTTGTGACTTGCTTCTTTCACTTAGAATGTTTTCAAGGTTCGTGCAGGTTGCGGCATGTAACAGTGCTTTGTTCCCTTTTATGGCCAAATAATATTTTGTTTTATGGATATACCATATTTTGTGTATCCACTCATCTGTTGCTGGACATTTGGGTTGTTTCTACTATTTGGCTGTTATGAATAATGCTATTATAAATATTAGTTTGCATGTCTTTGTTTAGACATGTTTTTATTTCTCTTGGGTAGATACCTATCAGTGAAATTGTTGAGTTTTATAGTAGCTCTATGTTTAACTTTTTGAGAAACTGCCAGACTGTTACATTTCTTATTTTCCAAACTCTCTATTATGAATATATACTGCTTTTATGATCATAAAAATTAAAATTTCACAATAGACAAAAGAAACCACAAAAGTTTCTGTAGCCATCATATACTAGTTGACTCAGATAATCACTCCAGGTTCAGCCTGCCACCTTCTTGTTCACATGTTTCCTTTTCACTGACCCCTGGTTTCTGTCGCACTGGTATGTTACTTAAATGAATGCCATCATGCTTGGAGCAGAAGAGGTGGTAACAAAAGCCCTCAGGTGAGAGTATGCTTGCTAAGCTCATGGGACAACAGCAAGTAGGCCAATGTGGCTGGAATACAGTGAGCAAATGTGTGAGAGTGGTAGATGTGGTCAGAGAGGAAATAGCATCAGTCAGGGAAGGTCTCTCTGACAAGGCGGTATTTGAGCAGATAACTGCAAGAAAGCATTCCAAACAAAGGGAACAACCAGTAAGTACAAAGGCCCTGTGGTGGGTGCACGCTTGGCTAGTTTGAGGACTAGCCAAGGGAGTTGGTATGGCTGGAGGAGTGTAAGTGGGGATGAGAGTGATGGGCAAGGATGGCAGAGAGACATGGGGAGGGACAGATATTGTAGCGACTGGAAGACCATTGAGAGGGTATTTACTTTCAAAGAAATAGGGAGCAGTGGAGACTTTTAAGGCGAGGAGAAACATGATCTAACATATTTTAGAAGACTCCTTCTGCTGCTGTGTGAGGGGACGCTTCAGAGGTTAACAGGGGCTCTCCAACTACCCTGACTTTCTGAACCAATTTCAGTGAACCCTGGGCTTCACAAAGGCTGATATCCAAGATATGTATAGATATGTCAGCCAGATGGAATTTTACTAACTTAAATCAGATTAAAGTATCCCCGGTTTAACACCTTCCCATCATACTCAGTAAACTCCAACATCCTTGCCTGATGACTTATCTGTTTTCATCACCTCCGGCTCTCCTCCTCCCTCTGCTCCAGCCACATTGGGCTGCCTTCCTAGTTACCCTTCTCCCTCACTCAGCAGGTTTATTCCTACCTCAAGGCCTTTGCACTTTTTCCTTCTTCTAGAACATTCTTCTCCAAGCTCTTCCGATGGCTTGCTCCTTCTTATTATTCAGCTATCAACCAAAATGTCACTTTTCCAGAGGGGCTTTCCCTAACCTCTCACTATAAAGTAGCTCCTGGGGCCGTCCCTCCTACAGAGCCTAACTTTCTTCCTTCTCTGAATTTACTTTTCTTTATACTTATCTTCACTACTTATTTACTGTCTAAGTTCATCACTAGAAAGTGAACTCCACGAGGATAGGGACTTTATTTTATTCAGTGTTGTATCTGCAATAACCTAGGACAGTGTTGACATAGAGTAAACATTTAATAAATGCTTGCTGAACAGATGAATGAAAGAAAATCAAGCCTTTCCATGCTTGATTTCTGCACTGCAGAGACAAGTTAGACTTTTTCTGAGAGAAAATGTACAAAAAGTAAAGGAGGTTACAATTAAAACAAAGAAAGAAAATGCAAAAACTATAGCAGAGCTTTAAAATAAGGCATGGGTCCCTGAAAGAGTCAGTGAGATGGCATCTACGTGAAACCCACAGCTAACATCATACCTAATGGTGAAAGACTGGAAGCTTCCTGTTAAGACCAAGAATAAGACACAGATGTCCACTCTTGCCAATTCTATTAAACATTGTACTGAAGTTCTAGGGCAATTAGGCAAGAAAACGGAATAAAAGACACGCAGATTGGAAAGGAAGAAGTAAAAATACCTCTATTTCAGATGACATAATCGTATATGTAGAAAATCCTAAAGAATCCTCTGAAAAACTATCAGAACTAATAAACAAGTTCAGCAAGGTTGCAGGCAGCTTCCAGTGTAACAAGGGATGGTAGATGGGGTTTCCTGCCCCTCCAGAGCTGATGAAGTAGCCCATACACATTCTTGGGTACCATTTCCATGGAATGAAACAGTCCAGACACACAAAGACTCTTTCTGCTTTCCTGCCAGCCCCTCCCCCACCCTATCCCCATCACCCCTTTGTGAGAAGGTTGAAGGATTATATTCTCATATCCTGTGTGCCCTGTTAGTTGTGCCAGCCAAGCCGATCTGCAGTCGGAGTATAGTTATCTCAGGATAAGGAATCGGGACTCTGTAATGCATCTTTTCCTAAGCTTTTGTCTTCTTTCTCCCCCCTCCCTCCCTCTCTCTGGTTTTGTTTTTCACTTTGTTTCCTAGCAAATTTCCTTTTGAGAAATTCCAATATTGTTTCATCTGAATCAAGAGAAATGGGATTTGTCTACATCTCAGCTGCTGCTGGGCTAGCTTGGGAGGTCAGAGGTCCCTTGAGGCTAGGTGTGGGGGTGGCAGCAGCCAGCACAGCTGATGATGCAGGGAAGGGTTAGAGCTGTACAGATTTTTTTTTTTTTTTTTTTTTTTTGACGATGGCTTAACACACTGGAATGGTAGGCTTTTGGCTAAGGATCAAGTGTATCTCACTAGGGAAGAATGTGGTTGCCTGGAGACTTGCCGATCTGATCAAGATGACTTTAACTGGAAATGGGGGGGGCGGTGAAAAACATGCCCATATCAGACTGTAACACCAGATACTATAGACAACAGCGGGCATGTCAGAGACAGAAGAATAATAGTGAGAGAGACACTCAGTGATTTGCAGGAGAAAATAACTAGGAAGGAAATTGGGAATGGCGCTTCCAAGCCTCAACTGTCAATATACCAGTGTGAAGAGTGAGAGCAGAAAACAAAGTGGGATTTTTAACAAAAATAAGTTTAAAAAATCAAAGATATTATTAAGACTTAGAGGAAAAGGATTCATAACTGGAATATATTCATGGGGACTTCTTTTTTTAATTTTTTATTTATTTATTTTTGGCTGCATTGGGTCTTCGTTGCTGTGTGCAGGCTTTCTCTAGTTGCGGTGAGCGGGGTCCACTCTTCGTTGTGGTGTGTGGGCTTCTCATTACGGTGGCTTCTCTTGTTGCAGAGCACAGGCTCTAGGGCACGCGGGTTCTGTAGTTGTGACATGCAGGCTCTATAGCTGCAGCACACGGGCTCTAGAGTGCAGTCTCAGTAGTTGTGGCCCACGGGCTTATTTGCTCTGCGGCATGTGGGATCTTCCCAGACCAGGGCTCGAGCCCGTGTCCCCTGCATTGGCAGGCAGATTCTTAACCACTGCGCCACCAGGGAAGTCCCTCATAGGGACTTCTAAAGACACAAATCTGAGAGATCTGGGTTACCTACCAGTTAGGAAGTTTGCCCTTTGCCCACGTGCACTGGCTTTGTGGCATCCGGGGGGTCAGGTTAAGAATAGAGAAACAAGGGATGGAGTACTAGGGGAAGTGAACTCCAACTCCAAGAACTGTGGAAATAATAATTTGTTCATTTAATTAGTGCCCTGCATCCATGATAGGGCAGCAAACAAGTCAGACAAGATTTCTGCTCTCATGGAGCTAATACTGAAGGTAAATAGACAATAAACACATGAACAAGTAAATTAACAAGATAACTTCAGGCAGTGAAAAGGTCACAGAGAAAATAAAACTGACAGTGAAAGGGACAGAGGAACTATTATAGTTTGGGTAGTCTTGAATGGCCTATCTGCAGAGGTTACTTTTGAACCAAGATAGGAACAAAGAGGAGGATGAACCATACAAACATCTGAGGGAAGAGCGTATAAGCAGAGGAAATAGCAAAGGCAAAGGACTTGCAGCAGGAACAAGCTTGACTCGTTGGAGAAAATGAAAAAAGGCTATTATCTCGGTTTTAGTTCTTCCAGAAGCAGACCCTAAGACAAGAATTTGAGTGCAAGTAGTTTATTGGGAGATGAGGGGAATACCAGTAGTCAATGAGAAAATGACACAGGGAAAGAAAGGCAGCCAATAAAGGATAACCAGTAAAGGCAGCCAGTAAAGAGTATGTTAATAAGCCAGGTACATAGTGGGTAGCAGTCCTAATACCTCAGGAAAACTCTTGGAAATGAGGCAAAACACACGTCTCAAAATTACCCAACTCAAGGAGTAAGAGAGTTGAAGTCATTGGTCAATGGCTGTTCTCCATGAGCAGACCTTCCAAATCTCCAGAAAAGCAGCCAGGCTTAAAGATGCAGACACTGGCTGTTGGAAAGTGAGAATGCACTGAAATGACAGATCTAAGTGATATGAGAAGATTTTGACAGTGTCTGCTATAGCTAGTAAGCCTGGGGCAGAGTCAGAAAAAGGACCAGTTGGAGAGTCAAGCAGGGCAGATCATCTAGGGCCAAGGTTAGCTGCAAATTAGTAGCTGGCAGAGGTGTTTGATTTGGCCTGCACAATGTTTTCTCTTACTTCTGTTTGTTTCATTTTCGTTTTATCTTTAACTGCCAATAATTAAAAATCAGAAGATCTCATATCTAGACCTAGATTTCTAGCTCTCTTGGAAAAAATATCAAAAGAACTGATAATTGTGGATCCTCATTTGGCAAGGTGACAATCTGTTGGAAGTGAGTAGCAGATGCCCCATTTATAGAAGGGTTATGTGCTGTCCAGTTAACCAGTCCTCTTTTGAGTTTTGGATCAGTGGTCAAGGGCATTGAAGGCTGTGATAAGGATTTAGGGTTTCATTCTAGGAGTATGGGCAGATTTTAAGCTGGGGATTGATACAGTCAGTCCACTTTTGTGCAGAAAGATTCAAGAGTGGAAGCAGGTAAACAAATAAGGAGGCTATGGAAGTAGCCTGTGAAAGAGATGATGGGATCTTGGAAATGGGTTACAGTAGAGATAAAAAGGAGTGAAGGAATTAAGTATATTATTTGGAGTGGATTTGACAGGATGTGCTGATGTAGGGGGTGAGGGAAAAGGAGGATTTTTCTTTTGGATGTAACACCTCAGATTACATCCAAATTTCTGGCTTCAGTGTATGTTTATATAGTGCTACAATTCACTGAAGTGGGGAAGACTAGGGGAGGAACTGGTTTGAGGGGAAAATCAAAAGTTCTATTTTGAATATGTTTGAGATGCCTATTAGACATCCAAGTGAAGATGTGAAACAGGCATATGAGATATTTCTTAGATATGAAGGGTGAGGTCAGGGGAGGGGACAGGAATTTGGGTGTTAGCAGAATATAGAAATGGGACTACACCTTCCATTTCTGGCAACATTGTATGTGCAATATCCTGACAATAACTTTCTCCTACATAACACCTAAAAATACTGGATAAAAGATAACAAATATCATTTTAAACACATTACTGAGCTCAAAAGGAATCAAGCTAAATCCCCAAGAGCCAAAACAAAGAGCCAAGCTTAAAAGAAGAGCCCTGGGCTGATGCTGCCTTATGAATGCCCTGGAGGCAGGTATGGATTACTAACCAAGTAGAGGCTGAAGGGATTTGAGTTTGTTTATTTTGGACCTTTTATTTTTTGGGGTAGAGGAAAGGTATACCATCAAACATCACGTTTACCATAAAAAAGGCCCTTTGCAGTTTTGTCTTTTGGATTTACTTTTAATATTACTATATTTTAAGCTATTATCCAATAAACCAATTTTAAAGTAAAACATCAACAAAATAGAAAACAAACAATAATTTAATGCTAAAATACCACTGTCCTCTCATGACTTATTTTTCCAGATCCCAACTTGGAGCACACTCATTTTTCTATTTGCCAATCCAAGTTTTAAAGTAAATTTTTAAAGCATGTCATAAACAGAAAAGTACATATATCTTAAATGTATGACTTGATGAATTTTCTTAAAGTGATCACACCTTGTAACCAGTGCCCAGATCAAAAAATAGAACAGAACCCCTCCTCCACCTTATATCCTGTTCCTGGTCACTATCTCTCAAAGGTAACTCTAACAAAGGTAACTTCTAACATCATAGATTGATTTTATCTGTTTTGGAACTTTATAGAACGGAATTATACTGTATGTAATCTTTCATGTCTGGTGTCTTTCACCCAATATTGTGTTTGTGAGATTCATATATCCATGTTATAATGTGTAGCAATAATTCATTTATTCTCATTACTGTATAGTATTCCATAGTGTGATTATGTATATTCTGGATACAAATTTTTGTTGGATATATGTAATACAAATATGTTTACACACTCTGTGACTTGTCTTTTCACTTGTTAGACTTGTTAGTGGTATCTTTTCATAAACAGATCTTCTTAATTTTAATACAATCCAATGTAACAATATTTTCCTATTTGATTAGCACTCATGTCCTGATCATAAAAGTCTTTGCTTATCTTACAGCAAAGGAAGCCATCAACAAAACAAAAAGACAGGGGCTTCCCTGGTGGCACAGTGGTTAAGAATCCGCCTGCCAATGCAGGGGACACGGGTTCAAGCCCTGGTCTGGGAAGATCCCACATGCCGTGGAGCAACTAAGCCCGTGCGCCACAGCTACTGAGCCTGTGCTCGGGAGCCTGTGAGCCATAACTACTGAGCCCACATGCCACAACTACTGAAGCCTGCATGCTTAGAGCCCATGCTCTGCAACAAGAGAAGCCACCACAATGAGAAGCCCACACACCGCAATGAAGAGTAGTCCCTGCTCGCCGCAACTAGAAGAAGCCCACGGGCAGCAATAAAGACCCAACGCAGCCAAAAATAAATAAATAAAATTTTTAAAAAAATGTTTAAAAAAAAGAAAACAAAACAAAAAGACAATCTACAGAATAGGAGAAAATATTTGCAAATGATGTGACTGACAAGGGGTTAATATCCAAAATATATAAACAGCTCACAAAACTTGATATAAAAAAAATCCAACCAAAAACTAGGCAGAAGACCTAAATAGACATTTTTCCAAAGAAGACATACAGATGACCAACATGCACATAAAAAGATGCTCAACATCACTAATTATTAGAGAAATGCAAATTAAAACCACAGTGAGGTATTACCTCACACTGGTCATAATAACTATCATGAAAAAGTCTACAAATAATAAACACTGCAAAGAGTGGGGAGAAAAGGAAACCCTCTGACATTGTTAGTGGAAATGTAAATTGGTGCAGCCACTATAGAAAACTGTATGGATGTTCCTTTAAAAACTGAAATAGAATTACCATATGATCCAGCAATCCCACTCATGTGTATATATCTGGAAAAAATGAAAACTATAATTCAAAAAGATACACACGACCCAATTTCATAGCAGCACTATTTAGACATGGAAACAATCCAAGTGTCCATCAACAGACAATTGACTTCAGAAGATGTGGTGTATATACACACACACACACACACACACACACACACACACACACACACAATGGAATATTACTCAGCCATAAAAAAGAAAGAAATATTGTCATGTTCAGCAACATGGTTGGAACTAGAGAATATTATACTTGGTGAAGTAAGTCAGACAGACAAAAACAAGTATTATATGATATCACTTATATGTGGAAACTAAAAAATAATACAAATGAATCCATATACAAAACAGAAACAGACTCACAGACATAGAGAACAAATTTGTAGTTACCAAAGGGGAAAGGGAGAGGGCGAGGAATAAATTAGGAGTATGGGATTAGTAGATACAAACTACTATACATAAAATCAATAAGCAACAAGGATTTACTGTATTGCACAGGGAATTGCATTCAATATCTTATAATAACTTATATTGGAAAATAATAACCTATATTTTCCTAACTGGAAAATATATATAACTGAATGACTTTGTTGTACACCTGAAACTAACACAATATTGTAAATCAACTACAATTTTTAAAAAATCTTTGCTTATCTTAAGGTCATGAAGATATTCTCTATTTTTTCCCCTAAAAGCTCTATTGTTTTGCCTTTAATGTTAAGATCTTTGATTATGATGCTCTGATTATGTCTTCTTGCAGTAGACAAGGCCTTGGGCCTTTGTAATAAGGAGGAGTAGGAATTAAGATCACCACACACAAAAATGAGTACTCCCAAAAGACCACACCCTTAGCAAAGTATAGACTAGAAGAAAATTCCACTTGATAATTAAATGAGAAAACAAGCAAACTTTGCTGTTTTGGCTTTAGCATTAGTGTATATATATATGTATTAATGGAGGAGGTCTCTTTTGAGATTCATAACCACAAAGAGTCACAGCTCAAATTTAAACTCTGTGTGTGCCCAGGAAACCACAATAAAAAAAATTACATTGAAAATCAACGATACTCCAATAAAAAATTACATTGAAAATCAACTATACTCCAATAAAAAATTACATTGAAAATCAACTATACTCCAATAAAAAAAATTTTTTTTTGAAATTAGCAGACATGTTCCCAGCTTGGTAGTGCCCTGGAGTGCATAGCAAAAGCAAAGATAAATCATCTCTGGGGGTATGGAACTTCAACACAGGCCATAGAGAACACCAAGAGGAAAAAAACCTCATAAAATGGAGCTCACAAGTCAAACAAAAAAAATGCATGAGAAAATATGACCCCATTAGTGAGATTCATCAGAAAAAACAAACAACAGGATTACACTCTGATGAATACATAAAATGGAATTATCAGGCATGGAATATATAATAAGTGTGTCTCATAGTTAATGAAATAAAAATAAAACTGAAAAAGGAGAAAATGAGCAATACAATCTTCGAAAAAAATATTTTTAAATAAAAATTTTTGAGATAATTGTAGATTCACATGCATATCCTTTACTCAGTGATATTGATCTTATTCAAATTTCCTGTTATACTTGTGTGTGTGTGTGTGTGTTTAGCTCCATGCAAATTTTATCACATGTGTAATTTAATGTATCCACCACTACAGTTAAGATATAAAACAGTTCCATCACCATAAGGATCCCTCATGTTGCCCTTTTATAACCACCTCCCTTCTGTCCCCTCTCCCATACCTACTCCCTACCAGCCACTGATTTGTCCTTCATCCCTATAATATTGTCATTTCAAAAATGCTATATAAATGGAATCATACAATAAGTAACCTTGTAGGGTTAAGTTTTTCTCACTCAGCATAATTCCTTGGAGATTCATCCAACTGGTTATGTTTATTAATAATTAATTCCTTTTTATTGCTGAGTAATATTCCCTGCTATGGATATACCACAGAATGTTTAACCATTGCCCACTGAAGGATATCTAGGTTTTTCTAGGTTTTGTATATTATGAATAAAGCTGCTATGAACATACGTGAACAACTTTTTGTGAACATAAGTTTTCATTTCTCTGGAATGGATTTCTCAGGAATCCAGTTGCTGGTTCACATGATAGTTACATATTTAGTTTCATAAGAAACTGCCAAACTGTTTTCCATAGTGATGTACCATTTTATATTCCTACCAGCAAAGTACAAGGGATCCAGTTTCTCTGCATCCTCATCAGCATTTGGTTTTGTCACTATTCTTTTTATTTTAGTCATTCTGACAGGTGTGTAGTGATATCTTATTATGGTTTTAATTTGCATTTCCCAACACTTAATGATGCTGAACACCTTTTCATGTGCTTATTTGCCATTCGTATATCCTCTTGGTAAAGTGTCTCATCATGCCTTTTGCCCATTTTCTAATTATTTTGCTTGTTTTGTGTTTTCCTTGTTGAGATCTGAGAGTTCTTCATATATTCTAGATACTAGTCATTTATTGGATATAGGGTTTGCAAGTATTTTCTCCCATTCGTAGCTTTTCTTTTTATCCTCCTAGCAAGGTCTTTTGTAGAGCTAAAGTTCTTAATTTTGATTTGTTCCAATTTATCAATTTTCCTTCTATGGTGCAAACCTAAGAACTCTTTGACTTGCCCTAAATCCAGAAGATTTTCTCCTTTTTTTTTCTAAAAGTTATACAGATTTATGTTTTACATTTAAGATTTAGGTATGTGATTCATTTCACATTTATCTTTGTATTAGTTGTGAGGCTTAGGTCAAGGTTCTTTTTCTTCCTTTCTCTTTTTTTTTCTTTGTCTATGGGTGTCCAATTGTTCCAGCACTATTCATTGAAAGACTTTTTTCTCCAGTGAATTGGCTTCATACTTCTGTCAAAAATCAGTTGGGCATATTTCTGAGGATCTATTTATTTCTGGTTTCCCTATTCTCTTCCCATGAGCTGTGTGTCTTACTACTGCAAATACCACACTGACTTGATTACTATAGCTACATAGTAAGCCTTAATATTGAATAGAGTGGCCCTTCCCACTTTATTTTCTTTTCCAAGATTGTTATAACAATTCTAGGTCCTATGCTCTTCCATATAAATTTTAGAATAAGTTTACTTATATCTATAAAAAATCCCACTGGTATTTTGATTGAAAATGCATTAAATCTATATACCAATCTGGGGAAAATTGACATCTTTACTCTGTTGAGTATTCCAATCCATGAACATGGTATGTCTCTCCATTTATTTAGGTCTTTGACTTCTTTCATTGACACTTTGTTGTTTCCAGCATAAAGATTCTATATATGTTTGTTAAGTGTATAATTATTTCATTTTCTTTGGAGCAATTATAAATGGTATTATGTCTTGAATAACACTTTCCACATGCTCATTTTTAGTATATAGAAATGCAATTGATTTTCATATGTTGATCTTGTATTCTGTGGCCTTGCTGAACTTACTAATTCAAAGAGTTCTTTTTTATAGATTCCTTGGGATTTTCTATGTAGACAATCATGTCATCTGCAAGCAGGCACTGTTTTATATGTTCCTTCCCAATACGTACGTGTTTATCTTATTTCCTTGCCTTATTATGCTGGCTATTATATTATATTGAATAAAAGAGGTGAAAGTGGACATCTTAGACTTGTTCCTAATCTTAAGGGACATGCATTCAGTCTTTCACCATTAAGTATACTGTTAGCTGTAGGTTTTATGTAGATACTCTTTATCAAGCTCAGGTAGTTTCCCTATATTCCTAAGTGGGTATGAACTTTTACCATGAATGGGTATTGAATTTTGTAAAATGCTTTTTCTGCTTCAATAGATATGATCACATGAATTTTCTTCTTAAACCTGTTCATATGTACAAATGAACTTATTTACAAAACAGAAATAGAGTCACAGATGTGGAAAACAACCTTATGGTTACCAAAGGTGAAGGGGGCAATAAATTAGGAGATTGAGATTAAAATATACACTATTATATATAAAATAGATAACTAATAAGGACCTACTGTATAGCACAGGGAACTCTATTCAATATTCTGTAATAACCTATATGGGAAAAGAATCTAAAAAAGAATGGATATTTGTACATGTATAACTGATTCACTTTGCTGTACACCTGAAACTAAAACAACATTGTAAATCAACTATACTCCAATTCAAAGAATTGGAATCACTGTATTGCACACCTGTAACTTATATAATATCATACATCAACTATACTAATAAAAATTTTTATTCAAAAAAAAGAACCTGTTGATATGGTGGATTACCTAGACTTATTTTCAAATAAACCTTGCATACCTGGAATAACCTGCACTTGATCATGGTATATAGCTCTTTATATAAATTGTTGGATTCAGATTACTAACATTTTGTTGAGGATTTTGTGTCTAAGTTTATGGGGAATATTGGTCTGTAGTTTTCTTTTCCTAGACTGTCTTTGCCTAGTTTTGGTATCAGTGTAATACTAGCCCCATAAAATGAGTTGGGAATTATTTCCCCCTCTTCTATTTTCTGGAAGGAATCGTGTAAATTGGTGTTAATTCTCTTTTAATGTTCAGTAGAACTATCCAGTGAAACCAACTGGGCCTGGAGATTTCTTTTTCAGGAGTTTTTAATTTCCTTATTAGTTTTAGGTTTATTCAAATTATCTATTTCTTATTGTGTGAGATGTGTGAGTTTGTGGTTTTCAAGAAACTGGACCATTTCTTCAAAGTTGCTGAATTCATGAGCATAAAGTTGTTCACAGTGTTCCCATATTATCCTTTTAATAACTTCAGTATCTATATTGATATCCTGTCTCATTCTTGATATTGGTGATTTATGTCTTCTCTTTTTTTTAAATTTTTTTCACAGAAGCAACTTTTTGTTTTATTGATTTTTCTCTATTGTTTTCTTGTTTCCAATTAATTGATTTCTGCTCTTATCTTTTTGTGTGTGTGTGGTACACGGGCCTCTCACTGTTTTGGCCTCTCCCATTGCGGAGCACAGGCTCCAGATGTGCCGGATCAGTGGCCATGGCTCACAGGTCCATCCGCTCCGCGGCATGTGGGATCCTCCTGGACCGGGGCACGAACCCGTGTCTCCTGCATCAGCAGGCGGACTCCCAACCACTGTGCCACCAGGGAAGCCCTCTGCTCTTATCTTTATTGTTTCCTACATTCTGTTTCCTTTGGGTTTTATTTTGCTCTAGGTTTTCTAGTTTCTTGAGGTACGAACTTAAAGTATTGATTTGAGACATTTCCTTTTACTAACATAAGCGTTTAGTGCTAAAAATTTCCTTCTCACTACTACTTTACCTATATCTCACATATTTTGATATGTTGTATTTTTATTTTCATTCAGTTCTACATACTTTTAAATTTTTTTTGAGACATTCTTTGGCCATGGATTAATTAGATGTATATTGTTTAGTTTGCATGAGTTTAGAGATTGTACTGTTGTCTTTCTGTTACTGATTTCTAGTTTGATTCCATAATGGTCAGAGAATATGTTCTGTATGGTTTCAATTATTTGAAATTTTTGAGGTTTGTTCAATGGCCCAAGATACAGTGTATGTTGGTGAATATTCTATTGGCATTTGAAAAAATTGTATATTCTGCTGTTGTTGAGTGGAGTGCTCAATACATGTTAATCAGATCCTATTAGTTGATGATATTCTTCAGTTCTTCTAGACCCTTGCTGATTTTCTGTAAAATAACTCTATCAATTGCTGAGTGGGTGGTATTTAAGTTTCCAACTATAATTGTGGATTTCTCTATTTCTCCTTTCAGCTTTATCAATTTTTGCTTCATGTCTTTTGAGGCTCTGTTGTTTGGTGGGTGCAAGTATGGAACCACTGTGTCTTTTTGGTGTATTGGTTCTTTAATGATTATGCAAATCCTTCTTTGTGTATAGTAATTCCTTTGCCATGAAGTCTATTTTATAAAATATTAATATAGCTTCCTTTTTATGTATGCATGGTATATATTTTACATTCAACTACTTATATCAATGAATTTAAGTGAGTTTCTTGTCAAAAGCAAATAGTCAGATCATGTTTGTTTGTTTGTTTCTTATCCACTCTGACAATCTGTCTTTTAATTGTATTTAGACCATTAACATTTAAGGTAATTATTGATATTTTAGAGCTTAAGTGTGACATTTTATTATTTGTTTTGTTTTCTCTGTTTCCCATTCCTCTGTTTCTCTTTTCTTGCTTCCTGTGTGTTACTTGAACATTTGTTTTCTTTGCTTTTAATGTACCAATTTGTGTAGTTACCTTATTAGTTCCTACTGTTATTACAATATACATATGTAACTTATTACAGACTACTGTGATATCAACAAAAGTTGAGGTATCAACTTTTTACAACTTCAGGTTGTTTTAAAATGTACCTGGGGTTTTGTTTTATTCAGGTATGGTGAAGTCAACAGATCAGGAGATTATTGCCATTGAAAAAATAGTTCCCAAGAGAAGGGGGAATGCTGTGCCATGTAGGGCTACATGTGGAAGTGCCAGGGTCAGTCAGGAGACAGAGAAAGCAAGGGGAAAGCATGGGCAAAAGCCTTTATTATGGTTTTAACAGGAAGAAATGGGTGAGGCAGGATAAGCAGAAGAGCAAGCTTCAGATTAGTTAGTTTGAATAATCTTGGTGGGCTCTGGGCTATAGGGGTGGTTCCTAGTTGTCCAGTACCTGCATGTGAGGTGATTAGGGCATAAGGATATGGACTCTTTGAGTGTAAAAGCCAGATAGAGGAGGTGGTTTGGAGTACTCGCTCTGGATTGATTAGTTTTCATATCAAAGGTATGCTCCCAGGAGAGTCTAGCTCTAAGAACTGGCTAACCCTAAGAGGGGTAGCTTCTCCTGAATTAGTGAGGCTCCAGATGCCAGAGCATCAAGAACACAGAAAATACACATAGATCAATGGAAAAAAAATAGAGAGCCAGAAATAAACCCACACATATATGGTCAATTAATTTACAACAAAGAAGCCAAGAATATAAAATTAGGAAAGGACAACCTTTTCCATAAATGGTGTTGGGAAAACTGGACAGCCACATGCAAAAGAATGAAACTAGACCACTATCTTACACATACACAAAAATTAAATGGGTTAAAGACCTGAACATAAGACCTGAAACCATAAAACTCCTAAAAGAAAACATAGGTGGTCAGCTCCTAGACAGTGGTCTTGAATAATTTTTTTGGACTTGAAACCAAAAGCAATGACAACAAAAGCAAAAATAAACAAGTAGGACTACATCAAATTGAAATTCAAGCTTCTGCACAGCAAAGGAAACCATCAATAAAGTGAAAAGGCAACCTACCAAAAGGAGGAATACATTTGCAAATCTTGTATCTGATATGAGGTAAATATCCAAAATATATAAAGAACTCATACAACTCAACAGCAAAAAATAAATAAATAAACAATCCAATTTTTAAATGGGCAAATGATCTGAATAGTCATACAGATGGCCGACAGGTACATGAAAAGGTGCTCAACATCACTAATTATTAGGGAAATGCAAATCAAAACCACAATGATATATTACCTCACACCTTTTAGAATGGCTATTATCAAAAAGATAAGAAATAACAAGTGTTGGAGAGAATGTGGAGAAAAGGGAACACTTGTGCACTGTTGGTGAGAATATAAATTTGTACAGCCACTATGGAAAACAGTATAGAAGTTCCTCAAAAAATTTAAAAAAGAACTGCCATATGATCCAGCAATTTTACTTCTGAGTATTTATCCGAAGAAAACAAAAACACTAACTGAAAGCAATACATGCACCCTCATGTTCACTGAAGCATTTTTTTTTTACAATAGCCAAGATGTGGAAGCTATCTAAGTGTCCATTGATGGATTAATGCATAAAAAAGTGTAGTGTATATATAGAGATGCTCCACTTCACTAATCATTAGAGAAATGCAAATCAAAACCACAATGAAGTATCACCTCACACCGGTCAGAATGGCCATCATCAAAAAATCTAGAAACAATAACTGCTGGAGAAGGTATGGAGAAAAGGGAACCCTCCTGCACTGTTGGTGGGAATGTAAATTGATACAGCCATTTTGGAGAACAGTATGGAGGTTCCTTAAAAAAACTAAAAATAGAACTACCATATGACCCAGCAACCCCACTACTGAGCATATACCCTGAGAAAACCATAATTCAAAAAGAGTCATGTACCACAATGTTCATTGCAGCTCTATTTACAATAGCCAGGACATGAAAGCAACCTAAGTATCCATCAACAGATGAATGGATAAAGAAGATGTGGTACAATGGAATATTACTCAGTCATAAAAAGGAATGAAACTGAGTTATTTGTAGTGAGGTGGATGGACCTAGAGTCTGTCATACAGAGTGAAGTAAGTCAGAAAGAGAAAGACAAATGCCATATGTTAATGCATATATATGGAATCTAAAAAAATGGTACTGATGAACCTAGGGGAAGGACAGGAATAAAGACAAAGATGTAGAGAACGGACTTGAGGACACGGGGGGGGAAGGGGAAGCTGGGACTAGGTGAGAGAGTAGCATTGACAAATATACACTACCAAATGTAAAATGGATGGCTAGTGCGAAGCAGCTGCATAGCACAGGGAGATAAGCTCAATGCTTTGTGACGACCTAAAGGGGTGGGATAGGGAGGGTGGGAGGGAGGCCTCAAAAGGGAGGGGATATGGGGATATATGTATACATATAGCTGATTCACTTTGTTGTAGAGCAGAAATAAACACAACATTTTAAAGCAATTATACTCCAATAAAGATGTAATAAAATAAAATAAAATAGACCACCCGTCACTGTAAAAATTAAAATTAAATAAAAATCACTTGCCAGGGAAAAAATAATAGTGTAGTGCATATTTGAAAGTTGCTAAGAGAGTAGATTTCAAAAGTTATCACAAGAAAAAATTTGTAAATATGTATGGTGATGGATGTTAATTAGACTTACTGATGGTGATCATTTCACAATATATACAAATATCAAATCATTATATTGTATACATGGAACTAATATAATGTTATATGGCAATTATACCTCAATAAAAAAAGAGATTACCATCTCAGTTTTAATGAAAATAGATGTCAAATCAGTGAAGGCAGGGTAAGGATTTTCACATCGTGCCTTTTAAAATAGTTGCTTTTAGATGATTTGCAGAGATCAGTCTCCATGGAAACTGGATAGGAAAGGCCACCACTGGCCCAAAGTAAGTAGTTTTCCTTGTAAGGTCATCTGTTGGCTGTCAGGAGGGATCTGCCCCTGCAATTCAGGGCAGCTACCACAGCCTAAGTCTGCAAGAGTTGGACTAGTAAATAAATATGTGAACAAGAGAAAAAAAGGGAGAAGGCAGTTCAAGATGGTGGTATAGGAAGACCCTGAACTCATCTCCTCCCATTCACACAACAAATCTTCACCTACACATGGAATAATTTCCGCTGAAAAAGATCTGAAAACTAAATGAACACCTCCACAACAAAGGATTATAGGACCTCATTGAGATGGATTGGAGAAGCAGAGACATGCTATCACTAAAAACCCCACCCCAGGTACAACGACTCACAATAAGGAGGGATCTCAAAAATACAAAACTTTTCCCTGAGGAGTGAGAGGTTAGTGCCCCTTATCAAGCAACCCAACCCTTGAATCTGGGACTGGAGGGACAAGTGCCTGAAATAGTTGGTTTTGAAAATAAACAGGGATTACATCTAGAATGACAGAACTGTACGGAATGAAGAACCCATACTTAAAGGGCTCCCATGGAGATTTACTGGGCCTGGGACCCAGTGTAAAAGCAACAGGTTGAAAAATGTCAGACAATAAGTTTAAGATGTTTTAAGATTAGTAAGAAACCCACCTACTAATCTTAAAACATCTGCTTGAGAGACAGGAACCTACTGGGGCTCTCTCTGAGGATTGAAGTGATGGTGTACACAGTTTTTGTAATCTCACTCTACCTTGCTAGTATCAGTGCTGGCAGGTAGGTACTCTCTTCTAACCTGCTAGTGCTGGTGGGATGCTACACTCATCCCATGCCACAGCTGGGCTGGGCAAGTAAATGACCACCCTGCTCTACAGCCAGGTCACAGCCATGACAAGGAAGTGCCCTGCCCACCCACACCACAGCCAGCTCAGCAAGCACCCCACCCACCCCACACTGCAACCAGACCACAACCAGCCAGGTGAATGCCCTGTGACTCCTGCACCAAAGCTGTGCAACAGCCAGGCAAGTGTCCTGCTCCCCCTTGCACCAGAGGTGTGGCCTGGCCATAGCCAGTGGGCATGAGCAGCCCACAGAGGGGATGCCCCTTGAGCACCAGACTCTGGTGGCCAGGTAAGATTGTGCTTCTGAGCCCACATGCCATCTTCTACACAAGGCCACTCCTTCAAGACTGGGAGAGGTAGTTGTTTCACCTAATATAGAGAGACCAACTCAGAGAGCTGGGAAAAATGTGGAGACAGAGCAATACGTTCCAAACAAAAGAATGAGACAAAACCTCAGAAAATGACTAATGAAATGGCAATAAATAATCTTCTTGATAAAGAGTTCAAAGTAATGGTCATAAAGATGTTCACTGAACTGAGGAGAAGAATGGATAAATATAGGGAGAACTTCAAAAAAGAGATAGAAAATATAAAAAGTAGCAAACAGAAGTCACAGAGCTGAAGAATACAATAACCGAAATGAGAAATACACTAGAAGGGTCAAAAAAGACTATATGAAGCAGAAGAACAGATCAGAGAGCAGGAAGACAAAGCCATGGAACTCACCCAGACAGAGCAGGAAAAAGAAAAAAATAATTAAAAACAGTGAAGATATCTTAAAGAACTTATGTGACAACATTAAGCAGAATGACATTCTCATTACTTAACATAGAAGTCCCAGAAGGAGAAGAGAGAAAGGGGTAGAAAGCTTCTTTGAAGAAATAATGGCTGAAAACCTCCCTAATCTGGAGAAGGAAACAGATATCTAGGTCCAGGAAGCCCAGAGAGTTCCAAATAAGGTGAATGCAAAGAGCTCCACACCAAGGCACATTATAATTAAAACATCACAGTTAAAGATAAAGAGAGAATCCTAAAATCAGCAAGAGAAAAACAACTTGTGACAAACAATGGAAAGCCCATAAGGCTATCAGCATATTTTTCAGCAGAAACTTTGCAGGCCAGAGTGAGTGGCATGATATATTCAAAGTGCAGAAAGGAGAAAAGAATTCCAACCAATAATACTATACCCTACAAGGTTATTATTCAGAACTGAAGGAGAGATAAAGAGTTTTCCAGATAAGCAAAGTTAAAGGAGTTCATCACCACTAAAAAAGTCTTACAAGAAATGCTAAAGGGACTTATTTAAGCTGAAAATAAATGGCATTAATTAATAACAAGAAAACATACAAAAGTAAAAATCTCACTGGAAAAAGTAAATATATAGTAAAGGTAGTGAATTAACCACCTATAAAGCTAGTATGGAGGTAAAAGACAAAAGTAGTAAAATTAACTAAATCTACAATAGCTAGTTAAGGGATACATAAAATAAAGAGATGTAAAATGTGACATCAAAAACATAAAACATAGGGGGAGGAGTAAAAACGTAGACTTTTGGAATGTGTTAAAATTTAAGTTGCTATCAACAGAAAATAGACTGTTATATACGTAGCATGTTATATATGAACCTTATAGTACATACATAAAAGAAAATGAGAAAGGAATCAAAACTTAACACTAAAGAAAGTCATCAAGCCACAAGTACCAAACAGAAGTTACAGACTGCATATGGAACAGTCTCCAGAATAAATCACATGTTAGATCACAAAACAAGTCTCAGTAAATTCAAGAAGATTAAATTCATACTAAGCATCTTTTCAGACCTTGAGAAAGAGAAGAAAACAGAGATGAACTTCAAAAACAGCTAGAAAATAATTAACAAAATGACAATAACCTCGTACCCATCAATAATGACTTTAAATGTAAATGAGTTAAATCTGCCAATCAAAAGACATAGAATGGCTGAATGGATTAAAAAAAAAAAAGACTCATCTATATTCTCCCTGCAAGAGACTCACGTCAGAAGTAAGGACATACACAGACTGAAAGTGTAGGAAAGGAGAAATATATTCCATATAAATGGAAATAAAAAAAGCCTGGTCCAGTAGGTAAGACCGTGCTCCCAATAAAGGGGGCCTGGGTTCGATCCCTGGTTAGGGAACTAGATCCCACATGCATGCCACAAGTAAAAGTCAGCATGCCGCAACTAAGAAATCTGCATGCAGCAACTAAGAGTCCGCATGCTGCAACTAAGAAGCCCACATGCCACAACTAAAAGATTCTGTATGACACAACTAAAGATCCCCCATGCCACAATGAAGATCCCTCATGCCGCAAATAAGACCCAGCACAGCCAAAATAAATAAATGAATAAATAGATAAATAAATAAATATTTTTAAAAAGGCTTTTTTAAAGTACTGTAATAACAGACAAAGAAGGTCATTACATAATAATAAAGGGGTCAAACCAGCAAGAAGATATAACATTTATAAATATATATTCACCCAATGTAGGAGCACCAAAATACATAAAACAAATATTAACAGACCTAAAAGGAGAAATTGATAGCAACAGAATCATAGTAGGGTACTTTAACACCCCACTAACATCAATGGATAGGACATCCAGACTGAAAAAATCAATAAGGAAACGTTGGCCTTAAATGGCACATTAGATCATATTGCTTAATATATATATATATATAGGACATTCCACCGAAAAGCAGCAGAGTACACATTCTTCTCAACTGCATATGGAACATTCTCCAGAATATATCACGTGTTAGGTCACAGAACAAGTCTCAATAAATTCAAGATTAGTTTCATATCACGCATATTTTCAGACCTCAATGGTGAGAAACTAGAAATCATTTACAAGAAGAAACTGGAAAAACCACAAAAATGTGGAGATTAAACAACATGCTATTAAACAACAAATGGGTCATTGAATTAAACAAAGGAGAAATTTTAAAAATACCTAGAAACAAATGAAAAAGAAATATGATATACCAAATTTTATGGGATGCAGCAAAAGCGTTTCTAAGAAGAAAGTTCATATCAATAGAGGTCTACTTCAAGAAACAAGAAAGACTCAAATAAACAATCTAACCTTACACCTAAAGAAACTAGAAAAAGAAGAACAAATGTAGGCCAAAGTCAGTAGAAGGAAGGAAATAATAAAGATCGGAGCAAAAATAAATGAAATGGAGATTAAAAGGCAACAGAAAAGATCAATGAAACTAAGACCTGGTTCCTTGAAAAGATAAACCAAAGTGACAAACTATCAGCTAGACTCACCAAGAAAAAAAGTGAGAAGACTCAAATAAATAAAATCAGAAATGAAAGAGAAGTTACAACTGATATCACAGAAATACAAAGGATCATAAGAGACTACTATGAACAATCAAATGCCAACAAATTGGACAACCTAGAAGAAATAGGTAAATTCCTAGAAGCATACAACTTCCCAAGAATGAATCATGAAGAAATAATAGAAAATCTGAACAGACTGATTACTAGTAAGGAGATTGAATCAGTAATAAAAAAACAAACAAACTTAAAAGCAAAAAACTTCCAACAAACATAAGTCCTGGACCAGATGGCTTCACTGGTGAATTCTACCAGACATTCAAAGAAGATTTAATACCTACCCTTCTCAAACACTTCCAAAATATTGAAAAGTACATGCTGCCAAACTCATATTATGAGGCCAGCATTTCTCTGATACCAAAAACAGAAAAAGACACCACAAAAAGAGAAAATTACAGGCCAATAGCACTAATGAGCATAGATGCAAAAATCTTCAACAAAATATTAGCAAACCGAATTTTAAAATACATTAAGAGGATCACACACTATGATCAAGTGGGATTTATTCTGTGAATGCAGGATGGTTCAACATCCACAAACCAATCAATGTGATACACCACATTAACAAAATGAAATATAAAAATTACATAATCATCTCAATAGATGCAGAAAAAGCATTTCGCAAAATTCAACATCCATTTATAATAAAGACTCTCAACAAAGTGGGTACAGAAAGAATGTACCTCAAGATAATAAGGGCCATTATGAGAAACCCACAGCAAATATCATACTCAACAGCAAAAAGCTGAAAGCATTTCCTGTAAGATCAGGAGTAAGTCAAGGATGCCCACTCTCCCCATTTTTATTCAACATAGTACTGGAAGTCCTAGTCACAGTATTAAGACAAGAAAAAGAAATAAAAGGCATCCAAAAGGAAAGGAAGAAGTAGAACTGTCACTACTTGCAGATGACATGATATAGAAAACCCTAAAAACTACACCAAAAAAAACTGTTAGAAATAATAATTGAATTCAACAAAGGTGCAGGATACAAAATTAATATACAAATCTATTGCATTTTTATACACTAAACATAAATTATACATCAGAAAGAGAAATCAAGAAAACAATCTCATTTACAATTGCATCAAAAAGAATAAAGTACCTAGAAATAAATTAAGCCAAGAGGTGAAAGCCCTGTATACTGAAATCTGTAAGACATCAGTGAAAGAAACTGAAGTCACAAATAAATGGAAAGATATTCTGTGCTCATGGATTGGAAAAATTAATATTGCTAAAATATCAATGCTACCCAAAGCAATCTACAGGTTCAATGTAATTCTTGTCAAAATTCCAGTGGAATTTTCCACAGAACTAGAGCAAATATTGATAATTCTAAAATTCGTATGGAGCCACAAAAGATCATGAATAGCTAAAACAATCTGGAGAAAGAAGAGCAAAGTTGGAGGTATCATGCTCCCTGGTTTCAAACTATTCAAACTAAATATATTACAAAGCTATAGTATTCAAAACAGTATGGTATTGGTATAAAACCAGACACGTAGATCAATAGAGCAGAATAGAGAGTTCAGAAATAAAAACACACATAAATGGCAATTACTTTACAACAGAGGAAACAAGAATATATGATGGAGAAAGGATAATCTCTTCAATAAATGGTGTTGGGAAAATGGGACAACTACACGCAAAAGAATGAAACTGGACCATCATCTTACACAATCCACAAAAATTAACTCAAAATGGATTAAAGACTTGGATGTAAGATCTGAAACTGTAAAACTCCCAGAAGAAAAAAATAGGCAGTAAGTTCCCTGACATAGCTTTTTGCAATTTTAAAAAAATCTGACTCCAAAGGCAAGGGCAACAAAGGTGAAAATAAACAAATGGGACTATATCAAACTAAAAAGTTTCTGCACAGCACAGGAAACCATCAACAAAACAAAAAGGTAACCTACTGAATGGGAGGAGATATTTACAAATCATATATCTGATAAAGTGTTAATATCTAATATCCGAAATACAAAAAGAACACATACAAGTCAAAGCAAAAACCCAAATAATCCAATTTAAAAATGGACAGAGGATCTGAATAGACATTTTTTCAAAGAAGACATACAAATGGCCAACAGGAACATGAAAAGATGATCAACATCACTAATCATCAGGGAAATGCAAATCAAAACCACAATGAGATATCACTTCACACTTGTTAGAATGGCTATCATCAAAAAGACAAGAAATAACAAGGGTTGACAAGGATGTAGAGAAAATGAAACCCTCATAAATTGTTGGTGGGAATGTAAATTGACACAACCACTATGCAAAACCGTATGGAAGTTCCTCAAAAAATTAAAAATATAACTACCATAAGATCCAGCAATTCCATTCTGTGTTTCTATCTGAAGAAAACAAAACCACTAATTCAAGAAGATATATGCACCCCTATGATCATTGTAGCATTATTCACAATAGCCAAGAATGGAAACAATCTAACTATGGTATGAATATAATGGAATACTACTTACCCGTAACAGAGAAATAAATCTTGCTATTTATAAGAACATGGATGAACTTTCAGAGTACTATGCTAACTGAAATAAGTCAGGCAGAGAAAGACAAATACCACATGATTTCACTTACATGTGGAATCTTAAAAAGAAAACAAACAGAACAAAACAAAACCCAGACTCATAGATACAGAGAACAGATTGATGGTTGCCAGAGGGCAGAGTGGTGGAGGATGAGTAAAATAGGTGAGGAAGATTAATAGGTACAAGCTTTCAGTTATAAAATAAATAAGTCAAGGGGTGTAATTACAGCATGGGGAATACAGTCAATAATATTGTTTTAACTTCGTATTGTGACAGATGGAAAATAAACTTATTGTGGTGATCATTTCACAATGTATACAAGTGTTGAATCACTATGTTGTACAGAGGAAACTAATACAACATTGTATTTCAAATATACTTCAATAGAAAAAAAGAACACACAAAATAAGAATTTATAATTAAACATGGAAACATTACTCCATTTAGCTCCCTTTACTTTCCTCACATTTAAGACAGTGAGAATCAGACAGTGTGATACTTTTGTTTCAATCAACAAATATGACATAGAAAACTCATGAGGATAGTCTATCATATGTACCTATATTTCTGCTCTTTCTGTTGTTCTTCCTTCTTTCCTTCCTTCTTTCCTTCCTTCCTTCCTTCCTTCCTTCCTTCCTTCCTTCCTTCTTTCCTTCCTACTGCTCTAAGATTCCTTCTTTTATCATCTCCTTTCTGTTTGAAGAACTTACTTTAGCAATCCTTTATGGGGAAGTCTACTAGTGACCAATTAGTTCAGTCATTTTTCATATGAAAATGTCTTTATTTCCCCTTATTCATGACAGATGGTTTCAGATGAGAAATCTACTGTAATTCAAATTGGTGTTACCATATAGGTAATGTGTCATTTCTCTGCCCCTTTCAGGCTTTTTTCTTTGTCATTACTTTCCAGAAATTTCATTATGATATGTCTCAATGTGGACTTTTTGGGGAGAGTGGTATCTTTTGAGGTTTTCTCAGCTTCTGGAAAGTTTTTAGCCAGAGTATTGTTCAAATACTATTTCAATACCACTCTCTTTCTCCTCTCTTTCTGGGACTACAATGATACCTATGTCTGATTTTTGTTATTGTCCCACAGGTATGTGAGTCTGTTCATTTTTTCTATTTTGTCTCTATTGTTCAGTTTGGGTAAATTCTATTGACCTGTGCTCAAGTTCACTGATTCTATCCTCTGTCATTTCCACTGTACTATTGACCCCATCTAGCAAATATTTCATTTCTATTATTGCATTTTTTCATTTTATAAAATCTGGTTCTTTTTTTTTTTTTTTTTTTTTTTTGCGGTACACGGGCCTCTCACTGTTGTGGCCTCTCCCGTTGCGGAGCACATGCTCCGGACGCGCAGGCTCAGTGGCCATGGCTCACGGGCCTAGCCGCTCCACCCCATGTGGGATCTTCCCAGACCGGGGCACGAACCCGTGTCCCCTGCATCAGCAGGCGGACTCCCAACCACTGCACCACCAGGGAAGCCCCTAACATCTTTATTGGAGTATAATTGCTTTACAATGGTGTGGTAGTTTCTGCTTTATAACAAAGTGAATCAGTTATACATATACATAACTCCCCATATCTCTTCCCTCTTGTGTCTCCCTCCCTCCCACCCTCCCTATCCCACCCCTCTAGGTGGTCACAAAGCATGGGGAGGGGGAAGGGTAAGCTGGGACAAAGTGAGAGAGTGGCATGGACATATATACACTACCAAATGTAAAATAGATAGCTAGTGGGAAGCAGCCGCATAGCACAAGGAGATCAGCTCGGTGCTTTGTGCTTTTTTTTTTTTTTAAACAGCATCTGGTTCTGTTTTAAATAACTTCTATTTCTTTGCTGAGATACTCTATGTTTTCATTTGTTTGAAGATAATTTTTAATTGCTGGTTGAAGCATTTTTATGATGCTTGCTCTAAAATCCTTATCAGATAATTCCAATATCTGATTCATGTCAGTTTTCCATCTGCTGATTGTCTTTTCTTGCTAAAGTTTTGGCTTTCCTAGATCTTGTTATGAAGGGTATTTTTTTTATTGTCTCCTAGGCATTTTATCTATTATTTTAAGAGACTCTGGGTCCAATTTAATTTTTTTTATTTTAGCAGGCAATCATTCTGTTTAGGTATAGCACACAGGTCTTAGCCTACTTTTGTGAACTCTGATTCCAATCAAATGTAATTTTAGAGTCTTTGAGGTGTTATTTTTATCTGCTTGGTTTATTTGGTGCTGCTGGAACTTCCACTGGTTTCTGCTGGGGATGCTGAGTAGGCAGAAGAACTTTCTCCAGGCCATCCCACAAGGATAAAGAGTGCCTCCTGGACCAGGCCACTTGCTGTGGTGGGGTCCCCCTTGCCCCTGCCATTCAGCTACCTAGTTTCTATTGATGGGGAATTGGAGTACCAGGCTTGATGGGAAAGGAGAACACTTCTTCTAGCCCCTTAACTTCAGTGGGTCTTTCAACTGACTTCCCCTGTTGGTGCTGCCAGTTTTACCTGGGGTTGTCATCAGGATTCCCATTTCATCTTGGGGAAGAGTGAGTCTACCTGGGCCACATTTTGTTGCTAGGTAGGGGGTCAGTAGACATTAGTCTTAGGTAGCCTTCTTCTTTTGGGTTGGATCATAAAATGTTCAGTTGAGTTTTCCTCCAATCAGTTCCTCTCCTCTTTCCACCTTTCAGGATCCCCCCCCACTTTTTTTAACATCTTTATTGGAGTATAATTGCTTTACAGTGTTGTGTTAGTTTCTGCTGTATAACAAAGTGAATCAGCTATATGTATACATATATCCCCATATTCCCTCCCTCTTGCGCCTCACTCCCACCCTCCCTATCCCACCCCTCTAGGTGGTCAGAAAGCACTGAGCTGATCTCCCTGTGATATGCAGCTGCTTCCCACTAGCTATCTATTTTACATTTGGTAGTGTATATATGTTCATGCCACTCTCTCACTTTGTCACAGCTTACCCTTCCCCCTCCCCGGGTCCTCAAGTCCATTCTCCACGTCTGTGTTTTTACTCCTGTCCTGCCCCTAGGTTCATCAGAACCTTTTTTTTTTTTTAGATTCCATGTATATGTGTTAGCATACGGCATTTGTTTTTCTCTTTCTCACTTACTTCACTCTGTATGACAGACTCTAGGTCCATCCACCTCACTACAAATAACTCAATTTCGTTTCTTTTTATGGTTGAGCAATATTCCATTGTATATATGTACCACATCTTCTTTATCCATTCATCTGTTGATGGACACTTAGGTTGCTTCCATGTCCTGGCTATTGTAAAGAGTGCTGCAATGAACATTGTGGTACATGTCTCTATTCTCTTTTGATTGTCCCTTGCATTATTTCTTGGATTTATGTTACCATTGAGTTTACATCACCCTGTCCAGGAGAATCAAGTCAATGCCATCTTAGACAACTATTTTTAACTATTTCTACTTTTTAATTTATTTATTTTTTGTTGAGATCCAATCATTACAGCTATCTTTTTCTTTTTCAGTTTATAAAAAAAATTCCTTAAAGTCCTTGCTTACCATTCCAACGTTTGGCATATCTCATGTTAGTTTATATTGACTTCTGTTTCTCTTGACACTGGGTCACATTTTCTTGTTTTTTCACATGTCCACTAATTTTTGTTTTATCTTTGACCTTATGAATTATACAGTGTAGAGACTGCAGACTTTGTTTTGTCCTCTGAAGAGTGTTGATTTTTGTTCTAGTGGGCAAATAAATCAAATAACATTGAAATTGTGGGGGCCTGGTTATATGTATCTTTTAGGGTGGATCTATTTCAATTTTGCTCTTACTCTATGGGTAAGCCCCAACATCCTTGGGCATAGTCTTTACTCCAAAGTCAAGAGCTTTCTAGGATTTCAATGGAAAGTCTGGGATATTTACAAAGAGATATTTACCCCTTTTACTTGGTAGCACTCAGACTCTAAACTCTGTCTTCCCTGCAGTGAGCAATAGCTGAAATCTCTGCTCAGGTTTTTAACCCTTTAGATATTTCATTCTGTGAGGTCCTTGGAGTAGTCTCATGCATGTGAAATTCAGGGTCAAATAGGATTTTAGGGGCTCCCACCACAGTTCCCTTCTACCAGACTTCCGTCCACAATTTTCAGCTGTTGTGGAAAGTCCAAACTCTGTCCTCTGACACTTCAGGCAAAAATAATATGAATTTTGGGAAGAGATCAAGATGGCAAAGTAGGAGGATGCGGAATTCACCTCCCCCAAAAAACACATCAAAAGTACATCTACACACAAACAATTCCCACTGAAAATTAACTGGAGACTGGCAGAAAGACTCCTGTAGAAACAAGGCTATAAGAGTGATCCACAAAGAATTGGGTAGGAAGGGAAGAAAAGCAATCAGGTCAGGACGTGTGGCCCTGGGAGGGGACTCAGAAGAGGAGGAGGATTACTTCCCTGGTGAGTGAGTGGTTAAAGCTACATATTGGGTGCCCCAATCCTGGAGTCCAACACTGGAAAGAAAAGTCCCCTTGGCTGGTTGAAGGGCTGGTTGGACTAACAAAAGGGCTGTGGGAAGTCTGAACTCTGCTTGAGAGGAGTGTACACATGCTTACTTACTCCTCAAACAGGGTGGAGGGGGTGGATTGAAACTGCATGAGATGCTGCCTGGTATCCTGCAACCACCCTAGCACACGACCTAACCTAAGCCAAGCACTCTCTCTGGCCCAACTTGCTTCATGATGGAGCACCACACTGGGGCAATGACTGTAGTGGCCTAAGGAAGAGCTCAGCTGTGAGGGACAAAGGCAGCTCAGACCTGGAGCAGCATCTGAGTGGGGGGGGGGGCAGTCATTATTGAGGCTTACACAGACAGTGCATCAGAAGTGATCCAGGTCTCTGACTGTGAACACGACTGCCACAGCCCACTCCAGACCCACACCAAGCACCCACACCAACCCCCTCTTTTGCCAGCACAGCTCCCCTCTGGGGCAAGTGTGCCAGTGCTGGGAAGGGAGAGAGCACACATTTAGAGGAATACACAAAGGAATACCCATAAGGGCTATCAGCTGATTTTTCTGTAGAAACTTTGCAGGCCAGAAAGGAATGGCATGATATATTCAAAGTGCTGAAAGGGAAAATTCTACAACCTAGATTACTCTACCCAGCAAGATCATCATTTAGAATTGAGGGAGAGATAAACAACTCAGATAAGCAAAAACTAAAAGAGTTCATCAATACTAAACCCACCCTAAAATAAATGTTAAAACGTCTTCTCTAAGTGGAAAAGAAAAGGCTATAACAATAAGTAAGTATCTATAGGAAAGGAAATATCTCACTAGTAAAGGCAAATATATAGTAAAGGCTGAGGATCAACCACTTAAGTAAGCTACTACAAATATTAAAAGAAAAAACTTTGGGGCTTCCCTGGTGGTGCAGTTGTTGAGAGTCCGCCTGCCAATGCAGGGGACATGGGTTCGTGCCTTGGTCCGGGAAGATCCCACATGCCGTGGAGCGGCTGGACCCGTGAGCCATGGCCACTGACCCTGCGCGTCCGGAGCCTGTGCTCCACAACGGGAGAGGCCACAGCAGTGAGAGGCCCACATACCACAAAAAAAAAAAAGAAAGAAAAAACTTTGTAAAAATCAACTATAACTCCTATAATTAATAAAGGGATAAACATGAATATGTAAAATATGACATCAAAAAAATGTAGGGGGGGAGGGTAAAAATGTCGATCTTTTAGAGTATGTTTGAACTTAAATGACTACCTATTTTTATTTTTTTATATTTTTTTAGTCTTTTAAGATCAACTGTACATGCATTTAATTTGGAAAGATAAAGAGGTCTTTATATTCAAGAAATAGATTATAAACAACCAGCTGATGTTACACTTTTGGCCATTTTTTAAAAGGTTGTAATTAAGATCTTATATATACCTTTTTATACTTGTGTAAACATTTCCTTCAGATAAAAGTCCTAAAAGATCATTCAGCAAAGAGTGAAAGTATATTTAAAGATTCAATACGCATTGTCAAATGGCTGTCTAGAAAATTTCTCTGAATTTACTTTACTGACTAGAAATGAGAGTGCATATTCCCCCATGTCTTTGCCAAAATTGCTTTTATCATTTTTTATATGGTAGAACTGCTGGGCAAAAATGAAATCTTATTGTTTTAATTTGCATTTTTGATGTCTAGTAAGTTTGAACATTTTTCATAAGTTCCTTATTTTCTCTTTTTATTAGTTATCTTTTTTTATACATATTAGTGTATATATGTCAATCCCTATCTCCCAATTCATCCCACCACCACACACCCACTGCTTTCCCCCTTTGGTGTCCATATGTTTTTTCTCTACATCTGTGTCTCTATTTCTGCCCTGCAAACCAGTTCATCTGTACCATTTTTCGAGATTCCACATGTATGCATTAATATATGATATTTGTTTTTCTCTTTCTGACTTACTTCACTCTGTATGACAGTCTCTAGGTCCATCCATGTCTCTACAAATGACCCAATTTCATTCCTTTTTATGGCTGAGTAATATTCCATTGTATATATGCACCACATCTTCTTTATCCATTTGTCTGTCGATGGGAATTTAGGTTGCTTCCATGACCTGGCTATTGTAAATAGTGTGGCAATGAACATCGGGGTGCATGCGTCTTTTTGAATTATGGTTTTCTCTGGGCATATGCCCAGTAGTGGGATTGCTGGGTCATATGGTGATTCTATTTTTAGTTTTCTAAGGAACTTCCATACTGTTCTCCATAGTGGCTGTATCAATTTACATTCCCACCAAAAGTGCAGGAGGGTTCCCTTTTCTCCACACCCTCTCCAGCATTTGTTGTTTGCTGACTACCTATTTTTAAAAAGTAGGTATAATTATAGGTCAACATAACTGAACCCCAAGGCAACCACAAATCAAAAAACTACAATAGATACACAAAAAGTACAGAGAAAGAATCACAAGCACACCACTAAAAGAAAGTCATTAAACCACAGGGAAGCACCTAAACGAAGAAGCAAAGAAAAGAGAAGAACTACAAAAACAACCAGAAAACAAGTAACAAAATCACAATAAGTAAATACCTTTTAATAATCACGTTAAATGTCAATGGACTAAATGCTGCAATTAAAAGATATAGAGTGACTAACTGGATAACAAAAAAATGCCCATCTATATGCTGCTTACAAGAGACTCACTTCAGAGCTAGAGACACACACATATGAAAGTGAGGGGATGGAAAACGATATTTCATGCAAATGGAAATGAAAGAAAGTGGGGTAGCAATACTCATATCAGACAAAATAGACTTTAAAACAAAGTCTATAATAAAAGACAAAGAAGGACATATAAAATGATAAAGGGATCAGTATAAGAAAAGGATATAACATTCATTATCATATATGAACCAAATACAGGAGCACCTAGATATATAAAGCAAATATTAACAGACATAAAGGGAGCAATTGACAATAATACAATGATAGTAGGAGACTTTAACACCCCAGTTGCTTTAATGAACAGATCATTCAGATAGAAAATCAATAAGGGAAGAGTGGTCTTAAATGACACATGATACCAGATGGATTTGATATATAGCTATAGGACATTACATCCAAAAACAGCAGAGTACACATTCTTTTGTAATGCACATGGAACGTTCTTCTGGGTAGATCAATGCTAGGCCACAAAACAGATCTCAACAAATTTAAGAGGACAGAAATTATATCAAGAAACTTTTCTGACCACAACAGTATAAAACTAGAAATCAATTACAGAAATAAAAATGGGAAAAGCACAAACACGTGGAGACTAAACAACAAGATGCTAAAACAGTGGGTTGATGAAAAAATTAAATTGGAAATCAGAAAATACGCTGAGATAACTGAAAATGTAAACACAACTTTCCAAAAACTATGGGATGCAGCCAAAGCACTTCTAAGAGGGAAGTTTATAGCAATATAGGCCTATCTCAAGAAACAAGAAAAATCTCAAATAAATAACCTAACCTAACATCTAAAAGAATTAGAAAAGAAGAAAAAAGCCCAAATTCAGAAGAAGGAAGTAATTAGTAAATATCATATAGGAAAAAAATAAGAGACAACCCCCCCAAAAAATTTTAAAAAACAAAAAGAAAACCAAAACATGGATTTTTATAAAGATAAACTCAATTGATAAACTTTTAGTCAGATTCATCAAGAAAAAAAGAGAGAAGACACAAATAAGCACAATAAGAAATGAAAGAGGAGAAATCACAACCAATACCACAGGAATATAAAAAAATCATAATACTATGAATAGTTATATGCCAACAAATGGGACAATCTAGAAGAAATAGACAAATTTCTAGAAACATACAACCTTCCCAGACTGAAACAGAAATAGACTGTCTGAACAGAATGATCACTAGTGGTAATATTGAACTTATAATAATAATTTTTTAAAACCTCCCAGCAAACAAAAGTCCAAGACCAGATAGCTTCATAGGGGAATTCTACCAAACCTATAAAAAAGAGCTAATACCGAGATTGATTCAAGACGGCAGAGTAGAAGGACATGCTCTCACTCCCTCTTTCGAGAACACTGGAATCACAATGAACTGCTGAAAAATCATTGACAGGAAGACACTGGAATTCACCAAAAAAGATACCCCACATGCAAAGACAATGGAGAAGCCACAATGAGATGGTAGGAGGGGCGCTATAACAATAAAATCAAATCCCATAAGTGCTGGGTGGGTAACTCACAAACTGGAGAACACTTATACCACAGAAGTCCACCCACTGGAGTGAAGGTTCTGAGACCCACGTCAGGGTCTGGCAACAGAAGGAGTAATTCTGAGAGAATCAGACTTTGAAAGCTGGCGGGATTTGATTGCACGACTTTGGCAGGACTGGGAGAAACAAAGACTCCACTCTTGGAGGGCACACACAAAGTACTGTGCACACCAGGACCCAGGGGAAGGAGCAGTGACCCCACAGGAGACTGAACCAGGCTTACCTGTTAGTGTTGGAGGGTCTCCTGCAGAGGTGGGGGGCAGCTGTGGCTCACCAAGGGGCAAGGACACTGGCAATAGAAGATCTGGGAAGTATTCCTTGGCTTGAGCCTTCCCAGAGTCTGCCATAAGCTCCACCAAAGAGCACGGGTAGGGTCCAGTGTTGGGTCATCTCATGCCAAACAATCAACAGGGAGGGAATCCAGCCACAACCATCAGCAGACAAGCGGATTAAAGTTTTACTGAGCTCTGCCCACCAGAGTAACAGTCAGCTCTACCCTCCACCACTCCCTCCCATCAGGAAACTTCCACAAGCTGCTTAGATAGCCTCATCCACCAGGGGATAGACAGCAGAAGCAAGAAGAACTACAATCCTGCAGCCTGTGGAATAAAAACCACATTCACAGAAAGATAGACAAGATGAAAAGGCAGAGGGCTATGTACCAGATGAAGGCACAAGATAAAACACAAGAAAAACAACTAAATGAAATGGAGATAGGCAAACTTCCAGAAAAAGAATTCAGAATAATGATAGTGAAGATGATCCAGGACCTCGGAAAAAGAATGGAGGCAAAGATCGAGAAGATTCAAGAAATCTTTAACAAAGATCTAGAAGAATTATAGAACAAACTAACAGAGATGAACAACACAATAACGGAAATGAAAAATACACGAGAAGGAATCAACAGAACAATAACTGAGGCAGAAGAACGGATAAGTGACCTGGAAGACAGAATGGTGAAATTCACTGCTGCTGAACAGAATAAAGAAAAAAGAATGAAAAGACATGAAGACAGCCTAAGAGACCTCTGGGGCAACATTAAACACAACAACATTTGCATTATAGCGGTCCCAGAAGGAGGAGAAAGAGAGAAAGGAACTGAGAAAATATTTGAAGAGATTATAGTCGAAAACTTCCCTAACATGGGAAAGAAAATAGCCACCCAAGTCCAGGAAGTGCAGAGAGTCCCATATGGGATAAACCCAAGGAGAAACTCTCTGAGACACATGGTAATCAAACTGGCAAAAATTAAAGACAAAGAAAAATTATTGAAAGCAGCAAGGGAAAAATGACAAATAACATACAAGGGAATTCCCATAAGGTTAACAGCTGATTTCTCAGCAGAAACCCTACAAGCCAGAAGTGAGTGACATGATACACTTAAAGTGATGAAAGGGAAGAAAGTACAACCAATATTACTCTAACCAGCAAGGATCATATTCAGATTTGATGGAGAAATCAAAAGTTTACAGACAAGCAAAAGCTAAGAGAATTCAGCACCACCGAACGAGCTCTACAACAAATGATAAAGGAACTTCTCTAGGCAGGAAAGACAAGAGAGGAAAAGGACCTACAAAAACAAACCCTGCAAAATTAATAAAATGGTAATAGGAACATACACATTGAAAATTAACTTAAATGTGAATGGATTAAATGCTGCACCCAAAAGCCACAGGCTTGCTGAATGGATACAAAAATAAGACCAATATATATGCTGTCTACAAGAGACCCACTTCAGAGCTAGGGAGACATACAGACTGAAAGTGAGGGGACGGAAAAAGATATTCCATGCAAATGGAAATCAAACGGAAGCTGGAGTAGCAATACTCATATCAGATAAAATAAACTTTAAAATAAAGAATGTTACAAGAGACAAGAAAGGACACTATATAATGATCAAGGGATCAAACCAGCAAGAAGATATAAAAATTATAAATATATATGCACTCAACGTAAGAGCACTTCAATACATAAGGCACCTGCTAACAGCTCTAAAAGAGGAAAGTGACAGTAACACAATAATAGTGGGGGAATTTAACACCTAATTTACACCAATGGACAGATCATCCAAACAGAAAATTAATAAGGAAACACAAGGTTTAAATGACACAATAGACCAGATAGATTTAATTGATATTTGTAGGAGATTCCATCCCAAAACAGCAGATTACATTTTCTTCTCAAGTATGCATGGAATATTCTCCAGGATAGATCACATCTTGGATCACAAATCAAGCCTCAGTAAATTTAAGAAAATTGAAATCATATGAAGCATCTTTTCTGACCACAGCACTATGAGAATAGAAATGAATTACAGGGGAAAAAAATGTAAAAAACACAAACACATGGAGGCTAAACAATACATTACTAAATAACCAAGAGATCACTGAAGAAGTCAAAGAATATAAAAATACCTAGAGACAAATGACAATGAAAAAACGACGATCCAAAACCTATGGGATGCAGCAAAAGAAGTTCTAAGAGGGAAGTTTATAGCTATACAAGCCTACCTCAAGAAACAAGAAAAATCTCAAATAAACAACCTAACCTTACACCTAAAGGAACTAGAGAGAGAAGAAAAAACAAAACCCAAAGCTAGCAGAAGGAAAAAATCATAAATATCAGAGCAGAAATAAATGCAATAGAAACAAAGAAAACAATAGCAAAGATAAATAAAACTAAAAGCTGGTTCTTTTAGAAGATAAAATTGATAAACCATTAGCCAGACATATCAAGAAAAAGAGGGAGATGACTCAAATCAATAAAATGCGAAATGAAGAAGGAGAAGTTGTAACAGACACTGCAGAAATACAAAGCATCTGAAGAGACTACCACAAGCAACTCTATGCCAATAAAATGGACAACCTCGAAGAAATAGACAAATTCTTAGAAAGGTATAACCTTCCAAGACTGAACCAGGAAGGAACAGAAAATGTGAACAGATCAGTCACAAGTAATGAAATTGAACCTGTGACTAAAAATTTTCCAACAAACAAAAGTCCAGGACAAGATGGCTTCACAGGTGAATTCTATCAAACATTTAGAGAAGAGCTAACACCCATCCTTCTCAAACTCTTCCAAAAAACTGTGAAGGAATGAACACTCCCAAACTCATTCTATGAGGCCACCATCACCCTGATACCAAAAACCAGACAAAGATACTACAAAAAAAGAAAATTACAGACCAATATCACTGATGAATATAGATGCAAAAATCCTCAACAAAATACTAGCAAACGGAATTCAACAACATATTAGAAGGATCATACACCATGATCAAGTGGGATTTTCCCCAGGGATGCAAGGATTCTTCAAAAAACGCAAACCAATCAATACATCATATTAACAAATTGAAGGAGAAAAACTATATGATCATCTCAATAGATGCAGAAAAAGCTTTTGACAAAATTCAACACCCATTTATGATAAAAACTCTCCAGAAAGTGGGCATAGAGGGAACCTACTTCAGCATAATAAAGACCATATACAACAAACGCACAGCAAACATCATTCTCAATGGTGAAAAACTGGAGGCACTTCCTCTAAGATCAGGAACAAGACAAGGATGTCCACTCTCACCACTATTATTCAACATAGATTTGGAAGTCCTAGCCACAGCAATCAGAGAAGAAAAAGGAATAAAAGGAACACAAATTGTAAAAGAAGTAAAACCGTCACTGTGTGCAGATGACATGATACTATACATAGAGAATCCTAAAGATGCCACAAGAAAACTACAAGAACTAATCAATGAATATGGTAAAGTTGCAGGATACAAAATTAATGCATGTAAATCTCTTGCATTCCTATACATTAATGATGAAAAATCTGAAAGAGGAATTAAGGAAACACTCCCATTTACCACTGCAACAAAAAGAATAAAATACATAGGAATAAACCTACCTAGGGAGACAAAAGACCTGTATGCAGAAAACTATAAGACACTGATGAAAGAAATCAAAGATGATGCAAACAGACGGAGAGATGTACCATGTTCTTGGATTGGAAGAATCAATCTTGTGAAAATTACTATACTACCCAAAGCAGTCTACAGATTCAATGCAATCCCTATCAAATTACCAATGGCACTTTTTACAGAACTAGAACAAAAAATCTTAAAATTTGTATGGAGACACAAAAGACGGTGAGTAGCCAAAGCAGCCTTGAGGGAAAAAAACGGAGCTGGAGGAATCAGACTGCTTGACTTCAAACTATACTACAAAGCTACAGTAATCAAGACAATATGGTACTGGTGCAAAAACAGAAATATAGATCAATGGAACAAGACAGAAAGCCCAGAGATAAGCCGATGCAACTATGGTTAACTAACCTATGACAAAGGAGGCAAGGATATACAATGGAGAAAAGACAGTCTCTTCAATAAGTGGTGCTGGGAAAACTGGACAGCTACTTGTAAAAGAATGAAATTAGAACACTCCCTAACACCATACACAAAAATAAACTCAAAATGGATTAGACACGTCAATGTAAGACCGGGCACTATAAAACTCTTAGCAGAAAACATAGGAAGAACACACTTTGACGTAAATCACAGCAAGATATTTTTTGATCCACCTCCTAGAGTAATGGAAATAAAATCAGAAATAAACAAATGGGACCTAATGAAACTTAAAAGCTTTTGTACAGCAAAGGAAAGCATAAACAAGACGAAAAGTCAACCCTCAGAATGGGAGGAAATATTTGCAAATGAAGCAACTGACAAAGGATTAATCTCCAAAACATACAAGCAACTCATTCAGCACAATATCAAAAAAACAAACAACCCAATACAAAAATGGGTGGAAGACCTAAATAGACATTTCTCTAAAGAAGATATACAGATTGCCACAAACACATGAAAGAATGCTCAGCATCATTAATCATTAGAGAAATGCAAATCAAAACTACAATGAGATAGCATCTCACACCGGTCAGAATGGTCATCATCAAAAAATCTAGAAAAATAAATGCTGGAGAGGGTGTGGAGAAAAAGGAAAACTCTTGCACTGTTGGTGGGAATGTAAATTGATACAGCCACTATGGAGAACATTATGGAGGTTCCTTAAAAAACTAAAAGTAGAACTACCATATGAACCAGCAATTCCACTACTGGGCATATACTCTGAGAAAACCATAATTGAAAAAGAGCATGTACCACAATGTCCATTGCAGCTCTATTTACAATAGCCAGGACATGGAAGCAATCTAAATGTCCATCAAGAGATGAATGGATAAAGAAGATGTGGCACATATATACAATGGAATCTTACTCAGTCATAAAAGGGAACAAAACTGAGTTATTTGTAGTGAGGTGGATGGACCTAGAGACTGTCATACAGAGTGAAGTATGTCAGAAAGAGAAAAACAAATACCATATGCTAACACATATGTGGAATCTAAAAAAGAAAAAAGAAAAAGAAAAGAAAATGGTCTGAAGAACCTAGGGGCAAGATGGGAATAAACATGCAGACCTACTAGAGAATGGAGTTGAGGATACAGGGAGGGGGAAGGTTAAGCTGGGACAAAGAGAGAGAGTGGCATGGACATATATACACTACCAGATGTAAAATAGATAGCTAGTGGGAAGCAGCCGCATAGCACAGGGAGATCAACTTGGTGCTTTGTGACCACCTAGAGGGGTGGGATAGGGAAGGTGGGAGGGAGGGAGATGCAAGAGGGAAGAGATATGGGGACACATGTATATGTATAACTGATTCACTTTGTTATAAAGCAGAAACTAACACACCATTGTAAAGCAATTATACTCCAATAAAGATGTTAAAAAAAAAAAACCCTATCAGTGAGTGGCAAGTAACAATTAAGCTGCATCTGGTGCCAGGCTTTATAATGGCAAGTGAGTTGATGTACTTCAATTGTACAGCTGCATCTGGTGGCAGGCTTTAAGTCAGAATCCAATACTTATTTTAGTCCGCACATGGCCCACGCATCATTTTATTCACCACTTCCGTCTATGCCTCTTTTCCACGCTGTGCACTTGTCTTAATCACAGTTTTGGTAAGCCCACAAGCTAACCCTCACTGAAATGAGTAAATAAGAAACGTTGCTGGAGAACTTCTTTGAAAAGGGGAAAGACCCAATGATGAGACAGCACAAGACTCTAAGACTGCCAAAAAAAGAAACCCGAATTTAAAAGAAAATACCAAGAGTCCTACTTAAATTACAGTTCATTGCAACAGGTGATTCACATTCTCCAAGCCCGCTTTGTATAATATGTGGTGACTGGCTATCCAACGAAGCCATGAAATCTTCAAAACTGCTTCACCACATCGAGGCGAAGCACCCTACATTATAAGACAAGACTTTAGACTTTTTCAAAAGAAAAAAAAATGTTAACATGAAGAACAGAAGCAATTATTGAAGACCACCACTTCATCAAATATATCTGCACTGAGAGCATCATTCTTAGAGGCTAACCATATTGCTAAGACTAAGAAGCACTTTACTATTGGTGAAGAGTTGATCCTGCCTGCTGCTAAGGACATTTCTTGTGATCTTTTAGGAGACGCTGCAGTTCAAAAGGTGACACACAGCTAGCTGGGAGGGAGTCCAAGAAAAATCCTGCACATGCCAAAGAGGCAAGAGACCACTGTTTCATGGTGCATGAGGGGAGGGGATTCAGAGCCTAACCACCTAAACGAGATCCAGAGACGGGCGTGAGCTGCAGCTATCAGTGTGGACCACAAAGACGGGCATGAAACATTAAGGCTACTGCTACAGCCACCAAGATGCCTGTGTGCAAGCACATGTCACTGTCCACACCTCCCCTCCTGGGAGCCTGTGCAGCCCGCCACTGCCAGGGTCCTGTGATCCAGGGACAACTTCCCCAGGAGAACACAGCACCTCAGGCTGGTGCAACGTCACGCCGGCCTCTGCCACTGCAGGCTCACCCTGCAATCCATACCTCTCCCTCCCTCTGGTCTGAGTGAGCCAGAGCTCCCGAATCAGCTGCTACTTTAACCCTGTGCTGTCTGAGCAAACAACAGACGCCCACAGATGACCTACATGCAGAGGCAGGGCCAAATCCAAAGCTGAACCCCAGGAGCTGTGAGAACAAAGAAGAGAAAGGAAAATTTCTCCCAGCAGCCTCAGGAGATGTGGATTAAATCTCCACAATCAACTTGATGTACACTGCATCTCTGGAATACCTGAATAGACTATGAATCATCCCAAAACTGAGGCAGTGGACTTTGGGAGCAACTGTAGACTTGGGTTTTACTTTCTGCATCTAATTTGTTTCTGGTTTTATGTTTATCTTACTTTTGTACTTAGAGACTATTATCATGGGTAGATTTCTTTACTGATTTGTTTGCTCTCTTTTATATATATATATAGATATATTTCTTCCACTTTTTCTCTTTTTGTGAGTGTGTATGTATATGCTTCTTTGGGTGATTTTGCCAGTATAGCTTTGCTTTTACCATTTATTCTAGGGTTATGCCTGTTCTTTTTTGTCGTTTTGTCTTAGTATAGTTTTTACCACTTATCATTGGTGGATTTGTTTTTTGGTTTGGTTGCTCTCTTCTTTCTTTCTTTTTTCTTTTCTTTCTTTTTTTTACTACCTTCTAATTCTTATTTACTTTTAATTTTTTAAATTTTAATAGCTTTATTTTATTTTGTTTTTCTTTCCTTCTTTTTTTTCTTCCTTTTCTTCTGAGATGTGTGCTTGGTGCTCCAGCCAGGTGTCAGACCTGTGGCTCTGAGTGGGGAGAGCTGAGTTCAGGACATTGGTCCACCAGAGACATCTCGGCTCCATGTAATATAAAATGGCGAAAGCTCTCCCTGAGACCTCCATCTCAACACTAAGACCCAGCTCCAATCAACAACCAGCAAACTACAGTGCTGGACACCCTACGCCAAACAATTAGCCAGACAGGAACACAAACCCACCCATCAGCAGAGAGGCTGCCTAAAATCATAAAAAGATCACAGACACACCAAAACACACCACTGGATGTGGTCCTGCCCAAAAGAAAGCCAAGAACCAGCTTCATCCACCAGAACACAGTCACCAGTCCCCTCCACCAGGAAGCCTACACAACCAACTGAACCAACCTTACACACCAGGGGCAGACACCAAAAACAATGGGAACTATGTACCTGCAGCCTGCAAAAAGGAGACCACAAACACAGAAAGTTAAGCAAAATGAGAAGACAGAGAAACACACAGCAGATGAATGAGCAAGGCAAAAACCCACCAAACCAAACAAATAACGAGGAAACAGGCAGTCTTCCTGAAACAGAATTCAGAGTAATAATACTAAAGATGATGCAAAATATTGGAAACAGATTGGAGAAAACACAAGAAACATTTAACAAGAACCTAGAAGAAATAAAGAGCAAACAAAGAATGATAAACAACACAATAAATGAAATTAAAAATTCTCTAGAAGGAATCAATAGCAGAATAACTGAGGCAGAAGAACGGATAAGTGACCTGGAAGATAAAAGAGTTGAAATAATTACCACAGAGCAGAATAAAGAAAAAAAAAAGAATGCAAAGAATAGAGGACACTCTCAGAGACTTCTGGGACAACATTAAACACACCAACATTCGAATTATAGGGGTCTCAGAAGAGGAAGAGAAAAAGAAAGGGACTGAGAAAATATTTGAAGAGATTATAGTTGAAAACTTCCCTAATATGGGAAAGGAAATAGTCAATCAAGTCCAGGAAGTGCAGAGAGTCCCAATCAGAATAAATCCAAGGAGAAACATGCCAAGACACATATTAATCAAAGTATCAAAAATTAAATACAAAGAAAAAATATTAAAAGCAGCAAGGTAAAAACAACAAATAACAAACAAAGGAATCTTCATAAGGTTAACAGCTGATCCTTCAGCAGAAATTCTGCAAGCCAGAAGGGAGGAGCAGGACATATTTAAAGGGATGGAGCAGAAAAACCTACAACCAAGATTACTCTACCCAGCAAGGATCTCATTCAGATTTGATGTAGAAATTAAAATCTTTACACACAAGCAAAAGCTAAGAAAAATCAGCACTACCAAACCAGCTTTGCAAAAATGATAAATGAACTTCTCTAGGCAGGAAAGAGAAGAGAAGGAAAAGACCTAGAGTAACAAACCCAAAATAATTAAGAAAATGGTAATAGGAACATACATATTGATAACTACCTTAAAAGAAAAGGGATTAAATGCTCCAACCAAAAGACACAGAGTAGCTGAATGGATACAAAAACAATACCTGTATATATGTTGTCTACAAGAGATCCATTTCAGACCTAGGGCAACATATGACTGAAAGTGAAGGGATGGAAAAAGATATTCCATGCAAATGGAAATCAAAAGACAACTGGAGTAGCAATTCTCATATCAGACAAAATAGACTTTAAAATAAAGACTATTAGAAGAGACTGAGAAGGACACTACATAATGATCAAGGGATCAATCAAAGAAGAAGATATAATAATTGTAAATATTTATGCACCCAACATAGGAGCACCTCAATACATAAGGCACATGCTAACAGCCACAAAAGGGGAAATTGACAGTAACACAATCATAGTAGGGAACTTTAACACCTCACTTTTACCAATGGACAGATCATCCAAAATGAAAGTAAATTAGGAAACACAAGCTGTAAATTACACATTAAACAAGATGGACTTAATTGATATTTATAGGACATTCCATCTAAAAAAACAGAATACATTTTCTTCTCAAGTGCTCATGGAATATTCTCCAGGATAGATCATATCTTGGGTCACAAATCAAGCCCTGGTAAATTTAAGAAAATTGAAATCATATCAAGTATCTTTTCCAACCACAATGCTATGAGACTAGATATTAATTACAGGAAAAAATCTATAAAAATTATAAACACATGGAGGCTAAACAATAAACTACTAAATAACCAAGGGATCACTGAAGAAATCAAAGAGGAAATCAAAAGATACCTAGAAACAAATGACAATGAAAGCACGACTACACAAAACCTATGGGATGCAGCAAAAGCAGTTCGAGGAGGGAAGTTTGTAGCAATACAATCCTACCTCAAGAAATAAATATCTCAAATAAACAACCTAATCTTACACCTAGAGCAATTAGAGAATGAAGAACAAAAAAAACCTCAAAGTTAGTAGAAGGAAAGAAATCATAAAGATCACAGCAGAAATAAATGAAAAAGAAATGAAGGAAAGGATAGCAAAGATCAATAAAACTAAAAGCTGATTCTTTGAGAAGACAACAAAATTGATAAACCATTAGCCAGACTCATCAAGAAAAAAGGGGAGAAGACTCAAATCAATAGAATTAGAAGTGAAAAAGGAGAAGTAACAACTGACACTGCAGAAATACAAAGGATCAGGAGAGATTACTACAAGCAACTCTATGCCCATAAAATGGACAACATGGAAGAAATGGACACATTCCTAGAAATGCACAACCTTCCGAGACTGAACCAGGAAGAAATAGAAAATATGAACAGAGCAATCACAAGCACTGAAATTGAAACTGTGATTAAAAATCTTCCAACAAACAAAAGCCCAGGACGACATGGCTTCACAGGGGAATTCTATCAAACATTTAGAGAAGAGCTAACACCTATCCGTCTCAAACTCTTCCAAAATATAGCAGAGGGAGGAACACTCCCAAACTCATTCTATGAGGCCACCATCACCCTGATACCAAAACCAGATAAAGATGTCACAAAGAAAGAGAACTACAGGCCACTATCACTGATGAACATAGATGCAAAAATCCTCAACAAAATACTAGCAAACAGAATCCAACAGCACATTAAAAGGAACATACACCATGATCAAGTGTGGGTTATTTCAGGAATGCAAGGATTCTTCAATACATGCAAATCAATCAACGTGATACACCATATTAAAAAATTGAAGGAGAAAAACCATATGATCATCTCAATAGATGCAGAGAAAGCATTCGAAAAAATTCAACACCCATCTATGATAAAAACCCTGCATAAAGTAGGCATAGAGGGAACTTTCCTCAACATAATAAAGGTCATATATGACAAACCCACAGCCAACATCGTCCTATATGGTGAAAAACTGAAACCGTTTCCACTAAGATCAGGAACAAGACAAGGTTGCCCACTCTCACGACTGTTATTCAACATAGGTTTGGAAGTTTTAGCCACAGCAATCAGAGAAGAAAAAGAAATAAAAGGAATCCAAATCAGAAAAGAAGAAGTAAAGCTGTCACTGTTTGCAGATGACATGATACTCTACATAGAGAATCCAAAAGATACTACCATAAAACTACTAGAGTTAATCAATGAATTTGGTAAAGTAGCAGGATACAAAATTAATGCACAGAAATATCTGGCATTCCTATTCACTAATGATGAAAAATCTGAAAGTGAAATTAAGAAAACACTCCCATTTACCATTGCAAGAAAATAATAAAATACCTAGGAATAAACCTACCTAAGGAAACAAAAGACCTGTATGCAGAAAACTATAAGACACTGATGAGAGAAATTAAAGATGAAACAAACAGATGGAGAGATATACCATGTTCTTGGATTGGAAGAAGCAGCATTGTGAAAATGACTATAATACCCAAAGCAATCTACAGATTCAATGCAATCCCTATCAAATTACCACTGGTATTTTTCACAGAAGTAGAACAAAAATTTTCATAATTTTATGGAAACACAAAAGACCCCAAATAGCCAAAGCAATCTTGAGAAAGAAAAATGGAGCTGGAGGAATCAGGCTCCCGGACTTCAGACTATACTACAAAGCTACAGTAATCAAGACAGTATGGTACAGGCACAAAAACAGAAATATAGATCAATGGAACAGGATAGAAAGCCCAGAGATAAACCCACGCACATATGGTCACCTTATTTTTGATAAAGGATGCAAGAATATACAACAGAGAAAAGACAGCCTCTTCAATTAGTGGTGCTGCGAAAATTGGACAGCTACAGGTTAAAGAATGAAATTAGAACACAGCCTAACACCATACACAAAAATAAATTCAGAGTGGATTAAAGACCAAAATGTAAGGCCAGACACTATCAAACTCTTAGAGGAAAACATAGACAGAATACTCTATGACATAAATCACAGCAAGATCCTTTTTGACACACCTCCTAGAGAAATGGAATAAAAAACAAAAATAAACAAATGGGGCCTAATGAAACTTAAAAGGTTTTGCACATCAAAGGAAACTATAAACAAAATGAAAAGACAACCCTCAGAATGGGAGAAAATATTTGCAAATGAAGCAACTGACAAAAGATTAATCTCCAAAATTTACAAGTAGTTCATGCAGCTGAATATCAAAAATCAGACAACCCAATCCAAAAATGGACAGAAGACCTAAACAGACATTTCTCTAAAGAAGATATACATATTGCCAACAAACACATGAAAGGATGTTCAACATCACTAATCATTAGAGAAATGCAAATCACAACTATAATGAGATATCATCTCACATCTGTCAGAATGGCCATCATCAAAAAATCTACAAACAAGAAATGCTGGAGAGGGTGTGGAGAAAAGGGAAAACTCTTGCACTCTTGGTGAGAATATAAATTGATACAGCCACTATGGAGAACATTATGGAGGTTCCTTAAAAAACTAAAACTAGAGCTTTCATATGACCCAGCAATCCCACTTCCGGGCATGTACCCTGAGAAAACCATAATTCAAAAAGAGTCATGTACCACAATATTCATTGCAGCTCTATTTACAATAGCCAGGACATGGAAGCAACCTAAGTGTCCATAAACAGATGAATGGCTAAAGAAGATATGGCACATATATACAATGGAATATTACTCAGCCATAAAAAGAAACAAAATTGAGTTATTTGTAATGAGGTGGATGGACCTAGAATCTGTCATACAGAGTGAAGTAAGTTAGAAATAGAAAAATAAATACTGTATGTTAACACATATATATGGAATGGAATCTAAAAAATAAATGGTTCTGAAGAACCTAGGGGCAGGACAGGAATAAAGATGCAGACATAGAGAATGGACTTGAGGACACGGGGAGGGAGAAGTGTAAGCTGGGATGAAGTGAGAGAGTGGCATGGACTTATATATACTACCAAATGTAAAATAGATAGCTAGTGGGAACCAGCCGCACAGCACAGGGAGATCAGCTTGGTGCTTTGTGACCACCTAGAGGGTTGGGAAAGGAAGGGTGGGAGGGAGACGCAAGAGGGAGGAGATATATGTATATGTATAGCTGGTTCACTCTGTTATAAAGCAGAAACTAACCCACCATTGTTAAGCAATTATACTCCATTAAAGATGTTTAAAAAAAAGAAAGAAAGATCTGCTTAAATCAGCAAGTCAATTTTTCTGCATGGCCAACGCACAATGTTACAAAATCATGCTTGCGTAAATGATCCGTTCAAAGTGCAAGATAGACCAATGGGTTTTGATGAAATGGAGTATAAAAGTTCATTGATATAGTTCCAGATTTCACATAGTAACTAATCTTTAAGAAACTACTACTCAAAAATTTTGGTGTGAAATTAAAGAAGTGTATCCATACTATCTGAAAAGGCTATTAAAATTCTCCTTTTTCCAACTACATATCTGAGTGAAGCTGTATTTTCTTCATATTTTTCAACCTAAACACAAATCACAACAGAGTGAATGCAAAAGTGGATATGAGAATCCAGCTATTTTCTCTTTTTTTTGATAGAAGTTTATTTTATTATTAAAGTATAGTTGATTTACAATGTTGTGTTAGTTTCAGGTGTACTGCACAGTGATTCAGTTTTTTTGCAGATTATATTCCATTATAGTTTATTACAGGATATTGAGTACAATTACCTGTGCTGTACAGTAAATCTTTGTTGCTTATCTATTTTATGTATAGTAAATAGTTTGTATCTGTTAAAAATAAATTAAATAAATAAACATTAAAAAAAGAAGGTGGCATGTGTTCCTCTTTCAGCTAGCACCATAACTAGATGACTTGATGAAATAGCAGAGGATATTGAGGCACAATTGTTAGAGAGGATTAATGAGTCTACTGGTACACAATCGAGGTTGAAGAGTCTACTGATGTTGACAACAAGGCAACAATGCTTGTTTTTGTGTGATACATTTTTCAAGAGGATGTGCATGAGGATATGCTATGTGCACTTTTGTTGCCAACCAACACCACAGCTGCAGAGCTATTCAAGTCTTTGAATGATTGCATATCAGGAAAACTGAATTGGTCATTTTGTGTCGATATATGCACGGACAGAGCTGCCGCCATGACTGGACGGCTTTCTGGTTTCACTACTCAGGTCAAAGAGGTCGCTTCTGAATGTAAGTCTACGCACTGTGTCATCCATAGAGAAATGCTGGCTAGCCGAAAAATGTCACCTGCACTTAGCAACGTTTTGCAGGATATGATTAAAATTATCAACCACATTAAGGTACGTGCCTTTAACTCACGTCTGTTTGCACAGCTCTGTGAGGAGATGGATGCAGAGCACACACGTCTTCTCTTACGCACAGAAGTGAGATGGCTTTCTAAAGGTAGATCACTGGCCAGAGTTCCTGAGTTACGAGAGCTGCTCCAGAGATTTCTTTTAGAAACCAGTCACCACTGGCAGCACATCTCAGTGACACAGAATGGGTCACAAAACTTGCATACTTGTGTGACATATTCACCCTGCTCAACGAACTCAATCTGTCACTTCAGAGGAGAACGATAACTGTGTTCAAGTCGGCAGATAAAGTGGCTGCATTCAAAGCCAAACTGGAATTACAGGGGCGATGAGTGAACGTTGGGATTTTTGACATGTTTCAAACATTCGCAGAGATTTTGAAAGAGACTGAGCCAGGGCCTTCTTTCTCCCAGCTGGTAAATGATCACCTATCTCAGCTTTCAAAAGAGTTTGAGGGGACTTCCCTGGTAGTGCAGTGGTTAGGAATCTGCCTGCCAATGCAGGGGACACGAGTTCGATCCCTGGTCCAGGAAGATCCCAAATGCCACAGAGCAGCTAAGCCCGTGCACCACAACTACTGAGCCTGTGTGCCAGACGTACTGAAGCCTGGGCACCTAGAGTCCGTGTTCCACAACAAGAGAAGCCACCTTTATGAGAAGCCTGCGCACCACAATGAAGAGTAGCCCCCGCTAGCCACAACTAGAGAAAGCCCGGGCAGCAACGAAGACCCAACACAGCCAATAAATAAATAAATAATTTTTTTAAGTAAAACAAAAAAAGAGTTTGAGCATTACTTCCCAACCACAAAAGACCCCTGAACTGGGAAGGAATGAATCCACAACCCATTTGTGAATAAGCCAGGTGAATCGACTTTGCCCGTGCTAGAAGAGGATCAACTGCTTAAGATCACAAATGATGGTGGCCTTTAAAGTGTGTTTGAGACAACTTCAAATCTCCATACGTTCTGGATTAAAGTCAAGGCAGAATATCCTAAGATTGCCACAAAAGCACTGAAAAGCCTGCTTCCGTTTCCAATATCTTATCTTTGTGAAGCAGGGCTTTCTGCAGTGACAGCAACCGAAACGAGATTACAGAGTAGACTGGACATAAGCAACACACTTCGGGTGTCACTGTCTCCCAGCACCCCCAGATGGGACCATCTAGTTGCAGGAAAACAAGCTCAGGGCTCCCGCTGATTCTGCATTATGGTGAGTTGTATAATTATTTCATTATATATTACAATGTAATATAACTAGAAATAAAGTGCACAATAAATATAATGTGCTTGAATCATCCCAAACCATCCCCACCACTCCGGTCTGTGGAAAAATTGTCTTCCCTGAAACCGGTCCCTGGGGACCACTGCAGTAGAGAAAGGAGAGCAAAAGAGTAAGTTTACAGTGGAGATAAACACCACCTGATAAACACCACCTCAGGAAGGTCAACATCAACAGATAAAAATCATGCTGATAGTATGTATCCTTGATATGATGTGATGAAAATGGCACTTAAAGTGTGCTCTTCCTCCCAATAATCCATAACTCCAGTTTTATCTTCACTCCTGTCTAAGAGAAAACATCAGACAAATTCCAATAGTGGGACGTCCTACAGAATACCTGACCAGTACTCGAGAGTTCTCAAGGAAAGTCTGAAAACCTACCACAGCCAAGAGAAGCCTAAGGAGACGTGACAACTACTTGTAATGTGGGATCCCAGCTGGGACCCTGAAACAGAAAAAGGACATTAGGTAAAAACTAAGGAACTCTGAAGAAACTTTGGACTTTGGTTAATGTATTGGTTCATTAATTTTTAAAAAAAGTTCCATACTTATGTAATATGTTAATGATAAGGAAAACCAGGTGCAGAATTTATAGGAATCTCTGTAATATCTTCTCAATTATTCTATAGATTTGAAATTTTTCTGAAAAAATGAAGTCTGTTTTTAAATATTTGATAAACCAAAAGGTGACATAGTCCATCTTACTGTGGTTCTTATTTACATTCTTTAGATTAAAGGTGATGTTAAACAGCTTTTCACAGGTTTTCTGCCCATGGATATTTTTCTTGCATGATTTTCCTGTTTGTGTCCTTTGCCCATTTTTCTACTGGAATATTTATATCTTTAATAGGTTGTTAATAGGTTGTTAGATGAAGGAAATTAACCTTTGTCTGTCACATGTGCTCTTTTCCAATTGGTCATTGTCTTTCAATCTTGTTTATGGCACTTCCTGCTGCATGGAAATTTTTCATTTTTATGTAGTCAAATCTGTCGATCTTCCCTTTATGGTTTGTTCATTTCATATCATGCTTGAAAAGGCTTCTGCTACCTTGAGATTATAGAAATGTTCCCTCATGTTTCCTTCTACTGGGTTTATGGTTTCATTTTTTATCAAATTTTATATTTTTATACCCCAACTTTGTATGGTATAAAGAGTTAGTAACTAATCCAGCTCTATTTTCTAAATAATTAGCTAGTAGTCCCAATAGTGTTTATTGAATATTTCTTTTCCCTAGTAAACTGCTGTGACTTTTATAACACAATAAATTCCACATTTGGCTGTTTCTGGATTTTCTTTTTTGTTTTTGTTATGATTAAAAATAATTAACAGGCTTTATTATATTATTACAGTTTTAGATGTAAAGAATAATTAAGCAAATAGTACAGTGAGTTCCATATACCTACACCCTCTTTCCACCCCTGCATATACTTTTCCTTATCAGTAATGCTTTGCATTGGTGGGGTGCATTTGATTCAATTAATTAATCAATATGGATAAATTTCTCACTATGAATTTTAATTTGCATTTCTCTATGAGTGAGGTGGAAAATCTTTTTTTTTTAATTTAACATCTTTATTGGAGTATAATTGCTTTACAATGGTGTGTTAGTTTCTGCTTTAAAACAAAGTGAATCAGTTATATATATACATATATCCCCATATCTCTACCCTCTTGCGTCTCCCTCTCTCCGACCCTCCCTATCCCACCCCGCTAGGTGGTCACAAAGCACAGAGCTGATCTCCCTGTGCTATGCGGCTGCTTCCCACTAGTTATCTATTTTACATTTGGTAGTGTATATATGTCCATGCCACTCTCTCACTTTGTCCCATCTTACCCTTCCCCCTCTCCGTATCCTCAAGTTCATTCTCTAGTAGGTCTGCGTCTTTATTCCCGTCCTGCCCCTAGCTTCTTCATGACCTTTTTTTGTTTTTTAGACTGCATATATATGTTTTAGCACATGGAATTTATTTTTCTATTTCTGATGTACTTCATTCTGTAAGACAGACTCTAGGTCCATCCACCTCACTACAAATAATTTAGTTCCTTTTTATGGCTGAGTAATATTCCATTGTATATATGTGCCACATCTTCTTTATCCATTCATCTGTTGATGGACACTTAGGTTGCTTCCATGTCCTGGCTATTGTAAATAGAAGTGCAATGAACATTGTGGTACATGACTCTTTTTGAATTATGGTTTTCTCAGGGTATATGCTCAGTAGTGGGATTGCTGGGTCATATGGTAGTTCTATTTTTACTTTTTTAAGGAACCTCCATAATGTTCTCCTTAGTGGCTGTATCAATTTACATTCCCACCAACAGTGCAAGAGTTTTCCCTTTTCTCCACAGCCCCTCCAGCATTTACTGTTTGTAGATTTTTTGATGATGACCATTCTGACCGGTGTGAGATGATATCTCATTGTAGTTTTGATTTGCATTTCTCTAATGATTAATGATGTTGAGCATCCTTTCATGTGTTTGTGGCACTCTGTATATCTTCTTTGGAGAAATGTCTATTTAGGTCTTCTGCCCATTTTTGGATTGGGTTGTTTGTTTTTTTTTGATATTGTGCTGCATGAGTTGCTTGTGTGTTTTGGAGATTAATCCTTTGTCAGTTGCTTCATTTGCAAATATTTTCTCCCATTCTGAGGGTTGACTTTTTGTCTTGTTTATGGTTTCTTTGCTGTGCAAAACCTTTTAAGTTTCATTAGGTCCCATTTGTTTATTTTTGTTTTTTATTCCATTTCTCTAGGAGGTGGGTCTAAAAGGATCTTGCTGTCATTTATGTCATAGAGTGTTCTGCCTATGTTTTCCTCTAAGAGTTTGATGGTGTCTGGCCTTACATTTAGGTCTTTAATCCATTTTGAGTTTATTGTTCTGTATGGTGTTAGGGAGTGTTCTAATTTCATTCTTCTATGTGCACCTGTCCAGTTTTCCCAGCACCACTTATTGAAGAGGCTGTCTTTTCTCCACTGAATACTCTTGCCTCCCTTTCCAAAGATAAGGTGACCATATGTGCATGGGTTTGTCTCTCGGCTTTCTATCCTGTTCCATTGATCTATATTACTGTTTTTGTGCCAGTACAATACTGTCTTGATTACTGTAGCTTTGTAGTATAGTCTGAAGTCATGGAGCCTGATTCCTCCAGCTCCGTTTTTCTTCCTCAAGTTTGCTTTGTCTATTCGGGATCTTTTGTGTTTCCATACAAATTGTGAAGTTTTTCGTTCCAGTTCTGTGAAAAATGCCACTGGTAGTTTGATAGGGATTGCATTGAATCTGTACATTGGTGTGAGTAGTAGCGTCATTTTCACAATGTTGATTCTTCCAATCCAAGAACATGGTATATCTCTCCATCTATTTGTGTCAATTTTAATTCCTTTCATCAGTGTCTTATAATTTTCTGCATACAGGTCTTTTGTCTCCTTAGGTAGGTTTATTCCTAGATATTTTATTCTTTTTGTTGCAATGTAAATGGGAGTGTTTCCTTAATTCCTCTTTCAGACTTTTCATCATTAGTGTGTAGGAATGCCAGAGGTTTCTGTACATTAACATTGTATCCTGCTACTTTACCAAATTCACTGATTAGCTCTAGTAGTTTTCTGGTAGCATCTTTAGGATTCTCAATGTATAGTATCATGTCATCTGCAAACAGTGACAGCTTTACTTCTTCTTTTCCGATTTGGATTCCTTTTATTTCTTTTTCTTCTATGATTGCTGTGGCTAAAACTTCCAAAATTGTGTTGAATACTAGTGGTGAGGGTGGACAACCTGGTCTTGTTCCTGATCTTACTGGAAATGATTTCAGTTTTTCACCATTGAGAATGATGTTGGCTGTGGGTTTGTCATATATGGCCTTTATTATGTTGAGGGAGGTTCCCTCTATGCCTACTTTCTGGAGGGATTTTATCATAATTAGGTGTTGAGTTTTGTCTAAAGCTTTCTCTGCATCTATTGAGATGATCATATGGTTTTTCTCCTTCAATTTGTTAATATGGTGTATCACATTGATTAATTTTCGTATACTGAAGTAGCCTTGCATTCCTGGGATAAACCCCACTTGATCATGGTGTATGATCCTTTTAATGTGCTGTTGGATTCTGTTTGCTAGTATTTTGTTGAGGATTTTTGTATCTATGTTCAGTGATATTGGCCTGTAGTTTTCTTTCTTTGTGACATCCTTGTCTTGTTTTGGTATCAAGGTGATAGTGGCCACGTGGAATGAGTTTGGAAGTGTTCCTTCCTCTGCTATATTTTGCAAGGATTTGAGAAGGATGGGTGTTAGCTCTTCTCTAAATGTTTTACAGAATTTGCCTGTGAAGCCATCGGGTCCTGAGCTTTTTTTGATGGACGATTTTAAATCACAGTTTCAATTTCAGTGCTTGTGATTGGTCTGTTCATATTTACTATTTCTTCCTGGTTCAGTCTTGGAAGGTTGTGCATTTCTAAGAATTTGTTCATTTCTTCCAGGTTGTCCATTTTATTGGCATATTGTTGCTTGTAGTTACCTCTCATGATTCTTTGTATTTCTGCAGTTTCAGCTGTTACTTCTCCTTTTTCATTTCTAATTCTATTGATTTGAGTTTTCTCCCTTTTTTTCCTGATGAGTCTGGCTAACGGTTTATCAATTTTGTTTATCTTCTCAAAAACCATCTTTCAGTTTTATAGATCTTTGCTATCCTTTCCTTCATTTCTTCTTCATTTATTTCTGATCTGATCTTTATGATTTCTTTCCTTCTGTGAACTTTGAGGGTTTTTTTGTTCTTCTTTCTCTAATTGCTTTAGCTGTAATGTTAGGTTGTTTATTTGAGATGTTTATTGCTTCTTAAGGTAGAATTGTATTGCTATAAACTTCCCTCTTAGACTTGCTTTTGCTGCATCCCATAGGTGTTGAGTTGTCGTGTTTTCATTGTCATTTCTTTCTAGGTATCATTTGATTTCCTCTTTGATTTCTTCAGTGATCTCTTGGTTATTAAGTAGTGTATTGTTTACCCTCCATGTGTTTGTATTTTGTAAAGATTTTTTCCTGTAACTGATATCTAGTCTCATAGTATTGTGGTTGGAAAAGATACTTGATATGATTTCAATTTTCTTAAATTTACCAAGGCTTGATTTGTGACCCAAGATATGATCTATCTTGGAGAATGTTCCATGAGCACTTGAGGAGAAAGTGTATTCTGTTTTTTTGGATGGAATGTCCTATAAATATCAATTAAGTCCATCTTGTTTAATGTGTAATTTACAGCTTGTGTTTCCTAATTTATTTTCATTTTGGATGATCTGTCCATTGGTGAAAGTGGGGTATTAACGTCCCCTACTATGATTGTGTTACTGTCGATTTCCCCTTTTATGGCTGTTAGCATTTGCCTTATGTATTGAGCTGCTCCTATGTTGGGTGAATAAAAATTTACAATTGTTATATCTTCTTCTTGGATTGATCCCTTGATCATTATGTAGTGACTTTGCCTCTTGTAATAGTCTTTCTTTTAAAGTCTATTTTGTCTGCTATGAGGTTTGTTACTCCAGCTTTCTTTTGATTTCCATTTGCATGGAATATCTTTTCCCATCTACTCATTTTCAGTCTGTATGTGTCCCTAGGTCTGAAGTGGGTCTCTTGTACACAGAATATATATGGGCCTTGTTTTTGTATCCATTCTGCCAGTCTGTGTCTTTTGGCTGGAGTATTTAATCCATTTACATTTAAGGTAATTATCGATATATATGTTCCTATTATTGTTTTCTTAATTGTTTTGGGTTTGTTATTGTAGGTCTTTTCCTTCTCTTGTGTTTCCTGCCTAGAGAAGTTCCTTTAGCATTTGTTGTAATGCTGGTTTGGTGGTGCTGAATTCTCTTAGCTTTTGCTTGTCTGTAAAGATTTTAATTTCTCCGTCAAATCTGAAGGAGATCCTTGCTGGGTAGAGTAATCTTGATTGTAAGTTTTTCCCCTTCATCACTTTAAATATATCCTGCCACTCCCTTCTGGCTTTCTGCTGTTTCTGCTGAAAGTTCAGCTGTTAACCTTATAGGGATTCCCTTGTATGTTATTTTTTGTTTTTCCCTTGCTGCTTAATTTTTTTTGTATTTAATTTTTGATAGTTTGACTAATATGTGCCTTGGCATGTTTCTCCTTGGATTTATCCTGTATGGGACTCTCTGCACTTCCTGGACTTGATTATTTCCTTTCCCATATTAGGGAAGTTTTCAACTATAATCTCTTCAAATATTTTCTCAGTCCCTTTCTTTTCTCTTCTTCTTCTGGGATCCCTATAATTCGAATGTTGGTGCGTTTGATATTGTCCCAGAGGTCTCTGAGACTGTCCTCTATTCTTTTCATTCTTTTTTCTTTATTCTGCTCTGCAGTAGTTATTTCCACTATTTTATCTTTCAGGTCACTTATCCGTTCTTCTGCCTCAGTTATTCTGCTGTTGATCCTTTCTAGAGAATTTTTAATTTCATATATTGTGTTGTTCATCACTGTTTGTTTGCTCTTTAGTTCTTCTAGGTCCTTGTTAAAAGTTTCTTGTATTTTCTCCATTCTATTTCCAAGATTTTGGGTCATCTTTACTATCATTATTCTGAATTCTTTTTCATGTAGACTGCCTCTTTCCTCTTCATTTGTTAGGTCTGGTGGGTTTTTACCTTGCTCCTTCATCTGCTGTGTGTTTCTCTTTCTTCTTATATTGCTTAACTTACTGTGTTTGTGGTCTCCTTTTCTCAGGCTGCAGGTTCGTAGTTCCCGTTGTTTTTGGAGTCTGCTCCCAGTGGCTAAGGTTGGTTCACTGGGTTGTGTAGGCTTCCTGATGGAGGGGACTAGTGCCTGTGGTCTGGTGCATGAGGCTGGATCTTGTCTTTCTGGTGGGCAGGTCCACATCTGGTGGTGTGTTTTAGGGTGTCTGTGGCCTTATTATGATTTTAGGCAGCCTCTCTGCTAATGGGTGGGGTTGTGTTCCTGCCTTGCTAGTTGTTTGGCATAGGGTGTCTGGCACTGTAGCTTGCTGGTCATTGAGTGGAGCTGGGTCTTGGCGTTGAGATGGAGGTCTCTGGGAGATTTTTTCCCTTTGATATTACGTGGAGCTTGGAGGTCTCTTGTGGACCAATGTCCTGAACTTGGCTCTCCCACCTCAGAGGCACAGCCCTGATGCCTGGCTGGAGCACCAAGAGCCTGTCATGCACACGGCTTTTGGAAGGTCTGGGGTCTTCTGCTTGCATTCAGTAGGTGTTCTGTTGGAGTTGTTCCACATGTAGATGTATTTCTGATGTATTTGTTGGGAGCAAGGTGATCTCCACCTCTTACTCTTCTGCCATCCTGAAGCTCCTCCATGGATTTTCTATTTTGATTCCAGTGATGTATCTCTCTATTCCTAGGATAATGCTACAGTATCTTAATTATTGTAACTTTGTAATAAATTTTAATATCTGGTAGCGTAAATCCTCTCTTAGTTTTATTTATGAGAATTTCCTTGCTACTCCTTAATATTTATTCTTCCAGATAAACTTCAGAATAATTTTTTAAATTTCAAAAAAATAAAAACAACCCTCAAAACTTTTGGAATTTTCTTTGAGAGTATATATAGTTTAATTATGAGAGAATGGACAACTTTTACAATATTGAGTCTTCTTATCTAAGAACAAGGTATGTTTCACTATTTATCAAAGTCTTTTATATTTCTCCATAGAATTTTATACTTTTCTTCATATGGGTCTTGCACTTTTTTGTTAAATTTATATTCCTAGGCATTTGTACTTTACATATACGTCTTAAACTTTTGTAAAATTTATATTCCTAGGCATTCTATGCTTGCTATTGCTATTGGCAATTGGCAATTGAATTTTTTCACCATTACATTTTCTAATCTATATTATTGATGTATAAGTAGCTATTGAGGCAGGGATTAACAAATGAGTTTGCAGGCTTCCCTGGTGGTTCAGTGGTTTAGAGTCAGCCTGCCGATACAGGGGACATGGGTTCGTGCCCTGGTCCAGGAAGATCCCACATGCCGCAGAGCGGCTGGGCCCGTGAGCCATGGCCACTGAGCCTGCGTGTCCACAGCCTGTGCTCCGCGACGGGAGAGGCCACAACAGTGAGAGGCCCACATACCGCAAATAAATAAATAAATAAATAAATAAATAAATAAATAAATAAATAAATAAATGAGTTTGCATAAATATGTATATATGCATTAATACATACACCTCCCACACACATTCATTGAAACAGAGACTTCCAAGGGTTGGAGTCTTCTTTGTCCCTAGAGGATCCAAGTTCTCATTACTTTCTCCCCTGAGCATCTGTCTCCAGCTGAGTGCAATTATCCCAAGTGGGAAGGAGAACTATTAGCAATGAAGACTACCAGTGCAGTGGCTTAGAGAAAGGTCTCTGGGGTCAGACTGCCTGGGATCAAATTCTAGCTCCACCATTTCCCAACTGTGTGACATTGGACAAGTAACTTGATATGTCTATGCTACCATTCCCCCACATGTAAAATGACAATGATAACAATAGTACATACTTCATAGGATTGTTCAACATTTAGATGATTTAATACAAAGTATTCAACTTGGAATAGTCAACGCTACCTATTACAAAAATTACCTTGAGCATCCCCTTTCTCAATCCTCTACCATTCACACCATAGAACATCACTGTTTTTTTTTTAGCTTGTCATATATAAGGTTTTTACATACAATCAGTATGCACTGTAACAGTTTATATTGAGTCAATCAATTTTATCTAAAATGTTATTTGGCTATATAGCACAAATATGAAAATGGAAAATAAATGGATTTACGAAAATTTTGGCTGTATTGTATTCAGAAAGTGTTCATACACTGACCCTTTTAAGCCAAATGCATGTGAAAAAAAATGTTTCCAGAGCACATAGTTTAGATTTTACATATAATCTTACCATTTTGTTACTACAAACACAATACTGAGAAAAAAAGAAAGAAACTAACAAACAAAGAAGAAAAGGAAAGAAAAGAAAAGAAAGAAAGAGGAAGAAATAAAATGTATTTAATGAAATATTCAATGTAAAAAAAGGACTAATGGAACTCAGTTGCCCCTTTGCCCAATTTTACATAATAAACAATCATCCCATCAAGAGAAATCATTAAAAGTGTTAATCACATTACATAGTTTTTAAATCATGGCAATTGAAAACACCTAAGGAAAAAGAGAAATTCAGTTCATGCCAGAAGTATGATGTCTTCCTAGGCAGCCAGACAACCAGAACCACAAGTAGGGAGTGGAGGTGGTGGAGATGAGGGGGATGGGGAGAAATGCCCTCTCTCAGAAACCAGAGTTGTAAAGGCAATGTTACAGGTTCACCCTGGTAAATTCTATGATCAGAAAGCTTTGAGGCCTTGTTTTCTGGTTTCAGCTAGTGGCAACAATCAAGAACGGACATTAGGCTGAAATCTATCCAAAGGATCAACTGAGAGGGCTTCAAATTCTTGTTCCACTAGGACAAGTTATCTTTTGCTCCCCTGGCAGATATATTTCCTTCTTTCCTCAACAAATATTTATTGAGCATTTACTATATGGGGATAAAGCAGTGATCCAAAAAGAAATGGTTTCTGTCTTCACAGAGGTTACATATGAGTAGAAAATAGAAAAGTAAACTAGTAAACAAATACACAAGATAACTTTAGATAGTGGTAAGTGTTAAGAAGATTATTAAGCAATGGGATGTGATAGAGAGTGACTGAGGGTTCACTTTACATAGGGTAGTCAGAGAAGGCCTATCTTAAAGAGGTGATATTTGAGTTGAAATACCGCAAATGTATGAAAGAAGATTATTACAGCAAGCACAAAGGCCTTGAGGTAAAAATGATAAAGTATGTTTGAAAAAACAAAGAGGTCAGTATGGTTGAAATTCCTGCCACACTATTCACAATAGCCAGGACATGGAAGCAACCTAGATGTCCATCGACAGAGGAATGGATAAAGAAGATGTGGTACATATACACAATAGAATATAACTGAGCCATAAAAACGAAAGAGTGTCATTTGCAGCAACATGGATGGACCTTGAGATTATCATACTAAGTGAAGTAAGTCAGACAGAGAAGAACAAATATATGATATCACTTATATGTTGGATGTAAAAAAATTATACAAATAAACGTATTTACAAAACAGACTCACAGACATAGAAAACAAATTTATGGTTATGAAGGGGAAAGGTGGGAGGGATAAATTGGGAATTGGGATTAACAGATACATACTACTATATATAAAATAGATAAACAACAAAGACCTACTGTATAGCACAGGGAACTATATTCAATATCTTGTAATAGCCTATAATGGAAAAGAATCTGAAAAAAAAAAATATATATATATAACTGAATCACTGTGCTGTACACCTGAAACTAACACAACACTGTAAATCAACTATACCTCAATTTTTAAAAATTATCTCCAAGTCTTAAAAAAAAAAATAAATTCTTGCCACAATGCTATTCCAGAAGTTCATTTCTGTGGACAGTAGAAATTCTGAATATAATCCACAGGGATGTTTGGTGGCTTCATATCTAAATCTAACAGGACACTCCCCTGCTTGTACCACATGATATCCTAGTGCCTTCATTCAAAGGCTGACCCAAATGTCCTGTATGACCATTATGCTTCACCCAGAATCCCATGGCCTCAATAATGAGAATGCCACTGCTGTCACTTCCCTGCACTACCTGTCACCACTCGGTCAATGCCTTGGGAAAGGTCCAGGCTGCCGATGACACCCTGAAGGAAGCATCTCTGTTGCCAAACACTGCTCATCACGATGGGGGTGCTGAACATTTAGGGAACCTGGCCTGGCTCTCCTCCTGCCCCACCTGCCCAGTCAATCCTAATCTAAAATAGAGAAGCTACTACTGGCCCCATGCCAGATCTCTGAAATTATTAACCACTCCTCCCACTGCCTCAACATTACCTACAGCAATATGTTCCACAGGGCTCATGGGCTTCTGCTGATTTCACTGTTTCCTGCTGCCACAATAGCACCCACTTCACTATGGCAAACTACTTAGGATATTCTATAGCTTTACATATTTATTTTCTGTCTTCCTCCACTAAAATGTAAACTCCATGAGAGAAGAAACTTCTCTCTTATTCATTGCTATATTTCTAGTGCCTGACACATAGTTGATGCTTCATAAACATCTGTTGAATGAATGAATTTTAATTATAGCTTCCTTGTTAGGACTGGTCTTTTGTATCTATTTCTAGACTCTCTATTCTGTTCCATTGGCCTATTTGTCTTCTCTTGTACCAATACCACTCTCTAAATCACTATAGCTCTATGTCAGTCTTAATATGAGGCAGAGTGAACCCCCCCAAATTGTTCTTCAAAATTATCTAGTTTGGATTTTTTTTCTTTTTTAAAATTTATTTATTTGTTTGTTTGTTTGTTTGTTTGTTTATTGGCTGCATGGCTTGCAGTATCTTAGTTCCCCAATCAGGGCTTGAACTTGCACCCTCAGCGATGAAAGTACAGAGTCCTAACCACTGGACCGCCAGGGAATTCCCTAGTGTGGATTTTAAAAGTGTGGAATCTGGAGCCAAATTTCCTGGGTTTGAGTTCTGGTCCTGCTGCTTACTGGCTATGTGACCCTGACCAAATTACTTAACCATTCTGTGCCTCAGCTTTCTCATATATGAAATAGGCACAAAACCTACCTATCATAAAGGATTATTGCTAATCTTGGCCCTTTGCTTTTTGATATAACATTTATAATCAGCTTTTTCAGTTATACCAAGAAAAACCTGGTTGAGATTCTGACTGGAATTGTATTGAATTTATAGATTAGTTTGGGAGATCACGGACATTTACAATATTGTGTGTTTCTATCCATGAATATGGCATACCTCTCTATTCATTTAGATCTCTTTAATATTTTTCAACAAAGTTTTAACATTTTCTCCACAGAGATACTAATATTTTGTATAGGATTTTTGTTATGATCATATGAGAGACTGACCTATTATTTTTCCATTTTTTTAATGTTCTTGTCAATTTTGTTACCAAGGTTATAAAACCCCATAAAATGAACTGGGGGAGAATTTTTCTTATTTTTCTATTCCCTGAACAAGTTTTGTGTGAGATTGGATTCATCTACTTCTTGAATGTGGAGAGAACTCACCTGTGAAATCATCTGGGTTGTGAGATTTGGAGTGAGGAGTATGGTAGAATTCTACCTTTGACTCATTGCTTTAAGGCTTATAGGTCTATTCAGGTTTTCTATTTCTTCTGCAGTCATTTTTGTTAAGTTATATTTGCCCAGGATATTGTCCATTTTGTTTAAGATTTCAGATTACTGTAATAAAATAGATCATGGTAATAAAATTATTTCTAATGTTTTCTGTATGTCTAGTTGTGAATCTTCATTCATTTTTTAAAATATTTATTTATTTATTTAATTTTTAGCTGTGTCAGGTCTTTGTTTCTGCACACAGGATCTTTTGTTGTGGTGTGTGGGCTTCTCTCTAGTTGTGGCGCTCATGTTCCAGAGCACATGGGCTCTGTAGTTGCGGGGCATTGACTTAGTTGCCCTGCAGCATGTGGGATCTTAGTTCCCCAACCAGGCATCCTTTGTATTGCAAGACAAACTCTCAATCCCTGGACCACCAGGGAAGTCCTCCTTCTTTCATTTTTTTCCCCCTTATTTCGTTATTAATTTACTGGCGTTGTCAAAGGTTTATCTATTTCCAAAGAACTAATCTTTTCAATTATCAATTTGGTAGTTAAATCCTCTCTATTATACCTTCATTTTCAATTTTATTAATTCCTGCTCTTATCTTTGTTATTTCCTTCCTTCTACTTTCTTTGGCTTTATTTCATTTTTTTCCTTTCTAATTTCCTAAGTTGGGCACTTAATGTATAAAAGCTCTTTCTTTCTTATTTCTGTTTAAAGGTACTTTAGGCTATAAATCTGTCTCTAGGTACACTATTCCTTTGCTGAATTCTGCAGAGTTTGATGTGAGGTATTTTTATTACCATTCAGTTATAAATATTTTCTAATTTACATTATGGCTCCTTCTTTGATCCATGAGTTAATCAAACATCTTTTTTTAAATGTATATATATATATATATATATATATATATATATATATATGTATATATATTAATGGTTCTGAAGAACCTAGGGTCAGGACAGCAATAAAGCTGCAGATATAGAGAATGGACTTGAGGATACAGGGAGGGGGAAGGGTAGGCTGGATGAAGTGAGAGAGTGGCATGGAAATATACACACTACCAAATGTAAAATAGATAGCTAGTGGGAAGCAGCTGCATAGCACAGGGAGATCAGCTCAGTGCTTTGTGACCACCTAGAAGGGTGGGATAGGGAAGGTGGGAGGGAGGGAGATGCAAGAGGGAAGAGATATGGGGACATATGTATATGTATAACTGATTCACTTTGTTATAAAGCAGAAACTAACACACCATTGTAAAGCAACTATACTCCAATAAAAATGTTAAAAAAAACTCTATATTTTTTAAAGTTACTTTTTCGCTATTGACTTCTAACTTAATTGCGCTGTGACCAGAGTATATGGTCTTTATGTTTTAGGTATGTCTTTGTAACAATATACAACTGGATTTTGAGAAAAAAATAATTATCAATTTGAAATTTCAGTACTTTGGTGGATTTCAGCTAATTACATTTGTTTTGATCACTGACATACTTTTTATTTATTCATACCATCTAATTTAATGTTTTATATTTACTCTGATTTTTTATGCTTCTTTTTTCTCCTTTTCTGTCTTATTTACAAGTAATTGAGGTTTTCTTGTTCAATTTTTCCCTCTACTGGATGGTATGTTGTATGCTCCATTTCTATTCTTTTAGTAGTTACACTTAAATTTCAGTATTCATACTTAAATGAAACAAGTCTAAATTCAATCAGTATCTCTACCTTTCTCCCAAATGATACAAGGATCTTCTAATGCTTTAATGTTGATCACCCCCTCAGCTTATTGTTGTCCAATAATTTAATCCCACCCTTTTTAAAACTCCCCAACTCAGTCACTATATTGTTTCACATAGGTAATAGTTGTTTATATTTATCTACGTTTCTTTGCTCATTATTCTTTTTTTCATCTCATTCTTTTTTCTGGAAATTTGTTTGAGAAGATCCTTTAGTGAGCATCTGATTTTACATATCTGAAAAAGTCTTTATTTAGCACTTATTTATCAATATTAGCTTTTCAAGGATGAATATTCTAGATTGACAGATATTTTCCCTTGACACTTTGAAAGTACTATCCCTCTATCTTCTGACTTTGTTGCTTTTGAGAAATTTGGTCTCAGTTTAATAGTCATTCCTTTAGAAATAATTCCTTATTTCTGTTTGGTCCCTTTTCAGACATTCTCTATCTTTTTACCACAGTGTGTCTCTACATAGCTTTCTTTGTATTTGTTCTGCCTGGGATTTGTTGTAATTACCGAATCTAAGTATCCATGTCTTTCATCAATAAAGGGAAATTAGCAATTTTTCTTTGAAATTTGTTTCTCTCTCATTTTCTGCATTCTCTCCATCTAGAAATGCAATTAGATTTATGTTAGATTTTCTCATTCTATCATCCATATCTTTTAATTTCTCACTTATAATTCCTATCATTTTCTCTCTCTGCTGCATTCTGAACAATTTCTTCAGATCTACTTTTCTGATCACTAATGGTCTCTTTATTTGTCTAATCTGCTATTTAACCTATCCATTGAATATTTTAAATTAACAATTACATTTTTCAGAATGAAAAATGTATTTGGTTTTCTTTAAAAGTTACCTAGATTTCCATGACAGCAGATGTGATGATGTAGACTAATTCATCCCTGTTCTCTTTACTGCAATTAGAAATCCTAGAAAAAACACATGAGGCAATAAAAAGAGAACTATGAAATGTGGAAAGAGGACAGTGAACTGTTTAGAGAGCCAAGGACTTGAAGAAAGCCACATCAGCAGGGCAGCTAACGATCTCCTACCCAACAGATGTTGACCCAGGCCTATCATAACTGACCCCCAACCTAGCAACACAAGGAAGCCAGGTAGGTTCATTTCTTTCCCAGATGAAACGAGAGCCCCAGTAACAACCCCAAGTGATCTTAGCAGCACTGGCAAGGGGGATTAATGGGGATCAACTCTGCCAATAAGTGGCCAGAGCAAGCTTCTCCTTCCACACCAGGTCCAAGAATCTCCTCCCCCACAGAGAGACAATATGTGGCCAGACAGCATCAGCAAGGGGTACCCCACCATAACAAATGACCTAGACCTGGAAACTTATTTGTACCCGTGGGCCTGAGGCTCCTCTGCTCCAACCAGGGACATGAAACATGACAGCCCAAGGGTACCAACAAGGAAAATTCCATTGCAACAAGCTGTCTGTGCCTGAAACCACTCAGTCTCCCACAGATGGGGGGCAATCCTGCCACAAGAAGCACCTGACCAGAAAGCAACCCCCCTCTCCCACAGAGCCAGAGACTTCCCTCCAAAATAGGTGAGAAGCAAGGCCAGTGGCGAGAGGGACCACAGGTGGCTTGGACCAGGAAGCATTCTTCTTCCCTGTGAGTAGAGAATCCCTTTCCCCACCTATAATACATGCACTAGGCAGCCTGAACTGGGAAAAGAGCTTCCACCCCATCAGAGAACAATGGGAACCCAAGCAGCACCAGATAAACCAAGCAGATGAAGAGAGAATAGCAAAGGCTATGAAAATTAAATTATCATTGGAACCAGAGCCTACAAAAGCAGGCCAGTACCAGTGTGCTATACCTAAACAGGATGAACTGCCTGCTAAAATAAAAGATTTAAATAGGACCCAGAGTCTTTCAACATAATAGGCAAAATGTCCAAGATACAATAAAAAATCATCTGGCTCTTCATAAAAAGAATCAGAGCCAGAAAAATCACAATGTGAAGAGAAAAAAACAATCAAATAACACCAACACCAAGATGAATCAGATGTTGGAACTATCTGTCAAGGATCATAAAACAGCCATCATAAAAATGCTTCAACAAGCAGTTACACATTCACTGGAAACAAGTAAAAAAATAGAAAAGCCCAGAAAATAACTGGAAGTTACAAAAAACTGGAAATTATAGAACTGGAACATACAATACAGAAATTTAAAACTTGCCTCATAGGCTCAATAGTAGAGTGAAGATGACAGAGGATAAAATCAGTAAATTTGAGGACTGGTCAGTAGAATTGACCATATCTGAACAACAGAGACAAAAAGGATTAAAAACAAAATGAAGAGAATCTCAGATACCTGAGAAACAATAACAAAAATCCAACATTCTTTTCATCACAGTCCCAAAATGAGAAGAGAATGAGAATGCAACTGAAAGAGTATTTTAGAAAGTAATGTTTGAAACTTCCTAAAATTGGTGAAATACATAAACTTACCCATGCAAGGAGCTGAGTGAACACCACAGAGGATAAACCCAAAGAAATCCAAACCAAGGCACATCATGAATAAACACCAAAAGCCCAGTCTATAAAAGGAAAAAATGATAAATTGAATTTCATCAAAATTAAAAACTATTGCTCTGCATAAGACTTTTAAGAGGATGAAAAATCAAAGACTGGGAATGTTATTTGCAAAGCACATATCCAACAAAGGATTCCTATCTAGAATGTATAAGGAATCCTCAAAACTCGTTAATTAATAAAGCAAACCGGGCTTCCCTGGTGGCGCAGTGGTTGAGAGTCTGCCTGCCAATGCAGGGGACACGGGTTCATGCCCCAGTCCGGGAAGATCCCACATGCCGTGGAGTGGCTGGGCCCGTGAGCCATGGCTGCTGGGCCTGCGCGTCTGGAGCCTGTGCTTCGCAATGGGAGAGGCCACAACAGTGAGAGGCCCATGTGCCGCAAAAAAAAAAAAAAAAAAAAAAAGCAAACTATCCAATTAGAACATGTGCAACAAACATGAATAGACATTTTACTAAAGATTGTATTCAAGGGCAAATAAGCACATCATTAGGGAAATGGTAATTAAAACCATAGTGAGTTATTACAACATACCTATCAGAATGGCTAAAATAAAAAATAGTGACAACACCAAATGCTAGCAAGGATGCAGAGAAACTGGATCACTCATATATTGCTGATGGAAATGTAAAATAGTAAAACCACCCTGGAAAGCAGACTGGTAGTTTCTTTTTTAAATTAAGCATACAATGACCACATGACCCAGCAATTGCACTCTTGGGCATTAATCCAAGAGAAATGAAAACTTATGTTTACACAAAAACCTGTACACAAATGTTCATAATATCATAGTAGCCAAAAACTAGAAACAATCTAGATATCCTTCATCAGGTGAATGGGTAAACAGACTGTGGAACACCCATATTGTGGAACAATAAAAAGAAACAAACTATTGATAAAAACAACTACTTAGATAAATCTGCAGGAATTATGTTGAGTGAAAAGAAAGTTAACCCTGCAAGGTTACTTACTGTAGGATTCCATCTATATAGCACTTTTGAAATGATGAAATTATTGAGTTAAAAAACAGATTAGTGGTCACCAGGAATTAGGGAGAAGCATGGAGGTAGAAGGGTGGTGGGTATGTTTATAAAAGGGAAACATAAGAGATCCTCATGGTAAAGGAACTGTTCCATGTCTTAACTTTGGAGGTGGATACATGAACCTACACGTGTGATAAAATGGCACAGAGTTAAACACATACACATACAGACAGAGAGACAGACAGACACACACACACATGAATACAAGCAAAACTGAGGAAAGCTGAATAAAATTGGTGGGTTATAACAACGTTAATACCATGGTTATGATGTTGTACTATAGTTTAGCAAGCTGTCACCCTTGGGGGAAACTGGGTAGAGGGTACATGATAATATTATGGAATATTATTCAGCAATAAAAAAGAATAAAGGATATCAACTTCCAGAATTGCAGTGTGAGGAATGCTGCAAGCCCTCTCCCCAGAGAAACAACAGTCTCAGTGATGAAAATTATTTTTAAAACAACCATTTAAAGTCTCTGGAAACTGTTCTAAAGGTATACACCAAATGGAGAAACATCTATTCGAAAAAAAGTGTGACAGAGTCTGTGGCCTTTGAGTCATGACACACTTCCTTATCAACACCCCAGCTCCTACACTAGTCATGTGTGTCCAAGAAGACAAGCCTCTCTCTTCATCTAGCTCCCAGTCTGGCACTATGGTTTCATCTTTGGAGGGGCAATCCAACAGCATCCCTCATTCCTCCAAGATTCATATTTCAGAAGCTCTACTTTGGGCAAACACTGCCAAGAGAACCAGTCTCCTTTCCCCAACCCAATCTCCACTGATAAGGCAGAAGCTTGACTCCAGGCATGACAGGCTGAGAAAGTTTGGTCTCAAATGCCCTTGTTCCAGCTTGTTTACAGGGTAAAGGGGCAAGTTCAAAAGGGACTACTGTCTCAGCTGTGAGCCCTGCTCATAGAGTAGTAGTGTCACAGTAGCAGAAGAATCAGGCTACTGCCCACACCCCCAAATCCTGTATAAGGGCACAGAGTTTCTGCCCAAGAGAGAGACGGACCATAAGAACAGAGAACTCACACTTACATGGGCAATTAATCTACAACAAAGCAGTCAAGAATATACAATGGGGAAAAGACAGCCTCTTCAATAAATGGTGTTGGGAAAACTGGACAGCTAAATGCAAAAGAATCAAACTGGACTACTCTCTCACACTATGCACAAAAATAAACTCAAAATGGATTAAGGACTTAACTGTAACACCTGAAACCATAAAACTTCTAGAAGAAAACATAGGCAGTATGCTCTTTGACACTGGTCTTAGTAATATTTGGGGGCATATGTCTCTTCAGGGAAGGGAAACAAAAGCAAAAATAAACAAATGGGACTATATCAAACTAAAAAGCTTTTGCACAGTGAAGAAAACTATCAACAAAATGAAAAGGCCACCTACTGAATGGGAAAAAATCATTTCAAATGATAAATCTGATAAGGGGTTAATATCCAAAATATACAAAGGACTCATACAACAACTCAACATCTAAGAAGCAAACAACCTGATTAAAAAATGGACAGAAGACCTGAATAGATATTTTTCCAAAGAATTCATAGGGGGACTTCCCTGGTGGTCCGGTGGTTAAGAATCCGCCTTCCAATGCAGAGGACGTGGGTTTGATCCCTTGTTGGGGAACTAAGATCCCACATGCCGTGGGGCAACTAAGCCTGCATGCCACAACTAGAGGGAAGCTTGCCCATGCACCACAATGAAAGTTCCCACATGCCACAACGAAGATCCCATGTGCCGCAACTAAGACCCAACACAGCCAAAAAAATAAAATAAATATATTTTTTAAAAAATAAATACATTTTTTAAAAAATACAAAGGAAAAAAACCCAAAGAATTCATATAGCTAGCCAACAGGCACATGAAAAGATGCTCAACATCACTAATCATGAGGGAAGTGCAAATCAAAACCACAATGAGATATCATGTCATACCTGTCAGAATGGCTGTCATCAAAAAGACAACAAATAACAAACATTGGCAAGAAAGTGGAGAAAAGGGAACCTTCGTATACTGTTGGTGAGAATGTAAATTGGTGCAGCCACCATGGAAAATAGTATGAAGGTTCCTCAAAAAATTAAAAATAGAACTACCATACAATCCAGCAATTCCATTCCTGGGTATTTATCTGAAGAAAATGAAACTACTAATTAGAAAAGATATACGCACCCCTATGTTCATTGCAGCATTATTTATAATAACCAAGATATGGGAAGTGACCTAAGTGCCCATCAATAGATGAATGGATAAAGATGTGAGATAGATAAATAGATAGGTAGATATACACACAATGGAATATTACTCAGTCACAAAATAAATGAAATCTTGCCATTTGCAACAACATGGATGGACCTAAAGGGTATTATGCTAAGTTAAATAAATCAGACAAAGACAAATACTGTATGATTTCACTTATATGTGGAATCTAAAAAACAAAACAAATGAACAAACATAACAGAGACAGAGTCATAGATTCAGAGAACAAACAGGTGGTTGCTAGAGGGGAGGGCAGTGAGAAGAGGAGAGAAAAAAATGAGGGAGATTAAGAGGTACAAACTTCCAAATGCAAAATAAATGAGTCACAGGTATGAAATATATAGTGTGGGAATATAGTCAATAAATTTGTAATATCTTTGTATAATGATATATGGTAACTAGATTTATCATGGTGATCATTTTGAAATGTACAGAAATATCAAATAACTATGTTGCATAACAGGAACAAACAATGTTGTAGGTCAATTATACTTCAAAAACAAACAAACTCATAGAAAAAGAGATCAGATTTGTGGTTACCAGAAGCAGGGAGTGGGGAGACAGGAAATTGGATGAAGGCAGTCCAAAGGTGCAAACTCCTAGTTATAAGATAAATAAGTACTAGGGGTGTAGTGTACAATATGATAAATATAATTAGCACTGCTGTATATTATAGTTGAAAGTTGTTAAGAGAGTTAATCCTAACAGTTCTAATCACAAGGAAAACATCTTTTTTTTATTTCTTATTTTTGTATCTATATGAGGTGATGAATGTTCACTAAACTTATTGTGGTAATAATTTGATGATGCATGTAAATCAAATCGTATGTTGTATACCTTAAACTTATATAGTGCTGCATGTCAATTATATCTCACTAAAACTGAAAGAAAAAGATTTTTTTAAACAGAGAGCTCTGTAGCCCTCTTCAAAGGAACTGACATTATTTGGAATAGAGTGTGGGGAAGTTCGTGCCTGAGAGTGTTGTTCAAAACAATGGAGACCTTGATGGTGAACAATTAAAAGGAAGTTAGTAGCTCCAGAATACTCAAAGCAACAAGCAAAATGGCATACCACCTAGAAGTTTAAGAGAAAGACACAGAGCCTATGTGGGATCTGAGCAGCCCCAAACATTGGTCAACACTCTGCTTCTACAAAGGGAATCTACTTTAATCAGATTAGACCATAGAGTGATTCATACCCCCAGGCCACCATCACAAACAACAGACAAATCAGCTAGCAATTAGTTGAGGCTAACACCTGGGTGGGATACCGGCCGAGGAAGACCAGCCCAGGCATTCAAGGAGACTATGCACTTGCCCAAGGCTGTGCCTCTGAGGAGTGACAGAATAGGCAGCATACTGTGGGTGAAACAGATATCACTGAAATATTCCAGCCAAGTCACTAAACCATAACCAAGAAAACAAGCAAAGAACAATAAAAACGAGCTCCCAAGGGACCAGGGGAATCAGTATCCAGGGCTGCTACAATATATTATCTAAAATATTCAGTTTTCAAAAAAATTACAAGATGTGCAAACAACAGGAAAGTGTGACCCATAAACAGGAAATAAAGTAGGCAATACAAACTGCCTGTAGAGAAGCCCAGATGTCAGACTTAGCAGACAGATTTTAAAAGAGCTATTATAGATATGTTCAAAGAACTAAAGGAGGGCTTCCCTGGTGGTGCAGTGGTTGAGAGTCCGCCTGCCGATGCAGGGGACGCGGGTTTGTGCCCCGGTCCGGGAGGATCCCACATGCCGCGGAGCAGCTGGGCCCGCGAGCCATGGCCGCTGAGCCTGCGCGTCCGGAGCCTGTGCTCTGCAATGGGAGAGGCCGCAACGGTGAGAGGCCCGCGTACCACAAAAAAAAAAAGAACTAAAGGAAACTAAGATTTAAATAGTAAAGTAAGCTATGATGGCAATGTCTCATCAAATAGAAAATATCAATAAAGAGATAGGAGTTTTTTTTGTTTTTTTTTTTTTTTTGCGGTACGCAGGCCTCAGGCCTCTCACCATTGTGGCCTCTCCCATTGCAGAGCACAGGCTCCGGACGCGCAGGCTCAGCGGCCATGGCTCGCGGGCCCAGCCGCTCCGTGGCATGTGGGATCCTCCCGGACCGGGGCACAAACCCGTGTCCCCTGCATTGGCAGGCGCACTCCCAACCACTGCGTCACCAGGGAAGCCCCAGGAGTTATTTTTTAAGAGAACCAAATGGAAATCCTGGAGCTAAAAATATAATAACTGGAACTTTAAAATTCACTAGAGGGGTTTAAGAGTAATTAGAGCTGGTAGAAAAAATCTGTGAACTTGAAGATAAATCATTAGAGATTATACAATCTGAAAAACAGAGAGAAAAAAGGAAGAAGAAAAAATTAACAGAGCCTCAGAGAAGTGTGAGACATCATTAAATACAGCAACATACAGGTAATGGGAGTACCAGAAGGAAAGGACAGAGAGAAAAGCACAGAAAAATACTCAAAGAGGTAATGACTGAAAAATTCCCAAATTTGATGAAAAACATTAACTCACACACTGAAAAGCTTGATAAACTCCAAGTAAATAAAGACAAAGAGAGCCACACCCAGATGCATCATAGTCAAAATGTTGAATGACAAAGACAAGGAGAAAATCTTGAAAGCAGCAAGAGAAAAACAAATCATCACATGCTAGGGGCCCTAATAAGATTAGCAGCTAACTCATCAACAACAATGAAGACTATAAGGCAGTGGGGATGACATATTCAAAGAGCTGAAAGAAACAAAAATTATCAACCAAGAAACATATATGGCAAAACTATTTTTCAAAAATGAAGGAAAAATTAAGACATTCCCAGTTTGGCAGTTACTCTAAATGTAAACATGGGGTATGAAACCATATGAAACAAGAAAAATGAAAACATGTCCACACAAAGACTTGTACATGCATATTCATAGCAGCATTATTCATGTTAGCCAAAGGGTGGGAACAAACCCAATGTCCATCAGTTGAAGAAAGGATGAACAAAATGTTGTATATCCATACAATGAAATATTATTTGGCCATAAAAAGAAATGAAGTACTTACTGATACATGCTAAACATGAATGAACCTTGAAAACATTATGCTAAGTGAAAGATGTTAGTCACAATAAAAACATATTATTCCATTTGTATGAAATGTTCATAACAGGCAAATCTATAGAGGCACAGAATAGATTAATGGTTGTTTAGGGCTGGGGGCAGGGGTGGGGGGAACTGAAGGGTGATGGCAAAGGGGTTTGGGGTTTCTTTTAAGATTAACGAAAATGTTCTAAAATTGATGTGGTGATGGTTGCATGACTGTGAATATACTAAAAATATACTAAAAACCAGTGAACACTTCTATGGGTAAACTGTATAGTATGTGAATTATATCTCAATAAAGCTGTTACCAAAAAAAGGGGGGAGATAAAGTATCAATATCTGATACAGACAACGTGTAGAATATAAAAACATTATATGATCAAAATAAGTAGAATCCTAAAAAGTGTATACTGTGTTATTCCGTTATATGAAATTCTACAATACTAACAGAAAATATATCCATGGTTGCCTATGGGGGCCAAGGATTAACTGAAAGTGCAAATGAGAGAACTTTCAAGTGTGATAAAAATGTTTTATATTTTGATTCAAAGTGGTAAAAATACAATGTACACATTCATAAAAACTCACTGAGTTAAAACATTTGAGATATGTGCATGTCACCGTATGCAAATTTTATTTCAGTTACAAGAGAGAATATAGGAGACGAGAAAGGAAGAGAGGAGAGAGAGAAAGGAAGAGGGAAGGGAGCAGATATAGAAGCTATTTATAAAGTAGAATCTATAAATTTGGCATTTAGTAGGATATAAAGAGTAAGGAAGAGGAGGGGATCTAAAATAACAAAAGGTGGCAGAGTGATATTCTATAAGAATCCTGGCTTAAAAGCCAGATAGTCCTCCACGACCTGTGTGTGAGACTCTGGCAATCTCACCTCTCTGAGCCTTGGTTTATGCATCTGTAAAAAAGAATTATGATCCCTCTTTCACAAGGTTTTTATGAGGATTAATGAAATAATACATATAAAGCATCTAGAGGTCTTTATTATTATGACTTCAGATTTCTAACTTTGCCCCTAGATAGGTCAAGCTTGCCTCTGGGATGGGGTAGGGGTCTTGGATACAGGAAGGATTTATATGAGGAATACCTGAAGGAAGGAGCCAGAAGTGAAGATGAGCAGTGGTTTCCCAGCATGCTGAGGGATGGCCTTAAAGCCCAGGATGAAAGTTGCTAGATCTATTTCTAGGAGCCCTCTCCCCACCTAATTCTTAAGCTGGGAGGTGGGATGCCAGTGGTATCCTTACTCTGCCAGCTCATAATCAGAGAGGCATAAACCCTCCAAACTTCTCTGGGTGGTCAGGTTTGGCCTTGAACTCATTTTCTGGCTCAGTAGGTAGAGTAGTACTCCCTCTGAGAGCAATGGGACGTTTCCCTGAGGTCCACAGAGAAGCTTACATCTTTTGCATCAGATCAAGAGCCTGCTTCCTCTTCCATCCACGCCCTAATGTCCAAAGGTGTGCAGAGCCCAGAGGGTGAAAGGTGGGCCAGCTGGGCTCTGGGCCATGTCTGACCTGCCAGAGCTACCCGGCAAAGAACGATAGAAGCTAAGTCATGGCTCCTGAGTTAACTTCAAGGCATACTTGGGAAGGCTCATGCTCTTAGACTTTGAGATGGGTGCTCAGGGATCTTAGGGGCCTTCAGACTGGTGACTTTGAGACTGAGCATGCTCTGAGAGAAAGTATCCCATTCCCAGTGTCTTGAACACCTTCTTTCTCCATTCACTTCCCACATCCTTAAAAGAGCCCTGATGTGGGGGGGGGGGAGGGTCTGGATACAGGCCAAAGTGGGCAGCAGCCCCTCTCAGTGATGGTCTGAACCTTACCAGTCTCAGAACTTGACCAAGTTGTGTCTTTCCCCTGTCCCAAGAGAGAGCTATGTTCATGGCAGCACTGCAGAGAGGGTCGAGGTAACTATAAGGGGCTGGGGAAAGTGGCCAGTAATTTGGAGGTCGGACAGCCTTTTTTCACAAGTCACCTCAGGTGAGGAAAAGTAACCTCAGTTACCCTGGGGGGAGGTGGGCAGCAGAGGCCAATTTACAGAACCCTTAGCCTAGACTCAGAACTCCTGGGTTAGAATCTGTTTGCTCCTGTGCACGGAGTCATGCTGGGTCAGCTCAATCTGAGGCAGCATCACCTCCCTGAAGCCCAAATCATATGAAACCCAATGTAGAGGGTGGAGGCGGTCCAAAGAGCAGCCAGGGAAGTCAGAGAAGATGAAAGGCTCCAGAACACTAGAACAGGCTTGGGGACCCAAAATACCACAAGAGGGAAGTTCAAAGCATAGTAAAGGAGGAGGACAGTTCTTTGCATATAATTTAGTTCAGTCCTTACTACGTCTGTGCACAGAAATCTTTCCCTCCCTAACTGACTCTCACATAGAAACATTCTCCCACTTTTGATATTCTAGGCTGAGCTGTGCCAGCCTAGAAGAACTCCTGCTCAGAACAGCGGCCTCAACTTCACCCCCAGATCACTGTAGCAATGGCTTTTCTCCATGTCTACCATGTTGGTTTCTCTGGCTTGGAAAAGTCACCTTTTTACTTTTATGGTCCATAAATTTAAGGTACCCAGATATTATAAGAAGGCAATTTAGGGACTCTGAGAAGAGTTTCACCCTCCCCTTGGGTACACCAAAAGGGTGAATCATCAGTGATTTCTTGGGGAAGAGGGTGAGTCTTAATTAGTTACTAAACTCAGAAGACATTGGCCATCCACATCCCATAAATGAGCTGAAAGCCAGAAGCACTCCTTGAAAAATAGGTCCTTATTGGAAGAGTCTAGAGGTGAGCTCAGACTTCAGAACAGGAAGAGAGAGACTGATAACTGACATATCAGAACCTCAAAGGGCATCCACTCAAGAGGCCACATAGCTGATACAACAAACAGGCCCAGATGTGAGTTTAGATCAACCTGTGAAAGCGCTGAGCTTCCCTGAGGGATACCTTGCAGAAGCCTCACCTGCTTTTCCTCCTAAGCTCCCAGACCATGTGTGAAGTTCATACCAACTCCAAGAGATCCACTGGCTTCCTTCCTGAATACCTAGGCATTCAGCCTCTTTTCCTTTCCTCTGTAAAGCTGCCATTGGCACTCATCCCTTTAGGTGGGGCACAACGTTCCTTTGGGCTGGCTAAAGAGTGAGATAAAGTCATCCTGGCACTCCCCCAAAAATAAACACAAAGATAACCCTCAGGTAGAGAGCTCTGTCAACTACCACCAAGGCAAAACAGAAGTAACAAAAGCAACACGTTGCACATACTAGGTTTGGTGAATTGTTACAGAGGAATGAACATAAAATGGCAAAGCTTCCATCTTCCAAAGTTCCCAGACTGAGGAGATTGAGAATGAAGATGTTGGGCTCTATCTCCTGACTCCTTTCTGAGATAGCCACTAGAAGGTCTGTGGGGCTTTCTCCCTCTGCATTCTTTATCCTGAGGGTGGGAATCACTTCCCCCTAACACTCCCTCACACACATTTGTCCCACTCATACCTGAGCAGCAAGGGCACAGAGACTCCCTTTCTCTGGATCTCAGAGGATGTTTGTCCTGAGGGGCATGAAGACAAGCACCCAGCCCACAAGCCTCTGCTATACACAGAAATTGTTCCCTCTGAGAATTTCTTGTTAGTTGAGAACCAGACTTAATAACCTGCTAGGGAATGTGTCTCAAGCAACAGAATAAAGACACCATGAGAGACGAAAAGGGAATGCCTACCTTGTCCTACGAGGAACAGTTCAGGGTGGACTAATACATACTAAGGGCCATGTAGCAGACACTTTAGAGCCATCATGACATTTTGTCTACACAACAACCTTATGAAGTAGCTATTTTTCCCATTTTGCTGATAGGGAAATTGATAGGCTCTGATGGCTTGTGCTGGGCTGGGAGGCAAAACCAGGCCTGCCTGACTCCAGTGTCTGTACTGTTTTTACTACCAAAGTGCTGCTTCCCAAAGAGGGTGGGAGCCATAGACTAGAGACCACAAGGCCAGCTGAAAGAGGTAACTTTTAGATCACCATACCATGCCCCCAAACTAAGGAAGGGAATCACAGACCCTCCAGGGGACAGGACAGCTACAGAGCCAAAGTGCAGTATATGCCAGGGTGTGGGCCCCTAGCCAGAAGCGGTACAGGAGCAGGTTGTGGGAGGGACTGAGGGAGAAGCCCAAGTCTAGGAAACCCAGGTCTTCCTTCCATCAGAGTTCCAGATCACGGATGGACCAGCATCCAGGGTAACTTGGACTCTACTGCTCAGCCCAGTTCTGCTGCTTTACGACCTCCACTCAGTTCCCTTCTATATTCAGCTCTGCTGGTGGCAGAAGGTGAGGCAGACAGTAACTTGGTATTGAGTTGTGGAGGATGGAGGCCCTTCCTTGCCCCCTGGGCCTGCCTTTCACCACCTTCACTAGGCAGCTCCCTATGGCTTGATGAGGCAGGAAGCTGCAAAGAGGGGCTTTCTGGCCTTCACAAGCAATCTACACCAGATCCCAGACCAGGAGCCTTTTGATCAAGGCCTTGCCCAGGCTAGGGGGCTGGCTCCAGAGAGGATCTAAAGAGCAGTGCTGGACGGATCCCATCTGCCCAATGCCAACTGGAAAATCTACTTCTGTCTCTATAGATAGGTCTCTTGTCGACCCCTGAGAAACTACCCAGTGAATAAAGAAACCACTTCCCTCATTATGGGAAACCCATTGCACTGAAAAGAGAATCTCCATGGGGAAGAGGCTGTGGTTGCCTCCCAGCGCTGGTCTATTAAATCTCCCCTTTCCCCTTAGGGCCCTAGGTCTCACCCTGACCTTACCACTGTCACTCCTTTAGCAAAACAGAACATGGAGTCTCTCAGACTGGAGCAAAGAAGACCTTGGGAAGGAAGGTATGCAGGAGGGAAGTTCTCACTCCCAGGACCCTTATAGTGGGCCCCATGGTAGGGCTCTGCCTCTTTCTCATTGACCCTACTGCCACATATCCAGCTCCAGGCATGTGCCACTCTCTTTTTAACACTGGCCTATGAGGGCAACGAAGCCAATCTTTGGTTTTTCCTGGGCACAGCAGAGGCAGCAGGAAGCATTTGCACAAAGAGCTTCCTGAAGGACTCTGGGGGAAGCATGGGGCAATGACAGAAACCCAGACAGCTCAGCTTCCACAGCAACATCTCTGAGCCAACCATGGCTAACCCTTCTCTGGGACTGACACACTGTCTGTACTACATCCAGGCTCCAAAGGGTCAGAGGCCTGGCCCCTTCCCTCTCTGTCCCTGGCCTGTGTTCACAGGGTGGTCACCTCTCACCTGCAACTTCAGCGAGGAAGTATTTGAGGGCTAGGTTCCCTCCCAGCCAATATTACAGAAACCTAATTCCCAGACGTCCTAGAAGACCTCCTCCTCAGCCCTGGTTCCCTCTCTGACAAATATACTTCTTTCTCAGGTGATCCTCAAGATTATGATTGATACCATTTATTAACCCACAGTTTAGGTGAGAGCCAGTCCCCTACACTGAGAGGCATGGCTTTGACCCCTACAGTCTAACAGCAGCTCAACCTTACAAGGCCCTTAACATCCGAATAACAAGAGTAGCCCACATACAGTATAACAGATGGCACCTCAATTCTCTGTACTGTGAAATGTGGGGACTTATATCCAGCCCAAAACAATAATTTTTATTAAGAACTCTTTGGATATAGCTGGGGCAGTGTACTTCCATCCTTACTATGAGAAGCATGAGGAAATAGCTTTAAATTTAAGCAGGAAAGTTGAAAATTGGAAGCAAGGTTGCCAGCAAATGACAGAACTGGGAGAGCCTTGGAAGTTAAAGAATCTCTAACCACCACCCATAGCAATCCTCAATGTAGAAAAAATGCTGGTCCTCCCAAATATGGACTAGAAGAGTACTTCTTTGGAGAGGGAAGGAAATGAATGTGATGTCAATGGGGCTAGGATCCTAAAGTGGTTTCTTCCATGTCTTTTCCTTTTTCTATCCCAGAGGGTGTCTGAATCCTCTTTGTTCAAACTACCCTTTCTGTGTACCAAACCCTAGAATCATAAAACCTTGGATGGCAAAATTTTTGTCATCTAGCCTTCTTATAGGTATTTAACTACAAGAAAGTCATTCAACTTCTGCTTAGATACCTTCACTGAGGAGAATTTAGTACCTCCAGAGGCAACTACGAGGGAAAGACCCTCTGTTTCTACATTGTGTGGTTCATGTTTGGTATTAAAACACAGTCATGCTAGCAGATCTGTTAGAGCAAAGCCACATCCCTGTAATGGGGAGGGGATGGTCTCACTTGAGGTGTCTATTAATCCACTTGCTTACTCATTCATTCATTCATTCATTCAACAGATACTGACCATCTATATGTTAAGCACTATACTTGCTGCTAGATAAACAAGGAGAAACAAAAACAGACATGACTCCTGCTCTGATGAAGTTTGGAGTGTAGTGGTTGAGACAGTAATAAACCAAGGAATCACACAGATAAGGGTGAAGCCCAACTGAGATAAGTACTGTGAAGAAAGGAAGACATTTCTTTGAGAGATATAACAAAGGAACCTGACCTATCCTAGAGGGACTGGTCTAGGAAACCTTCCTTGAGGAAGTAATGCTAGAACTAAGATCTGAGTATTAAGTAGGATTAGCCAAGCAAAACAGATGGAGGTGGGAAGTGGAGAGAGTGTTCCAGTAAGTGGAAAAAGCATGTGCAAAGGCCCTGTGGCCAACAATGGTATATTTGGAACTAAAAGAAGGCCAGCATGGCTGGAGCATAGAGCATGAGGGAGAAAGTGACGTGAGCTGAGGCTAGAGATGTAAGTTTGACAAGATCTTACAGGATCTCATAGGCCATATTAATAGTTCTTTATTCTTTTAGGAGTCATAGGAAATTATTGGAGGATTGTTATACAAGATGATAACACAATCAGATTTAACTTTTGAAAACATCACTCTGGGTTGTAGAGATGGCAGCATGGATATGTGGAGAACAGTCTATTGTAACAGAAAAAATGAGAGATGACAGCAAAGTAGACAAGGGTGGTGGCTGGCAGTGTCATTGGAAAGATGTGGATGGACTAAGAAACTTTTAAGAGGTAAAACAGAACTTAGTGATGGACTGGATATGAGGGAGAGGGGTTGCTGAGAATAACTCCTAGGTTTCTGAATTGCATAACTGGGTAGTTGGAGATTCCATTCACTGCAAAAACGGGGACACTGGTAAAGAACCAGATCTCAAGGAGGCGATCCTAGGTTTGTTCCTGGGTGTATTGAACTTGAGTTGTGTTTCAGTCATCTCAGTAGAGCTATAAATATGGGATACATAACATGATCATAGACAAGATTTCCTAGTGAAAGAGTATAAGGGGAGAAGATAATGCAGATTTGAGGAACTCCAACATTGAAAAGCCAGTTAGAGAAAAATGAGCCCCCAAAGGAAACCAATAAGGCATTCTCAGAGAGGTAGGAGAAGAACAAAGAGGCTAACAGAAGAAAGTGTCTCAATAAAGAGGAAGCAGTCAATAATGTCAAATGCCACTGAGATGTCAAGTAAGATAATGATTGAAAGAATTCTTTGAATTTAATGGCATGAAGGTCATTGGTGACCTGAGTGAAAGCACTTTCAGGGTAGTGATGGGGAGGAAGCATGTTTGGAGTAGACTGAGGAGTTAATGTAGACAACTCTTTTGAGTTTATTTTGGCAGGGGAGAAGAATGACTAATAATTGCAGGAGGGTGTGGACTTGAGGGTGACATTATTTTTAAGATGGTAGAGACTGTTTTACCTGCTACTGATAAGGGTGCAGTTGAGAGAAAGAGGTTGAACACATAGGAGAGAAAAGGTATTGTTAATAGTGTGAGAAGGAGGGAGGGGATAGGCTACAAACACCAGTGGAAGGAATGACCCTCTGAGAAAAAGAGACACCTCTCCCACCATTACAGGAGGAAAGTCCTACAGAGGATGTTGATGAGGTAATGTGGGAAGTAGAGGCCCTGCCTGATGCTTCAATCTTTTGATAAAGTAAATTATGAGGTTATCTCTCATAGTCATCTGCTATGGGAGAGAGAGAGAGGAGACACGGGGGTTGGAGGTTTAAGAAAAGAGCGGAGAAGATTTGAAATTGTCATTCTGGAGAGTGAGAGATACTAAAACAATTTAGTACCTAGTAGGATTATGAAACAGTATTGAGGGCTCAGTTGAGATTGCTGATTTATAGTGGAGCAGATCCAGTTTGTGACAATGGAGGTAGGTGGCTCAGGTGGAGTGAAAGAGATGAGGGTGTTTAGGAAGCAGGAGGTCCAAGTAATGGCTGAATCATTGACATGGACACTGAAGTCTCTTAGGATGATGGCAGGAGTTGCAGTGGGGAGAATGAAAGCCAGTGAGGCAGAAACCAAAGTCTTCATTGAGAAAGAGCATGTATTCATTTCCTAGGGCTGCTCTAACAAATTACCACAAAATGGTTTGCTTAAAACAACAGAAATTTATTCTCTAATAGTTCTGGAGGCCAGAAGTGCTAAATCAAGGTTTTGGAAGACTTGATTCCTTCTAGGGGCCCTAAGGGGGATCTATCCCATGCACCTCTCCTAGTTTCTGGTGATTGTCAACAATCCTTGGCATCCTTTGACTTGCCCTGTAGACCCATCACTCCACTATCTGCCTCTGTCACCACATGGCCTTCCGTCTTCCCTCTGTGCCTGTCTCTGTGTCCAAATTTCCCTTGTCTTATCAGGACACCAGTCAGGGACCTACCCTAATCCAGTATGACCTTCTCTTAACTTTATTACATTTACAAAGGTCCTATTTCCAAATAAGGTCACCTTCACAGGTAATGGGGGTTAGGACTTCAATTCACTATGGAGGATATGACCAGGAGGTCTGTACGTGACAGCAATGAACAGGATTGAGTGATATATCAACATGTGAGCCTCAAAAGAGCTGTAGTTTTTGCAAGAGGGAGGAAAACAAATGGTCTAGAAGTAGTAGTGGGGAGCAAGGAAGACACCTACCCTACCTCCTGACCCTAAAATACTGGACAAGACAACAAGCAGCCTTCACATAAGAAGGCAGCAGGGGAAACAGAGCCCTCTGGGTAGAACTAGGTTTCTGTTAGGTAAAAGAAGTTGAGAATGCTGATTAGGGAGCAGCTGGTCAAGAGGGCTCTGGTGGAAGACTCGGGAAGGTGGAGAAAAACTGGAAGGATGGATTGGATAGTAGTACTATCACTACACTGATAGTAATGTGAAAATCAGTGAGAGGGTGGAGGTGAGGCTTACACTGTGGGAGTGAACTGATGACTCTGGGAAATGTGGGTCAGGGTGGATTTAGTCCGAGTATCTTTGAGGAGTTATCAGACTCTGGGCCTGGTGGCCAGAAAACCAGCTCTCTTGGCCTGGGTTGGTAGCAGCTGCAAGAGCTGCAGGCCCTAGGGTAGTGGTGACCCCAGAGGTGGCTGACCATCTCTACCTTTTCAGCCTAGAGTGGAAGAGTTTATGGTGAGGTCACTGTCAATCACCTAGGATTGAGGTTGGATTCCTCACACTAGAAATTGGAAGCGAGAGGGAAAGCCCAAGGTGGGCTAAGATGTGGACATTTACTTCTCTTGGTTTGGGCTGAGAAGGTATCAAAGTATCTAAGAGGAATCCCCTGAGTTAGAGGTCTTAAAATGGGGGCCTATATCTCTCTGCCCCATCTGTGCCAACTTACTCACCACAGCTGAACAATCAAGCAAGCTGCAAATGCTCTCTGGTGTTCAAATCTAGGCAATTACCCAGAATCGCCAACCCTCTTCCAAGAGGAGGTAAGGTGAGCATGAACACCTGTGTTCAAATTCCACCTCAGCCACTTGCTGTGTGACCTTAGGCAAGTGACTTAACCTGTCTGTCTTCATCTGGAAAAATGGAGACAATAACAGTTCCTATCTCGTTGTCCTAGAGGATTAAGTGACTTAATATATTTAAATGCTTAGAACAGTACCTGGTACATACCAAGCACTATACAAATGTTTCTTTTTATTGTTATTGAGTCTCTCTCCCACTTAATCACTTGATACTACCCTGCTTGCTGTAATATCCCTGGCTCTGAACCCTAACTTGAATAATTACTTCTGACCCTTCCTTCTCTGGGCCTGTTTACCTCTAGACCAAATAAGCCCAGGTCTTTCAAGTGTTCCTCACATGATGTGGCTGCTGATGCACCAGCCTAGTGACTCACCTTTTGACACCTTGCACTTTGTCATTGTATCCTTATTTAAATGGGATGTCCAGGATGGAGCACAGTGCTCCAGGTGGGATGTGACAAGTGTAGAGAAGGACAAAACCATCTTTTCTCTTGTTCTGGTTCTATACTTCTATTAATGCAGCCTAAAATCGAATTACTTCTTTTGGCAGCATCATCACTCTGTTGGCTCTCATTGACTTTACAATCAAATCAAGGTCTTTTTCACGTGTGCTGTTGTTAAACCAGGCAGGTCTCTTCTATCCTGTGCTAGTGGAACAAACCAGCTGTAGTTGCTGTGAGGAAGTCAAGTCCAGCAGTCAAAGCCCAGTATCTGCAGGGTTTAGTAATAAAGGAAATGTAGTCCAGGCAACCAGCTGGTGGTTGGGGTTCATGGCAGATGCTTCCAGTTGCCTGCTTAGTAAGGATTTCTCTTTCTTGCTCACTTACAGAATCCCAACTTTGCTCGGAGCAGCAATGTGCCAGCTAAAAGTATTGGATTTCCTAGCTTCCTCTGTAGCCAGGAGTGTCCATATGACCCAGTTCTAGTCAAAGAGATGCAGGTAGATATCACTGGGGAAAGTGTTCCATTCTGACTAAAAAGGCAAAGACTCTCTAGAAGGTCCATTGTCCTTAGCCATCTTGCCCTGTGGCTGTTTCCCCTTCTTTCTGTCTATAATACAGACAGGAGGCCCAGAGCTGCAGCAGCCGTCTTGTGAACATGACACAAAAAGCAAATAGATGAAAGCTGAGCCTAAAGATGGTGGAGATGATAAGCCAGGGTCTTGATGGCACTGTTGAACTGCTCTTCCATCCCTGGACCTTTGTTGCATAAGACAAAGAAACATCTATCTATTTAAGCTGTGGTTGTAGAGTTGTCTATTATTTGCAGCCCAAAGCACACCTAACTGACATAGGGCTATAATACAGGAAAACTGAGGATCCAAATGGAGGGCAAACATGACTAGAGGCATCTAAACATTTATAAATACAAGTGGGCAGCAGGATCAGAGGAGTCCATCAGTAAGACATCAGGCCTCAGCCACTGGGTCGGGGCTTGGGGTCAGGACTCTCTCCCTAGATGGTGTACTAAAAGAGCATGACTGGGCCTAGGCCTTGACAGGCGACTGGTGGTCAGGCCAGGTCTCTGACTGGGGGACTCAGGCACAGAACATGAGACAAGGCCAGGGATCAGAACTGAACAACGAGACCGCCTCAGTGGAAACTTGAGATCAGACTCAGACCTGTGGCAAAGGGACTACTTGATCCTGAGTTCTAGTGTGCAGAGTGGGGTGACTTCAACCTTTCCCACCTTAGGACAGGTATAGCCTGCAGGTGGGAGGAAAATTACTCCAACTATGGAGGGAGGAAAGGGACAGAGGTTGGGATCAAGCAAAACATGACAAGCTTCAGCTCAAGCTGTGCTTTAGCCATCCTAACACTCTTCTTACGGGTATGTAAATTTACCCTTAATTACAGGCTCTCATTTCCATCTTTTGCCCATGACCTTTTAAGATCTGAGCTTAACAGAAAGCTCCCTGTGTCACCACATTGGTCTCTTTAAATGGATCCCACTTTTACTTCTGCCTAATTGTCGGAATTTCACTGTGGAAAAACCCTTTCCCTCCCTCTACTCCAACTTGTCTTCCCCGCTGCCTGGTTTGAGAGCACTCTCTCACTCTTCTTGGGCAGTCTGGGTCCCCTCAGAAGTGACCCACCTTTACCCTCTGGCTTTAGCCCCTGCTGACCTGGGAGCAGGTAGAGAGAAAGGGCTGGGAAGAAGGCTGGCCAGGGCCCACCAGCTCTGGGGAGCAGCAGCCCCCTCCCCACCTGGCTATTCTGTTCCAGGGGCCCAATTAGAGGCCAGTGCCTTCCCTTCCCCCATCCCAATTTCTTGTGTCATCTAGAGTGGGAGAAGGAGAACTTCCTCTGACCCCTGGTGTGCTACCACTTCTCCTTTGTGTGCAGCGGGTACTGTGTGGGTAAGTTATTGTTATATTGTGCTCCTGTGATAAATGGACCTTTGTGAGACACTTTTTCACCCTGCCTGTGCTGGAGAGAAGGGAGGGCGTCTTGCCTGAGTGACTTCTCACAGAAAGCTCCAGAGGTGCTCAGAGCTGATAGCCTAGGCCTGGCAGGCTGCTCTTTCATTGGCACTCAAGGGTGTCAATCATTGTGGTCCTGCCAATCAGCTGTGAACTAGATATCTGTAGGTGATTAGCCTTCTTTGTTAAACAGAACACTGAACCCTCCAAGGACTAAACAAAGAATGGCTCTGGAAAGACGGTTCCTAGGTGCACAGGGGCAGTCATGCCCATGTCACTAATTTGAACCCTTTAGTTTCATCCTCCTTCTTCAGGCCCTGTCTCTACTTGATTCTTTACATCTAGGCCCGTCCTAGGTTCTTTCAGTTCTACCCGTTATTTCCCTCCCATGTTCATTTCTTCTCTCCTCCCCTGCTGCTGCTGGCCTTGTTCAGCCCTCAACAACTCTTACCTGGACTACTAACCAGTCTCCTAACCAGTTTCCCTGCCTCGAGTCCCCCGGACCCACCCCCTGCCCCACCCAACACAATCTCCATCCCGGAAGCCAAATCAATCTTCTAAAAATACAAATCTGATTGTGTCACCTCCTGCTGAAAACCTTTCAACCTCTCGCGTGGCTCTTAGTACCCTTGGGATAAAGTCCAAACTACTTAGCATGGCACCCAGGGCCCTTCATGATTTGGCTCCTGCCAAATCGTCAGCCTCAGTTTTGGCAGTGCTCCCATTTCACACGTAGTCACAATGAACTACTTTGCAGGTTTCTGAGCATGCCATTCTTGGCTTTGCTCCTGGGACTTTACACATGACATTCCCTCTGCCTGGGACATCCTTCACACACCACCTTCTCTCCCATCTGTCTAGCCAATTCTTACTCATTCCTTAAGACTTCGACTAAACTCCCGCAGCCCAAGACATGTATTTCACTCATGTCTATATCTCTGATGCCTAGTACAGTGTCTGGAACATAACAGGTCCTCAGTAGATGTTTGCTAAATAAATGAATGAATGAACGCCCCCAACTCAGTTGGCTATGTGCAAAATCATCTCTGAGGGACGCTGGCAGAGTTGATCAGTCCCTCTCTCTACAGAGGGAGACCTCTCCTCCCTTGCATATCATCCTTACTATACTGGGTTACAATTCCTTCTCTAAAATATCTGCCTCCCTAATTCAACTGTGAGCATCTGGAGGGCAGCGTCATGTCTGATCCACCTCAGGCTCCTACCTAGTCCCCAGCATAGTGCTTGGAATATAATGAATAAGCCTCCCAAATGCCTGACAGTTTTGTCCCTTGTCTCAAATCCCTCTACTCTTCCCCACAAATTCTCACCACCAATACAGCCAAACTGTCACACTCGTGGCTTTGCAACCATACAAAGCTCCTCCTCATCCCTGAAACTTTTCACCTGCGTTCCTATTGCCTGAAATGCCCTTCCCACCCACCCACCCACTCAAATTCTCCTTCTTCCAGAGAGCTTTCATGCATCCACCCCAGCCCACCTCTGAGTAATGCTAACAATGCCCACCCATCTCATACAGCCCTGGGCATCCCCTCGTGTTACTCAGGGGAAAACCAAGACTCAGAGAGAGAAAGGACTCTCTCAAGGGCACAAAGCATGTGCAGTGGTAGAACTACTACCTGAACCCAAGTCTCCAGTCCACGTGTTCTCCCAGTAGCCAACATATGTGCCTCATCTGTATATTCCTCATGAAGACTACAATTTCCTAGAAGGCAGGACTATCTTCCACCCATTCATCTTCCCAGGGCTTGACTGGAGTGTGGAAAGCTCTAGAGCCAGACTGCCTGCTTTTCTCTCTTGGCCTCATTGGTTCCTAGCTGTCTGACTTTAGGCAACCTAACCACCCTAAACCTCAGCTTCCTCATATGTAAATGAAGACAACAGCAGTGCCTACGTAATTAGACTGTTGTGAAGATTTAATGAAATAATGAATGTAAAGTGCCTAGAGCGGTATCTAGCACCTAGTAAATGCTCAACAGAGGCTACTTTATTATTGGTATTCTTAATATTAACAAAAATTAGAGGTGGGAGTTACTGGGGTGGGAGGGAATGAGAAAAGGAAACAAGCGATCGGATCAGTCTGAGATTTGGTGGAATCCAAACAAGGTTAGTGGTGCGGCAGGACGTTTGTACGTCTGAGTTCCTAGTGCCATGTGACTCTGTGAGGGCCCCAAGCACATGGTTCCATCCTGGCGGCGCAGCTTCCCTAACTCTCGCTCAGCTATTCTCAGCAGCCTGTAGGGGGAGCCAGGAAGCTAGGACGGGGGAGAGGCTGCTGGAAATCTTACTAAGGGCAGAAACGACACCCCATCGCTACTACCCATCTTAGCCCACTGTCTTGCCCCCTCCAGGACGCTCGCTAAGCTCTGTCCTCTGCAGCAGCTAAGCCGGGAGCTGTCCTTCAGCACCAGGGGCCGCCTTGGCCTGGGGCAGGACAGTGAGGGCGACAGCGGAGTTAGGGACACGGGACTGGTCCGATCCGCAGCCGGCTCCAGCGTCGCCTAGTCACGGGGACGGGGGCGGCGACCCAGGGTGGCAGCGAGACGCTACGGAGGTGCCTCCTTCTGCCTCTAACAATCACCCTCAGAAGTCCCCTAGCCCTCAGGGGGAGCGACCGGCTGCTTCAGGGAGGGAGGCGAGCGCCCGGGTCAGCGGGGGAGGGGGAGTGCCGGGCCTGGGACTCAGCGTGCGGCGAGTGCACGCGGGGAGCGGGCGGATGAACGGAGGCGCTGAAGTGAATGGAGTTGGGGGTGGACTGGAAACATCCCCAAACAGCACAGGCTGCGGCCGGCTGGGGGGGTGGGGGGGGGGGAGTCCTGAGGCGCAGGCGCAGTCGGGGCCCCAGTCCCGCTCCCTCCTCCTCTTCGTGGCTCTTTCTCCGCCCCCACTCCCCCCCAAACACACTCGCACACGGGCTCTCAAGGTGTTCTCTGCACAGCGGAAGATGGCGACAGACTGAGGGGGCATGGCCAGCGGGAGCCAAGGGGCCGTGCCGCTCGGCGGCCGCCACAGCGGTGCGAACGCGAGGCGGAAGCGAGAGGCGCACTAAGTAAAGCCCCGCGTCGGCGTCCGGCGCCTGTGGCGCCGCCGGGAGCCAGGTGGCCCGCCCGAGCCGGAACTCCGGGAGCGGCGGGCGCGGAGCCGGAGCGGAGCTGGCCCGGGACCGGCCCCGGCCAACGGCCAGAGCGCGAGCGAAGCCCGAAGGGCCGAGCAGCGGGCCGGCCGGCGGGCCTAGGAGGGCGCGAGCGAGGCTGGGAGCGGCACAGAGCGGGCGGCCGGCGAGCAGGCGGACGGGCGGGCGGGAGCTGAGCAGCGCGGCGCGGGGCGAGCGAGCGGAGCGGAGCGCGGCGGCCGGGCCCGCACGGCGGCGCTGAGGGGCGCAGAGCTGCGCCGAGCCGAGACGGCCGGAGCGGAGTGCTAGCCGGGCGGCAGCCGGCGCGGAGTGAAGTGGCGCTGAGCCCGGGGCAGCTAAGCGGCCCGACACTATGAGGAGTGCGGCGCCGCCGCCGCAGCCGCCACCGCCCCAGTGCCCCGCACCGCCCCCCGCTGGGACGCCGGGCAGCGCCTAGCGGGCCGGGCGGCCGCGCCCGGGCGGCGAGCGAGGGAGCGCGGGAGGGGCGCGGGGACGGCGCGAGAGCGCCCCGCCACTCCGGCCTGAGCGGGGCCCCGGGCCGGCCGGCCTGCCTCGCCATGCAGCCCCCGAGGTAGAGCCTGGACGGCGCCGAGGAGCGCGGAGCGGCGCGCAGCCGGCTTGCCCGCCCGCCAGCCCGAGACGGCCGTCCGGCCTCGCGCCCGCCTTTTCCCTCCAGCCCGGACCCCCCCTGAAATATGTTCAGGGGCGCTTGGATGTGGCCCGGGAAAGACGCCGCCGCGCTGACTATCTGCTGCTGCTGCTGCTGGGCTCCCAGGCCGAGCGACAAACCTTGCGCCGACTCCGAGCGGGCGCAGCGATGGCGACTGTCCCTGGCGTCCCTGCTCTTCTTCACCGTGCTGCTCGCTGACCATCTGTGGCTGTGCGCGGGGGCCCGGCCCCGGGCCAGGGAGCTGAGCAGCGCCATGCGGCCGCCCTGGGGGGCCGGCCGGGAGCTGCAGCCGGTGCCTCCTCGCGCGGTGCTGCCGCCGCCGCCGCCGCAGCCGCCCGACCAGCCCAGCGCGCCCCCAGGCACCTGCGGCCCGCGACACAGCAACCTGACCAAAGCCGCCCCCGCCGCCGGTCCCTGGCCGGACTGCGGCGGCGTCCCAGAACCCACGGGGCTGGACGCAGCTTGCACCAAATTGCAATCTTTGCAGAGACTTTTCGAACCGACCACCCCAGCGCCCCCTCTACGGCCCCCCGACTCCCCTTCCCGTGCCCCGGCCGAGTTCCCCACCGCCAAAAAAAACTTGCTCAAAGGCCACTTTCGGAACTTCACTCTTTCCTTTTGCGACACCTACACGGTCTGGGACTTGCTGCTGGGCATGGACCGCCCCGACAGCCTGGACTGCAGCCTGGACACCCTGCTGGGGGACCTGCTGGCCGTGGTGGCTAGCCCGGGCTCCGGGGCCTGGGAGGTGTGTAGCAACTGTATCGAGGCGTACCAGCGGCTCGACCGACATGCTCAGGAAAAATATGACGAGTTCGACCTCGTGCTGCATAAATACTTACAGGCAGAAGAGTACTCAATCCGGTCCTGCACGAAAGGCTGTAAGGTAGGGACTGGCGTCCGCGGCCACAACGGCTGCCGCTTCGGCGGCGGGAGCCGTGGCGGTGGGACCGGGAGAAAAAAGGAGGTTTCCCCCTCTACCCACCTCACCTCCCCCCATCATCCCCCACCGTTCTCAGTGGGGCACGGGTAGTGCTACCTTGGGACCCTCCCGGGAAGCAGGGCCTCGGGGATTCAAGTCAGGTAACCACCTGGCCAACTTCTATTGATTCTGGCTTTGGGCACCATCTGACTGGGGCTTTCTCGCGCCCCGCCCCCCGCACGAGGAGGGAGGGGTCCGGGGTCCCCCCGCTTGGCAAAGGGATGGAAAGAGGGTTCTGGCTCCCCCAGCCCCCGTCCTCACCTAGCGGTGCCCCTTTCCTTTCCTTGGCTGGAATGGAAAGTCCTGGGACTGGCTGGTGCAGGGGGAAGGCCAAAGGTGGGGGAAGAATATTTGGCAACCTAACCCTGACCCTTTGGCCCCTGCCAGTGCGTGAGAGGAGGGGCACCTGTTTGTAGGGCACAGCACACTGTTGACCTTATATGACCTGAGGTGGCTGGTCAGAGTCTAAGCAGGTGGAGCCCCAGGGTACCTGTTTTCTCCCAAGGAGGGTACCTGCCAGCTCCTCTCCCCTGACAAGAGAAGGAGCTGGGAGCAGGGCACAGCAGCCTGTGGGAGGACCCCTGGAGGCTGGTGCACTACAGAAGTCCCAGTGTTTTCCCAGTGCCCTGGGGTGGCAGTGGAGGGAAAGCTGGCTTACTGGCTGTTGGGAACGGGCATCCAGAGGAGAGGCGGGGCCCCTGCAGAATGGGCCTGCCTAGGGCAGAGCTGAGTGTTGAGAAACTTCTTGACCCTGAGCAGGGTCGTTCTGGACAGTGGGTGTATGGGGGCTGTAAACATTTGGGACATGGAGCTACTGCTCTGTTTGTGCAGCCTGGCCAGGTGGCCTGCCTCTGAGACGAAAGAGAACAGCAAGGTCAAAGGGTCAAGTGAAGAGGAGACCAGGTGGGGGTGCTGGTCTCACCCATCCTTAAGCCGGGGGTTTGAGAGCTGGAGAGGGAGACAGTTGCCTCCTAGCCTAGCTTGTCTCCCTCCGAGGCTTTGGGGAGGGACAGAAAGTGCCCCTTTCCATCTGACGTGACCCCTGCGGACTTCTGCTCGGTTCCACGCTCTTGGTGGGCTCCTTAGGGATTTGGGCAGGGGGTTGGGAAGGAAAGGGGTAGCTCCTTGCGCCTGACTTCACTTTCTCATTCTCCTTTTTCCTGTTCTCGTAACCTAGCAGTCTCCCTCCCGCCTCCCTCAGCCTCAGCTGACTCACTGCCTCACTCACACTACCAAATGAGATATTCCACTTCTTAAAGGTGTACAGACAGATAGACACACACACTGCCAAACAGCACCACCACCACCCCGGGCAAAGTCACACAGAGGTAGAGAGAGGTCGTCACACCCACAAACGGTGCCACAGAAGCAGACAAGGTGTCATACATATGCACATCTCCCCAGGATGTCAGAGGCTCACAGGCAGAAGTACTGTCACATGAAAAAGGACACATTTTGTCATATAGAGATAGAGACACACACCCTTGATGTCAGTGCAAGCAGAGGGACACGGGCCACTAGCAGACGGAATAAAGGATGTCTGTCTTTTGTGGCCTTCCCTCCAACCCCGTGGCCCCGACTTTTTCTTTCCCACAATCTCCAGGATGAAAAAGAGACCATGCTACAACTTTCCCGTGGGGTTTTCTCCGGGTCATAGTTGGCTTCAGGCTCTGTCTGATCCGGCACTAAATAAGAATCCCTCATGTTGATTATTTTTACCAAGCAGTTTGTTGGAGGAGAAAGACAGCTGATCTCTTGGATTCAGGAGGCCTGATCATCTCTACCACTTGTTCGTAGTGTGACCTTGGGCATGTCACTTCACTTCTCTAAGCTTTTGTTTCCTCATTCGTAAAACAAGGACAATAAGCCTGGCTCTGCCTACATCCTGAGTCTTTTGTGAGATTGAAGTGGGAAGAGGTAGCTGATAGTATTTTGTAAAAATAATAGAACACCTGGCAGTGGTGTCCTGCTTAAGGTTTGTAGCCCCTTTCACGTGTATTATGAGATCACAACTGCCTGGGGAGGCTGGTAATACCAGCATCATGAGCCCCATTTTACAGATGGGGAAACTGAGGTGCAGGGGGCTCAAGCAGTTTGCCCGAAGGCCACTCGGCTAAGGAGCAGGAGTGCCAGGACTCCAGCCCGCATGGCGTTGGTGCTAAGCTCACGCTTTGGCCATGGCCTCTCATCAGGTTTGCAATGGCCAGGGCCCTCCCTGCTCTCCTTTGTCTCCTTGCCGCTTTCACACTCTCACTCTCTCTCTCCCTCTCAAGTGAACTCCGCCTGCTCTCTTGCTGCCTGCTGTGCTGGGAGAAGGGCAGTGTCAGCTCCACAGCTTTCTTCCTGTCTTTCCCACCCTCTCCAACGTGCTCTCCCTTCACTGAGGCCTACACCCACAGGCCTCTAGATTCCAGCTGTATTACAGGCCCTACAGGAAAAGACAGCCCCGCTCTCCTCCTTCCTGCAGCCCCTCTGTCTTCACCCCAGTGCCCCACCTCTATCCCAGGCCTTTTCTGCAGATCCCCAAGCCTGCCCCCCAGCTTCAAGCCCTGCTGTCCAGCCCCTCCCCCAAGTGGGATCCCTTGGAGATAATGCCACATCCTCCAAGCTTCTCCAGGGTGGAGAGCACACCGCCCCAGGCTAGGGTGAGGCGGCTTCCTGTGCTGCTGGAAACCAAACCTGGAGCCTTTGCTCCAAGGCCAGGTGACCCCCATCCCGGGGGGCCTATCCCCAGTATTTCGGTTAGATCTTTCCCGGGCAGCCCCAGAAACCCTGTTCTCTCCCTTTGCAATATCTGCCCCTGTTTCGGGCCCCACAGGGCCCCACACATCATACCTGTCCTCACTGCTGCCTGTGACACCTCCCAATTTAGTACCAGCTATGACATTTCCTTAATGTGTGACTGACTTCCTCTCACACAGCAGGGCGATGATAACTTAGGGAGGCCAATGCCCGTTCCCACGCTGGCCTCTCCCAACCCCTGGGGCCCCGCTCCACCCCTCCCTTACCTCCCTGTGCACGCATCCCCTCAGCCCTTGCCTCCTGCTCTGCTTGACCCTTCTGGCCCTGCCTGTGGTTACTGGACGCCCCCCTCACTCCCCAGCCCTCTCCGTCTCCCAGCCCTGCCAGACCCCGCCTGGTTCTGATTGCCTCTTCCTCCACCTCTGCCCCTTCCCTACTCTAAATTGAGGATAGTCTGATTGAGGGGTGGCGGGGGCAGTGGTGAGATGGGAACAAAGCCCTGGCCTCTTCTCTCATAGCTCTGATCCAGGAGGGGATAGAAGCCCAAGAGAAGGCCAGTTCTCGGTTCTCACTAGCCATAGGGCCACAACCGTAAAGGTTAGTGCCAAGGAAGGATGCGATAGTTCTGTTCTCTTCGGGACTGGCCCACACCCACCTGGCATATTGTGTGTCTGGTTCTGGGTCTCACACTGAGCAGTTTAGGAGGAGGCTAAAACTCAAGTTCCCCCGGACAGAGTTGAAGGAGCTGTTTCACCTGAAGAAGAGGAGACTCAGGAAGGTGTGGTCTCCAACTTCAGACCTCAGAAGAGTTGTCAGGGTGCAAAAGAAGAGGCATGTCCTGCCTAACCCCAGAGGGACTTCATGGTTAGAAAGTCCTGGGTTCAAGCCCAGCTTTTTTTAATGTATTACCTGTGTGACCTTGAGCTAGGGACTTCAGCTCTCTCGGCCTCACTTTTCTCATCTGTAAAATGGAGGTAATTCATCAGAACAGCCCTATGAGCTCATTATGAATGAGAAGTCTGCACAGTCCCTAGGCCTGGCATATCAGAGTTGTTCAGTTAACAGTTTTTTCCTTCCAAAGAGGGAACAGAGTGCCTTGAGAGGAGGTGAGTTCCTGCTCTCAGGGGAAAGGTCTAGCCTGATTCAGACAGAGCCCTGGGGGAAATGCTGTGGAGATGACTCTGACTCCAGAGTCTAGGGCAGGTTGGACCAGCTGACCTCTGAGGTCTGTGTCAGCTCAGAGTTCAGGCCAGTGAGCAGAGCCTGCTGCCTCAACAGCAGCACTGGATGGGCAAGGCCAGGGAAGGAGGCCTAACACCCGCACCCAGGGGAGGGGGCTGCCAGAGCCAGCACCTCGCCCTCTGCCCTTACCCGTTGGGGACCTCTTCCTCCACTCCGGCTGGCAGCTGTTTCTGCCTCGCTGCCTTCCTCTCTCCTCCCACCTGCCACGGTTTTCCTGCCAAGCAGGATTCCCAGGCTAACGCTGGTGCCGAGAGCAGGAAGCTCGGGGCACTGGGCAAAGGGCAGGAGCCCCTGGTTGGCAAGCGGTCCCTGTTGTCACCCAAGCTTTCAGGCACGGAGCAGTGCCCCACAGTCAGCCTCCCTGACCCAGGGTTCGTGAGGGCAGAGGGAGTATCCTTGTCCCCATTTCGGGGTGGAGGAAGGGGGAGGCAGTCAAGAAGCAGCCTCCCAGGACCATGTCAAAGGCTCCCCTGAGGAGGGGTGTCCAGATCCACCGAAGCTCACTGGCCATGAACGTGAGCGCCGGGCTTCCGAGAAGGGCCGGGGACAGGGAAAAGGCAATGTTTGTAGCTCAGACAGGGTATAGGGGCTTAAACGTGAGAGTGGGAAAGTGGCCCCATGCTGCCCACACCTCTCCGGATCCCCTCACCCCTACCCTGGCCCACCCCACTACCAATCCCCATAGTCCTCCCAATTTTGGCCCACAGCCAACACCCCCCACATACCAATGACCCCACAACCTTCCCAACCTTCTGCTAGACCCTTCCCAAAGCGCACCCTCACCTCACTCCTCCAACGCCCACTTCTCCCCACAGTTACCCCCACCTGCTCCCACCCCTCCCCTTCCCCCCACGCCCCTCCCTGCTCCCTCCTAACGGCCAGCCCTCTCCCCTCTCCCATCCAGCTGCACGCCCCTCATCTCTCACCTCTTAACTCACACTCCACCAACCCTTACCCCGCGTCCTGACCATCTTCTGGCCTCATCCCTAACCCCCGTCCCGGCGCCGCACCTCTTGCCCTCGTCTCCTGCATGCCCCCTCACCCCTCGCATCCCTCACAGCCCTCCCACACTTCGCCTCTCTGATCCCCATCCCTCCTCCTGCCCCCCTTTCATCTTCTGGTCCCCTCTTCTCCTGTCCCCTTTCTCCCTCTGCTCTTTTTCTCCTTCCTGCCTTCTCTCCTCCCCACTCAGTGTGGACGTGTGTGTGTGTGTGTGCATGCACACATGCTTAGACACATAGACATACACACAGTCTTCTTCATGGCGACTTCGCACAGGCTGGTGCCTGACTACTATAGTCACCATAGCAACGGGAACCTCCATGAAGGATAAACTGGTATCTCCTGAAGGTGGGGGCGGAGGGGAGTTAAGTGGAGGAAGGGAGCCCAGCAGCCTCCCACCCACTCTCATGGTCTGACTGGAAGAGTCTGCTGAACACAGTGGAGGTAAGGGTGAGGAAAGGGAAGACAGTGGGTGGGGCTGAGATTAAAGGAGAGTCAGGGATCTCCGAACACATCACAAGCATGAGAGGGTGCCTCTAAGCCATGTGGGTGCATGTTGGTCTCCTCCCCAGGCATCGGTGTCTCAGGGAGAGGGCACACCCACCCTTCGGTGTGTGGGTGCATATGTGGGACGACACCTTAGGCTCGAGGGTGGGAGTTTGCCCTAGAAAAACTTCTCCCTCAGGGCAGTTCTTTTATGTTCCCACCCTGTGAGGCTCTTTACCTGCCCTGTGCCCTTGCAGACTGGGCATCAGACCTGCCCCCACCCCTACTCCCCCATCCCCAGCTCACGTCTCAGCCACATGTGGATTCCAGCTGCAGGTGTTTGCTGGAAAACCAGGGGCAGCTTCTGAGGGGGTTTAGACAAATGTGGGACTCCAGGAGCACCATTCTCCAATGCTGAGCCGGGAGGTCTCTGGGGAATAGGTATGTTGTGTTCCTGTGGTTACAGGCGCACAGACCAGGATGTGTGCAGGGATGCTGTACCAGACTTTTCTCCCTGGGCATATGAGGGTGTTCAGAAAAGCCTGAATTCTTGATACCTCGAGCCAGGCAGGTGCTTAGAGAAGAGAGCAAGGGCACCAGGTGAGTTGCAGCTGGCCCTGGTGAAGGAAGGGGTCACCGTGGAGTGACAGGAGCTGCCAGGACCAAAGCTCCTGTTTGAATGGATTCTGGAAAAAGGAGCTGGAACCTGAGCCACAAGTCTCTGGGCCAGAAGGTGAAGGCAGGCTGGTGCCAAAGAACAAAGGGAAAGGGGAAAAGAAAACTGCCAGCTTTCAAGTGCCTGGGAGATGCCAGGGGCTTTGTGTGTGTCCATGAACTCATTTAATCCTGATAGTCATCCTAGCAGGCAGGTACTCTCATTATTCCCTTTTTACAAATGTGACAACTGAGGTTCAGTGAAGGAAAGTGACCAGGCCACATAGCTAAAAGGTGGGAGGACTGCCACACAAACCCAGGTCTGTCTGTTCTTTCCCCAGTGCACACATGTATAAAGAAAATCTTAATAAACTCCCCCAGCTGTCAGAGGCAATGCCCAGCTGGCTCTTGAGAGGCTGGAGTGAGGAGCTGACGAACTGCAAGGGAAATCCAGCAGCACCTACTGGCAACTTGTAGGGACCCCCTGGAGTGGCTCAGATCCAAAGTGGGGACCCACCAACATTCTCCTTGTTCAATACCCCAGCCTCTTGTCCTTGAGCCCCAGTGATAATCACCAGTATCCTCCTGAGATTGTGACAGAGGATGGGCGTGAGGAAAGGAGGTGTTTGCTCCCTCCTTTTTCTACAGGCTCTACCAAGGAGATGGGAGGAGCTGGGCTCCTCTTGCCTGGAAGGAGGGTATCTGTTAGATTCTCAGCCCCAGTCTGCTGGAAGGATCAACCGGGGCAGGAGAGGAGTAGGTCTCCTAGACAGACCTAGTGCAGGCCTGAGCCCTGCCCAGCAGCTGCTGGGAGAGCTGGGACGGGAAACCGTGAGACCTTATCACCCAGAGCCTGTGGAGGCCTGGCCTGGGCTTTGGACACCCAGTTCCCATGCCAGGCTTTTGGTGAGCCCTGGCCTGGGATGGCGAGGCTTCTCTTGGAGGTAGAAGGAAGTGCCAACTCACCAAGCTGTGCCCGGAGAAGGACGAGTGGTGGTGGTGGGTTTTACCATTGTTTCCTGTCTTTGTATTTGGTTTCCAGCAGATAGCATGGCTACCTGGCTGTGAAAGGTGAGAATATCTGCTTAGTGTTGAACTCAACTAAAACTTCCAACCAGGTTAATCCTTCAGAGCTATTATAGACTCAGAATCTTTTAAAAATACCTTTTTTTCCAATTGCCAAAAAAATGGTCTCTGAGAAATTTTGGAAAATAGAAATATAACAGGAAAAAGGTCCCAGAGATGCTCTTAACGTTATAGTGTGTTTCCTCCTAATATGTCTTTTTGTAGCATAATTTTTTATTGTGGTAAAATATACATAACATCAAATTTACCATTCTAACTATTTTTAGGTGTACAATTCAGTGGCATTAAGTATATTTGCAATGTTGTACAACCATCTCCACTATTCATTCCTAAAATGTTTTTATTCTCCTAAACAGAAACTCTTTATCCATTAAGCAATAACTCTCCATTCCTCCCTCCCCCCAGCCCCTGGTAACCTCTATTCTATTTCCCATCTCTATGAATTTGAATATTCTGAGTAATTCATATAAGTGGAATCATACACTTTTTGTCCTTTCGTGTCTGGCTTATTTCATTAAACATAATGTGTTCAAGGTTCATCCATGTTGGGGCATGTATCAGTACTTCATTCCTTTTTATGGTTGAATAATATTCCATTGTCTGGATGTACCACATATTTTAAATTCATTCATCTCTATGGACACTTGGGTTGGTTCCACCTTTGGACAATTATGAATAAAGCTGCTATGAATGTTCATAGACAGGTTTTTGTGTGGACCTATATTTTCATTTCCTTCCACATTTTGGCCATTGTGAATAATATTGTTATGAACATTGGTATACAGGTATCTGTTTGAATCCCTGCTTTCAGTTCTTTTGGTTATATACCCGGATGTGGACTTGCTGGATCACGTGGTAATTCTATATTTAACTTTCTGAGGAACCTCCATAGTGTTCTCTACAGCACTGCACCATTTTATATTCTTATGAGCAATGCACAGGGTTCCAATTTCTCCACATTCTCATCAACATTTCCTTTTTTTTTTGATAATAGCCACCCTAATAGATGTGACTATATATTTTTACATAGTTGAAATCATCCAGGTTTTTCATCCTGATCTTTTTAACTTACTGCTAAAGTTATACTGAATATCTTTCCATGTAATTAGATATTCACAAACCTCTTTTTTTTTTTTTTTTTTTGGCTGTGCTGCATGGCTTGCAGAATTAGTTCCCCTAGCAGGGATTGAACCTGGGCCCTTGGTAGTGAAAGCATGGAGTTCTAACCACTGGACCACCAGGGAATTCCCACAAACATCATTCTTGATGAGCATGCAATATCCCATCCCATGAATTTAGTGCAATTTAGTTACCTAGTACCCTATTGTTGGATATTTACTTTCAACTTTTACTATTGTAAGTAATGCTGTGATGGATATCTTTGTCCATAAATCTTTGTCAGATCTATGATTCCTTTTTTTTAATAAATAGCATCTCAATCATTTTTTTCTTATTTCTCTACTTTGCTGAGTTTCTTAAATCACAAAATAATGCACCTTCATTGTACCAAGTCTAACAATACAGAGGTTTATAAAGAAACCTCTGTAGTCCACTTAGTAATCTTCCTGTTCCCTCCCCTCCCAGTCCCGCTGCCCTGAGGTCACTGATGTTAACAATTTGGTGTGTATCCTTCCATCCCTCTCTGAGCTTACATCAACATTTGCACACAAAATGACTTTTTCTTTCCCTTGTTTTGCATACAAATGGAAGCATATACATTCATTCTTCAGGACGAACATTTGGAACTAGTCTTACAGAATCAAAGAGTATTAACCTTTCTAAGGCTTTTGACATACAAATTTCTTTCTTACCAAATTTCTTTCCAGAAGGCTGCTTCTAGTTTATACCCTTGCCAAAAATGTGAGACTAATTTACCACCCTTGTCTAATATTGATTATCATATTTTTTTAAACTTTACTAATTTGTAGCTGAAAAGTGTTATAGCATTGGCTTGTAATTTGCATTCCTTAGGTCAATTTTGTTTTTCTTGTTTATGTCATTTTTATTGCCTGTTTTATGAATTGTCTGTCCATGTCTTGTGTTTTTATTATTGATTTGAATGTACTCTTTTATATGTATTAATGATTTTTTTTCTGATTACATTTGTGGCAGTTGTGTTTTTTTCCATTTATTATTTGCATCTTAGAGCTTGAAAGGAGGTCATGGGAAGGAAAGGAACTATCCCAGGCACTTTTTATATACTTTATCTCACTTAATTCTTACATCTGTCTTGTGAAGTGTATATATATTTATCCCCATTTTACTTAGGAGAAAACAGGCTCAGAGAGGTTAAGTAACTGGCTCAAGGTCATCCAGCTAATAAGAGTTGGAGCTGGGATTTGAATCCAGGTCAAATCCAGGGTACCCAATCTGTACCAGTGTAATTTTACTATAGGTAAAGCTTTGTGCTGGTTGCTTTACAGACATCATTTACAGAAAGGTTAAGGATGTGTGCTTTTATTATCTCCATTTTGCAGATAAGGAAAGTATAGATCAGGGAATTTAAGTAACTTGTTTGAGTTTTCATAACTGGTGAGAGCAAACCTGGGATTTGACCACAGGAATGTTTGAGGTTAAAGATGTTTGACCCTGTCTTCTCTCCATGCATGCTGTCTCCCTAGGGACCATCTTCTTGGATCCAAATTGAGACTCAGGGAGAGTACTTTGCTTACAGTCACATAGCAAATTAGTGACTGAGTCCCTACCTCCTTACAGATGACTTGTCCAAGTTCATACAGCCAGTTAGTGGCAGAGCCAGAATCTGAACCCAGCTCTGGCTAACTCTTCACCTGACTGGAGCAAAGGCTTTTCGATGAAGAACATTTATGGAGCAAGCTGGGGAGAAGGAGCAATTAGGTAGAGTGTTGTGGCTGCCCTGAAACCTCTCTGAAGGAATGGACTCTAGTATTGGAGTCTTCCAGAGCAAGGCAGTTCCAGGAGCCCCTACGTGACAAGACCTAGAACAGGAGGACTCATGTCCAAAGGCAAGAAGACCTTTCTACAAGGAGAGAGCTGCCTTCCCATCACCAGTTGCCAAAGATCAGAGCAGGAACAGTTGCCTCTTTTCAACACTCCCAGGGTGTGTGTGTGTTTGTGCTCCCATGCATGCGCACATGCATGCATTTAGAGGAAAGAGGAAAGGGAGTGCTTCGATGGGCGAATGGAAATGGTCATTTGTAGCCCCTAGTACCCAAGTATTCTTCCCCCGACACTCCCTTACAAAGAAAACTTTACTCATATTGGGAATGAGCTGAATACACTGATTTTAGAAAATCACTCTCCCATCCAGTCCTAGAAATCTCTCGCCAACTTGACTTGAAATTCCATCAAAAAGATTTGTTTAAGTAACAAGCTAATTACTTCAATGGTGATAGTGAAATGGAGGGACCATCCTAGGGGCAATATGGTGTATAAGCTTGGGAACTGAAGCCCAGGTAAACTTGACTTCACATTCCAGCTTGAAATCTGTCTTCTCCATAAAACAGTTGTTGAGACCTTTCATCTCTCTTGGAACCTCATTTTCTTTGAATTCAAAACTAAGAAATAGGGTCATTATTAGGCTTCAATGACATATAACATGCTAATCTCTTAAGAGCACAGTGCCTGTGAGATGGGAAGTGCTCAGGAAATGGTAGCCACCATATATTATTATTGGCTGTGTGGCCTTGGACGAGCTTTTTTTTTTTAATTTATTTTTGGCTGCATTGGGTTTTCGTTGCTGCGCGTGGGCTTTCTCCAGTTGTGGCAAGTGGGGGCTACTCTTTGTTGCGGTGCACGGGCTTCTCATTGTGGTGGCTTCTCTTGTTGCGCAGCACAGGCTCTAGGCACATGGGCTTCAGTAGTTGCAGCATGCAGCCTCAGTAGTTGCAGCATGCGGGCCCTAAAGTGCGCAGGCTTCAGTTGTTGTGGCACGTGGGCTCAGTAGTTGTGGCTCACAGGCTCTAGAGCGCAGGATCAGTAGTTGTGGCACACAGACTTAGTTGCTACACGGCATGTGGGATCTTCCCAGACCAGGGCTCGAACCCATGTCCCCTGCATTGGCAGGCGAATTCTTAACCACTGTGCCACCAGGGAAGTCCTGGACAAGCTATTTTAACTCTGGTCCTTCCTGTCCTCACCTGTAAATGTTTCTCCATCTCAGGGGGTGGTTGTGAGGATTCAATGAGTTAATAAAGGTCAGCTGCTTAGAACAGAGCCTGGCGTATGGTAAGCACTTAAAAAATGGTAGCTATAATTATTGTCACCTTAATTAGATGTGTTTAATCTAAATGACTGCTTAATACTCAATTGAGATTGACAACACTTTCCCTTAGGAGAAGGGAAAGGTAATTTGGGAGCAGCAGGTGAAGTGTCTAGTGTGGAGGTGGAAGGTTAGGAGCCAGAAGGCAACTGGAGAGATTCTAGTGAATGAGAGCACAGAGATATATTCAGGTAGGGGAGGGAAGAGCCAGAGATGGAAGAACTCCAAAGCCTTGATTTACCTCACCCCCAGAGACCAAGCACAACTAACAGGTCCTTTTATTAGGTCTCTCCCCAGCCTCTCATCTGGTTAGCAAGGTACTGTGTTTGGGGACAGAAGTAAGGTAGGGGCAAGGAGCTGGTTTCACAATGATCCCTGCAGGAAGCCTGAGATTTCTGCCTGGGCCTGGGCCCAGACTAGCAGTGTGTGCCCCCTGGGAGGGGGCAGCGGGATTTTATGCCAAACACATTTGTGTGCAGCTCAAATGAAGCTATGGTTGTCATGTCACACTGGCACCATTTCTATGGTGGGTGGCCTGCACAGCTGTTGGGCACAGAGGCCCTCAAAGTTCCCCTCCTCTCATATGAGTTCTCTTTGGCTATGGGGCCACTCATTAATTCTGCTGGCCTGTTAAGCTGACCTGACCTAAGCCCATGCCCCAGACAGTGGTGATGGAGTAGACAATCCATGACTGGGCAGTAGGGCCTGGGGTTTTGTGGCTGAGTCTGGCAAGGTTGGTCAGGTCAAGTCTTGGGGATTTTGTTTTGTTGTGTTTGAGGTTCATGGCTGCATATCAGTTTATATATTTATTTTATTTTCATTTTATCAAAGTAATATATGTTCATAATTTTAAAAGACATAAGCTACATATATATAGTCACTCTTCAGAGTTAAACACTTGAAGCTCTCTTAGCTTTTTCTTCTGATATTTACTGTCACATTTTTAATGGTGGGCCAATACTGCTATTTCTTGACTTTTCTGTTTGAAATATCTTTGTGCACACAAAGATACACACATATACGTACATATACATGTATACACATATGTATATCTATTCCATAGATAGATAGATATTCTTGTAGCATCTGTCTTTTAAATGATATATAATGTAATATCTTTTAAATGATAAGTATAGAGCTCATTGCTTATAATTAAAACAGAAGCCCTCTGCTCCAACCCTAAGCTTCACTCTTCAGAGTCAAATACTTCTAAACCTCTTAGTTGTTTCTTCTAATATTTACCTCCACATCTCTAAATGATATACCAATACTGTCATTTCTTGATTTTTTTTTTCTGATTTAAATATATACTGCCTTTTTATTCTTTTAGAGTGGGATTTAGCTCTCTTACTACCAGCAGCACCGTATGTGCACTCCCCTCATATATCCAACATTGTCATATCACAATTTCTGGTTTTTACAGTATTCCATATTTACATTATAAGGATTATAAATATTGTTCACAGCTGAGTCATGTAGAATACTGTGATTACATTTTCTTCCTTGGCCAACTTGTTTTCCTGGAGTTAATAATTGCCTCTCTTTTTTCTATTTGCTTAGTTTTCTGTGATTTCTTTTTCTGTTTTTTTTTTTTTTTTTTTTTTTTTGCTAATGTATCCCCAATTTCTCCATGAAAGCTGTAAAATTCATGCAACACATTACATAACCCATTACTTTCACCCTTTTCTTGGAAATCTACACCTTACTCCAGTCTGGGCTAGTTGCTGAAGGCTTGGTTTACAAGTGCTTGGATTTCGAGTACTTAGCAGGCATCTCTTCTGTATACCTAATACCATGTGAAGTCCTGAGGGAAATACACAGATAAGACACAGTCCCTGTCCTCAGGGAGCCTACCGTCTCAAAGATGTTTAATTCATTCAGATATCTTGCCAGAAGGCTTGAGCTCCTCCCAAGGACTTTGACCTAGGCTGTGTCTTTGATCCCACACTCCAGGCAGAAATGCCCCTCTCCATCTCCACTGAATTACCAAAAGAATACAATACAGTCTCCCAGAGAGCAAATGTGGTCTTAGGCTGCACTAACAGAAACAGAGCTTCTAGGATAGGAGGGTTGATACTTCTACTTGACTCTGTGTTGATAAACTCTGGGGATTGCATTCAGTTGCAAGGGACATAGAAAAATAGGAACTTGTCTGAATAGGAACAACCAGGGTAGAACAGAGAACTGGAAACCAACATCCCAAAAAATAGTTGAAAAACTAGTTTGGCTTCTTGGAAGAGTAGTCTACACATAGCTCTCTCAATTTTTCTTCCCTCACATTCCCTTTTAAATTGGCTTCAATTTGGTTTCTGCCCCCACTGCTCCACTGAAACTGATCTCACCATGATGAGACTGCCAGCATGTCCTCATCTGCTGACCACTCTTATTCTTTGAAACTCTCCTCCCCTAATTTATAGAATGCCACTCTCTTCTGTTTCTTCTCCAAGCTCTTAAACCACTCCCGCATCTTCATCAGATTCCCTTCTTCTACCTGCCCCTTAAATGTTAGTGTTTTCCAGGGATCCACTGTTGGTCCTTTTCTCTGTGCATTAATTTTCCCTAGGCAATATCCTCTACTTCCTTGGCTTCCACTATTGCTTTATCAGTCAGAGTGAGCCAGGTTACGCTGTAGCAGCAAACAATTCCCAAATATCAGAGGCTTAACACAACAAACAGTTATTTCTTGCTCATAATACATGTCCAAAATAGGTCAGCAGGGAGCATCTGTTCATGATAGTCACCAAGAGACCCAGGCTGGCAAAAGGTCCATTTCAGCACCGCTTCCACAGTCAGCAGCAGAGGCAAATCGTACTCCAGCTCTTAAAGCTTCTCCCCTGAAGGGATCCATGTCACTTCAACTCACATTTCATTGGCCAAAGTAAGTCTTACGGCTATGCCTAATTTCAAAGGGTGTGGGAAAGTATAGTCCTACTATGTTCCTGATGATTAACTCCTTAACCCTTGATGACTCCCAAACCTTTATTTCTAGCCCAGACCCGCCTTCTGAGCTCAGACCAAACCTTTATTTCTAGCCCAGACCCTCCTTCTGAGCTCAGACCATTGTGTCCAACTGCCTCCTTGACATTTCTACCTAGCCTAGTATATACTGACCTATATTTCAAAGTCAGCATGACCAAAAACTGAATTCATCTTCTTCACCCCCAAATCTACTCCTCCTCCTGGTTTCCCTTCTTTAATGAATGAAACTACTATTCATCCTGCCACCCAAGCCAGAAACCTGGTATCCCCATCATCTCTCATTCAGATTGTTGCGATAGGCTCCTAACTGGTCTCCCCACCTCCAGTCTTGATGCCTATGCTCCATCATCCACACTTTCAGAACATAAGTCTGAAAAGTTAGTCAGTGATAAGACTAACTTATCGCTGACTTAGAAGTGATAAGCAATCTTTTAAAAGGCGGTTATTTAAAATCCACTAAAGGCTGTCCATTGCCTATAGGATGAAGCCTGGCTCCTCCTCAGCATGCAGAACATATCATAATATAGGCATGGCCTTCCTCCGTAACCTCATCTCCCATCATGGCCCCCTTTGTACCCCCTAACTATGCTAAACTACCGACAGTGCCTGAAGCCGGCACTGCTTCACACCTCCAGGCCTTTATACCTACTTATTCCTCTGCTTTAAGTGCACTTATTCCTGCCCTATTCCACCCAGTGAACTTCTACCCATTTTTTCCAAGCCCCAACTCTAGCCTCTCCCACATGGAGATATTTTCCTGTCTTCAGCCCTCAAAACACCATTGATCCTTCCTCCCTTTATGCTATCATTGCACCAAGTACATACTGCTTATCACAGTGACTTCTAATGATTGATGCTTGTCTCTCCAGCTCCTTAAAGATAGCAATCTTGTCTTCCCTATCTCTATCATATGTAGTTCCCCAGCACAGTGCCAGGCACTTGAACATGTTCAGAAATTGATCATTGCAGGAAAAAATGAATGGGAAGACCTGACCTGATTCAGGGAAGTTTACAAATACCTACTGCAGGGCTGGCATGGGGACAGGAAGTTTATGGTCCCAGAAGAGCTAGGAGGAGCCATGAGCAATGCCACAGGGAGGCATTATCTCAGCTCAGAAAGAGAAAAACCTTCTTTAACTGCGAGACTTGTCTGAAGATATGGGCTGCCCTAGGAGAGAGCGTGCGCCCTGTGACAAGAGGTGTGCAGTCAGTAGCTGGATAGCTTGTGGCAGTGACGTTGGAGTGGAAATTCCAACAGCAGATAGGGAGGTGGAGTTGTGATTCTCACAGTCCTTCCTATTCTCGAGTGGTCATGAACCTGCCTCCTCTGCTCACCTGATTGATATGGGTCATCTAGGCTCCTTCAGAGAACTGCTCCTGCACTAGGGGCACCACTTCTCCACTAACCAGGCTGCCCCTGGCCTTGGAGCAGGTGGCCTAAGAGGCTTGGATGTGACTGGACCCTCTGGAACTGCAGTGGCTCTAGGTTCTTATCCACCTCTCAAGCCAACTCCCCCGCCTTTCCTCCAGGCCAGGCCAGGCCACTCTGACTCATGACTGCTCATTCTCAGCAGCAGGAAAGCTGTTGCTTATTTTTACAGCCACTTAAGTAAAGCCATGTCATCCACCTGCATTTGCCCTGTAATGCCTCTCATCTCAGTCTGACTCTGCCAATCCCAAGGAACTACTCCCAGAGTTATGTCCAAGATCTCCCTCCCCTGGGTTGGAGAGATTGACCTTGACCTTACCCTGTTCTGACCCAACTTTCTGAAAGCCCAGAATCAGGAATAGGAGCGTGTGGCTCTTTTCAGACCTGCCCAAGGAGGTCCTTCACACAGTGCTATGTGTATTGATGGATGCAGCACAAAGAGACATGGGATTAGTCACCAGAGTACTTCCCTTCTAATCCTGGCTTTATAGTTGATTTCTTGCATGTTTCTGACTTGGCTGAACCAAATCCCTTTTCTGAGCCTCAGTTTCCACCTAGGTGAATTCCAGGGGCAGGGTGATTATTTATGTACTGTGGACAGTGGGTGTCATTCCCAAGCCCAGCCCAGATGGCCACTCTGCCTCCACGGTCTCTGCAGCTGCAGCTCCTGGCCAAGTGTCCCAGGAGTGCATTAGGAAAACAAACAGCGATAAAGAGGTCTGTAGGCAGGATTTGGATGGGGAAATAGGCCCTAGGGAGGGAAGCAAGTTGGAATCCAAGAAGGAAACTGCCGACTTCCTGGTAGGAAGGAACTGAAGCTCTCCTCTCTGGAGGGTTTTCCCGTCCCCTAACCAAGGAGTCCAGGATGGCCTCCTCTTTCTAAACCCTCTGGCCCTGAGTCTTGTTTGTGGGCTGTGTTTGTAGGTACGCACTTATATGCATTCCCGTAGCACCCTGAGAGCCAGGAGAAGTCACATGCTTCTCCCCAGAAGAGCGTAGGGATGAGAATGCGCTGGCCAGGGCTGCAAGCCAGGGAGCGGGAAGGTAAGGCTCTCCAAGTCCTCCCACTCCTCCCTAAACTAAGCAGCCGCAGAGCCCAGGATGGGTGGGGATCCCCCTCGTCTTACCTCCTCCCATTTCAAGAGTGGTTTAAGGGACTTCCCTAGTCGTCCAGTGGGTAAGACTCCCTGCTCCCAGTGCAGGAGGCCTGGGTTCGATCCCCGGTCGGGGAACTAGATCCCGCAGGCATGCTGCAACTAAGAAGCCCACATACTGCCACTAAAGATCTCGCGTGCCGCAACTAAGACCTGATGCAGCCAAAATCAATCAATCAATATTTTTTTAAAAAGACATTATAAAAAAACGAAAACAAAAAAAGAGTGGTTTAACAGCCCAGCGGGGAGGAGGGGTGGGATAGCCTTCTCGGCTTCCTTTTTGGGTTAATTGGTGTTCCCTCTAGTTACTCCCTGCTTCCTTCCCCTCCCAGTTCCCATAGCAACTTGGCTGTAGCAGCCAGAACTTGATTGAGCCCAGCGGTGGCCTGCTGGAGGCGGGGAAGGGGATTCTGTAGGGAAAGGAGGGCACTGTCGGGTCAAGGCTTTTCACCCCACCCATCATCTGCTGCTACCTTGAGGGTCCAGGATGGTTAAGCTCAGAGGACAGGGCATGATGAAGAAGGCTTTCCTGCCAGGGCTGGAGTTTGAAGAGCCTGAAAGCCAAGAGCAGGCCTGGTTCTCCTCAGCTCTCTTCCCCTCCCCACGCTTCTGTGTCCTGCCCCCTGAGTTTGGAATGCAGTCACTGGTAGGATGGTCCAGTAGGAAGAACCCTGGAGTTAGAGTCGAGAAACTGGGTTTCAGGTTCCTCCCTCTGCCACTACTTTATGTGACTGTAGAGAAGTCCTTCCCCTCCTTTTCTGGGCCTCAGTTTCCTCAGCTATAAAATGAAGCAGGGCTAAGTTCTCTGCATATTAAAATTAACTGAGGTGTTTTGAAAAACTCTAGATGTGTGGGCCCCACCCACAAGGATTCTGACTGACTTGGTCTGGAGTGCAATGTGGGCCAAGCAGAAGCATTTTAAAAAGACTCTCTGAAAACCGTAATTCAAAAAGAGTCATGTATCAAAATGTTCATTGCAGCTCTATTTACAATAGCCAGGAGATGGAAGCAACCTAAGTGTCCCATCATCGGATGAATAGATAAAGAAGATGTGGCACCTATATACAATGGAATATTACTCAGCCATAAAAAGAAATGAAATTGAGTTATTTGTAGTGAGGTGGATGGACCTAGAGTCTGCCATACAGAGTGAGGTAAGAAAGAGAAAAACAAATACCGTATGCTAACACATATATATGGAATTTAAGAAAGAAAAAAAAAGGTCATGAAGAACCTAGGGGTAAGACGGAAATAAAGACACAGACCTACTAGAGAATGGACTTGAGAATATGGGGAGGGGGAAGGGTAAGCTGTGACAAAGTGAGGGAGTGGCATGGACATATATACACTACCAAATGTGAAATTGATAGCTAGTGGGAAGCAGCCGCATAGCACAGGGAGATCAGCTCAGTGCTTTGTGACCACCTAGAAGGGCGGGATATGGAGGGTGGGAGGGAGGGAGACGTAAGAGGGAAGAGATATGGGAACGTATGTATATGTATAACTGATTCACTTTGTTATAAAGCAGAAACTAACACACCATTGTAAAGCAATTATACTTCAATAAAGATGTTTAAAAAAAAACTAGTTAGAAATAAGATAGCAAGATACCTGGGGAAAAAAAAAAAAGACTCTCTGAGTGATTCTAATATGCAGCCAGAATTGAGGAACTAGAGCAAAAGACCTCCGAGGGTCTCCCAACTGACTGTTGTCTGGTTCTGAGACATTTCTTCCTTTGCCCTGCATGCCCCGCCTCCAGCCAGCCCCACAGCTCTCCGAACGCAGCTCTCCTGGCTCTTCCCCATCCTTGTGGATGAGTGCCCAGGTCCCCTGCAACTGCCCAAGCAACCCGGTCCCCTCTGGCTCAGTCCTAACACTGATGAGATGGGGCAAGTGACTTAGGCCTGCCTAGGGAAGAGGGCTACGGAGACCAAGGCAGGCTTGCTGTCCAGGTGGTAGCCCTGAGAGCCAGACTTTTCACCTGAGAAGGACCCCAGCCCCTTTTGAAAGCACGTGGGCCAGCAATGACCTCAGCTGGCCATATGTGGGGCTAAGGAATTGGATTACCTCTCAGCCCCGTGTCATTCTTCTTCCTCCATTCCTCTCACTAGTTCCTTGCCTGTTCCTGTCTTGCCACCCACAGGCCTGGTGTCCTCCTCAGGCAACCTGCTCGCCATGGTGACTCTGGGGCGTGAGGCTTGAGGGAGGGTCGTCTAGCTAAGGAGAAAGGCCTCCCTCCCACTGTCAGGCCACCCCTCTCCCAGCCCCGCCTCCCTCAACTCCCTCTCTCTCTCCCAGAGCAGAGGCGGGGAGTGCCCGGCCACCAGCGCCTGCTATTAGGCTAATTGCAGTTGCCTGGGAGGAGAGCTGGCCCTCCACTGCAGCCTCACCTGGGAGCAGGAATATTGAACTGAAAGAGCCAGGGAGAATCCCGCAGGGGCCTCTGAACCCCAGCAGTGGAGGACTGGGCTGTTCCACACAATTCAGGGTGGGGGTGGAGGTGGACTCTGGGTCCAGGCTGCAGAGGTTGGGGCAGAGGCTGTGGACAGAGCCGCCTCTTGGCGCCCTGGGACCCACAAGATGGAGTTGGGGGGGTGGTCTCCAAGGTACTGGGGCCCTTAGCGTTAGGGATATCCTTTTGTTTCCTGTCTTACTTTTCTTTCTGTCTCCCCCACCTCCTTCTGCTGTCTTATCCCTCTTTCTTATCTTGGACTTCCTCTGTTCCCATCTTCTTTACACCCCTTTATTCCCCTGCTGGCTCTTGAACCCTCCTCTTTCTTCCTCCGTCTTCCTTACCCCTCCTCTTCACAGCCCATCTTCCACGTCTCCTGTCCCCAACCCTGTTATCCCCTACTCTTTCTTACCCTTCATCTTCTCTCACCCTCACTGTACCCCTTTACCTCCCTTACACCCTCCATCTCTTATTCCCCTGCTTCCTCCCCAGTGCTGCTTTTTCCTACCCCCGCTATAACCACCATTTCTCACCCTCCAACTCCCTACTCTTTCTTACCCTCTCTTTCTTCCTCCCCTCCTCCCTTGTGCCCCCGGACTCCACTGCCAGTCTTTCCAACCCCTGAGCCCCTCTCCTACCCCTCTAGCTCCCTCTTCCCCCGCCTCTTACCTTTACTTGTTCCTTTCCACCTCCTTCCACTCCCTTCTCACTCCATTGCACATACCTTTTATCCCAATAATTTCACTCTTAAGAGTTTATATAAATAAAATGTAACACAGGTGTTCAAGAGAGGTGTGTACAGACCTACTCACCAAAGCATTGTTTGTGATAGTGGAAACCTGGAAATAACTTAAATGTCCATCCATGGGAGATTGGTATCCTTTGCACTTCATTCATATGAAACCGTTCTCCATTCTTTTAGCACACCATGCATGTGCTCACATCTGTACCTTTCCTTAAGCTGTTGCCTCAGTCCAGAATGCCCTTTTGTCTCATCTCTGCCCATCCCATCTAAAATCCTACTTTGAGTCCCAACTCAACTCTTTTTTTTTTTTAATATTTATTTATTTATTTTTGGCCGTCTCGGATCTTAGTTGTGGCACGCGGGATCTTTCGTTGTGGTGTGCGGGCTCTTCGTTGCAACACGCAGGCTTCTCTCTAGTTGGGGCGCGTGGGCTCGGTAGTTGCGGCCCTCAGGCTTAGTTGCCCCACAGCATGTGGGATCTTAGTTCCCCGACCAAGAATCGAACCCACGCCCCCTGCATTGGAAGGTGGATTCCTAACCATTGGACCACCAGGGAACTCCCCCAGCTCAACTCATACCCTCGCTGAAATCTTTCCCGGCTTTTCTATTTGCTTCACTCCAGTGGCCAGTGGCTTAACTTCTCTTATAGTATAGAAAATGTGCCATAGTTTCAAGTGAGATCTGTCTATCCGTGAAACTGAAATTTCTTTGAGAGTAGGGACATGTCCTCATTTACTCATCTGGTTCATTCCGTCAACAAGACTTGTTTTTTTACATATATTGTGCTGAGTACTCAATATGGTCAATAAGACCGACCCACGTCTGCTTTCATGCGTCTTACATTTTAGTGAGGTTGACAGAGAAAAACAAAACAAGGATGCAGACAAACTCATACTTGTGGTGAAGAAACATTTAAGAAAAAGAAGAATGAGGGGGCATTCTCTAACTCGAGTGGTCAGGGAGACCCTCTCTGAAGAGGTGACTTTTGAACTGAGGCTTCAAAGTTGAGAAGGACCTAGCCAGGCCAAAAGTGGTGGGGGGGGCAGGGGGAAGAGCATATCAGGCCAAGAGAACAGTGTGTGCCAAGGCCCCGAGGTGGGAAGAAGTAGGGCATGTTCAAGGAAAAGAAAGAAAACCTCAGCATGTGGAGCATTATGAGCCGTATGGGGGAGGTAGAAAATGAGGTTGGAGAGACAGACAGGGGCCAAGTTATGCAGGGGTTTGAAGTCTGTGGTCGAAAGTTTGGGTTTTATTCTAAATGCATTGAAGGGTTTGAAGCAAGGGAGTAACACGATCGAATGTCATTTTGAGATCGCTCTTACTCCTGTGTAAACAGTGCATTGGAAAGAGCAAGAGTGGAGGTGGGGAGGCCACATAGGAGACTGTTGTCCAGGTGACAAATGACGGTGCCTGCACAGAGTCGTGGAAGTAGAGGGAGAATTGGCATGCCTTGCTGATGGACTGCGTGTGGGGATGCTGGCAAAGAGAGGAGTGATGGCTGACACCTAAGTTTCTGGATTGAATACCCGGGTGGATGGTCATGACACTTAACCGAAGTGGTCAAGACTCAGGGGTGTGGGCAGATTTGGAGTTAAAAAAAACAAGAACTGAATTTTAAGATTTAGAGCATGTTAAATTTGAGAAGCCAGTGAGATATCAAATCTGTGTTCCTCGGGGGGGTAACTTACACCACAACCCACTACCACCCACCACTACCACCCATCACCACGCCCCTGCCCCCACTTTGGAAAAGGCCAGTGTGGGATTACATTGCCCAAGTCCATGTTCACAGTGGAGTTATTTGTATTTGAGTGTAAATGTTTAAAGTCTGGGTAAGAAGCTCTGACCATGTTGCTCAGAGTGTGGTTGAAAGGCCTCCGGCCGCAGAATGACCTGGACCCTTGTTCCAAAGGCAGATTCCTGAGCCCACCTCAGTCCTCTTGAAGCTGAATTGGAGGGGCCCATCTGCCTTTTTAACAAGTGTCCCAGGGGATTCTGAGGCACACTGAAGTCGGAGAACCATCGCTACAAGGAGCAACTATGGGAAGGTGCCCCTGAAAATATGAAGAATGGATGTGGGCAGGGCTCTGGGCATCCTGTTAAAATGCAGGTGTGACTTGTCAAGTCTGGGGCAGGGCCTGGGATTATGCACTTTTCACAAGCTCCAAGTGATGGTGATGCTGCTGGTCCAGGTCCACACTTTCAGTAGCAAGGAGTTAGATCAGTGGTTCTCAATGGGAGATGATTTTGCCCCCCACCCAGGAGATATTGGACAATGGCCAGAGACATTTCTTGGTGGTCACAATGAGGAGGGGGAGGATGCGACTGGCAACTACTGGGTAGAGGCAAGAAATGCTTCTCAATATTCTATAATGCACAGGACAGCCCCCCACTACAAAGAATCATCCAGTCCAAAATGTCAGTAGTGTCGCCGTTGAGGAACTCTGGTCTTGATGATAGCCAAAGAGTATAGAGCAGGGAACCTTTCTTAGCCAGGACCAAGTGCCTGGTGGAAATGGGCTCGATGAGGGGCAGGATGTATACCCGTGAAGTGAAACGGCCAAGCAAAGTTTCCAAATGAAATGTGGTGTCTGCTCCACTCCAGGGCGGACGCCAACAGGACAGAGCATGGGTTAAGTAGAGCTTGAAGGCACATGTGGTGCTTGGTGAGGCAGATTCCTGTTTTTATTAAAAATAACCCCTCACATTTGTATTGCACTGTAGAATTCACAAAACATTTTCATATGTGTCATATTATTTGATCTACACAACACCCTAATGAGGTAAAGCAAAGATTATCCTCTCCATCTCTTTTCTTGAGTTTAGAAACTTAACACCATCAGCCAAAGAAATGTTTGCTGAATTGAATGGAAGTGAAATTTACCTCAATATAGGTGACCTCAGACAAGTCAGGACATCTCTTGGGACCAGCTATAAAATGGTATGGTTGGATGGGCCTCTTCCAGCTCTGATATAGGAGTCATTTTGTGATTTTACCAATGAACAAATTCAAAGTCTTGGGTGACTGCAGATTGGGGACTTGGGAGTTCTGGCTATGAAATGGGAGATTTTAGGGTAGGAGGTAGTGGTCTTGACCCAAACCCTTCTTCCCCACCCCCTGGATCCTGGGGGTGGGTTGATGAGCACACCGTACCCTCCCCCTATAGAGTACAGGTACACCCCTCCTCATCCCTCTCCTCTGAGGTGGAAAGGGGCTGGTGCCTGGGCTGATGCTTTTTCCTCTCCCTACAGGCTGTCTACAAGGCCTGGCTGTGCTCAGAATACTTCAGCGTGACCCAGCAGGAATGCCAGCGCTGGGTGCCCTGCAAGCAATACTGCCTGGAGGTGCAGACCCGGTGCCCTTTTATCCTCCCTGACAATGAGGAAATGGTGTACGGAGGGCTCCCTGGCTTTATCTGTACAGGTAAAGGCAGGGCCCTGGGAGGAGGGAGGAGGCCAAGAGCCCAGAGCAGGCACCAGGTCAGGGCTGTGGGAGCAGGGAGGACAACAGGGAAGTTGGGTCAGGAGAAGGTTAGTGGCTGCAGGAGTAGGTAGTGAGGCCCCAGGTTGGGATGGGGCAAAGTGGAATAGGGGGAGAGGGCAGAGTGGCCATCTGTATCCAAAACATACCTGGCCAGGGAGTTATCCCAGAAAAACTGTCTGGGGTCCCTGGAAGATGTGTCCAGAAAGGGACGGTGCTGAGGGGCAGGGGGAAGAGTCTTGGGCAGGACTACCAGAGCAGCCCCAGCTCTGACAATCACCTCTCTCAGAAAGGCATAGCCAGCAGCCCCCTTAGCACCCCACCCCGCCTTGCTTATCCATTGGCAGGGTTGCTGGATACTTCGCCAAAGCGGCCGGAAACCAAGTGCTGTGACGTGCAGTGGGTCTCCTGTGAGTCGGAGAAGAAGAAGTTCAAGGAGTCTGAAGCCCCTAAAACCCACCACCAGCAATTCCACCACTCTTACTTCCACCACTACCACCAACAGTACCCCCACTACCACCCCCGCCACGACCCCCCAGGCCGCCTCAGCCACAATCCCTCCCTGCTGCCGGTCTCTGGGGGCTCCTGCCTCAGTCCCAGCAGGATCCGGCTCTACGTCCTTGTTCTCATGCTCCTCCATACCATGGTGTCCTTCTCCAGCGGCCAGGGTGGTGGGGGACCGGGCCTGGAGGCACTGCCTGCCCTAGACGAGGGCCTGACTCGGGAAGAGTGACAGCGAGGAGGGAGATCAGACCTCCACCACACACCGACATCAGCTCCAGCGCCCCCCCCCGGGGGAGGGGGAGGGGGTCCCTCCCATGGGAGGTGTAGGACCAGGTGGGCGGTGGGGGAAATGGGGCAATCACACATCGCCCCCTACCAACCCCCACTCCAAAAGCAGCTCCAACAGAACCGCCAGAGGGCCCCAGGGAGCTGCAAAACTCATCCGGGAGAAAAAGGCAGGAGCAGCAGGTGCCCCCCTCCCAGGCCCCCATCTATGGGGCTTTAGCCAAAAAAAAAGGGGGGGAGTGGGGGGTGGAAATGCCCACCGCCACTGAGAGCCCTGCCCCCAAGGAAGGAGGCTGCTTACCCAGCCTTGGCCCTTCAGGGAATGTTGGGGGGCACAGAGGGGAGAAGCTCTTTCCCCCCTCCGCATTCCTTTTGTTGCCACGATCCTTAATTCCCTCCTGCCCACACCCCTGCAGGCAACGGCAGACGACGCAGCAGCCCTCCTCCCGCTCCGGCGCACCTTGTCCCATGTGGGGCCACCACAGGGAAGGGCCCAGCTGGGACATGAGGTGTACGCAGTTGCGGCTAGGTCAGGGGCCCCAGTTAAGCTGTGCCCCAGCACCCTAGCCGATGAGGTATAGGAAGGGGGTGCAGAATGAGTGGCGGGGGAGAGCGGAGATAGGGAAGAGGGAGAGGAGAGGAGAGAGGTGGGCAGAGGGCTCAGAGAGCTGGCTGAACGGGCCGCCACCACCTGGCTTTGGGGAGCCAGGTGATCAGCATTGAGGCAGGCTCGAGGACACGTCCCCAAATCAGAAGGGGTTGCGTAAGGAGCCCTCTGGAGAAGGAGCACAGGGACTGGGTTCTTGGGCCTTGAAAACAGAAGGCTGAGGGCACATGGTCAGACTGCCGCTGTCTGAAGGGCCATATCCTACAGAAGGTGCACATACTCCCAAGGGCCACTCTTGCCCTGGAGATCTTGGCCTTGGGGCCAAAGACGTTTCCATTTCTGATCTCCATGGGGAGGAGGGACTTAAGCCCAAGAGGGTCAGGCCTGGCCTGGGTCCCCAGACTCCCCCATCTCGTCCTAGCCCAGGCCTCCATGAAGGAAACCCTGGTGGCATTGCCCCGGAGCTTTCCAGAGATGAGCCTCCCCCATCCCCAGCCTGTCCCCGTCCCCAGCCTACCAAAGAGTATTCATCCCTTCTCATCCCTGACCCCATGGGTTACTATCCCAATTGTGGAACCACCACACTGCTCCTCACCCTGTAGCAGGTCCCCTAATCCAGCCACCCCTGCCCCTAGCTGGAGAAAGTCCAGAAACTGGCAAGAGGACCTGCTAAATAAAGACGATGTGCTGTGGTCCCTTGGTTGAGAGACTTGAAGTGTTTAGTCAGGCTAGAGAGCTGCACGAGAGAAGAGGCCTGGAGAGCCCCTTGGGGGCCATTAGCCTTGTGCTGATCTCCTAGGGGTGGGAGGCCACGTGGCCTGGGACATCTACAAGCCAATAGGAGCAGACGAGAAAGGAAGCCGCAACTGTGTTCCTGGGACAGGCCAAGCGGCTTTCAGTGCCAGAAGGGCCTGTGTCCTGGGATGCAATGCCAGTGAGTTAAGGGGAGGGGTGGGTCTGGAGCTGCATTAGGGGAAACCAGAAGGGGGAGGGGGAGGGAACAGCTGGAATCAGCTGGCTGGGGGATAAATGGGAAACCTCACTAGTACAGAGGAAATCATTCAAGGGCCTCAGCGGGGTCCCCAAATAGGCTTTGTGAGACCAGGGAGTCCTTCCCTGCCAGTTTTCTCATTTCTCACAGCGTGTTCCCCCCGCCCCTGCCCAGCCCTGTGCCCTGCCCACACACTCCATGTTTGGCCTTCAGCATTTCAGGCCTAGCCACATACCCCATCCCTAGAGTGCTCTTTTCAGCTGGGGAGGGCAAGAGGTGCTGGCTCCTTTCCAGAGATGCTTCTGTAGATGTGAGAGACTCTATGTACTGCCTTGTAACTCCTGCATCCTCAGGAGGGGAAAAGGGACTGGGAAGTAAAGGGGGACCTTAGGACCCCAGGGAGTGGACCCTTGGAGACTCCCATCCCCTCTTCCCCCTCACCAAGTGCCCAGGAGACCCCTGGCTCAGACCAGCCCAGGGCCTTGCCCAGTGGCAGGGGAAAGGGGCACCTCACTCCACCTCGAAGTCGTTTGACTGTCCCCATCCACCCCACTGCCCAGATCTTCCACCACCCCTCCAGCTGCCCCTGCCGTTCGTCACAGGCAGCAGAGCTGGGCAGCTTTCTTACACCATTTTCTACACTGTGCTTCATGAGTAGGACTTTCTTGCACTAGTTCCTATGACTGAGTCTCCAAGCTGGATTCCTAGTAGTCCCCGTCCCTTCCTCCCTCACCTGGCTACGGTTCAGTTGTTGCCCTTCCCCTGCCTCTGTGTTTCGGTGAGAGTCTCTGTATGTGTACCGCTTTCTGTTTTGTTGCATTGTGGGGCAGAAGCCTCTCTGCTCTTGTTTAACCCCATAAAGAAATAAATGGTAAGACTTGATGATAACCTTCCCTTCATGGTTTTGTTCTGTGGCGTCAAAAATTGCCCAAGGAAAAAGTCTATGGCTTGGGGAGGAGGCGGGACCAGAGGATGCTGAACCTGTGCCACCGCTTGTTGGCTCAAGTCTCAGAAAAAAAGGGGAAACTCTGTAGTAGGCCATTCTAGAGAAGGAAGTGCAAACTCAACCCCCTGCAGGGATCAGGCAGATAAGTGTGAGTGAAGGAAGTGGGCTGGGCTGGGCTGAAGTATGGACGCCAAGGCTGGAAGTGGTGACAAGTGCAGGGTGTGGGTGTCTACAGGGGCAGCTCAAGCCCAGGGTTGACTTGTGGGAATGTGGGCCCAGCGTTGCCAGGTCTTCTCATTCTTCAAGGGACATCAGGACTCGAGATTTTTACGTGAAGCCTCTAATTTCAAAATGTTGGCTCAAGTCTAAAAAAATCCCACATACCTCTGTGTGGGCTAAATATGTCTGCAGGCCCCACATGGCCTGGGGATTAGCAGTTTTTCACCTTCGTCACAGCCTTTGCTTCTAGTCTCCCAGCCTCATCTCTGACACTCGGCCTCACCAGGCCCATCTTCCTATCCCAGGCAGGAAGGCGCTTGGGGAGCACAGGAGAGGTGACAGACAGAGCCCTCTACCACTGCCACCTTCTCACATACCCAGGAGAGGGGAGAGCATGAGTTGGGAGGGAATCTGGTGTCCTCACTGAGCTGCTGAATTCCTTCACTGAGAAAACCCAAGTCCCTCAACTCCCCAGAAAGCAGCAGAGCATGGAGTTTAGGGCGTGGTCTCTGGAGCCCGGGTGTATGAGTTCACGACTTGGCGTGAGTTCCTTGACTTTCTTGAGCCTTAGTGTCCTCATCTAGCAAAAGGGTTATTGTGAGACTTAGATGATGGACATAAAGCGCTTCGCACAACAGCCGGCATGAAGGAGCCGCTCAACTAGGTGATCATTATTATTGTCATCGGTCACCCGGTCTTTCTTCTCTTTCCTTGACCTCCACCTAAAACAGTCACCGAGTTCCGTCAATTCTCCCTGTGTAACATGCGTCAAATCCTTCCCCTCCTTTCCACCCGCTCCCTCTCAGCCGCTTCAGGCCCTCAGCAGCTTTTGCCTGGACCACTACAATACCTCCCAACTAATCTCTTGTTCAATTACTCCAATTTCGATCCAGCTTCCCCAGCACTGCACACTTCGGCACTTAGGAGGCACGCCATAAATATTTTGTGAAAGAACTGCTGCCGTAAAGCACACATCTAATCTTCCCAAAGGGAACATATTACACCCGTGAGCAAAAACATCAGATGGTTCCACATTGCCTGTAGAATCAAGTGTAAACTTCTCAGCACGACTTTCAAGGCTCTTTGGATTCCGATCCCATCCTACCAGTCTGAGGCTGTCACACACTCCCATCCCACCTTTCACTGAATGAGCTCAGCACCTTCTCACCTCCTGCCCTTGGCTCACATGGTTTCTTTTCCCCGGGATGTCCTCTCTCCATCTCTGTCCATCACTGCCTTTCAAAGTCCAGCTCAAATGCCACCTCTGCTGTGAAGACTTGCACATTCCCCCTCTCCCAAGCTGAACACCCTCTTGTCCTCTTCAGTACTTCTGTAACACTTTGTACCTTAATCATGGTACTTATCACATCCTGCCTGTACTCGGCTTATTCACTCATTCAAAACATACCCATCGAGCAATTACTATAAGTCAAGTACTATGCTGGGTGCTGGGAATAGCAGTAAAATACAGACACGTTATAGATCCACAAGATAACACGATGTCATGTGTTCAGCAACCATCATATGCTTACTGTAACGTTCAAGTTTTTGTCTCACCACATGTCCATGAGGGAGCCAGGCTCTCTTGGCCTTGAGCATAGGAAAGAGAGGCAAGGGACTGGAGGAGGCTATATACCCACAGTGCTAACGGAGTAAAGGGCACAATGGCTGCGCCAAGGAAGTGACCCTACCAGCCACACGTTGCCCTTTGACTCCTGGATTTTGCCCAGCAGCTGCTCCTTTGAGCGACCCCTTCACGCACTGGGCCTAGGCCCTGGTGCTCTCCCTTCAGGGCAGTCCAACTGCAGGCAGCCTCAGTCTCTTCCAGCCTCAGCATGTGCAGGAGGGGCGGCGGCAGTGACTCACACCACTGGCCATGCAACAGAATCACCTGGAGAGTTTCCGCTCTAGTCCCACCAGCAGAGATTCGGATTGAATTAGCACAGGTTGGGATCCCAGCTTCAGTATTGTTTAACAAACTCCACAGGAGATTCTAATGTGCAGCCAGGCTTGCCAATCATGGGATGAAGAGATGGCTGGGGCTATGTGAAGTCCTTGTTATTCTCAGATAAGTGGTGCTAGAAAAAGGCCACTTACAATGAGTCCATTTGAAGTGGGGACCAACATTTCACAATAGAGGAAAAGGAGGAAAGGGTTTGACTGGGACTTTATCTTGGAAAATAAAATTGGAAAGGTGAAGAACTTTTTGTTTAAATTTAAAATGTGTAAATAATTGCAAATATGCACTAATTCTTAGAACGAACAAAGAATGAATCAAGCATTGGGGGATAACAATTTTCCTGACTGACGTGCATGACAACACAATATTGATTTTTGCCACGCAATCATAAATAGAGTTTTGTTTTATTTTTCCAAAATTAGAGAGCTTCTTCAATTATCCCAAGGACCTCGTGTAATCCTTTGAGAGTTGAATCATTCTCTTTGAAGCCTTGATCCTGTCATTACCCAAGTCAATTTTCTCTTCTGCTGGTGGTAACTGGTCTCTCTCTGACAAATTCCATTTATGAATGGCTCCACATGACGTTAGAAATGGTCTTCTATGTCGCTTTCACTGACTTCATGAAACCCTGTATCTTTTTCAAGACCTTCAGTTTCACTCTGAGATATATTTGCTTTGTGTAATACTAGCAATTAACAAGAGGCTGAAAAAGACCTTAGCATAATGGGTTTGGATAAACTGTATTAGGCTGTGAAATGGGGGGAGAAAGGACTTACATGTAGCACTCAAAATAGTGAATATTTGGTGCTGTGACGACTTTGCCTTTCATAAAGTCCCGTTTCCTTTTGGGGTTAATGTACTTATCTCTAACATGAAAGGATAGGGTTAGATGTCGTTATAAAAATTAAATAAATTAACTTAAACGAAGTAGTATATGTGATAGCGTTGAGCACAGTTCCTAGCACAGAGGAGGAATTCATAATCCTTGCTTTTCCTTCCCTCCAAAAACATTCTTAGATGTTTTGGACACATGAACAGAAATTGCTCAAAAATACCTCTAGAGTCTGACAATTTCTCCCACCTCCACTGTCACCACTTAGACCAGGCCACCATCAGCTCTCTCCTGGACCACTGCAATGGCACTCTAACTGGTCTCCCTGCTTCCAATTTTGCATCCTCCCCCCCCCCACACACACACACACACATAGTCCACCCATAGTGATCTTTCAAAAATGCAAATCAGATCATGTCTCTCCCCTGCCAAAACCCTCCAATAGTTTCCCAGCTTAATCGGAATAAAATCCAAACCCCTTACCGTGGCCCACAGGGCCCTACATGACCTGTCACTTGCCTACCTCTAATCGCCCAGTACACTCCCTTTAGTTTCCTTCAGCCACCCGGCCTTATTTCTTTTCCTCTGATACACTCAGCTTACTCCTGTCTCAAGATCTTTGTACCTGCCCTTCCTCAGCCTGAAATGTTCTTCCCCTAGATTTTTGCAAGACTGACTCCTTCTTACTATCAGATGTTAGCTTATGCGCCACTTTCTCCGAAAGGCCTTTCCTGACTATTCTGGGTACGGTAGTGCCCTTCGTGCCTGCAGACGCTCTATCATACCACTTGTTTCTATATGATCTAGTGCTGGTAACTATTTGAAATGATCTTGTTTACACATCATCTTTCTTGTTCATTGCCTCTCTCTGCACTTGAATGTAAGCTCTGAGTAGACAGGCGCTTTCTGTCTGCTCCCTGTTTCCCCAGTGCCTTAGTAAAGGTTCACTAAGTGAATGGATGTGGATGCGGATCAGTGGTTCATTTGGGCAGGCGTGAGTGCTGGTCGGATGCGTGGAGTGGGTGGCAAAAGATGAAGCCTGAAAGACAGCCTGAGGTCAAAACGTGGAAGGTCTTGAAGGTCAAGCTGGGAAATTTGAGCTTTACACCGAGGCCCATGGGAAGCCATGGAAGATGGTTGAGCTTAAGAGGAGTATTATCAGCTGACCCGGTGGAAGAGTCATCTAGTGCCACGTGCCGTATGGATTGGTGGGCGAAGCGAATGCAGGGTCTGGTTTAAGAGTCCATCAACCACTATGTGCCCCACCTTCGCACTCGCTACCCTCTAGGCCCTCCTCCGCGGCCCTGGTCCACTCAGCTCCCTCACTCTTCTGGGGCCACGCAAGAGCCCTGACTGCCGTTCCCCGCCACCGGCCGCTGGGTGGCGCTGTGGCTCCTCCTACCCGGGCAGGAGGCGCCAGGGAGGCGGAGGCGCAACCGCCGAACCGGGCCTTGGCGCGGGGGTCCGTCGGCGCCTGCCCAGTGGGCTCTTCCTAGTCCGCCTCGTTCTCCCTCCTCCGCGCTGCCCCGCGTCCAGGCCCTTCCCGTCCCCGCCCCCACCCCAGCCGGTGGGACCCGCTTTCCTCCCCCTGTGGCTCTCCTTGGCTTTCCGACCTGCCAGGCCAAAGTGGGGCCGGGCGGAGCGCAGGGGCGGGTGGGGCCCAGGGGCGCCCTCCCTTTTCAGCCCATTCGGGCCTCAGGCCTCCCTGGACCCCAGGGACGAGAGAGAGCTCCCGCGGCCGCCGCCCTGAGCCGCTCGGCCACCCGGTGCTAAAGGGATGTCAGGGATTCAGGGATAGCCTTTTGCTGAGAAGGGGCCCCAGCCATGAGAGGGCCAATTCCCCGTTTGTGTTAACAGCTCTGCTTTTCCTCTCGGCCCCTGGAGCAAACAAGAAGCCAGTCATCTGGGACTCCTCCTTTGGTCGCTTCTACTCCACTACTGTTAGCCCAGGTATCCGATATCTCTCTGCATATTCTATATCCTAAACTGATCCCTCCATCCTCACTGCTGTTGCCTGCCCAGTTCCTCATTACCTCCCAACAGGCCTCCCTGCCTCCGGCCTCCTGCCCTTGCAGCCCAGACTTCCTTGCACGGGACCAGGAGCCTCCCGGAACACCGGCCTGGCATCTTGCCCCTGTAATGGCTCCCATTGTTTGGAAAAATGGGAAGCTGGCATTCAAGACCCTCCACTGACCTCACTATTTTGGCCTCTCCTCAACTTACATCTAGAGTAAAAGGCCTACCGCTGGTAGGCTGCCCTGAGTAGAAGAGGAGCTGGAAGGGGAAGTGAACACAGTGGGAGGCTCTGTGGGACTCTGTACAGGGCTCCATAGGCATCTGTTTGAACAGTGTTAACTCATGATCACACTGTCACAGCTGGAGAGATGCAGAGAGCACAGCACCTGCCTCCCCTAGAGCATAGGAGCATATCCATGTTTATTCCTTTGCCCCCTCCCTTTGTCTCCCCTGTCCCCTGGATCTGTTTTGCTTTCCTGCCATCTCCCTGTCCCCTTTCTCATCCACGTTGCCCATGCCTTTATGCCCCTCCTGCTGGTCCATGAGGCTTTTACTCATCAAGGGCACACCATCCTGTCACAAAGTGGTTGATGACATGCATGACCAGGTTTCTCTGTGATGCTGAGTCTCACTTTCAGCAGTTTTTTCTTGAGTAACTTAATATTCACAGACGCTAAGACTATAGGCAGCTCTTCGTGAGGAAAGGTTGGAGACTCCTATATTGAATTTAGCCTTGTTGAACCCAGCACATAAACATGGAAATTAACATGGAAAAGCATACAAGTGAACAGGAAAATTGGCAAAGGCAGATGTATTGGCAAATAAAGCACTGATGGTTAATTTCAGGCTGCCTTGCGCCCTTGAAATCCGTGCCCAGAGTTAGCTATGGCTCATTCATGGTCTTAGGAGTGGCCTGATAGAAGAAGGAACTTGGGATCAAAAACATAACCCTGAGAAGGGTGGGATAAGAAGAGACAGCTCATCTTCCCTGACTCCATCTCAGGGTAGCTTCCCTGGGGAAGTGACAGCTTCCTGTCCCCCAAACAAGCTCTACTGCTAAGAATATCCTCTTCCATTTGCAATGCACATGTACACACAATGTCTGGTGCTCCTCACCATAACCCTGTGCAATAGGGGTTATCAGTTTGAGTTTACAGATGAAGAAACTGAGGTTCAGAGAGGCTAAAAGCCCCACCTTCGCCCCCACCACCAAAAAAAAAACAGAGAAAGAAAACCATAAATAAAACGCAGAGCAAAAGGCCAGGACTAGAAGCCAAGATTCCAACTCCAAGAGCAGTGCCAGCACCCTTTCACCCACAGTTTGGTGATCTGTTTAGGACCCAAAGGTAAGCCAACTGGCCCAGGCCCTGTACCGTCACTCTGTTCTAAAGAGCAGTTGAAAACGCAGGTAGCGTGAGTGAAACAGAGGAAAGGGCTTTCACCTGGATCCTGGGCTGTGCTGACACCCTGCCTGGGTCTGAATGATGGCAGGGGAACTCAGTCAATATTGAGGTTTGCAGGACCAACAGAGCAAGAGCCAGCCTCTTGCCAGGTAGCCTCTAAAGCTGAGGTCTCCAACCGGAGGCTTCCAAAAGCATTTTGTCTGGCTTGGCAGTGTTGGTCTGTGCAGGGCTTAAATTTGACTTCAGTTTCCTCAATAAGAGGTTTAATAAGAGTGTTAAACAAAAGTTCAGTAAGAGTATAGTCATTAAGAGCATGGCCTGGGTTTGCCTCCTGACTGTGCCACTTGTTCTGTGTGACTCTGGGAAGGTTACTTAAACTCTCTGTGCCTCACTTTGCTCATCTGTGAAATGGAGCTACACAATAGTCCTCTACCTCACAGAGTTACAGCGAATATTGAGTTAGGATATCTAAAGCACCTAGAACAGTGCCGGACATGTAGTAAGTGCTATAGGCATGCTTGCTGTTACTATTACTATTTTTATTGTGTATAGATTAGAGAGAGTTCACATAAAATCCAGATTTCTATCTTCTTAAAAATTCAGCAGTTCTGACATCACTGGACCCCCATTGCCTGCTGGAACAGAATCTTCCCTCTTCAGATGGAGTGCACCGTTGCTTAGTAAACTACTTGGAGAAGTCGCTACCACAGTCATCCACGTCCAAGTGTAATTAAGTCAGTTTCACTCTGCTCCTTCCTGCCCAGGCCACCTGGTCTACTCTGGTCTGCTTGGCTTTACTAGACCTCTACGAAGTCCATGTTTGGGCTGCCTCCTTGGCACCTAGAGGTGAAGCCTTCTGGGGATTTCGGCTGAAGTGAAAAGAGGTTGGCAAGAGAAATGCACCAGAAGACCAGGACTTAAACCCTCCTTCTCTGAAAGCGTTTCTCCCAGTCATCTGGGCGGGAGCAGAGAGCCTGCATCTGAGTAGGGCACCCTCCTTACCAAGGCCCCCCTCCTTTACCCGACCGAAGGTCCCCAGTTTGATCCAACAGACTTCTTTCTTTTTTCCTTTTTGTTTTTTAAAAGTCTGTGTGAAGCCCTTGACCGGTGTAAAGGTCCTGAGGTACGGAGAGCGCAAAGTAAAGGACACGGAGCACCTGCCTTCTAGAGACTCACAGTGTAGATTCTGAAAAAGTCTGAGTTGGAAAGAATCTGGAGAGATAACTGAGGTGATGGCTTTTGCCCAGAGTTCTGTGGAGGCCTCGGGCTTTAGAGAGGAGCTTCGGGTGTTCTGGAAACATTGGATGTGTTGGTAGCTATCAGACAGCAACCAAGAGCCATAACCCTTCATTTCAAATCACTAATTTGATTAAAATCGCCCCATCATTCTGCTTGATCTATTTTCTAATAAGGCAAATGAGATAAATTTGAACTCAGTAAACACATTTCTATTCACAAAGCACTGCTTTGATCTGTTTTACTTAGTACGGTTCTGTTAAGATTTCATGAAAAGGGGGAGGGTTCAGCTGCCTTAGAAGGGTCTCCTTGTTTGGCAGAAAAGGAAACAGACCAAGAGTAAGGAAAAGACTTACCTAAGGTCACACAGTCTGGTCCAGAAGCAGGGCCCCCTGTCAACGAGTACTAGGCCATGCCCACTATACCTCTTAAGTATTGAATACAAAATCTGATTTAAAAATTGAGTTGGATTAAGAGCATCCTTCCCTATGGGATCTTAACAGGGCTAGAACAGATCCTGGCTCCAGGATACTTTGGAGCTCAACCAGCCTAGCAAACCACCATTTTCTCCATCATATGACTTTCTTATGGGGCCTGAGCGTTCAACAGGCCCCAGATCTAGGCTTCTTTCTGTCAGAGGCACCACCCTCCTGCTTGCTCTGTTTTCTGGGGCAGCCTGAGAGTCCCTCAAGCCAGAGCCTGGGCTAGGAAAGCTGAAATTTATTACTTGCTCAACATGGCTTGACTCCCAAAGACTGGATCTGAGCTCTGAGCCTTTTGCCTACCCTTCCTGGGGTCTCGCAGCCCTTGTCTTTTTCCTGCTCGTTCCACCCCCTTCCTCCCAGGTGTTGGACCCCTTCAACGCTCACTTGCTGGCAGACATTCCTGTGGGCCCTCCCCCTTAGTCACCACTCCCCCTGAAACCACTACTGCTGCCTCAGACCTCCTGCCCAGAAGCTGAGCCCTCTGGTCCCTTAATTGTTCAGGTTGCTCTTTTCTGAACTCACTCCAATTGAGCTCCATAAATTGAAGATAATTGGACTGTCTCGCTCAGGTTATGAGCCCCTGGGGTGGTGTCTTCTGGGTCTGGTACAGCCATGCCCGGAAAGGGTGGGGGCCGAGGGGAGGGGCACAGAGGAGACCAGCCTAGGGGTCTGGCTCAGACCCCTGGGGAGAAAGCAGAGGGTCACAGTACAGACATTCCTCCACCCGCTAAGCTTTGCAGCCTCAATCCCCACTGCCTGCCCTAGTCCTCCCAGGCCAGTGACTGTGTGATGGTCCAACCCTTCTCCACCAACGATGTTGGCAGCAGTTGTCTGGTATATAAAATGGTTTTTCAAACACTGTCCAAGAAGTTCTAAAACTCTGGATAAAAGACCCTCCTTGGGGGACACCTGAGTGAGTCGCCAGTGAAGAGCTAGAAGCTTATAGGAGGAAACTGAGACTGAGAGTTCTGGGCAATTTGTTCCTCGGTGGACATGCTCCGTTCCATACAATAACACCTCCCCAGGGAAGTTGATGCTGCCGCCTATCTTGGAAGGTTGACTTGGCCACATCCAAGGTATCCAGGGAGATGGGGGTCACTGTTGCTCTAAGAGGTGGTTACAGCAAGGATTGAGGAGCTAAAACAGTAATGTTTTGCTCCACACTCATGACTCCCTCTCTGCCCACCATCTCATGATGTCACATTGTCGTGGTACCACAGTGGGCCAGGACACATCCTGGAGCAGCCCTTTGGCCATTCTCCCCTCGACATGGGAGGTGCTCACTCGCCACCACCACCAAGGTCATGCTCCACTGGCTCATCCCCTTGTGCTTCCCACTATGTCAAAAACTTCCCATCATGCCCATCAATACTCCTGAAGGCAGGAGAACCCACATCATACCCTCAGAGCCTGACACAAAGTAAATGTCTGTTGAATAAATGAATGTGAATGAGTTAATGAATGCAGTAATTATGGTCTGAATTCTTCCATGCTTTACACCTCGACAGAATCTACTTCCTTCCTTCCCTTGAACGTCTAACATCATAGCATTCCCTCACAGGAAGTGATAAGGGGACATATATTGTCTGTCCTCTTGCCTCCAGTTGGGACTGTATCCAAATGCTCTGAAGTGGAGGGTTTTTTAGGACTTCCAAGGCTGAAAGGGAAGCAGCTGGGCTGTAGTTGAAAGAGCACTCAAACTCGGAATCAGAAGTCCTGTTGTGAGATCTGTTCTTGCACTCACTAGCTAGTACCTAAACTGCAAGAGAGGAAATGAGGCTGGAAAGTAGGAATAGGTTTTGTATATCACTTTGGAGAGAATTTGGACCTCCATTCATTCAACAAAACTTTACTGAATATCTAATTGCTCTGGCTGCTGGGTGAAGCAATCACTGAGGAGCAAGGCTATAGGCAAGGGGACAAGTTAGGAAGCTGTATCACTAGTTATGGTGAGATATGAAGACCTGAATGAAGGCAGTAGCAATGGAGAGCAGTAGACACATTGGACAGCTATTTAGGAAGTAGAATCAATAGGACTTGATGATTAACTGGATGTGAGCATTGAGAGAGAGAGGACAGTCTAGATAGTTACACCAGGGTTTCTGTTGTGAGAGACTTAGTGGATAATAGCGTCACCACTAAAGATGAGAAACAACGGGCTCTGGTTTCATAGTTTGATGGAAGAGGATTCAGGAGAGTAAAGAGCTTGTTTGGGACATATAAAATACTAGGAGGAGGAAGAAGGGAGATCCAATAGACAATTGGATATATAGGTCTAGAGCTCAGCCAAGAGGCTTGACTGGACTGAGAGTTTGAGGACTCCTTGGTATGAAGCTAGCTAGGGAGAAGGTATAGAGAGAGGCAATGAGGATTAAGGACAGGACCTTCAAATCTGCCGAATTTTAAAATACATATAAAAGACTATATATGGGGGGGGATAAATTAGGAGTTTGGGATTAACAGATACACACTATTATGTATAAAATAGATAAACAACAAGTACTTATAACACAGAGAACTATATTCAATGTCTTATAATAACCTATAATGGAAGAGAATCTGAAAAAGAATACACACACACACACACACACACACACACATGCATACATATATATATAGAACTGAATCACTTTGCTGTACACCTGAAACTAGCACAACATTGTAAATCAACTATACTTCCATTTAAAAAAGACTATGGGGCTTCCCTGGTGGTGCAGTGGTTGAGAGTCCGCCTGCCGATGCAGAGGACATGGGTTCGTGCCCCAGTCCGGGAGGATCCCACGTGCCGTGGAGCGGCTGGGCCCGTGAGCCCTGGCCGCTGAGCCTACGTGTCCGGAGCCTGTGCTCCGCAACGGGAGAGGCCGCAATAGTGAGAGGCCCGCGTACCGCAAAAAACAAACAAACAAACAAAAGACTATGGATGATGCGGCAATGAAGACTGAGAAGAAGCAGTCAGTCAGAGAGGTAGGAGGTGAGCCATGGTAGGGGAGAATCATGAGACCCAAGGTAGGTTTTCAAAAGGCAGAAGTAGTTAACACAGATGGTGTAGAGAAGAGTTCCAATCAAAGAAAGATTGCAAATGTCCCTGTGGCTTCTGCCTTGACCGTTGCCCATGCAGTTAGCGTAGTAGCAGAAGCCTGGTAGCTGTGGTTTGAGAAGTAACTGAGAGGTGAGGAAATGGAGACAGTGAATTAAACTGCTCTTTCAAGAAGCTTAGCTCAGACCAAACACATGAAGGTAGTAGCTGAAGGAAAATACAAGCTCAAGAGAGAGTTTTTAGAAGATGAGAGAGACTTGATGTGTGTGTGTGTGTGTGTGTGTGTGTGTGTGTGCGTGTGTGTGTGTAGTCTCAAGGGAAGAAGCCAGCAGAGATTGAAGAGTCAATAAAGAAGGAGGCATGATGATTGGGTCCAGAACACGAAAAGAAGAATTAACCTTGTGCAGGAAAAGGAACACTCCTCTGAGAGCAAAAGGAAAGAGAAAAGAACACCAGGAGATGCAAAAAAGCTTGTAGTTCTGGAAGGGGAGCTTACACCTATGGCCTCTATTCAAAAAAGGGGCAAAGGTTTAGAATTGTGGCCAAGGGAAATGGGAGAGAGAGTTGAATAGAAATCAAAGGATCAACAGTGTTCAGAAAACAACTAAAATTAGAACTCACACATTTGTAGTGGTACCCATTTGACTGACATCCAATTCTTCTCCAGAAGTTCTGGCAGAAGAACAGATGAGGCAGATTTTCCAGTTGAATCAGGGCTTGGGATTTGTAAGGTAAGTGTAATAGATAGGCAAGAGAGCTTGGGTAGTGAAGTTATACTGGTGAGAATGATCAGTCGTGGAAGCCAGTATGTGTAGGGAAAGAAGCAAGGATGGGGGATTGCTAATAAACTAGGAGAATGGTGGGTTTAAGGGTCAGAAGTTGTAATGAGATGGAAGAGGTATGGGAGTAGGGAAGCGTGAGAGCTGCAAGATTGTAATGGGACTCTTGGGATGACAGAATTCAGAGGTAGTGAGATTCTAGGTGATGCCAAGGTCAGGATATGACCATGAAATTCCTTTCTGAAGTGTAGTGGAAATGAAAGTCATAGAATTGAGGATGTCGAGGATCTGTGAGGCCAGAGCAGTAGTCCTCAATCCTGGCTTGCAATGGAAATCTTAATCTTCACAGCAATCCTGGCACACTAAAATCACCTGGGGGCTAAAAAAAAAAAAAAAAAAAAAAAAACTATGCTAAAGCCACATCCACAGACATTCAGATTCAATTGGTTTGGGTTGGTCCCAGGCATCGGTATTTTTTAAGTTTTCCAAGTGAATGCAGGTTGAGAACCACTGGGCTACATAAACAGGTGAATCATCCACATGGATTTTGAAATCAGCCAGTGTGACAACAGGAGTTGGAATGAGGAAGGAATATATAAACCAGAGAGAATCAAAATACTCTAAGAATGTGGGAAACTGGATAACAGCGATGGTGGAGGGAGGAGGATAGAGAGTGATAATATCAGATGGAAAGAGTATTGAAGGAGGAAGAGGTTTTACGCAATAGTGGGGGCCAGTGGTCTGGAAGCAGCTGTAGGGATTTAAGTGATGCTGACCCTACTTGGAGGCAATGTGCTGGTGGGATGTGGGAGGAGGAGCTGAGTTGTAGAGAAAGCACTGTGCCCACAAAGAGCCTGGTTTCAGGAGTTAGTGCAGGAGGTACAGGGTGCACTTTGAGAAGAGGTTGAGCGTGTAGGGGAGTTTGCTTACCTTAGAGTGGCATTTGCAGAGCACACATTGGAATCAGAGCTGACACACTGCTCGGCTCCAGGGATGCCATTCGCATTGGGAATGATGGGCTTGGTAAGGAAGAAAGTCCAGAGCAGTATGGGAGAGAATAAAAGAATGTGACCAGATGAGACTTCTGTGATCCTTCTCACTCTTCTTGCTTTAAGTTTTGCTTTGTTTGTTGGTTTGTTTTTGGCTTCATGAAGGACTGATAAACAAACAGCTTTTGGACCCCACTCATTTCAGGTGGGTCTCTTCTAATGGCCTTCCCCTTACATTTCTCAATGCATCTTTTTTCTTGAATTGTTCTCAACCTTCTTGGACACTTACTCCTTACAATTTCCTGGTGGGCCCCAGCTTGAAAGAACACCATTGTGACCTGATTTCACCACATCACCTTGCATTCAAAGGTCAGAGAGTCAACCCAGTCCCTCTACAGTCGTGGCTGGTCTGCAGTTTCAGAAAGGCTGTTGAGTCTTTTACCACAAGGCTCCCATTGGGCATTCTCTTCTTCAGACCTGATTCTTTCAGGCAAAAGAGTTGTGGTAGATGTCTCCAAGACAAGGGCAGAGGGACAAAAGGAGTCCCATGGCTAAAAGATGTCACAGCTAAAAGAAGTTTCACCTTTGGGCCCCAAACACTGACAATTAGCTGACTAGAATGCTTATTAGCTGAATAGAGCAGAGACAGAATACTGACTCTGGTAAAAGTTAGAAAATAGATTGCAAGAGAGTGGGCATTTCCTACGTTAATTGGGCCTAGGAAAAGCTTCTGCTCTGAGTTGGCTAATCCAAGCTCTATGTTCAAAGAAAAGGCTCATGTAATAGTGCCCTTCTCCCATCCCATGCTTCGCCTCATCGTCATAGCTGTTTAGTGCAGAGTGAAAGCACCCAGGCTTAACTCTGAGAAGGAGCAGCCAAATCATATTTTTCTTGGGTCCTGGCATCACACATGCACGCTTACCTACCTTCAGCTCCCTCTAGAACTTTCCAAGCCAGCCAAACCTCACCCAGACAAGACACTAAGGCTAGATAGTCTTTCTCAAACCCAGGGGGAGAAAAAAATCAGTGTGAATGGATGTTCCCAGCATGTGATAGACAGATTTGTAGGATGACCCCTCCCCACTAGTGATCCATATAGTCCCCTCCCCTTGAGTGTAGGTGGGACTATTAAATATGATAGGCTATGCTACTATATTTTAAAAAGAATGTTCCAGATGTTATTAAGGTCCATAATCAGTTGACTTTGAGTCAATCAAAAGGGAGATTATTCTGAGCGCTGACTGAATCAGGTGAGCCCTTAAAGGAGACAAGAAGTGTTTTCAGCAAACAATGCTGCTGCATTTGGATATCCATAGTCACAAAAAAAAAAATTAAACTTGATGTAAACTTTGTACCTTATATAAAAATTAACTCAAATTGGATCATAGATATAAATATAAAATGTAAAGCTATAAAACTTTTAGAAGAAAACATAGGAGAAAATCTTTGGGACCTAGGAATTGGTGAAGTGTTCTTAGATTTGACATGAAAAGCCTGACCCATAAAAGAAAAAAAATTAATAAAATTAATGTCATCAAAATTAAAAACTTTTGCTCTGTGAAAGATCTTGTTAAGAAAAAGAAAAGAAAGCTACAGACTGGGAGAAAATATTTGCAACCATGTATCTGATAAAGGACAGGTATCTAGAATGTATAAAGAACTCTCAAAACTCAATGGTAAAAAACCATCCAATCAGAAAATAAGCAAAAGGTATGAAGAGATATTTCCATGAAGAGAATATACAGATAGTAAATAAGCACATGAAAAAATGTTCAACATCAGTAGCCATTAGGGAATTGCTAATTAAAGCCACCTATCCAAAAGGCTAAAATAAACAACAACAACAACAACTTTTTAAAAAGTGACAACACCAAACGCTGGTGAGGAGGTGAGAAACTGGATCACTCATATACTGCTGGTATTGATAGAAATGTAAGATAATGTAGCCACTTTCGAAAAGAGTATGGTAGTTTCTTTAAAAACTATACGTATGCTCACCAAGTAACTCAGCAGTTGTACTCTTATATTTATTCCAAGAAAATGAAAACCTATGTTGACACAAAAATCTGCACATAATTGTTCCTAACAGCTTTATTTGTAATAGCCAGAACTGAAAACAACCAAGATGTCCCTCACAGGTGAGCGGTTAAACAAACTGTGGTACATCCAGACCGTGGAATACTACTCAGCAATAAAAAGGGACAAACAATAGATACATGCAAAAGCTTAGATGGATCATAAGGGTATTATGCTGAGTGAAAAAAAAAAAAACAGTCTCAAAAGGTCACATACTGTTTGTTGTATAACATTCTCAAAATGACAAAATTATAGAGTTGGGAAGCAGATTAATAGTTGCCAGGAGTTAGAGATAGTGGGAGGGAAAGGGGTGGGCATGACCATAAAGGAGTAGTAGGAGGGAGACTTTTGAAGTGATGAAATAGTTCTGAATCTTGACTGCAGTGGTGGTTACACAAATTTGTACATGCAATAAAATGGCATAGAACTATATGCATACGTCGCACCAATGTCAGTTGCCTGGATTGGACATTGTACTGTAATTATTTAAGCTGTAACCACTGAGGAACACTGGATAGGGATACATGGGACTTCTCTGTACTATATTTACAACTTCCTGCAATTTTATAACTATTTGCAAGTAAACAGTTAAAAATGAGAGAGGGAGAGACAGAGACAGAGAGGGCCAAACAGATGCTCTTTTTTGGCCTTGTAGAAGTAAAACACCATGTTATGAACTGCCTTATAGAAAGGGCCATGTAGTAAGGACCTGAGGGTGGCCTCTAGGAGCTGAGAGTAATCCCCAGCCAACAGCCAGCAAGAAAATGGAGACTTAAGTCCTACAGTCACAAGGAACTAAATTCTGCCAACAACTAGTGAGCTTGGTAGAGAACTCCAAGCTTTAGAGGAGATTGCAGCCTTGTGGACACCTTGATTTCAACCTAGCGAAACCCTGAGCAGATGACTCAGCTAAGCTTTGCCCAGATTTCTGATGCATAGAAACCATGAGATAATAAATTTGTTGTTGTTTTAAGCCGCTAAGTTTGTGGTAATTTGTTACCCAGCAAAAGATAACTAAGGTAGAGCCCCGAGGGTGAGATGCCATTGAACAACTGGGAGTTTTTCTTCTAGGGGCCACAGCTGAGACCTATACACTCTGACAAAAGAGATCAGCAACATCAGTGGGGAGGGGCCAATCTTGGAGTTGAAACAGATGCTCATGGTCTTTCCCAAAAAATATGGTTTTTCAGTTTAGAGTCTTGAACTGCCTCCAAACCAACCCAGCTCTGCTGGCTGCTTGACCCTGCAGTCTGCTGTCACATCCCAAATATGCTGTTCGCAGTCACAAATGAATTGCACATTGATGGCACCATGAACTTGCCCTGCTTCTTGCTGCAGATTTTCAGCTGGAGCTAATTCCTCTTGCAGCCTTCCTGGCCCAGCCTGGGGAGGTGGCCTCACACCCAGGGCCCCAGCTGCCTGAGCAGCCTTATCTAGTTCACAGGCAGCTGCATCAAGCCAACCTGAGGCTCAGAAACTGGCTCCTTTCCCCTTCCTTCTTGGCCCCAGAGCCAGGGCCAGGAAGACACCAAAGCTGGCTCTCAGTGTATACCAGAAAGGTCAAAGTCATAGAGTGGGATTGCACAAGTGGGCTGGGAGCTTTCTTTCGATCTTGCCACTGAATATCACGGTCACTGTCTCACTCTACTCAGGCTACCATAAAAGAATACCACAGACTGAGTGGCTTAAACAACAGAAATTTATTTTCCCACAGTTCTGGAAGCTGGGAAGTCCAAGATCAAGGTGCCAGCGGATTTGGTTCCTGGAAAGGGCTCTCTTTCTGGCTTGCAGACAGCTGCCCTTCTCATTATGGCCTCACATGGCAGAGAGAGGGGTGCGGGGGGAGAAAGGAAAGAGAGAAAGAGCTCTGGGGTCATCTCCTCTTCTTATAAGGACACCAGCCTGTGGGATTAGGGCCCCACCCTTATGACCTCATTTAACCTTTATTACCTCTACACAGGCTCTACCTCCAAATACAGTTGCATTGGTGGTTAAGGCTTCAACATATGAATTTTGGGGAGACACAACATTCAGTCCTTAACAGTCACCTTCTGCTGTGCTGCCAGCATTCACAAATACTGTTCGACTACAGGTGGGCAAGGTGGGAGAGGAGTGGGGGCAAGAGCCATCTGATCATGCCCTCATAGGCTTGACCAATCTCACTTCAAGTATTGGAAGGTGGTATGTATAGTGGAAAGAGCATGGACTTTGGTGTCAGGCATGTGTTTCCTCTTACTGGTTGTGAGACTTTGGGAGAATCATTTAAATACGCTGAGCCTGTTTCCTCATCTGTCAAATGGAGACTGTAATATATATTTCTCATGGGTGTTGTGAGGGTTAAATGAAATAATGCATGTAAAAGCACCTATCAGCACCTAGCACATAGTGAGTGGGTATTCAATAAATATTAGTGCCCTTCCTCACTGGATCTCTCAGCCCATTCGCAACACCATCCACTTTTACCAGGTCCAATACATGCTCTGACTACTACACACACTGATCTGTTTGTTCTGGGTAGAAGACAGCAGTACTCAGCATCCCTGAATTGGAGGCTGTGGTAGGTAGAATTTCTAAGAATGGCCCCCAGGATTCCATGTCCTCATTCTCAGAACCTGTACGTGTGATAAGATATTACTCCCATGCTTGTGTTATGTTATATAGCCTAGTTGACCTTAAAAAATGGGAGATTGAGTGGTAGATCATTCAGCCTTAAAAAGGAAGGAAATTCTGATACATGCTACAACATGGATAAATCTTGAAGACATTATGCTACGTGAAATAAGCCAGTCACACACGAAAAAGTATTGCATAATTTCATTTATATGAGGTACCTAGAATAGTCAAATTCATAGAGAAAGAAAGTAGAATAGTGGTTTCCAGGGGCTGGAGGAGGAAGGAATGGATTATTGTTTAATGGATATAGAGTTTCAGTTTGGGGTTTTGCAGATGATTAGTGGTGATGGGTGCACAACAATACAAATGTATTCAATGATACTGAATTGTACACTTAAAAATGGTTAAAATGGTATATTTTATGTTATGTGTATTTTACCGTAATAAAAAAGAGTTTTTTCTAGATGTGCCTAATCTAATCACAGGAACCCTTAAAAGCGGAGAACTTTTTTCCAGCTGGTGGCCGAAGAGAAGGCAGAAGGAAAAGTCAGAGTTGACACATTGTTGCTCGTTTGAAGACGGAGGGGGCACATGAGAAGAAATGCTGGTGACCTCTGTCAGAGCAGTGAGGGCCCCCAGCTGACAGCCGGCAAGGAAACAGGGCCTACAGCCACAAGGAAGTGGATTCTGCCAAAAACCTAAATCGACGTGGAAATGGATTCTTACTCAAGCTTCCAGATAAGAGCCTAAGCGAGCCGAAAACTTGATCTTGGTCTTATGAGACTCCGAGCAGAGAACCCAGTAGAACCCATCCGAACTTCTGACCTACAGAACTGTGAGCTAATAAATAGGTATTGTTTTAGTCTGCTTGGGGTTTTAGGCTTATGAGGAAGCACCATCCCATGCCCTAGAAGTTTGTTGCTATAAGCTTTACTCTTTTAGATATGTATGCACGCATTTTCCCAGCTATTTGTTGAGTGCCTCCTATGTGCCAGACACCTAGGCCTTGAGGATGCAGAAACAGCACATAGAGCTATGGAACTTACAGCCTAGCCCAAGGACAGTATTCCCTCCCTCTGGCCAAACGGGAGGCATGCTTTCTGATCTGTGCTCAAAATCCCCTTGGGCCCTCCTTGGGCACCTGAAGGCTTGGTGCCATTCCCTAGTGGTTGTGATGGGAGTGGCAGAAAGGTCCAGGCTGGGAAAGTCTCTCTGAGGCTCAGAGCCTGCACACCGCAATTCTGTACCATAGCATGTCTACATCCCTTAAGTAAGCTTGTGGAGGCTGGGCAGGGGTCTCAGCATACTGGGCTTCTGAAAGAGTAAGCGTAGGGAGAGGAGGTAAAGTCAGCATTCCCTGAGGCCATTTTCAAGGTTCATAGTGGGTATTTGGAAAGGAGACCCAGAGAGGGAGGCGCAAGGTGGGAAATGTGCTTGAGGGCGATTGGGAAAGTGGCTGGGAGCAGGGAAAGACTGGCAAGAGACAGCAGAAGTGCACACAAGCGAGATGGGCAGGAGTCCAAGCTTGAGAAGAAAAAAAAAGTTGGAGTGCGATCCCGAGAGGAGAAGGCAGGGAGAAAGGGGGCAACAGTGGGGAGAGGCCCAGGCCTGGCCAAGCTCAGAGCTTCCCTCAGAAACTGAGAGGCTGGGTGGGGTCTATGCTTTGGAGACCCAATCCCTCTTCCATGCTGGGAAAAGCAGGGGCCTAAGCTTTGGGGGAAGTGCCGGGGGGGTGGGGCTGGGGACAGCTCAACTTTCCAACCCCTTTAGCAGCCCTTACTGACTCACTGGTAATCGGTTTATGTGTTTATTTGCAAGATTGGTTTCTGCTTCACTGAGGGGAAGCTTGGCTCCCTGCCCTCAGGCCCCCAGTTCTGACTTAAACTCCTCTACAGGGCAAGCTGCCTGCTCCCTGGCCCATTTGGCTGACTTTCCCCTGCCCTCTCTGTTCCTTTGGCCCCTGACTGGGAGACAAGGAAATTCTGGGGTGTTGGTCCTCTGGGACAGGCCAGGGCTCTGGTTCCTTACAGACCCAGACATCTGGGGTGGGAGTGGGGCAGGTCTGGGCAGAAACTCAGGCTGTGTAGGAACCCTGAGAACATCGAACTGAAATCCTGCCCAGGGAAATCTGCAGCTGTCCAACAAGAGCTTCACTTTAATACATGTGGTAATTTTTTTTGTTGTGCTTCTTCAGACTGCAACAGCTGCAGTGGGAGAGGCCCTAAAGGGGGCAAAGAGGCTGGAGCCGGGTGGCAGGGTGGGGAGAAGGTAAAGGCTGGGTTGCCACCAAAGGCCAGAGCCTAATGTAGGGAAAAGGGAGAGGTGCAGGCAGTTGGCGTATAAGAGAAGAAGTCCTCAGGAATGCAGAACTGTGTCTGGAGGGAGAGAGGACAGGGAGGTGCAATGGCAGCCAAGGGGTGGGGTGAAGTTCTGATTAGGGTGGGACATGGTGTGGATGATGGAGGCGGGGAAGAGGAGGGAGGGCAGGAGAGAATCACCCTTTTATTGTTTATGAAGATGGTCTATTACCATAACTCAGCATGTGAAGTATTTTTCTACTGCAAAACTGGAGAGAGAAAATTCTGGAAGGTCATTCCCAAGGATTGGAGAGGGGCACCTGAATGAATCATCAGAGAAACCCTGGGGAAGTAGGTGGAGATTATAACCTGAACTGGGAAAGGCCTGATGATTCATTGCGCTCGAGACCTGCCAATCCTCTCTCCTCTGCCAACGGACTAAGAACTGGAGGCATTTCTCAGGCGAGACACTGAAACTCAGTGAGTGCTGTAATAGGGGGAGGGGAGTGAGTTTTGAAATGGGAAGAGACAGAGAGTCTGCTACTGACCTTTGAAGGGGCCTGACCTGAGTCATAGAACTAGAAAGGACCTCGTGATCATCTGATCCAACCTCTTAATTTTACACTTACAGAACTGGAGCTCAGAGAAAGAAAGTGATGTGGCCAAGGTCACAAAGTTGTGTTAGTGAACTGGGCAGATGGACGGGCTTCAGAAAGAAACCACATAGGCCACTAGAGAGAACAGCCCCAGGTGTTAGCCTAGATAAGGTCTGCAAATACTTGGTGCCACTTAACCACTGCAAATACAGCTGGCCCTCCATGTTGGCAGATACTGCATCTGAGGATTCAACCAACCATAGATTGAAAATATATGTTTTAAATTTTTCAGAAAGTTCCAAAAGGCAAAAGCTGAATTTGCCTTGCTCTGGCAACTATTTCCATAGCATTTACATTGTATGTACAGCTATTTTCATAGTATTTCTATGGTATTAGGTATTATAAGTAATCTAGAGATGATTTAAAGTATATGGGAGGATATGCATAGGTTATATGCAAATACTACACCATTTTACATAAGAAACTTGAGCATCCATGGATTTTGCTATTCATGGGGGTCCTGAAACCAATTCCTCATGGATACAGAGGGACGATTGTATATAGTGCCTTATACCCATTCCTGTGCCTATGGTGGACAGTACTAATTGGTCACTGCACCCCAACTTCAGTGCTGACTCAACCTCAAAATCCGTCTTAAACTGAGCACTCTAGGCAGCACTGACACGGAAATGAAAGCAATTTGTAATTTCAGGCCTAGAATAGCAGCTGTATGTCACAAAAGGGTAGAAGTAGTTCTAACGTCTAATCGGTTAGATGTCATTATCTAAGGCTCTTTGGTTGCAAGCAACAAAAGGAAGAGTTGCCCTCAGGAGGGGAAGAAACCAGGACGTCTCTGTAGACCTAAACAGTAGAAGTTTGTGACCCTTCCTCACAAGAGCACTGCCACTCATGAGACTCAGCTCCGATGACTGGCACCCAAGCTTTGTTGCTTTGAGTCTCCCATTATCAAACTCCCCAGAGAGTGAAGTTGATTGGACCAAGTTGGAACAAATTTTTAAACCCTGGAACAATAAGTGATGGAGGGAAGACAGGGTCATATAGCATAGGGCAGACTTGACTATTAGGCCTGTGAATTGGGGCATACCCAGAGATGCTTTCAGCTGCAATTAATAGAAAACACATCAGAAGTGACTTAAGCTAGGAGGAAAATTCATTGTTTTACCAATATCATGTCTAGGAATATGGAGTTCTGGGATTGGTTAATTCACCATCAAGGACCCAGCATATTTCCATCTGTTAGCAAAAAAAAAAAAAGTGGAGAAATAGCTATTGTCTAGACAATCAGCAGTGACTGTCACAAGCATGTTGCTGTGAGCCAAATCACCACCCCAAGAGGTGTCTACCCTAGATATGCTTCAGGAAAACCAAAAGGGACCAAGAGAAACAGGATGGGGTGAAGGTAGGCTTTTCAGAGACCAGAGCCATAGAGGTCTCTAAGAGGAGTTACAGAAACCCCTGCAAGGCCCCCTGAAGTGCAAAAAAGACCTCTTGAGAGCTAGATGAGTAAGTGCTTTCTTCATACATGGGACCAGGAACCAGGGTAGTTCTCTCAGGGGCCAGCAAAGCTACTCAGGACAAGTATAAAGTTTCCTAGGACCAGGAGATAATCTGGAAATGTTCCCACCTCACCCCCTGTCCAAAGTTAAATTAACAAAGCAGGTTCTGGAAAGGACGGAGAATCCCATCAGCCCTAATGGTGGCACCAACCCAAACTTTCCAGGCAATGAGTCTGAGTAGCGTGGTTGAGACAGGATTGAGGCCAAGACTAGGAATAGGGATTGAGTGCCCTATAAACTGTGCCAGCCAAGCCCATCAGTTGAAAGATCTGAGTTCCATTAGGAAAAGGAATGTCTTCTATAAACTCATTTATTTCTAGGGTTCTGGAATTTTAAAAAATTTGTGTGTTCCCCTCAATTTCTGAAAAAGATTTCTTTTGCAAACTCCCATCTGATCTCAGATCAGTTCAAGTGAAAAGGCATTTGGCCACAGACAGGTCAAGACAGCTAGAAAGATGATCAAGCTCCCAAACAGGAGGAATGGAGGTGGCTGTGATCAGCCACTTGAGGTCTTGGGATGAGAAGATGAAACCGAGGTAGATCGAGAGGTACCATTTCTATGAGATTAAGGTCCTTTCCGGACATTTCCCTCATGGAAAGGGGATGTACATGACTGTGGTCTGTAGATAGAACACTATTTGAGGGCTTTGGGCCTGAAGGCATGAGAGAGCTGATGAGGATTCAGGTTGGGGCCCTTCTGAGGAAAGACTATCCCCTAGGGAGTTTCAGTTCTTTACTCTTTTTCACCTTTGCCTCTACCTTGAAGATATATGTGAATGTGCATGTTCCCAAATCTCAGAGCCCCAGTTTTCTCATTTTTAAGTTAGAGATACCAAGTAGGGAATGCTGCAAGGATTAAATGAGATACAATGCCAAGTGTTTAACATTCTTGGCCCAGAGCAGGTGGTCAGGGAGTCGATAAAATCAATAAGACATACTTTCTTTTTTCCTTACTTCAGTGTGTATGTATGTATGTGTGTGTGTGTATCTTTGTGCCAGACACTGGATACTCTGCTAGGGGCTGGGTATTCAGAGATGAAATTATACAGTCCCCCTGCCCTCGAGTATCTTGAAGTCTAGAAAAGAAGAGAGTTAAGGAAACATCATTTACAATGAAGTCTCTAGTAAGGGTATATATGCATAGGCTCAGTGGTAATATGGAGAAAGTGAAGCCAGAGTCTACTTGAGGAATTCAGGGAGGGCTTTACAGAGGAGGTAGCATTTAATCTGGGCTCTGAGGGATGAGTAGGAATTTGGATGAAGAGAGAAAACTTGTGTGTTATGAGGAGTCCACATTCCAGGGTCGAGTTGGGACAGATTGCTCAAAGGATGGGAACTTTGAGTTAGGGACACCAAGAGGCAACGAAGAAAGAAGAGATTGGAGAAATGAGTTTAGCTGGAGCTTCCAGGAAGGAGACAAAGTCCCAGTAAGAGAACAATGGAGAAGCCACCCCAGGAGAAAGAGACAGAATTTGGACTGGACTCATAGCACTTTCAGCATAATATCACAAAATATTTGCTGAGGTGCTTGTCTTACCACCAGACTGAGCACAGGGCCCTCGTCTGATTGTTCTGAGCATGTGCCCTGATGCCTGACAATGTCTGCAGACTGAATGAAAGGTTGGATGAATGGATGACTGAATGAGAAGAAGAGGTGTATTAACATGGTAGACAGCTTAGGAAAACATCCAAAAGAAGAAAAAAGTTCTTTGTGCAGAGATGCTTATTACAGCATCATCTGTAATGGTGAAAAATTGGAAATACTTAAGTAAATGATGGTGCATCCACTCAATGGAATATTATGTGGCCATTAAAATGACGATTATAAAGACACTGTAGCAACACAGCAAATGATTATGATATAATGTTAAGTGACACAAGCAGATGAAATTGCATCTATGCCGTGATTATAAGTATGTAAAAATGATGTATGCATACGGCCAAGCCCTGGAAAGGGGAGCATAAAAATGAAAACAGGTGACTCATGGGGTGGCAGGATGATCAATGAATTATTTTTTCTTTTCTTTTGATTTGTGTTGATGTCATTTATGCCTTTACAAAGGAAAAAAATTAAGTTGATAGGTGGCAAACTGAACCATGACCTTGAAAATTGAACAGAAAGGCCTGGTGCCAGAAATGGGAATCCCCACAAAATGATGTTGCCAAGGTGAAAGAAGGCTAAGGCTGGAGCTGAGGCTGCAGGCGTAGAAAGGAAGGGGTGAGTTAGGGAGATGTATGCAGTAATTGTCTGCAAATATGTGACCTGGGCAGGTTGTACCTGTGCTGGAAGCAAGAGAGTAGGGAATTTGAAATAAGAAAACCAAAGTTCTGCTGCTTACTGTGTGATCTTTTGGGCAAGTTTATGAACCTCTGAGCCTCAGTTTGGTAATCTGTAAAATGGAGCTAAAGATCGTTAATTCACAGGGTTGTTTTGAGGATTAAGTGGAAGAGAATGCATATGAAAGCCCTTTGTAAATGACAAAGCCTATACAGCTATAAACAGCTGTTACCATTCTCATCATCATTATAGTTATTATGTCTCCCAACTTGGCTTGAAACTCCATCCATAAGAGATTTATTTCAATAACAAGCACATACTTCTGTAATAATCTGAAGGAGGAGCTATCAGTCATTCAAGAGTCAATGGAGCCTAGCTCGTGGTTGTCAACTCTGGCTGCTATTAGAATCACATGGGGAGATGTTATTAATTGATGCCCAAGCCACACGCCTAAGCCATTAAGGCAGAATCTCTGGAGATGGAAGCCAGGCAGGGGTATTTTTTAAAGCTGCAACCTGGGACTTCCCTGGCGGTCCAGTGGTTAAGGCTCTGCACTTCTAATGGAGGGGATGCAGGTTCGATCCCTTGATCAGGGAACTAAGATCCCGCGTGCTGTGCAGTGCGGCCAAAAGAAAAACAAGGCTCCCAAACTGCAGCTGGGATTAAGAGCTATTGGCAAGTGGGCCCTGAAGCCGGGCAGCCCTGACTTCAAAATCCAGGTTAAATTTTGTCTCCTCCTCTCATAGACATAGAGAACAGACATGTGGTTGCCAAGGGGAAGGGGGCTTGGGGGAGGGGGCTTGGGGGGAAGGCTGGAATGGGAGTTTGGGTTTAGCAGATGCAAACTAATATATATAGAATGGATAAATAACAAGGTCCTACTGTATAGCACAGGGAACTATATTCAGCATCCTGTGATAAACCATAATGAAAAGAATATAAAAAGAATGTATATATACATGTGTAATTGAATCTGCTGTACAGCAGAAATTACATTGTAAATCAGCTATACTTCAATAAAAAAATTTATCTCCTCCACTTACTAAGTGTGTGATCTTATTACATACTGTAAACCTCACTTCCCTTATTTTGAAATACAAACAATGGTACCTACATCATAGGGTAGTGGTGAGGATTAAAGGAGTTAATACGTGTGAACAACTTTAGCACAATGCCTGGCCCACAGTAAGTGCGATGTGGTGTTCACTAGTTTTGTTGTTATTTGTAGGCTCTGCTCCAACCTCATCCTGAGGGACCTGTCTTGACCTTAGCAGAGGAAAGAGAAGGTGCAGCATGGAGTCTGCTTTATCACCAGCTTTGCTCTGACTTTCTAACTCCAAGCCCCCAGTGGCTGGTCTCTTTGCTCAGATGTTCTAATACCTTGAGCTTGAATCCCTGACACACGACTTTTACAGCTGGCCCTCTTTAATGAAAATTGGCTTCCCCTAGAGATCTCAAATGCCCATTTCTCTCTTCAACCTCCAGGCCTACCATGTGCTATGGACTAGTCTTGGTTGTTGCTTGAATAATAAGCCTGTCAATTAGGCCAGATTCCACCTGCCCACTTTCACCTAAGCCTTGCCCAGTTGGGTCCCACCCAACCCAAATCTTGCTTCTGAAGCATTTCTGAAAACTCACCAGATTTGTATACTCTCTGTCTTTCTGGAACAAAGGACAGACATAGTCACCCCAGATTTCTTACCTAATGGGCAGGTGAGAAGGTAGTAGAAAGAGGCTGGGCATCTCTCTTGAGTGTGTACAATCTACATTGGTGACAGGCATCTGTAATAACTAAAACTGCCTGAATATTATTTGTACTCTGTATAAATTTCCCATGGCTGCTGTAACAAATTACCACAAACTTGGTGGCTTAAAACAACACACATTTGGGGGACTTCCCTGGTGGTCCAGTGGTTAAGACTTCATGCTCCCAATGCAGGGGACCCAGGTTCAATCCCTGGTCAGGGAACTAGATCCTGCATGCCGCAACTAACACCCAGCACAGCCAAATAAATAAATACTTTTTTAAAAAAACACATTTTTTACAGTTCTGTAGGTCAGAAGTCCAAAATCAGTCTCCCTGGGCTGAACTCAAGGTGTCAGTAGGGCCACACTCCCTCTGGAGGCTCTAGGGGGTGAATCCAGTCCTTTCCTCTTCCAACTTCTGGTGGCTGCCAGCACTCCTTGGATTGTGGCCGCATCACTCCAATCTCTGCTTCCTTGGTCATATTGCCTTGACAATGTTCTCTCTGACTCTCTCTTATAAGGACACATGTGATTGCATTTAGGGCCCACTCAGACAATCCAGGATAATCTCCCCACCTCAAGATCCTTATATTTACCACAGCTGCAATATCCTTTTCTGCCATATAAGCTAGCATTCACAGGTTCAGGGGATTCCAACGCGGATAACATTTGGGGGCCATTATTCAGCCTACCACACACTCCAAGGTGTTTTCTCCTTAAATTCCCCTCAAGCCCTCCTCCTGGTTCCCTCCTGCCTGAGAAATGAAGCCATTCAAGCTTCACGGATTTTGTTTGTGTCTTTTCTGTGTGTGTTTATGGTCTGTTTGCTGTCTGTTATTCATTTGAATGGCGATTGCAGGACCCTGAGCACCCAGTGGCATGGGAATTTTAGCATTCTTATGAGAGATTCCCCTCCTTTGGCTGTATGGATCTGGGCCTCACTGGAGCAGGCCCTAAAGGGGCTTAATATTTTGTTTCTCTGGAGAGATTGGATCATTGCTGGCCTGGAGCTTCCTGCCCCTGCCTGAGTCCCATACCCTACCTTTCTGATTCAGTTCCTTCCTGTTAGTACCTACTCCTTAGACATAGCCCAGTAGCCCACTCTGTGCCATGGCTTCTGTGTTGGAGATATTATATCAATAATAGCAGGGGAGAGAGAAAAGCCTGATTCCAATGCAGCATTCTGAGTGTGATACTAAGAATCCTAAGGTGTTAAGACCCCACCGAGAAGGGCCCCTGACACAGATGGGAGTTGTGTCCAGGTGGTCAGGAATCCCTGAACTGCCTCTAATAGAATGGCTATCTCAGTTGCCCTAAATCTCCCTGCCCCAAGATGCTCTAGGGCATAGTACAGGTACGGCAGTTCGTGCACTTGGAGTCCTGGCTTTCTCATTAGATTGCTACGTGGCTTTGCCAGGTTACTCTAATCTTCTGAGCCTCAGTTTCTTCTTGTGCTAAAATTGAGAAGGAAATTACATTAATAATAGAACTCATATTAATAATAGTTATATTAATAACTATTATATCATAATGGTAATAACTCATATCATCATAACTCATATCATAATAGCTATATTAACGGGTTGTTGTGAGGATTTGGAGAACAGGATATGTGAAGGGCTTTATAAAATATAAAGCACCATAACCTGTTCTAGTGGTTATTCTTAGCTCACCAATCACTCAGTCTTTTCCTTCCTTGCCTGCTCTCCAGCTTCCTGCGGGCTATTTCATGCTAATCTTCTGTTTTAGCTAATTCAGTCCTGCTTCTTTCATTGTTCCATGACCCATTCCTTGCTCTACACACACAAGGGAACCATTTGTTTCTCACCTGTTGTTCTACTTCCAGTCAATCTCTTGCCAGTCATACATTAACAATTAGAAACAAGCCCATTTATAGAGAAGCACTACTTCAAAGGGGGTTGTTTATCAGCCTTCCAAATTTCTGCCCAGTCTAGAGGAGATTTCTCTACTGGATTCCAGCCACTCATGTGGTCAACCAATACTTACCGAGCACCTACTATGGACCAGGTACTGTGTTAAGCACTAGGCTTACAAGTGAGAATAAGACAGTCCTAGTCTCTGGCCTCAAGGGAGCTCACAGGCTTGTGGAGGGGTCAGACAAGCAAACGAGTGATTCAAGTTTAGTGTGAAGGTGCCATTAGAAGAAAGCACAAAGTTTTGGAGGAGCAGATGAAGGGGCAGCAGACTCAGTGGGTAGGTGTCCTCAAGAGAGGCCTCCCAGTATGGGACTAGTGGATGCAAACAATTATATATAGAATGTATAAACAACAAGGTCCTATTGTATAGCACAGGGAACTATATTCAGTATCCTGTGATAAACCACAATGGAAAAGAATATGAAAAAGAATATATATATATATATATATATATATATATATATATGTATGTATAACTGAGTCACTTTGCTGTACACCAGAAACTAACACAACATTGTAAATCAACTACACTTCAATAAAAAAGGAGAGGCCTTCCAGAGGGGATGATACTCCAGAAGGGTTGATATCTAAGCTGAGGCCTAAACGATAAGTAGAAATTCGGTGAGGTGGAGAAGGAATTTTCCAAGCAGAGGGAATGGCATCCATTCTGGACGAATTGAAAGGACTTTAGTGTGGCAGGAGCGTGGAGTGTGAGGAGGGGGCTGGCAGGTGGTGAGCATGGAGGAGGAGGCAAGAGAGAGAAGCAGCAGCCTGATCACATTGGTCCATATTCAAAGCCATGTTTTGACTTTACTTCCAGGGAAATAGGAAGCCATTGAAGAGTTTGCAAGAGTGGCACATCATATCTACATTTACAAAATCCTTCTCACAGTTTTATAGGGAACAGATTGGAAGAAAGCAAGAATTGGATGCAAGGGGACCAGTTGGGAGTCCCATGCAGGGATCCAGATGAGAGCATGTGGTGATCCAGATAGGGTGATGGCAGTGGGAATGGAGCAAGTTAGAGCAATGCCAGAGAGTTGTGGATTTTAGGATCGTCTGGATTTGCTTTGTGATTGATCAGATGTGGGCACCAAAGAGGAGGAAGGAGTCAGAGTTCCCAGATTTCTAGTCACCTGCGTGGACAGCAATGCCATGCGCTGGGATAGGGCACAGGTGCAGGGTGGAAGAAAATAGTTCGTTGAGTTTAGGATATGTTGATTTTAAAGTTTCTGTAAAACATCCAAACAGATCTGTGGATATGCAGAACGGAGGATCAGGCAAGAGAGAGGTGTGGCGTCAACTGACCAGGGCTGCTCCCTGGAGCCATGCGAGTGAATAGGATGGCCCATGGAGAGAGCCTAGAGGGAAATGAGGAGAGGAGCTGAGGACAAAACCCCTAGGAACCCCAGTCTTTAAGGAATAAGGCGAGGAATGGGAGCCCAGACTCTACCTCGTGGTAAATACATAATAACCATTGCCAAAGGAATCAAAGTAGACTGAGAAGAATTGGCTAGAGATAACTAACCTTCTTTGGGATGGAGAAAAAGAGGCACAAGGTTTCAGAAAGGAGGTGAAGCTTGAGCTAAATCATGAAGGATAACTAGGAATTCACCAGAAAGACAGGAGAGGAAAATTTCATTTCAAGAAGAGTAAAGAGCATGTTCAAAAGTTCAAAAACAAAGAAAGTCATGGCCTTTACACATGGAATCCTCCATATTCCACTTAGGTCTTTTTCCCTTATGATCCAGCTGTGTATCCTTAATAAATCTTAATATCCTTAATAAACTCCTGTAATAAATCTTAGCCATGAGTATGAAAAAGCAAAAGTGATGATATGCTCAGGGAAGATTTTCTGATTTACTATATAAGTGTCTTACTTTCCTTTTAGATCTGTATTCATGGCTCACTTCATAACTGAGGGAGCCTAGATTCAGGTGCTAAATACATTTCATGCTGCACTCCAACTGAATGGTAGGGACTACTTAGAGTGATGTGTTAAGAAGGAGTCAGAGGGTGCAAATGGACTCAGTGGTGGAATGCTATGATTGATTATCAATGTCTGCCATGGATGACGGAAAGAGGAGTTATAGTACATGTGCCTTATGTCTATCACGCTGGCCTAGACTTTTCCTCCCTTCTGCTTTCACTTCTCCCTCACCGTCTGAACCCTTGGGGGGTGAGGATAGGATCTCATGAATCATGAATTGGAAACTAATTGTGAATTGGCAACTCTCCACTCCTAAAGGACATGGTCTTCATGAGAGAACGAATATTTGCTGAGAACTTATTCACTGATCAGTCACCGACTGAGTATGTACTGTATGCCAGGAACTAAAACTAGCCCCTAGGAATTCCATATAGACTGCATGATTGTTCACTCATCCACAGACTTCACTGTGTTGAACCAATGGAGTAAATCCCAGATTCGGGGCTCCATGCTGAAAGAAAACATGGCTCTTTCATTCTCAGAGCACAGGCAATGTCCAGATTTAACTCTAAGGCACTAGCATGCAGTAAGAGTCTGTTTATTGTGATCTGGTTCTATTTTTTTACCTTCGCTTATGCTGTGTTTACTGGCCCACTGAACACAGAAAAAAGAGCTGCTTGCTCTTACAAAAACTTGAAAATCATACAAGCATATTCAGCGCAATCTAGCATACTCTTTCTCACACAGCAACTGCTCAAAGCTTGTTTTGTGTCTGCCTCTTACTTACACTACACCCCTCCTCTTTCTATTCTCGTAAAAACAAACAAACAAACAAAAAACCCCACAAACCTCTGTATTGGTTCTAATGCTCACTGCAGGGCTGTTCTGGGTATTGTGTGGTGGAGGGGAGTGAGTGATAAAGAGAGCTCACCTGAACCCTTAGAGAAGACTCTAGGACCAGTTCTGGAGACTCAAGGATGCAATCATTCCTCTCCAGCCAACTGGCTAAGAAACAGGTAATCACTGCAGGCCAAACACCAGAATTGAAAGTGTGAACCCTTTCAAGGCCTGGGAAATTTGAAGCAGCAGAGTGAGGTTTTTAGCAGCTGATAGTTGGAAATGGGGAGGCAGAAGTGAGAGAGTTTGGGGGCTGAGATATCTAGAGGGCCTCATGACTAAGCAACAGGCAGGGTGCGAGGTGGAGGGAAAGGAAAACCAGGTGAAGCTGCTGGCCCAGTCACATCAGCTCATCAGTGCATCTCAGTTCCCTGGATGTAAAGAGTCATTATTGATCAGAGTGTGTTGTACATGAGAAAGGTGTGAGGGCAGGGGAAAAGTTATTAGAACTACTGGCCTAAACAGTAAATCTATCTAAAGAGAGAGCATATGGGGTCTCTGTAAAAACTTTTTTTCATTTTTTTAAATTGAAGTATAGTTGATTTACAATGTGTTAGTTTCAGGTGTACAGCAAAGTGATTCATATATATATATATATATATATATATATATATATATATATATTCTTTTTCAGCTTCCTTTCCATTATACTTTATTACAAGATATTGAATATAGTTCTCTGTGATATACAGTAGGTCCTTATTGTTTATCTATTTTATATATAGTACTGTATATCTGTTAATCCCAAGCTCCTAATTTATCCCTCCCATTTCCTCTTTCATAACCATAAGTTTGTTTTCAAAGTCTGTGAGTCTGTCTCTGTTTTGTAAAGAAGTTCATTTGTGTCATTTTTTTTCAGATTCCACATATAAGTGATATCACATGATATTTGTCTTTCTCTGTCTGACTTACTTCACTTAGTATGATAATTTCCAGATCCATCCATGTTGCTGCAAATGGCATAATTTCATTTCTGTAAAGAAAACTTTTCACTGCTTTTACTGGAATTGTGAAATTCAAAACCTGTGGTGTAGAAACCTGACTCTGCTGTTACTATTTTCTATAATTATTTTCTGTTTTCTCTTAGGATTTAGTAAAGTCCCTTTAGAGAATGGAAGCTACACTAAGAAAAACCAGAAAATGAGACTTTTTTCCATTGTGGGCCTGATTTTTAAAGGCAGAGTGGAAACCCCCCAGAGGGTTGGGCATCATGCATTCACTTATTCATTCATTCATCAAATAGTTAAGTACTTGCATGTGCTAGGCACTGTGCTAGGTGTGAGGACTCAGAGAGGACTAAGACACATCAAGGAACTTAGATTCTAGTAGGTGAGACATTCCTATAGACAAGTAAGTGCATTGCATGATTTTAAATGGTGCGGAGATATAAATATGATCAGGGTAGAGAATGGTGTAATAGTTACGGGAAGTAAGGCTAGTTGCTGTAACATATGAACTCCCAAATATAAGGGACTTAACACACAAAAAAGTATTTCTTGCTCATGTTCAAGTTTACTGTGGTTCAGCTTGTGAAGGGAGGCTCTACTCCACAAAGTCATTCAGAGATCCAGGTCTGTTCCATCCTCCACTAAAGATCACTAAGCACCACCTAGCTGGCATATAGGGAGAGAGAGCCAGAGTGGAGAAAATACACCTTCTCATAACCATTTTGTGGCAGAAGTGACACAGCATGTGGTCATGTGGTCCCATCTAGATGCAGGAGGGCTGAGAGATCAGTCCAGTATTATGCTGAGGAGGAGATTTGAAAACAGGGTCTGGTGAACATGTAGCTGGACAGCCCCAGACGGAATGGTCAAATCAATCTGAAAGGGGCTGGAGAGCCCTCATAGAGGACATGACCCCTGAATGGAATATCTAAAGAGAAGTAGGTGTTGAGTATTAAAGTGAAATAATGCCTTGGGAAAAATGAAACCCCAGAGGATGAAGCTGGGTTTGCTGTTACAAGCATATCTTCCCATCATTTAATTTTCTCCCACTCCCTATCCACCTTCTTTCCTACTCATCCTGGAAGTCTCAGTTTAAATATTACTTCCTCCAGGAAAGTCTTACCTGATCAATAGACTGGGAGAAGTTCTCCTGCGATGTGGTCCCAAAGTATCCACTGTTTTTGTTGTAAGTATTCAAATGTGTATTTTTTTCTTATACTGTAAGCACCATAAGGGCAGGGACCATATCTGGTTTTACTCATCATTGTATCTCTAGTGATCAGCACTGTGCCTGTCAACATAGCAGGCCTTTGATAAGTATTTGTTGAATGAATGAATCTACCTTCCCAAAGCATCCTCTTACAGCACTTTTGTCAGTCATTCATGCAGTTGATCAGTCAACTGATATTTCATCCTCATTAAGTGCTAGAGGTTCCTTTGTACACTGGAGTTAGTGATGAATAAAACATCGTCCTTTTGGTTTGATCATAGTTACCTGTATTCCCATTCCACTGAGAGAAGCGTAGGGTGGCCAACTCATTCTGGTTTGCCCAGGGCTTTCCTGGTTTTAGCGCTGAGAATATCATATCCTGGGAGCCCCCCACCAAGGGTTGTGCAATCTGGGACTGTTGGTCACTCTAGAGTAGAGTCTGTTTCTTATCTCTATCCCAGATATCCGGCATTATACCTAGCACATGATAATTTCTCAGTGAACATTTGGTGGGTGGGTTGGTGGATGGATGTGACTGTGGACTTGGATGAGTGAGTGGATGGCTGGGTGGGTGAATGGATATGTTTGCCTTGGGAACTTTTCAGAATTTGGAGGAAAAGAAAAGTGACACCTGGATATCTCAAAACACTCAGGAAAGTTCTACAGCAGAGGGCTGGGAAGGGGGGGAATGTCTTCCGGGAGTTGAAGGTAGTAACACTCTCCTTTGGCTACTTGTCTGAATGAGACATATCTTCAGTTTTCTATAGACCCAGAGGTAAGGAGTGATTGGCCACTGAAAGAAAGTCCCAGCTAGGATGACAGGTGTCAGGGTGACCTGACACAAAAAACTCCTCATTCTTCTTGTCCAGTCTCTGGGATTAATATCCCCTGGCTACATTCTCAGGGGAGATCAAGGTATAAATTAATATTTCAAGACCTTAGTTTGAGAAAAAAAATGCAACAAGGCTATTGCATGGAGGAGAGATGTGGAGGGGTGAGAAAATAGCCAGAACCTTATAATAATTGCAGCTAATTATATTTTTAATGACAATGGATAAAATATAGCTAATAAAACTACATTTACTTTTTTCCAGCTCAGATTCCTGGTGGAGAGGGGTCAAAATTTTCAAATAATTATTTTAAGGACACTATGGTAGCTGTGTATTCTTAGGAATCCATTCTCTACTGTCTTCTAGAACATTCCTCAGCCCCAGCTCCACCCTTATTCCTCAAAAAATGAGTCACTTTGGGGAAGCCTTTTTGGATTCCTCCAAGCACTTGGAGTATTTTGTTCATACCCTTTATGGCAGGTCTCCTTGAATAGAACTGTGAGTTATAAATGCCTGTTCTTCCCATTAGGTAGCCACTGCCCTGAGTACAGCTACAGATTCAAGTATCTACCCTGATACTTATTCGCTGTGTGACTTCCAGCCAGTGACTTTTTTTTTATTTAAATGACAGAAATTTCTTTTCTCACAGTCCTAGAGGCTATTAGTCCAAAATCAAGGTGTCCACAAGCTTAGTTTCTTCTGGGGCCTCTCTCCTTGGCTTGTAGATGAACTATGTCACACTGTGTCCTTCCTCTGTGCACAAGTGCCCCCTTTTGTGAGTTTAGATTTCTCCTTGTGTGTCTAAATTTCCTCTTCCTATAAGGACAAGTGAGATTAGATCAGGGCCCACCCTACTGGCCTTATCTTAACTCATCAACCTTCTGCAAGCCCTATCTCCAAGTACAGTCACATTCTGAGGTACTGGGGAATAGGGCTTCAACATAGGACCATGTCAGCCCATAATACTTGACAAAGCAAATACAATTACAAGCCAATCTCACTTATAAACATAGATACAAATACTGGCAAACTCAATCCAACAGTCAATAAAATTATAAAACCTTAAGACTAAGTTTGGTTTTTCCCCAGAATATATGGCACTTTTAATATTAAAAAAGTCATTCAATTCAATTTGCCAGATTAACAGTTGAAACGAGAAAATGCAATTGCCTCACTAGATACAGAAAATATTTTGTCACCTTCCATTCAAGATACGTCCAGCTCTAGTTACTTAACTTCTCTGAGCTTTAGTGTTTTCTTTTATAAAAGGATAACTTTATTTATCTCATAGGGTTGTTGCGAGGATTAAATGAGATAACATAAAAAATCTAGCACACTGCCTGGCACAAGTGGGCATTTGACAAATGTTAGTTGTCTCCCTCTTCCCCTTCTTTGAGGAAGGAACTGTGTATTATTTATGTGTTTTTGGATCTCTGGCACACAGCTTGGCACACAGAGGGCTTCAAATGTTTGCCAAGGTGAACTATCAAAGAAACATGGTCATGTTGGAGGATGACATTAGGCAAAGTCTCAGTGACTTGGTATAAAATGTTGGAAACAGGAAGAGGAGGCTGGCACAAAACCATTTGCAGAATTAAACACAAGCCATGTCCAATTCATCTATTTCTGTCTTTACTGATTCAGTATTAATTATATTTTCTTTCAACTTGCTATCCTGCCTATTTGTAAATTTATTTTATTGAAATATAGTTGATTAACAATGTTGTGTTAATTTTTGTTGTACAGCAAAGTGATTTAGTTATACATATATATACACACTCTTTTTCATATTCTTTTCCATTATAGTACATCACAGGCTATTGAATATAGTTCCCTGTATTATACAATAGGACCTTGTTGTTTATCCATCCTATATACAATAGTTTGCATCTGCTAATCCCAAATTCTCAATCTATCCCTCCCTAACTACATTTTTTTATTCAATTTTTTGTTCCCATTGTACCACTGGCATATTTGTACCTTAAAATTATCAAGTTATAATAACACCATACACAAAAATAAGCTCAAAATGGATTAAAGACCTAAATGTAAGGCCAGACACTATCAAACTCTTAGAGGAAAACATAGGCAGAACACTCTATGATATAAATCACAGCAAGATCCTTTTTGACCCACCTCCTAGAGAAATGGAAATAAAAACAAAAATAAACAAATGGAACCTAATGAAACTTCAAAGCTTTTGCACAGCAAAGGAAACCATAAACAAGATGAAAAGACAACCCTCAGAATGGGAAAAAATATTTGCAAATGAAGCAACTGACAAAGGATTAATCTCCAAAATTTACAAGCAGCTCATGCAGCTCAATATCCAAAAAACAAACAACCCAATCCAAAAATGGGCAGAAGACCTAAATAGAAATTTCTCCAAAGAAGATATACAGATTGCCAACAAACACATGAAAGGATACTCAACATCACTAATCACTAGAGAAACGCAAATCAAAACTACAATGAGAGGGCTTCCCTGGTGACGCAGTGGTTGAGAGTCTGCCTGCCGATGCAGGGGACATGGGTTCATGCCCCGGTCTGGGAGGATCCCACATGCCGTGGAGCGGCTAGGCCCGTGAGCCATGGCTGCTGAGCCTGTGCCTCCGGAGCCTGTGCTCCGCAACAGAAGAGACCACAACAGTGAGAGGCCTGCGTACCAAAAAAAAAAAAAAAAAAAAACTACAATGAGATATCACCTCACACCAGTCAGAACGGCTATCATCAAAAATTCTACAAACAATAAATGCTGGAGAGGGTGTGCAGAAAAGGGAAGCTTCTTGCACTGTTCGTGGGAATGTAAATGATACAGCCACTATGGAGAACAGTATGGAGGTTCCTTAAAAAACTAAAAATAGAACTACCATATGACTCAGCAATCCCACTACTGGCCATATACCCTGAGAAACCCATAATTCAAAAAGAGTCATGTACCACAATGTTCATTGCAGCTCCATTTACAGTAGCCAGGACATGGAAGCAACCTAAGTGTCCATCGACAGATGAATGGATAAAGAAGATGTGGCACATATATATAATGGCATATTACTCAGCCATAAGAGAAAATGAAATTGAGTTATTTGTAGTGAGGTGGATGGGCCTAGAGTCTGTCATACAGAGTGAAGTAAGTCAGAAAGAGAAAAACAAATACCTTATGCTAACACACATATATGGAATCTAAAAAAAAAAAAATGGTTCTGAAGAACCTAATGGCAGGACAGGAAAAAAGACGCAGACATAGAGAATGGACTTGAGAACACGGGGAGGGGGAAGGGTAAGCTGGGACGAAGTGAGAGAGTGACATGGACTTATATATACTACGAAATGTAAAATCGATAGCTAGTGGGAAGCAGCCACATAGCAGAGGGAGATCAGCTCCGTGCTTTGTGACCACCTAGAGAGGTGGGAGGGAGGGAGACGCAAGAGGGAGGAGATATGGGAATATATGTATATGTATAGCTGATTCACTTTGTTATAAAGCAGAAACGAACACACCATTGTAAAGCAATTATACTCCAATAAAGATGTTTAAAAAATAAATTTAAAAATATAATTATGGGGCTTCCCTGGTGGTGCAGTGGTTGGGAGTCCGCCTGCCGATGCAGGGGACGCGGGTTTGTGCCCCGGTCCGGGAGGATCCCACATGCTGCGGAGCGGCTGGGCCTGTGAGCCATGGCCGCTGAGCCTGCGTGTCCGGAGCCTGTGCTCCGCAGTGGGAGAGGCCACAGCAGTGAGAGGCCCGCGTACCGCAAAAAAAAAAAAAATATATATATATATATATATATATATATATATATAATTATGTATTTATACTTTGTCTCCCCAGCTGAATTTTAATTTACTGGAGTACAGAGAAAGTACTTTATTCATCTTTGTATCACCTATGTGTAGAATAATTCTTGCCATATAAATACCCATTTGACACTTGTTTGGGTTTTTTTTAAACTGTGGAGTTGTTTTCACTTATTTTGACATCTCTATGTTAGGTGAGAAACTTCTCCCTAATATGAATCTTGTCTCTTCAACTGAATTGAAATTTCTTTCAAGGGAGGAAGCCATATTTCTCCTCTGGGCCCTAGCATAGAATTGGAACCATAGTGGGTGCTAATTGCATATTTAATTGACCAATACATATTCTCCTACAATAGAGAAATGTCATTCCACATCATAAAAAACATTTCTGATGAAGTAAAAATATACAAGTTTCTGGTATGGTCCATTCATGTCATACCATGTCAGATAAAATTTGAATCCAGTACAACCAAATAACAAATACAGTTTACTTTCTTCTGAAAAAAGAATGATGTTACTGTTTTTATACAAATAAAAAAGCAACAGATCACCCCAAATTCCACCATCCAAAAATAATCAGTGTTAATATTTAGTGAACATCATTTCAGACATCTCTCTATGCACATACACAGAAAAGAGATGGATGGATGGCTAGATAAAAAAGATTTTATGAAAATAGGATCATAGTGTGCAGGGCAGTTTTATTAAAAAGTATTCAATGTAATTTTACTTGAATTTAACAGAAGACTAAAATGAAACCAAAGGAATTGCTAACCTTTGGATAAATATTATTTCACCTCAAGAGATATTGACTCCATACTATGGAAGATAAGATTATCACCGTTATACTTTCTCTCATCTCCTCTCCCCCAACCTCCAGACTTTTATTAGTTATAACATTACTCTGTCAGTGTTGTGAACTGTTATATGCTGCTTTGCCACCAGCATTGCCCCAGTTATTTAGGGAATATATATGTAGTATAAATATATTTTTTTTGGCTGTGCCCAGTTATCTAGGGAATGTATATGTAGTATAATTTTTTTTTTGGCCACGTCACGTGGCTTGTAGGACCTTAGTTCCCCACCAGCGATTTAACCCGGGCCCATGGCAGTGAAAGTGCAGTCCTAACCACTGAACTGCCAGGGAATTCCCCTACCTGTATTCTTTTATCATGGCTTATCTATTCCCAGATTTTTTAATTTGATTTTTCTCTTGGTTGGCTGGCTTTCGTAGAGGGTTCTATGAATGCTGTACTCACTGAGTTCTGCCTATTGCCTTTTTATTTGAAAAAGTAGTTGGCTGGGCATGATGTCTTTGAGTCTCACTTAAACTTTGTCACAACACTTTATAGACCAGCTTCATTCATTGTCTTTTGCTATTGAATATTGCTATGAAGTATGAGCCAGGCTGATTTTTCCTTCACATAAATATGTTACTTTTTTCTGTCTATACACCTGAAGAATAGGGTTTTTTTTTTATCCTTGATGTTCAAAAGCTTACTTACGATAAGTCTCAATATCAGTCACACTTATAAATTTTTTCTGGAGCACAATATGTCCTTTCTGTCTACAGATTTGGTTCTTCTTTCATTTCAGGGAAAGTTTTCTTTATTATATTCCTAAGTACCTTTTCTGCACAGTTTGTTGAATTCTCCATAGACTTTAGGAACCCTAACTAACCTAGATAGATTGTCATCATTTTCCATGACTATTATCCTGTCTATGATTGAATTAATACCTTTATCCTTTAGCTTTGATTCACTATGATTATCACAATACTTCCTTCCAAGTCAGTGATTCTATTTTCAGTCATGGCTATTTTGAGACATACTGTTTCCAATTAATTTATTAGTTCTGAAATAGTTATTATTTTGGTTCTTACTATGTTTCTTTAATTCTGCCATATCCTCTTTTTATTGTTTATTATCTTGTCTTTGAGTTTTATTTTATTTTTTAAATTTTATTTATTTATTTATTTTTTGCAGTACGCAGGCCTCTCACTGTTGTGGCCTCCCGTTGCAGAGCACAGGCTCCGGACGCACAGGCTCAGCGGCCATGGCTCATGGGCCCAGCCGCTCTGTGGCATGTGGGATCCTCCCGGACTGGGGCACGAACCCGTGTCCCCTGCATCGGCAGGCGGACTCTCTACCAGTGTGCCACCAGGGAAGCCCTGAGTTCTTATTTATTGAATCCATGTTTTGGGGGGTTCTAACATGTGAACTACTCAGAATTTTCTTGTTTTCCTTGGGTTGTGTTTTCTTTCATATATTTTTATTTTAATTAAACTTTTTATTAAGATCATTGTAGCTTCAATTGTAAGAAATACTACAGGGAGGGGGAGGAGCTTCAAGATGGCAGAGGAGTAAGACGTGGAGATCACCTTCCTCCCCACAAATACATCTACACGTGGAACAACTCCTACAGAACACCTACTGAACGCTGACAGAAGACCTCAGACCTCGCCAAAGGCAAGAAACTCCCCACGTACCTGGGTAGGGCAACAGAAAAAAGAAAAAACAGAGACAAAAGAATAGGGACGGGACCTGCACCAGTGGGAGGGAGCTGTGAAGGCGGAAAGGTTTTCACACAGTAGAAGCCTCTTCGCTGGCGGAGACTGCAGGTGGCGGAGGGGGGAAGCTTCGGAGCCGCGGAAGAGAGCACAGCAACAGTGGTGTGGAGGGCAAAACAGAGAGATTCCCACAAAGAGGATCAGTGCCGACCAGCACTCAAGAGCCCGAGAGGCTTGTCTGCTCACCCGCCGGGGCGGGCAGGGGCTGGGAGCTGAGGCTCCGGCTTCGGAGGTCGGATCCCAGGGAGAGGACTGGTGTTGGCGGCATGAACACAGCCTGAAGGGGTTAGTGCACCAGGGCTAGCCGGGAGGGAGTCAGGGGAAAAGTCTGGACCTGCTGAAGAGGCAAGAGACTTTTTCTTCCCTCTTTGTTTCCTGGTGCGCGAGGAGAGGGGATTAAGAGCGCTGCTTAAAGGAGCTCCAGAGACGGGCGCGAGCCGCGGCTAACAGCGCAGACCCCAGAGATGGGCATGAGACGCTAAGGCCACTGCTGCCGCCACCAAGAAGCCTGTGTGCAAGCACAGGTCACTATCCACACCTCCCCTCCCGGGAGCCTGTGCAGCCCGCCACTGCCAGGGTCCCATGATCCAGGGACAACTTTCCCGGGAGAACACACAGCACACATCAGGCTGGTGCAATGTCATGCTGGCCTCAGCCGCCACAGGCTCGCCCCACATTATGTACCCCTCCTTCCCCCTGGCCTGAGTGAGCCAGAGTCCCCGAGTCAGCTGCTCCTTTAACCCCATCCTCTCTGAGCGAAGAACAGGCACCCTCAGGTGACCTACACGCAGAGGCGGGTCCAAATCCAAAGCTGAACTACGGGAACTGTGCGAACAAAGAAGAGAAAGGGAAATCTCTCCCAGCAGCCTCAGGAGCAGCGGATTAAATCTCCACAATCAACTTGATGTATCCTGCATCTGTGGAATACCTGAAAAGACAACGAATCATCCCAAAATTGAGGAGATGGATGTTGGAAGCAACGATATATATACTTTTTTCCCTTTTTCTGTTTTTGTGAGTGTGTATGTGTATGCTTCTGTGTGTGATTTTGTCTGTATAGCTTTGCTTTTACCATTTGTCCTAGGGTTCTTTCTGTCCGTTTTTTTTTGTTTGTTTGTTTTTGTTTTTGTTTTTTTAGTATAGTTTTTAGCTCTTGTTATCATTGGTGGATTTCTTTTTTGGCTTTTTGCTCTCTTCTTTCTTTCTTTTTTTTTAATTACTTAAAAAAATTTTAATAATTATTTTTATTTTAATAACTTTATTTATTTTATCTTTTTCTTTCTTTCCTTCTTTCTTCCTTCCTTCCTTCCTTCCTCTCTTTCTTTCTTTCTTTCTTTTTCTCCCTTGTATTCTGAGCCATGGGGATGACAGGCTCTTGGTGCTCCTGCCAGTCGTCAGGGCTGTGCCTCTGAGGTGGGAGAGCCAACTTCAGGACACTGGTCCACAAGAGACCTCGCAGCTCCACATAATATCAAATGGCGAAAATCTCCCAGAGATCTCCATCTCAACACCAACACCCAGCTTCACTCAACGACCAGCAAGCTACAGTGCCAGACACCCTATGCCAAACAACTAGCAAGACAGGAACACAACCCCACGCATTAGCAGAAAGGCTCCCTAAAATCATAATAAGGCCACAGACACCCCAAAACACACCACCAGAAGTGGACCTGCCCACCAGAAAGACAAAATCCAGCCTCATCCACCAGACCACAGGCACTAGTCCCCTGCACCAGGAAGCCTACACAACCCAGTGAACCAACCTTAACCACTGGGGACAGACACCTAAAACAACGGGAACTACAAACCTGCAGCCTGTGAAAAGGAGACCCCAAACACAGTAAGTTAAGCAAAATGAGAAGACAGAGAAACACACAGCAGATGAAGGAGCAAGGTAAAAACCCACCAGACCTAACAAATGAAGAGGAAATAGGCAGTCTACCTGAAAAAGAATTCAGAATAGTGATAGTAAAGATGATCCAAAATCTTGGAAATAGAATGGAGAAAATACAGGAAACATTTAACAAGGACGTAGAAGAACTGAAGAGCAAACAAACACGGATGAACAACACAATAAATGAAATTAAAAATTCTCTAGGTCTTCCCTGGTGGCGCAGTGGTTGAGAGTCCGCCTGCCAATGCAGGGGACACAGGTTCGTGCCCCGGTCTGGGAGGATCCCACATGCCACGGAGTGGCTGGGCCCGTGAGCCATGGCCGCTGAGCCTGCACATCCAGAGCCTGTTCTCCAGAACGGGAGAGGCCACAACAGTGAGAGACCCGCGTACCACAAAAAAAAAAAAAAAAAAAAACTCTCTAGAAGGGGTCAAAGCAGAATAACTGAGGCAGAAGAACAGATAAGTTACCTGGAAGATAAAATAGTGGAAATAACTACTGCAGAGCAGAATAAAGAAAAAAGAATGAAAAGAATTGAGGACAGTCTCAGAGACCTCTGGGACAACATTAAACACACCAACATTCGAATTATAGGGGTCCCAGAAGAAGAAGAGAAAAAGAAAGGGACTGAGAAGATATTCGAAGAGATTATAGTTGAAAACTTCCCTAATATGGGAAAGGAAATAGTTAATCAAGTCCAGGAAGCACAGGGAGTCCCCTACAGGATAAATCCAAGGAGAAACACACCAAGACACATATTAATCAAACTATCAAAAATTAAATACAATGAAAAAATATTAAAAGCAGCAAGGAAAAAACAACAAATAACACACAAGGAAATCCGTATAAGGTTAACAGCTGATCTTTCAGCAGAAACTGCAAGCCAGAAGGGAGTGGCAGGACATATTTAAAGTGATGAAGGGGGAAAACCTACACATGTGTACGATGGAATATTACTCAACCATAAAAAGAAACGAAACTGAGTTATTTATAGAGAGGTGGATAGACCTAGAGTCTGTCATACAGAATGAAGTAAGCCAGAAAGAGAAAAACAAATACCGTATGCTAACACATATATATGGAATCTAAAAAACAAACAAAAAAATGGTCATGAAGAACCTAGGGGCAAGACGGGAATAAAGATGCAGACCTACTAGAGAATGGACTTGAGGATACGGGGAGGGGGAAGGGTAAGCTGTGACAAAGTGAGAGTGGCATCAACATATATACACTACCAAATGTAAAATAGATAGCTAGTGGGAAGCAGCCACATAACACAGGGAGATCAGCTCAGTGCTTTGTGACCACCTAGAGGGGTGGGATAGGGAGTCTGGGAGGGAGGGAGACGCAAGAGGGAAGGGATATGAAGATATGTGTATATGTATAACTGATTCACTTTGTTATAAAGCAGAAACTAACACACCATTGTAAAGCAATTATACTCCAATAGAGATGCTAAAAAATATATAAATAAATAAGTTAATTTTTTTAAAAAAGAAATAATACAGGGAAACACTATGTACTCTTCATCTAGTTTCTCCCAAAGGCAACATCTTGCAAATGATAGTACAAATCACAACCAGGATACTGACATTGATACAGTTCATCTATTTGATTCAGATTTCTCCAGTTTTACTTACGCTCATTTGTGTATGTGTGTGTATTTACCTCTATGCAGTTTATCATGTGTAGGTTTGTGTATCCACCACAGTAGTCAGGATAGAAAATAGTTCCAACACCACAAGGATCCCTTGTGTTGCCTTTTTAACCACACCTTCTCACCTCACTAAGGAAGGGGATTGGCTTTTTTCACTCCACATAGTTTCCTGAATATCTATCCAAGTTATTGTGTCAACAGTCTGTTCCTTTTATTGCTAAGTAGTATTCCATGGTATGGATGTACCACAGTTTGTTTAAGCATTCACCTGTTGAAGTACATCTGGGTTTTTTCTAGTTTGGGGCTATTATGAGGAAGGCTTCTAGGGTACATTCGTGCACAGGTTTTTGTGTGAATATAAGTTTTCATTTCTCTGGGATAAATGCCCAAGACTGCAATTGCTGCTCCATATGGATTTAATCTCTTGTTTGCATACTATATTTCTTCCCTTTTCTCCTCTGGTTGTGGTGGTATGTTGGCATGGTAGCCATGCCATTTCTTTTCCCTTTGCTAATGCTTAACATGGCCAGGTCTGGCCAGAGCTTTTATTTGTTTTCATATAATTTGGTTGAATTCTCCACAACAGCCTTCCTAGCGTATCTATGATCTTTTCATATTCCTTTCCAAGGTCTTGTTCGAAAGCAGAATGTTCTGTTCAATCCATTATTCTGGAGCTAAAGCTCTGCCTCTCTTGCTGAGGGACCTGACTCTGATCTCTGTCTCCTGATGTCTTATTAAATATCCACACATGGCCCATTTCTACCTGGAGGGGTATATTCCACTCCCAAAGCTTTTGTTCAATACTCCTAAGAAATAGGGAAGTAAGGAACCTCCATAAAATGACAAGCTCTGACAGCACCCACTGCCTTGGCTGTGATCCTGCAATAATATTTTGGGACTCTCCTCCTGGAGGTATTCTCTGGACTCTTCCCCAACTGCTCTGTTCTTCAACTCCTCCCCCCATCCCCTGCCCATTCCAAACCCCTGTTGACTACTCTCCAAATTGGTGGGGTTTAGTGATAACTTACAGGATTTTGTTGACTTGCCTTTTTCCCTAAGTGCTGCTTCTGGGGGTGGGAACAGAGTTAGGAACCTTGTAACACTGTCCCAAGGTCTTCAATTTCCACCCTTGGCTGTCACTTTTGGCAATTTATAGTTTGAAGTTTTACTCTCTGTTTGCTGCTATTCAAATGGTTAGTGTTTTTTTAAAAATTATGATTTAGTTTTGTTCACTTTGTTAGGTATTTGGTAGCAGTGGTAGTGGATTAAGAGTCTGTAGGTCAACTTTATTCTATCAGCTTTCCCAGGAAATCTCAGATGGCATTTTTTAAAAAAAATCCTGTTTGTGCTGAAGGGCCTGAGGCTGGATTTTTAGGAAAGCAAGAAAATATAACAGAGTTGGGAAGTCACTGCATCCAGAACCAGGAAGGGAGGACATAAGTTGGCAGGACACACCCAAACATGGAGCTGACCTGGGACCCCTAACTGAGTACGAACCTTCCTTTCCTTCATCGCCCTTACCCAACTCTTTCCTAGTTCTGTCAATTTGCCTCCAAATTCTTTCTCATGTGTGTCCCTTCCTCTCTATCTTATTGTCACTGACTTTAGTCAAGCCCTCCTCTTTCTCCTGGATTTCTGCAATACTCTCCTAACACAAGTTCATGCCTCTAGTTTCTTTCCCATGGAGGCCATCCTCCCCACACTGTCACTGAGTCAATTTCTCTAAAGCACCATTTTGTGTATACCCTCTCCATTCAAAGGCCATCAGAGAACTCCCAATTGAAAAAAAAAAAAAGAAAGAAAAGAAAAGAAAAAGAAAATTAAGTTCAAACTTATTAACATGGTCTACAATAGTAAGAGGAGCTAACATTTATATGGTACTTCCTAATTCTGAGAGCACTCTAATTGATTTTTACATATTGAATGATTTCATCTTCAAACCTTTGAGGTAGTTGTTGTAATTATGCTCATTTTGCATATGAGGAAACTGAGGCAAGGAGGTCCCATAATTTCCCTAAGACCATACAGTTAGTAAATGGGAGAAATGGGATTCAAATGCTGGTAATGTGGCTCCAGAGTCCATGCTGTTAAACTACCTCATGACATTGCATCCCTACAATGCCCTTCATCATCTGCCTTTGTAGCCTTATGACTGTCTCATTACCATGCATACACCAACATTCTGAGCAAACGACTTGCTGTTCTCCAAGCACACCATATACTTTCACACCTCTGTCCCTTTTCACATGCTGTTCTCTCCATGGACCACTCTCACTACCTTCTGCCAAACCTACTTGGTAAACCCCTTCATCATTTTTTCTCCTGCTGTTTTTTACTAAAGTGCAAATCTAATTTTTCAGTTGCTGCTTTGCCCTTCAGCGAGGCCCCATTGCCACTAGGATACACCCAGCTTTCTCAGCACAGAAGATAAGGCCCCGCCCGATCTAGCCCTTACCTACCCTGTAAGTATCATCTTTCCATTTTTCCCTTCATGCCTCACACTCCACCCATACCAAACTACTTGAAGTTTCCTGAACACACCATTCTGTTCCATGCCTCTATGTTTTTGTCCCCCGTTCTTCCTTCTGATTGGAATCCCTGTCTGCCTGAAAGACTCCTACATATACTTCAAGACTCAGTGCAATCATCTTCTGTGTGGTGAAGCTTTCCCTGCCCTTCCCTTCCCCTGCCCTCTCCTCCTTTATTCTCTTCCAGCAGAATTGGCTATTCTCTTCTCAGTGTCACCCATGCACTTTGTACATTACTTCAATTGTAGCATTTATCACAACATTGCACAATTTTTTTTTACACAGTTGTCAGCTATCTCCTTTATAAACCTTCTTGAGGGGAATGGCAGGTTGCTTTATTTCTTTAAAGTTTACTCTAACTTGTACTTAGCACACAACAGACACTCCCAAAATATGTGTCAAATGAGTGAATTTTAATAGCACCAGCATCTAGCACAGTGCTAGGACACAGTAGGTGCTCAATAAATATTTGTTTAGTTAACAAATACATGCCTAAGCCCTTTTCTCACTGTTATGTGCTTTCCTTCTAAGTACTTTCCCTCTTCTTCAAACAGATCCTTTAGTAGGAGCCCCCAGTGCCTCTGAGCCAGCTTGTGGGTCTATTTTCCAGAGCAAAAGTTTACCTTGAAGGAAATAGCATGACCTGTGGAAGCATGGCTAGATGAGAGAGACTGTCAAGCTGGCAGGAGCAAAGAGGGGTAGAATATTTGCCAACACCTAACAGACTTGGTGCAAAGGTAGCCCTGAAGATAATGGCTAAATCTTTCTAGGGCAGTGATTCCCAAACTTCAGTGGGCATCAGAATTACTGGAAAATATTTCTCCATGGGTCTCTGCATGTGTTGTGAGTAGAGGCACTGACTTTTAAAGGGTGATTGCACAGTGAAAAGTCTTGGAAGATAGAGATAGTATATCTCTCCAGAAAAAAGACAAGTTTATTTCTCCCCTGTATAATAAAGATAATCTCTCCTTCTAAAGCTCAGGCATGCTTTTGCCCATTATAAAAGATTCAGCTTCCCTAAGCTTGGTGTTCTTCTGTAACACAACCCACTACATGTGTTTGCATCGCTTAGCCCTCTTCGTGTCATCTGTGAGAATTAGGGCATGGGAAACTGACACGGATGCTAACACTCTGGCAACTGGTACTGCTGAGTAGTAATGATACTAACCATATAATCTAATAATAATAATAACAACAACAATAACAACTCTTGACTCTGACTCAGGAATTTCATGTCTTCTGCCAGAATCCATGAAACCATGACAGACAAGCTTGTTAACATGCAAGTAGAGTAAAATCTCACACCCTTCACAGTTCTTGACAAGAATCACGTGAATAGCTTGCTTAAAATGTAGGTTCCTTGTTCTCCCCCAGACCATGATATGATGATTCTAGAATGAGGCCCAGTAATATGCATGTTTGATAAGTAATTCTGATGTCAGAGATCTTTAGAACTCCCTTGAGAAATACTGTTTTTAGGATTATGCTAGCCTAGATTTGACTATAGACAAGAGACATCACTTCCTTTTTGCACAGCTAGAGGTAATCATAGATTAGCACTGGCAGATCTTCAGGTTCAAATGAAACTGTTAAAATAGAAAATATCTACTCACTATAAGAAATATATAAGAGAAAGTTAGGTACTGGCTAGAGTACAGTTGAAAGAAATGGAAACACAAGAATAAACTCATACATGTGTCATTAAGCTCAATTATTTAATCACTGTGTAAATTAAGCTTGAGCTTTTCTTTGTCCTCTGAGAAAAAGTGGGAAGTGGTTCTTACATTCACACTTAATTCTTTATTAGGTTCGTTCCTCCAGCCTGAGTTTCAACAAATATTTATTGAATAACTGTTGTGTGTCCAGCACTGTTCTAGGTGTCAGAAATACAGAGATGAATAAGACAAAGTCCCAACTTTTGTGGCATTTATATTCTAGTGGAGGGACACAGACACTGAACCCATAGACAAGTACCTCACATTTTTCAGATGGCAAAGAAACTAAAACAGAGTAAAGGGATAAAAACTTGGTGAGTGTTGAGGGACATTTTAGCTATTGTGTCAGAGAAGGCCTGCCTGAGGAGGTAGCTTCTGAGCTATGGGGTTTTTTTAATAAATTTATTTATTTTATTTATTTATTATTTTTGGCTGCGTTGGGTCTTTGTTGCTGTGCACGGGCTTTCTCTAGCTGCGGCGAGCAGAGGCTACTCTTCGTTGCAGTACGCAGGCTTCTCATTGCAGTGGCTTCTCTTGTTGTGGAGCACGGGCTCTAGGTGTGCGGGCTTCAGTAATTGTGGCTCGTGGGCTTCAGTAGTTGTGGTTTGTGGGCTCTGGAGCGCAGGCTCAGTAGTTGTGGCGCACGGGCTTAGTTGCTCTGTGGCATGTGGGATCTTCCTGGACCAGGGCTTGAACCCATGTCCCCTGCATCGGCAGGCAGATTCTTAACCACTGCACCACCAGGGAAACCCTGAGATATGTTTAAAGGAGACTTTGTAGCTCTAGCTGTCAGTTTCTGCCTGCTAGAGACTTGCCCATTTTGTAGGAACTGAAACCCTTTAGCCTTCATGGTAAGCCTCACCTAGTTCCTGCCAAGCTTGAAAACATATCAGGGGCTTCTTCTCACTTGTGGCTGAAGTTCGGAATTAGCCTGCGGCCTGGGCTAATTCATTTTGCACATATTTATGGAACAGATACCTTGTCAAGACTTATTCTAGGCACTGGGAATAGAGCAGTAAATAAGAGGGACCCTAAATTTCCTGGCACTTCTAGTGGCTTCTACGGCAGTTGCTAGCTTGAACTACCCCCTACATACACACATCAGCCTAGATCTTGCCTAGTTAAAAGGGGAACTGGATCATGTCATGATTCTCCAGCTGTGGGCTTGAATCCTCTTCAAACCAGATCAACCCCTGGAATCCAGACATTTCCACACAAATTTCTGCGATTATCACCACTATGCAAATACTACTGTTCCTGGTCATCAGACTCCAAATTCGCTCTCAAAACCAGTGCAAATAAGACCTGAATTAACCCCATCCTCTTTGATAGGGATAGAGTAGGATAATTAAATAGTTAGTTTAGAAATCCCACTCGGGGATTAAAGATAGAAAGGGAATTTTAAGAGAGTTTGGGAGACTGTTGTAAGCTAATGACCACTCAGGAAAAGAATCCAGTAACCAAGCAACAATCTACCTATGTACAAGTTAAAGTATAAGACAATAGATATGGGGTCTGAATCTTGTTGCATGAAGTCAGGGGGTTAATGGTCCTTGAAGAGTAGCATTTTTGCATGTAGCTAATACAGGAATATAGGCAAAAGCCAAAAGAAACTAGGTGAAAAGGGACATTATACCAAAATCTGAGATGAATTACCGCCCTTCTGCTAATATATATATGATTTAAATAGAGCCATGACAGTCCCGGTTAGACCATATATGGTCAAAGGAAGAAGAAATGATGTAAGCCTTGACATCTACACAAGAAGGAGGAAGAAAGTGGTTTTCTTCCCTCCCCTCTTTTTCTTTGATTATAAAAATGTAGCCCCCTTTGTTTCCGGGACTCCCTTCTGTGCTCCCTTTCCTGCCCCTTTGTATCTCTCACAAGTGTCCTATGCTAATAAGCTCACACTATGCCTCTTGCTGAATTCTTTCTGCACCAAGACAAAAGAACCTGAGCTTCACTAAGTCCTGAGAACTAGTGTGTGGTTTCAATCAAAAGATGGCAAGTTTGAGTCCTCTCCTAAGTCAGGGATTATGGGTTCAAGTCCCAACTGAAGTGCGGTTAGGTTTGAGTCCCATTGGAGGAGTGCGGTTTCACCTTGAACCCTGCAACTTGGACTTTTGTTCAACTCCCTTCTTCAGGTTGTGCCCTGTACCCTAGAGGTTCCCTTCTCCCCATCGCTGCCTGCCACTTTACTCTTTCCTCTCTCCCTGTCAAGGTTCCAACAAGCCTGTTGCTTTGGTTATGACACTGACTCCTAGAAATGCTTCTAGTTGGCTTGCTCATTGCCTGATGATTGAAGCTAAATGAAAACAAAGATAAGTGCTTGCAGTGCTTGTCTCATCAGCTCCTCTCAAGTGAAGGGTTCTTTCCAACCAGGAAGAGGTTGCTCTGGCAACCAGACTTCTCACTTACTCTAATCCCTCTCTTATTAATTTCTGTTACAACGGAATGAGTTTTCTTTCCTGAGACAAGTCTCTCAACCATTTTTACAACCTGCTTTGTGGCACCAATTTGTCTTTTCTTAAGGGGAACAAGTCCGTTCTCTTTCTGAATGCTTCCCAACAATTATCTCAGTGCTTATTATATGTAAGGCAGCATGCTGGACCTTGGTGGTAGATACAAAGATGGAAATATATTTATGATGTACGAGAAAGAGCTCTGGATTTTGGAGTCAGAATACCTGGTATTGTTAAATAACTTCTTAAATTTATAGAAGTCATACAAACACATGACCAACAGCTAGAACAACACAGAGAAGCATAAAGTGAAAAATAAAAGTATTCACCTCTCATTCCCATTTCTCACATATAAGTAATATTTTTTCTTGTGTTCTAGTAATTTACTGGACATATATACGCATATACGCTTTTCTTGTTTTCCCTCACAAATGGGATCGATATTGTACATATGATCCTGCTATTTGACTTTTTGCTTCCTCTTTATTGAGCATTTTCTCTATCATCAAGAATCTATCACATTCTTTTTAATGGCCATATAGTATTCCATTGTATGGATGTACAGTCCCCTTTTCATGATCATTTATTTGTTTGAATAGTTTTTATTATAATGAATTTACAGTAAACATCTTACTGCACATATTCTGGTAGAAGACATAGTATTTGTGTTGGGTAAATTCCTAGATGTGAAACTGCTGGGTCATAGGTGTGCACATTTTAAAATGTATTGCCAACTTGTTCTCCAAAACAATTGTACCAATTTAGTCTCTTGACAACAATAAATGAGAGTGACTATTTCCCAAGAAAATCTGGTTTTGAATTTTTTCTGGTAGCAATGACTTTGAACAAATTACTTAAACTGATTAAATTTCCATGCCTCCTCTGTATAACGGAGATGATAATGCCATCCTTACAGAATTTTGAGAATTAAACTTAAATAAGATAGTCTCAAAAGGTTAGCACAGAGTTACCAAGTGACCCAATAATTCCATTTCTAGGTATATACCCAAGAGAAATGAAAGCACATGACCACACAAAAATTTGCAAATGAATACTCATAGAAGCATTATTCATAATAGCCCAAAAGTAAAAACAACCCAAATGTTCATCAGTTGATGAATTAATAAATAATATGTATATCCATGCAATGGAAAGTTATTTGGCAATAAAAAATAATGAAGTACTGATACATGCTACAACACAGATGAATCTTGAAAATATTATACCATGTAAAGAACTAGTCACAAAAGACCACTTATTGTATACAATCAATTATATGAAATGGCCAGAATAAGCACATTTATAGAGACAGAAAGTAGATTAATGATTGTCTAGGGCTGGGGAGGGAGTGGGGGGAAATGCAGAGTGATTGCTAATGGGTAGGATATTTCTTTTTGGCATGGTGAAAATGTTCTAGAATTGATAAAGGTAATGGTTGCACAGCTCTGTGATATACTAAAAACCATTGATTTGTACACTTTAAATAGATAAGTTGTATGGTAAGTGAATTATATCTCAATAGAGCTCTTATATAAAAAATATTAAATAACATAATACTTCTGCTTCTAGCCAAGATGGAGTAAGAGGTAACGAATTTACCCTTCCACTTGAAACATCACTGCCCCTAAAAAATCCAGACAAAATATACAAAACTAGTGTTTTCAAGACACTAGCTATCAAACAATGAACAATAGTGATCCCTGAGAAATGGGAAAAAAAATAAATGAGCCCTAATGTTGCCAGCTTACTGCTAGAAGAGAGTTTTCAGGTCATGACACAATGAGGGGAAGTCCAGGTGGATCCCAGCACACTTCAAGTTGAGATGGAGCTGACAGTCCAGGGAGACTAAAGTGGCTAGTGTTCATAGGTCAGAGTACTGAAGAGAACAGAGTTGCACAAAAAGAGACCCTGGAAGATCTTGAAGAGGTTCTCCCTTGAGTATTCAGCAGAGTACTGATCAATGCATGCATGTGAGGAAACTACCCAAAGCCACAGAAAAAGCCATAAAAAAGGATTAAAGGGAGTATAACATTCACATGGGGCCAAGAATAGTGCCTGTTCCCACCAGCCAGAATGGAATAACTCATAATTCACAAGGCATTCAATAGAGTACTCAGGAAGGTCTTATCTCAGTAATGGGAAATAATTAGCCTTAGATTGAGTACTATTCCAGACTCACATAACAAATCATAAAAGCAAGACCTTTAAGGGTCTAAGTTTTTCCAAGTAACATAACTGTATCCCAGAGTAAACTTCAAGATTTATAAGAATACAAAAATATCTAGCACATGACAAGGTGAAATTAACAATACCTGGCATCCAATCAAAGCTTATTGGGCATGCAAACAAGCAGGAAAACACAAACCATAATGAGGATAATGATCAGTCAACTGAAACTGACCCTGAACTGACACAGATGTTACAATTAGCAAAGAAGTGCACACGAAAATGTTTATTATAACTGTATTAAATATGTTTAAAGAATTAATTACTGATAGAGAAAATGTAAAATAAACCCTAATTGAACTTTAAGAGATGAAAACTACACTCTGTGAGATGAAAAATACACTGGATGGGGGTAACAACAAATTGGACTTGGCACAAAAATAGATCAGTGAACCTGAAGGGATAGCAATACAAAATATCCAAAATTAATCACAGAGAAGAGGATTTTAAAGAGTTAAAAGAACATCAGCGAACTGTGGGACAACTTTAAGCAATTTAACACACATGTAATTGGAGTCCCTGAAATCATAAGGGGGAAGGGGTACAGAAAAATATTTGAAAAAATGATAGCCAAAATTTTCGAAATTTGATGAAAAATATAAACCCACAGAATAAGATGCTCAAAGAACTTCAAGAAATATGAAGAAAACTAAGCCAAAACGCATCATAATTAACTCACTGAAAAACAACCAGAGGGGGGAAATAAACAAATTAAATGCTGAGGAAAATGTTAACAGCACCCAGAGGAAAAAAGACACATTATATTCAAAAGAACAGAGAATGAGAACCGACTTGTTATCATAAAAATGCAAACAAGTAGATAGTGGAGCAACATCTTTAAAAGACTAAAAGAAAAAAAAAAACTCTCAATCTAGAAATCTTTGCCCAATGAAAATATCTTTCAAAAATGAAGATGAAATAAAGAATTTTCAGACATACAAGAGCCAAACTAATTCAGCACCAGCAGAACTGGACTATAAGAAATGTTTATTTTTATTTAATTGTAGTGGGGTTTTTTTGTTGTTGTAGTTGTTGTTTTTTGCAGTACGCAGGCCTCTCACTGTTGTGGCCTCTCCTGTTGCGGAGCACAGGCTCCGGACCACAGGCTCAGCGGCCATGGCCCACAGGCCCAGCCGCACCACAGCATGTGGGATCCTCCTGGACCGGGGCACAAACCCACGTCCCCTGCATTGGCAGGCAGACTCTCAATCACTGCACCACCAGGAAAGCCCTAATTTTAGTTTTTTATACAGCAGGTTCTTATTAGTTATACATTTTATACACATTAGTGTATACATGTCAATCCCAATCTCCCAATTCATCACACCACCACCACTCCCCCACCACTATCCCCCCCTTAGTATCCATACGTGTGTTCTCTACATCTGTCTCTCTATTTCTGCCCTGCAACTCGGTTCACCTCATTCACTTTTCTAGGTTCCACATATATGCGTTAATATACGATATTTCTTTTTCTCTTTCTGAATTACTGCACTCTGTATGGCAGTCTCTAGATCCATCCACGTCTCTACAAAGGACCAATTTCATTCCTTTTTATGGCTGAGTAATTTTCCATTGTATATATATACCACACCTTCTTTATCCATTCATCTGTCAATGGGGATTTAGGTTGCTTCCATCACCTGACTACTGTAATACTGCTGCAATGAACATTGGGGTGCATGTGTCTTTTTGAATTATGGTTTTCTCTGGGTATATGCCCAGTAGTGGGATTGCTGGATCATATGGTAATTCTATTTTTAGTTTTATAAGGAAACTCCATACTGTTCTCCATAGTGGCTGTATCAATTTACATTCCCACCAACAGTGCAAGAGGGTTCCCTTTTCTCCACACCCTCTCCAGCATTTGTTGTTTGTAGATTTTCTGATGATGCCCATTCTAACGGGTGTGAGGTGATACCTCATTGTAGTTTTTATTTGCATTTCTCTAATAATTAGTGATGTTGAGCAGCTTTTCATGTGCTTTTTGGCCATCTGTATGTCTTATTTGGAGAAATGTCTATTTAGGTCTTCTGCCCATTTATATATTGGGTTGTTTGTTTTTTTAATATTGAACTACATGACCTGTTTATATATTTTGGAGATTAATCCTTTGTCCGTTGATTCATTTGCAAATATCTTCTCCCATTCTCAGAGTTGTCTTTTCATCTTGTTTATGTTTTCCTTTGCTGCGCAAAAGCTTTTAAGTTTCATTAGGTCCCATTTGTTTATTTTTGTTTTTATTTCCATTTCTCTAAGAGGTGGGTCAAAAAAGATCTTGCTGTGATTTACGTCAAAGAGTGTTCATCCTATGTTTTCCTCTTAGAGTTTTATAGTGTCTGGTATTACATTTAGGTGTCTAATCCATTTTGAGTTTATTTTTGTGTATGGTGTTAGGGAGTGTTCTAATTTCATTCTTTTACATGTAGCTGTCCAGTTTTCCCAGCACCACTTATTGAAGAGAGTGTCTTTTCTCCATTGTACATCCTTGCCTTCTTTGTCATAGATGAGTTGACCATAGGTGCGTGGGTTGATCTCTGGGTTTTCTAGCCTGTTCCACTGATGTATATTTCTTGTTTTCTGCCAATACCATACTGTCTTGATTACTGTAGCTTTGTAGTATAGTCTGAAGTCAGGGAGCCTGATTCCTCCAGCTCTGTTTTTCTTTCCCAAGATTGCTTTGGCTACTCGGGGTCTTTTGTGTTTCCACACAGATTGTAAAATTTTTTATTCCAGTTCTGTGAAGAACACCATTGCTAATTTAATAGGGATTCCACTGAATCTGTAGATTGTTTTGGATAATATAGTCATTTCACAATGTTGATTTTTCCAATCAAAAAACATGGTGTATCTCTCGATCTGTTTGTATAATCTTTAAATTCTTTCATCAGTCTCTTACAGTTTTCTGCATACAGGTCTTTTGTCTCCTTAGGTAGGTTTATTCCTAGGTATTTTATTCTTTTCCTTGCAATTGTAAATGAGAGTGTTTCCTTAATTTCTCTTTCAGATTTTTCATCCTTAGTGTATAGGAATGCAAGAGATTTCTGTGCATTAATTTTGTATCCTCAACTTTACCAAATTCATTGATTAGCTCTAGTGGTTTTCTGGTGGCATCTTTAGGATTCTTGATGTAGAGTATCATGTCATCTGCGAACAGTAGCAGTTTTATTTCTCCTTTTCCAATTTGTATTCCTTTTATTTCCTTTTCTTCTCTGATTGACTTCGAAAACTATGTTGAATTATAGTGGCAAGAGTGGACATCCATGTGTAGTTCCTGATCTTAGAGGAAATGTTTTCAGTTTCTCACCATTGAGAATGATGTTTGCCGTGGGTTTGTCATATATGGCCTTTATTATGTTGAGGTAGGTTCCCTCTATGCCCACTTTCTGGAGGGTTTTTATCGTGCATGGGTATTGAACTTTGTCAAAAGTTTTTCTACACCTATTGAGATGATCATATGGTTTTCATTCTTCAATTTGTTACTATGGTGTATCACATTGAATGATTTGCATATATTGAAAAATCCTTGCACCCCTGGAATAAATCCCACTTGATCATGGTGTATGATCCTTTTAATGTGTTGTTGGATTCTGTTTCCTAGTATTTCATTGAGGATTTTTGAATCTATATTCCTCAGTGATATTGGTCTGTAATTTTCTTTTTTTTTTTGTAGTATCTTTGTCTGGTTTTTGTATCAGGGTGATGGTGGCCTCACAGAGTGAGTTTGGCAGTGTTCCTTCCTCTGCAATTTTTTAGAAGAGTTTGAGAAGGACGGGTGTCAGCTCTTCTCTAAATGTTTGATAGAATTCACCTGTGAAGCCACCTGGTCCTGGGCTTTTGTTTGTTGGAAGATACTTAATCACAGTTTCAATTCCATTACTTGTGATTGGTGTCTTCATATTTTCGATTTCCTCCTGGTTCAGTCTTGGAATATTATACCCATCTATGAATTTGTCCATTTCTTCCAGGTCGTCCATTTTATTGGCATAGAGTTTCTTGTAGTAGTCTCTTAGGATGCTATGTATTTCTGCGGTGTCTGTTGTAACTTCTCCTTTTCCATTTCTAATTTTATTGATTTGAGTCCTCTCCCTCTGTTTCTTGATGAGTCTGGCTAATGGTTTATCAATTTTGTTTATCTTCTTAAAGAACCAGCTTTTAGTTTTATTGATCTTTGCTATTGTTTCCTTTGTTTCTATTTCATTTATTTCTGCTCTGATCTTTGTGATTTATTTCCTTCTACTAACTTTGGGTTTTGTTTGTTCTTCTTTCTCTACTTCCTTTAGGTGTAAGGTTAGGTTCTTTATTTGAAATTTTTCTTGTTTCTTGGGGTAGGCTTGTATTGATATAAACTTCCCTCTTATAACTGCTTTTGCTGCATCCCATGGGTTTTGGATCATCGTGTTTTCATTGTAATTTTTCTCTACATATTTTTTTTATTTCCTCTTTGATTTCTTCAGTGATCTCTTGATTATTTAGTAATGTACGGTTTAACTTCCATGCATTTGTGTTTTTTACGTTTTTTCCCTATAATTGATTTCTAATCTCATAGCATTGTGGTCAGAAAAGATGCTTGATATGATTTCAATTTTCTTTTTTTTTTTTTTTGTGGTATGTGGGCCTCTCACTGTTGTGGCCTCTCCCGTTGCGGAGCACAGGCTCCGGACGCACAGGCTCCGGACGCACAGGCCCAGCGGCCATGGCCCACGGGCCCAGCCGCTCCGCGGCACGCGGGATCCTCCCAGACCGGGGCACGAACCCGTTTCCCCTGCATCGGCAGGCGGACTCTCAACCACTGCGCCACCAGGGAAGCCCTCAATTTTCTTAAATTTACTGAGGCTTGATTTGTGACCCAAGATGTGATCTATCCTGGAGAATGTTCCGTGTGCACTTGAGAAAAAAGTGTAATCTGCTCTTTTTAGGTGGAATATCCTATAAATGTCAATTAAGTCTATCTTCTCTACTGTGTCATTTAAAGTTTGTGTTTCCTTATTAATTTTCTGTTTGGATGATCTGTCCATTGGTATAAGTGAGGTGTTAAATTCCCCCACTATTTTTGTGTTACTGTCGATTTCATGTTTTAGAGCTGTTAGCAGTTGCCTTATGTAGTGAAGTGCTCCTATGTTGGGTGCATATATATTTATAAGTGTTATATCTTCTTCTTGGATTGATCGCTTGATCATTATGTACTGTCCTTCCTTGTCTCTTGTAACATTCTTTATGTCTCTTGTAGGTAGCATATCTATGGGTCTTGTTTTTGTATCCATTCAGCGAGCCTGTGTCTTTTGGTTGGAGCATTTAATCCATTCACGTTTAAGGTAATTAATGATATATATATTCCTATTACCATTTTCTTAATTGTTATGGGTTTGTTTTGGTAGGTCCTTTTCTTATCTTCTGTTTCCCACTTAAAGAAGTTCCTTTAGCATTTGTTGTAGAGCTGGTTTGGTGGTGCTGAATGCTCTTAGCTTTTGCTTGTCTGTAAAGCCTTTGATTTCTCCGTTGAACCTTAATGACATCCTTGCTGGGTAGAGTAATCTTGGTTGTAGGTTCTTCCCTTTCATCACTTTAAATATATCATGCCACTCCTGTCTGTCTTGTAGAGTTTCTGCTGAGAAATCAGCTGTTAACCTTATGGGAGTTCCCTTGTATGTTATTTGTCATTTCCCTTGTTATTTTCAATAATTTTTCTTTCTCTTTAGTTTTTGTCAATTTGATTACTATGTGTCTCAGCATGTTTCTCCTTGGGTTTATCCTGCCTGAGACTCTCTGCACTTCCTGCACTTGGGTGGCTATTTCCTTTCCATGTTAGGGAAGTTTTCGACTATAATCTCTTTAAATACTTTCTCAGGTCCTTTCTCTCTCTCTTCTCCTTCTGGGACCCCTATAATGCGAATGTTGTTGTGTTTAATGTTGTCCCAGAGGTCTCTTAGGCTGTCTTCATTTCTTTTCATTCTTTTTTCTTTATTCTGTTCCACAGCAGTGAATTCCATCATTCTGTCTTCCAGGTCACTTATTCGTTATTCTGCCTCAGTTATTCTGCTGTTGTTTCCTTTTAGTGTATTTTTTTAACATCTTTACTATCGTATAATTACTTTACAGTTGTGTGTTAGTTTCTGCTTTATCCTTCTAATGTATTTTTCATTTCAGTTATTGTATTGTTCATCTCTGTTTGTTTCTTCTTTAATTCATCTAGGTCTTTGTTAAACGTTTCTTGCATCTTCTCAATCTTTGCCTCAATTCTTTTTCCGAGGTCCTGTATTGTCTTCACTATCATTATTCTGAATTGTTTTTCTGGAAGGTTGCCTATCTCCATTTCATTTAGTTGTTTTTCTGGAGTTTTATCTTTTTCCTTCATCTGGTACATAGCCCTATGCCTTTTCATCTTGTCTATCTTTCTGTGAATGTGGCTTTTATTCCACAGGCTGCAGGATTTTTGTTCTTCTTGCTTCTGCTGTCTGCCCTCTGGTGGATGAGGCTATCTAAGTTGCTTGTGGACTATAAAAAATATTAAAGGAAGTCCTTTACCAAGAAGGAAAATGATACGAAATGGAAATATGGAATGAAAAAAAAGAAATAAATAGCACCAGATAAGGTAAATACATGAATTAATATGTAATATTTTCCTTATTACTTAATTCTATTTAAAAGACAATTGAATGTTTAAACAAAAATAATAACAGTGTACCGTGGAATTTATACTTAAAAACAATATGTGTGACAATAATGCAAAAGTTAAGAAGGGAGAGACAAAAATATACTATTTTAAGGTTCTTATAGTATCTGTGAGGTGGTATAACATCCTTTAAAGGTAGATTGTGAAACGTTAAAGATGTATAAAACAACCAGTAGCATAACAAAACAAAGAATTATAGCTAATAACCTCTCAAAGCAGGTAAAATGGAAAAATTTAATGTACTCAGTCCAAAAGGAGGCAGAAAAAGAGGAACAAAAACTAGATGGAACAAACAGAAAACAACCAGATGATAGATTTAATCCTAGTTATATCACCTAATTACATTATATATAAATAGTTTAAAAGCCCCAATTAAAAGTCAGATAATGTCAGATTGGATAAAATACCAAAACCCAGTTGTGATTACTATTTATTAATGTTAATTTTTTTCTAAACTGCCATTCTTTATTACATGTTTGAAATCCTTAATTTTTATGATTAGTTATTAGTTGTTCTTATTAGTTTTTCTACCTTTTAGAGCTCACATTTCTTTTTTAAATTTTTAATTTGTTTAGAACACAACATGAGATCTATCCTCTTAACAGATTTTGTTGACAAATATAAATTGTGTAGATTTAAGTTGTACAATGTGATGATTTAATATATGTATACACTGTGAAATGATTACCACAATCAAGTTACCTGTTTTTTTGATGGTGAGAACACTTACGTTTATTTTCTTAGCAGATTTCAAGTGTACAATACATTTTTCTTAACTATAGTCACCATGCTGTATATTAGATGTCCTGAACATATTTATCTTATAACTGAAACATTTTACCCTTTGACCAACATCTCCCCATTTCCCCCTCTCCCCAGCTCCTGCCAAACACCATTCTACTCTCTGCCTTTATGAGTTTGACTTTTTTAGATTCCACATATAAGTGAGATCATATAGTATTTTTCCCTGTCTGGCTTATTTCACTTAGCATAATGTCCTCCAGGCTCATCCACGTTGTTGCATAATGACACAATTTCTTTCTTTTTATGACTGAATGATATTCCATTTTATATATATATATATATGTGTGTGTGTGTGTGTGTGTCTGTGTGTATCACATTTTCTTTATCTATTCATCCCTTGACAGGCATGATGTTGTTTCCATATCTTGGTTATAGTGCTTCAATAAACATATAAGGGCAAATTTCTCTTTAAGGGAGTGATTCTATTTCCTTTGGGTATATATCCAGGAGCTGGATTATTGAATCATATGGTAATTCTATTTTTAAATTCTCAAAGAACATCTATGCTGCTTTCCTTAATAACTGTGACAATTTACATTCCCACCAACAGTGTATGAGGGTTCCCTTTTCTCCACATCCTTGGAATACTTATTACTTGTTGTCTTTCTGACAATAGCCATTCTGACAAGTGTGAGGTGCTATCTCATTGATTTACATTTTCCTGGTGATTAGTGATGCTGAGCACCTTTTCGTACACATTTTGGTCATTTGTATGTCTTCTTTGGAGAAATGTCTATTCAGGTCCTTTGCCCATTTTTTAATCATTTTTATTATCATCAACATTATTATTGCAATTGAGTTATAGGAGTTCCTTATATGTCTTGATATTAACCCCTTGTCACATATACGGTTTGCAAATATCTTCTCCTATTCTGTACATTGCCTTTTTAAAAATAAATTTATTTATTTAATTTTGGCTGTGTTGGGTCTTCGTTGCTGCACATGGGCTTTCTCTAGTTGTGGTGAGCAGGTGCTACTCTATGTTGCAGTGCGCAGACATCTCATTGCCATTGCGTCTATTGTTACCTCACAGGCTCTAGGCCTGTGGGCTTCAGTAGTTGTGGCACGTGGACTCAGTAGTTGTGGCTTGTGGGCTCTCGATCACAGGCTCAGTAGCTGTGGTGCACGGGCTTAACTGCTCCACGGCCTGTAGGATATTCCCTGACCAGGGCTCGAACCTCGGTCCCTTGCATTGGCAGGTGGATTCCTAACCCCTTCGCCACCAGAGAAGTCCCTGTACATTACCTTTTAATTTTTTTTATTTCACTGTGCAGAAGATTTTTAGTTTGATGTAGTCCTTTTTATTGATGGACTGATTGATTGATTGATTGACTGATTGATTACCTGTGCTTTTGATATCATTACCAAGGAATCATGGCCAAGACCCTTGTAAAGAAGACTTTCCCTAATGTTTTCTTCTTGGAGTCTTAGAGTTTCAGGGATTATATTTAAGTCTTTAATCCATTTTAGCTAATTTTCATGTATGGTGTAAGATAAGTGTCCAATTGCATTTCTATGTATGTGGGCATCCAGTTTTCCCAACGCCTTTTATTGAAGAGATGATCCTTCCCTACTGTGTATTATTGCCACCCTTGTCAAAGTTCAGTTCACCATATATGTGTTGGTTTACTTCCCGGCTCTCAATTCTGTTCCATTGGTCTATGTGTCTCTTTGTATGCCGGTACCATACTGTTTTGATTAATATAGCTTTGTAACATAATTAAAAATAAGAAGTGTGATGCCTTCATCTTTGTCTTTTTTCAAGACTGCTTTGGCTATCCATGGTCTTTTGTGGTTTCATGCAAACTTTTGGATTTTTTTTATTTTGGGGAAAAATACCAATAGAATTTTGATAGAGATTGCACTGAATCTGAAGGCATCCAAGTTGAAAAGGAAGAAGTTGAATTTCTATTTTTGCAGATGACATAATCTTATATATAGAAAACCCTAAAGACTCCACCAAAAAACTGTTAGAAGCAACAAACAAATTCAACAAACATACAGTATACAAAATTAACATACAAAAATCGGTTGCATTTCTATACACTAACAAAGATCTATTCAAAAAAAAATTAAGAAAACAATCCAAAGATGGCGGAGGAGAAGGACGTGCTCTCACTCCCTTTTGTGAGAACACCAGAATCACAACTAACTGCTGGACAATCATTTACAGGAAGACACTGGAACTCATCAAAAAAGATACCCTACATCCAAAGACAAAGGAGAAGCCACAATGAGGCGGTAGGATGGGCGCAATCACAATAAAATCAAATCCCATAACCGTTGGGTGGGTGACACACAGACTGGAGAACACTTTTACCACAGAAGTCCACCCACTGGAGTGAAGGTTCTGAGCCCCATGTCAGGCTTTCCAACCTGGGGGTCTGGCAAAGGGAGGAGGAATTCCTAGAAAATCAGATGTTGAAGCCTAGTGGGCTTTGATTGCAGGACTTCAACGGGAGTGGGGGAAAGAGAGACTCCACTCTTGCGGGGCACACACAAAGTAGTGTGCACATCAGGACCCAGGGAAAGGAGCAGTGACCCCAGGGGAGACTGAACCAGACCCACCAGCTAGTGTTGGAGGGTCTCCAGCAGTGGGGGTGGTGGCTGTGGCTAACCGTGGGGACAAGGACACTAGCAGCAGAAGTTCTGGGAAGTACTCCTTGGCGTGAGCCATCCAAGAGTCTGTCATTAGTTCCACCAAAGAGCCCAGGTAGGCTGCAGTGGTGGGTCGGCTCAGGCCAAACAACCAACAGGGAGGGAACCAAGCCCCACCCATCAACAGTCAAGCAGATTAAAGTTTTACTGATATCTGCCCACCAGAGGAACAGACAGCTCTACCCACCACCAGTCCCTCCCATCAGGAAACTTCCACAAGCTGCTTAGATAGCCTCATCCACCAGAGAGCAGACAACAGAAGCAAGAGGAACTACAATCCTGCAGCCTGGGGAACAAAAACCACATTCACAGAAAGATAGACAAGATGAAAAGGCAGAGGGCTATGTACCAGATGAAGGAACAACATAAAACCCAAGAAAAACAACTAAATGAAGTGGAGATAGGCAACCTTGCAGAAAAAGAATTCAGAATAATGATAGTGAAGATGATCCAGACCTAGAAAAAACAATGGAGGCAAAGATCAAGAAGAAGCAAGAAATGTTTAACAAAGACCTAGAAGAATTAAAGAACAAACAGAGATGAACAATACAATAAGTGAAACGAAAAATACACTAGAAGGAATCAATAGCAGAATAACTGAGGCAGAAGAACGGATAAGTGACCTGGAAGACACAATGGTGGAATTCACTGCTGCAGAACAGAATAAAGAAAAAAGAATAAAAAGAAATGAAGACAGCCTAAGAGACCTCTGGGACAACATTGAATACAACAACTTTTGCATTATAGGGATCCCAGAAGGAGAAGAGAGAGAGAAAGGACCCGAGAAAGTATTTGAAGAGATTATAGTCAAAAACTTCCCTAACATGGGAAAGGAAATAGCCACCCAAGTCCAGGAAGCACAACGAGTGCCATACAGGATAAACCCAAGGAGAAACAGGCTGGGACACATTGTAATCAAATTGGCAAAAATTAAACACAAAGAAAAATTATTGAAAGCAGCAAGGGAAAAATGACAAATAACATACAAGGGAACTCCCATAAGGTGAACAGCTGATTGCTCAGCAGAAACTCTACAAGCCAGAAGGGAGTGGCATGATATACTTAAAGTGATGAATGGGAAGAACCTACAACCAAGATTACTCTACCCAGCAAGAACCTCATTCAGACTAGATGGAGGAATCAAAAGCTTTACAGACAAGCAAAAGCTAAGAGCATTCAGCACCACCAAACCAGCTCTACAACAAATGCTAAAGGAAGTTCTGTAAGTGGGAAACACAGGAGAAGAAAAGGACCTACAAAATCAAACCCAAAACTATTAAGAAAATGGTCATAGGAACATAAATATCGATAATAACCTTAAACGTGAATGGATTAAATGCTCCCACCAAAAGACACAGGCTCACTGAATGGATAGAAAAACGAGACCCATATATATGCTGTCTACAACAGACTGACTTAGATCTAGGGACACATAGAGACTGAAGGTGAGGGGATGGAAAAAGATATTCCATGCAAATGGAAATCAAAACAAAGCTTAAGTAGCAATACTCATTTCAGATAAAATAGACTTTAAAATAAAGAAAGTTACAAGAGACAAGGAAAGACACTACATAATGAACAAGGGATCAATTCAGGAAGAAGATATAACAATTATAAATATATATGCACCCAACATAGGAGCACCTCAATACCTAAGGCAACTGCAACAGCTAAAAAAGAAGAAATCGACAGTAACACAGTAATAGTGGGGGACTTTAACACATCACTTACACCAATGGACAGATCATCCAAACAGAAAATTAATAAGGAAACACAAGCTTTAAATGACACAGTAAACAAGATAGATTTAACTGATATTTATAAGACATTCCATCCAAAAACAACAGATTACACTTTCTTCCCAAGTGCACATGGAACATTCTCCAGAATAGATCACATCTTCGGTCACAAATCAAGCCTCAGTAAATTTAAGAAAATTGAAATCATATCAAGCATCTTCTCTGACCACAATGCTATGAGATCAGAAATGAATTACAGGGAAAAAAACCTAAAAAACACAAACACATGGAGGCTAAACAATACGTTACTAAATAACCAGGAGGTAACTGAAGAAATCAAAGAGGAAATAAAAAATACCTAGAGAAATATGGCAATGAAAACACGATGATCCAAAACCTATGGGCTGCAGCAAAAGCAGTCCTAAGAGAGAAGTTTATAGCTATACAAGCCTACCTCAAGGAACAAGAAAAATCTGAAATATACAATCTAACCTTACACCTAAAGGAACTAGAGAAAGAAGAACAAACAAAACCCAAAGTTAGCAGAAGGAAAGAAATATTAAAGATCAGAGCAGAAATAAATGAAATAGAAACAAAGAAAACAATAGCAAACATCAATAAAACTAAAATCTGGTTGGTTCTTGGAGAAGATAAACAAAATTGAAACCATTAGCCAGACTCATCAAGAAAATGAGGGAGAGGACTCAAATCAATAAAATTAGAAATGAAAAAGGAGAAGTTACACCAGACACCACAGAAATACAAAGCATCCCAAGAGACTACTACAAGCAACTATATGCCAATAAAATGGACAATCTGGAAGAAATGGACAAATTCTTAGAAAGGTATAACCTTCCAAGACTGAACCAGGAAGAAATAGAAAATATGAACAGACCAATCACAAGTAATGAAATTTAAAATGTGATTAAAAATCTTCCAAAACACAAAAGCCCAGGACCAGATGGCTTCACAGGTGAATTCTATCAAACATTTAGAAAAGAACTAACACGTATCCTTCTCAAACTCTTAGAAAATATAACAGAGGAAGGAACACTCCTAAACTCATTCTATGTGGCCACCATCACCCTGATACCAAAACCAGACAAAGATGTCATAAAAAAGAAAAAGTACAGGCCATTATCACAGATGAATATAGATGCAAAAATCCTCAACAAAATATTAGCAAACAGAATCCAACAACGCATTAAAAGGATCATATGTCATGATCAAGCGGGGTTTATCCCAGGAATGCAAGGATTCTTCAATATACTCAAATCAATCAATGTGATACATCATATTGACAAATCAAAGGTCAAACACCTTATGATCATCTCAATAGATGCAGAAAAAGCTTTTGACAAAATTCAACACCCATTTATCTTAAATACTCTCTAGGAAGTAGGCATAGAGGGAACTTTCCTCAACATAATAAAGGCCATATATGACAAAACCACAGCCAACATTGTCCTCAATGGTGAAAAACTGAAACCATTTCCACTAAGATCAGGAACAAGACAAGGCTGCCCACTCTCACCAATCTTATTCAACCTAGTTTTGGAAGTTTTAGCCACAGCAATCAGAGAAGAAAAGGAAATAAAAGGAATCCAAATTGGAAAAGAAGAAGTAAAGCTGTCACTGTATGCAGATGACATGATACTATACATAGAGAATCCTAAAGATGCTACCAGAAAACTACTGGAGCTAATCAATGAATTTGGTAAAGTAGCAGGATACAAAATTAATGCACAGAAATCTCTGGCATTCCTGTACACTAATGATGAAAAATCTGAAAATGAAATCAAGAAAACACTCCCATTTACCATTGCAACAAAAAGAATAAAATATCTAGGAATAAACCTACCTAAGGAGACAAAAAGACCTGTATGCAGAAAATTATAAGACACTGATGAAAGAAATTAAAGATGATATAAATAGATGGAGAGATATACCATGCTCCTGGATTGGAAGAATCAACATTGTGAAAATGACTCTACTACCCAAAGCAATCTACAGATTCAATGCAATCCCTATCAAACTACCACTGGCATTTTTCACAGAACTAGAACAAAAAATTTCACAATTTGTATGGAAACACAAAAGACCCCGAATAGCCAAAGCAATCTTGAGAACGAAAACTGGAACAGGAGGAATCAGGCTCCCTGACTTCAGACTACACTACAAAGCTACAGTAATCAAGACAGTATGGTACTGGCACAAAAACAGAAAGATAGATCAATGGAACAGGATAGAAAGCCCAGAGATAAACCCACGCACATATGGTCACCTTATCTTTGATAAAGGAGGCAGGAATGTACAGTGGAGAAAGAACAGTCTCTTCAATAAGTGGTGTTGGGAAAACTGGACAGGGACATGTAAAAGTATGAGATTAGATCATTCCCTAACACCATACACAAAAATAAGCTCAAAATGGATTAAAGACCTAAATGTAAGGCCAGACACTATCAAACTCTTAGAGGAAAACATAGGCAAAACACTCTATGACATAAATCACAGCAAGATCCTTTTTGACCCACCTCCTAGAGAAATGGAAATAAAGACAAAAATAAACACATGGGACCTAATGAAACTTCAAAGCTTTTGCACAGCAAAGGAAACCATAAACAAGACCAAAAGACAACCCTGAGAATGGGAGAAAATATTTGCAAATGAAGCAACTGACAAAGGATTAATCTCCAAAATTTATAAGCAGCTCATGCAGCTCAATAACAAAAAAACAAACAAACCAATCCAAAAATGGGCAGAAGACCTAAATAGACATTTCTCCACAGAAGGTATACAGACTGCCAACAAACACGTGAAAGGATGCTCAACATCTTTACTCATTAGAGAAATGCAAATCAAAACTACAATGAGATGTCATCTCACACCGGTCAGAATGGCCATCATGAAAAAATCTAGAAAAAATAAATGCTGGAGAGGGTGTGGAAAAAAGGGAACACTCTTGCACTGCTGGTGCGAATGTGAATTGGTACAGCCACTATGGAGAACGGTATGGAGGTTCCTTAAAAAACTACAAATAGAACTACCATATGACCCAGCAATCCCACTACTGGGCATATACCCTGAGAAAACCATAATTCAAAAAGAGTCATGTACCAAAATGTTCATAGCAGCCCTATTTACAATAGCCAGGAGATGGAAACAACCTAAGTGTCCATCATCTGATGAATGGATATAGAAGATGTGGCACATATATACAATGGAATATTACTCAGCCATAAAAAGAAACGAAATTGAGCTATTTGTAATGAGGTGGATGGACCTAGAGTCTGTCATACAGAGTGAAGTAAGTCAGAAAGAGAAAGACAAATACTGTATGCTGACACATATATATGGAATTTAAGAAAAAAAAGTCATGAAGAACATAGGGGTAAGACAGGAATAAAGACACAGACCTACTAGAGAATGGACTTGAGGATATGGGGAGGGGGAAGGGTAAGCTGGGACAAAGCGAAAGAGCGGCATGGACATATATACAGTACCAAACATAAGGTAGATAGCTAGTGGGAAGCAGCCACATAGCACAGGGAGATCAGCTCGGTGCTTTGTGACCGCCTGGAGGGGTGGGATAGGGAGGGTGGGAGGGAGACACAAAAGGGAGGGGATATGGGAACATATGTATATGTATAACTGATTAAATTTGTTATAAAAAAATAAAATAAAGGCCATATGTGACAAACCCACAGCAAACATCATTCTCAATGGTGAAAAACTGAAACCATTTCCTCTAAGATCAGGAACAAGACAAGGTTGCCCACTCTCCCCACTATTATTCAACATAGTTTTGGAAGTTTTAGCCACGGCAATCAGAGAAGAAAAAGAAATAAAAGGAATACAAATTGGAAAAGAAGAAGTAAAACTGTCACTGTTTGTAGATGATATGATACTACACATAGAGAATCCTAAAAATGACACCAGAAAACTACTAGAGTTAATCAATGAATTTGGTAAAGTAACAGGATACAAAATTAATGCACAGAAATCTCTTGCATTGCTATACACTAAGGATGAAAAATCTGAAAGAGAAATTAAGGAAACACTCCCATTTACCATTGCAACAAAAAGAATAAAATATCTAGGAATAAACCTGCCTAAGGAGACGAAAGACCTGTATGCAGAAAACTGTAAGACACTGATGAAAGAATTTAAAGATGTTACAAACAGATGGAGAGATATACCATGTCCTTTGATTGTAAGAATCAACATTGTGAAAATGACTATACTACCCAAAGCATTCTACACATTCAATGCAATCCCTATCAAACTACCAGTGGCATTTTTCACAGAGCTAGAGCAAAAACTTTCACAATTTGTATGGAAACACAAAAGACCCCGAATAGCCAAAGCACACTTGAGAAAGAAAAACGGAGCTGGAGGAATCAGGCTCCCAGACTTCAGACTATACTACAAAGCTACAGTAATCAAGACAGTATTGTACTGGCACAAAAACAGAAATATAGATCAATGGAACAGGATAGAAATCCCAGAGATAAACCCATGCACATATGTTCACCTTATTTTTGATAAAGGAGGCAAGAATATACAATGGAGAAAGGACAGCCTCTTCAATAAGTGGTGCTGCAAAAACTGGACAGCTACATGTAAAAGAATGAAATTGGAACACATCCTAACACTATATAGCAAAATAAACTCAAAATGGATTAAAGATCTAAATTTAAGGCCAGACAATATAAAACTCTTAGAGGAAAACATAGGCAGAACACTCTATGACATAAATCACAGCACGATCCTTCTTGACCCACCTCCTAGAGAAATGGAAACAAAACCAAAAATAAACAAATGGGACCTAATAAATCTTAAAAGCTTTTGCACAGCAAAGGAAACCATAAACAAGACGAAGAGACAACCCTCAGTTTGGGAGAAAATATTTGCAAATGAAGCAACTGACAAAGGATTAATCTCCAAAATTTACAAGCAGCTCATGCAGCTCAATATGAATAAGACGAACAACCCAATCCAGAAATGGGCAGAAAACCTAAATAGACATTCCTCCAAAGAAGATATAGAGATTGCCAACAAACACATGAAAAGTTGCTCAACATCACTAATCGTTAGAGAAATGCAAATCAAAACTACAGTGAGGTATCACCTTACACTGTTCAGAATGGCCATCATCAAAAATCTACAAACAATAAATGCTGCACAGGGTATGAAGAAATGGGAACCCTCTTGCACTGTTGGTGGGAATGTAAACTGATACAGCCACTATGGAGTACAGTATGGAGGTTCCTTAAAAAACTAAAAACAGAACTACCATAGGACCCAGCAATCCCACTACTGGGCATGTACTCTGAGAAAACCATAATTCAAAAAGAGTCATGTACCAAAATGTTCATTGCAGCTCTATTTACAATAGCCAGGACATTGAAGCAACCTAAGTGTCCATCGACAGATGATTGGGTAAAGAAGATGTGGCACATATATACAATGGAATATTACTCAGCCATGAAAAGAAACAAAATTGAGTTTTTTGTAGTGAGGTGGATGGACCTAGAGTCTGTCATACAGAGTGAAATAAGTCAGAAAGAGAAAATGAATACCATATGCTAACACATATACAGGGAATGTAAAAAAAAAAATATATATATATATATATATATGGTTCTGAAGAACCTAGGGTCAGGACAGGAATAAAGATCCAGACGTAGAGAATGGACTTGAGGACATGGGGAGGGGGATGGCTAAGCTGGGACGAAGTGAGATAGTGACACTGACATATATACACTACCAAATGTAAAATAGATAGCTCATGGGAAGCAACTGCATAGCACAGGGAGATCAGCTCTGTGCTTTGTGACCACCTAGAGTGGTGGGATATGGAGGCTGGAAGGGAGAAGCAAGGGGGAATGGATATGGAGATATATGTATACATATAGCTGATTCACTTTGTTATACAGCAGAAACTAGCACAACATTTTAAAGCAGTTATACTGCAATAAAGATGTTAAATTAAAGAAAAAAAGCAATACCCAACTATATTTGCTTCTTATAAGAAACACACATTAAATATAATGATACACAGTGGTTAAAAGCAAAAGGATGGAAACAATGTACCATGGTAAACCTATTTAATAGGAATCTGGTATGGCTATTAATACCAGATAAAATAGATTACATAGCAAAAGATATTAATAAGAATAAAGAAGTTCATTTCATAGTGATACAGGGTTCATTTCATCAGGAGGAAATAATATTCCTAAATGTTTATACATCTAATAAGAGAACTTCAAAATACATCAAGCGAAAACTGATAGAACCACGAGAACAAATAGACAAATTCGAAATTTTGATTGCAGATTTCAATACCCTTCTCTCAACATTTGGACAAAAAAAATCAGTAAGTATATGGATTTGAACAACACCATCATGCAACTTGTTCTAATTAACATTTATGGAACACTCCACCCAATGACAAAAGAATACAAGTTCTTTTAATGTGTACATGGAACATTCATCAAGATTTACTAGGGCTTCCCTGGTGGTGCAGTTGTTGAGAGTCTGCCTGCCGATGCATAGGACACGGGTTCGTGCTCCGGTCTGGGGAGATCCCACATGCCGTGGAGCAGCTGGGCCCATTAGCCATGGCCGCTGAGCCTGCGTGTCCGGAGCCTGTGCTCCACAATGGGAGAGGCCACAACAGTGAGAGGCCCGCGTACCACAAAAAAAAAAAAAAAAAAAAAAAAAAGATTTACTATATTCAAGGCAATAAAAGAAACCTTAAGAAAATTAAAAGGATTCAATTCATACAAAGTATGTATTCTTTTAATGGAATTAAATTTGAAATCAATAGCAAAAAGATATCTGGAAAATCTCCCAATATTTGAAAACAAAATAACACTTTTCCAAATAACCCATGAGCCAAAGAAAAAGTTTTATGTTAATTAAAACATATTTTAATCTTAACGAAAAGGAAAACAAAACATAAAATTTCTGGGATGCTGCTAGAGCAGTAAGAAGTGGGAAATTTACAGTAATAAAATAGCTATATTAGAAAAGTCTAAAGTCAATGACCTCAGCTTCAACCTTAAGAAACTAGAAAAAGAGGAGCAAATTAAACCCAAAATAAGCAACAGAAAAGAATATAATAATGATCAGAGTACAAGTTAATGACAGGAAACAGGGGGAGACTAGAGAAAAATCAATAAAACCAAAATCTCATCCTTCAAAAAGATCGATAAAATTGATAAACCTCTAGCCAGGCTAACCAGGAAAACAGACAGAAGACATGCATTACTAATACCAGAAATTAAAGAGGTGAAATTACTACAAGTTCACCAAATATTAAAATGATAGTGGAATATTATGAACAACTATATACCCATAAATTTGACAATTTAAATGAAACACAAATTCTTTGAAAGAGACAAACTACTAAAGCTCGTATAAGGAAAATTAGATAACCTGAATAGCCTTATATTAATGAAATTAAATTGATAGTTACAAACCTTCCCACCGAGGAGAGGTGGACAAGAAGATGGAGTATGAAGACCCTTAACTCACCTCCTCCCATGGACGCGCCAACTTACAGAGCAACTATCTGTGAGAACAATCTGAAAACTAGCAGAAAAAAATTTCCATGAGTAAAGACATAAAAAAGGAAACACAACAGGACAAGTAGGAGAGGCAGAGATGCAGTATAGTCAGTAACCACACCTCCAGGTCAGCAACCCACAAACAAGAGGAATATCACAAATGTAAAGGGCCTCCACAAGAAGCGAGGGGTCTGAACCCAACATTGAGCTCCCCAGTCCTAGGGTCCCACACCAGTCAAATGAGCCCCCAGAATGTCTGTCTTTGAATACTAGCAGGGCTTAGGTTTTGGAGAGGAAGAGGGCTGTAGGAAACAGAGACTCTGCTCTTAAAGGGCGTATACAAAATCTCGCATGCTCCAAGTCCCAGTGCAGAGACAGTAGTTTGAAAGGAGCCTGGATCAGACCCACTTACTGATCTTGGAGAGCCTCCCAGAGAGGTAGGAGGCAATTGGGACTTCCCCTGGGGACAGAAACACTGGTGGCAGTCATTTTGGAGAGTGTTCTACCATGATAACACCAGCACTAACAAACACCATTTTGGAATCTTCCCTCTAGCCTATCAGTGCTAGGATATTGCCTGCCCACCAGTAGGCTGGCACCAACCCCAAGACCCCAGGCTATGCAGACAGTTGCACAGGGACCTGGACCCAATCTCCAGCAGGCCAACACCAGTCCCATGCCTCCACAGGCCATGTGGCAAACCACATTGGAAGCCTACCTCACACTCCAGCAGGGCCACAGTCACTGCAAAAACCAAGAGCTCACAGCCAACCAGGCTGAGGTCCAGTACTCTCCACCAGCATGCCCATGGTAGTCAGCACCACCATAAAAGAAAGGCTCACACAGCCCACATGGGGGCACTCCTAAAGCATATAGTTCTGGTGGCAAGAAGGGAACACATTGCTGGACCTCATAGGACATCTTTGACATAAGGCCACTTCTTCAAAATCAGGAAATGTCACTGACCTACATAATACATAGACAAAAATACCAAAAAAAAAAGGCAAAATGAGGAGACAGAGGAATATGTTCCAAATGAAGGAACAAAACAAAACCATGGAAAGAGGAGTAAATGAAGTAGAGGTAAGAAATCTACTCATAAAGAGTTCAAGGTAATGATCATAAAGATGCACACTGAACTCAGGAGAAGATTGGATGAACACAGTGAGAATTTCAACAAAGAGTTAGAAAATATAAAGAAGAACCAAACATAGCTGAAGAACACAATAACTAAAATAAAAAATACACTAGAAGGAATCAACAGTAGATTGATTCCTTGATTCTGTTTCAACAGAAACAAATCAGTGAACCAGAAGACAAAGTAGTGGAAATCACCCAAACTAAGCAGACAAAACATAAAAGAATTTTTAAAAGGATAGTTTAAGAGACCTCTGAGACATCATCACACATACTAATATTTGCATCATAGAGGTTGCAGAAGGAGAAGAGAGAGAAAAAGGGACAGAGACTTATTTGAAGAAATAATAGCTGAAAACTTCCCTAACCTTTGGAAGGAAACAGACATCCAAGTTCAGGAAGTACAGAGAGTTCTAAACAAAATGAACTCAAAGAGGTCCATACCAAGATACATTACAATTAAAATGGTAAAAGATAAAGAGACAATCTGAAAAGCAGCAAGAGAAAAGCAACTTGTAACTACATTCAAGAACTCCCATAAGACTAGCAGCTTACTTTTTAGGAGAAACTTTGCAGGCCTGAAGCGAGTGGCACAATATATTCAAAATGATGAAAGGAAAAAACCTACAACCAAGAATATTCTACCTGGAAAAGCTATCATTCAGATTTGAAAGACAGATAAAGATTTTTACAGAAAAGCAAGATATAAATGGGTTCAGCATCACTAAACCAGCTTTATAAGAAATGTTAAAGGGACTGCTCTAAACAGAAAAGAAAATGCCACAAATAGAAATATGAAAATTATGAAAGGACAAACCTCACTGGTGAAGGCAAACATACAGTACTGGTAGTAGATCAACCACATATAAAACTAGTAGGAAAGTTAAAAGACAAATGTAGTAAAATTATCTATATCCATAATACATAGTTAAGTGATACACAAAACAAAGTTGTAAAATATGATGTCAAAAACATTAAACATGGAGGGGAGGAGTAAAACTGTAGGGTTGTTAGAATGTGTTTGAACTTAAGAGATCATCACCTTAAAATATGTGGCTGAATGGATAAAAAAAAAGACCCATATATATGCTGCCTACAAGATACTCACTTCCAATCTAAAGACACACACAGAGTGAAGAGATGGAAAAAGGTATTCCATGCAAATGGAAATGAAAAGAAAGCCAGGACAGCAATACCTATATCAGGGAAAATAGACTTTAAAACAAAGACTAACATGCAACAAAGAAGGAGATTACATGACGCTAAAGGGACCAATCCAACAAGAAGATATAACAGTTGTAAACATATATGCACCCAACATGAGCACCTATTACATAAAACAAATATTAACAAACATAAAGGGAGAAACTGACTGTAACAAAACAGAAGGGAACTTTAACACCACATTTGCATCAATACACATATCACCCAAACAGAAAATTACCAAGGAAACTCTGGCCTTCAAAGACACATTAGACTAGATAGACTTAATAGATATATACATAGAACATTACACCCAAAAGTAGTAGAATACACATTCTTCTTAAGTGCACCTGGAACATTCTCCAGGATAGGTAACATGCTAGGCTACAAAACAAGTCTCAATAAATTTGAAGATTGAAATCATATGAATCATGTTTTATGGCCATAAGGATATAAGGCTAGAAATCAACTACAGGAAAAAAAACTGCAAGAAACACAAACATGTGGAATCTGAACAACATGTTGTTCAACAGTCAATGGATCACTGAAGAATGCAAAGAGGGAATTAAAAAATACATGGAGACAAGTGAAACTAGAAACACAATGGTTCAAAACCTATAGGACACAGCAAAAACAATTCTAAGAGGGAAGTTCATAGGGATGCAAGCCTACCTCAGGAAACAAGAAAAATCTCAAACAATCTACTATCACACCTAAAGGAACAAGAAAAAGAAGAACAAACAAAACCTAAGTTAGTAGAAGAAAAAAAATAATGATCAAGTGGAAATAAGAGAAATAGAGACTAAAAAAAATAGAAAATATCAATAAAACAGAACTGATTCTTTGAAAAGCTGAAAAAAAATTGGTAAACCTTTAGCCAGACTCATCAAGAAAAATAGAAAAAGGGCCCAAATAAATAAAATCAGAAATGAAAGAGAAGTGACAACAGATATGACAGAAATACAAAGCATCATAAGAGATTACTATGAAGAATTATACATCAATAAAATGGGCAACCTAGAAGAAATGGACAAATTCCTAGAAAAGTACAATCACCCAAGTCTGACTCAGAAAGAAACAAAATATTAACAGAACAATTACCAGTAATGAAATTGAATCAGTAATAAAAAGAACTCCCAACAAACAAACTACAGGACCAGATGGCTCCACAGGTGAATTCTACCAAACATTTTTTTAAAAGTTAACACCTATTCTTCTTAAACTATTCCAAAAAATTGAAGAGAAATGAACACTTTTGAAATCATTCTACAAGGCCAGCATCTCCCTGATACAAAAACCAGTCAGAGGTGCCACAAGAAAAGAAAATTACAGACCATTATCACCAATGAACATACATCCAAAAATCCTCAACAAAATATTGGCAAATTGAATTCACCAATATATTAAAAGGATTGTACACCATGATCAAGTAGGGTTATCTCATGGATGCAAGGATGTTTCAATATCCACCAATCAATCAATGTGATACACCATATTAATATATTGAAAAATAAAAATTATATTATCATTTCCATAGATGCAGAAAAAGCTTTTGACAAAATTCAACATGTATATATGATTTAAAAAATCACTCAACAAAGCTGGTATAGAGAGAACTTACAAATGCCAAATATGACAAACTCGGATCCAATATTATACTACCAAGTGAAAACATGAAAACATTTCCTCTAAGTCAGGAACAAGACAAGGATGCCCACTCTTGTCACTTTTATTCAACATCATATTGGAAATCCTAGCCACAGCAATCAGAGAAGAAAAAGAAATAAAAGGAATCCAAATTTGAAAAGACTTAAAACTGTCACTGCTTGTAGATGACATGATACTATATATTGAAAGATGCTACCAAAAAAACTATTAGAACTAATCAATGTATTCAGTAAAGTTACATGATACAAAATTAATATACAGAAATCTGTTACATTTGTACACATTTTTTTTTTTAAATTTATACATAAGTATTGTATTGTTTTTTTTTTTTTTTTATCACAAATTTAATCAGTTATATGTATACATATGTTCCCATATCCCCTCCCTTTTGCGTCTCCCTCCCACCCTCCCTATCCCACCCCTCCAGGCGGTCACAAAGCACCGAGCTGATCTCCCTGTGCTATGCGGCTGCTTCCCACTAGCTATCTACCTTACGTTTGGTAGTGTATATATGTCCATGCCGCTCTTTCACTTTGTCACAGCTTACCCTTCCCCCTCCCCATATCCTCAAGTCCATTCTCTAGTAGGTCTGTGTCTTTATTCCTGTCTTACCCCTATGTTCTTCATGACCTTTTTTTTTCTTAAATTCCATATATATGTGTCAGCATACAGTATTTGTCTTTCTCTTTCTGACTTACTTCACTCTGTATGACAGACTCTAGGTCCACCCACCTCATTACAAATAGTTCAATTTCATTTCTTTTTATGGCTGAGTAATATTCCATTGTATGTATGTGCCACATCTTCTTTACCCAGTCATCCGATGATGGACACTTAGGTTGTTTCCATCTCCGGGCTATTGTAAATAGGGCTGCTATGAACATTTTGGTACATGTCTCTTTTTGAATTATGGTTTTCTCAGGGTATATGCCCAGTAGTGGGATTGCAGGGTCATATGGTAGTTCTATTTGTAGTTTTTTAAGGAACCTCCATACCGTTCTCCATAGTGGCTGTACCAATTCACATTCCCACCAGCAGTGCAAGAGTGTTCCCTTTTTTCCACACCCTCTCCAGCGTTTATTGTTTCTAGATTTTTTGATGATGGCCATTCTGACTGGTGTGAGATGATATCTCATTGTAGTTTTGATTTGCATTTCTCTAATTAGTAAAGATGTTGAGCATCCTTTCATGTGTTTGTTGGCAGTCTGTATATCTTCTGTGGAGAAATGTCTATTTAGGTCTTCTGCCCATTTTTGGATTGGGTTGTTTGCTTTTTTGTTATTGAGCTGCATGAGCTGCTTATAAATTTTGGAGATTAATCCTTTGTCAGTTGCTTCATTTGCAAATATTTTCTCCCATTCTGAGGGTTGTCTTTTGGTCTTGTTTATGGTTTCCTTTGCTGTGCAAAAGCTTTGAAGTTTCATTAGGTCCCATGTGTTTATTTTTGTCTTTATTTCCATTTCTCTAGGAGGTGGGTCAAAAAGGATCTTGCTGTGATTTATGTCATAGAGTGTTCTGCCTATGTTGTCCTCTAAGAGTTTGATAGTGTCTGGCCTTACATTTAGGTCTTTAATCCATTTTGAGCTTATTTTTGTGTATGGTGTTAGGGAGTGATCGAATCTCATACTTTTACATGTCCCTGTCCAGTTTTCCCAACACCACTTATTGAAGAGACTGTCCTTTCTCCACTGTACATTCCTGCCTCCTTTATCAAAGATAAGGTGACCATATGTCCGTGGGTTTATCTCTGGGCTTTCTATCCTGTTCCATTGATCTATCTTTCTGTTTCTGTGCCAGTACCATACTGTCTTGATTACTGCAGCTTTGTAGTATAGTCTGAAGTCAGGGAGCCTGATTCCTCCAGCTCCATTTTTCGTTCTCAAGATTGCTTTGGCTATTCGGGGTCTTTTGTGTTTCCATACAAATTGTGAAATTTTTTGTTCTAGTTCTGTGAAAAATGCCAGTGGTATTTTGATAGGGATTGCATTGAATCTGTAGATTGCTTTGGGTAGTAGAGTCATTTTCACAATGTTGATTCTTCCAATCCAAGAACATGGTACATCTCTCCATCTATTTGTATCATCTTTAATTTCTTTCATCAGTGTCTTATAATTTTCTGCATACAGGTCTTTTGTCTCCTTAGGTAGGTTTATTCCTAGATATTTTATTCTTTTTGTTGCAATGGTAAATGGGAGTGTTTCCTTGATTTCACTTTCAGATTTTTCATCATTAGTATATAGGAATGCCAGAGATTTCTGTGCATTAATTTTGTATCCTGCAACTTTACCAAATTCAGTGATTAGCTCTAGTAGTTTTCTGGTAGCATCTTTAGGATTCTCTATGTATAGTATCATGTCATCTGCAAACAGTGACAGCTTTACTTCTTCTTTTCCAATTTGGATTCCTTTTATTTCCTTTTCTTCTCTGATTGCTGTGGCTAAAACTTCCAAAACTATGTTGAATAAGAGTGGTGAGAGTGGGCAACCTTGTCTTGTTCCTGATCTTAGTGGAAATGGTTTCAGTTTTTCACCATTGAGGACGATGCTGGCTGTGGGTTTGTCATATATGGCCTTTATTATGTTGAGGAAAGTTCCCTCTATGCCTACTTTCTGCAGGGTTTTTATCATGAATGGGTGTTGAATTTTGTCGAAAGCTTTCTCTGCATCTATTGAGATGATCATATGGTTTTTCTCCTTCAATTTGTTAATATGGTGTATCACGTTGATTGATTTGCGTATATTGAAGAATCCTTGCATTCCTGGAATAAACCCCACTTGATCATGGTGTATGATCCTTTTAATGTGCTGTTGGATTCTGTTTGCTAGTATTTTGTTGAGGATTTTTGCATCTATGTTCATCAGTGATATTGGCCTGTAGTTTTCTTTCTTTGTGACATCCTTGTCTGGTTTTGGTATCAAGGTGATGGTGGCCTCGTAGAATGAGTTTGGGAGTGTTCCTCCCTCTGCTATATTTTGGAAGAGTTTGAGAAGGATAGGCGTTAGCTCTTCTCTAAATGCTTGATAGAATTCGCCTGTGAAGCCATCTGGTCCTGGGCTTTTGTTTGTTGGAAGATTTTTTATCACAGTTTCAATTTCAGTGCTTGTGATTGGTCTGTTCATATGTTCTATTTCTTCCTGATTCAGTCTTGGCAGGTTGTGCATTTCTAAGAATTTGTCCATTTCTTCCAGGTTGTCCATTTTATTGGCATAGAGTTGCTTATAGTAATCTCTCACGATCTTTTGTATTTCTGCAGTGTCAGTTGTTACTTCTCCTTTTTCATTTCTAATTCTATTGATTTGAGTCTTCTCCCTTTTTTTCTTGATGAGTCTGGCTAATGGTTTATCAATTTTGTTTATCTTCTCAAAGAACCAGCTTTTAGTTTTATTGATCTTTGCTATTGTTTCCTTCATTTCTTTTTCATTTATTTCTGATCTGATTTTTATGATTTCTTTCCTTCTGCTAACTTTGGGATGTTTTTGTTCTTCTTTCTCTAATTGCTTTAGGTGCAAGGTTAGGTTGTTTAGTCGAGATATTTCCTGTTTCTTAAGGTGGGATTGTATTGCTATAAACTTCCCTCTTAGAACTGCTTTTGCTGCATCCCATAGGTTTTGGGTCGTCGTGTCTCCATTGTCATTTGTTTCTAGGTATTTTTTTATTTCCTCTTTGATTTCTTCAGTGATCACTTCGTTATTAAGTAATGTATTGTTTAGCCTCCATGTGTTTGTATTTTTTATAGCTCTTTTCCTGTAATTGATATCTAGTCTCATAGCATTGTGGTCGGAAAAGATACTTGATACAATTTCAATTTTCTTAAATTTACCAAGGCTTGATTTGTGACCCAAGATATGATCTATCCTGGAGAATGTTCCATGAGCACTTGAGAAAAATGTGTATTCTGTTGTTTTTGGATGGAATGTCCTATAAATATCAATTAAGTCCATCTTGTTTAATGTATCATTTAAAGCTTGTGTTTCCTTATTTATTTTCATTTTGGATGATCTGTCCATTGGTGAAAGTGGGGTGTTAAAGTCCCCTACTATGATTGTGTTACTGTCGATTTCTCCTTTTATGGCTGTTAGTGTTTGCCTTATGTATTGAGGTGCTCCTATGTTGGGTGCATAAATATTTACAATTGTTATATCTTCTTCTTGGATCGATCCCTTGATCATTATGTAGTGTCCTTCTTTGTCTCTTCTAGTAGTCTTTATTTTAAAGTCTATTTTGTCTGATATGAGAATTGCTACTCCAGCTTTCTTTTGGTTTCCATTTGCATGGAATATCTTTTTCCATCCCCTTACTTTCAGTCTGTATGTGTCTCTAGGTCTGAAGTGGGTCTCTTGTAGACAGCATATATATGGGTCTTGTTTTTGTATCCATTCAGCCAATCTGTGTCTTTTGGTGGGAGCGTTTAGTCCATTTACATTTAAGGTAATTATCGATATGTATGTTCCTATTCCCATTTTCTTAATTGTTTTGGGTTCGTTATTGTAGGTCTTTTCCTTCTGTTGTGTTTCTTGCCTAGAGAAGTTCCTTTAGCATTTGTTGTAAAGCTGGTTTGGTGGTGCTGAACTCTCTCAGCTTTTGCTTGTCTGTAAACGTTTTAATTTCTCCATCAAATCTGAATGAGATCCTTGCTGGGTAGAGTAATCTTGGTTGCAGGTTTCTCTCCTTCATCACTTTAATTATGTCCTGCCACTCCCTTCTGGCTTGTAGAGTTTCTGCTGAGAGATCAGCTGTTATCCTGATGGGGATTCCCTTGTGTGTTATTTGTTGTTTTTGCCTTGCTGCTTTTAATATGATTTCTTTGTGTTTAATTTTTGACAGTTTGATTAATATGTGTCTTGGCGTATTTCTCCTTGGATTTATTCTGTATGGGACTCTCTGTGCCTCCTGGACTTGATTAACTATTTCCTTTCCCATATTAGGGAAGTTTTCAACTATAATCTCTTCAAATATTTTCTCAGTCCCTTTCTTTTTCTCTTCTTCTTCTGGAACCCCTATAATTCGAATGTTGGTGCGTTTAATGTTGTCCCAGAGGTCTCTGATATTGTCCTCTGTTCTTTTCATTCTTTTCTCTTTATTTTGCTCTGCATTAGTTATTTCCACTATTTTATCTTCCACCTCACTTATCCGTTCTTCTGCCTCAGTTATTCTGCTATTGATCCCATCTAGAGTATTTTTCATTTCATTTATTGTGTTTTTAATCGATGCTTGATTCATCTTTAGTTCTACTAGGTCCTTGTTAACTGTTTCTTGCATTTTGTCTATTCTATTTCCAAGATTTTGGATCATCTTTACTATCATTATTCTGAATTCTTTTTCAGATAGAATGCCTATTACCTCTTCATTTGTTAGGTCTGGTGGGTTTTTATCTTGCTCCTTCTCCTGCTGTGTGTTTTTCTGTCTTCTCATTTTGCTTATGTTACTGTGTTTGGGGTCTCCTTTTTGCCGGCTGCAGGTTCGTAGTTCCTGTTGTTTTTGGTGTCTGTCCCCAGTGGCTAAGGTTGGTTTAGTGGGTTGTGTAGGTTTCCTGGTCGAGGGGACTAGTGCCTGTGTTCTGGTGGATGAGGCTGGATCTTGTCTTTCTGGTGGGCAGGTCCACGTCTGGTGGTGTGTTTTGGGGTGTCTGCAGACTTTTTATGATTTTAGGCCACCTCTCTGCTAATGGGTGGCGTTGTGTTCCTGTCTTGCTAGTTGTTTGGCATAGGGTGTCCAGCACTGTAGCTTGCTGGTCGTTGAGTGAAGCTGGGTGCTGGTGTTGAGATGGAGATCTCTGGAAGATTTTCGCCGTTTGATATTATGTGGAGCTGGGAGGTCTCTTGTGGACCAGTGTCCTGAAGTTGGCTCTCCCACCTCAGAGGCACAGTACTGACTCCTGGCTCCTCAATTTGGGATGATTTGTTGTCTATTCATGTATTCCACAGATGCAGGGTACATCAAGTTGATTGTGGAGCTTTAATCCGCTGCTTCTGAGGCTGCTGGGAGAGGTTTCCCTTTCTCTTCTTTGTTCTCACAGCTCCCGGGTCTCAGCTTTGGATTTGGCCCCGCCTCTGCGTGTAGGTCGCCGGAGGGCGTCTGTTCTTCGCTCAGACAGGAAAGGGTTAAAGGAGCAGCCTCTTCGGGAACTCTGGCTCACTCAGGCCGGGCGGGAGGGAGGGGCACGGAGTGCGGGGCGAGCCTGCAGCGGCAGAGGTCGGCGTGACGTTGCACCAGCCCGAGGCGCGCCGTGCGTTCTCCCAGGGAAGCCGCCCCTGGATCCCGGGACCCCGGCAGTGGCGGGCTGCTCAGGCTCCCGGAAGGGCGGTGTGGACAGTGACCTGCGCTCGCACACGGGCTTCTTGGCGGCGGCAGCAGCAGCCCCAGCGTCCCACGCCCGTCACTGGGCTCCGCGCTTTCAGTCGCGACTCGCGCCCGTCTGTGGAGCCCCTTTAAGCAGCGCTCTTAATCCCCTCTCCTCGCGCAGCAGGAAACCAAGAGGGAAGAACAAGTCTCTTGCCTCTTCGGCAGCTCCAGAGTTTTCCCGGACTCCCTCCCGGCTAGCTGTGGCACATTAGCCCCCTTCAGGCTGAGTTCTCGCCGCCAGCCCCAGTCCTCTCCCTGCGCTCTGACCGAAGCCCGAGCCTCAGCTTCCAGCGCCGCCCGCCCCGGCGGGCGAGCAGACAAGCCTCTCGGGCTGGTGAGTGCCGCTCGGCACCGATCCTCTGTGCGGGAATCTCTCCGCTTTGCCCTACCCAGGTATGTGGGGAGTTTCTTGCCTTTTGGGAGGTCTGGGGTCTTCTGCCAGCGTTCAGTAGGTGTTCTGTAGGAGTTGTTCCACGTGTAGCTGTATTTCTGGTGTATCCGTGAGGAGGAAGGTGATCTCCGCCCATTTGTACACATTAATAGGGAACTTTCAGAAAGAGAAATTAAGAAAACAATCCCATTACAATTACATCAAAAATACTAAAATACCTCAGAATAAATCTAACCAAAGAAGTAAAGACATACTCTGAAAACTATAAGATTTTGATGAATGAAATTGAAGATGACACAAATAAATGGAGAGATATACTATGCTCAAGAATTGGAAGAATTAGTATTTTTAAAATGACCATACTCCTCAAGGCAATCTACAGATTCAATCAATCCCTATCAAAATACCAAAGGCATTTTTCACAGAATTTGAACAAATAATTCCAAAATTTGTATGGAGGCACAAAGACCCCGAATAGTTAAAGCAATCTTGAGACAGAAGAACAAAGCTGAAGGCACCAAACTCCCTGATTTCAAACTATACTACAAAGTTACAGTGATCAGAACAGTATGGTGCTGGCACATAAACATACATAGATCAATGGAACAGAATAGAGAGCCCAGAAATAAACCCACACTTACATGGCCAATTAATCAATGACAAAGGAGGGAAGAATATACTGGGGGGAAGACAGCCTCTTTGATAAATGGTGTTGGGAAAACTGGACAGCTACATGCAAAATAATCAAAGTGGACTACTTTGTCACACCATATATACAAAAATAATTTCAAAATGGACTAAACACTAAAATGTAAGACCTGAAACCATAAAATTCCTGGAAGAAAATGTAGGCAGTACACCCTTTGACATTGGTCTTAGCAATATATTTTTGGCTATGTCTCTTCAGGCAGGAAGCAAGAGCAAAAATAAGCAGAAGGGACTACATCAAACTAAAAAGCTTTTGGACAGCAAAGAAAACCACCCATAAAATAAAAAGGCCATCTGCTGAATGAGAGAATATATTTGCAAATGATATATCTGGTAAAGGGTTAATATCCAAAATGTAAAAAGAACATGTACAACTCAACATCAGAAAAACAAACAACCCAATTAAAAAATAGAGGACTTGAATAGACATTTTGCCAAAGAAGACCTATAGATGGCTAACAGACACATGAAAATATGTTCAACATTACTAATCATCAGGGAAATGCAAATCAAAACCACAGTGAGGTACCACCTCACATCTTTCAGAAGGCTATCATAAAAGGAAAAAAAATAACAAGTGTTGGTGAGGAACTGGAGAAAAGAGAACCTTCAGGCACCATTCGTGGGAATGTAAATTGTTGTAGCCACTAAGGAAAACAATATGAAGTTCTTAAAAAAATTAAAAATAGAATTACTGTATGATCCAGGAATTTGACTTCTGGGTATTGGACTGAAGAAAACAAAGACACTAAGCTGAAAAGATATATGCACTCCAATGTTCATTGCAGCATTATTTACAATAGCCAAGATTTGGAAGGAATTTAGTGTCCATCAACAGATGAATGGAGGGACTTCCCTGGTGGTCCAGTGGTTGAGAATCCGCCTTCCAATGCAGTGGGCATGGGTTTGATCCCTGGTCAGGGAACTAAGATCCCACATGCCGCAGAGCAACTAAGCCTGTGCACCACAACTACTGAGCTTGCATGCCACAATTACAGAGCCCACATGCTCTGGAGCCCATCTGCCACAAGTAGAGAGAAGCCCACACACTGCAACAAAAGATCCTGTGTGCCACAACTAAGACCAGATGTAGCCAAAAATAAATAAATATGAAAAAAAACCCAGATGAATAGATAAAGACACTGCGATATATATTGGGCTGGCCAAAAAGTTCGTTCGGGTGGCAAAATAGGTGATGGGGATTCAGAGGTATAAACATCCAGTTATAAAAAAAAAATAAGCCATGGGGTCATACTACACAGCATAAGGAGTATGGTCAATAATATTGTAATAACTTTGTATGGGAACATATGGTTATTAGACTTATAGTGGTGACATTTCATAATGTATGCAAATGTCACATCACTATGTAGTATGCATCATTATTTAGAAACTAACATAATATTGTCTCAAGTATATTTCAATTAAAAATAAATAAATGGACTATATAGTATTTTAATGATATTAGTAAAACACATGAAACCATTTTGAAATAAAACAAAACCAAAAAGTCTTCTCAGGAAAGAAGAAAAATATTTTACAAAGCAAACTTATTTAAAAAGAAGAAAAGATTCTTCAGAAGAAAAAAAAACCCTTCCCACAAAAAATGTCAGGCCCCAAATGACTTCACTGATGAATTAATTCTACCAAAAATTTCAGGAAGAAGCAATACCAATTCTATACTAACTCTTCCTAAAGAATGAAGCGGAGGGACTATTTCCCAACTCATAACAACTGATAACAAAATATTTTCTATGAGGTCAGCATTACCTTGATATAAAATTTTCTTAACAAAATTTCAGCAAATTGAATCCAGCAATATATAAAAGGATAATAAAACACCAAGATGAGTGGGGATTATCCCAGGAATGCAGAGATGGTTTAACATTGGAAAATCAGTCAATGTAATTCATTACATTAACAAACTGAAAAGGGAAAACCATACAATCATCTTAACAAATGCAGAAAAACACTTGACAAAATTCAACGTCCATTTCTGATAACAAATTTTCAGCAAAGTAGGAAGGTAAGGGAAGCTCCCTCAACTTGATGAAAAGCTACCACAAAAGGCCTACAGTTAGTATCATACTTATTGGTGAAAGATGAGGATTAGGAAAAGGAATGTCTACTTTTACCCTTCTATTCAGCACTGTATTGGACATTCTAGTCAGTGCAATCAGACAAGACAAAGAAATAAAAGACATCAAATTGGAAAAGGAGTAAAATTGTCCTTATTCACAGACATAATCACCTAAGTAGAAAATCTGATGGGATTTTCAGAAAATCTCCTTGAACCATTAAGTGTGTATATCAAGATTGCAGGATATAAGATCGATATATAAAAATTGTGGGGCTTCCCTGGTGGCGCAGTGGTTGAGAGTCTGCCTGCCGATGCAGGGGACACGGGTTCGTGCCCCGGTCCAGGAAGATCCCACATGCCAAGGAGCAGCTGGGCCCGTGAGCCATGGCCACTGAGCCTGCGCATCTGGAGCCTGTGCTCCGCAGCAGGAGAGGCCACAACAGTGAGAGGCCCGCATACCGCAAAAAAAAAAAAAAATTGTGTTTCTACATACCAGCAATGAAAAAAACTTGATAATCAAAATTAAGAAAGCAGGGCTTCCCTGGTGGCGCAGTGGTTGAGAGTCCGCCTGCTGATGCAGGAGACATGGGTTCATGCCCTGGTCCAGGAAGATCCCACATGCCGCGGAGCATCTGGACCCGTGATCCATGGCTGTTGAGCCTGTGCGTCTGTAGCTTATGCTCCGCAACGGGAGAGGCCACAACAGTGAGAGGCCCGTGTACCTCAAAAAAAAAAAAAAATTAAGAAAGCAATATCATTTAAAATAGCAATAAAATACTTAGTGATAACTAATCCAATAACTAATCCAAAATATTTAGGTATGAGTCTGACAAAAGTTGTGAAAGATTTGAACATTGAAAACTACAGAACATTGCTGTGAGAAACTGAAGAAGACCCAGAAAAACTGGAGAGTTATATCATGTTTATGCAACAGAAGACTTAACATTATTATTGTGTCAACTCTCCCTAAATTGATCTATAGATTCAAATGCAATCGCAACCAAAATCCCTGCAGGACCTTTTATAGAAATTGACAAGTTGATTCTAAACTTCATATGGAAATGCAAAGGACAAAGAATAGCTAAAAACAACTTTGAAGAAGAACAACATTAGAGGGCTAATATTACCTGATTTCAAGATTTAAAGTTACAGTAATATAGATATCATTATATTGATGCAAAACAGATAAATAGATCAATGAACGAAATATAAAGTTCAGACTTACAAGTATATGGACAATTGCTTTTTAACAAAGGCAAATAGGCAGTTCAGTGGAGATATAATAATCTTCTCAATAAATGATGTTAGAAAAATTGGATGGATACCTGTATGTGAAAAAAGAACTTCCATCCATACCTTGCAACTGTAAAAAAAATTAACTTAAAATGGATCATAGACCTAACTGTAATACTTTTAGATAGAATATCATAGACCTAAATATAAAACTTCTAGGAGAAAACAGGAAAAAGTTTGTGAACTTGGGTTAGGTAACAAATTTCTTAGACATGACACCACAATCATAATCCATAAAAAATAGATAAATTGGACTTCATAAAAATGAAAAATTTGTTTCCTTCAAAGACACAGTAAAGAAAATGGGTAGACAACCCATAGAATGAGAGAATATACGTGCAAAGCATATATCTGATAAAAGACTTGTACCAGAATATATAAAGAACTGTTGAAACTTATCACCAAGAACACAAACAACCCAATTTAAAAATGGGCAAAAGGTATGAACACACATTTCACCAAAAAAGATACATAGATGGCAAATAAGTACATGAAAAGATGCTCAACATCATTAGTCATTGGGGGAAGTATAAATAAAACTGCAATAAGATATACACTATCAGATTGGCTAAAATTTAAATTTTGACCATACTAAAAGTTGACAAGGATGTAGAGGAACTGGAACTCTCATACATTGCTGATGGGAATGTACATGGTACAACCATTTTGGAAAACAGTTCAGCAGGTTCTTAAATAGTTAAAAGTACATTTGCCATATGCTCTAGCCATACTACTCTTAGGTTTTTACCCATGAGAAATTAAAGCATGTGTCAAAATAAATACTTGAACGTGAATGTTTATAGCAGCTTTATTTGTATTGGTGAAAAACTGGAAACAACTCAAATATCCTTCAATTAGGGTATGGTTAAACACACTGTGATATGTCCATACAATAGGACACCATTCAGCATTAAAAAGGAATAAACTATTCCATGTGATTACTTTTATATAAAACTCTAAGACATGCAAACTAATGTATAATGACAGAAATCAGATCAGTTGCCTTGAGACAAGGCCGAAGGTGGAGGGATTTACAAAGGAGCATGAGGAAGCTTTGGAGGGTGATACATATTTTCAATATCTTAATTGTGGTGGTGTGTATATATGTCAAATCTTATTAAACTCTATATTTTTAATATGTGCAATTTTATTATATGTCAATTATATCTCAATATACCTATTAAATTAGATAATCCCAGAAAGCTTTTTTTGCAGACTTAGACAAGCTTAATCTAAAATTTAAATGGAAAGACACCGGACCTAGATTAACTAAAGCAACCCTGAAAAAGAAGAATAAAGTGGGAGGAATCACTCTACCCATTATTAAGGTATACCATATAGCTGTGGCAATCAAAACAGTGTCATATTGGAAGAAGGATAGACACATAGATTGATAGAACAGAATAGAGAACCTAGAAATAGAACCACATTGATTTTTGACAAAGGTGGAAAACCAATTCAATTTAGAAAGCACAGACTTTTCAACAAATGTTGCTGGAGTAAATGAACATCCATAGACAGAAAAATGAACCTCTATCTAAACCTCACAACTTATACAAAATTAACTGAAGATGGATCACAGACTTAAGTGTAAAATGTAAACCTATAAAAAGTTTAGAAGAAAAGAATACAGAAAACCTCCAGGATATAGAACTAGTCAGAGTTCTTAACCTTTACACTGGATGCATCATCCATAAAAATTTTTTTGATAAATTGGACTTTATCAAGGTTAAAAAAACTTTTGCTCTGTGAAAGATTATGTTAAGAGAATAAAAAGACAAGCTATAAACTGGGAGAAAATATTTGCAAACCACATACTTGAAAAAAGGACTTGTATCTAGAATATATAAAGAACTCTCAAAATTTAGTGAAAAAAAATCTAATTAAGAAATGGGTAAAAGACACCAAGAAGATATACAGATGGCAAAAAACTCATGAAAATATGTCAATATCACTAGGAATTAGAGCAATTTTGCTCTAGGTTGTGGGCACAAGACATCACTACATACCTATCAGAATGGCTAAAATTAAAAAAAAAATAGTGACAAAACCAAGAACTGGTAAGGATACAGAGAAACTGGATAACTCATACATTGCTAGTGGGAATGTAAAACAGTACAGCCACTCTGAAAAACAGTTTAAGACTTTCTTATAAAACTAAACATGTAACTACCATATGACTCAGCAATTGGACTCCTGGGCAATTTCTCTCCCAGAGAAATGAAAATTTATATTCACACCAAAACCTGTAAATGATATGATGACTATACTTAACAATATTGTATTGTATATTTAAAAGTTGCTAAGAGAGTACATCTTAAAAGTTCTCATCACAAGAAGAAAAATGTAACTATGTGAGGTGATGGGTGGTAACTAAACTTACTGTGTTATAATTTTTTGTTTGTTTCTTTTTTGAATTTTATTTTATTTATATTTTTAAACAGCAGGTTCTTATTAGTCATCCATTTTATACACATCAGTGTATACATGTCAATCCCAATCACCCAATTCATCACACCACCACAACAAGGCCAGCCACTTTCCCCCTTGGTGTCCATATGTTTGTTCTCTACATCTGTGTCTCAATCTCTTCCCTGCAAATTGGTTCATCTGTACCACTTTTCTAGGTTCCACATACATGCGTTAATATACGATATTTGTTTTTCTCTTTCTGACTTACTTCACTCTGTATGAGAGTCTCTGCATCTATCCACGTCTCTACAAATGACCCAATTTCGTTCCTTTTTATGGCTGAGTAATATTCCATTGTATATATGTACCACACTTCTTTATCCATTCATCTGTCAGTGGGCATTTAGGTTGCTTCCATGACCTGGCTATTGTAAATAGAGCTGCATTGAACACTGGGGTGCTTGTGTCTTTTTGAATTATGGTTTTCTCAGGGTATATGCCCAGTAGTGGGATTGCTGGGTCATATGGCAGTTCTATTTTTAGTTTTGAAGGAACCTCCATACTGTTCTCCATAGTGGCTGTATCAACTTACATTCCCACCAGCAGTGCAAGAGGGTTCCCTTTTCTCCACACCTTCTTCAGCATTTTTTGTTTGTAGATTTTCTGATGATGCCCATTCTAACTGGTGTGAGGTAATACCTCACTGTAGTTTTCATTTGCATTTCTCTAATAATTAGTGACGCTGAGCATCCTTTCATGTGTTTGTTGGCAATCTCTATGTCTTCTTTGGAGAAATGTCTATTTAGGTCGTCTGCCCATTTTTGGATTGGGTTGTTTGTTTCTTTAATATTGAGCTGCATGAGCTGTTTATATATTTTGGAGATTAATCCTTTGTCCATTGACTCATTTGCATATATTTTCTCCCATTCTGAGGGTTGCCTTTTCATCTTGTTTATGTTTTCCTTCACTGTGCAAAAGCTTTTAAGTTTCATTAGGTCCCATTTGTTTCTTTATGTTTTTATTTCCATTACTCTAGGAGGTGGATCAAAAAAGATCTTGCTGTGATTAATGGCAAAGAGTGTTCTTCCTATGTTTTCCTCTAAGAGATTTATAGTGTCCGGTCCTATGTTTAGGTCTCTAACCCATTTTGAGTTTATTTTTGTGTATGGTGTTAGGGAGTGTTCTAATTTCATTCTTTTACATGTAGCTGTCCAGTTTTCCCAACACCACTTATTGAAGAGACTGTCTTTTCTCCTTTGTATATCCTTGCCTCCTTTGTCATGGATTAGTTGACCATAGTTGCCTGGGTTTATCTCTGGGCTTTCTACCTTGTTCCATTGATCTGTATCTCTGTTTTTGTGTCAGTACCATATTGTCTTGATTACTGTAGCTTTGTAGTGTAGTCTGAAGTCAGGGAGCCTGATTCCTCCAGTTCCAGTTTTCGTTCTCAAGATTGCTTTGGCTATTCGGGGTCTTTTGTGTTTCCATACAAATTGTGAAATTTTTTGTTCTAGTTCTGTGAAAAATGCCACTGGTAGTTTGATAGGGATTGCATTGAATCTGTAGATTGCTTTGGGTAGTAGAGTCATTTTCACAATGTTGATTCTTCCAATCCAGGAGCATGGTATATCTCTCCATCTATTTATATCATCTTTAATTTCTTTCATCAGTGTCTTATAATTTTCTGCATACAGGTCTTTTTGTCTCCTTAGGTAGGTTTATTCCTAGATATTTTATTCTTTTTGTTGCAATGGTAAATGGGAGTGTTTTCTTGATTTCATTTTCAGATTTTTCATCATTAGTGTACAGGAATGCCAGAGATTTCTGTGCATTAATTTTGTATCCTGCTACTTTACCAAATTCATTGATTAGCTCCAGTAGTTTTCTGGCAGCATCTTTAGGATTCTCTATGTATAGTATCATGTCATCTGCATACAGTGACAGCTTTACTTCTTCTTTTCCAATTTGGATTCCTTTTATTTCCTTTTCTTCTCTGATTGCTGTGGCTAAAACTTCCAAAACTAGGTTGAATAAGATTGGTGAGAGTGGGCAGCCTTGTCTTGTTCCTGATCTTAGTGGAAATGGTTTCAGTTTTTCACCATTGAGGACAATGTTGGCTGTGGTTTTGTCATATATGGCCTTTATTATGTTGAGGAAAGTTCCCTCTATGCCTACTTCCTAGAGAGTATTTAAGATAAATGGGTGTTGAATTTTGTCAAAAGCTTTTTCTGCATCTATTGAGATGATCATATGGTGTTTGACCTTTGATTTGTCAATATGATGTATCACATTGATTGATTTGAGTATATTGAAGAATCCTTGCATTCCTGGGATAAACCCCGCTTGATCATGACATATGATCCTTTTAATGCGTTGTTGGATTCTGTTTGCTAATATTTTGTTGAGGATTTTTGCATCTATATTCATCTGTGATAATGGCCTGTACTTTTTCTTTTTTATGACATCTTTGTCTGGTTTTGGTATCAGGGTGATGGTGGCCACATAGAATGAGTTTAGGAGTGTTCCTTCCTCTGTTATATTTTCTAAGAGTTTGAGAAGGATACGTGTTAGTTCTTTTCTAAATGTTTGATAGAATTCACCTGTGAAGCCATCTGGTCCTGGGCTTTTGTGTTTTGGAAGATTTTTAATCACATTTTAAATTTCATTACTTGTGATTGGTCTGTTCATATTTTCTATTTCTTCCTGGTTCAGTCTTGGAAGGTTATACCTTTCTAAGAATTTGTCCATTTCTTCCAGATTGTCCATTTTATTGGCATATAGTTGCTTGTAGTAGTCTCTTGGGATGCTTTGTATTTCTGTGGTGTCTGGTGTAACTTCTCCTTTTTCATTTCTAATTTTATTGATTTGAGTCCTCTCCCTCATTTTCTTGATGAGTCTGGCTAATGGTTTCAATTTTGTTTATCTTCTCCAAGAACCAACCAGATTTTAGTTTTATTGATGTTTGCTATTGTTTTCTTTGTTTCTATTTCATTTATTTCTGCTCTGATCTTTAATATTTCTTTCCTTCTGCTAACTTTGGGTTTTGTTTGTTCTTCTTTCTCTAGTTCCTTTAGGTGTAAGGTTAGATTGTATATTTCAGATTTTTCTTGTTCCTTGAGGTAGGCTTGTATAGCTATAAACTTCTCTCTTAGGACTGCTTTTGCTGCAGCCCATAGGTTTTGGATCATCGTGTTTTCATTGCCATATTTCTCTAGGTATTTTTTATTTCCTCTTTGATTTCTTCAGTTACCTCCTGGTTATTTAGTAACGTATTGTTTAGCCTCCATGTGTTTGTGTTTTTTAGGTTTTTTTCCCTGTAATTCATTTCTGATCTCATAGCATTGTGGTCAGAGAAGATGCTTGATATGATTTCAATTTTCTTAAATTTACTGAGGCTTGATTTGTGACCGAAGATGTGATCTATTCTGGAGAATGTTCCATGTGCACTTGGGAAGAAAGTGTAATCTGTTGTTTTTGGATGGAATGTCTTATAAATATCAGTTAAATCTATCTTGTTTACTGTGTCATTTAAAGCTTGTGTTTCCTTATTAATTTTCTGTTTGGATGATCTGTCCATTGGTGTAAGTGATGTGTTAAAGTCCCCCACTATTACTGTGTTACTGTCGATTTCTTCTTTTTTAGCTGTTGCAGTTGCCTTAGGTATTGAGGTGCTCCTATGTTGGGTGCATATATATTTATAATTGTTATATCTTCTTCCTGAATTGATCCCTTGTTCATTATGTAGTGTCTTTCCTTGTCTCTTGTAACTTTCTTTATTTTAAAGTCTATTTTATCTGAAATGAGTATTGCTACTTAAGCTTTGTTTTGATTTCCATTTGCATGGAATATCTTTTTCCATCCCCTCACCTTCAGTCTCTATGTGTCCCTAGATCTAAGTCAGTCTGTTGTAGACAGCATATATATGGGTCTCGTTTTTCTATCCATTCAGTGAGCCTGTGTCTTTTGGTGGGAGCATTTAATCCATTCACGTTTAAGGTTATTATCGATATTTATGTTCCTATGACCATTTTCTTAATAGTTTTGGGTTTGATTTTGTAGGTCCTTTTCTTCTCCTGTGTTTCCCACTTACAGAACTTCCTTTAGCATTTGTTGTAGAGCTGGTTTGGTGGTGCTGAATGCTCTTAGCTTTTGCTTGTCTGTAAAGCTTTTGATTCCTCCATCTAGTCTGAATGAGGTTCTTGCTGGGTAGAGTAATCTTGGTTGTAGGTTCTTCCCATTCATCACTTTAAGTATATCATGCCACTCCCTTCTGGCTTGTAGAGTTTCTGCTGAGCAATCAGCTGTTCACCTTATGGGAGTTCCCTTGTATGTTATTTGTCATTTTTCCCTTGCTGCTTTCAATAATTTTTCTTTGTGTTTAATTTTTGCCAATTTGATTACAATGTGTCCCAGCCTGTTTCTCCTTGGGTTTATCCTGTATGGCACTCGTTGTGCTTCCTGGACTTGGGTGGCTATTTCCTTTCCCATGTGAGGGAAGTTTTTGACTATAATCTCTTCAAATATTTTCTCGGGTCCTTTCTCTCTCTCTTCCTCTTCTCGGACCCCTATAATGCGAATGTTGTTGTGTTTAATGTTTTCCCAGAGGTCTCTTAGGTTTTCTTCATTTCTTTTCTTTCTTTTTTTTTTTTAATTCTGTTTTGCAGCAGTGAATTCCATCATTCTGTCTTCCAGGTCACTTATCCATTCTTCTGCCTCAGTTATTCTGCTATTGATTCTTTCTAGTGTAGTTTTCATTTTTTTTTTTTTTTTTGTGGTACGTGGGCCTCTCACTGTTGTGGCCTCTCCCGTTGCGGAGCACAGGCTCCGGACGCGCAGGCCCAGCGGCCATGGCTCACGGGCCCAGCCGCTCCACGGCATGTGGGATCTTCCCGGACCGGGGCACGAACCCGCGTCCCCTGCATTGGCAGGCGGACTCTCAACCACTGCGCCACCAGGGAAGCCCTAGTTTTCATTTTACTTGTTGTACTGCTCATCTCTGTTTGTCTGTTCTTTATTTCTTCTAGGCCTTTGTTAAACATTTCTTGCATCTTCTCGATCTTTGCCTCCATTCTTTTTCTGAGGTCCTGGATCATCTCCACTATCATTATTCTGAATTCTTTTTCTGGAAGGTGCCTATCTCCTCTCCATGTAGTTGTTTTTCTTGGGTTTTATCTTGTTCCTTCATCTGGTACATAGCCCTCTGCCTTTTCATCTTGTCTATCTTTCTGTGAATGTGGTTTTTGTTCCCCAGGCTGCAGGATTGTAGTTCCTCTTGCTTCTGTTGTCTGCTCTCTGGTGGATGAGGCTATCTAAGCAGCTTGTGGAAGTTTCCTGATGGGAGGGACTGGTGGATGGTAGAGCTCACTGTTGCTCTGGTGGGCAGAGCTCCGTAAAACTTTAGTCTGCTTGTCTGCTGATGGGTGGGGCTGAGTTCACTCCCTTTTGGTTGTTTGGCCTGAGGTGACCCAACCCTGGAGCCTACCTGGGCTCTTTGGTGAGGCTAATGGCAGATTCTGGGAGGGCTCACACCAAGGAGTCCTTCCCAGAGCTTCTGCTGCCAGTGTCCTTGTCCTCGCGGTCAGACTGAGCTACCCCCCGCCTCTGCAGGAGACCCTCCAACACTAGCAGGTAAGTCTGGTTCAGTCTCCTGTGGGGTCACTGTTCCTTCCCCTGGTTCCCGATGCACACACTGCTTTGTGTGTGTCCTCCAAGAGTAGAGTCTCTGTTTCCCCCATCCTGTCAAAGTCCTGTAATCAAATTTTGCTAGCCTTCAAAGTCTGATTGTCTACGAATTCCTCCTCTTGTTGCCGGACCCCCAGGTTCGGAAGCCTGATGTGGGGCTCAGAACCTTCACTCCAGTGGGTGGACTTCTGTGGTATAAGTGTTCTCCAGTTTGTGAATCACTCACCCAACAGTTATTGGATTTGATTTTATTTTGATTGCGCCCCTCCTAGCATCTCATTGTGGCTTCTCCTTTGTATTTGTATGTGGTGTATCTTTTTTGGTGAGTTCCAGTGTCTTTTTGTTGATGATTGTTCAGCAGTTAGTTGTGATTCTGGTGTTCTCGCAAGAGGGAGTGAGAACACGTCCTTCTACTCTGCCATCAAATCACAATTTGCATTTTAACAAGATCCCCTGGTGATTGGGGTTATTCATATAAACGTGAACGTTTGAGAAGTCCTGCTTACAACTGCCATCCATGAAGCAAGCAGCTCTTTGTTGGTCAGTTGAGAACTGTTTATAAGGCACTGTCCATGTGATGACAGAATCTGGCGGCTCCTCATACAGTTTCAATGTCAGTCCGGACACCAAATCTGCTGACACCTTGATCTTGGACTTCCCAGGCTTCTGAAATTCGCTTATTCACTGTGGTATAATTTTGCAATACATACATATATCAAATCATTATGTTATACACCTAAAACTATACATATTACATGTCAGTTATGTCTCAATTTTAAAAAACCCTGTATACATGTTCATGCAAGGCTCATAGCAGCTTTATTCCTAACAGAAAAAAGCTGGAAACAACCCAGATAGCCTTCAACAACCCAGAGAACATTCATGTGAATGATTAAACAAACTGGTAATCTATATCATGGAATACTACTCAGCAATAAAAAAAGAATGAACTATTGATACACACAACAACTTGGATAAATGTCTGTGTAATTATCCTGAGTGAAAAGCTAACCCCACAAAGGTATACACTCTCTTATTCCTTTTGTATAATATTCTTGAAATGACAAAACTATAGAGGTGGAGAACAGATTTGTGGTTGCCAGGGGTTTGAGATGCGTTGCAGGAGGGCCGGTGTGGGAGGATAGCATGTATGGTTTTAAAGGGCTGACATGAAAGATGGATGTATTGATGGAACTGTTCTGTACCTTGACTTTGGTGATGGGTACAAGATCCTACACATGTGATGAAATTGCATAGAAGTAAATAGGCATGCATGCACACAACTGAGTCCACGTAAAACTGGAATATCTGCATAAATTTGGGGGATTGTATCAATGTCAATATCAAGGTTGCAATAGTGTACTATAGTTTTGCAGGACATTGCCATTGGAGGAAACTGGGCGAAGGGTAAATGGGATCTCTGTATTATTTTCACAAGTGCGTGTCAATCTATGATTGTCTCAAAATTAAATTTTTAAATGTTTAATTTTAAAACACCTCTGCTTGGACTTCCCTGGTGGTCCAGTGGATAAGAATCAGCCTGCCAATGTAGGAGACACAAGTTCAATCCCTGGTCCATGAAGATCCCACATGCCATGGAGCAACTAAGCCTGTGAGCCACAACTACTGAGCCCACATGCAGCAGCTACTGAACCCCGCGTGCCTAGAGCCCGTGCTCTGCAACAAGAGAAGCCACCACAATGAGAAGCCCACACACTGCAATGAAGAGTAGCCCCCACTCACCACAACTAGAGAAAGCTCGTGCACAGCAATGAAGACCCAGTGCAGCCAATTAATTAATTAATTAATTAATTAAATTAATTAATTAAATTTATAAAAATAAATTAAAAAATTAAACACCTCTGCTTAAAACACCTCCAGAAGAATTCAATGATATAATTTATGTAAAAGTGTCTGGCACATTTTATGTACTTAACAAACATTCAGGAAAAAATCATAATCATAATGTCATTCATTCAATCAATTATTTAACATATATTTGTTGAGGGTCTACTACATGTCAAGTACTGTTCCAGGCTCTGGGTTATATAGCAATGGACAAAATAAAAATGGTCTACACTCTCTTAGAACTTATAGTCCAGAGAAGGAGACAGACAGTAAACCAAAACTCAAATAAATCATTGAAACTACAAATTTTGAGAAGTGCTCTGAAGGAAACAGGGTGTTGTAATACAGAATAACATGAATGGGCCTCTTTTGACAGAGTGATCTGGGGAGGACTCTATAGGAGATAATTTGAGGCTGAGAGCTGAAGGATGAGAAGGAAGAAGCTATATTCTCTCATGTAGAAAGATGGGAGTGGAGGGTTGGGGGAAACTAAATGGCAGTCAAGGCAGAGGGAACAGCATGTGTCAGCCTCTAAGCAAGCGAGAAGTTGTAGGGGGTTGGGGGGAAGGGGTACAGAAAGAAGACAGTTCAAGCAGAAGACATCACCAGGAGGAGATGAGCTCAGAGATGCAGCTAAGGTCAAGATTATGTAGTGCCCTATAGGCAATGGTAAAGACTTTGGATTTTATTCTGATTGAGATGGAAATCATTAGAGAGTTTTATGGAAGGGAGTAACATAATCTGCTTCATATTTTAAGCAGATCATACACACAGGTATATGAACAGAATGAGGAAGAAAGTGGAAAGACCAACTAGAAGTTGCAGTTATACAGTTAAAGAATGGTGGCTTAGCTTAGGGTGAAAAGAACCTACCTGTTATATTTGGAGAGTGAAGAGATGGCCAATGTTATGGATATGTTAAGGTTTCTTACTAACATCTCAGATAGAAGAGATGGTTTTGAATGTAAAATTGTAACAAGTCCCTCCAGATGGTACTTTCCAGCAGGTGGCTAGAAATCCAAGAGATCAGCAGGGACTAAAGATATAGATATGGGAGTTATTGTCATTGAGGGTATGATTGAATGCATAGGAATAGATGACATCACCAAGGGAGAAAGAGAGGCAAGAAAGGACAGAGAAGACCAAGGGTAGAATTGAGGATAGCACACATATTTATTTTATTTTTCTGTTAAAAACTACTTTTAGTTATAAAAGTAATATAACCATACTACAGGACATTTTGAAAGTAGAAAAGAAGAAATCTAACCACCTAAATCAACCATTTTATCATTTGTAAGTATTTCTTCTTCCTAAGCTTTCATGTACATCTTTTAACTAGTATGCATTTAATCTTATATCCTACTTCCTCACTTAACAGTATGTTTCAAAATAACCTACTATTGGAAGTGGGAGAAGAGTTTCCAGCAAAGCCAAGAGAAGTAGTAGTTAGCAGAGGAGAATAATTTAAGGGAATAAGTACCATTAGACTGTTATTGGTGACCTTGAAGAGGAAATACAAACATGTGTATGAATGACCAGTTTTTACTTTGGTGGCAAAGGGATAGGGAAGGACAAAATTTTGAAGTGGTGACTGGCTCCAGGGATGGTATTTAGAGAAATATCTGAGAATGGTTATAGACAGAGGAAGGAAGCAGAAGAGAGGGAGAAATTTAAAATGTTGTTGACAGGATATAATTAATGGAGCACAGTCTCTATAGAAGTAGGAGGGGTTGGGATTAAAAGCAGGGAATGAGAAAAATTTCTTTCTCTAACATTGGAGAAAAGAGACTGGGTAAGGGAAGAAGCTGAAATAGCTCATGCTGGAAGATGACTAGAGAGACTCAGTCAAGTAGAAGGTGAGGTCAAGGTTATTGCCTGAGAGTGAGGGAGACAAAACTGGATCAGGGGCTTTGGAAAATGAATAATGTTTGAATTGGTTAAACAGGAAGTCAACAAGATTGCAGAGCAGACAAATGGATAACTAGTCATAGCATATCAGAATTAAGCAGGACCTCCAATATCATTGAGTCCAGTTTCTCATTTACACATGAGGGGTTGAGGCCCAGTTTAAGAAAGGTGTGCCAGGGACTCCCTGGTGGTCCAGTGGTTAGGACTCCATGCTCTCACTGCCAAGAGTCCAGGTTCAGTCCCTGGTGGGAGAACTAAGATCCCACAAGCCACACGGTGCGGCAGAAAAAAAAAAGAGGTGTGCCAATTACACAGCTGGTAAGAGCTAGATCTAGCATGTGAACCTGCGTCTACCTAAATGCCTGTCCAGCCCAGGAAAACAAGCTTAATGCTTTCCTTCTGATCTATCCTGTGGGAGGGACTTTTCCCTATTTAGCCAGAGACAGAACAGGGCAAAACCAGCAGCAACTTTGTTCCAGCTGCCAGCACTCTCCCAAATCTGCATGTTGGCTACCCAGTCTCAGAGAGTCATCTTCATGGACAATCCCTGGCCTAGAATGTTGGAAAGCCAAGTACAGGCTTTCAAAAAAGGGTTGGAAGCCTTTTAGCTTAATCAATTAGACAATCCTCCTCAAAAGAGCTTCTTTCCTTTTCATCAGAATGGAATGGAGACTAGCAAAAATTTGAAAACAACCTAGAATGATCAACACTAGGGACAAGGTTTAACAAATGATCAATAAGGAATACTATGCAGTCATTAAAATAAGTGTGAAGACTATAGAAGTGAAAACATGCTTGCAGTTCAATGGTAAGAGAAAACATAGAATTCAAAATGGCATGTATTCCATAATTGCAATATGTAAAAGTCATTAATGCTCACTGAAGGTAATATTCAGAAAGGGAAACTGTTCACATGATGGAAATGTTATGACTTTTAAATGTCCTTTATTTTTGTTATAACATCTCTTCAGATAAACACTGAATAAATAAAAAGTAACTATTAAGTCCTCTGGAAAAGAAATATTTATTTTCATAGTTGCTGAAAATAATGTTTTCTATTGTTAAACAAGTTTAAATGGAGACACTGAGAAACCTAATGCATTGAAATGCTCAACTTCTTCAGCACAGTAAGCAGAGGCATTCAGCAGCAATAAATCTTCTGGCTGTCTCAGGCACATTTTCTTGGGTACCTCTCCTTTAGCGACACCCTTTTTTCTCCCTTTTCCTCCTCCAGCATTAGAAGCAGATGGCTGGTAGATCTCAAAGGGCAGCTCAGTGAGAGAAGAGATTCTAATATTAGGCTCCTAGGTGTTAGGCCAGCACTTGTTTCATTTATTTATTTGCTTTAACATTATTTTTAACTTATTTTAGAAACTGTACTTTATAAAAGGAAAAAAGAAATTATATTCATCTGTAACCCCATCATTAAACAATTGTTTCTGGAGATACATTTTTATAGAGTTACAATGAAAATGTCTATACAATTATGTGTTCTATTTGCCTCAACCTCTTAATGTTATTGTATTTAGGCTTTTCTATGTTTATTGCAGTCCTCAGAATTATGATGTTTATTGCCCACATAATATTCCATTCAATCTATGTGTCTTTTTTTTATGTATCTTAAATCACTTAACTACTCTGATTTTGTTGGACGTTTAGCTATTACCAGTTTTTTTGAGATTATGCATAATGGCATGTAAAATGTATTTGCATATATAGCTATTGCCTGCTTTTGAAAGATTACCTTAACGACAAATTGCCACGAGTGGAATTACTATGTGAAAGAACATGAATATTTTTGTACGACTTCTGATATGTATTGCCAACTTGCCTTTCAAAAAAATTGTCCTAATTTATCCTTCTCCTGAAGCAGTGTTGAGGATATCTTTCCATCCTCTCCCTCCAAGCCAAACCAACGTTGCATTTGATAATATTTGCAACTTTAATATGTATAAAATGGTTATTTTTCTTTAGTACCAGCATGGTTGAATGTGTTAAATCACACCATCTAAGATCCAGAAGGAATCTTAGATCGGGGGTTAGATGTGGGTGGCTCTTGAATCCTAGTCCAGTGCTTTTATTTCCCCTCTATTTTTGTGTGTGTATGAATTGCCTGTTTCATGCCTTTTCCAGCTTCCTAATGGTGTGGGTTGTTGCTGGAGAGGGATGAAGGGGAAAGGGGCAACTATAAAAGCATTCAGGTTATCCCATGCCATTGCTCTTCCACACAACATAAGGGATGCCAAGATGCCAGTTATCTCCAAGCTGGTCAATGAAGGGATGAGGAAAAAGGCAAGTTGATGAGTACTGCTGAAGAATGGAGAAAAGCACCAATGAAAAGACTCTGGCTTGCTTTTGATTTCTGGACCTCTACTCATTTTCAGGCATATATAAAACCCAAAGGTGTACAGGCACTTAATAGAAAATCTGTTACGCAATACGTGAAGTGCTAGAAAAATTGGCAGAATTTTTCACAATCCTCCCTAATGTGTTCCTGAAGTTTCCCAGTGGGCCTGCTCATGGGGAGTATATTTACTTGTACTTTGTTGCCAGGCAAGAATCAAGGTGTTGTATTTCAACCAGATGTCCTGAGTTGGGCTCTGCAAGATAGAGTAGCAAAGGGAGACATGTGTTTTCCTTTACACAGACCTTCTCAGGCCATCACCAGCTGCTTTCAGTCTCATGGGTGGATCTCTCTACTTGTCAGATTTTCTAGCTCCTAAGGCTTTGGAAAAGCCACCAGTGGGTTTCTCTAATCCACCTTGGGCATTGCTAATTTTCTTTTAAGTGTCAAGTTACACGTCCAAGGGTTTTCTTAGGCCATCCCCCTGGCTGCCTCCTGACCTGGGCCCCCAAGGGTTATGGAGCTTGCTGACCTTAAAGCAGTCTGATTGCAACGGTTCTTTCTAGTGTCAAGGAAATTTGTGAGACTTTGAACGGGCAAAAAAGATTATTGGATGCCCTGACTTGTGCACTCTTCTGTGTTACGTGCCTTTCATTGGCTTTGAGCTATTTAACAACTCTATAAATTGTGGAACACTAAGGGTAGTGCAAAATATTCTTATTCATAGAAATGCGAATGAATTTTGCCTGGTGTAATGCACTTGGTTACTGTCCCATGGATACTGACCAGTTTTGCATCTATTTGAAAATTCACTGCAGCATTCCTAATTGCCTATGGGAATCTATGTCCTTTGAATTCTCCTTTGAACTGGTTGTAACATCTTACTGCTTCCCTCATTAATTAATGAATTGACTACAATTTTGACATGTGTCCCTTTTATATTTGCATGAGAGTCATGATTTTACCTTTAAAAAATTATCGTAGCTTGCCTTTCCACAGGGACTTACAGGACCAAGTGGGTCGTTTTCTCTGAACTGAATTCATTCAGCTCTGTTCACCGTAATATTTTCAATTTAACTTTTTCTTTTTAAGGAGAAGAATTGACATATATACCCTAATATGTATAAAATAGATAACTAATAAGAACCTGCTGTATAAAAAAATAAATAAAATTAACTTTAAAAAGAAAATCAAAACAGCAACTATATTAGTTATAACTTTAACCAATGCTAACTCCAGCCAGCTTTTCTCAGAATTCTGTTCTCCAGCTTCCCCAAAAGACATTTTTGGAAGAAGCAATTTACTTTGACAGTAAGTTTTTGGACCCATCAGAATCTGCAGAAAGAAGCTCCCTGGCTTGTCCAGAATAGGTCTGATCACCCCCTCAGATGTTGGGGCTTCTCATAAGTTAAGTGGTACTTTGTCAGTGGGTTTCGACCTTTCCAAAAGGGCAGTTTTGTGTAGAAACCACTTATACTAGAAACTTCTCATTTCTCCCTCAAATTTCAAAATTTTAAGAGTGTGTTTAAGCACAGCTTGGCAGCTGCTTCTTCAAAAAAAAAAAAATGTTACTAATTAAATAACAAAGACAGTTGCACAGAGCCTTTTTTGGTGGTGGGATTCTGAAACAGTCAAGGTAAGATTAGTATTTGCACTCGGTTGAATACAGGAATGAGAAAATGGAAGAATACCTCAAGGCAAAGTACAAACCAGGAAAATTATTGGGTGTTTGTAGGGAATAAGACTAAGAGTCAGAAGCAAGGCCAGTGATTTCTAGTCAATTTCCTGTTTCATGCTTTTGGTTCAGAAGAAGTAAAATGGAAGTAATTCATGTGCTTTGAAAATGCCTTAAGATGGTCAGGTATGGATACATAAGCTAGTGGCTTGCGGGAGAAAGGAGGGGGGGGCAATTGGTTCTAGTCTAGTTAATTCATTAACCCGATGGGCGTGATTGTTGGCCTTTCTGGGCTTCAGTTTCTTCTGAAAAATGGATGGGTTGGACTAGGTAGTCTCCAAAGGGCCTTCTAGTTCTGACCTCTTTAAGTCAGCTGTAGAGGCTAAGAAAGAAAATGGCTGTGACTTTAGAAACTCTGGGGGTTAAACAAAGTGGAGCTCTGTGAAACTAACGGTGTCCCACCTGTTCTTGCAAGGCTAAGGCCTTTGGGCCTGAAAACAAGTCCCCCCTAAAACCAAGTTCCCCTGCTGAGTTTATGATTAACCTCTCTATCCAAAACTTTATTCCCTTTCTTATCCCTCCCCCATTCCCCTCAAGATTGAGAAGCATCAAAGAAAAGAGGAGATTGCAACCAAAAAGGACCCTGCAGGGCCTTCTCAAGTACAAAAGGCCCTCCATGTCCCCCGTTTCTCGTTTTTAGAGAAAGGCTTTAGTTTCCAGGCCTTCTCTGAGTTCCAAAGAGCAGGCACATGCAGTTATTAATTAGGGAAGTGAGGGAATGCAGAAACAAAGGAAAAGCAGTTAAGCAAGAAAAGTAATAATAATAGTTCAGTGATAAAACAGAATCCTAGTTCCTGCTCAAGGGATATACATAACAATTTTACTCATATCTTTGAGTTGTTATGCAGAAACTAAGACCCCCCCCACCCAGATGAAGGCGGGTGACTATGAAACAGGATAAAAGAGGGCAGGGCAAAACCTTTAAAGGAATGACATAGTCATAGGACATAACAAAAACTGGTTAGAATCAACTAGGTCCAAGATGGTGGAAGATTCTCGACTTCCAGTGGAACTTGAGCCTCATTATACACTCACTGTAATACATTAACATCTAAATGACACACCCACCAGCACCATGACAGTTCTGAGGCTAACCATAAAAGAACAAAAAGTGTGCCGTGGCCCAATTCCTGGAAATCCCCACCCCTTCCCTGAAATAGTTGGAATAATCCCCCCACTCATTAGCATATGAAATCACTCAGCCCATAAAAACTAACCACACCATATTTGGGGGCCTCTCGCCTTCTGAGATGGCCCACACTCTGTCTGTGGAGTGTGTTTCTCTCTAAATAAATCCACTTCTTACCTACCATTTTGTCTCTCACTGAATTCTTTCTGTGATGAGACATCAAGAACTTGAGATTTATTAAGTCCTGAGACCAGGTGTGTGATCTCAATTAAAAGACCATGGGTTCAAGTCCCAATCTGAGTTGCACAGTTTCCGCTACATGCTGACCACAGGCAGCCCAGATGATTAAGATTCCTGAAACATCATCCTGTTACCTCATTACCAACCAATCATGAACCGTGCAGTCCTTACCCCAGATGTTGCCTTTAAAAACTCTTTGCTGAAGTCCATTGGGGAGTTCAGGTCTTTTGAACATGAGCCACCCATACTCCTTGCTTGGTGCCCTGCAAATAAACGTAATAAATGTGGTACTTTGCTTCACCACAACCCGGTGTCAGAAAATTGGCTTTGCTGTGTGGTGGGTGAGCAGACCCAAGTTCACTTCAGTAACAGGCCCAAGTGCATAAATGCTGGTGGGCAGTAGTGACACTTAGGCAACTTCTCTGGGCTGCCACCTTCTTTCCCCTCAGAGATCAGTCTTCTTTCTCAAGCAATTTCATACATTCCTAAGCGCAGCTCCTTTCCTTTAAGCACGGGCTTGGTCTCAACTCCATTTTCTATGGATCCCACTTTCTATTGTCAGGTAAAGCTTAGCTTCCAGACTCCTCACAAAGGAGTAAGTTGATGGAAGCAAAACCTGCACTCCTGCAGTTAATTGGAGATAGGTTCCTACAAGAAAAATGAAATTCCTACATTAAAGGAATTGAACTTGTATGAAAAGAAGTGTTAAGTTGGTGGTCACGACTGCCACAGGCCTGTAGCCTGCTGGATTTGGCCTCCTGAGTATACATTCCTTAGTTCCCACAGTTCATGGAAGTTCTGTGATCTATGTGTGCCTACAGCCAGTGCTCAATAACTCTTTGAAAAGTGGAGGGATAAATGAATGAAGTTACAAATGGACAAATGAAAGAATCAATACATTGCCTTCTGGGAAGTTTTTGCTGAGAATATTCTTTTGTAATAACACTTTGAAGACCCCCTCTGCCACCAGACACACCACCATTTCTCCTTGGCTCTATCTCATATAACCTCCTGGGTCTATATTTTCTACTGTTAGAATTTTCTTATTTGGTTTTGTTATTTTCAAGACCTAATTTGATTTGGCTTTAGTATTAGACCTTCCCATTAGACTGTAAGATCATATTGGAGTAAAGAAAGGGTACCACCATCTAATATCTAATAGATTTCAGCTTGAAAATTATGGAAGACTCCTTATTTCTTGGGTTCCTGTGTGTGCAAAATAAGCTGTTCATCATGGCATAATGGATAGAGTGTGGGCTTTTCAATTAGGACAGACCGTATATGAATCTTAGCACTACCAATTTACTAGCTGGGGGGTGTTAGGCATGTTACTTCACTTTTCTTTGGGACTGTTTTTTTTTTTTTTTTTTTTTTAACCTGTAGGAAAATGAGCAATTTACCTCAAAAAGTTGTTCTGTAATTAAGCAGGACCCTATGGGCCCTTCCTGGGACAGACCCCTCCCCTGTATCCTCTGCTTTAGCTCCTCTCTGAAGTACCTAGATAATAGTATCTGATGCTCATTTTCTGAGTTGTTTTACAAATGTTAAAATCTCGACCAAATGGAAGATGTTAACTACTTGATGACCATGAGCACATGGCCCCCAGGCCTACTGGAGCCTAAGGATTGATAATGTTAACCCCTGTGACATAGCCCGGTTACCTCACTATCAACCAATTAGAGAATTGTGCATGAGCTGATCACACACCCTGGGATACCCCTCCCTCACCTTGCCTTTAAAAATGCTTTGCTGAAACCCATGGGGAGTTTGGGTGTTTTGAGCATGAGCTGTCCTGGACTCCTTGTTTTGCGCCCTGCAATAAACACTGAACTTTCCTTCACCACAATGTGGTATCAATAGATAGGCTTTACTGTGCATGGGCGAGGAGACCTGAATTTGGTTTGGTAACAGCTCCTGAAGATTAAGGGAGATAAATATATCTAACTTTGCCTAGCTTAGTGCCTGGCACATGGTAGGTACTCAATACAAGGTAGCTATTATCTTAATATCTTACATTTGCATAGCACATTCCATTTTACAAAGTATTCTGCCATACCTTCTCTTACTCTTTTCATATATATAAAATACACACACACACACACACAAGCACACACACACACACACACACACAAATATCTATCAGACATTGATGCCCTAAGACTCAAGTTGAACCAGAGCTTATCTTCAGGCCCTGACTCTTCACCTTGGACATAGGCTTCCATGCTTCCTGTCCTTCCAGGAGCCAGACTATTACCCATAGATTCCTGGACTTTTATTCAGTAAGTGCTAAGCAGGTAAGAGGGGTGCTTAAATTCTAACAATAGGCCGTTTCCTTAGCATTTCTTAGCTCAGGGCTGCATTTGTTAGTTTTCCTGAGTTATTTAGAGGAAAGCCTTTGAATTAGGGAAATCTGTACATTTGTTTAACTTTTGCAGACCCTGAAACTCTTAGGACAAGGCCCTTCCCAAAACCTAGGAGTGTTCCTGTGAGTCTGGCCTAGCTCAGAAGTGTAGGGG